>NC_135629.1:52110000-53310000 GCF_053574225.1 Canis aureus
AAGAAAAAGAAACAGAACAAGAATCGGATCTCTTGGGTTGGAGATGCTGTCAAGGTAATCCTGGAGAAGACGGTCTACTTCCTGTCATACATCTGCGAAAGGAGTTGTCCCCTGTGTATCACGGAGAAACCTGCACATTTTTGCCTCGGAGAGGACCAGGGCCAGTGGGAGAGGCCAAGGCCCTTAGCCATGCACCAGAAATGTGTGTGCCCCAGACTCCATTTTGCTAACATTCCAAAATGGGCATTTGACACTGTCCTCAGTGTCAGGCTGGTTCTCCTTTGAAGCTTATTTCAAAGAGAGCCATCATTGCCCCCTCTGGCTGGGGGTATGGGTGTTTTTGTGGCACTAGCAGATTGCCTCCCCATAGTTCTATGATTGTCTAAGGCACAACTTTTACCAAAGCTGGAGAGCAAATGTTCTTTCACCGTTGCTTACTTGATGTCTGTAAGCCAAAGGTCTGGTCTGTAGCGTGAGGCTTACCCATGCCAGGTGCTGTTATAGGTCTGGACGGGGCTCAGCCCCTGTCCTGTGGTCCTGATCCTCTAGTACGGGAGGGTAGGCACGTGTACTGCCCTGTGGGTAGAGGGCTGGAGGGAGGGGGCTTGGAGGCTTCCTGAGGAAGCAGCATCTTAGCTGAGACCCAGAAGGTTGGCGAGGAACTAGCCAACAAAGATCTGGGGGAGAGTCAGGTGGAAATTAGCTTTCCTCGTGGAAGAAGTAGGTCCTCACAGCTGACAGGAGTTGGGACTAGGATGTGGCCTTAGGACTGTGGTGAGGAGTTGGGATCAGTGCTGTTTAAAATCAAATGCTGGAATCTAACTTGTTGCTGACACTGAAGGGCAGAGCTGACAAGGAGTGCATGTGAGTGCTCTTCATGCAGATTTCCAGCCAAGGGAGGTAGAGATTTTCTGTAGTAGCCAGGTCAGTAGAGCTTTGTGACTTAATGAAATTATTAGGAATGAGGCTTTTACATAACGTAATAGGAACAAGCAGGTCAGGCCTACCCTGGACCTTCAAACCCATCCTCCCCTGAAATGAAGCTGTCATTTGCAGACTGATGGGAAGAAGGATTACTATAAGAAGGTTTGCATCGATTCAGAAACCCTGGAAGTGGGAGACTGTGTCTCTGTTATTCCAGATGACTCTTCAAAACCGCTGTATCTAGCAAGGTTTGTATCTTTTCCTTTGCTTGACTTCAGAAAACACTTTCTCTTAAACAACTGGGAGAGGCTTATATGCAGATAGCCACAGCGGTTCTTTGCTAGGCTCACTGCAAAAAGAAAATGAGTTCCCCTAAGTAGACTCAGTCCAGACTTGCCAGTTAAGTGAGGGACTTTCTTCCAACTCCAGGGTCACTGCACTGTGGGAAGACGGTAGCAACGGGCAGATGTTTCATGCCCACTGGTTCTGTGCTGGGACAGACACAGTCCTTGGAGCCACATCAGACCCCTTGGAGCTTTTCCTGGTAGATGAATGTGAGGACATGCAGCTGTCATACATCCACAGCAAGGTGAAGGTTGTCTATAAAGCTCCATCGGAAAACTGGGCCTTGGAGGTGAGTGGCCAGCGCTCCTTGGATGCCCTTCCCTCACTTGCGTGGGGTCGTGGCTGACACCGGGTCCTTGTGCTCAAAAGGGAGGCATGGATCCTGAGGCTCTGATAACAGAGGACGACGGAAAGACCTACTTCTACCAGTTGTGGTATGATCAAGACTATGCGAGATTTGAGTCCCCTCCAAAAACCCAGCCAACGGAGGATAACAAGTACAAGTGAGTGCCGGGACTGGGCTCCGGTGGTGCTCTGGGGCGCTGTGCTGCTCTGTGCATCACTCCTGACTTTCATGTGCTTCTGTCTGGCAGGGTTTCTTTCCCACAGTAATCCAAGTCCAGCCTGACTTGGTTGCAGTTGCTTTAAGTCTATGAACAGCCTGGGCATGGGGTTACCTTTGTGAGAAACTCTCCTATCCAGGAGCAGAGTGTGTCTGTGTGCTCCTCAGCATTTATGCTACAGACCTTGCATGTTTCCTTGTGTTTCTTAGATGCTTTCTTTCATAAGTGATACCTTTGATGCCACTTTATTCTAACTGGCGAGTGACTGCTTTTAGAGAGGCTCACTTTTTAAAATTTCCTTCAGATGTTCAGTGCCCCATGCCTTCCTTTGTAACCTCTGTACCTTACTTGTTTGGACCAAATGTGGCATTGGTGCCTCTTAGGGCAGTAGTGATGCTGATAGGGCGAAGGCTGGGAGGGCTGGCTGACATGCTTCTGGTGCTTCTCCAGTCAGCCTGGTGCGCTGCCTTTTGACTTGATCTCTAACGAAGGCCATTTCTAGCTAATGTTGAATTTTACCAACTAGCTTTTCAGCCTTTAAAGATAATAGTATGAGATTCCTTAGACATGGAGTTCTGACTGGAATATTCTTTACTGTATTCTATATTCTGTTTGTCTTCTGGGTTTTGCTTTGTTTTTTCTTTTGTTTGTTTGTTTTTGTTTTTTCTTAGGGTTTTTATCAAATACTCAAAAGTAGGATTGGCTTGTCATTTTTTTGTGTTGTGTCTTTGGTCCCAAGTAAGGATTTTCAAAGTGCGAACATGAACTAAAGGAAAGCTAGTTCCTTCAAATACCTGCAGATATTCTCCATTGGTCATCAGAGTCTCTGAGACCACTGACTGCTACTACAGCCACTACCAATCAGCTCAGGGTCTTTTGCTTCTGTCTTTCACTCCAGGTTCTGTGTAAGCTGTGCCCGTCTGGCTGAAATGAGGCAAAAAGAAATTCCAAGGGTCCTGGAACAGCTTGAAGACCTGGACAACCGGGTTCTATACAGCTCAGCCACCAAGAACGGCATCCAGTATCGAGTGGGTGATGGCGTGTACCTCCTCCCCGAGGCCTTCACGTTCAAGTGAGTGCCCCCTTTGCCCAGGTCATGGACATGAGCTCTGGGCCAGTACAGGGTTGGCTTTGCAGTGTCCTCCACTCTGGATCCCAGGACTAGTTGCTGCCTAAACGGTCACTGTCGTATCTATGGTGTCAGCGATAGCCAGCCCTCCAGTGTATAGGGAGTCTAGCTCATTGCAGAGTGAAGCTGTAAGCCTCAAGGACGTCCGAGCATGCGCTGGCTAAGGGGGCGCTGGTGCCAGAAGTGGGGCCCTGCCCAGCCGTGAGGCTCCAGGGCAGAGACCATCTCCTCTTAGTCCCTGTCTGTGGGAGGAGTGCCTGGCCTGCTGGGCTCTTAGGATGAAGTTGGTTGCACGCACTTAGCCCAGCACCTGGCCTAGAGTAGAGCTTGAACGAATGTGAGTTGTAATCCTATTTACCAGGAGGTATTGAGACCTCTTTGCTCATCAGAGGGTTGGGGCTGTTCGGGGACAAATCCAAGGAATTTCCAACTGGATCCAGTCTTTGTCCTAGGAACTAGTGCATGATTGCCTTTACAGCCAACCTTTCTGAACTTCATCTGCCGATTTGCAGTTGCATTTTCCTCCAGTGCCCGCCCTCAGTTAAATTACTGTGAATTGCAGAACAGAGGGCAGGGTCCCCTCAGCCTTACATAGTTGGTGCTTGTAGCCCCCTGAGCTCCCCTGTCCTTTGTGGAGCGGGGGATGCCCAAGGTGCTGTCTGCCCCAGTGCTCACTGTGCAGCAGGGCGTCCACACAGGTGCTCAGAAGCACCTTTGGAACCTGTCAGACTAAGGCAGCCTGGTAGGAAAGTCTGGCAGCTACTTTCCTGAATGGCAGCCTCAAAAGTGTGTAGCCTAATTAATGACCAGCTTTGCCTTCATAGGCCAAATTTCGGCTTGCCCAGTCTATGAGTCTCTGCCCCATTCTTTAAGCAGCATCACCTCTAGTAGCACCTCAGTTGGGAGAGCATAGGTCATGCCTTGGTAACAAGCCCACAAATGGGGAGGTTTCCTTCTTGCCTCTAGTATGTGTCCATCATGGTTCGGCAGGACATTTGACTGGTTGGGTCACTCAGGGAACCAAGCTTGTGGAACCACTGCCTTCTCAAAGTTGCCAGTCTGAGCCAAGGGAAAGTGTGTTGGAGGTTTTCCTGGCAGTTTAGTGTTCACATGACACACTAGAAATGTTTGTGTGTCACGTCTCACACTTCTTGAACGGAATGAGTCACAGGCCAGGAAGTGCAGTCCTTTCATGTGGCCAGGAGCTGGGCATATTCAGGCAGTGTCAGCAGCTACTGTAGCCAGCAGTGCACACATGGAAGGTGATTATTTTTATCTTATTTTTTAAAGATTTTACTTACTTGAGAAAGTGAGCATGCACACGAGTTGGGGCGGCGTAGGGAGGGGCAGACAGAGGGAGAAGCAGGCTCCCCACTGAGCAGGGAGCCTGATACAGGGCTTGAACCCAGGACTCTGAGATGATGACCCGAGCTGAAGGCAGACATTTAGCTAACTGAGCCACCCAGGCATCTCAAGAATGCTCATTTTAAACTAGGAATGAGATTTAATATTTCTCTGTAAATCTCTGGGCGCTTAGCTACATTGGATTTAAGTAGTTTGGATTTAAGTAGTAGTTGTTATTGGCTGGTCAGGCTGAGGTAATTGCTTTTTATGGTTTTGTGTTCAGTTATGCCTGATTCTTGCTTCTCTGCAGCATCAAGCTGTCCAGTCCCGTGAAACGCCCACGGAAGGAGCCTGTGGATGAAGATCTATATCCAGAACACTACCGGAAATACTCTGATTACATCAAAGGCAGTAACCTGGATGCCCCTGAGCCATATCGAATTGGCCGAATAAAAGAAATCTTCTGTACCAAGAAGAGCAATGGGAGGCCTAATGAAACCGACATCAAGATCAGGATCAACAAATTCTACAGGTCTGTGAAGGCTTCTGCTCTTTCAGAAGGCATGACTCTTCTAGAAGTCTGAAATGAGGTGAAAACTGGTTTTTTAAGACTTCGGTAGAGGTGGCTGTTTTTCTAAGTGTTTCCAGTTATCTGGTGGATGCTGACAGTAACTTAATTATATTTCATAGTCGTTCTGTAGACCTTTGTTTTAAAGCAGTAGCTTTCTCTCCCCCAAAGAAATCCTTAAGCAGAAGTCAAGCATGTGACAAAGTCAGGGGTAGAATGTCGTGGGCTCTGCCATCTATTTAGGATTGTCTGAGTTCTGCCCCCAGTTCCTCCCAGGTGCCCCTCCCTGTTTCTGGGGTTCCTCTCTGTCCTTTTCCCAAGTTCTTGGCTTCACTCAGTCTGCTTCTGGGATCCTAGTAACTCCTAGTTGGTTAGGAGCTAACTTGAAACTAATCAAGGACAGTTGTAAGGTTGCTTCACTTACCTAGTGTATGTTAAAGATTTTTTTTAAAGTCTTTGTAATCACTTTTTTTAAAGATTTTATTTATTTATTCATGAGAGACCCAGAGAAAGAGAAGCAGAGACACAGGGAGAAGTAGGCTCCTACATGGAGCTGGATGTGGGACTCGATCCCGGGATGCCAGGATCACACCTGGGCTGAAGGCAAACACTCAACTGCTGAGCCACCCGGGCGTCCCTGTAATAATCATTTGTATCGGAAAAGAAATGAGAAGTCTGGCTAGTAGAGGCAAGAGAAGGAAACTCCAGATGTTTAGTAGGCAGCTGTTTGTGATGCAGGGCTGGCTTGTTCGGGCTAGTCATGGGCATGAAGGAGCCGGCACATCATTTGCTGAGTTCATGGCAAGGAATCACATTTAGCTGGTGGTGCCAGCTAAAGGGGATAAAAATCAAGCTGACCTAACTGGGGTTTGCAGTCTTCACCCATTGTTTTCTGAACACCCCAGAAATGTGGTGCCATTTAATTCTTTGTCAGTTAACAGCAAAAGAAAACTGCTAACAAAAGACTCTTACATTTTCAGGCCAGAAAACACACACAAGTCTACCCCAGCAAGTTACCATGCGGACATCAACCTGCTTTACTGGAGTGACGAGGAGGTGGTGGTGGACTTCAAGGCCGTGCAGGGCCGCTGTACTGTGGAGTATGGGGAGGACCTGCCTGGGTGCCTCCAGGACTTCTCAGCAGGGGGCCCAGACCGCTTCTACTTCCTTGAGGTGGTACTCTGGACTTACTGGAGGGAGGGGCTTCAG
This sequence comes from Canis aureus, assembly GCF_053574225.1. Classification (NCBI taxonomy): domain Eukaryota; kingdom Metazoa; phylum Chordata; class Mammalia; order Carnivora; family Canidae; genus Canis; species Canis aureus. The sequence continues at coordinate 52,116,083 of NC_135629.1, forward strand.
GTCAAAGTCCTAGGCCCCAGGAAAGTAGCTGAATTACCCAGAGTCTGAATCCATGGTATTCAAGTTCTTCTGGAACTTAACACATTTTTTTAAAGCCAAAAGTAACATCTGAGTGTCCTTGTGCACCTCTAGTTTATTTGGAGACTGTTAGGTGGCCTCTGCTAGCCCTATCAGCATCTTAACGTGAGTTAGGGAAAGGCACTGCTTTCCCTGGCAGACTTGGCCCTGCCCCTCTGTCCCTGCACCTATAGCCAGGTGATATCTGTACAGCTGAGCAGTGGCTCTGGTAATTAAGAAAGGATCTGGGCGTCTTGTCAATGAAGCTAGTCACTTTTGAACGTGGTTCTTCGGTGTCGGGTCATCTAAAGTTGATACATACCTGTGTTTCCCCCAGGTTGCACTATGGGTGGTTTTTTTGTTTTTTTGTTTTTTTTTTTTAATTTTTATTTATTTATGATAGTCACACAGAGAGAGAGAGAGGCAGAGACACAGGCAGAGGGGGAAGCAGGCTCCATGCACCCGGAGCCCGACGTGGGATTCGATCCCGGGTCTCCAGGATCGCGCCCTGGGCCAAAGGCAGGCGCTAAACCACTGCGCCACCCAGGGATCCTGGGTGGTTTAATATATCACTTTTGCCTATGTTTAGAATGCGTAGTCCAAGTACTTACAATAGCAGGAAGTCCAATGTTGGCCATGTACAATGTTTGTATCATAGAACTCTCTCCCTTCCCTGCCCTGTTTCCAGTGTAACAAAATCAAAGTATTCTTATTGATGGCTAATCTCTTATGGCCATGATTTAGGGGGAAATTAAATGGATCTTTATCAGATTAACCTAAATTGTCTTTGTTAGAAAAGGGACCAGTGTGTTTCTCTGCCAGACTGTTGTGATTTGTTTTTTTTTTTTTTTTTTTTTTTTCCTTCTTAGGCCTATAATGCCAAGAACAAAAGCTTCGAAGATCCTCCAAACCACGCCCGTAGCCCTGGAAATAAAGGGAAAGGCAAGGGTAAAGGTACGTTGTTTTTCCCACATTCTCTTCAAGTCTCTTACATAATTCAGGGACTGATGAGTCATCGTGTATGAAAACACAGCTTCTGATGTCACCTCGTTCTTTGCTGTGAATTCAAAATGAGGGTTTAAGGAGAGCAGGTCAGGGGGCTCTGACTGACTTGTGGCCTGTCTTCCAGGGAAGGGCAAGGCAAAGTCTCAAACATGCGAGCCAAGTGAACCAGAGACAGAAATTAAACTTCCGAAGCTTCGGACCTTGGATGTGTTTTCTGGCTGTGGGGGGTTGTCGGAAGGGTTCCACCAAGCAGGTAAACACTGTGAGGTTTTTCCCGCGTAACTACCCAGAAGTTCTTTCTGGCTCTGGTCACAGTTCTGCCTCAAGTGTGATTCTAGGGACTTCTTAGCACACATCTGTCCTCGTATGTCCCAGGCATCTCAGAAACACTGTGGGCCATCGAGATGTGGGACCCTGCGGCCCAGGCGTTTCGGCTAAACAACCCTGGATCCACGGTGTTCACGGAGGACTGCAACGTGCTGCTGAAGCTTGTCATGGCTGGGGAGGCAACCAACTCCCGTGGTCAGAAGCTGCCTCAGAAGGGAGATGTGGAGATGCTGTGCGGTGGGCCGCCCTGCCAAGGGTTTAGTGGCATGAACCGCTTCAACTCTCGTACCTACTCCAAGTTCAAGAACTCCCTGGTGGTTTCCTTTCTCAGGTAAACGGAGTTGAGGCTCCTGTTTTCAGGGCTGCCTGAGGGCAATGAGACCACCAACCCTGGGGCTGCAACACCAAGTGTGCCAGCGGCCAGCAGTAGTGGGGTTAGCCAGAGTGGCTGCTGGAGGCCCGGTGCGGTGGCCAAGCGCCCAGCCTTTGCTTCCAGGGAGTTCGTGGCTGGCTTCTCGGCCAAGAGACTTGGGGATTTGACGGGTATGGCATTCCAACAAGCAGACATCAAACATTCGGGTGTAGCTTCTGGTAGATAGGCCTTCCCATTCATTTGGTGCGAGCAGATGACCCTCGTAGTCTCTCCTACCTCCCACAGCTACTGTGACTACTACCGGCCCCGCTACTTCCTCTTGGAGAACGTCCGGAATTTTGTTTCCTTCAAGCGCTCCATGGTCCTGAAGCTCACTCTCCGCTGCCTCGTCCGCATGGGCTATCAGTGTACCTTTGGCGTGTTGCAGGTGGGCTTTCCTTGGGGAAGGGGGCAAAGGGGGGCAGAGGGGTGTGGACAGGAAAGGGGCTCAGTGGCCCCTGGACTGCAGCAGGTTGTCTCTAACTGAAGAGAGAGTTGAATGGGATAGGCCTGTGGTGCTGGGGAGGGAAGGGGAGGTGGCGGCTGGGGCCCGTACTCACTTCTTAGCACACATCTGTCCTCACATCTGTCCTAGAAGCTCGCAGCTTCTAGGTCTGGGGAGCACAGAACTGGTGTGCCAGTAAGTCCATCTGTGTCTTAGGGTCTCAAGAGTCACATCTGCTTGTGCATGAGGGGGGACCATGTGTTTCTCTCCCCTTTCTTTTGAGATGGAAGGGTGGTGGCCAGCTGTGGAGCTCTAGGTAGCAGTTAGATCCCCATGGGTGGTGGTGAAGCCAGAATTGCAAGAAGATGCAGACTAAACCATTACGGTTTAACAGAAGTATCTCTTGGGTCAATGTACACACGTAGAAACCTTAGGAGAAGGTGGGAGATTATACTCCAGGTAGCTACTGGTAGCTTTGCGTGAATAGATATTGGGTGATCAGAGGGAACTAGGCTTTATCTGAAAAGCAGCTAGTCTATATATCCGTTCAGCAGCTAATGATATAACTAAAGCTGAAGCTACACTCAAAAATGAGAAGGGAGGGGATCCCTGGGTGGCGCAGCGGTTTAGCGCCTGCCTTTGGCCCAGGGCACGATCCTGGAGACCTGGGATCGAATCCCACATCGGGCTCCCAGTGCATGGAGCCTGCTTCTCCCTCTGCCTGTGTCTCTGCCTCTCTCTCTCTCTCTCTCTCTCTCTCTGTGACTATCATAAATAAATAAAAATTAAAAAAAAAAAAAAATGAGAAGGGAGTCTGGCTGGAAGGCAGTGTCTGCATGAGCAAAGTGCTGGCTCCCTTGCCCCCTGGCTCCCCCGTGTCTAGCCCGGTGCCCCACACCGGGAACACTGGGTCTTGGGCTCACCAGTCAAACCTTGTTGGCAGCTCTTATGCCCACTTGCTGCTAGGTCAGTAGCAGGGCTCCGTGGCTCTCTGCCTGCTTTTCTCCCAAGTGCTGAGATCATGAGCTCTCTCGTAGAGCTCTCAAAAGAGCTGGCTGGAAATGCCAGCAGGGTTTACTCCCATCTTCTCCAGAGACTAGTGGCCATCGCACAGGATCTTTTGTCCTTCATTTTGTCCCACTTACTCTTATTGGGGGTAAACCTGCTGAGTTTATTAGGGGCTGGTTGGAAGTGCCCGCTTGACTGTGCGTGTCTGGCCCTCTCCTCAGGCTGGTCAGTATGGCGTGGCCCAGACTCGGAGGCGGGCCATCATCCTGGCTGCGGCACCTGGGGAGAAGCTTCCCCTGTTCCCAGAGCCGCTGCATGTGTTCGCGCCCCGGGCCTGCCAGCTGAGTGTCGTGGTGGATGACAAGAAGTTTGTCAGTAACATAACCAGGTGGGAGCCCCGCTTGCCCCACTGTGTATGGTGCTTGTGTTACCTGGGAGGTTTGCTTACCGACAGGTCTCTCAAGAGGCCTGAGTGAGGAGAATGTGTTAGAGCAGTCAGTGTGGTGTTTGGCCTGGCGCACAAGCACTATACCAAACCTTTGGTCTTGCCCTGACTCTGGGTGAGCGCTGCACGCAGGGCAGCAATTGGACCTGGCTGTAGTAGTGAGCGGAGCCCATACCCTAGCTCATCCTCATCGTAGACAGGGTCTAAGAAAAATGCTGCCCTTGTGACCTTGGGCGGCCCTTTGACTTCTGAGCTAGGTCATCCTACCCGGAGGGGTCAGTGGCAGCAGTCAGGATATGGTAGCTGTGATGGGAGGGGCAGCAGGGCCCTGGATCCCCAGAGTCCTCAGCTATCTGCCGTGCTGTTGCAGGTTAAGCTCGGGCCCGTTCCGAACCATCACCGTGCGGGACACAATGTCTGACCTCCCTGAGGTCCGGAATGGAGCTTCGGCACTCGAGATCCTGTACAACGGGGAGCCTCAGTCCTGGTTCCAGAGGCAGCTCCGGGGCTCCCAGTACCAGCCCATCCTCAGGGATCACATCTGTAAGGTAATGGCACCTTGGCAGAGCAGCGCTGGCCTGCTTGGGCCAGTGGCCCCATGAGAATGGGATGTGTGGTTGGAGCCCAGCCAGGGCTTGGGGTCGGAAGCAGGGTCTGAGCCTGGTCCCTTCCTGCTCACCCTCAGTCGGTGTCCTCTCAGCTGGCTCTTCCCCCCACCCCCACCTCGCCTCCTGTTCTTCTTTTTGCCACTACCATCTGTGCCCTCTGCAGCACACAGTCACTTAGAGCGTCAGAGCTCCTGCTCTTCCTAAATAGGTGTCAGGCCACTACCCCCCTGACTGACCTCATCTCTTCTGCCCATGTTCTCTGTGTTCTCCCAGATGCACCAAACCCAGTTCTTCCTGTAGCTGGTTCTCTGATCCTGCAGGGCTCAGCTCATATGTCACCACCTCCGAGAAACCCTCTCAGCTTGCCCTAAGCTGTCCCTTCACCCGTTCTCCTCCAGGCTATTCCAGGTCCCTGCTCTGTTACCTTCATGGCACACGCAGTCCCCAGGTTGTGGACTTGGGCTACTGTTTATCTCCCAAGATGTGGTACAAACCCCTTTGAGGTTCCTCATCACTGATGTCTCCAGTGCCTAGAATGGAAGTGCCCAGACTACCTCAGGGGCTTAAATGCTCCCTGGATGAAGTGACAGCTGAGTCCTGCTGTGCCTTTTCAGGACATGAGTGCATTGGTGGCCGCCCGCATGCGGCACATCCCTCTGGCCCCAGGCTCAGACTGGCGTGACCTGCCGAACATTGAGGTGCGGCTCTCTGATGGCACCATGGCCAGGAAGCTGCGGTACACATACCATGACAAGAAAAATGGCTGCAGCAGCACTGGGGCCCTCCGTGGGGTCTGCTCCTGTGTGGAAGGTGGGGACCCTACTCATGCCCTGGGTGGGGTTTCCCTTGGGTTTTACTTTCAACACCCTTGCCCCTTGCCCCCTTAGATTCTGATCACCTGCAGCAGTCCAGGGGGCTCCTGGCAGGAGATACCAGGGACTGCCACTCCCTGACCTGAAGCCCCAAGTGAGGCACAGACAAGCCAAATGCACACATCTCTGCTATAAATAGATGCTGAGAGCATCAAATGATAAAGCTTTGTGGATGGGGACTGCTGGCTGCTCTGTCCCTCCCATTCTAGAACCACAGTCTCATTGCAACTCTCTCTTCTAGCGGGCAAAGCTTGTGACTCCGCGGCTAGACAGTTCAACACCCTCATCCCCTGGTGCTTGCCCCACACCGGGAACAGGCACAACCACTGGGCCGGCCTCTATGGACGTCTGGAGTGGGATGGCTTCTTCAGCACGACCGTCACCAACCCTGAGCCCATGGGCAAGCAGGTGGGTCTGAGGGCTGGGTCATGCCTGGGAGGGGGCAGCAGCACGGGGTCAGCCAGTGGGAATGGCCCATTGGAAGCTAGTGCTCCTCACTTCCCTCCTCCTGCCCCGAATGGCTGGTGGGCCCAGTCTTGTTCCCCTTCCCCACCTTAACCTTTCACCCCCAGGGCCGTGTTCTCCACCCTGAGCAGCACCGCGTCGTGAGCGTGCGGGAGTGTGCCCGTTCCCAGGGCTTCCCGGATACCTACCGGCTGTTTGGCAACATCCTAGATAAGCACCGACAGGTCAGTGGGGAGTAGAGCGGGGCCTGCTTTTCCTCCGTCCTTGATGAGGGACTCAGTGGTGTCCCACAGAGGCCATAAGGGGAGAGAGGCCCCTCTGCCTGACCCAGGGGAAGGGTGTGTCGGCAGGACTCACATGGTCCCTTCTAAGGGGACACTGAGCGCCCAGATTTCAGTGGCTGGTTGGCCTCAGTACTCCCAGGAAAGGGGACCCTGTCCCTAGGGCCCAGGGACTCATGGTCAGGCATTTTTAAGCACATCAGCTGCCATTTACAGCTTCGAGGCAGGTTTAGCCCAAGGTGGGAAGTTCTAGGGCCCTGAACTCCAGTGAGGGAGCAGAGTAAATGTGCAGTGGTAGGAATGAACCAAGAGTCTCTCACTGATCTTAGGGGGGGTTGAGTTCGGTGTTTCTTAAGCATATTTCTGCCCAAGTAATGCCTGCACGAGGCTCACAAAGCCAGCAGCGCCTAGGGATTAGAGCAGAAACCCCCCTGCCTTGCCACTGCCCGAGTCCTGTTCTCTAGAAACAACCTCTCTTAGCTAGAAGTGAAGCATGGTGACTTCTATATCTGGATCTGAGTTTTTTTTTGTTTTAAAGAAGCAATTTTCTGGGGATCCCTGGGTGGCTCAGCGGTTTAGCGCCTGCCTTTAGCCCAGGGCACGATCCTGGATTCCTGGGATCAAGTCCCGCATTGGGCTCCCGGCATGGAGCCTGCTTCTCCCTCCTCCTGTGTCTCTGCCTCTCTGTCTGTCATTCATAAATAAATAAATAAATAAATAAATAAATAAATAAACAAACTTTTTTTTTTTTAAGTTTATTTAAAGAAGCAATTTTCTTTTTTTAAGATTTTATTTATTTGTGAGAGAGAGAGAGGCAGAGAGAGAAAGGCAGAGGCACAGGCAGAGGGAGAAGCAGGCTCCATGCAGGGAGCCTGACGTGGGACTTGATCCGGGGTCTCCAGGATCACACCCTGGGCTGAAGGCAGCGCTAAACCGCTGAGCCACCCTGGCTGCCCTGGATCTGAGTTTACCTAAAGCCCTTTAAAGGCCCCTTGACATCAGGTTTGGGGTGTGAAGGTGGGCAGATGGGAGGGTCCCAGAGCCATCATGGCAGAAGGGCTCTGGTGGCCCATAGGAGCAGAAGACCTGGAGCTGGTGCTGACCCCGGCCACACCAAGCCAGGCATCTCCCCCTTGCCTCCTGCAGGTGGGAAATGCTGTGCCACCGCCCCTGGCCAAAGCCATCGGCTTGGAGATCAAGCGCTGTATGTTGGCCAAAGCTCGAGAGAGTGCCTCAGGTACAGTGGGGGCAACGGGCGTGCAGCTGGGGGGGGCCCTCTCGTCAGGCCTGGCTCAGACCCTAGCCCAGGCGGCCTGAGAATCCCTAGGGAACCCCTGTGAGCAGTTGCAGTCTCATTGGATATGCATTCCGAGCTCCTGCTGGTGCTTATTTGGTGGGCCATTAGCGTCAACACCTGGCTGTTAACGTAGCCCCCAATTTGAACCTGTTCCGCTTGCCCGCTGCTTAGGGTAATCTATGTGTGCTCTGTAATGACTCTGCCTTTTATTTTTCTTTAGTTAAAACCAAGGAGGAAGAAACTGCTTAAGGACTAGTTTTGCCCTCCCGTCGCCCTTGTTTCTGGCACCAGGGATCCCCAACATGCACTGATGTTGTATTTCTAACATGTCAAAATCTGTCAGTTCAAATGTGTCGTTCACAGTGTTTGTGGCCTTGGCTGACATGGAGCTGTTCTGTGAGGTTTGCTTATCAACTAATGACTTAGTGATCAAACTGTGCAGTACTTTGTGCATTCTGGATTTTAAAAGTTTTTTATTATGCGTTATATCAAATCTACCACTGTATGAGTGGAAATTAAGACTTTATGTAGTTTTTATATGTTGTAATATTTCTTCAAATAAATCTCTCCTATAAATCACCCTGGCTGGTGACTTGTGATTTGAGGGGCTTCTGGTTGACTCTCAGCTGAGTCTGGATGAGCACGGGTTCCTCAGAGCTGAAGGGGACTCCACAGAGCTTTGAGGTTTGGAGCATTTCGGGTGTGCCATGTACATGCTGGGGGATGGGGGTTAACTTGTGACCATTCTGGCCAATGAGATGCAAGTGGAACTTGATAGTGTGGCTTCCAGGAAAATCTTCTAAAGCAAGTCTTAGTTGGCCTTCCGCATTGTAGCCCTTCTTTGCTCTAGACTGGAGTGGGATGCCTGGTGGTGCAGCACTCAAGTCTCTTGTGACCATGAGAGTAGAAGCCCTGTGTAGTGGATGGTGGAGGAATAAGAGTGGCGTCACTCAAGAGCCCTGGCTGATGGCCACTGATACACCCTCCATGTAAGAATCTGTTAGGTAGGCTCTCTGGGAAGTCAGCCTAATTGAATCCTGAATTCTAAGACCAACAAACCATTTCTTTGGTTTGTCTTTGGGAAAGGACTTGGCTATAAAATGCCAACAAAGCAGAAGCAGACAAAGAAGTGTTAGTCACCAGCACACACGACACAGAGGACCACTGGTAAGATGGTAAGTAATACCTGTCCCACCGCCTCTACCCGTAAATGGTGTGCTCGGTGGCCCTCTAGCTGTAGCTCTCCCCTCGGTGAGTCACAGGCATCTTAGTCATAGGAGTGAAGGGACTACACATAGTCCAAACATAAAAACTTAAAACCACCTCCATCCCAAGAGGTTAGAGGTGTCCCTCCTGTTAGACTGTTCGAAAGAGGGCTGTGTTGAACATCGTAGTACATGCTTTTCGGTCTCTTTCTGGGAAATATTGGGGGTTCCTGGATCATTGAGTGTAAACATTTTTGTTTTGTTTTGTTTTCCTTCTTCCTTTGAAAGATTTTATTTATTCTTGAGAGACAGACGCAGGCAGAGGAAAGAGAAGCAAGCTCCATGCTGGGAGCCCTATGCAGAACTTGGTCCCACGACCCTGGGATCACGCCCTGAGCTGAAGGCAGAAGCTCAAACCACTGAGGCACCCAGGTGCCCCTCCCTCTAAAGCTTTTAATGCTGCTCCCACCAGCAGTGCCAACTTCCCTTTTGCCTATCCTGGGTTTTGCTTCTTTAATCCTTGTTGAGTTGTCCCATCTTTGCCATATAGGAATCTTATTTTTAGGGGTTAGATTTCTATTTGTCTGCTTTTCCATTATTCAGAGCCTTCCATTATCCCTGTCCCCCAGAGCACAGACTAGTGCTTTCTTTATTTCTGTGACCTCTCCTTTTTAACATTGCTTTTGTAAGGATGAAAATAAACCCCTCGGCTTGCTACCCCAGGTAGCAAATGTATGTGGTAAACACAGCAGCTTGACATAGTACCTGGTAAAGTTCCCCTATCGGGTTTTATTTTCCTGTTATACATTGTTTGCCCCCCTACTTTTTTAAAAGCTAAACATTTTATTTAGAAAGTATATTGTGAGGGGGTGCTTGGGTGAGTCAGTCCGTTAAACATCCGACTCTTGATTTTTGACTCCCATCACAATCAGGGTCATGGGATTGAGCCCTGCGTCAGGTTGTGCTGGGGGTGGGGGGGCGGTGGGGGAGACTGTTTCAGGATTCTCTCTCCCTCTGCCCCTTCCCCCCTTCCTCTTTTTTTTTTTTTTTTTAAGTATATTGTGAGTAGAATGACAATTATGTTAAACCTTTTCCCCATTCCTAGACCCCTTGACCCAGACAACAGAATCCTTACCTCCTTCTGAGGTCCTCCTCTGCCCGAGTCCAGCGTGTCTGTCTTTTCCCTGCTCTAAACGGTGCCACTGATTAAAACTACACCTCAAAGGCTGTTCTCCTTGCAGATGTCTTGCTGAGCCCTTGGTTTGGTTCTGTTTTGTTTCTGTCAGGGTCTATTAGAAACCAGTCCTGAACGTACCACTTGTATGTTGATAAATGAACCCACATCCTCAAGCTGTAGAACGTTTCCATGGCTGCAGAAACCACTTATGCCCCCTCCCCCCATCACTGCTCCCCTTCCCCTGCTGCCAGGCAACCCCTGGTCCAACTGGGTCTCCATAGAGGACTTAGAGCTATTCAGTTCAATGTAGGCTCATGCATCTGGTTTTTCACTCAGCATAATGTTTTTGGGACTCCTCTGTGTTGATGTCTATCACCAGCTTGTCCCTACTTACTAAGTAGAAGGAATGCCTTTATTTTAAACTGTTTATCGGGGCGCCTGGCTAGCTCAGTCAGTGCAGTGTGCAAATCTCCATCACAGCGTCGTGAGTTTGGGCCCATGTTGGGTGTGGAGATTACTTAAAAATGGCTTATGGAACAGTTTACACGGGCAGCCTGGGTGGCTCAGTGGTTTAGTGCTGCCTTCAGCCCAGGGCATGATCCTGGAGACCTGGGATCGAGTCCCACATCAGGCTCCCTGCATGGAGCCTGCCTCTCCCTCTGCCTGTCTCAGCCTTTCTCTCTCTCGGTCTCTCATGAATAAACAAAATCTTTACAAATAAAAAAAAATAGTTTACTTTTGGGGGCGCCTGGGTGGATCAGTTGGTTAAGTGTCTGCCTTCAGCTCAGGTCATGATCCCAGGTCCTAGGATTGAGCCCCGCAGCGGGCTCCTTGCTCAGTGGAGAGCCTGCTTCTCTCTCTGCCCCTTCCCCAACTCGTACTCCTGCCCTCTTTTAAAAAAAAAAGTTTACTTAAAAACTTTGTTTTTGGGACGCCTGAGTGGCTCAGTGGTTGAGTCTCCCTTTGGCTCAGGTTGTGACCCCGGAGTTCCAGGATCGAGTCTCACATCAAGCTCCCTGCATGAAGCCTGCTTCTCCCTCTGCCTTCATCTCTGCCCCACGATCTGTGTCTCTCATGAATAAATAAATAAAATCTTTTTAAAAATTTATTTTTTTATCCTTTTGTATTTAGAAACTACTGTGCCTCAGTGGGCAGGCAGTTGGTCAAATGATGGTGTGTACATTTGTTCCTGTGTCTGAATCCACATCTACGGACATTTCTAGTGGTTGAGTGACAGTGTCAAACTTTAGATGTGGCATATCTTCTAAAATCCTAGTGGCTATTTTTATAGTGGTTATATTAAATTTATAGACTTATGGGGAAAACTAATCTTAATGACAAGCTTGCCTTTCTAAGAATAGGGTCAACCCTGGTTAACAGATATTTTTATGTCCCTCAACATTTCAAAGTCTTCATTTAGATACTACAGATTCTTTTTTTAAAAAAAAAGATTTTGGGATCCCTGGGTGGCGCAGCGGTTTGGCGCCTGCCTTTGGCTCGGGGCACGATCCTGGAGGCCTGGGATCGAATCCCACGTCGGGCTCCCTGCATGGAGCCTGCTTCTCCCTCTGCCTGTGTATCTGCCTCTCTGTCTCTCTCTGTGTAACTATCACGAATAAATAAATAAAATCTTTAAAAAAAAAAAATAAAAAAATAAAAAAAAAGATTTTATTTATTTTAGAGAGTGTGCATGTGTGTGCTGCTGGAGGGGCAGAAGGACAGGAAGAGGGAAAGAATCCCAAGCCGACTGCACTGAGTACAGAGCCTGAGGGGCTCGATCCCAAGACCCTGAGATCATGACCTGAGCTAAAATCAAGGGCTGGACATTTAAGCAACTGAGCCACCCAGGTGTCCTGACACTGCAATTTTTTTCACTAAGATTTTATTTATTTGGGCAGCCTGGGTGGCTCAGCAGTTTAGCGCCGCCTTCAGCCCAGGGCATGACCCTGGAGACCTGGGATCGAGTCCCACATCGGGCTCCCTTCATGGAGCCTGCTTCTCCCTCTGCCTGTGTCTCTGCCTCTCTTTCTCTCTGTGTCTCTCATGAATAAATAAATAAAATCTTTTTTAAAAAATGTATTCATGAGAGAGAGAGTTAGAGACATGGGCAGAGGGAGAAGCAGGCTCCCCTGTGGGGAGGCTGATGCAGGATTTGACCCAGGACCTTGGGATCATGTCCTGAGCTGAAGGCAGATGCTCAACTGCTGAGCCACCCAGGGGCGCCTCGATACTGCAGATTTCTTAGCTTGATTCCTAGGTATTTAACCTTTCCATCACCGACATAAAAGGGATTTCTATTTTGTTCTTTGGGGGGAGATGGAGAGGGGAAGGATGTTACTTTCTAAGCAGTGGTCCTTTGCCTCTAAAGACTGACTTGTATTGATTATTGACTTTGTGTACTATGTGTGGTGGGTTGTTGTTTTTTTTAACCTAGCCAACCTGCTGGCGCGCCTGAGTGTTTTCAGTGGATAAGTGTCTGCCTTTGGCTCAGGTCGTGATCCTGGGGTCCTGGGGTTGTGTCCTGCATCAGGCTCCCCGAGGGGAGAGGAGGAGGGTGGTAAGGGCCTGCTTCTCCCTCTGCCTATGTCTCTAATTCTCTCTCTGTCTCTCATGAATAAATAAATAAAATCACCCCCCCCCAAAAAAAATCAAGAAAACCTAGCCAATATGCTGAATTTGCTTATTTTTGTGATACTTGTGTCACTTGCTTAACCGACTGAACCATCCACCCTGGCACCCCTCATTTAGCATGTTTTAGATGTTCATCCATGTTGTGGCAGACGTCAGAACTTCATTATTTTTTGGGTTGAATAACACTCCATTGTCTGACACACCGCATTTTGTTCATCTGTCAGTGAACACTTGGATTGTCTCCACTGGCTATTGTGAGTCATGCTACAATGAGCCTGGTGTAGAAGTATCTGAATCCCTTCTCTCAGCTACTCGGAGCACATACCTAGGAGTGAAATTGCTGGATCATAAGGCAATTCCTATGTTTAACTTTTTGAGAAACTCTCAAACTTTTCCACAACATCTGCACCATTTTATATTCTCATCAGCAACGCCCAAGTGTTCAAGCCCCTCTGCATCCTTACCAACACTTATTTTTGTTTATTAGTGAAATAATAGCCACTCTCGTGGGTGTGAAGTGATATCTCATTGTTTGCTTCAGGTGTGTGCATGTCCGTGTGTGTGTGTTTAATTTTAAACTTTAATATTGTAATTTTAATTTTTAAATTTAATTTTTAAAAAGATTTTATTTATTTATTCATGAGAGACACACAGAGAGAGAGAGAGGCAGAGATGCAGGCAGAGGGAGAATCAGGCCCCATGCAGGGAGCCCGACGTGGGACTGATCCCGGGTCTCCAGGATCATGCCCTGGGCTGAAGGTGGCGCCAAACCACTGAGCCACCCGGGCGCCCCCTAAATTTAATTTTTAATTTTAATTTAAGCCCTTTATGGTAAATACATATAAAATACCATTTTAACCATTCTTCAGTGTCCAGTTCGGTAGCATTAAACACATTTGCATTGTCGTGCAGTCCTCACCCCTGCCCCTCTCCAGAACTTTTTCATCTTTCCAAACTGAACCTCTGTCCCCAGGAAGCACTACCTCCCCACCCCTAAATCCCATCATTACTTTCTGTCTCTGTAAATTTGACTGCAGGGACCTCCTGGCAGTGGAATCATGCAGTATTTGTCCTTTTGTGTCTGGCTTCTTTCACTGAGCATGATGTCCTTACGGTTCGTCCATGTCTTAGCAGGCATCAGAATAGTCCCTCCTTTTTAAGGCTGAATAATAGCCCGTTGGATGGATGAACCCCATTGTGTATATCCACTCATTTTTCAACAGACACTGGGCTTGCTTCCACTTTTCACCGATGTGATGCATGCTACTTTGAACACAGTTACCAATATCTATTTGTGTCCGTACTTTCAGTTCCTTCGAGGATATACCCAGAAGTGGGATTGCTGGATCATATGGTAATTCTGTGTTGAGTTTTTTTTTTTTTTTTTAGAACTCCCATCCTGTTTCGACAACAGCAGGTTAGTCAACGAAATAAACATTCAAGGCACAGCTAGAACCCTTTTTTGTGGCTCCCAGATCCCATCTGCTGCTTCCCCAGACGTAACCACTATCAGCATATTGCTTGCTGTGTCTCCTTCCTGTCTGAGTTTTTCTACCGTTCCCACATCTGTGAGTCCATAAACCTAGCATTCTCTAGGTCTTTAAAAATACTTAGATATGTGCAATAGAATAACATTTACCATCTGCAACCTGCTTTTCTCTCTCATGCACGTTTTGAATTTTTGAAGAAAGACAAGCTATAGAGAAAGTACATTGCATCCCAGAACAGCCAAAATGAGTGGTCAAGCATCTTTTCCCCTTTTTATGTTGTGAGGAAGCCCAATGCCCTACCATCATCTGTCACCTTTGCCCACATTCACATGCAGTCATCATCTGTGACTAGGAATAGAAAACTTAGGGATCCCTGGGTGGCGCAGCGGTTTGGCGCCTGCCTTTGGCCCAGGGCGCGATCCTGGAGACCCGGGATCGAGTCCCACGTCGGGCTCCCGGTGCATGGAGCCCGCTTCTCCCTCTGCCTGTGTCTCTGCCTCTCTCTCTCTCTCTCTCTCTCTGTGTGACTATCATAAATAAGTAAAAATTAAAAAAAAAAAAAAAGGAATAGAAAACTTAGGTGGATAGTGTCCTACAACCACTGATCACTTAGGTAAATCATGTTCTACAACCACTGACCAAGCACCAACTCTATTCCAGACCTGGTGCTTGGTCTGGGCATGTAGCAGAACAACAAACCAGCACTGTCTCTTCCTGCCTCAAGACCAAAGCAGGTGGACAAAATCCACAACGAACAAGGTGGTTTTATTTTATTTTTTTAAGATTTTGAGAGTGCACACAGAAGCTGGCGGCAGGGCATGGCAGAGGCAGAGGGAGAAGCAGACACCACGCTGAGCAGGAAGCCTGATTCGGGGCTCAATCCCAGGACCCCAGGTCATGACCTGAGGCGAAGGCAGCCAGACACTGAACCAACTGAGCCACCTCGGAGCCCTATGAACAAGGTGATTTAATTAATTAATTAATTAATTAATTATTTATTTGATTTTAAAGATTATATTTATTTATTCATGAGAGACACAGAGAGAGCAACAGAGACACAGGCAGAGGGAGAAGTAGGACCCCATGTAGGGAGCCCGACATGGGACTCGATCCTGTATCTCTAGGATCACATCCTGTACCAAAGGCAGCGCTAAACCGCTGAGCCCCCTGGGCTGCCCTGATTTTATTTAAAGGATGGGAAATGCTACGAATAGAACTGAGATAGAGTGACTGAACTTTGCTTTGTTCCTCTCCAGATTTTAAGTGCAGCTGGATTACTGTTTACACGTGTACCTACCTGCCTGTGTCATCAATTACCCAGATGGACACATAGGAAATTCTCCAGAAAGGATGCCTGGTACCCATCCATGCTGAGCAATCATCTCAGTTCTGATTTCTGTTAGTATAGGTTGGTTTTGCCTGCTTGAGAATTTCACACAAATGATATCAAAGTCAGGGGGCACCTGGGTGGGTCAGTGGTTGAGCGTCTGCCCTTGGCTCAGGTCATGATCCCAGGGTCCTGGGATCAAGTCCCGCATTGGGCTCTCTGTAGGGAACCTGCGTCTCCCTCTGCTTATGTCTCCACCTCTCTCTTGTCTCTCATGCATAAATAAATAAAATCTTTTTTAAAAAATGGTATCTAGGGGATCAATTGTTTGGTGTCTGTGATACGCATCCATGTCATCGTGGGTGTTAGTTTGCTCCTTTTTGCTCCATTGTAGAGATGAACCACAGTTTGTCTTTGGTTATCCATTCATCTGCTGATGGAGTTTTGTGTTGTGTTATGGGCTGAAATTTATGTTTCAAAATTCATGTTTCAGCCCTAACCCCTAAGACTTCAGAATGTGAAGTATTTGGAAATCGAGCCTTTACAGAAATAATTGAGTTAAAATGACATCATTAAGGTGGGCCCTAATCCAATATGACTGGTGTCCTTATAAGGACCACGTGATGACACACATAGAAGAAGGCCATCTACAAAGCCAAGGAGAGAGGCTTCCAAGGGAACCAGTCTGCTCAGCACCTTGATCTCAGACTTCCAGCCTGCAGGACTGTGAGAAAATATATTTCTGTTGTTTAACGCCCCCCCCCCCCCCCCGGTCTGTTATGGCAGCCCTCACACACTAAGCCAAGTTGTTCCCTGTTTTGGCCATTGTGAATAAAGCTGCCAGGGACATTTGTAAATATTCTAACACATGGCTTTTTGTGGACATGCATTTGCTTTGGGTGTTTATTTTTTTTTTTTATTTTTATTTATTTATGATAGTCACACAGAGAGAGAGAGAGAGGCAGAGACATAGGCAGAGGGAGAAGCAGGCTCCATGCACCGGAAGCCCGACGTGGGATTCGATCCCGGGTCTCCAGGATCGCGCCCTGGGCCAAAGGTAGGCGCTAAAACGCTGCGCCACCCAGGGATCCCTTAAATTAAGATTTTATTTATTTAAGAAAGAGCATGAAAGAGAGAGAGAACACAAAGGGGTGGGGGAGGGGCAGAGGGAGAAGCAGACTCCCCGCTGAGCAGGGAGCCCAACACGGGGCTCCTGCGATCATGACCTGAGCCGAAGGCAGAGGCTTAACCCACTGAGCCACCCAGGCGCCCCCATGCATTTGTTTCTTTTTTCTTTTTTTTTTTTTAATATTTTATTTATTTATTCATGAGAGTCATACAGAGAGAGGCAGAGACACTGGCAGAGGGAGAAGCAGGCTCCATGAAAGGGAGCCCGATGCGGGACTCAATCCTGGGTCTCCAGGGTCACACCCTGGGCCGAAGGCAGGCCCAAAACCTCTGAGCCACCCAGGCGCCCCCATGCATTTCTTTCTTTCTTTCTTTCTTTTTTTAATCTTTTTTTTTTTTTTTATGATAGTCACAGAGAGAGAGAGAGACAGGCAGAGACATAGGCAGAGGGAGAAGCAGGCTCCATGCACCGGGAGCCCAACGTGGGATTCGATTCCGGGTCTCCAGGATCGCACCCTGGGCCAAAGGCAGGCGCTAAACCGCTGCGCCACCCAGGGATCCCCATGCATTTATTTCTTATGGAAAATTCCAAGAGGTAGAATTGTACATCCTGAGATCTAGCAAATCGCCCTGAAGCTGCCACTTGCTGGAGGATGGCATACCCTGCAGGTCCTCATGTCCCTCATGTGCTTTGCACAGCTGGTCTGGCTGCTGTCCTGGTTGCTGTCCTGCAGAGATTCTGGATGTAGAAGAATGTTGGTGCTACACACAAGAGCTGCGGGAGCTTTTTTTCCCCATCCACTCTTGGACTCCAGCTTCTCACTTCCTTAGGCTCCCCTGGGGCCTCTTATTTTTGCTTAGGAAATACCTGACTTTTTGTAACAGTGATATATACCTGATGTTTAAGAAAAAGTGTTCCATAAGGAAAAACACCAAAAAGGAAGTAAAGATGAAGCCAGATCAAGACACCCAGAAGCATCTGTCTTTAGTGGTTAACATCCTTCTCTGCATCCACGAATGTGCAGTTTCTCTCCAGGGGTGGCGCTTGCACAGATGGGGCAACATTGAGCCAATCCTTGAGCCAATCCCTTATTTAGGATGAATGCACTGTTTTCAGATTTCTTTCTTTTTTTTTAAGATTTTATTTATTTATTCATGAGAGACACAGAGAGAAAGAGGCAGAGACACAGGCAGAGGGAGAAGCAGGCTCCACGCAGGAAGCCCGACTTGGGACTCGATCCATGGACCCCAAGATCACGCCCTAGGCTGAAGGCGGCGTTAAACCCCTGAGCCACCCGGGCTGCCCTATATATGTGTATACTTATATTTAAAGCAAAATAACATACACATGGTAAAAAATTTTTAAATATAGTAGAAAAGTCGCAAAACAAGCTTTCTTCCCCTAATGTCTTCCTCCTGAAGCATCCCTCAGAGAGTTTGGTATTTCTTTTCTTTTTATTTTATTTTATTTTATTTTATTTTATTTTTTTAAAAGATTTTATTTATTTGAGGGAGAGCATGAGTGGGAGGAAGGGGTAGAGGGAGAGGGAGAAGCTGACTCTCTGCTGAGCAGGATCCCTGGGCTCGATCCCAGGACCGTGAGTTCATGATCAGAGTCAAAGGCAGACACTTAACCGACTGAGCCACCCAGGAGCACCGAGTTTGATATTTCTTTTCAGAAAATAGTTTGCATATATCTACATATATGTGTTATTAAATATTTACACGAATTGGTCCCTATAACCTATGCCTTTTTACATCTTGCTTCCTCCTAGTATCTTGAAGATATATGTATATATTTTAAACATAACCACAAATGGATCTACTTCTTTAATTACATAGATTGTGGCTTAGTGTACCATAATCTATTTAACCTATTGCTTTCATGAACAATACGGTACATTTATTCTTGCATCTTCACATTTATAAGTTTTTCTCACAGGTGGAATTACTAGCTTGCTCAAAGGAAAACAGGTATGAGTGAATCAGATGAAGAGGTACAAACTTCCAGTTATAACCACATCTTGGTGGTGAAAACTACAACATAGGGAATAATCAATGATATTGTAATAACTTTGTATGGTGGCAGGTGGTGACTGCACTTTTTTTTTTTTAATTATTTATCTATTCATGAGAGACAGAGAGAGAGAGAGGCAGAGACAGAGGCAGAGACAGAGGCAGAGGGAGAAGCAGACTCCCCTCAGGGATCCTGATGCGGGACTCGATCCCAGGGCCCCTGGATCACGACCTGAGCCAAAGGTAGACGCTCAACCACTGAGCCCCCCAGGTGCCCCATGACAATATTTCTTGTGGTGAACACTGCATTGTTGGATCACTATGTTGTACACCTGAAACTGATAAATGTCTATGCCACCATAAAACAAAATTCATATGTTCATTTTAACTTTTAGAGTATGTCAAATTTCCATCCGAAAAGTTCACAAAATTTCATGCATTAATATATGTGCAAGTGTTTCTTTCTCTACATCTTCACCAGCACTGGATAATATCAAAAATTTTTTTGTTTTTTGTTTTTAATTTATGATATGATAGTCATATCAATTTATTTTGTGATAGTCACACAGAGAGAGAGAGAGAGAGAGAGAGAGGCAGAGACACAGGCAGAGGGAGAAGCAGGCTCCCTGCGGAGAGGCTGATGTGGGACTCTGATCCCGGGGCCTCCAGGATCACGCCCTGATGCCGGGTCTCCAGGATCACACCCTGGGCCTGCCCTGGGCCAAAGGCAGGCGCCAAACCGCTGAGCCACCCAGGGATCCTCAGATTCTCAACCTTTTTACATTATTGCCCCTCTAAAGGAGAAAAGTGGAATTATTTTTAATTTTAAAAAGCTTTTAAAGATTTTATTTATCTAAGAGAGAGAGAGAGAGAGAGAGATTGAGAGAGAGAGAGAAGGAGCAGGGGAGGGGCAGAGGGAGAGGCGACTCTGCTGAGCAGGGAGCCCGACGCGGGGTTCAGTCCCAGAACCCTGAAATCATGACCTGACCTGAAGGCAGAAGCTCAATCGACTGAGCCACCCAGGTGCCCCTCTTTAAATTTAATTTCAGGGCAGCCCCAGTGGTTTAGCGGTTTAGCGCTGCCTGCAGCCTGGGGTGTGATCCTGGAGATCTGGGATCGAGTCCGCGTCGGGCTCCCTGCAAGGAGCCTGCTTCTCCCTCTGCCTGTATCTGTATCTCTGTCTCTCTCTCTCTCATTCTCTGTGTCTCAAATAAATAAATAAATAAATAAATAAATAAATAAATCTTTAAAAAATAAATTTAATTTCAATCCAGTTACATTTAATTTCTCCCTAATGATAGAAAGTAAATACTTAGGCATAAGATTTTGTCTAGGAGAGTTGCTTTTGGAGAGCCACCAGCCATTGTAATAATATTCAAGGTGTTTTGCTACCCAAGAATTCATTTTAGCCCCCTTGGGAGCCACGAGGCTCCCACTGAGAATAATACCCTACAGGGACGGCTGGACAATAAACAAGTGAGTGGGAAGGATTATATCAGAGAGCCAAGAATGTTGCAAAAGAAAGGAGGAAGAGGGGCAGAGGGGCCCTCTGACATCTTGATCATTTGAATCAGGAAAACTCTTCCCAGACCGGGAAGTCCAGCCTGGATTCTTCACCACCTGCCACCATACAATTTCTTCAGAAAATTATAATTTCAAAAAAAAAAAAAAAAAAAAAAGAAAATTATAATTTCCCCCTCACAGTGCCTGGCCTACAATAAGCTCTCGAGAAGTGAGCTTTAGTGTTATTAGTACCTTTAAATTTTTTTTTCTAAAAACTGGATCATTTATGTGTCTGTTCCTTTTCTTTCTTTTTCTTTTTTCTTTTTAACTGGGGTTCCATTCATTTAGTCCTATTGTTCATGGACTGCTACTTTGTATATAAAACATGTAGAGATCATTTAAGGTTTTGGGATCCAGAGAGGAATTACTTCTGCTCTCTGGCATAAAATTAGAATAGGAGAAGGTCATCTTTTTTTTTTTTAAGATTTTATTTATTCATGAGAGACACAGAGACACAGGCAGAGGGAGAAGCAGGCTCCATGCAGGGAGCCTGATGCGGGACTCGATCCCGGGGCCCCAGGATCACGCCCTGGGCCGAAGGCAGGCGCCAAACCGCTGAGCCACCCAGGGATCCCGAGAAGGTCCTCTTAATTCTTGAATCTGGACTAGCTAGTCCCCTTCCCAAATCTTATTTTTGATATTTGTATTATTTTTCACTTTGCCCATTTTCATAACATTTACATTCTGTTCTGTGCTCATGACCTCCTAATTGTTTAGCGTTCATTCTAGTTATAAATGGATTCATTGTTCAGCACTATTCACTATACTCACATTTTTCTATTTCTGGTTTATGTATTATTATTCATCTATGAGTTAATTAGACTTCATCATTAAGCACTGTCCTTATTCTTTTAATAGGGTCCTTCCATACATTCTCTCATATTTGAAAATGTGCACAAGTCACCTTTATATTCAACTGATATCTTGGTCTTGATACTTCTGAGTCATAGTCCGCTCGCAGTTTTGTGCACGTTGCTCCATTGCCAACTGGCATGGAATGCTGGTGTGGCAAAATCTTAGCTCAAACTGATTTTTCTCCTTTGTTGGTGATTTTTTTAAAATTTTTTATTTATTTATGATAGTCACACACACACACACACACACACACACACACACACACACACACACACACAGGCAGAGGGAGAAGCAGGCTCCATGCACCAGGAGCCCGACGTGGGACTCGATCCCGGGTCTCCGGGATCACGCCCCGGGCCAAAGGCAGGCGCCAAACCGCTGCGCCACCCAGGGATCCCTGTTGGTGATTTTTTTTTTTTTTTTTTTTTTTATGATAGTCACAGAGAGAGAGAGAGAGAGGCAGAGACACAGGCAGAGGGAGAAGCAGGCTCCATGCACCGACCGGGAACCCGATGTGGGATTCGATCCCGGGTCTCCGGGATCACGCCCCGGGTCAAAGGCAGGCGCCAAACCGCTGCTCCACCCAGGGATCCCTGTTGGTGATTTTTTAAAAATAAATTTATTTTTTATCGGTGTTCAACTTGCCAACATATAAAAGGTGAAATGAATGGAATGAACGAAGGGAGGTGCCACGGCCGGCGCCTCTGCCTCCGGCCGCAGGGGGCGCTGTGGGCGCTGCTGCCGGGCTGCTCTGGGCCGCGGCGCAGGAAGTCTCGTCCTCCCCCCACTTCCGGTCTCTGGCCCGGGACTTGTGCTGCGTGGAGGAGGTTTTGAAATGCCGACCGGAGATTTTGAGTGAGTCGAGGGTCGCGGAGCGAAGCCTGGGAGGCGGCTTGGGGGCCATGGGGGCGCTCCTCGGGGCCTGGCCTCGCTGACCCAGCCTTCCCCTCCGCCACCTTGCCCTTGCAGTTCGAAGCCCAGCTGGGCCGACCAGGTGGAGGAGGAGGGCGAGGACGGTGAGTACGCCGGGTCGCCCCGGGTCACGGGCGCCTGCGCCGAGCCGGGCACCGCCGTCCGGTGCCGCATCCCCCCCCGCGCCTCCCGCCTCCCGCCAGCCTGTCGCCACTTCCAAGTGTCCGGCTGGCCGGTCCCCCCGCTCCCTTGCCACCGCCCAAGCCGCACAGCTGCTCCGGGGAGGAAGCTGTAACAGCCAGCCTCCTGCTTGGGTGCGAGCGCCGGATGTCTTTATGGGCTGCCCCTCGCTTTCATCCTTGCCATTGCGCGAGATTACTCAGCCAGCGCCACGGCCTGGCACGGCTAGCCCAGGGCACTTGGTCCCCAGGCCTAAGCCCTTGGCCCTGCCGTCTAGGCCCCTGGTGTGGGCGTCATCCCAGAAGTCCCTTCATTTTAGCTTGGGAGCCCTCGCCCCTCCAGCTCACCCCTCCTACCCACACTCCCCTTCCTAGACAAATGTGTCACCAGCGAGCTCCTCAAGGGGATCCCTCTGGCCACTGGCGACACCAGCCCAGAACCTGAGTTAGTGCCGGGAGGTGAGTGACGCCCTCTGCTCCACTCGGGGCTCCCTCTCCCCAGCAGCATTCCCCTCCCCCTCCATCACCCAAGGCTGTTACTTCCCCTCTTCTCTCTCCCAGCTCCACTGCCGCCTCCCAAGGAGGTCATCAATGGGAACATCAAGACAGTGACAGAGTACAAGATAGATGAGGATGGCAAGAAGTTCAAGGTGAGGCTGGGGGAGGAGTTGGGGGCCCCTTGGCCCGGAGGGGATGGTGTGTGTGTTGGGTAGGTTGGGTTGATTAGCTCCAGAGCCTTGAAACACAGGAATTCGGAGCCTCTCCCCTCCCCTCCACAGATCGTCCGCACCTTCAGAATTGAGACGCGGAAGGCCTCCAAGGCTGTTGCAAGGAGGAAGGTGAGACGCTTCTCCTCTTGTCTTAGAGGCTCTCCCAGGGCTGGCTTGGAGGAATTAGGAATCCTTTTTGTTGACAGCGTTTTGATCTGATACCTTTATTTTTAGAAGTGGGGTTCAACTCTGTCTCTATTCTGTTGGATCAAGGGGGTTTAAGGTTGAGGGGTGTTTGTGCTCTGTTGGGACCCTGAAAAGTCCAGGGTGCAGAAGTTGGGTGGTTTAGATTAACTCCGCTCAGCTTGTTTACTTGTTTACCAGAAGGAACAGAGCCAAGCCCTCCCCTCAGGCGGTCATAGCAGCTCCTGTTTAACTGGGCTACATGCTTAGGAAGAAGTGATAGCTGTAAATAGCATTGGCACAATTTTCGGTGGACTTCCTCTGTGCCAGACCTCAATGGCAAGTGTTTTGCAGGAAGTGTTTTCTCATTTGCTACCCCTAGCCGTCCTGGGAGGTGGGGAACATTTGAGGTCTCCATTTTAAAGGGGAGGAAGCTGGGATCCCTGGGTGGCTCAGCGATTTATCGCCTGCCTTCCACCCAGGGTGTGATCCTGGAGTCCTGGGATCGAGTTCCACGTCGGGCTCCCTGCACGGAGCCTGCTTCTCCCTCTGCCTGTGTCTCTGCGTCTCTCTCTCTCTGTGTCTCTCTCTCATGAATAAATAGATAAAAATCTTAAAAAGGTGGGGAAGAAAGCTGAAGCCTAGGGTTTTTTTTTTTTTAAAGATTTTATTTATTCATGAAAGACACAGAGAGAGACTGAGGCAGAGATATAGGCAGAGGGAGAAGCAGGCTCTGTGCAGGAAGCCCAATGTGGGACTCCATCCCAGGTCTCCAGGATCACGCCCTGGGCTGAAGGCGGTGCTAAACCGCTGAGCCACCCGGGCTGCCCAAGCCTAGGTTTTTTTTTTTTTTTTTTTTTAAGCCTAGGTTTTTTAACTATCTCAAGGCCCCTCACAGTCTGGGTGACCCCTGGGCGTCACTTCCTTATGGGAGCTGGCCCACCTCCTGTCATGGGTGCCTCAGGAATGGTTAACTGTGTGACTGTTTCCCCCTGGGCCTTGGTTCTCTCCTCTGGAACTTGGGCTGAGAGCCGTCCCCACCTCCTGGAGCTGGCCTGAAGCTAGCGGCTAGCACATGCCAGGAGTGGTACACGCTAGGAAATGGGAACTGTCGTTGTCACCACTTTTGGGAGACTTGGGGGAGGGAGAAGAATGTGGTTCAAGGCTGAAACACCCTGAAGGGAGGGCTTTTGTAGGTCGAGTGGTGGTGGGGGTCCCACTTGCCCTTACAAGTCCCCCATCCCGCCCCGAGCCCAGAACTGGAAGAAGTTTGGGAACTCGGAGTTTGACCCACCAGGGCCCAACGTGGCCACCACCACAGTCAGTGACGACGTGTCCATGACATTCATCACTAGCAAAGAGGTGAGTTGGGCAAGGGTCTGGGCCGGTGGCTGTGATGGTGGTGGCCAGGGTGTGGCAACCCTGCTCTGACTGCCACCCCCCCCCAGGATCTGAACTGCCAGGAAGAGGAGGACCCGATGAACAAGCTCAAGGGCCAGAAAATCGTGTCCTGCCGCATCTGCAAGGGCGACCACTGGACTACCCGCTGCCCCTACAAGGACACGCTGGGGCCCATGCAGAAGGAGCTGGCTGAGCAGCTGGGCCTGTCCACCGGCGAGAAGGAGAAGCTGCCCGGAGGTGCCTGGGCCTGGGATTTGGCTTGGCGGACCACGGGGTGGGGCGGGTTGCGTGCACCTCTGGGAGTGTCCTCGGTCTCCACCCGCTGCTGTGAACGGGGCTGTCCGCATCAGAAGTTGTCCTCTCTCACTGGCACCAGCGCTGCCAGGCTGTGGTCTGTGTGAGTGTGCGAGACCAGCGGGGTGGTGCCAGGACTGCTGGTAACACCACCGTTGTTCCGTGTTGGGCTGGCGAACCATTCCTTTATGGGTCTGGCTGCGTGTGCTTGAGACTTGGAGCTGTGATTCTGCTGCAGACTCTGTGATCAGACTGGAGTGTGCCTTGTTTGCCACAGAGGGGACCATGGCCTGTGTGCGTGGGTGTGTGCACGCACACGCGCAGACTCGCACATGTGACTGCAGCCTGTGTCCATGTCCTTCAGTGTGATTTGCTGATAGTGGGTTGACTCTGCAAGTTTTACAGCTGTGATTCGGTGTGCAGCACATTTGTTAGCTGCCATGAGTGTGGGGCCCAGGGGCTGCCCCTGCATGTTCCTGTGTTCTTCTAGCTCTCAGCCCTGGGGCTGCCAGTGGGATCTTGCTCTGACTTGCCAGATGTGACCTTCATGTCCTGGCGGCCAGTGGAACAAACCAGATACCTGTGGCTTGATAGACGGTGCCTGGGCTGGGTCAGGGCCAGAGCTGCCAGCGCCCTGGGGTGGATCTGTCCCTCACCTGTGCCAGGGTGAGGCCTGACCCAGCTGCTTTGGTCTGCAGAGCTGGAGCCCGTGCAGGCTGCCCAGAACAAGACGGGGAAGTATGTGCCACCGAGCCTGCGGGATGGGGCCAGCCGCCGTGGCGAGTCCATGCAGCCCAACCGCAGAGGTGAGTGGCGGGTGGGCACCTCTTAGTCCCATGGTCATCCTTCATTCAGGGCCTGGTTAGGGCTGTCCTCTACAAGCTGTCGCTCCTTGCCTGTGTAGCCGACGACAATGCCACTATCCGTGTGACCAACCTGTCAGAGGACACTCGTGAGACTGACTTACAGGAACTCTTCCGACCCTTTGGCTCCATCTCTCGCATCTACTTGGCAAAGGACAAGACCACTGGCCAGTCCAAGGTGGGCGGTGGCTGTGGGGATGGGTGATGGGGTCACCTGTCCTAGTTGTGCCCTAAGGGCCTCTGACTCTACCCCCACTCCTCCAGGGTTTTGCCTTCATCAGCTTCCACCGCCGTGAGGATGCCGCACGAGCCATTGCTGGGGTGTCTGGCTTTGGATACGACCACCTCATCCTCAACGTTGAGTGGGCCAAGTAAGACCTGTCACACCCCTGCCTCGCCCCACCTCTTCGCATCCCACACTTAGGTTGACTGTGGGCCCCACGTTAGTTTAATAGTCCCCAAGCCTCTTCTGAGGTACAGGTTATTTAAGGTCTTTTTTTTGAGGGGGGGCCTTCTACCCATCTGGCCATGTGTGGGCTCTGCCCTCCTGCATTGTCAGAGACCCCAGTTGTATGTGGCAAAGGGTCTTGGAATGCCCTTTGGGTTCTGGAGCCCTCACACTTGGTATCCTCATCACCTGTCTCTCTCTCTTAGGCCATCAACCAACTAAGCCAGTTGCCATGTTTGCTGCTGCTGTCTGGCCCCGGCCCCAGGACCCCATGGCCTTAGGAGGTAGCTCCCGAAAGCAGGGGGCTCTTGGCAATAAAAAGGCTCCTGTTGTCATATGTTGTCTCGTTTATTCACAGATGTCACCCACTCTTTGGCTAGAGGGGCCAGCCCTCTTTAGGATCAGTGCTGTAGGCAGAAGTTCCTGCCACTGTGGCCTGGCACTTGCTGGTCCCCGAACAGGTCTTTGTGTAGGGGAAGAAGTGGTGGTTTGGGGCCTTTGGCAGTTCAGGGCTTGTTAGTGGCTCAGGGCCAGGAGCCTCTTGTGCTCTTGGCCCCCATTCTGCTGCTGGTCTCAATGCCTTGTGGTGAGGAAGTGGCTCAAAATAAGCCAGGTCATGGGCTTAGCTCAGGGGACTAGGGCTCCACGTTTTGGGGGGGTTGCTGTAACATTGAGGGGCAGGACTTGGCCAGAGTTCCCCGTGTCCTCTGGCATTTGGCTATTGCTGCAGCTGCAGCAGCTCTGGTGGCAGCACCCCAGGCTGGGTGCCACAGCCATATAAAGCAGTGGGTGGATGCAGATGGCCAGAGGCATGAGGCCCCGCATTATCTGGTGGGTCCTATAGGTCATTTGATCCACTGCTGCCTTGGCCTCATTCAAGCTGGCAAAGCCTGGGCAGCGGGCCCTCCAGCGCTGCCGAGCTTGCACGTTGAGCACCTGTGTGATGTAGTAGGGCACATAGGAACTGGCATAGAGGGCCAGGCTGCTGGCCACCAGCGCTGCCACACGCAGCTTCTCGGCAGCAGTCATGCCGTGGCTGCGCAGCACGGCCCATCCGAGGGCACTGTAGGCTGTCAGGGTGAGCAGCAGCGGCACGCCGCAGCCCAGGACCGCCAGCACCAAGGTGTAGGCTCTGTAGGCCTCGAGGCGGAGGTCATCTGCCATCCCCAGGCACTTGGTGCAGGCCTCAGGCCTCTCTGTGACACAGCTGCCTTCCCTCTGTGGCCTTTTCAGGTGCGAGAAGCTGAGCGTGGGTGCAGCCAACAGGGCTGCCAGTGCCCAGCCAGCGGCACTGACGGCCCAGGCGTGCTTGGGCCGCCAGCTGCTGCGGGTGAAGAAGGGGTGGACGATGCCCAGGTAGCGGTTTAGGCTGATGCAGGTGACGAAGATGACGCTGCCCAGCAGGTTGCAGGTGAAGAGGAAGCGCTCCAGGCGGCACGTGAACTCCCCGTACTGCCAGTTCTTGGGCGGGTAGAAGTAGGCAGCCAGCGGGAGCAGCGTCAGGGCATAGAGCAGGTCGCTGATGGCCAGCTGGGCTGAGAAGACCACGGCGGGGTGCCACGGGCGCTGCTCCCGCGTCACAAAGCGGTAGAAGGCCAGGCCGTTGCTGGCCACAGCCACCAGGAACTCAACTACCAGCATGGGGCACAGAAAGGCTGCCTGGAAACGGCTGAACTCACGGTCAATTTCTACTGAGAAGTTGGCTGAGCAGGTCAGAGCACCTGTGGGCAGACGGTCCCCAAGTGAGCGCAGTTCCTCCTCACATGGCTCGAGACCTTCAGAGCATCTACTCTGTGCCTGGTCACAGGCGCCCTCTGGGGGCACATGCTCCTGTCCTTTCTGAGCCCGGGAGGGGGCACCAGCCACAGCAACTCTAGGGTGCGAAATCCGGCCCAGAAAGGTCAGAAGCGCAGAGTGCTTTCCTGTGGTAATTACTAGGCTTGTCTGCGTCCTTGAACCCTCAGGAAGATGGGGGAAGGGGATCACTGCCTTCACAGGATGCATATAACCCAGCAGTGACAACCCGGAATGGGTGGGGTGGGGGTTCATGAAGGGGAGTCCCCTGCTGCAACTTTCAGAAACCATCACTTCCTCAGCACCATCAGAGGCAAGGCCTCCCAGCTCCCGACTTCACCCCCCATATCTCTTCTCCTCCCAGACGGTGCCCAGAGTCAGGTCGGTGCCCAGAGTCAGGTCGCATTCCTTGGCCTCGCACCTCCCTCCTCGCTGGCAGAAAAGGGCAATGTTCATGACTCCCAGAGGGGCCCCAGGAGGGAACCCTGCCTCTCACCCGCTCACTCTCCTTTCAGGCTGTGACTCACTCCCTACAGTCCTTCCCACACCGGCTTTCTGGCTGTTCCTTAAGGCACATTCCGCCTCAGGGCCTTTGCACATTCTCTTTCCCTGAGTCACCAGCCCCCACTCGACCTCCTCCTGGTCTCCGGCCCTGAGAGGCCCATTCTGACCCCTCTAACAGCACGAGGCCACCCAGTCCCCTTATTCTGCAAAGCCTGTGTGTCCATCTCCAAGAGAACATCTCCTGAGGGCAGGGAGTGCCCTGCCGCTGGTGTCCTGGTGCCCAGAGTAAGGCCTGGGACGCAGCAGTGTGCAAGAGCAGATCTGCACGGACCCCCTTCTCTGTACCAACTCCGCCTCGGCTTCAGGTGGACTGCCTGCGCCCGGTCTGCCAGCAGGCTCCAGATGCCCGTGCCCTTCCCCCGCCCCAGACTGCTTCCCTGACCACACTTCTGCCTCCCCATCCCATCTCTGCTCTGGGAGGAAGTCCCCGTCCAGACACGATTAACTCACTCCCCTCCACCTCCTCGGAGCCAGCCCCCTCGGTCCTGAGCTGAACCGCAGGGCCCAGGACACCTGCCTGGCCCAACCGACCCAGCAGCGTTCGCTCCTCACCTGAAGTGGTGGCGGCCATGGCCCGCACGCCCTGCCTCTAGGTTCACGGCCCACGCTGTGCTAGTGCCAGAGCCCAGTGTTACCAGCACTGGCTCGCCCCTCCCTTCCCTGCAGCTCCACCCTCCTTCCCTCCCACCAGCAGCCCCACCCACAGCCTGTACAGGCGTCGGCTGCCTCACTCCCCCGCCCTCGCCGCCACCCTGGGGTTTCCTTCCTCTTCACATCTCGCTCTCCAGGGCCAACCAGTTACAGGCTTGCAAGTAACCCTGGGCAGGGGTGCTGGGGAGGCCCAGGACCAGTTCTGCCCAGCACCTTCACCTGTGAAAGCGGCCCTGCACTTCCACTACTCAGCATGGGGGAAGGGACGCTAGGTTAGGGGCAGAACCCAGTCCAATTCCCGAGCCTCTCTGGGCTTTGCACCACAGGACTCGCGATCTCCCCGTTCCAAATACAGACTCAGACTTAGGTCGGGGAAACTGCTCCTTTATGAAAGGAAACCAAGGGCTGCTCCTGGAGACCCAGGTGGAAGTCCAAAGCAGGTCTTTGGGCCCCAATTTGGGGCATTCCATCCACTGCTCCAGCTTGGCCTCAGACTACTTTCTTAGGTGGTCGAGCTTGGCCTCGCCTGCGGTCCCGGACAGCTCCTCTCCGTCCCAGCTTGGCCTGGTCCCGCTGGGGCTTGCCCTTGGCCTTTGAAGGCCTGTGGTAAGTGCCTCCATCTGGCCTCCGCTCTTTTCCTCGTGGCTTCTTGCCTGGGGGCCCGGTGAACTGTCCGCGTTTGGCTGCTTTCGGGAACATGTCTGTGGGGAAGAGACTGTGTCGAGGCCACCAGGGCAAAGACAAGCCCAAGGTGCCTGGCTGCAGTAATCCCCTGCCACATACCCTCATCGGGCTCCTCTCCCACTGCCTGGCGGAAATACTCAGCTTCGTCCTCCTCTTCCTCCTGCTGGCCAGCCCCCTCTGTCTCCGGGGGGGCACCAGGGTCCTCAGCATCGCTATCCCCGCTGGCCTCTGCCCGCGTCCGCTTCATGCCTGCCAGGCTCTTCTTCCTGGAAAGGGGTGCCAGTGAGGGGGGCAGCCTGCACCTGCAACCCTGCCTCACCCACACAGCCCACGGCCACACACTTGTGTGCCTCTCGCTGCTCCCGCTTGCGCTGGACGTTCTGAGCCTGCTGGTCCTGCCTCTGGGCCTTCAGCCGCAGCTTCTCCTCCTTGGCTGCCAGGATGGCCTGCAGCTCCTCCTCGGTCTTGTGCACTGAGGAAGATGACACAGGTCACCGAGACCCAAGTGTATTTTGAGACCCACCTGCAAGGGCCTTAGACCTCCAGCCCATGGTTCCCCAGCCCCATCCTCACCGAAACTGTGGAACAGCACGTTCCCCTCTCCCACACCCTCCTGGATCTTGATGAGCTGCAGCGTCATCCGAGGCCCAATCTGGAGAAACAAGGGCAAAAAGTCAGTTCTTCCTCAGAGCTGGGGGCTGCCAGAGGAGTCACTTCTGCCACTGGGCCTGCCCCAGGGCTGGGCCTCACCTCTGTGAGCCGCACAGCGCTTTGCTGTGCCCGCATGTTGCCACGCCCTGCGACAGCCTGGGGCAGCTCAGTGATGTTGTGCTCACCATCAGGCTCTGCCTCACTCTCGGACAGCCCAGCGCCCCTGTGCAGAGGACACACCAAGGTCAGCGGGGGATCTCAGGCTCCTAAAACAGCTCCAGGGTACCCAGGACTTCAGTGATCTCCCACCCAGTGCACTCCTTACGTAGCCAACAGCTCGCTGATGTCCTGCAGACGGCTCATGTTGGGAAACTTCTCCTGCAGAAGCTTCTTCATCCCTCGACTTGCACCCACTGGAACAACTTTGATGCTACTGCAGGAGCCAGGGCGTGAGAAGGGTGTTAGAAGTTGTGAGACTGGAGGTCAGCTCTGCCTACCCATTCCCACAGTGCGTCAGAGCGTTTACTTTGAGACTGAGCAATCACAGACCCTCAGCTGGAACACTGTCATCAGCCGCACATGAAAGTCACCCCTCCTCCACCCCCACCACCTCCCAATACTCACTAATGACGGAAATCTAGCTCCTGGGAGTCGGGATTGTAGTTGATGAGAAGGCAGCGCTTGATGGTGTTTAGGTTCACCTGGAAGGAAGAGGTGGGGCAAAGCACCACATGAACCACCCACAGACTTCCCTGTGTGGAGCCACACCAAGCCCACGGCTATACTCCAGAAATCTCCCAGCAAGGGGGTGTGGGGTGCTGCTAGCACTGTGGGGACTCATGGGCTGGTTCAGGCACTGGCTAGAAATCCTGGTTCTTAGGCCCACTGAAGCGGTCTACACCAGACTCCCCGATGATTGGCACCTAACAGCCTAATTTGAGACCTGCTAGTGCTGGGGGTTAGGAGCTGGGGCTCTGGAGCCAGACAAGTTAAAATATCCAGTCCTGCTCCCTGTAACTGACATCAAACTACAATTCACTTCTGTCTGCCTGTCTCTCTGTCTACAAAATGGAGTCACAACACCTGCCACACTTCAGAAATAAAGGACCATCAGCATCATTTTCTGTCCTCCAAAGAGTAATGCAACTCCTTTTTTTTTTTTTTTTTTTTTTTTGAGTAATGCAACTCCTAAAAGAGTCTCTTACCCTAGAATCACAGAACACATGAGTGAAACTGGACCTCAGAACCCGGAGCTCTCAGCCTCAGTGCCAAGAGGTGAGGACTGAACAAACAACCCAAGGGCCTATGTGTGGTACCTATTGTCCCAGATGCCCCGTCCACCCTCATCTCCCACCACACCAGGCCCATCCCACCTTATGCACATTGATGGAGGGAAACAGGTTCTGGAACATGGTGGCCATGAGCTTCACGTGCATGCCATGGGGGCCGAAACTGTTGAGCACCAGGAGAGGTGGGTGGGCAAACTGCTGTTCATGCATGCGGTGTCGGCGCAACGAGGAGACTACATCTCGCACTAACGTATACTGCAGGACAGGGTGGGAAGTGGGTGCCTGGCAGCCACATGTGGTCGGCACCACCCCAAACCCATCCCCTACCCAACACCCCCCCTACCATCTCCAATCCATACCTTGTTGATCCGGAAGGTCAAGGTGGGGCCTCCTGGGAGGCGCATCAGCTTCTACAGAAAAAAAGAGTTGGTGAAGAGTGGAGGCATCCAGCTAGGGGGGGCAGGGAGTGGGAACCTCTGCTCCATCTCTTCAGAGCGTTTACTTTGAAGCCAGAATCATGGCAGCTCAGAGGCATATGGGTTCATCATGAGAGCTGGGAGAGCAGGAGGTCAGGGAGAAAATCAGGGCTTCCCAGGTATTAACTCACAAAGTAGATGTTCGTTTCTGTTTTACTCAAGATCAGGAAATGGGTGACCCCAAGAGGCCCGGCCACTGCCACACAATCCTTCAGGGTGTTTTTCTTTCGTATCTGGGAATTGCAAAAAACAAATAGGATGGATCATGAACAGAAAGACTACAAGCTGAGGCTGTTATGACCTTTCTTGCATTTAATTTCTCCAAGAAAGAGAAGAGAGTGAAACGCTCCCGACCTCTAAAGCTAATCAGGCTTGAATTTATCCGTTGAACACTGCATCGCCCAATCTGCAGATGAGGCGACTGATCCCTGAGACGTTAACTAGCTTCCTCCAGGCCTTTGAGAGAGGCCAAGTTTCCACCCTAGCTTTGCTAGCTCGAGGCCCCTAACCACCAGCCCTAGGCGTGCAGCCAAGCCCCCAGCGGAGTGCGTTCATCTGCGCGCGCTCTCGCTGCTGCCCCACAAATCCCTGAGCCGCAGGGACGCTGCTCCCCGTAAGGGTCCCTTTCTCGAGCCAAGGAGACTGGAGCCACTCCGCGGCCGCCAAGACAGGGCCCATGGCTGACGGAGGCGCGCCGGGTGACGCAGACCTGCAGGCGGGTGGCGGTCAGCGGCTCCATGACCCGGCGCAGATCCAGGCTGAGCTGCCGGACGCCGCGACCCGCGCGGCCCCGAGCGAACACGAACGAGTGCGGCTGCGCGGCGTAGGCCTCGAGGTTGCGGAGCTGCGCCTGGGCGCGCGCACGCTTCTGGTGCCGGGACTGCGGGGGCGAAAGGAGAGCGGTCAACGCCACGGCCCCCCCCCCCGTCCCCTCGGCCCCCTCGCGCCTCGCCCCCCAGTCCCGGCCGCCGCGCCTCACCCGCCCGGACTGCCCCATGCCGCCGGCCCCTCCAGCTGCACCCTTCCGCCTGCTGCTTCCGGCGCCGCGCCGCTCACTTCCGGCGCCGGCGAGGAGGTCACGTGAGGCGGCACGCGCGGCGGCGTCACCGGGCGGGCATGCGCACCAGGTGGCGGCGGGCAGCACTCCTTGGAGGAGTTGCTATGGAGACACCTGGTGCTTGTTTCTACGGCAACCGGGAGGGGCTGGGGTGTCAGGGGAGCAGCGCGGGCTTCTGAGAAAGGAACCGTGGGTTCGAATCCTGCCTCGACGCATGACTGCGGCTGGGCGAATATGAGAGCCGCTTGATCCGCGCCAGGGCCCCCGCAAGCATCCCAAAGCGAGGATGGTGATCGTTTCCCCTCTGACCCGCGAATTTAAAAAGATGATGTATGCACAACGCTTGGCGCACCAGCACCAGGCACTTGGGGGAGCACCCGAGAAAAGGGCAGAGCATGGCAGTTAGGCACGTGGGCCCCAGCTCCTGAGGGCCAGCTGTCTTCCCCGGAGGCCCTGCCTGCGGCTGAGAGATGGAAACTCCGCATCACCTTCTGGAAACTTAGGGCAAGGCGGGCGCTTTGTGAATAACTCACCCCCTCCCGGTTTCCGCTCGAAGCCCCAGTCTTGGCCTCAGGCCCCTGGCTTCTTCCCCAGAACCTTGGGGTGGGGGAAAGGGATGCCCCCAATGTGTCTCTCCCCCATCCGCTTCCCCTCCCCCGCTCGCTTCCCCCCTCCTGTCTCTCCCTCCAGTTCCTTCCCCTCTTCTCCCTCCGGCCTTCCCTCCCGTCCTCCCCGGTCTTCTTCCTTTCTCTCTCTCCCCCCTGCCCCAACTTTGTCTCTGCCATCAATGGCCTCTCATCGCTTTCAAGTTTCGCTCTCTCCTGTCTCTACCCCCATTTCTCTCTTCTCATCCGTCTTCCTGATTCGCCCTGTCTCTGTCCATCCCCCCAGGTCTCTCTCCCCTTCTCTGTCTCTTGGACTCTCTCCCTTCTGTCAGTCCCTCTCCATGACTTATGAGGTTTCTTCTTTGCTGCCAATGGAGGAGGCTGGAGGGGGCTGCGGGTGGGGGGCCGAGGGGCCCAGTGGGGGGGGGCCCAGCCCAGGCCTGGAGCCCAGCCTGGCAGCCTCTCTGAGATCTGGGACGACCATTTCCTCTTTCAGCCCGGGAGTCCACTCGGGTTACGAGTTCAGGACGCTAGGAACTGGGCGGAGGACACTGCTCCCTGAGAGTGAGTCTGCAGGTCGGTGAGGCTTTTGTGCAGGTGGGAGACCCTAGCCCGGGGGGGGGGGGCTCTCCGTGAGTCTCTTTGCACCCCTGAGAAATGACTGCATGGTTATTTGTGTCTTGTACCTGCATGATTTGGCCTGAGAATGTGACAGTGTGTGTGGGAGACAAATGGAAACATGTTCCTTGTGGTGGGCACGTGGGCGGGGGTGCCAAGGTTCACTGCATACTTGGTTAGCACCTCCATGCTTGCAAGCGTGAGACCTTGTGTGCCTGGGTGTGTACGTATCTGACACACGGAAAAGACGTTCTTCACCCACAGGATATTTTCCTGTAAGTTGTGGTGTGTATGTGTGTGTGGCCATATTTTGAACACACAGTTGCTGTCGGAATCTGTGCTGTGTTTCCAGTTGTGTCTTTATATGTGCTCTTGCCAGGCAAATCTGCAGACACACACACACACACACACACACACACACACCCCAGAGATTCCATCTGTCTATCTTCGCGGCTCTATGCAGTGGTTTGCATGTCTCATTGGATATCCATATGTGTCTTTGTGTCTACACGGTTTTGGGTGCATGCGTGTGTGTGAGGGTTGTGGTTATACATGTGTGGATGCTGGAAACCAGTTACCTGGGCTGAGTCCCATCGTTCTCCAGCTGCACGACTGTGGACACATCACTCACCCTCTCTCAGGCTCAGTTTTCCCGCCTGTAAAATGGCTCCATACTGAAGAAAGCAGCTCAGGGGTCAAAGATTAAATGAGATTGAAGGTGTAGAGTTGAGAGTCAGCTTGATGCAGCAGGTGCTGCTGAGGTTTGCCACCGTCTTTCTCAGCGGTGTGTGTCTGAGGCTGGAATTCCGCTAGCTTCCTGGGGCCTGCAGCCTCCCACGATCTGTGCTCTGTGGCGGGGGGAATGTCCGGAGCACTGACCTGTGTTATCAGGCTCTGGTGGCCTGGGCAGGGGGATCTGGCAATCCTGCCTCAGTTCTCATGCGGAAAATGCTAAATATTTACAGTTGGAGCTCCTGGACTCAGCACCACAACTCTAGTCCCAGGCTCTGGGGGCGTGGGGTGGGCAGGGGTGGTTGCCAAGCCTCTTCCCTCCCCTGATCTCCCACCGGCCTCTCCCCATCCTCACTTAGAGGCTCCTGCTGGACCCTCGGCTCCTCCTAGGATTTCTTGTGCCTGCTTCAAGCTTTGCCAGACTCAGGGTCTTGGTCCTGAGAGGTGAGAGGGCAGGAGGGTAGGAGGGCAGGAGGGCAGGTGGAGGCTGATTTTGTCTGTTTGGAGACCTGGGCTTCCTCACATCCCCCTTCTTACCCCAGGGAGTGCAAGGCGGTGGCTGTTACACACACACAATCTGGCTCCAAGGGGTGCGGTCCGTCCCTGTTGGGGGGGGGTGGCTGGTGTCTTCGAGGAGGGGGCAAGGAAAGCTCCTGCTTGGTGTGCAAGTATGATAGTGAAATGCCTTTCTTCGGCTCAGAACCCTCTGAGGTTCCCACCTTACTCAGAGTAAAAGGCCAAGTCCTCTTGAGGCCCATGAAGCCTTGCACATTTTGCTTCCCTTTCCTCCCTGACCTCACCTCCTCCCGCTCTCCCCCTTGCTCACTCTGTTCCAGTCCTACAGGCCTCCCTGTTATTCCACGGCACATCCAGCAAGGTCCTATCTCAGGGCCTTTGCACTTGCTGT
Organism: Canis aureus; assembly: GCF_053574225.1. Classification (NCBI taxonomy): domain Eukaryota; kingdom Metazoa; phylum Chordata; class Mammalia; order Carnivora; family Canidae; genus Canis; species Canis aureus. The sequence goes on from NC_135629.1 coordinate 52,151,715, forward strand.
TCCCTCTGCCTGGAACATTCTTACCCTTCTCTCTCTCTTCAGGTCTTTCTTTACTCAAGGGTCATCTTCTTAGGAGTCCTGACCCCTCTGTTTAAAATGGCCCCTTATCCTGGGACTCCCACCCCTTTCCTTACTTGCATGTTCTCCTAAACATTTATCACCCTCTGACCTACCCACCATCTGTTTTTCCATCCAGGATGTCAGCTCCGTGAAGGCAGGGATTTTTTTTTTTTTGTCTGTGTTGGTCATGGCAGTGTCCTCATTGCTTGAAATAGCTCTTGGCACACAGTAGACACCGGAGGAGGGTTTGCTGAATGTGTGAACCAAGGCAACGCGTGACAATGAAGACCTTGGGGCATGAGGCTGCGTGGCCACCAGGATGTCTGGGTTTGGACATAGTGGAACTTGGGACATATGGAGGTCTTGGTCCTGAGAGTGTGTGGACATGTGAGACATGTTCTGAGTACTGGCAAGTGCATGCAAGAGGGCATGTATGTCCTTGTCTGAGAGGCTGCAAGTGGGTGTACCCCAAGAATGAGGCCGTGGGGGCCAGGGGTAGGTGGCCTCAGTACATGCCCTCAAGTGAAGATACTTGTAGGAGCTCACCTACGTGAGCTGGGGAACACTTGGGAGGGTGCAGCCGACCTGGGGTGTGTGGGTGTGTGGAGGGGTGTGTGTATGTGGCACCAGGCACTGAACAAAACGCAGACTCAGTCTCTGAGAACTGATGTTCCAGTGGAGGAATTCAGATAATAAACAACGGCAAACAAACGAGGCAGTTTCAAAGAGTGACAAATGCTAAAATGAAAAAGTTGGACTGTGATAGGGAGTGCCCAGGAGGAGCAACGCTAGATGGTGTTGTTGGGGAGGGCTTCAGAGGAGGGGACATCCGAGCTAAGACCTGAATAAGCAGAGAGGGAGCCATGTTAAAATTATGGGAAGAAAAAAAAATTCTGGGAAGAATGGTCTAGAGTGAAGAAACAGCAAGTGCAAAGGCCCTGAGACAGGACTGTCCCTGGTGTGTCTGAGGAACAGCAAGGAGGTCAGTGTGCCTGGAACAGAGTGAGTGAGGGGTGAGTGGGAGGGAGAAGAGGGCAGGGAGGGGACAGGAAGAGGGTGCAGGGCCTTGTAGGACACAGGGAGATTTGGGTTTTTGCTCTGAGTGAGCTGGGGGCCTAGAAAAGGCAGAGATACGCCTGACTCTGGCAGCTGTGGGAGAAACAGATCAAAGATTGATGATGGACAACTGGAGGCCTGGGGTGGGGGTGGGGGGGCAGCTGCTGTAAAGAAATCCAGATGCTCTCTTGAGCTGAGATCATGTTGGGGGGTGGTGACTGGGGGCCGGGGTGTGTGGAGGAATTCAGGGTCTAAACAGAAAAACTGACAGGCCTGGCTGATAGGTTGGATCTGCTGTGAAAAATGGGAGACGAGTGATTTTGGGGTTGGTCAGAGGACGTGGGAGCTGGGGTACCGGCTACTAGACTGAGTCAGTGAGACTTACCTCTCACCCCACCTCACCTCCTCCTGCCCGTTCTCTGACTGCTTCCGCTTCAGCTTCCCAGACTTTTTTTTTTTTTTTTTAATAAATCAGGCACGGTTGTAGCCTCAGGGACTTTGCATTTGCCCGTGCCCCTGGCAAGGATGCTCTTCCTCCCGACATCATTACTTCCTCCCTCACCTCCTCCAGGAGCTCTTCCCTCCTTTCGCATTGCTGGGGGGCCCAGATCCCCACATCTCTTCGCTGTTCTACTTCTATCTTGGCAGCGTCTAATACACTCTGTTGATTCTCACAGTTTATTTACTTTGTTTCTTGCCCACTAGGCCGGGAATTTTTGTCTTTTGTTTCCTACTGTATTCCCTAGAACTGAGGCTGGCACACAGCAAGCACTCAGGTGAATGCTTGCTTTTTTTGTTTTGTTGTTGTTTAAGATTTTATTTATTTTTTATTCATGAGAGACACACACAGAGAGGCAGAGACACAGGCAGAGGGAGTAGCAGGCTCCGTGCAGGGAGCCCGAGGCGGGACTCGATCCCGGGCCTACACGATCACGCCCCGGGCCGAAGGCAGGCGCTCAAGCTCAACGGCTGAGCGGCCCAGGCGTCCCAAGTGAATGTTTGCTGAATGAATGCACGCCCAGCGGTCCCGCAGGGCTCCTGGAACTCAGTGGAGACGCCAGGGTGGGATCCCCTTGGGGCCTCTGCAGCCTGGGGAGCGGCGGGGCTCGGGGCCTGGCCCAGCCCGGGCTCCCCTCCTTCCCCGCGTCCTCCGCCTGCAGGTGGGCCATGTCGGCGCCTCCGCTGCGCACGCTGCAGCTGCTGCTCCTGCTGGGCGCGACGTGGGCGCGGGCGGGGGCCCCGCGCTGCACCTACACCTTCGTGCTGCCGCAGCAGAAGTTCACGGGCGCCGTGTGCTGGAGCGGGCCGTCCGCCGCGCGCCCCGCCGCCGAGGCCGTGAACGCCAGCGAGGTGGCAGCGCTGCGCATGCGCGTGGGCCGCCACGAGGAGCTGCTGCGCGAACTCCAGCGGCTGGCGGCGGCCGACGGCGCGGTGGCGGGAGAGGTGCGCGCGCTGCGCAAGGAGAGCCGCGGCCTGAGCGCGCGCCTGGGCCAGCTGCGCGCGCAGCTGCAGCACGAGGCGGGCCCGGGGGCGGGGCCGGGGGCGGGGCCGGGCCCGGGGGCGGAGCCCGCCGCGCTGCTGGCGCTGCTCGGGGAGCGCGTGCTCAACGTGTCCGCGGAGGCGCAGCGCGCCGCCGCCCGCTTCCACCAGCTGGATGTCAAGTTCCGGGAGCTGGCGCAGCTGGTCACCCGGCAGAGTGGCCTCATCGCCCGCCTGGAGCGCCTGTGCCCGGGGGGCACGGGCGGGCAGCAGCAGGTAACGTCTAAGCTCGGCAGAGTCGCTGTCACTTCCTGCGTGCGGCCTTAGTGAGAACGGGCTCCTGCACCCCCGCGCACGGTCTCTGATCCGCAGATCTGAAACCCGAAAGGGCCCCAAGCCTGATTCCTGCCGCTCCTCCCACAGCTCATTTGGGTCAGGACGAGACTGGTGGCTAAATCTTTACTTATACACTTAACATTTAATATAAATGTTATGTTATATTAAATATAATAAATATAACACAAACATTTAATATGAATGTTTGTAGAGCCTGTATTCAAGCATATTATTTTAGGTACAGAGCGGAGACCCATGGTACGGAGGTGCTATGTGATATACATATGGGCCGTGATACTGTTTCTAACTGCTGCCATATTATCCTTAATTCCGGGTCATGGCTGGCCCTGATTTTGAATAAGGTTGTTGCTTTGTGACAATCCACACCTTACGGGGCTGTTGGGAGGATTCTAAGTTAATACGCATTGTCGGAGGTACTCGCATCATCCCTACTTTGCAGAGAAAGGGCGTCAGAGCTACAAATCAGTGGCTGTGAACACCAGAGGGGGGATTTAGGCCCAGCTCTGCCCTTGACAGCTAGTTAGGCTTTGGGGAGTATCAGTTCTAGGGCTGGGACATGCCCCTGCCTCATCTCCCACCCATCTGGGTGTTGGTAGATTTAGGGGCCCAGTGTCTTTTCAACTGAAGGCTAGTGCAATCACATCTTAGTCTCTTGGTCACCTCAGGTGCTGCCACCACCTCTGGTCCCTGTGGTTCCAGTCAGTCTGGTGGGTGGCACTAATGACACCAGCAGGAGGCTAGACCCAGCTCCAGAGCCCCAGAGAGACCAGACCCTGAGACAGCAGGGGCCCTTGGCCTCTCCCATGCCTGCAGGGCACCCTGCTGTCCCCACCAAGCCAACAGGTAAGATGAGGGCAGGGCTGTTGGGGTGAGGAGCGAGGGGACCCCCAGTGCAGTGGGAGTAGAGGGAAATAGGAGCCAGCATTTTAATGGCAGATTTTTCTCATGGTAAGGGGACCGGAGGAAATGCTTCTATTCCGGTGTTGGAACAAGGAGCTATGGCTCTCATTCTGATAAAGACCCAAATTCTTACTGTTATATGAAAATGGGAAAGGAGGTACTTTTCTTTTGATGAGGGGACAGGGAATTTCGGATTGCTTATTGGTAAGCATTTAAGCTCGATCAGAGTGTCATGTTCAGAATTCCTATTCTGGTGAGATTGTAGAACCAAGATTTAAGTACCCCAGGCTCCACATTTACTGTAGTGAGAAAAGAATGAACTAGTCTTAACTCAGGTACTGGAGACTGGATATTGGCACTCTTATTTTGGTCAGGGAATGGGAGAGGCAGGACTGCTATTTTGGTAAGGGGATGATATGAGAATCAGGACTCTTATCCCAGTAAGGGATTGGTAGGTCCAGGCTATGTGGTCCCCATGTCTGCACCCACAGGGCCATGGCAGGATTGTGCAGAGGCCCACCAGGCAGGCCACAGGCAGAGCGGCGTCTATGAGCTGCAGCTGGGCCGGCATGTAGTGTCAGTGTGGTGTGAGCAACAGCTGGAGGGGGGAGGCTGGACTGTGATCCAAAGGCGACAAGATGGGTCCGTCAACTTCTTCACCACCTGGCAGCACTACAAGGTAGGCGCGTGTGAGCAGGGGCAAGGCTGGGCCGGGGAGGGGAGGCGACCTGCTTCTGACCTGACCTCCCTATCCTGCCAGGTGGGCTTCGGGCAGCCTGATGGGGAATACTGGCTGGGCCTGGAACCTGTGCATCAACTGACCAGCCGTGGAGACCATGAGTTACTGGTGCTCCTCGAGGACTGGGGAGGGCGTGGGGCGCGTGCCCATTATGATGGTTTCTCCTTGGAGCCTGAGAGCGACTACTATCGCCTACGGCTTGGCCAATACCATGGAGATGCTGGAGACTCTCTTTCCTGGCACAATGACAAGCCTTTCAGCACCGTGGATAGGGACCGAGACTCCTATTCTGGTAAGGATAGCTCTTATTTTGGTGGGGGGTGGGGATAGGGGAGTTGGGACTCCTTAGGAGTGAAAAGAATGAAAGTGAGTGTGGTGAGACTTTCCTGGTAAGAATCAGGGTAAGCAAGAGAACAGAGGAGAGGACTTTTATTCTGGTGAGGGGATAGAGAGCCTAGATTCCTTCTTTAATGAGGCAATTCCTTCCTAATAGAGTCAAGATTCCTGTTCTGGTGAAAGGCAGGGAGTGAGAGCTTGGAGTCTTATTCTAGAAAGGAAGTGGAGAAGATTTCTTTCCCCAATAAAAGTAGAGCTCCTGGTTTTCAGAAAGGGTGGAAAAGGTGTCCTTGTCCTTTGACAGGGGTATAGGAAGGAATTAAAGCTACTAGTCCAAAAACGAAAGTGGGGGTCAGGACTCTCAATCTGGCGAGGAGAAAGAAAATCAAGGTTGTATTCAGTAAGAGTGAGAAGGGCCAAGAGGATGCCTGACAAAAGCCTTGCACTAGTGAGGTACTGGTAGAGGCTTTTATTTTGGTGACAGGATATGGGTTTTTCTCTCTCTTCAGGTAACTGTGCCCTGTACCAGCGGGGAGGCTGGTGGTACCACGCCTGTGCCCACTCCAACCTCAACGGCGTGTGGCATCGTGGTGGCCATTACCGCAGCCGCTATCAGGACGGCGTCTACTGGGCCGAGTTTCGTGGTGGGGCTTACTCTCTCAAGAAGGTTGCCATGCTGATCCGGCCCCTGAGGCTGTGACATCTGTCCATCTGTCCCCCAGGCCCAGGGGATGTTTGTCAGCAGGAGCCCAAGTTATCCTGGCCACACTTGCTTTGTGACTTAGTGTGGGCCATGGCCCACAGACCTTCTTCTTGTATCTGCTCCCCAGGGCCCTGGAATGCCCCTGCCAGTATCTCAGACCCCAATGGCTCCCCGAGAGCATTTAGATCTCAGTTTGAGCTCATATTTTATAACAACACAGAATCTCCACAGAGTGTGTCTAGTTTGCATGTCAGGGGTCACTCCCCGTGCCCGCCCTCTTCCTCCTCTTCCTCCTCCTCCTTTAGGTCCTCCAGGATGAGGTTGTCCAGGTCTTCCAGGAGGCTCCCCTGGCTCAGGCAGGTGGCCACAGTGGAGCCACTGCTGATGTGGGGGTTGCTGGGGTGCAGGACCGTAGGCAGGTGGTTCTGCTTCCGGCTCTTGGGGTGTGCGCAGGACGTCCCAGGCACATGGGGCTCTGAGGAGGAAGAGGCTCTGAGGTCATGGAGCTTGAGGCCATGTAAGACTCTGGGGGCGAAGGGGCTGCAGCCATGGGGTGCCCTGGAGAGGGAAGGGGCTGAGGCTACAGGCTATGGGGCCGGAACTACAGGAAACTCAGAGATGAAAGTCACAGGTGTTGAAGCCACAAGAGACCCGGGGCCATGGGCATCACCTGACACTACAGGAGACAAAACGGGAACCAAGAACACAGAGGCCACAGGGGCAGAGGTTTCACACTGGAGTGGAACCACGGAGCCTTTAGGGGCAAGGCCACGACCTGTGGCTGATGCCACAGGAGGTGGATATTAAGGAGGAGCAAGGTCTTGGGTGGCCTGGTGTTGGAGGCCACAGAAGATGTGAAAGGAGGGGATGAGCCAAGTGGCTCTGGGGACCACGTGGAAGAAGCAGGCAGAGACCTCAGTACATAAGGCCCCAGAGGTGGATGTCCCAGGAGTCAAGGCCAAGTAGACTGCCCAGAGTGGGGGGGAGGTCACGGGGAACATGTCAGGCCCTCACCTCGCCGGTTGTAGCAATCGGCAGCCGAGCAGGAGTGGGTGTGGGTGCTGCGGCGGTCGGTGTCTCGGTCCCAGCGCGGAGGGAGGATCCGTGTTGGATACACAGGGAAGCCGCACCCATAGCAGGGGGATGAGGATCCCATCTGTGCCCAGCCCCTGGGGGCGGGCAGGGCGGCAAGGGTCCAAAGGTAAGGCCTGGGCCAGGGTGAGGGCAGGGCAGGGGGTGGGGAAGCAGGGTGGAGGGTGGGGCGGGGGGGCAGGGCGGAGGGTGGGGTGGGGGTCAGCACCCTCACCGGAAGTTGTGCCGACACTTTGGGCAGTGGAATTCAGCCACACCCCACATCTTGTCGCATGGCACCGGCTCATAGCGCTTTCGGCATTTCCTGCACCGGGACACCTGGGTGTGTAGAGTGGGAGCAGGCTCCCCATTAGCAGTGAGCCCCAGTAGCTCGATAGTGGCCGCAGTGGGGATGCTTACACCATGGAAACTGGCAAACACTACAGAGCTGGGGCGCTCCCCCCACCTCCCCGCGCTAGCTGGGTGGTAAGCCTTTACCAGAAGCACACCACTACTTGGGGGGGGGGTCAGAATCCAGACTTGGGATTGGGATTTCCATGGCAGCGTGGAGTCAGAGGTCGGGCTCTGGGCGCGACCAGGGTCGGAGGGCTGGGGCCTGAGGTGGAGGCTGAACGCTCTGAGACTGTAGGTCAGGGGTTGGGCTCTCAGGGGTTGACATTCTTAGGTCAGCGGTTCAGATACTGAGGATTGGGATCGGGTGATCACCTCCTTGCGCTGGGGCACGCGCCGCCACCAGACGTGGTCACAGGAGGAGCAGGCAAACTGCCGATCGACGGCGGGAATGAGGTCTTCTTGCGCACGTTGGAACATGCGGAGGTTGGCTTCTGTCAGTGGCAGGAGGGACGTCGCCACGGCCTTCGGGATAGGGACAAGAGGGTGGTCACGCCTCCTCCGCTAATATGAACACGCGTAAGTCTCCTCTCCTGCTGCTATAATGTCTCTCCTTGTCCATGGACACCATCCACTCTCCCCAAGGATGTCCTCCTCACTCCACCTCCCCCCATCCCATACCCTGGACTCACCTGGATGTCCTGGTCCTGCTTCATGTCCTCCGGTGGGTCCTGGGTGGAAACATCAGGGGCAGGAACTGCGGGTGCAGCTCAGACCTCTTTTTACCATTATTTGTTGGGGGTGAGGCTCTTGGACGAGGAGGGAGGCAGGGTCCTGGCCCCATATGAGTAGGGAGTCCCTAACTCAGGAAGGGCTGTCTGAGCAGGGCCTGCCTGTAGATGGCCAGGTACACGACCTCAGTTGTCCTCACAGTGGAGGGCACACCTATTATCCCCACCGCTCAGACAAAGAAACTGAGGCAGAGCTGGGAGAGGGGTGGCCGGAGATCACCCTGAATGAGAATGGCAGAAGAGGCCTGGATCCCCGCGCTCCCTCCCTGCTGGTAAATGCCACACACTTGGTGGCACTGTGAGGGGTCACCTCTTTGAGTCCATGCCGCTTTAGGCTAAGGGCTTGGGCTCTGGATTCAGACAGACACAGGTTCCCATCCGACTCCAGCACTTCCCGCTGCGAGGGCGGAGCCAAATCACTCCCCCTGCATCCCTAATGAGGGGCATCTCAGAGCGCAGCTGTGGTTCTAGGTGGAAACGGCTTAAATGCCACCTGCTTGGCCTGCTTGGCGAGTGCCTTCAGGTTGGAATTGGAGGCAACACGCAGAAAGCCTGCTGCTGGGGAGTGCTCACTTTCCTATAATTTTTTACTTTTATTTTTAATTTGTTTATTATTATTTTTTAAAGGATTTTATTTATTTATTCATGAAAGACACAGAGAGAGAAAGGCAGAGACGTAGGCAGAGGGAGAAGCAGGCTCCAGGCAGGGAGCCCGATGTAGGATTCGATCCTGAGACCAAGGATCACGCCCTGAGCCAGGGGCAGGTGCTCAACCGCTGAGCCACCCAGGCGTCCCTCCTATAATTTTTTAAAGAATTATTTTCAGTAGGCTCCACACCCGATGTGGGGCTTGAACTCACGACCCTGAGATCAAGAGTAGCATGCTCCCCAGACTGAGCCAGCTAGGCGCCCCTCCTATTACCTTTATCATACCCTTTACACATGTAAATATAAATAACTCAATATGTACCTTATTATACTCTTCAGCAACTATGGGGGGGGCCTTATAGGAAGATGAAATGCACAGTGCACTGGCCACCAAAGTCATTTAAGGTGTAAAGTAGCCATGTTGCATTTGTGCCTCAAAGCCATTCATTCATTCATTCATCATATGGGCTCCCCTGCCCTCTCTCCTCCCCCATCTCATGTTTATCTTAGCCTGTCTTGCGTGTTCTTTTGCTCACTCTGTTCCCTCTTCCAGGAAGACTGTTTCCAACTCCCCCACCACCCAGGATCCCTTCTCCCCAGCATCAAAGCTGGCACCACCTCTTCCAGGAAGCCTTTCTCGACTGACCTCCAGGGGTCCTCTGTAATGACATCAGTCCTGATTCATTTCACCGCCCAATTTCACGATTCTCTCCCCCACTTAATACCACCAACATGTAATGAGTGCCGACAGTTTGCAGGCTCCCGGGTCAGACGCATGACTAAAAGGTGACTAAGTCAATGTGGATCATGAACTAGGAACTGGTGGTGCACAGATGGGGCTCATCATGGATACACCAGGTTCCTTCCGTTCCCGGTCCCCAGCTACCCCATCCTTGGAGGGCAAGAGGGGCAGTTTACCTGGGCATCCAGGTCATTACTCAGTTCCTGTCCATCTTTCTGCTTTACCCCTGGTGGCAAGAGTTAAGTGTAAGTAAAAGGTCCTTGAAGGATCTTCTGGGAGTTTCAGGGTCCCCAGAACCCCAATATAGACCCTCCCCAGAAGATGAGCGCGGCGCTTCTTCACACAGACCACACCTCCCTCGCGCTCTCCCCCCTCCTCTCCCCTACCAGGGCCGGGACCCCAGCCGGCTCACCGTACACGATGGAGCGCCCCACTCCGGTGTGGTCGCTGCCAAATTTCCTCATCAGAGTCCCCGCCTTCTTGGAGGATACCTTCCCATGAAACTTCTCCCGGAGGCGCCGGACGCTTTTCTCCAGCTGGGGTGGGCACAGGGGGGTTCCGATCGGGGAAGGAGAGGGGCGACTTGCCCTCCTCCATCTCTAGGCATCCTTCTCCCCGCCCGAACTTGACCCTTGCTTTTGGCCTCCCCCACCATCCCTCTACGGCATTTCCTGGGAGAAGCCAAAGTCCCCACCGGGCATTGGGGGAGGGAGCGGAGTGGGGCGAGCGCCCCCGGCTAAGGGAGGAGGCCGGCCAGGTAACCTGGCCTCTGACCCTTGACCCTGCAGCCCCCCTTTTCCTCGAGGAGGCCACATCTCACTCTGGGGGGCCGGGGCGGTCATTATCCTTTCCGAGGGGGGGCGAGTGCCCGCCAGGGGTAAGGTCTGGGCTTCGGATGGAGTCCCCAGAACTGCGAAGCCCCCTCGGCGCCCCCGGCGCCTCTCGGGGGCCCCCGGCCCAGGCGCAGGCATCTCCTACCTCCACACCTTCTTGAGACATGGTGGCGGCGGCGGCGGCGCGGGTTCCGCGAGGGGCCGCACTGCGCGCTCGGAGCCCCCCTACCTGGGCGCGCCCGGGTCCAGCAGCCGCGCAGGGCAGGGGGCGGGGCCTCCGGGCGGCTCCGCCCTTCCTTCTCGGCCCCCTCTTTCGCTTTCGATTGCTGGGGGTGACGGCGTGGACGGGGCGCTCTGGCTCCGCCCCGGCTCCGCCTCTGCCCTCGCGCCCCAGGCCCCGCGGGCGCCGGGGGTCTGCACCCTGCGGCGGAGCGCGCGGGCCTCGGGCGGTGGAGGCGGCGCGGCCTCTGCAGTCGGTCACATGTCCCCACGCTGCGCGGGGTCCGCGTCTTCACGTCCCTCGTGGGGGCGGGGCCGCATCGCAAGGCCGCCGCGAATCTCCGGGCCCCCCCCAGCTCGCGCTCCCCCACTTCTTCGCTCTCGCAGCTCCCCTCCCTCGGGACCTGGGGCCCCTCCTCGCTCTGAGGCTCTTCCGCGGCTACGTCCGGACCTGTCTGCACCTCAGTTTACTCCTCTGTAAAATGGGGATGATAACAGCGGCTACATCGTGGCTGGGTGTGATTGCCAGGATTCGAGACCCGGGGTGGAGCGCTTAGTAGCACCTGGCATGGGGTAGCCTAACGAGTCACTAAGCCGCCTACTGTGTGCCACAGCTGGAGGTAGTTGGGCGAAGGAGGAGATGCTTGTTGGATAAATAGAGGTCACTGGTGCCTAGCAGTCCAGCAACAGCCTGTAGTCCAGGGGTGCCTGGGAATCTGCACTGTAAATCGGAAGGTTGAGAATCCTCTGGGCCAGCACAATTTTTTTTTTCCCCTGAAATAGGCTCCACACCCAAGGTGGGGCTTGAACTGGTGACCCTGAGATCAAGAGTCACATGCTCCACCCACTGAACCAGCCAGAGGCCCCTATTACATAAAGCTATTCTTTAACACACACGCACACACACACACCAAAAGAAACGGAGATGAAAAAGTATAGAAGTTCTAATGTTTTCTACTTGACCTCCTAAGCTTTGTTTGTGGGTCTGTGTGCCCCGTCTGGAGCCTATTAATGAGTGTAAACAGTTCATGGTTCTTTGTGACTGAATGTGGAATTTCAGGCTGAGAGCCAGGCCTGTAGCTGCATAGAGGACCTGGGATTTTATACTGAGGGAGGTGAGGAGGTGTGGAGGGGCTCTCTTGTTATACACGTATCTGTGATATATAGTACATAATCTCCACTTACCAGTGAGGAGAAGGAGGTCGCAGCCAGGGTGGGTGACAAGCAGGGAGGAAACAGGTGGGAAACTGATCCAGCTCCGACATGAACCAGATCTGCTAGATTCTTTCTTTCTTTCTTTCTTTCTTTCTTTCTTTCTTTCTTTTTTCTTTTTTTTCTTTTTTAGAGAGAGACAGTGAGCCTTTGAACAGGGGGAGAGGGGAAAGGGTGAGGGAGAGAGAGAATCTTAAGCAGGTTCCACACCCAGTGTGAGCCCGAAGTGGGCTAGATCTCACAACCTGGAGATCACATCCTAAGATGCAACCAAGAGTTGGGATGTTTAACTGACAGAGCCACCCAGGCATCCCCAGATCTGCTAGATGCTCACGATGATGGCCATCATATCGAGCTCTGACTCTGCGCCAGGCACCATTCCAGGCACTGAGCATCGAACTGTCTCATATAGTTTTTTGTGGATTAGGAATTTAGGGATGCTTTTGCTGGGCTTTCTGGCCCAGGGTCTCTCATAAATATTGTGGTCAAGATGTTGGCCAGGGCTGCAGTCACCTGAATGTTTGAGGCTGGAGGGTCTGCTTCCAAGATGGCTCATTCAACCTGGCTGGCTGGTGGGTGCTGGTTGTTGGGTGCTGGTTGTTGGTGGGAATGCCTCAGTTCCTCCCTACTCGGGCTGCTCGGCTGCTCGCATGTACTCCCTACTTGGCAGCTGGCCTCCCTAGGGCGGGCCATCCAACCAGAGAAGAAAAGCCAGGTGGGACTTGGAGTTGCATCTTTTATGACCTAGTGTCGGAAGTCACACAGCATCACTTCCACTGCCACCTTTTTTTTTTTTTTAAATTTTTTTTCACTGCCACCTTTTGGATGTTAAAATCCAGTCACCGGATCTGGCTTCCGTTCAGGGAGAGGGAGATCAAGACCTCACCTGCCGCTCCCATACCCCCATCTCCTGCTGGAGCCTCTCGTTGGCTGCACCACAAGGCAAGGGGAGCAAGGGAGCCAGCCTTGCTATCAGCCCCTGAGGGCAGTTGATTAGGAAGGACAAACAGAAGATACAACCGGAGTATATAGAATGTTGGCCCAATTGTAGATGGAGAGAGAAACCAACGTTTCCAGCGGTCACATGGGGGCGCTGCTTACCCACCAACAGTTCTCTGAGCTTTGTGGGGTTCTCTGAGCTTTGTGGCCATCTTGGCCTGGCCAAGGGCAGCCTGTTTGTGCAACGGTCTGAGCATTACTGCATTTTATCTTTTGTCTTTATAGAAAGGTGTGGATGGGGAGAAAATAGATGTGCTGATGACAGTGATAAGAAGTAGCCTCGGGGGGGTACCCCGATGTGGGGGCTCAGTTGGTTAAGTGTCCCACTCTTTTTTTTTTTTTTTTTTTTAAGATTTTATTCCTTTATTCATGAGAGACACACACAGAGAGAGAGAGGCAGAGACACAGGCAGAGGGAGAAGCAGGCTCCATGCAGGGAGCCTGATGCGGGACTCCATCCCGGGACTCCAGGATCACACCTCAGGCTGCAGGCATCACTAAACCACTGAGCCACCAGGGCTGCCCTAAGTGTCCCACTCTTGATTTCAACTCACATCCTGATCCCCAAGGCGGGCTCTGGGGCTTGCTCAAGCCGCAAGTTGACTTGAGATTGTCTCCCTTCTTCTCCTTCTGCCCCGTCCCCCCAACTCACTCTCTCTAAAACATAAATTAAAAAAAAAAAAAAAAGTAGTCTTTAATATGTTGGTATAATTGAGTCAAAGACCGAGCCATTACTGACCTAACCATTTGATGTAGTTTTTGAATGTAAGGTGAGATTTGGTGGAGTGAGGTCCAGAGCCATCGGCCAAGAACAAATTCTTGAGACTTCTTTGGTGTAAAATGGTCGTTTTAGTAAAGCACCAGGACAGGACCTATGGGCAGCAAGAGCCGGCCTGAGGCTGTGAGGAGCAATTAATTATATACTCTGGGGTTGGGAAAAAGAGAGGTGTCCAAAAGGACTTTCATATGCTAAAGAGGACCCTCAGGATACCAGAGGCCTTGCTATTATCAAGCTAAGTATGCTAGCAAAGCATTAACATTAGGATAGTTGGAAGTTTTCCGGAGGAATGTCACAGGTACTCTCCCCAGGAGGGGGAGGCGGGAAGGTTGTGGGGTGTCAGCTTCCGCTTGGTCCTCAGCTAGCCTTCTGCTCCCTCATCACTTTTGTTAATTTGATAGAGCTGCATCAAGTGCCTCCCGTGTTGGCAGGCATGGTGCTGGGCACCATTTCTGCCCTCCCAGAGCTTAATGGTCTTAATGGTCAAAAGAAACACGAAGCAGATGATATCACAAGTAATTATTCTATTTATGATATATGCTAAAAAAGAGTCACGGAGGGGTCCATGAGATAGAATAACGGGGAATCTGATCTGGGCAGTGCGGTTAGGGAGGGCTTCCTGGAGGAGATACCCCTTGAGCTGAAATCCTAATGCTGTGAAACACTGTGTCAAGTGTTTGAAACTAGGTATATCATGTGATCCTCTCAGCAACCCCATCAAGAGGGTGATATTATTACAAATGGGAAAACAGGTTCGGGAACTTACTCTAGGTCTCTCTGAAGGGTGAATAAGAGTTTCCTAGTTGAAGAGGTGCAGCCTGGGTGCACAAAGATGGGTAGGGGTTTGGTCCATTACGTTGCGCCAGTAGAGGGAAGGGAAGCTCATGCCAAAAGAAACAGATCTTTCATCCGGATCCTTTGAGGGTTAAGCTGAGTGACCAGTTTAATTGTGGAGGAAATGAATGCAAATGGAGCACGTGTGTGCTTTTCATAATCTAGCCCATTTCCCCTCAGTTTAGCCAAATGAAGAAATTTGGGGATGCCCAGAGTTGGAGGTGTGCGGACACAGGAAATCTCTATTTTTTAAATTTTTTATTTCTTTTTTAAGATTTTATTTATTTATTTATTTATTTATTTATTTATTTATTCATGAGAGACAGAGAGAGAGAGAGAGAGGCAGAGACACAGGCAGAGGAAGAAGCAGGCTCCATGCAGGGAGCCTGATGTGGGACTTGATGTGGGACTCGATGTGGGACTCAATGTGGGACTCGATGTGGGACTCGATCCTGGGTGTCCAGGATCAGGCCCTGGTCTGAAGGCAGTGGTAAACCGCTGAGCCACCCGGGCTGCCCAACAGGAAATCTCTAAACTGTACGTGAGGGCATCCCTTGTTTGTGAGGGATGCCTGGGTGGCTCAGCGGTTGAGCATCTGCCTTTCTCTCAGGGCGTGATCCTGGATCGAGTCCCACATCGGGCTCCCGGGATGGAGCCTGCTTCTCCCTCTGCCTGTGTCTCTCTGTGTCTCTCATGTATAAATAAATAAAATCTTTAGAGAGAGAAAGAGAGAGAGAGAGAGAGAGAAATGATAAGTAGTTTGGAATTTCATACTTTGCCTAGTCCTTAGTAAATGGGATGTTCTTTACAGCACAGAAATCTATTGTTTGAGTTTTGCGAAATCAGCTTCAAACACATTTCCAGGAATGCATTATGTACAAAGGTTGGGTAACATGTTTGGGTCTCTGCTTGGATGAATTCAGTAAGTGGAAAAATTGCAATGGCTAAAATACCCGGAATGTATCCAGGGCTCACCAGGTGCCTGGCTCTCTGTGGGGTGTCCTCAGGGCTTTGGGCCATCCATTCATTTCTCTGCCTTGTGACTTCAGTGTCACTGTCCCTTTTTCAGATGACAAATCTGAGTTTCAGAATGATTAAGCAAAGTATGCAAGGCATCCAGCTTATAGGCGACATAGCCAGGGCGTGAATGCAGGCCCGCTGAGCACGACACACCTTCAAGCTAGAATTGAGAACGGGAAGTATACAGGTCAAGGGGTACACTTTGGAACCAGTAAGGGTTTGAGTCAATTGTTAACTCTTGCTTAACCTTTCTGGGGCTCAGTTTCCCCTTCTCTGAAATGGGAATAGAGTTGTGAAGTTTCCATGAGTGCATATGGATAAGCCACGTTAACCTACGCTGTCTGACGGGGTAGCCAGCCATCGGCCACATGTGGCATTAGCGCTCTTGAAATGTGGCAGATCCTAATCCAGATGTGCTGTCAGTGTCAAATGCACACCGATTTCGAAGATTTAGGTAAGATAACCCATCATTGGCTTTTTAATATTTTTACATGTTGAAGTGATAATATTTTGGATATGGTGGGCTAAATAAAATCATAATTTTGCTGGTTTCTTTCTTATTCTTTTTTCTTTTTTTTTTTTTTTTTAAGACAGAGAGAGAGAGCTTTCACATGCATGGGAGGGGAGGCAGAGGGAGAAGGACAAGCAGACTTCCTGCTGAGTGCAGAGCCGATGCTGGGCTGCAT
Organism: Canis aureus; assembly: GCF_053574225.1. Lineage (NCBI taxonomy): Eukaryota > Metazoa > Chordata > Mammalia > Carnivora > Canidae > Canis > Canis aureus. Next base: position 52,167,528 of record NC_135629.1, read on the forward strand.
CCCAGGATCCTGAGATCCCAACCTGAATGGAAATGAGACACTTAACCCACTGAGCCACCCAGGTGCCCCTCAGTGGTTTCTTTTTACCTTATGACCAGAAAATGTAAAATTTCATATGCAGTTTGTTTTATGATTTTATGGGATTGTGCTGATTTAGAGGATTCAAAGCAAATAGTAACCTTCCAAGGAGCATGTAGCTATTTTTATTACCATACCACCTTGGTTTATGTTGCTTTTCCTAACGTGTGGCCTGTGGGAAGACAGTCCCCTGCTCCAGTCCTGGGCGGGTGGCCCCTGTGTGTGTTGCTGGCAGCAGAACCATGCAGTTAATCATTGACTCTATGTTCCAGAAAGCTCACAGGGAAAATATTGGGAAAGTGCATGAGGTGCCTGCACCAGATCCTGAGCTCTGGGCCATCCCAGACGACTTCATCTCTTTGTATTTTACATTTTGAAATTTCAAAAATTGTGGAGAGCTCTCCACACCAAAATAGGACACTCTGCCCTTTCTTTCTCTGATTACAAAAGTATAGTGTGCTTGTACTAAAAGAAAAAAAAAATTCTTCCTCTGCCTATGTCTCTGCCTTTCTCTCTGTATCTCTCATGATAAATAGATAAAATCTAAAAAAAGAAGAAAAAGTAAAGAAGTTAAGCATTAAGAAATGTTTGATTTGGAAAGAGGAAGTCTATGTACACAGGAAAACAAAACCTTAAGTTATGGTTTTGTCTGTGACCATTGGTGTGGAGGAAAGGGGACGGGGACATGCAAAGTGTGGTTAGTTCTGGTTCCTGGGGAGGGGAATCCGGTGGGGGCTTGAGCTGGGGGGCATCACGTTTTCCTTTCTATATATCTGTTTTCTTGGGAATCCTTTTGCTAGAGTGTCTTCATGTATCATTCAAAAAAATAGTACATGAAGAGATGATAACTTTTCATTGTCCTTGTGCCTGGGATAACTCTCATTAAATCTGATGGCTATTTTTTCCAGATCGTTGTCCTTTGTTTAATTAATCAATTAATCAATTAATTAATTAATTTTTAAGTGGGCTCCGAGCCCAGCATGGAGCCCAAGGCAAAGCTTCTGGCTCACACAACCCAGAGATCAAGAGTAAGATGTTTTTTTTTTTAATTTTTTTACTGGAGTTCAACTTGCCAACATATAGCATAACACCCAGTGCTCATCCCGCCAAGTGCCCCCCTCAGTGCCCATCACCCAGTCCCCCCCCCCGCCCACTTCCCCTTGTTCATTTCCCAGAGTTAGGTGTCTCTCATGTTTTGTCACCCTCACTGATATTTTCAAGAGTAAGATGCTTTTTTTTTTTTAATTTTTATTTATTTATGATAGTCACACACACACAGAGAGAGAGAGAGAGAGAGAGAGGCAGAGACATAGGTAGAGGGAGAAGCAGGCTCCATGCACTGGGAGCCTGACGTGGGATTCGATCCCGGATCTCCAGGATCATGCCCTGGGCCAAAGGCAGGCGCTAAACCGCTGCGCCACCCAGGGATCCCTCAAGAGTAAGATGCTTAACTGGCTGGGCCACCCAGGTGCCCCTTGAGATCTTTGTCCTTTGAACTTCTTTTTTTTTTTTTTTAAGTTTTTATTTAGACTCCAGTTAATTAACATACAGGGTCATATCAGTGTCAGGTGTATAATATAGGGATCCAACACGTCTATACAATATCCGGTGCTCGTTATGACAAAGAACTACTTATTTTCCTATCTGACTTCATGATAATGACATTCAGAAAAAAACAGGAGCTTAAAACACACTTTAGGATTTCTGAACAAACAGGGATTGGGATCAAAAGAGGAACATGGTTACGAGGGACTCCAGGAAGATATGCACACTTTCATGCCTCCGTCTTCTCACTTACAACATTGGAAGAAAACAGTCCCTGTCTCAAAGAGTTGCCTGGAGAGGGAAAGGCGTTAATGGGCGTGCAATGCTTAGACCAGAGTCTGCCTGTAACAGGTGTTCAATCAGTATTTGTTTTGACTCTTGTTACATGACACAGTATCAGACCAGAGTCCAAGGCCTCTCTCTGCCACTTACGCATGGAGTGTAATCCTGAATCCATGGCTGAACCTATTGAAGCCCTTTGTTTGCTCATCCATGAAATGGGAACATAGCACTTGTGCCTATTGTGGGGTTAAATGGGAGAATGAGACACACTGGAGACACTCATTCTGTCTTCAAAGGATCCCTAGGGGCCTCAAGAAACAACCATCATGTTCCATATGTACGTCCAGGCTGGCGGGGGAGGGAGCGTCTGGCTGGTATTCCAGAAGGAGATGGTATGTGGGATGCAAGAAGCTACAGGCATGGAATTGGGTGGGAGAGGAGGAAGAGCTGAATTAGGAGTTCTCAAACTTCCTGAGCAGCAGAACCTCACTGGAGGCTTGTTAAAAGGCAGCTTTCCAGGGGCGCCTGGATGGCTCAGTGGGTTAAGCGCCTGCCTTCAGCTCAGGTCATGATCTCAGGGTTCTGGGATCCAGCCCAGCTGGGGGCTGGGACTCTTTGCTTGGTGGGGAATCTGCTCTCCCTCTGCCCCCCACCCAGCTTGTACTGTCTATTTCTCTCAAATGAAAAAATTTAAAAAAATCTTAAGGAAAAAAAAGGCAACTTTCCAGTGCCCACTCCGGATCTATTGGAGATGCTCCCACAAGTCCCGGGGTCTTATCTATCCAACAGATGCTCAGTGCCAGGCGTTGCACTGGGAGTGAGGAAAACAGACAAAAATCTCTGCCTTCAAGAAGCTGTAGGCTTGCATCGTTTGCCACTTGAGGGGAGTTTTTAGCCATTCTTTCCTCAAACATTTTTTTTTCTGAGAGTGCCTGGGTGGCTCAGACAGTTAAGTGGCTCAAGTCATGATCCGGGGTTGGAGATTGAGCCTCACGTCCAGTTCCCTGCTCAGTGCAGAGTCTGCTTCTCCCCCTGTTTGTGCTCTCTCTGTCTCTTTCTCTCCCTCAAATGAATAAATAAAATCTTAAAAACTTTTTCTGTACTACAGTTCTTTTCCTCCTTTTTTTTTTAATAAAAAGATTTTATTTATTTATTCATGAGAGACACAGAGAGAAAGGTAGAAACATAGGCAGAGGGAGAAGCAGCATCCCGGTGGGGAGCCCGATGTGGGACTCGATCCCAGGACCCCAGGGTCACAACCTGAGCCAAAGGCAGACATTTAACCACTGAGCCACCCAAGTACGAGGTACTCCTTTTTCTCCTCTTTTCCTGTGACTCTGATGACAGGAGTATCATATCCTTTTCATATCCCACAGCTGCGTTGTTGAGATTGGATATTTTCTCTTTCTCTATCCTCAAGTTCATTACCTGTTTGCCTTTTGATCTCCATTCTGCAACTTAGCCCATCCAGTGAATTATTAATGTTGGTCATTGTATTTTTCAGTTCTGAAATTTCCATGTGGTTCTTTTTTTTTTTTTTTTAGATTTGATTTATTTATTTGAGAGAGAGAGTGTGTATGAGAATGAGCATGAGCCGGGGCAAGAGGCAGAGGGAGAGGGAGAAGTTGACTCCCCTCTGAGGAGGGAGCCAGATGTGGGGGCTTGATCCCAGGACCCTGGAATCCTGTCCTGAGCCAAGGCAGATGCTTAACCAACTGGATCAACCCAGGTGTCCCATGTATGGTTCTTTTTTCTAAACAGCTCTATTTCTCTATTGAGGTTTTCTCTGTTTCCATTACTTCAAGAGTGTTTGCTCTTACTTCTTGGGCATAGTTATAAGATCTGCTTTAAAGTATTTGAAAATCCTAAGGCCCACATTATGTTAGGGTTGGCATATGATGATTTTCTTTTCCTTTATGAATATTTGGGAATGTCCTACTTCTTCATACATTGAGTAGTCTTGGATTGTAGTATCGAGAATTTGAATATTCTATATAACATAATGTTAAATTATGACATGCTGGGTCTTATTTAAATCCTATGGAGAATGTTGATTTTTTTGCCTTGGCAGGAAGGCAGGCAGGCAGTCAACTCAGGTCCAGGTTTCAAGTTGCAACCCACTTTCTCCAGGATGTGGATCCAATATCAGTTCAGTTTTCCAAGATGTTGCAGGCCTGTTTGATTTTGATCTATCCTGTGTATGTGCCACCCACTCTCTCTGACCCATAGATCCTCCCTTCCTGCTCTTCAGACCAGTTTTTTGTTTTTGTTTTTAAAAGTTATTTTTGTCTTCACCTAGTGAGTAGCTCTGAGTTCTGGGCTGCTTTTAAGTGGGAAATACCAGAGGAAAAGCAATGACAAAGTCACTGCTGTTTTGGTGACAATTTGAGTTATGATTTCCTTACTCAACCAGACTGCTTGACTACTTAAAAAAAATTGGGGTGCCTGGGTGGCTCAGTTGGTTAAGCATCAGACTCTTGATTTTGGCTCAGGTCATGATCTCAGGGTTACAAGATTGAACCCTGTGTTGGGCTCCATGCTAAGTGGAAGTTGGCTTGAGATGCCCTCTCTTCCTTGCCGTCTGCCCCTTACCACCCCCTCAAATAAATAAATCTGAATTTAAAATTTTTTAAAAAGATTTTATTTATTTATTCATGAAAGACACAGAGAGAGAGAGAGAGACAGAGACAGAGACAGAGACATAGGCAGAGAGAGAAGCAGGCTTCATGCAGGGAACCTGGTGTGGGACTTGATCCAGGGACTCCAGGATCATGCCCTGGGCCGCCAAAGGCAGGTGCTCAACCACTGAGCCACCCAGGTGTCCCTGAATTTAAAAATATTAATTTAGGGGCACCTGGGTGGCTCAGTGGTTAAGCATCTGCCTTCAGCTCAGGTCATGATCTCGGGGTCCTGGGATTGAGTCCCACACTGCGCTCCCTGTGGGGAGGCTGTGTCTCCCTCTGCCTGCCTCTGCCTCTCTCTGTGTCTCTCATGAATTAATAAATAAAATCTTTTTTTTAAACTTAATTTAAAAAATTAATTTTTTTAGAGCATGTATAGGTTTACAGAAAAATTGGAAAACTCTGTAGAAACTTCCCATATACCCTGCCCCTACTCTATTTTCTCTTATTATCAACATCTTGCATTTTTATGGTACGTTGGTTATAATGGATGAACCAATATAGATGCATTATTATTATTATTATTATTATTATTATTATTAAAGATTTCCTTTATTTTTGACAGAGAGAGCACAAGCAGGGAATCAGCAGGGAGGGGAGAGGGAAGCAGACTCCCCGCTGAGCAGGGAGCTTGCTGTGGGGCTTGATCCCAAGACCCCAGGTTCATGACATGAGCCCAAGGCAGACACTTAACTGACTGAGGCACCCAGGTGCCCCATGGATACATTATTATTAAGTAAAGTCTATAGTTAACATTAGAGTTCATTATTTGTGTTGTACAGTTCTGTGGGTTTTGCCAAATGCATAATGTCATGTATCAACCCCTATAGAGTCTTGCAGAATATTTTCACTATCCTAAAAATCCTCTGTGCCCCATATAGGCATTCCTCTTCCTCTACCCTCACCAACTGCTGGCAACCACTGATATTTTAACTGTCTCTATAGTTTAGTCTTTTCCATAAGGTCACCTAGTTAGAGTTATACAGTACATAACCATTTTATATGGTTTCTTCCACTTGTCAACATATATTTGTTTCCTCCACATCCTTTCGGAACTTATTAGGTCATTTCTTTTTCCTGTTGTACAATAGTCCATTGTATGGATGTCTCACAGTTTGTTTTTCGATACACCTGTTGAAAGAAACCTTGATTGCTTCAAGTTTTTAGAAATTAGGAATAGGGGTGCCTGGGTGGCTAAATTGGTTAAGCAGCCAAGTTTTGATCTCAGTTCGGGTGTTGATCTCAGGGTGGAGATCCTTCCTTCCGCTTCAGCTCAGCATGGAGTTTGCTTCTCTCCCTCTGCTCATCCCCTCTCCCCCTTTGTCCTCCTGCTCACTAGATCGCATGCACTCTCTCTCTAAAATAAACCTTTTAGGGACTCCTGGATGCCTCAGTGGTCGAGCGTCTGCCTTCGGCTCAGGGTGTGATCCCGGGATTCTGGGATCGAGTCCCGCATTAGGCTCCCTGAGAGGAGGCTGCTTCTCCCTCTGCCTATGTCTCTGTGTCTCTCATGAATAAATAAATAAGATCTTAAAAAAAAAAAAACTTTTAAAAAAGGTATAAAACTGCTATCAACATTTGTGTGCAGGTGGAAATGAGTTTTCAACTTACTTGGGTAAATACGAGCACAATTGCTAGATTGTATGGTAAAACTATGTTTAGTTCTGGAGGAAACTGCTAAACTGTCTTCCAAAGTGATTATATCATCTCGAATTCCCAATGAATGAGTTTCTGTTTTGCCACATCCTTATCAGAACTTGATATTGTCTCTCTCTCTCTCTCTCTCTTTTTTTTTTTTTTAATTCATGATAGTCACACAGAGAGAGAGAGAGAGAGGCAGAGACACAGGCAGAGGGAGAAGCAGGCTCCATGCTCCGGGAGCCCAATGTGGGATTCGATCCCGGGTCTCCAGGATCCCGCCCTGGGCCAAAGGCAGGCGCCAAACCGCTGCGCCACCCAGGGATCCCTCTTTTTTTTTTTTTTTTTAAAGATTTTATCCATTTATTCATGAGAGACACAGGCAGAATGAGAATCAGGCTCCCTCCAGGGAGCCCAGGGTCACCACCTGAGCTAAAGGCAGACACTCAACCACTGAGCCACCCAGGTGCCCCAATCTGTGGGTTTTTTTTTTTAAAGATTTTATGTATGCATGTATGTATGTAAAGAATATCTCAGCACACTTTTTTTAAAAAAAATATTTTATTTATTTATTCATGAGAGACATGGAGACAGAGAGAGAGGCAGAGACACAGGCAGAGGGAGAAGCAGGCTCCATGCAGGGAGCCCGACGTGGGACTCGACCCCGGGTCTCCAGGATCACACCCCGGGCTGAAGGTGGCACTAAACACCTAAGCCAGAGGGGCTGCCCTCAGCACACTCTTTAAAAAACAAAAGATTTTTTTTTTAAAGTAATCTCTGCACCCACTGTTTGGCTTGAATTTATAATCCCAAGATCAAGAGTCGCATGCTCAACAATGAGCCAGCCAGGTACCCTGATATTGTCAGTGGTTAGGATTTTAACCATTCAAATAGGTGTGTGGTTGTATCTCGTTGTTTTAATTTGCAATTCCCTAATGACATAGGATGTTGGGCATATTTTCATATGATTGTTGGCCATTTGTATATCTTATGTGGTGACTTATCAAGTCTTTTGCCCATTTTATTTATTTATTTATTTTTTTATAAAGATTTCATTTACTTATTCATGAGAACACACAGAAAGGAGAGAGAGAAGCAGAGACACAGGCAGAGGGAGAAGCAGGCCCCATGCAGGGAGCCTGATGTGGGACTCGATCTGGGGTCCCCAGGATCACACCCTGGGCTGCAGGCGGCACTAAACCGCTGAGCCACCGGGGCTGCCCATCTTTTGCCCATTTTAAATCTGGTTGTATTCTTATCATTGGATTTTTTTTTTTTAAGATTTATTTATTTATTCATTCAGAGAGAGCGAGAGAGAGGCAGAGACACAGGCAGAGGGAGAAGCAGGCTCCATGCAGGAAGCCCGATGCGGGACTCGATCCTAGGTCTCCAGGATCACACCCCGGGCTGCAGGCGGCGCTAAACTGCTGCGCCACCGGGGCTGCCCTTATCATTGGATTTTAAGAATTCTTTGATTTTTTGTACATTTTGGAGATAAGACTTTTACTGGATTTGTGCTTTGCAAATATTTGTGGCTTGTCTTTATGTTGTCTTAATCCATTTACTTTTCAGAGTCATCAGATAGCTGCTCCATGCATTCCTGGGAGAGACAGGATGGAATGTGCTTATTCTATCTTGATGAGAACCGAAACCTCTGGGCTGGAATTTTTTTTTTTTTAAGATTTTATTTATTTATTTGAGAGAGAGAGAGAGAGAGAGAGAGCATGAGCAAAGGGGAGAGGGAGAAGCAAGCTCCTTGCTGAGCAGGGAGCCCAAAAGGAAGCTAGATCCCAGCACCGTGGGATCATGACATGAACCCAAGGCAGTTGCTTAACCGGTTGAGTCACCTGGGCACCTCTGGGGCTGGAATATTTTATTTTATTTTTTTAGAATTTATTTATTTATTCATGAGAGACACAGGAGAAAAGCAGAGACTTAGGCAGAGGGAGAAGCAGGCTCCATTCAGGATGCCCGACATGGAACTTGATCCCAGGTCTCCAGGATCAGGCCCTGGGCTGAAGGCAGCGCTAAACCGCTGAGCCACCCGGGCTGCCCTGGGCTGGAATATTTTAAAGAAAATCCAAAACATCATATAATTTCACCTATCAGTATTTCATGTTTCTCTAACAGATATGGACTTTAAAAAAAGCATATTCACAATATCATTATTACACACAAGAAAATAACAGTTCTTCCTTAATATCTCATTCCGAATTAATAGTCAGTTGTTTCAAAAAGAAAAAAAAATAGTCAGTTGTTTCTAAAAGTGTTTGTTTCAAACATGCCTTATTTTGGGATGCCTGGGTGGCTCAGAGGTTGAGCCTCTGCCTTTGGCTCAGGTCATGATCCCCAGGTCCTAGGATAGAGTCCTGCATTGGCCTCCCCGCTGGGAGCCTGCTTCTCTCTCTGCCTATGTCTCTGCATCTCTCTCTGTGTCTCTCATGAATAAATACAATCTTAAAAAAAAAATGCCTTATTTTTATTTAATTCATTCAAACTGGAATCCAAACCAGCTCTACACATGTCATTTGGTAGGTAGTTCTCTCAAGTGTCTTTTAATATATAATAGTCCTCCATCCTTTAAAAAAATGCCCTTTATTTATGGAACTCACTGGATTTTCTGACCATTGTGCCCGTGGAGAAGGCACACCCATCCTTAACTGCCTGAGCCAGGAGAGCCACATCTCTTCTGCTCACTCCATTAGACAGATCTCCCATCACGTGGCTCTACTCATCTGCACAGGAGTCTGGGAAATGTCATTTAGAAGAGTGGTCAGAAAGCAAGGATACAGATTTGGGGAATACACAGCACTATTTCCACCACACCTCCTCCTGCCTCCACCAACCAGCTCCTAACTAAGCATCAAAAGCTGTGATGGGGGATCCCTGGGTGGCGCAGCGGTTTAGCGCCTGCCTTTGGCCCAGGGCACGATCCTGGAGACCCGGGATTGAATCCCACGTCGGGCTCCCGGTGCATGGAGCCTGCTTCTCTCTCTGCCTGTGTCTCTGCCTCTCTCTCTCTGTGTGACTATCATAAATAAATAAAAAAATTTAAAAAAAAAGCAGTGATGGGAAGGAGAGGCCACAGGTAAGTCAACCAGTGATGAATAGCTATAGCAAGATTCAGTTTTCTTTGAATTTTTTAAAATCTTTTAAACATCTTATTTATTATTTATTTATTTATCTATTTATTTATTGATCACAGATAGAGAGAGAGAGAGAGCAAGTGAGCACAGGCAGGGAGAGTAGCAGAAGGAGAAGGAGAAGCAGACCCCCTTGCTGAGCAAGGAGCCAAATGCAGAGCTTGATCCCAGGACTCCGGGATGATGACCTGAGCTGAAGGCAGATGATTAACCAACTGAGCCACCCATGTGCCTCAAGATTCAGTTTTCTGAGGCTGCTGGGGTGGTGGGTCTGGTAAAAGATCAGTGTCCACTATTAGTCGTGGTTCAATCCAACAGCCATGGCAGTCGTATCTTCTCCAGAACTGGTTCTCTGTCTTTGGGATCTGGAGCCTTATTTTCAGTCACCTGGAAATTCAGTAAGTACCCTAATATATTTTTTAAACATTTTATTTGTTTATTTATTTATTTATTTATTTATTTATTTATTTATTATTTATTGATTTATTGATTTATTTATTTATTCATGAGAGACACACAGAGAGAGGCAGAGATGTAGGCAGAGGGAGAAGCAGGCTCTGTGCGGGGAGTCCGATGTGGGACTCGATCCCAGGATCCCAGAATCACGCCCTGAGCCAAAGGCAGATGCTCAACCGCTGAGTCACCCAGGCGTCCCAGTACCCTAATATATATATATATTTAATCAGCTTTATTGAAGTAGGTTTTACGTATCATAAGATCATCCTCTTCAAGTGTACATTTCAATGATTTTTTAAAAAATATGTTTATTTATTTATTTGACACACAGAGAAGAGTACAAGCAGGGGGAGCAGCAGGCAGAGAGAGAATCAGGCTGCCCGCTGAGCAGGGAACCCAATGTGGGGCTCAATCCCAGGACCCTGAGATCATGACCTGAGCCGAAGGCAGAAGCTTAAGTGACTGAGCCACCCAGGCAGCCCCTCAATGATTTTTAATCATTTTCCTGAGTTGTGAAACCCATTCTTTTCTTAAAGATTTTATTTATTTATTCACGAGAGACACAGAGAGAGGGGCAGAGATACTGACAGAGGGAGAAGCAGGCTCCCCATGGGGAGCCCGTTGTGGGACTTGATCCCTGGACTCGGGATCACGACGGGCACATGCCCTACCGCCTAGCCACCCAGGCATCCCAGTTTTAGAATATTTTTATTGCTCCAGGAAGAGTCCTTGGGCCTATCCGGTCAGTTTCCATTCTCACCCCAGCCTCACACCACCAGTGGCCTCTATAGATTTGCCTTTCTGGACATTTCATATAAATGGCATCATCCAGCGTATGATGGCTTGTGTCTTATCTCACTCCTCACATTTTTGAGGTTCATCCATTCTGTGGCCTGTATATATGGCTGCAGGTTGTTTTATGTTTGTTGGTTCGTTTTTTACTGCTCAGTAGTATTCCATTGTATGGATATTTTATCTATTGCTCCCAAGTATTTTTTGTTTGTTCTGTTCTGTTTTGTTCTCATTTTTGGTTCAGGTTTGATTACTCTATTTCAGTAATGGTAACAGTCATGTGAGGGGGCTGGAGGAGCTGCCTTGGGCATCCGTGGCCTTATTCGCAGGTTTTCCCTGTGCCAGGAGGTGGGGCTCCTATTCTGCCAGGGGGTTCCTGGAGAAAAGCGGGGGGCCCAAGGTGGTGATCATGGTCCTGGGGGGCCTTAGCCACTGGGTGAACTGCTCCAGCTCCTTGGACGGCTCTGCCTGTAGCTCCTGCTTTTCCTCTGCTGACAGGCTTCCTGCCTTTCATGGATAATGTTGATGATTTCTCCATCAACTTGATGGTTTCTTCTCCAGTACATCTCTGCTTCATAGGTGCCCAAGACGGCTCTTGGTTGGCACTTAGCGACGGCCAGCATCTGGCAGATTCCTGGGGTGGGAGCAGTAGTACCTGTTCTTTGCCCGCTGTTGCTCTATAAACTCCCGAGGGTCAGGAGCCAGTCCATGAGGACGTCAAAGTCCTTCCTCAAGTAGGTGATGGGGTTGGGCAGTGAAGTCTGCAACGAGAGGGCTCTGGATACCCATCCTTGGTCCCTGTCCCAGTGGATCGCAGGCAGGGCCCGCAGCAGGCTCCCCTCTCCTTGGCGCTGCCTCGGACTTCACCTGGGTCCTCAGCCTAATTTGCTTGCTATTGATCCTAACTGTTCCCCTATCCCTTTTTTAAAAGAGTTTATTTTATTTTATTATTGTTTTTAGAGAGAGAGTGAGAACGAGAGAGAGCAAGCATGGGTAGGGGGGAGGGAAGGGGAGAGAGAGAGAGAGAGAGAGAGAGAGAGAGAGAGAGAGAGAGAGAGAATCTTAAGTAGGCTTCAGACTCAGCACAGAGCCCCACGCTCGGCTGGATCTCAGGCCTCTGAGATCGTGTCCCCTAGATCATGACCTGAGCCTAAATCAAGAGGCGGAGGCGCAACTGATTGAGCCACCCAGGGGTCCCTTAAAGATTTTTTTTTTTTAAAGATTTTATTTATTTATTCATAGAGACACAGCTAGAGAGAGAGGCAGAGACACAGGCAGAGGGAGAAGCAGGCTCCATGCAGGGAGCCCGATGTGGGACTCGATTCCGGGTCTCCAGGATCACGCCCTGGGCTGCAGGCGGCGCTAAACCGCTGCGCCACTGGGGCTGCCCAAAGATTTTTTTTAAGTAATCTCTACACCCAATGTGGGGCTTGAACTCACAACCCCCAGGATCAAGAGTTGCATTCTCTACCGACTGAGCCAGCCAGGTGCCCCACTCCTAAGTATTTATTTATTTATTTATTTATTTATTTATTTATTTATTTATTTATGATTTTACTTATTTATTCATGAGAGAGAGAGAGAGAGACAGAGGGAGAGAGAGAGGCAGAGACACAGGCGGAGGGAGAAGCAGGCTCCATGCAGGGAGCCCGATGTGGGACTCGATCCCAGGACTCCAGGATTACACCTTGGCCAAAGGCAGGCGCTAGGGAACCCTGGGTGGCGCAGCGGTTTGGCGCCTGCCTTTGGCCCAGGGCGCGATCCTGGAGACCCGGGATCAAATTCCACGTCGGGCTCCCGGTGCATGGAGCCTGCTTCTCCCTCTGCCTGTGTCTCTGCCTCTCTCTCTCTCTGTGACTATCATAAATAAATAAAAAATTTAAAAAAAATTTTAAAAAAAGGGCAGGCGCTAAATCTTTGAGCCACCCAGGCGTCCCTCTCTCTTTTTTTATTTTATTTAATTAATTAATTAATTAATTAATTAATTTATTTTTGCCTGTCTCTTTTTTTAAAGATAAAAAAAATCATTTATTTGATTGAGAGAGAGAATGAGAGAGCACGGAAGTGCACAAGCAGGGGGAGCTACAGGGAGAAGTAGTCTCCCTACTGAGTAGGGAGCCAGATGTGGGGCTCAATCCCAGGACCCCAGGGTCACAACCTGAGCCAAAGGAAGATGTGTAACTGACTGAGCCACCCAGGTACCCCCTAAGTGTTCTTAAATAAACTTTTCTGGTTAAATTAGCCAGAGTTGGTTGGTTTCTGTGATTAAGCTAATAACCTTTACTAATTTTAAATTTTTCTATATTGTTCATGTGTGACTGACATGATTTAAGAGTGAAACAAATATTAGAAGGGGCACCCGGGTGCCTCAGTGGTTGAGTAGATGCCTTTGGCAGTGGTTGAGCAGATGCCTTTGGCTCAGGGCATGATCCTGGCGTCCTGGGATCGAGTCCCACATCCCACTTCCCAAAGGGAGTCTGATTCTCTCTCTGCTTGTGTCTCTGCCTCTCCCTCTGTGTCTCTCATGAATAAATAAATAAAATCTTTTTTTTTTAGATTTTATTTATTTATTCATGAGAGACACACAGATAGAGAGGCAGAGACACAGACAGAGAGAAGCAGGCTCCACGCAGGGAGCCTCACGTGGGACTCAATCCCGGGACTTCAGGACCACGCCCTGGGCTGAAGGCAGGCGCTAAACCGCTGAGCTATCCAGGGATCCCCAATAAATAAAATATTTTTTAAAATGTACAGAAAAGTTGGGTTGGAACATTATACAGCCTCAGAGAGGGGAATTATATATTTATAAATGCACACAGGTAGATATGCATAACATATCTATGCTACACCATATGTGTAACCTCTTAGTGCCCTGCTTTCCATCTCCTGGGCCCACCTGGATTTCAGCTGCACCTGCTGTGGACAGTTCCATGTAATGCAAATCTACCTACCTCAAGAAGACACAGGCATTTTCCCATTCTCTTCTTCAGGGTCTTCTTTTGGCTCTCAAGCATGCACAGCTGTTAATGCCCTTTGGGACAAACCTCTACCAGAAGCTGGTAGGTAACCAGGAGAACAGAAGTACTAGCAAACTGAATCCAACAGCATGTTAGACAGATTGTAGGCCATGGCCAAGTGGGATTTATCCCAAGATATGTTCAGGGGAGACTCAAACAGGTATTTGCACACCCACATTCATAGCAGCATTATTTACAATAGTCAAAAGGTGGAAATGACCCAAATGTTTATGGACAGATGAACAGATAAACAAAATATGGTGCATCCATACAATGGAATATTATTCAGCCATAAAAGAAACAAGGAACAAAGAATATGCTACAACTTGGATGAATCTTGAAACCATGCCAAGCGAAAGAAGCTAGAAAGACAAAGTCACATATTACCTGATTCTTTTTTTTTTTTTTTAAGATTTTATTTATTTATTCATGAGAGACACACAGAGAGAGGCAGAGACATAGGCAGAGGGAGAAGCAGGCTCCATGCAGGAAGCCCGATGTGGGACTTGATCCTGGAATCCAGGGATCATGCCCTGAGCCAAAGGCAGATGCTCAACTGATGAACCACCCAGGCGTCCCTGCTTGATTCTTTAAAAAAAAAAAAAAAAAGATTTTATTTATTTATCTGACAGAGAGAGAGCACAAGCAGGGAGAGTGACAGACAGAGGAAGAGAGAGAAGCAGGCTCCCGGAAGGGCAGGGAGCCTGATGAGGGGCTTGATCCCAGGATCCTGGGATCATGACCTGAGCAGAAGATAGATGCTTAACCATGACCTGAGCAGAAGACAGATGCTTAACCAACTGAGCCACCCAGGCACTCCTTTTTTTTTTTTTTTTTTTTTTTTTTAAAGATTTTATTTATTGGGGATTCCTGGATGGCTCAGCAGTTTAGCGCCTGACATTGGCTCAGGGCGTGATCCTGGGGTCGGTCCCAAGACACGCTTCCTACGGGGAGACTGCTTCTCCCTCGGTCTGTGTCTTTGCTTTTCTCTCTCTGTGTGTCACTCATGAATAAATAAATAAATAAATAAAAATCTTAAAAAATATTTAATTTATTTATTCATGAGAGTCACAGAGAGAGAGAGAGAGAGGCAAAGACACAGGCAGAGGGAGAAGCGGGCTCCATGCAGGAAGCCTGATGTGGGACTCGATCCCGGGAATCCGGGATCACGCCCCGAGCCAAAGGCAGACACTCAACTGCTGAGCCACTCGGGTGTCCCCAGGCACCCCTTTTAAAAAAGATTTTACTTATTTAGTTATTTGAGGGGGGGCAGGAAGGAGAGAGAGAGAGAGCATGCACACGAGTGTGGGGAGGGACAGAGGGCAAAGGGAGAGGGTGAGAGTCAGTCCCAAGCAGATGCCAGGCTAAGTGCAGAGCCCGTCTGGGGCTTGATCTCATGATGCTGAGATCATGACCTGAGTTGAAATCAAGGGTTGGATGCGCAACCAACTGAGCCGCCCAGGCTCCCTATTGCCTGATTCGTTTTTATGATGTATCCGGAATAGGCAAATCCATAGAGACAGAAAGAAGATTAGTCATTACTAGGGGCTGGGAGGTAGAGGGAAGTGGGGAGTGATTGCTTAATGGCGACAGACTGTTTTTCTGGAGTGATGAAAAAATTTCAAAACTCGAGAGAGGTGGTGATTGCATAATATTTTAAATATATTAAGTGCACTGAATTGTACACATTAATGTGATTAATTGTGTGTGAATTTCACCTCAATAAAAAATAAAAACTTCAATTTATGGTGCAGTGAAAATATAAGCGGCCAACATTATTAGGATCTAATTTAGTAGCACACATGAAAGTTTAAATTTACCTACAAGGTGCCATCTGAAAGAGCTCCCAATGGCCAAAAGAGAATGACTGGAGTGGGACGCCTGGGTGGCTCTGTGGTTGAGTGTCTGCCTTTGGCTCAGGAGGTGATCCCGGAGTTCTGGGATCAAGTCCCACGTCGGGCTCCCTGTGTGGATCCTGCTTCTCCCTCTGCTTGTGTCTCTGCCTCTCTCTCTGTGTCTCCTGAATAAATAAATAAAATATTTTAAAAAAAGAATGATGGAAACAACAAAATCAAGTACTATTGGGCTATAATCCAATTAATGATGGAATAGATTAATAAATGTGGGAAAAGAGACTAGTGTCCTGGGCAGAAGAATTCCAAATAATTAATGTAGATATTCAGCCCTGAAAGAAGGGAAGCATAACTCCTCCTTGGTATTGGCCATGAAGAGAGACTTCTTTTTTCTTTTCTTTTCTTTTCTTTTCTTTTCTTTTCTTTTCTTTTCTTTTCTTTTCTTTTCTTTTCTTTTTCTTTTTTTTTTGAGAGACTTCTTTCCAAAGAGTACACTGTGGAAAAGAGAGCAGGGATAGTAACTTTACGGAGGAGAAACCTGACAAATGGGGGCACCTGGGTGGCTCAGTCAGTTAAGCATCTGCCTTCAGCTCTGGTCATGATCCCAAGGTCCTGGGATTGAGCCTTGCGTCAGGCTCCCTGCTTATTGGGGAGCCTGCTTCTCCCTTGGCCTGTGGCACTTCCTGCTTGTGTGCTCTTTCTCTCTCATAAATAAATAAATAAATAAATAAATAAATAAATAAATAAATAAATAAAATATATATAAAAAAAGAAACCTTACAAACACTACCACAGCCAGTTGGTCAAGGTCAACATCAATAGTCATAAATTATGTTGATTTATATACCCTTAATATGATATGGAAATACCCTCTTACTTCTGCAATATTCCTCCTCTAATCCCATAAACCCACGAGTCTGATCATGAAAGAACATCAAGTAAATCTCAATCAAGAGTCATCCTGCAATATCCCTGAGCAGTATTCCTCAAAACCGCTAGAGACATGAAAAAACAAGGGGAAGTCTGGGAAATTGTCACAGACTAAATGTAATATGGTGTCCTGGATGAGATCTTGGAACAGAAAAAAGACATTGGGTGAAAACTAAGGAACTCTAGACTGTGGATTTTAGGGAACAAAAATGTATCAGTATTGGTTTGTCGCTTATAGCAAATGTATCATGGTAATGTAAGATGTTAATCATAGGGAAACTGCAGAGGTATATGGGAAACTCTCTCTGTATTGTCTTCTCAGTTTTTTCCTGTAAATTTATTTATTTTAAGATTTTATTTATTTACTCATGAGAAACACAGAGAGAGGCAGAGACACAGGCAGAGAGAGAAGCAAGCTCCCAGCGGGGAGGCCAATGCAAGACTCTATCCTAGGACCTGGGGATCACAACCTGAGCCAAAGGCAGACACTCAACCACTGAGCCACCCAGGTGCCCCTGTAAATTTATAAATTATCTAAAAAATGAAATCTGTTTTACAAATGTACCCACGCTTTGCCACTGACAGACCTCTATACATGATTGTGAGTGCATAGACTCTGGAGCTAGATTGCTTGGGTCCCAAACTCTGGGACTAACTGTAGTTGGTAGCTTTCAAGATGGCCTGCAGGGACCTCTGCCTCCCAACAGTCATGCCCTGTGTGGTCCTTGTCTGCACTGAATTGCACTAGCTCATGTGACCAATAGACTGTTGTGGAAATGAAGGTGTGTGATTTCTGAGTCTAGCTCTTTAAAAGGCACCGTGGCTTCTTTCACTTTGATCACTCACTCTGGCGAAAGCCAGCTGCCATATCATGAGAACCCTGAAGCAACACTGTGAGGTCCACATGGCAAGACTTGAATCCTCCCACTAACAACCACCGCCAGCTTGCCAGCCATGTGAAGGAGCTACCTTGGGGGTGGCTCCTCCAACCTCAAACGAGCCTTCAGATGACAGCAGCCCCGGCTGATATTTTATTTATTTTTATTTTTTAGGATTTTATTTATTTATTCATGAGAAACACACACACACACACACACACACACACACACATACACACAGAGGCAGAGACATAGGCAGAGGGAGAAGCAGGCTCCATGCAGGCAGCCCAACGTGGGACTCCATCCCCGGTTTCCAGGATCACACCCTGGGTTGAAGGTGGTGCTAAACCGCTGAGCCATCCAGGCTGCCCTATTTTTATTTTTATTTTTATTTTTTATTTATTTATTTATTCATAAGAGACACAGAGAGGCAGAGACATAGGCAGAGGGGACAACATGCTCCCTGTGGGGAGCCCAATGCAGGACTCGATCCCAGGATCCCGGGATCATGACCTGAGCCAAAGGCAGACACTCAACCACTGAGCCACCCAGAGGCCCTTCCAGCTGATGTTTTATTTTTACTTTTTAAAGATTTTATTTTATTATTTTAAAAAGATTTTATTTATTTATTAGAGACACACAAAGAGAGAGAGAGAGAGAGATTGAGAGAGGGAGGCAGAAACACAGGCAGAGGGAGAAGCAGGCTCCATGCAGGGAGCCCGATGTGGGACTTGATCCTGCGTCCCCAGGATCACACTCTGGGCCAAAGGCAGGCACTAAACCGCTGAGCCACCGGGGCTGCTCCAAAGATTTTATTTATTTATTTATTCATGAGATACACACAGAGAGGCAGAGACATAGGCAGAGGGAGAAGCAGGTTCCCTGTGGGGAGCCCAATGTGGGAGCATCCCTCCAGCTGACGTTTTAATTCTAATCTTGTGAGAGACCCCTGAGCCCAAACTGTGCAGCTCAGTGGCTCCCTGTGGATTCCCAACCCACCAAAACTGTAAATGATAATAATTCCTGCTTTAAGCCTCTAAGTTTTGGGGTAATTTGTTTCATAGCAATGGATAACTAAGGCACTAATTCAGGGGTAGACATTTTTTCCCCTTATAAAGGACAAGATAATAAATATTTCAGGCTTTTCAGGTCACGTTCAGTGTCTGTTACTCTTCTTCTTCTTCTTCTTCTTCTTCTTCTTCTTCTTCTTCTTCTTCTTCTTCTTCTTCTTTTTCTTTAGCTCTTTGAAAATGTAAAAAAAACATTCTTAGCTTAAGGGCTGTGCAGAAACAAGATGTGAACCCATCTTCCCCCTTGCTTGCTGGCTTCTTTCCTTCTCTCTTCCATCATCCCCTCTCTTTCCCATCTCTCTTTCTTCTCTCTCATTTATTCAGTCATTAATTCAGCGAAATGCACACCTACTGTGTGCCAGACCCTGCGTGAGCTGATGCAATTGTATCTGACTAAGTCAGATGCCTCTCTGCTCTCCTGGAGCTCCCAGCCCAGGAGGGGAAACAGACAGCAAAGCTGTAAGTTAAGAACCCAGTATATCATCAGGCACTGTAGCATCCACTCTGGAGGACACAGCTAGGTTGCAGGGAGAGATGAAGGTCCAATTTCACCTAGCCAAGGTGGCTGGAGAAGGCCTCTCTGAGTAGACTGGAAGGACGAAGAGAAAGCAGTCATGGGAAAAGTGTTCTGGGCAGAGGGAACAGCTTATGTCATAGCCCAGAGGCCCCTCCCCTCAAAAAAAAAAAAAGAGCTAGGAGTTTCTGGAACCATGGAGGAGGCCAGCATGGCTGGAATGAGTGAGTGAGGAGGAGAGTGGGGGGCAATGGGGCCAAGGGTTGACGGGGCCACAGTGCAGAGCACTAGTGGTGTCAGAGCACTAGTGCTTGGGAGGGCTTTGAGCAGGGGTTGTTTGACCCAATTTTTTCTCTGACCTGTGGATTCCAGCAGCTTCACTGTCTCCCATGGACTCTTGTCTTTGTCACCAAAAGGCCAGTGAGAATTTATTGAATATTTACTGTATGCTGGCACTCACAACGACTCTGAGGGAAATAACCTTAAAGATGAGGAAACTAGGGGTGCCTGGGTGGCTCAGTCGGTTAAGCATCTGCCTTTGGTTCAGGTCATGATCCTAGAGTCTCAGAAGTGAGTCCCACAGCAGGCTGAGCAGGGAGCCTGCTACTCTCTCTCTCCCTGCCTCTCCCTCTGCTTGTGCTTGCTCTCTCTCTCAAGTAAATAAAAAATCTTTATTTTTATTATTATTATTTAATAAAAAATCTTAAAAAAAAATGATTTTTTTTTTTAAGGCAGCCCCGGTGGCTCAGCCGTTTAGTGCCGCCTTCAGCCCAGGGCGTGATCCTGGAGACCCAGGATCAGTCCCACGTCTCTGCCTCTCTCTCTCTGTGTGTCTCTCATGAATAAATAAATAAAATCTTTTAAAAAAAATGAGGAAACCAAAACACAGAGAGGTGAGTAACCAGCCAAGATCACATAGCCAGGAAATGGTGAAGGCAAATTTTGAACTCAGGAAGCTGCCACCATGCTACCCCATGGCCCCACAGCTCCAGCCTCTTCCCTATGTTTCCTGTCATCAACTCAGTTCTCGCCCATCAACCAGCTGGGCCTTCTGTTTCAGGGCTGGTTGGTTCCTCTCCTGCTCAACCATCTCCCATGGCTCGCAGCTGCCTTTGATAATGATCAAGTCCTTTAGTCTGGTATTCAAAACCTTTTTTTTTTTTCTTTTTTTTTTTCGAAACCTTTTATAAAGTCAGCCCACCCAGCAGCCTCCTTGCCCCATATTTCTCTTTCTCCCTTTTTACTTCTTTTACCCAGTCCTCATTAGCACTCCAAGATCACGCCATCCTGGATGGCACTTGGGGGTTCCCAGAGCCACAGGAGTTGCTGCCTTGGCTGGGCAGGTCTCCCACTCCCATCCTGGGCCACATGGATGAAACTCATTCACTTTCCCTTGGTGCTCCCCAACAGATCTTCCATCAGGACCAGGTGCACAGTGGGCACCAAATTCATTCATAACTCACTCACTCCTTCAACAACCATTTCCTGAGCACCTAGTGTGTACCAGCCCCTGCCGCAGGCTGAGAATACTGCAGTGAACAAGACACTCATGACCCCTGGTTTTGAGGAGCTGACATTGTCAGGCAGGAGAAATGCCCATTTAACGATAAAACCAATAAATATATAATATATTCATAAGGATTATTTTTAAAAAAGATTTTATTTATTTATTCATGAGAGACACACACACACAGAGGCAGAGGGAGAAGCAGGCTCTCTGCGGGGAACCCGATTCAGGACTTGATCCCAGGACCCTGGGATCATGACCTGAGCTGAAGGCAGACGCTCAAACACTGAGCCACCCAGGTGCTCATATTCATAAGTGTTATTGAGAGAATAAAGCAGGGTAAAGGGAGAGAGTGATGGAAGGTGGGGGGGTCTGTTTTAGATACGTTATTAAGGCAAGTATCTTTGAGGAAGCAACATTTAAACATTTAAACTCTGGAATGTTATTCAGCCATATGAAAGAAAAAATCCAAATAAGGGAAGGGTTCCTTCCATACAGATACCTGGGGGCAGGGTGTACTTGGTAGAGGAAACAGTGAGTGTGCAAAGGCCCTGAGATAGGAATCTACTTGGGTGTTGGGAAGACACAGAGGAGGCCAGTGTAATTGAAATGGAATAGGAGGGAGAGGGAGGAGGCAGGTCACTGCGATGTTAGGGTAGGTTGTGCAGAGCCCTTGATGAATGTTGGGACAGGGACAAATGTATGGACTTTGGGTATGATGTTCCAATGTCTTTTTTTTTTTTTTGAAAGATTTATTTATTTATTTATTTATTTATTTATTTATTTATGATAGACAAAGAGAGAGAGAGAGAGGCAGAGACACAGGAAGAGGGAGAAGCAGGCTCCATGCCGGGAGCCCGACATGGGACTCGCACCCGGGACTCCAGGATCGCGCCCTGGGACAAAGGCAGGTGCCAAACCGCTGCACCACCCAGGGATCCACTCCAATGTCTTTATTTGCAATTAAGCCCAGTGGCCTGCACCAGCTTGGAAACAAACTCCAGAGGGCAGTGGAGACCTGAGTCTCAGGACTCACAGCCGTGAATGCTCATATATTCTGAAAATTCCTTCATCTGGTCCAACAATTCCTTCTTGCCCACATCCCCATCTGACGGCCACTGCATGAGAAACGTCTTCTTGCCCAGGACGTAGATGTACCTGTGGGTGAGAGATGGCAAAGAGGGTGAGGAGAGCCTGGTGCCCTCCCTGCCCTCCTCCACCCTGATTGGCAGTGTCCCAGAGCCATAGCCACATGTCCACCCCACCAGCCATCTTGGGTCCCCCAGCCTGTAGTCCACGTGGCTGGTGATTAGAAAAGGCTCCCCTTCTTCTGATTCTTTAGTGTCCTTTATTGGAAAACTGAATCTTTATCTATATTTACAACATCTACATGTGAATGGTGTTCCCTGGAGTTGGGGCTGTACAGTGGTCTATACCTCCCTTTAGGGCTGCCCTGAAACCTGAGACTCCTGTTGATAGGTGACAGGTGCTAATAGGAAATGTTGACACCAGGGACTGGGCTGGGGTCGGGAAGGGGGCCCCCGCCTGAGTCCTGGGTCAGCAGGAGTCCCCCACGCACTCAGATTTGAGTCTCCAAAGGTCTGATGTGTGGCCCATAATGAGATACGTCTCCTGTTCTTGCAGCCCCAGCGAGTCATGGCAGGTGGCATGAGAGATGAATTTCTTCATGGTGAGGGGCACAGCAGGGTCTGTACCTGGAGGAGAGGAGACACATGTGTGAGTGTATACAGGCCTGGCCCTTTTGCACAATGGGGTTCCTGGGGTAGAACCTCACACCGCCTCTTCTGTCCCCTTGAACATACCACCCTTGATGATGGCTTGGAGTTTCATGTTGTAGTAGATGTAGGGGTTGGAGGTGGAGGCCTTCACAGACTCCAGCCTGACCTTGTACACTGGGAAAGCAGGGACGGGAGGGTGTCCTGTTGGATCTGGCCTACAGGTGGACCTCCTCCTGCCTCCTGCCACTTCCCACACTCACCAAAGTCCACGCCTGTCTCACAGGCTGCTGCCTGGAGCTCCTCCTGCCTCAGTTGGCTGCCATCCTTCCTTGGAGATGGACACTGTTCTGGAGCATTGGGAGGGCAAGGCAGCTGCTCTGGCTGTGCTGAGGGAGGGGGCCTCCTCCCATCCCACCCCCATTTGGCCCCTGGCCAGCCACCTCTAGATCTCTGGGTCAGGCCTTTCTGGTCTGTAGGGTACTCCCTTCTTCTCTATGTCTCCTTTGGGTCTCTTTCCCCCATCTGGGCCCTTTTCTGGCTGTGCCTGACTCTGTGTGTTAGTCTCTGTGTCTGGGCCTCTGTCCTCTTTGTCTCTATCTTCCTGTCTCACTCTCTTTGCCTAAACTCAGCCCATAAGACAGCCAGGAGGTGATGATGGGCTCCTGGATCCCAGCTTGGCAGCCCCGGCCTCAGCGTCCCCACGACCTCACCCTCCGCACATCTGCAGACATCTTTGTGACAGATCTTCTGCAGGTAAGACCGCTCTGTGGGCAGGTTGTAGAAAGAGCTGCACCTCCGGGCTGAGAGACAGACGAATGCCTGGGGTTGGCTTGGGCCAGCGTTCCTGCCGGCTGGGTGACCCCTGGCTCCGCCCCCGAAGGCCCTCCCCAACCCCTCACCCCCCCCCCCCCCCCCCCCCGCAAGCCCCTCACCCTACCCGGCCCTGCCGGGTCAATTCTGCGTCCCATCCCCTTCCAGACTCCCCACAACTTTGACCTGCTGGGAAGGCCACGCCCCTCAACCACACCCCTTTCGGTGCCCCGCCCCTCCTCCTTCCTGACCCCGCCCCTCCTTCCCTCCCACCTGGCCCAGTCTTTCCCAGTCCCTTCAGGGGATACCCCACCACCGCCCCCCCAACCCCTACCCACGCTTACAAGGCTCGTAGTAGTCGTATATGGTGACCTGGGCGGCCTGCAGGAACTCTGCCTGCAGCATCCTGTGGACCCGGAAGCCCAGCACTGTGTCTTCCTTGTGCGAGAGCTGGGGAAGGGAATCCTGAGCTGACCAGGGCCACTGACCATAGGGCACTGACCGCAGGGCCTTGGCCATGACACTGACAACATGGCCTTGTGGCCTGAGGAGCTGACCTCAGACCCCATGGCTCTCTGGCAACACTGCCCAAGGTGCTGACCCTGGATTCTCCGCCCACCAGGCTGCTCACAGGCCTCTGGAAGAGGACACCCAGCCTTCCTCACCTTCTCCAGGTAGAGGACAACGGTGCTGTCACTGGAACTCGTCTTGGTCTCATACTGGAAGGCATACATCTCCACGTCGCTCGTAAGCTGGGGCAAAGGGTGAGGCTTGCAGATTGGCAGAGACCGCCCCCCACCCCACCAGGTCCCCAGCTCTAGGAGCTCTGGTCAGTGTGAAGTCACTCTCAAACTCCCAGTCCTTGTCCCATCAACACTAGTATCAGGGAAACTGAGGCACAATCAGGGCAAGGATTTGTCTAAGGTCATTCAGGGAGACAATCAAAAGTTGGCTGTGGCTACTGACCATGGGGCATTAACCTGGGGGCCTTGACCACTGTGCCCACATGGAGAGTGTGGGATGTTGCTAGGGCATCCCCCGCCTGCTCAAGAGGAGACAGGTGGGACCTTACCTGTTTGAGGTCATTCTGGTTGGGGTAGAAGCCGGTGAGCAGGGAGACCTCTATGATGCTCATTGTGGCCTCTCGATTTCCCTGGAACCTGGGGATTTCACAGCTCTGGTGTCTCTTCTTACTCTCCTCCTGCCTCTCCCCAAAGCTCCTACTGCCATCATCTCATGTCTGCATGGGTGCAGTCCGTGGCCTCCTCCCGGTCTCCCCATTACCCCTCTGCCCCCAGCAGCCGACGGATGTAACAAATGGGAATCTGATGCGTGGCTTCCTTGCTCAACAACCTTTACCAGATGCCTTGTCTCACTCTTCTGCTTCACTTCCTCCCAGCCAGCCTTCACGCGATTGCTTCTAAGCATCCCTCTCCTGCCACCGGACCCTGGCACATGCTGTCCTCAGCCTGGAATCCTCACTCCTCTTTCTTCCCTGAAACATCCTTGCATCTTTGCAATTTCCACTGATCCATCACTCCCTCTGGGAAGCCTTCTCCAGCCCATGCACCAGATCATTCTCTAATTTGCCCTCCTGTGGCTCCTTGGATTTCTCCTTTGCCGTATTTAGTCACAGGTGTCATTTTACATTGATTCTGGATGATTATTTGGTTATTGTCTGTCTCCCCTGACAGGCTGTGAGCTCTACCAGGCAGAGAGGGGCTGACTTGCTCACAGCTGTACCTTCAGTTCCTAGAACAGAGCCTGGCATTCAGCAGATGCTCAATAAGTGTTTTTATCTGGGGCAGACCCAGGTGAGGGCATCTGGGAGACAGAACAGAACTGGGGTGAGGGCTGGGATGTCTGGAGAAGATGAAGATGGAGAGAGCTGTGGGCTTGGAACCAGTTTTGGTCATCTGGGACATGAAACATGTTCACCGTGGTGGAGCCCGCCATCCCAGGACATGGCAGGTTGAAGGACAGGATTGGGGGGCGCAGGATGGCAGACAAGCGTGGGAAGGCAGGGTGGGAGGCAGGGACAGGCAGGGGAGGGCAGGATGGGTGGTAGGATGAGGGGGCAAGCATGGAGAAGCAAGCTTGGTTGGCTCCCACCCTCCATTCGGTACACAAGGAAAGCTGGTAAGGAGTCTGGATACCAGGAAGTGAGCCCTTCCTCCTGCCTCCAGCCCAAGATCCTAGTGCCCTGACCTTGTCTCCATCCGGAGCTGGAAGGTCTCTTCCTCCTTTTTATTATCTGCAGAGAGAAGCCAGGAGTTTAGAGTCTAGGTAACACAGTGTGTCCTGGGTTCAAATCTTGGCTCTGCCTTGTGACTTTGGGCAAGTTGCTTAAACTCTCCGTGCTTTAGTTACCAAATCTGTAAGTAGGGAGCATACTATTCTCAACCAAGGGGAGGTGTAGGATTAAATGAGTTAATGCAAGTAAAGCACTTAACACAGTGCCTTATCCGTGCTTCAGAACTATGTTACTGTTACTACCATTACTACTACTACTACTACGACGATGACGACGACGACGACGACGATGACAAAATGCAACCCAAGCCAAAGCCTTGGTCACTTTTAGTCCCTAAAAGTCCTAGGACTGGTGAGTCTTATTCCCTTCATCCCTACAGTGAGCTCCCAATGGCGGGTCCTGTCTCTTCCTCCTTGGTACCTCAGTCTAGGAACTCTAGGATCCCATTTCTGACCATCTCCACAGCCCCCTACCCCAGTTCAGCCCCCATCATCTCCTGCAAAACCAGTGCAGTCTCCTCCTCCCTAGTCTTTCAGCTTCTGTCCTTGTCCTCTGCAGTCTGTGCCAGAGAGAGTCTGTGCAAACCTGTGCTAGGTCATATCCCTCCTCTGCTCAGAACCCTCTATAGCTTCCACTTCACTCTGAACAAAAACCAAAGTTCCCACTATGGCCCACAAGTCCCTGCACCATTTGCTCCCATTACCTCTCCAACTCTTTTTCCGAAAACCCTGCCCCTTCCTCCTCTGTGGCCACAATGGCTTCTTCAAACCAAGTGAGCTCATTCTTGCCTCCAGGCCTTTGCACCTGCTGTTCTATCTGCCTGGAATGCTATTCCCTCAGATCCTTCATGGCTCATTCTCACTTCTTTCATGTCTGAGCTCAAAAGCCATCTCCTCAGACAGCTTCCCCTGGGCCTCCTTCAAGTATGTGTCACCTTTTCCTGCTTTATTTTATGTGGTACTTATCATGTAAGTGTGCTATATATTTATTTTTTTATAATGAAGATTGTTATAAATAAATGGCTGTAGGGGTATAATTCTATTGTCGTATTATTGTTTGTTTCCAGGAGGATTCAGGAAAAGAAGGGATATTTTTCTTGTTCATACCTGTGTTCCCAGGATCCAGAAACAGGGCATGACACATAGTAAATGCTCAATAAATATTTGATGAAGAGTTGAATAAGGCAATAAATGTGCTTACTAAATGAAAGCTAAAATAAAATAATAGAATAGAAGGTCTAGGAATCCCTGGGTCTAGGCTCACCTTCCAAGGTACTATGGAGAGTCACATTCAGGTGGTACAGGTTGCAGGTGCCCTCCCAGGACTCTGAGGACCTGTGGTACATGGTCAGGATCTGCCAGGGCAGGGAAGGTGTCAGAGACCATTACTACCCACTCCTTTCCTCCTCACTCCAGTCCTTGCCTGCCCAGGTTCTGTCCCTGTTCCTAATTCACAGCAAAGTCTGTGCCCCCTGAATTTCTGGGTGCAGTGACCTGAACACTCTTTAGAATCTAGACCACTTCTGTGTAATAGGATTTTCTGAGGTAACGGAAATACTCTGTACCTGTGCTGTACATATATGGTAGCCATTAGCCTCATATAACTGTTGAGCACTTGAAATGTGGCTAGTGCAACCAAGGAACTGAATTTTTTTTTTTAAGATTTCATTTATTTATTTATTCATGAAAGAC
The DNA here is from genome assembly GCF_053574225.1 of Canis aureus. Lineage (NCBI taxonomy): Eukaryota > Metazoa > Chordata > Mammalia > Carnivora > Canidae > Canis > Canis aureus. The sequence goes on from NC_135629.1 coordinate 52,194,406, forward strand.
TGAGAGACAGAGAGAGAGAGAGCGCCAGAGACAAAGGCAGAGGGAGAAGCAGGCTCCATGCACCGGGAGCCCGATGTGGGATTCGATCCCGGGTCTCCAGGATCGCACCCTGGGCCAAAGGCAGGCGCCAAACCGCTGCGCCACCCAGGGATCCCAGGAACTGAATTTTTAATTTTACTTAATTTAAATTTAATTGAGGCTCATGGAGGAGGATGACATTTCCAAAGTCACACCACAAGGGCAGAGCTTCAACTGTGACTCCATTGCCAGAAATAGGAAAACGGTCTGCCTCAAGTTTAGTGAACAAGAGGTCTGTCCTCCTGGGCCACAGGGCATGGAGCCAGAAGATATAACAGGGCCCCCAGATATTGGAAGAAAGGGCAGAGTTATCCTTCGGGCATTGAAAGACACGGTGGAGGGAGAATCTTCCTTTGAGGGGAAAGAAAGAGACACCCATTCAGGGACCCAGCATAGGAGGGGTAGACAGGCCCAAAGACCTCTCGCCTCTACCTCTCCTCCCTCTTGATTTATAACAAGTGAAGACCCTTCCGAGTCTCTATTTCCCCACTTGTTAAATGGAGTCCATATTTTTTCCAACTTTCTAGGGGCAGTTTTTTTTTTTAATTTTTATTTATTTATGATAGTCACAGAGAGAGAGAGAGAGGCAGAGACACAGGCAGAGGGAGAAGCAGGCTCCATGCACCGGGAGCCCGATGTGGGATTTGATCCCGGGTCTCCAGGATCGCGCCCTGGGCCAAAGGCAGGCGCCAAACCGCTGCGCCACCCAGGGATCCCTAGGGGGCAGGTTTTAAGGTGTCCTTAACTTGATTCCTAGCACATGGTAGTGCCCTAAATGGTAGCTAAAATTATTGCTGATTTCAGTCTTAATAGACTGCCTCTATTTCCAATAACAAGGGTGGTGGTGGTGGTGGTGGGCTCCAGCTAAGGATCTCATTAAAAAAAAAGATTTTATTTATTTATTCATGAGAGACAGAGAGAAAAAGAGATGGAGACACAGGCAGAGGGAGAAGCAGGCTCCTCGTAGGAAGCCCAATGTAGGACTTGATCCCCGGACCCAGGATTACACCCTGAGTCAAAGGCAGACACTCAACCCCTGAGCTACCCGGGCGCCTCTAGCTAAGGATCTCATGGTGGGACACCAGACCTACCGAGATTGTGCCTCTCCCACTGCCACTGGCTTTGATCTCTATGTCATCCTGGGCAGAGAACTGAAAGGAAGCAAAAAGAGGATTTGAGCACAGAGGCAGCAAAACATGGCTCGAATACAACGGAGTTGGGAAGGAAAACACATGGGCACTGAGGCCTCAGTAATTTCCCTAACTCGGGGTCTAGTAACTCACTGCTCCCCCCCCCACATAGATGGTTTGTTTTACTTTTTCTTTTTGATAGAGCATTTGTGATGTCTACACTGTCACATATCAACTACAACTGCCAATTCAGGCTGTGTACTAATGTACATCTGTTCAATCTGTCTACTTTACAGTGTTTACAGAGCTCCTTGTGCACGGAGCCACCACAAGATTCTTCTCCCTGGCATCTCTCCATCTACTCTTGTTTCCATCATACATTCTTCCTTCATCAGCTGGAGAGAAACTTTACAAATTCACATCCATTCACATCACCCCTGCTTAAACCCCTTGTTATTCTTAGGATACTTCTGCCTCAGGGCCTTTGCACTGCCTGTTTCTTCTACTTAGATACCCACAAGGCTTGCTCCTTCCTTTCCTTAAGATCTTTGCTCAAATGTTACCATCTTGTTGAGAACTTTCCTGACCTTTCTATCTAAAATTGCAACTCGATGATGTGCCCATCCTCCCCCTCTGCTTAATTTTTTAGCTGTAGCACTTGCCATCATGTAACATACTACGTATTCTACTTACTTCACTGTCTGTCTCACCCATTAGAGTATAAAATTCTACAAGGAGATGGATTTTTTTTCTGTCTTGTTTGTGACTGAATTCCCAGCACCTAGAACAATGTCTGGCATAGAGTGATTGTTCAATAAAGACGGGTCAAAGTATTGAAGGTAAATATCACTTCCTCCATGGATAAGATCATGGAGATTATCTTCTTCCTCACACCCAGGATCTTTTCCCCTTTACACACATTTCTTTTCCCTATTTCCAGAAATCTATTTTTTAAAGATTTTATTTATTTATTCATGAGAGATGCAGAGAGAGAGTGGCAGAGACACAGGCAGAGGGAGAAGCAGGCTCCATGCAGGAAGCCTGATCTGGGACTTGATCTTGGGACTCCAGGATCACACCCTGGGCTGAATGCAGGCGCTAAACTGCTGAGCCACCCAGGGATCCCCTATTTCCAGAAATCTTAAAATACTTTTTGTCTTAGTTTCTTTCTTTTTTTTTTTTTTCTTAGTTTCTTTCTATGCTGTAAGTTTCATGAGAGCAGAGGGCACAGATCTTTCATAATGCATCCCCATTGCTCAAGAGAATGACTGGCCCACTATCGATGCTCAAGAAATGGTGGAATAAATGAATCAACACATCAACAGTATAGACATTGGTTGTAAGATAATCTTGGAGAGGGAGATTGGCAAGGACATGACTCTTGACCTCATCCCCAGTGCCACCTGTGTATGGCCTTCCTCTCTGCCCCTCAGTGCCCTACCTTTGCTGACCGCAGCTGGTAGGCGTTGTTATGATCGATGTACCACTCCAAGTTCAAGGCTTTCTTGGGGACGCTTATCTGGATGCGGAGATCCTGGACACTATTAAAAGGGACAGCTTCCCGGAAGCGGGTGAGGGCCTCAAGGGCCACAACGGTGGTCTAGGGGTTGGGATGGAGCCGTGTATCAGCACCACCGACAGCGCCCCAGGAATCCCCACCCCCCAGCATGGCAAATCAGCACCACGGGCAGCTCCTTCCGGCGAGCCGGCCTTGTCAGCACCTCGGCTAGCGCCCCCCACCCCCTCTTTCCGAGGCCGGGGTCACCTGGGTGGACTTGAAACCTCCGCCTAGCTCCCGCTTCTCCAGTAGCCACTTGGCAATGGCGTGCGTCTCGTTGTGTCGACCCAACTCCACCTTCTGCATCAGCGCATAAGCTGTGGCCTCAATGGTGTACAGGGAGTCCTCCAGGTTGTCCACTGGCCAGTGGGTTTTATCTAGGAGATGGATAGGCCCACTTTGTCTCCCAAAACTGGGCCCATCTACCAAAACCTGTCCTCTCCTTGTGTCATCTGGCCTGAATTTTCTCGTCCACTATTTTGTTGAGCACTTCCTTTATGTGAAACTCCTTGAGGAGGCATATGAACATTTTATTTTCAGAATACTCTAGGAGGACTCTTAACTATTTAGGGACAAGGAAATTAAGGTTTAGAGAAGCTCCTTCATTTTCAGAATACTCTAGGAGGACTCTTAACTATTTAGGGACAAGGAAATTAAGGTTTAGAGAAGCTCCCACTGGTCCCCCTGCAAGTGAGTTTTCCTAACTCCATTCCTCTTGACTTGAGTAATGAAGTGGATGGTATAGGATCTTTGGGGATGAGATAGGGCAGGCCATGAGAGGCAGACTCCTGTCAGTTAACCACATTTTATGACCTTCTTTCCATCCTTGACCATATCAAGCACCTTTTAAATTTAGGGTATTTGCACATGCCATTCTTTTAGCTTGGAATGTCCTTGGCCTTTCACACAGGTGGGCCTTCTCATCTTTTATTCCAGCTTAGGAATCCCCTTTTCACAGAGGACTCTCCAGTTCTCCAATCTATACTCCTCTTCCTTCATCATCTCTCCCACCTATCTCGTATATTATCATCTTATTGTTTGTCTCAATTTGTAGTTGATCTGTTTGTCTTCTAATTGCTTCCTCCAGGGATAATGAGACCTTTGAGAGCAAGGACCACATCATTCTTGCTTACCCTGGTTTCTCAGAGTCTGAGCTAAAGAGTTGGCACACCATAGATGCACAATAAACACTAAGTGATGAATCTCACATTGCTAAATTTGAAATCACACAATCCCCCTCCCACTGCCCCCATGGTTGTGGTTAACACATAAGCTGGTTAAGAAGTGACCTACACTCACCATGGCTAGCAAAGCTGTCCAGGCGGTCATTGGCTCGGGGGCTATTGGTGAGGGCCAGAGCATAGGAGACTATGGCTACGGCAAAGGTTGTCTGAATTTTTGGAAGGCATTCCTCCAGGAAGCTACGGGCTCGCTCCATGCTGGCAGTCAAACTCTAGAAAGTCAGAGAGAGGGAACCAGAGGAAGGCTATTAGAAGAAAGGTGTCTAAGAGTTAGAAGGGAGGAATGCACTGAGAGGGACATGAGGATGGGGCGACTTCCTGGGGGCAGAGAATCTAGAGGGCTTGCAGAGTCTCCCTCCTCTTTGGATCTTACCTGTATACCCCGACACAAGTCCTTCCCCTCATTCAGGGCGATCAGGACAAGAGCTGTGAGGGATATGTGTGCTTCAGAGCCTCGGTAGCCACCCTGTGGATACAAGATCACACCCATGATCTCCCTAGTGTCTTGGAGAGACTTTCCCCAACCTCTCCTGTGTGACCTTGAAAAGCTTCCAGGTGCTCAGCTCTGGGCTGGAGGTTGCTGAAAGCAGTGTGGGGAGAGAGAGAGAGGAAGAGGAGGAACCATGTTAAGATGTGCTTTTGTGGGGTGTGCATTACCAACCAAAGCCAACAGCCACGGAGGGTGATGTGTTAAACTCTCCACTATCTCAAAGCATTCTTACAGCAGTCCCATTTTCCTGATGAGGAAAGTGATGGTCAGAGAGGGTGGTCTCCCCCCTGCTAGTAAATGACTGACTTAGGGTTCAAGCTCCTCTTTAGTCTTCTAGTTCCACCTTCAGCCTCAGTACTGGGTTGATTAGTGCCCTCCCCACAAAAATTCGTGTCCATCCAGAACCTCAGAATAGGATTTCACTTGGAAATGGGGTCTTTGCAGATGTAATTAGTTAAATTAATAGAAGGTTACATTGACTAGAGTGGACACTATCCAGTAACTAGTGTCTGTAAAAGGCTATTTGAAGACCCATAGAAAGAAGGAGGGTAAATGGGGACAGGGGTTGGAGTGGTGCAGCTAGAAGTCAAGGAATGCTAAAGACTGCCAGAGGCCATCAGGTTAGAAGAGACAAGGAAGGATTCCTCCCCAGAGCCTTCTTAAGGAGCATGGCCCTGCTGACACCTTGATCTGAGTCTTCTAGCCTCAGAACTATGACAAAATAAATACATTTCTGTTGTTTTGAGCCAGCCAGTTGGTGGCACTTTTTATAAGAGCCCCAAGGAATTAATTCCCACCCCACAGTCTCTTCTTCCCACAGTGGCCAATAAAGCCTGTGAACTCTTGAAATCAGGTTGTGTCCCTCTTCAGTTCAGTACCCTCTATGGCTCCCATCCTACTCAGAGGAAAAGCTCAAGTCCTCCTGGCAGCCCCAAAGGCCCTGCACAATCTGTCCCATCCCCTCTGTCAGATCTCCTCCTCCATCTCTCCTCCAGGGTTGCTCACTCTGCCCCAACCTCCTCACTGTTCCTCAAATATACTGGGCACTTCCAGTCTCAGGGCCTTTGCACATGTTGTTCCCTCTTCTGGGAACACTCTTTCCCTAATTATCCATGTGACTTACTCCCTCACCTCCTCAGGTCTGTACAAATACCATCTTCCAAAATTATACCCCATCACCTTGATTGCCCTTCTCCTAAGTCTTTCCCCATATCCCTTCTAACATGCATGCCACATCATTTAGGTCTCTCTCATGCTCATTGCCTGTCTGTCCTCCACTAGAGTGTCCACCCCATGAGAGCAAAGAGTTTTATCTATTTTGTTTGCCCCAGGTCCTCAGTGCTTAGAGCAGTTCCTGGAACATTGTAGGTGCCTGATAAATGTTTGTTGATAGAAACTCCGATCTATGAGCCAGTGAAACGTGTTTGTAGCCCCTCTCTGTACCACTTTTCTGTGCGGCATCTGGTGCCTGCTCACACAGACCTCCCAACTCCCTAACTCTTCCCTTCATCTGGGGTTGCAATCTGTCTTTTCTGGGTTCATGCATTCACCCAGAGTTTTATTCGGCAAACATTTGCCAACTATGATGAACCAGACCCGCTCCCTCCTCCACCCGCCCCCTCACCAGAAGGACTCAGCGTAGGGGTCCCCAAGGCCCTACAGGCTTCAGGCCCTGGTATCTTTCCTCCCTCTCAGGTCTCAGGACAGACTACCTCCTTTCCCATCTTTGGGCTCTGGTCTTTCCCTTTTCCTCAAATGTGCCAGAGCCTCAGGGCCTTTGCATGTGCTGCTCCCTTTGCCTAGCGCTATCTTTCCTATTCTTCCTCCACCAACTCTATTCCTCCTTCAGGTTGCTGCTTTACCCCCACTTCCTTTTGTAGGTTCCTTGACCAGGCATGGACCATTAAATACTACCTCCTGGTATTTCTTTCCCATGGAACTTAGCGCAATTGCGACCTAAACAATCACTAGTTATAATTATTTGGTGCACTTCCATCTTCCTCCCACACCCCAGCTTGTGAGTACCACAAGGCAGGGACTGTAAATGTCTTGTTTACTGCTCTGTCTCCCCTCTGTCTAGCACAAGGCCTGGTACACAGATTTGCCAGATTAATGTCTGTTGAATGAGTGAATGACATCCCTACTGTCATAGGTGCAGTAATAGAGACAGGCACAGGGCTGGTATTCAGGGGAGACCCCTGGAGGAGGTGGGTTTGAGCTAAATGTAAAGATAAAGCATAATTTGGCCAGCCAGGGAAAAGAAAAAGGGATGGAGCATGGCTATTCCATACAGAGAGTGCAGCTTAAGTAAAGACACAGTGAGTTGGAGGGATCTGTGATGGGAGTAGTGAGAGATAAAACTTGGAGAGAGATACAGAAGGGAGGCATATAATAGAGAGACACTGTCATAGACAACGGTGAGCCGTAGAAGGTGTTTGAACAGGAGAGAGACATCCCAGACTGTTTGAAAGCTATTCCTGGAGGCTGATGAGCAGGACTCTTTGGTAGGGATGGCTGGGAGGGGGTTCAGAAGACTCAGCCCAGAGGAAAGAGAGCCAGGATTGGAGCCTGCTGGAAGTGGGGGTGAGAGAGAGCTGGGGTCCCAGATGTGCCCAGCTCCTGTGACATAGTAACAGAGTGCAGGGTGGTCCAGAGCAGGGGCATGTGGTGCTGGGTGCCAGGCCCTGGCTTTTTCCTGTTCTCTTTTTACCTGTAAACAGGTCAGGGGCCTGAGATTCACCTATCAGTGCACAGAGCCTGGGTTTTATTTGAACAGGCCAGGCAGGAGGGGGTGGGGTGCGGGGTGGGGTAGGGGTGGGCACCTGCATCCATGCCATGATCACGGCACCTTCCTCCAAGAAGTGCCCATCCTCTGCCTGCCTCTGAGTGATGATCCAGTTGGCAGTGGTACAGAGAGAGTGCAGGTCAAGCACGCTGGTTGTCATGATAGGGTAGGCCAGGGCAAAGACCCGGAACACGTAGCTTGTGAGCCTGTCGGGGAACACAGGGTGATAGCAGCCAGGGGATTCTAGGACAGGGGCATCTACTCTAGGGGCAGTCTACTCCTCCTGCTGCTCCAGGGGTAGCAATCTTTCTGGGCCAAAGGCTGCCTGCCCCAAGCCCTCACTGCATGGGTGCTCTTGGGTTCATCCAGTCCCAGGCTGGCCCTCAGGCTTCACTCAGGGCGGTGGTGGCAGGGCTGCCAATCCTTGCTCTTACCAGGTACTTCCCGGATTTCCCTTGCTGGTGTGGTAGGTGCCGTGTTCACTCCGATGGGTCAGCATCTGGGTGTAACCTGGGGAAATGAGTGGGGGAGAACTTTCAGGGAGATTTGGCATTTGGGTGTGGCTGTGAAGGGGAGTCAGTTATCAGGCATAATCTAGGGGGCAAGATGTGGGTGTGACTTGGGGGTGTATCACATCTAGATGCAACCATAGAAGGGGACTTGTCTAGGTGGATCAGGAGGTGCCTGTAGGGCTCAGGTGTGACTGTGGGAGCTGTGTGCAGTGTCATCTGGGAGTCACCTGGGAAATCGCCCCATTGGGGTCCTCTGGGGAAGGGTATGACTAGGGATTGCTGCTCAGGGGGATTGTGGGAAGTGGAACCCAGGAAAGGGGGTACTCTGGGGGCCACGACCTAGGAGCTTCCTTGGGGGTTGTTTCTTGGCTATAAATTAGGGATGTCCCTGTGTCTGTGCAATTTTGTGTGTGTGTGTGTGTGTGTGTGTGTGTAGTTTTTTTTTTTAAGATTTTATTTATTTAGTTATGAGAGGCACAGAGAGAGGCAGAGACACAGGAAGAGGGAGAAGCAGGTGAGCCCAATGGGGGACTTGATCCCAAGGCCCTGGGATCATGCCCTAAGCCAAAGGCAGATGCTCAATCACTAAGCCACCCAGGCGTCCCGTGTCTGCGTAGTTTAGGAAAGGCTACTCCTGGGTATAATCTTGGAGGGGTACCTCTCAAGTGTATTCTGAGCATTGCTACTTAGGTATTACATGAAGGTTGCTTGGGAGCTTGAGGTTTGGGGGTAACTTTGGGGTTAGGTATTACATGAAGGTTGCTTGGGAGCTTGAGGTTTGGGGGTAACTTTGGGGATGATAGTGTCTGGATGATACCTGAGGGTATTGTTAAGAGCACCTGAATGGAGACTTGGTGTCTGAGTGTAACTGGGAAGAGGGGCCAGTGCCCAGATTAACTTGAGTGTCCCTGTCTAGGTGTAACCAGGAGTGTGCATTTCTGGTAGTTACCTGGGAGGTGTGGATATAACTTGGAAAGGGGTAATAGGGAGGCCACCACTGGAGGTTATTCTGGAGTTTTCTGCTTGGCTGTTCTCTAAGGGTATAGCCCAAGGCTTGGCACTGACTGGGTGTAACCTAGGACAGGGTCTGGATATAACAGAACCTGGAGGGTGCTGCTTTAGGAGTAAACCAGGGTGTCTATTGTCAGACTGTAGTCTGGGAGAGGGGTCCAGATGAAGGAGTACCTGGGGGACTTGGTACCAGGTTGTAACCCGGGAGATGAGTCAGAGTATGAATGTTATTGTTGAGGAGAGTCCCATGGAGGCCACCCTCAACCCTTGGGGTGCCCTAGCCACCCTTCCAGAGAGTCCCAGACACTTTCATTGAGGTCCCAGAAGGAACCCTTCTCACCGCTGACAATGTTCTTTATCACCTGCTCCCTGAGCTCTACCCCAACCTTGCCCCAGTGGCCAGTGGTGTCCAAATAGTGGGTCAGGATGATCACAGGTGCCAAGGAGCTCAGCGTCTGCTCAGGGCAACCAGTCGGGACCCTCAGCAGCTTCCATGTTTCTTTAGATGTCAGGGCACCCAGGATTGTCTCGCCAAGGATGTCACCTATCAGGTGAGCAGAGTCATTTGAGGAATGGCCTAAGCCGCCATGGCTCCCTGCTCATACCACATGGGCACCCCAACCCCTCCACCCCTCCTGCCCCTGTGCCCAGGCAGGCTTGGGAGGAGCCAGCTCCCCAGTCTCCCAATCCCTCCCCCCAGGAGTCATCTCTGTCCTAAGCACCTTGGACACTGATAAACACTTCTGCTTCTGTATTGGGCACCATGTTCAAAAAGTTCCGTCTTGGCACTAGTTCCATCTGGGTTTGACCTGGATTGAGCAGACACAACCTTCTATGACAAGCAGATTCTGGGGCTGGGGAGGTCAGGGTGTGCAGAACCAGGAGGAGCTCAGACTGCCCACCTGACCAAACCCCCTCATTTCAGCTCCTCCCTCCATCCTGATGTGGCCCTAGAATCCCACATGCTCCCTGTAGACACCACAAACCTTGGGGGTTCAGGAGGATGCTGTGGGATATTTGCTCTATCTGCCCTCCTGCCTGTGAGATGCAATGATGAAGCAAGTTAAAACAGCAATAACAGCAAGAATAGTAATAACGACGATCACAATGACAGTAGGAGGAGGGATTAGTTAGCTATAAAGAGCACAGACTGGATGCCCAATTATCTGGGTTCAAATCCCAACCCTTCTACGTTCTAGCTGTGTGACCTTGGGCAAATTACTTAACCTCTTTGTGACTCAGTTTTCTCATCCGTAGAAGATTCCTACTTCATATGGTTGTTCTTAGGGCTCAATGAGTTACTATTCTTAAAGAGTTTATATTGTTAAGTGCTGAACGTGTGTTTGTTAAGTAAATGAATTAAGTAAATAAGAGAAGTAAATAAAATATTATTGATGGGTCACGCACAGTCCGATGTGTGATATAAATAATTTTCACAGCTTTCTGATTGCTATTCACAGCTCTGAGTGTGATGATTATCACACTTGGCAAAATGAGGAAATGAGGGCTCAGAATAGTTAAGTTGTCCAAGGTCACACAGCAGAGACAAGGCTTGAACCCAAGTCTGACAACAAAGTCCCACAGTGAGGGCTCTGTGACTGAACTTTCAAATCCATTCTCTTGTACCTCATTCCCCTCTAAGAAGCCTGTTTGTTGATCCTGGGCATACCTCTCCATCCTGTGATCACAGCCTGGGAGCCCTGGGGAAGCCCTGCAGTCTGCACCAGTAACAAGAGGTGGGGGCACCCATTACCTTGACCAGAAGTGTCTTCCTTATGTGGTCTTCAACCCCAATGCTCACAACCCTGACCTCCACGTCCACTTTGCCTATCTCAAGTGGGAGAAGCAGAAAGGGCACCATCTTGGAGGAGTTGGGGGGCACGACCACTATCTGGCGGGATGGGGCTTCTTTCTTCGAAGCACTGCACAGCAGCTCCTTGTGGGGGAATTCCACACGGACCTGGACAGGGTGGACAGTTAAGGGGTCCTGATTCAGGGGGTGGCCCAGGATCCTGGTCACAATTCCCTCCCTGCCCCCACTCTAAAATTCCCAAGTAGGTGACAGCACAGCATAGTGGTTGAGAGTGAAGACCTTGCCTATGTGCTGCATGACCTCAGGAAAGTCCCTTAATCTCTTTGTGCCTCAATTTCCCCGCATCTACATCAAAAGCAATAATAGCCATCTGCTGGGATTATTGGGTATTTTAAATGAGAATATACCCCAGAAGCTTTTTCAAAAGGGCAACCACCTCACTGGCCCCTTTGAATAATGGACACACCCCAAACCCTTTATAAAACACACTGGTGGATGGTTTGAGAGGAGGGGAAGGATCAGGCTTCACCTTGACCTTCTGTCTCCTGAAATTGTACAGCACAGCTTGGATCTGGATCTGCTCATTCCTGACCACGGAGGAAGGCAACTTGAGATCCACAAAGAATGATTTCATAACCGTCAGCTCAAAGGGGTCTGAGACGCAGAGACCTAGAGCCAGGGGAATGTGTTAGCATTAAGCAGAGGCCAGCTGTCCTGGGGCTGGGCAGGACCACCATTCTCCCATTTCCTTAGCTCTGGGCTTATGGGGTCACCTTTTCCGGCTTTGAGGCTGACAGCCACTAACTGCCACGTGGTGATGGAATCTGGCACATTCACAAGAGTGCTGTAGTGGGAGATGCCTCTGGAACTGGTGGGGTAGGGGGTGGGCATTAGTGAGTTTGTGCTGCCTGGACAGTGCATAGCCTCTGCACTGGGAGTCACTGTTCAGGGGTCAGTGGGTCACCCTATCAGAGACATCATCACTAGAGGGTTGTCCTTTTGGGGGAACCACTGGGATTTGTATCCCCATCCAGAGTGGTTCTTATCATGGGAGTATACTGAGAGCTGTCACCAGTGGGGGCCACTGGCTATGACTGACATCCACTGATGCCTGAAAGGGCCAGGGACTAGATGCTGTCATGGGAACTGTGGTCCTACCCTGAGTTACTTTTCGGCAGTGTAAACTTCTTCCAGAGCCAACTCTCAGGGAATAAGGTCCGGACAGGCTGGTCATCGAAGAAGATGTCACCTAAGTCCTCCTCTTCATCCGCTGGAGGAAGTGGGTGTGAGGCAGTGTCTCCTGGCATCTCTCCCATGGTCTTCCCACCCCATCCTCTTATGGCCCATATCTCCCCTTGACTTGTCCCATGGCACTTCATGCCCCTCAGGCGAGCCCCAACCCCCTCCCTCCTGCCATGGCTTCCTCACATGTCCCCAAAAGCAGCTGTTCCTCCCGGGCCTCCCTAGTCAGGGCCTCAGACAGATGGCAACAGCTCAGGAAAGCAGCAACGCAGGTTGGCCCATAGCGGACATGCCGGGTCCTCTCCTCACACGACAGCCCCACTGGGCTCTCCCGGAGCCCAGCATCACAGCATTTTCGCTCCAGCTCTGTCTTGAACTTGTTCACTGTGGGCCAGAATTAAAGGGACAGAGGAGGGGTTAAGTGGGATCGGAAGAAGCTGGGGCCCATCTCCCTCAATGCCCCGTACACCGAGTCTCTATTTATCCATAACTCCGGCAGATGCTGGTCTTCGTACCTTCTCCCTGAAGCCTCACATTGAACCAATGTGGTGGGGTCTGATGAGGAAGCTACACAACAGAGAGATCAATTCACTGACCCATGATCTCACAGCTCCCAAGTGGCAGAGCTGGGACTGGAATCCATGCTGCTGGGGTTTCATTCTCCTCCTCCCCTTCCTTCTTGACAGGGATTCGTAATACCATGTTTACATATTAGAGATACCATTTCCGCTTCTTTTTTATAAAAGATTTTATTTATTTGAGAGAGAGAGCACAAGCAGGGAGAGGGGCAGAGGGAGAAGAGAAACAGACTTCCCATTGAGCAGGGAGCCCGACCTGGGTCTCAACTCCAGGGCCCTGGGATCATGACCTGAGCTGAAAGCAGATCTTAATTGATGGAGCCACCCAAGCGCCCTATCATTTCAATTTCTGATTTTCATCATGTGTTTTTAAAAAATCAAACCATAAAACTTGTAAAGCACGGTGTCAAATCGAATGCTTCTAAGTTAGCAAACTGAAGGAATACACTTAAAAGATAAAAATATAGCAATTCTCAGGCACTTGGTGGCTCATTCGATCAAATATCTGACTCCTAGTTTCAGCTCAGGTTAGGATCTCAGGGCCATGAGATCAAGCCCTCTGTCGGGCTCTGCACTCAGCATGGAGTCTGCTTGAGATTCTCTCCCTCACCCTCTCCCTTCCCCTCTGCACCTCCCTCCATTCACACTCTCTCTTCAAAATAAATAAATAAATAAATAAATAAACAATCTTTAAAAATACATAGCAATTCAAAAATCTTATTGCTTACCATATAACATGATCATAGTTAAATAATATAACTTATCATTACCATAAATGAAACAATAGTTTATATTATAAACTTTTCCCAGGATGTTAGGGTAATTTTTTTAATATGAAAATTAGAGTTAAAGTTTTATCTCAATTTTTATTAGGCTTCACTTACGTTCTCTTTATTTAGATCCATAAAGTCATAACCATTGCTCAAAGAGACTGCAAAATCTGATATTCATAGAATCCATGTTTCTAACATTACTCAGTGCTGCCTCCCATCTTCCTCGAACTCCAGACTCAGAGCTTCTTATTCTGGCCCACACTTTGACCTTGGGGATGTCAGGTTTGCTAGCAATTATCCACTGGCACCCAGCACCCATCTCTCCTTTTGTCTACACTCTCTCTTTTCTCACAGAGCCTAGACATCTAAAAGCTACATTTCCCAGATTCTCCTGCTGCTAGGCTTTTGGATATGATTAGATTCCTGTACCGAGACACTGTTGTGTAAGATTTGGAGGGTGGAAGAAGTGGAGACCATTTTCTCTGTGGCAGTGGTAGTTGACTGGTGAACCCCACTCTACGTGTGTTTTTGTACTGCACACGTTGCTGCGTTTCATTGTTTATCCACCAGCATTGCAAGAGATATTGGCAGTAGTTTCTTGAGATTTCATGCATTGCAAGAACTGCAGTGAGGTGATCTTGAGTTCCAGCAAGCAGCCTACAGACCATCTAATGATTTTGAAAGTACCAAACTCCCATCATTAAATCCCTCCCTCTCTGCTTGAAGTACCTAGAGTGGTTTCAATATTCTCCTTTAAGCTCTAATGAATACTGTAGGTTAGGGAGCCAGGAGGGGCATGTCTAGGTTTAGCTCTGACCTGCATTTATTTTGGCCTCCAGCTTCTTCAGGGAGCGGCGGCGGCGGCGGCTGTCAGGGGGGCTCTGAGGGCACTGCCAGTCTGAGGGTCGAGAAGAATGAAGGGGCCACTGTCAAGATCATTATCAACATCCTTGATATTTATTTGGTACTTACAGAATACCCAGTGCTTTCTAAGCATCATTTCACTTAATCCCATAGCCTCTTCATATTCAAGATTCACCACTTAAAAGCTGTGCAGTCTTCAGCAAGTATTTTATTTTATTTTATTTTATTTTATTTTATTTTATTTTATTTTATTTTATTTTATTTTATTTACTTTTTCAATAAGTCATTTAACTTCTCCGAGCATTAATTTCTCCACCTAGGTAAATTGGTATAATTATAGTTTTCTCAATGAGATCCTGCATATAAAAGTACTTAGTAGAGTGTCCAGCTTGTAGTCAACAGAAACTGTTATTGATAGTTGAAAGGAGACACTCCAAGTTGTCCTTAGTATCCACCTCCTCCCATTATCTGTGACAACGAAACCTGTCTCTTTTGTGTATTGCTCAGAATGAAGACCACATTTCCCAGTCTCCCTTGCAACTAGGGCTACACGACTGAGTTCCAGCAAATGAGATTTGAGAAAGTGTCTCTCTTTCCCACTTCCCTTCATACTTTTGCCTTGCATGACGTCCTGATGAGGTGCCATCTTGGAAAATAGCAGAGCAACAAGCTAGAAGGAGCTTGAGTCCCAGAATGACCTCATAACTGTTACTGAGTGAGAAATAAATTTCTAACTTGTTTAGGCTATTGTTAGTTTGTATCTCTGTTACTCATGGACAAATCTATATCTTAACTAAGATGTAGTGAATCACTTCTATTATTATCTCCATTTTATGGACAGAGAAATTGAGCCTCGAAGAGGAAATGTAACTGGTTCATGGTAAGGGTAAGTCTAGATTTTAGCCTGTCTGACACCAAACTTCATGTTCTTATCCATTAGACAGCACTGCCCCCCTCCACCGCCACCCCCTCCCTTCCTGTACCTGAGCTTGCCAGGGTGTGCATCCCCGTGCTCATCTTCAGGTCCAATCCAGCATCCTTGAATACAGCAAGTCTGTCTTTCCCACTGCCTGCTGTACAACCAATGTCATGTTCCTCCACCACATCCCAGACCTATGGATTAAGATAGGAGCCTGGATTTGGAAGCTGTATGACCTTTTTAGGAAAGGAGCAATGGTGCACTGTAATTGCTGGCTCAAATAATAATTCTCACACCACCTCCCTTCTATTGAGCTCTTACCACCTTCCAATCTCTAGCTGTGTTCTAGATCCTTGAATACTTGTATCCATCAGTGTTGCCCATTTTACAGCTGAAGAAGTTGAGGCCTCAGTTAGAACCTCTAGGCAACCTCTTGGCCCAAAGCCCATGTGTTCTCACCTTCTTCTGTGTGAGCTTGTGTTTGCTGTTCAAGACATAGACAGCCTTGTCCACAGCCACCAATCCCACTGTGGCCTCTTCATCACCTGTCACTTTCACTTCCACCTGGCTGTTTGGCTCCAAAGTCTGGAATTGTCCTTCTTTCTTCAAACCAACCTTCAGCTGAGCCAGGAAAAAGAGAGATGTCAGAAAAAGGGGCTCGTATGCTACCAAGGGGCTTCCCCAAATCCACTTTTAAGTTTATGCTCCTTATTACTCTGATGGAGCATCCAGAACTTCACCAGGCCAATCCCAACTCCATATACTTGCATAGTCTCCATGCCTTAGGTTGAGCTTTTTTTTTTTTTTTTTTTAAGATTTTATTTATTTATTTGAGAGAAAGAGAGAGCACAACCAGGGGGAGGGACAGAGAGAGAGGGAGAAGCAGGCTCCCTGATAAGTAGGGAGCCTGATGCAGGGGCTTGATCCCAGGACCCTGGGATCATGACTTGAACTGAAAGCAATTAACCCACTGAGTCACCCAGGTGCCCCTAGGTTGAGCTTTTAAGGGCACATCTCCATTTACTCTCCCCTGCCTTCAGACTTGGAGCCCGTCAACTTGGACAGCCTCTTGGCCCATCCGAGCTTTATGATGGTAATGTAAAACTTCAAGGAATTTGGCTTACCGTCCCCATGCATCTGTCATTCACATCAATCCATACGGAGTCAGCCACCAGTTCAGGATCCTGACCTGTTCCCTGAGGCAGTAAATAAAAGGCCAGGATGCGGAAGGAGGGCAGCATCTCTGCAGTCACATCAATGATGGTTGATGTGTAGTGACTCCCAGGTTGCTTTGATTGATATTTGGCATGCACAATCCGGCCCTTACTCAGGACCTTGGAGACAAGGGAGGACAAGAATGAGAAGGGTAGAGTCAACATTTTTCTGAGGCCGTCTTAGCTCACAAGGGAGACTTACGGCTCCTTTGCTTCAGCTCCTTAGTCTGAGGCCACCCCAAATGGTTCCCACCTTCGCATCACTGTTCATAGTGCCTCCAAACCAGCTAGCCAGGGATATCCCAGGGAAATAATTCCTTAGTTTAAGTTTTAGTCCTAGCCACTCACCAGGATGGTGAAGTGAGTGATGCGGTCCTTGTTGTCATGATTCTTATGTTTCGTGTTAAGGCTCAACTGGATGCTGCTGCCAATATCTGTGCCCAACATCTTCACTTCAATGTGCAAGAAGTTCCCTGACCCACCTTGAGTCAAGTAAGGCCAAGCTGTCATCCTGGCTGTAGCCTGCTCTTCTGGCCGGAGAGGCTCAGCAGTTTCTACCTGAGAGAAGTGATGGGTAAGTAAACTCTCAGCTCTTCTGGCTCACACAGGTCCATCATCCCTGCCCCATTAGGTTGGTACCAGGATAGAGAGCTGCTCCTGATTTTCAACTGTGTTGATGGTCAAGGTGGCCACTCCATTGTCTGAGGTGTACTCTTTATTGTTTTGGCATTGGACAAGGACTCTAGAGGCTGGGGACCCATCAGGATTTGAGACGAAGACCTGAGGTGGAATTGGGGTGAGATTAAAGACAGGCCTGGGGGTGGCCTGGCATGAGAAGTGAGTTCTGGGAAACTGATTTGGACAGGACTGGCTTGTATAGCTGTACAAGTTGTGCACTGAACAACAGTAGGGGCACCATTCATATTAGAGTCTTTATGCATGGCACCCCCTCAAATTTTGGAGTATGCAATCATATGTGGTGGCCCTGGATGTTGGTGTGCTGGTGGGGTGGAGGTGGAGGGAATTGGAGAGATGTAGAGGGCTGGGGGAAATCTTTAGTAGGACTGGCACCAAAGGATGTCTCTAGTTTTTCTAGTGTCCATCAGACTCCCCAAGGTCACTCAAAATGAATGCATGTAAAAACAGTGTGCTTGCTGTACAAATGTAACCTCAAAATAACCCTCGAGCACCACCTTCTAACCTGACTGTGACCACTAAGCCCCCTACAAAGAAATTGTGGGGCCACCACAGTGCTTTGGGGGACCTGGGTTGAGACTTGAGAGAGACTTGGGATTGGTCCAAGAGGCATGATGGTTCAGTTCTCAAACAGATGTATTGTTGAGGGGGGGCGGAGGCAGGTGAGCCCAGTGTGGGCTTTTGTCTCCTGAGAGGGGTCTGTTAAGGGAAGGGAGCTCTGAATCCCTGGATGAAGTGAAGTCAGACTCTGACCTTAAAGTGGAAGGGTATCCCAGGCTTGAAATACTGGGGTGTCCTGGTGAACTTTATGTTGTATGGGCTCCGGACAATCTTCACCCCGGAGGACTCAGTCTGGACCATCTCACCCCCTGGAGAGATGGGGGACTGTGAGGTCTGTGGAGGAGGTTCAGTTTCTTGGGGAAGTGGAAAGGCTGCTTGGCTTCACCAAGACAGGGAAAACAGCAACACAATCTAAGCTCCTTTTAGTCTTTCTGGCATTTTTACCTTCCTCTGATATGGAAACAGGCTGGGAGGTAGCCCATGGTCACATGTCTAGGTTGAGCAAGAATGCTGTTTTGACCTCTGCCAGGGGCTTGGGTGAGAGTGGTACCTGAAGAGAACACGGTGATGTTGACAAAGATTGAGGCCCCAATGAAATCCTCTTCTGGGCCTTGGAATGTGGATATCAGTGTATCCTTCTGGAGGGAGATGTGGCCCAGGCCTTCAGAGATCTGCTCTCAGGGCCAAAGAGAGAAGAAGAGATGGTTTTTTGGGGAGACAGGAAAGTTAATGGAAAGGGCTATTGGTGGGGGAAGAGGTCAAGACTCAATCACCTCCACTCTCTGCAGGGAGCTCTGGATGGGCATCCGACGGGAATCCAGCTTCACCCCGAAGATGGCCAGAGCATGTCCATCCACTGGCTTATTGAATATATACCTGGGGGTGAGTGGAGGGTCATCCCACTGTCTCTGAAGCACCCACACAACCTCATGTGATTGCAGAGATGTCATATATGACCTCATGAGGCTGTAGGGATAGTGGTAAATCTTTGGGAGGGACAGAGGTGGCCCCTGGAAACTTGAATGGTTTCATTGCTCATCTACACAACCCTGGAAGGTGACAAACATGTCCTGTAAAGTCTCATGTTGGGTTGCAGATATGGCCTGTGCAACCTCACAAGATGGTAGAAGTAGCCCATAAAACCTCGTGAGACAGACTAGACAGGATGCATAGCATGATAGAGCTGTAGGAATGGTCTGAATAATGTTGAGAAGTGGCAGGCATGGCCCTTACAACCTTGACTGGACAATATGGTCTCTACAACCTCATACAGCTGTGGAGGTGGTCTGGACAATTTCATAAGATGGCAAATGTGCCTGTGCAACCTTCCAGACCTTCAGAATGGTCTAAGCTGTGAGATATGGCACGAATCCATTAGATGGGCAAGGTGTCCTATACAACCCCAGAGACCAGAAGGGATAGTCTGTACTACCTACAGGTGACAGACATGGTCTGGACAACCTCGCAAAACAATGTAGGTGGCCAAAAATATCTCATGGGTGGCAAAGAATACCTCTACCTCTACCATACCTCAAGTGCCACAGAAGTGACCGGCTTTTCTACTCATTCAGTTTCTTGGCATTCCTGGTCCTATGTCCAAGCTGGGGACAAGGGGACTCACCAAGCCTCAATGTCCACACCCAGAGCCTCATCGTTAAGGTAGAAGAAAGTCTTATTTGGCTTCAGCTGGACCTCAAATGATGGGAGCACTGGGTGGAATAAAGGCAGTGGGTACCCTCAGTGTTTTGTTGTTCCCCCATTGTCCCCTCCCTGCTCACTCCTTCCTCATGACTCTGGCAACCCCCAAGGATTGGAATGTGTGTCCTGTTCACCAGAACCCAGCTTGGGCCCTCACACACAGTAGGTGCACCATGAGACCTCTTTTCCACTTCCCACCCTGTTTCTTGTGGGTCCCACCTTGCCCTGCCCATCACACCCTACTCACCGTATTCCCTGACATCAAAGGCTGCCTTGAACTTTTGCTTGGCCGCACTTTGGTAACTGGCTTCGATGCTCCAGGTCCCAAGACTGAGACACAGAGAGTCAGGAGAGATGGAGACTGAGGAGGAGAGCCTCCATCCCTCCATCCATAGGGCTCCCAGTGAGGCACCTGACAATCTCTGGGAGTTTAAAGGAGCTTGCGAAGAAACCTTCCTTGGCTATCAGATTCTGGCTGATTACAGTGATCCCCTCCGGGTTCTGTGGGGACAGGGGGTGAGTTGTTCATGACCCAGGCCTTCAGCACAGGATATAACCTCAGTGTCTGGGATGCATCTTCCCATAAAGAGAGGCCACCTTGATGTCCAGAGTGAATATTCTGGCCACAGGATCCATCTTGTGGTCCACAGTGAATACTCGGTATTGAACTGGAGAGAGAAGAAAGGCTCTGAGTTCTGGACAGAAGCTGGAGAGGGAGATAGTCATTAGGATCTTGGGCAGTGAGGAGTCATTGGACAGAGGGAGACCTTGGGGGATGGAATATGAAGGGCAGTGGGGGAGACAGGGAATGAGAGTCAGCATCTGCCCTAGGCCAAGGGCTTGGGGGCTTTACCCAAGTGCTCAGGGGTGTAGATAGTCTTGTCTGTCTGGATGAAGATGTAGCCAGCATGGGGAGCCACCAGCACTATCTTCTCCATGAATGAAGGGTTTGAGGTGGATGCCCACGTTGCCCGGATGATGACATACTGTTGCCCTGGTTGTTGGGGGTATATCAGGCTCTCAGGAATCTGGGGAGAGATGCTCACACTCCTCAGGCTCTGCTGAAGTCTCTATTCCTGGAAGCAAAGCCCTGAGCCAGATCTCAGGAGAAACAATTGAATGGGGGCCATCTGTCGTTGAGAACAAGGTTGTCTTGTCTGGCTCTGTAGGTTGCTCCTGCGCAAGGACATCCAGTCCAAGTGGAATTGCAATCCCGTCCGAGCTCAGCTTCCCAAGCCACCAGCAGAGGGCGCCTTTTATTAATTCTTACAGAGACCTCTTCCGGCTAATCACTGCCCTTCTTGGAGCTCAGACCCAGGGGACTTTGGATTTCTGACTGGACGGGACATAAGAGGAGCAATAACCATATCCAAACCCTGCATCTATTCCCCAGTGTCCCTCATGGGACATCCTTGTCCCTTGTCCATCCTTGCTGACCCAGAACCTCCCTTGGTGGCCACCCATTCAGGCCTGTCACCTACCATCACAGATGTCTGTTTCATAAAGTGGTTTGCTGGTGAGAGAGTGAGGCGTCTCATAGCCACCACTGTTTTCTTCATGGGGAAGTCCCACACGGTGAGGTTCACCTGGAGGTTCCCAGTGAGGGGCTGCAGGGAGTCTGAGTGAGCCTGTACATGGATGTTCTCAGGAGTGCCGACCCGCAGGGCTCGAGGGGTCACCAGGATGTACCTGACAGTAGACAAACACAGGAGCATGGGAGGACTCGGCGGGGGTGGGGGGTGGGGGGAGTGGGCAGGAGCAGAGAGACAGAATCACATGCAGGGAATCATGCAGACAACAGACATGCAGGCAGCGGCTGAGGGCCTTCAGTTTCCCAGGCTCACAGTGGCTCGGCATGGGCAAGAGAGGTCCTCAAGAGGAGTAGAATCAACCCCACGGGCCAGGGCATGTCCATGGCGGCGGGGGTGGGGTGATGTGCAGCCCCAGGCCGCAGGTGCCTATCCTCTTGAACACCCCAGCTCTGGTCTGTTTGCCTTGGCCTGTCCTGATTGAGTTAATATCTAAACAGACATGGGGAAGGAATTCCCATAAGTCCAATGGGGAACGAGAGGGCTGCTCCTCCCTCCTCAGCCAACGAGCTGAGGAGGGGCTGGGAACAGCAGAGGTAGGGAAATATACGAGCTCCCCCCTTGGAGGCCAGCGTTGGCGGTGGGAGCAGTTGTCCTTCCCATGACCCATGGGGTCTTATCCTGAAGCATTCCTCTCTATGCAAGGACCCTAGGCCATGTGGGTTGGGAGACTGGGCTCAGAGCTTGATTGGGACTGACCAGTCAGGGCAGGAACAGGATTGTCCCCACCCCTGCCCTTGTGAAATTGGTGAGTTTCTGGGGTAGTTGCTCAAATGGGGGGCAGTGCAGGCATTATATCTTCATTCCCTGGCCCCAAGCGTAAGCAGCCTTGGCATTTAGCTATCCAGCCCCAGGACCTGCCATAATGGAACCTTCTAAAAAATGCACAGGTCAAATCCTCTTGCTGGGCTTCGGATCTTTCTGCATAATTATGCTTGGTAAATTGTGACCATTGTCCATTGTTCTTAAATTATGCCAAGCTCTCTGGGCTCCTTTTCCAGAGGCAAATTATACATATTAAACCAGGGACAAAAACACATCATGCTTGAGGCATTCCTGGAAGAAGGCTTTCTCTGTTCCGAAATAATTTTCGCTGCCTGTTTAATATGCCCTTTAAAGATGTTGGACCACTTTGTGGTGTCTGTCTCTTAGAAGCAGACGGGTTGCAGACAAGTTTGTCTGGTTCTTCTTTTTTTTTTTTTTTTTCAGTGAAGCTGGCACTGCCAGCTTGGAGAGTCTTGCTTATTGGAGAACCCCAGATCTCCCCGAAAACAATGATAATATACATTTATCCAACAAAGATTCATTAAGTATTTGCTATGAGCACAGCCCTCCTTAGCATGCTGGGAACACAGCAGTGACCACAATAGACAAAATCCCCGCCCCCGTGGAGTGGAAATTTAATGAGGACTTACTAAGGGCTTAAAGTGCATTTCCCCCTTCAGCTTCACAGCCTTTTATTAATTAGGTTCAACGTGTGCCCACTACCCAGACTCTAGTTTTGTAGAGAACTGGAAAGCCAAGTATTTTAGAAACAAAGGGGGAAGGTGGGATCTGGTCATTTATTCCTCATTTACTGAGCACCTAGTGTGTTCCAGGTGTTGTTCTACATGCTCTACGTGCACTGACAGAAGAGCCATAAATGTCTCACCTTTATGCTAGAGTAAGAATTCCCATCTATTGTACAGATAAGGAAACTGAGGCCTGGTGAGTGAAAGCAACTTGCCCTGTGCCAGGCAGGTGAGCCGTGAGGCTGCAGGTGATGCTCTTGACTCCATGGTAAACAGTCTCTTGTGAAGCAAACAACCAACAGAATCAAAATAAGACCTGGACCAGGGGAGCAGATGAGAGCTAATTTGGAAGGTTCTAGAACACTGGTGTCCACTTGGGGTGGCATATTCCACTGCTGTTCCCTGCTCTCAGGGAATCTCTGCTGGCTCTGTTCAGCTCTCCCTCAGCTGGCGGGCAGCTCTCCCCTTCACATCTTTGCCCCCACACCAGGTATCCACATCCCCTCTCTGTCCCAGGGGCTCCTAGGTGTCCACAGCAAGGCATTGTCCAAAGGTGAAGGGTGCCAGGGGTTTCATTCTCAGTCCCACCCACATCTCTCCCACCTTTCTGTCCAGTCTGGGCTCCCTCTTGCCATGCCAGTACTTCTGTTTTGAAACATGCTCAGGCCTGCGGCTCCCTTCAGTTTCAGTTTTGTCTTGAGGGTGGGCCCAGGAAGGGAAAAATTGCCCTTGGGTACCAATGAGAAACAGAGGAGGTGGGAAACACTTTGAAAACATGGTGTGATAGAGCTTTATCATCCAATGAATAAATGGGTGTAGGCGAAAGTGGGTGAATGAGTGACAGGAGCTCACATCTCATACGTCTGTCCGCTCCTCCCTGCCCCAGCCTCAGGTCCCCTAAATGAAGAATAAGCATGTGCTCAATAACTAATACATGAAATAAATGTGGGCGCCCACTGCATGTCTGGCCTTGTTGCAGATGCTGGAGACACAGCAGTGAACAGGACGGAAACCCCTTCCCCCGGGGAGTGAGTATTCACTGTAGCCGCCTTCACCTGCTCATTCTTTTCTTTTTCTTTCTTTCTTTTTTTTTTTTTTTTAAGATTTTATTTATTCATGACAGACACACAGAGAGAGAAGCAGAGACACAGGCAGAGGGAGAAGCAGGCTCCTTGCAGGGAGCCCGATGTGGGACTCGATCCCAGGACCACAGGATCAAAGACAGATGCTCAACTGCTGAGCCACCCAGGCGTCCCATTCACCTGCTCATTCTAATGACCCACTGACCCACTTTGCAGATGGAAAAACCCAGGCGCCAGAAGGTGAAGTGTCCTGCTCGAAACTGTGCAGCTAGGAAACCGAGGCACAGGGAGGTTCAGTGCCTTGCCTTAGATCACACAGCAAGTTACGTGAACCTGTGTGTGAGAGGGAGCCTGAGGAGGGTAGGGGGGTCGCAGACCGGCTGTGAGCCCCACCTAGGGCCGCCACAGCAGTTAATGGTCAAGTTCAACCTTTCGCACTTGGCCGCGAGAGGGCGCCAGCGAGCCTCCAGCCGGGCTGAGGAGCGCTCGGCCCCCTCCCGCAGGAATGCGGGTGGCGGAGGGAGGGGACGTTGGCTGCGAGCCCAGAGCAGCTGCTACCGCCGCTCAGATCCCGCCCGCCTTCCCCTCCCTGGGACCCAGGGTTTGCTGCAAGGAGGCCAGGGCGGGAGGGACGGCTTTGCAGGGATGGGTGGCCTGTTTTCGCTTTCTCCTTCTCCAGGCTTCCAGCCCAAAGCTTCCCGGGAAAGGCCGGGCAGGATCCAGGATCCAGGAGGCAGAGAATAATACCCATAGCAACATTTCAGGGAATGGCTGTCATTTATGAAACACTTGAGCTCTGACACTTAGTAGGGACTTACTCGCCAGCAGCCCTTCCGTTTTCCAGGTGAGGAAATCCCAAAGCTCAGAAAGGTTTCTTGCTCAGGTCAGAGGTGTCAGGAGCGTCTTAGCCTGGGGGAAACCCCCAAGATGTGCCCTGCTTGGTCGCTTCCTGCCTCAGCCCAGGCTCCTCTGGTCATTTCTTGGTCCTGAGGACTTCTGATCATGCACTTGTGTTCCCCAAAGGCTTCAGGAACTGACCTTGCTTCCTGATCCCTAAGGGCATCCATCACATGCCTCTCCTCCCGGTCCAAGGAGGTCTGGCTCGAAGTGAGAATTTTCAGAGGAAGCTTGTTACTTGCTAAGGAGGAGGGATCACATTTGGGGTTGATTATTGGGTCTGAGAGCCATGTGATATGCGCCCCAACAGAACCGACAGCCTGATCAGGAAAAAACATCCAGAAACAAGCAGCTATGACGGTCCAGAGAAACCTATCATAACCCATTCAGCCTGTGGAGTCAAAGAAGGCATCTTGGAGGAAGTAGTATTTAGGCTGTGACCTGAAAGTCTCAGGAAAGTAAGGGTAATCAGGTAAAGGGTTAGGAATGGGAGACAGAGATGGTTTTGTTTCAGGGGGAGAGAACAGCCCTTGCAAATACCTGGAAGGGAGGTGGGGCATGATGATTTGGGGAGTGGTAAGAAAGGGTTTTTGTTTTGTTTTTTTAAATTTGTGATAGTCACACAGAGAGAGAGAGAGAGAGGCAGAGACACAGGCAGAGGGAGAAGCAGGCTCCATGCACCGAGAGCCCGACGTGGGATTCGATCCCGGGTCTCCAGGATCGCGCCCTGGGCCAAAGACAGGCGCTAAACTGCTGCGCCACCCGGGGATCCCAAGAAAGGGGTTTTGAAATCCTTCTTAGGCCGCAGAGAGTCCCATTTTGACGCATTGATTTACCCACTCATTCTTTCATTTGTCAGATATTTGGATATCTACCGTGTACCACATACTCTTGTAGATGTTGGAGATGTGATCGAGCAGACAAGTCTCCTCCCCATGGAGTTGACATTCTAGTGGAGGGAGACAAGCAAAAAACAAACAACTAATATGTATCAGCTGATGAGAAATAAAGCAGGTTCAGGGGACACAGTGAGAGAGTACCATCTTGTGGCCCCTTTGAGAAGCTGAACTGAAGGAAGGAGCTATGTGGCTATCTGGGAAAAGCTTCCTAGCAGTCGGAGCAGCAAATACAAAGGCCCTGAGGCTGCTTGGGTGACTCGGTGGTTGAGTGTCAGCCTTCAGCTCAGGGCAGCTCAGGGCTTGATCCCAGGGTTCTGGGATCAAGTTCTGCATCAGGCTCCCTGTGGGGACCCCCGCTTCTCCCTCTGCCTATGTCTCTGCCTCTCTCTGTGTGTCTCTCATAAATAAATAAATAAATCTTTTTAAAAAAGGCCCTGAAGTAGGAATGTGCATAGAGCATTTAAGAAATAGTAAGGGGAAAAAAAAAAAAAAGAAAGAAATAGTAAGGGGGTCACTGTTCCTAAAATGAAGTGGGTGAAATGGATAGAGTGGGTGATAATTTGAGATTTATATTCAAGGATCAGATCATGTAGGAGGCCTCATAGTTATGGATTTGAATCTAAGAAAGAGGCGGAACCATTGGAGAATTTTGAAAAGAAGAGTGACATTATTTTTCTGTCTTAACAGAATCAGTCTGGGTAGGTCTGTTGTTACTCTGACTTGAAATCCAAAGGTAACAACAATAAGAAGGATGAATAATTCCATGATGTAAAAATAAGGCTAACTTACACCACGGAAAAGTTGAAAAAAATAGGGGAAAAGTGTACTTCATATTACAGTCTCCCTAATCTCCATAATATGTAAAGAGTTTCTAGGAATTAATAATAAAAATATAAACAACCCAATAGAAAACCCTGAGCAAAACGTGTGCTCAGAATGTTCACACAAAATTAAATACAAACAGTTCTTTGACGTCTGAAAAGACAGTCAGCCTCACTCATAATAAGAGAAATGCAAGTTGAGATAAGAGAAATCGGAGATACTAATTTTTACCCATTAGAATGGCCAAAAAAATTTTTTTTTTTTTAGAATGGCCAAAATTTAGAAGACTAATACTATGCAGCGTGGTGAGGCTGTGGAGAAGTGACCATGCTAACATATGGACATCAGTCCTTTCCAATAGAGATGAATTTGAGAATATTCATAAAAATTACAAATGCATAGTTTCTTTGGCCAAGTAATCCCATGACAGAAATGCTTGCACATGTGTGAAATGATGGACGCACACAAGGTTATTCATTGGAGCCGTTTATATAATAGGAAAAGACTGGAGAGAGCCCAAAGATTCATCAGCACAGGACCAGTTGCATAAATTATTGTCCATCTACACAACGGAATATATTGCAGCTGTGCAAAAGAATGAGGATGTCTGCTTGGGATGATATGAAAACACTTCCAAGACATATTATTCAAGGAAAGAACTAAAGTTCACATTTCGGTGTATATAGTATGCTGCTTTTTTGGGAAAAGTTAAATATATATGTATACACACATATGTATTCTATTTTCTCATCAAAATACTCCATATTTATTTTTTATTATTTATTTATTTTTTTCATATTTATTTTTTAAATTGTGGTAAAATCTGAGCATTAAACTTACCATTTTAACCATTTTCAAGTGTACAGTTAAATGGTACCAAGCACATTTGCATCACTGTTCAGCCATCCCCACCGATCATCTCTAGAATGTCCCATCTTCCCAAACTGAACCTCTGTCCCTGTTAAGCACTAACTTCCCATTTCCACCTGCCCAGCCTCTTTTAACCATTGTTTTATTTTTTGTCTATGAATTTGCATATTCTATGTACCTTACATAAATGGAATTGTACAATGTATTTGTCCTTTTGTGTCTGGCTTATATCACTTGGCATAATGCCTTCAAGGTTCACCCATGTTGCAGCATGTGCCAGAATTTTCTTCATTTTTAAGGTTGAATAACATTCCTTTGTATGTATATACTACAGTTTGCTTATCCAATTATCAGGTTTTTTTTTTTCTAGTATAATTAGAAATAAAATCTGGTTAGATAATTCGAGATGGAGGAGGGGTCAGGAATTGAGGGAAAGAGGAGGTTGGGAGAATTGTTTTTAAGATCCTTTTATACATACATATACGCATATATATTGATTTTTAAAAACACTGAGCATTTTATCTATTGAAAAGCTGTTTTGAAAGGATCTTCTGGGCTGTTACGTGGAGAATGAATTGTAGGGGGAGGCAAGTGTGGAAGGGGGGAAGGGGGAGGGGGCTGGTGCAACACTCCAGGTGAGAAATGATGGCGGTTGGATCAGGGTGGGGGCCCAGAAGGTGTGGCAAAATGGTTGGTTCTGCATATATTTTGCAGGTCAAGTGAACAGGATCTAATTAGCGCTGAGGTATGAGAGAGAGAGGAAGTAGGGACGACTCCAAGATTTTTGGAACGAGCAACTAGAACAGACTTATCTTTGCTAAGATGGGGAAGATAGAGGGTGTGTCTTCAACACCTGAACATTGGCCAGGTTCTGTTGGTCGGCAATAACATCCAGCTGGAATATAATAACGGTCCCCCCTCCACCACTGCATTTGTTTTTATGTTGCCGTCTGGATTGGCAACAGAAACTTCCTTATACGCAACAGAAACTATCTCAGGGTGGTTTAAGCCACAAAGGATTTTTTCTGGTGGATATTGAGGACTAATGAAATTACCAGGCTTTGAAGATGGAAAAGGACAAAGTAGGGGTGCAGGGCAGCAGCTAAGGTCGCAGTTTAAGTCATTCTCCTGAAACCAGCTGGCAGCTCTGACCTTCAATGGCCACCCTGGGCAATCTCAATGCCCCTGTCCCTTCTGATATCTTCCTTTCCTGATCCCTCCTCCTTTGGGTGGTGGTTTCTCAAATCTAAATCCTGTGCATCTGCTGAGTAAAATCGGGGTCACATGCCCACTCCCTAGCTGCAAGGGAATCTGAGAGAGAAGGTCTGGTATTTTCTCACTCCAAGAGTCTATGAGTATGGGGTTTGGAAAACTGTATGCTTCACCTGTAAATAATTATTGAGTTTGGCTTCACATATGGTGACTACGATGACTTTTCCTTCTTGGCAAGAAGATAAATTTGTCTTTTTTATTTTTATTTTTTAAGATTTTATTTATTTGTGGTGTCTGGGTGGCTCAGTTGGTCTGTCTTTGGGATGTGTGTCCTGGGATCAAACGCTACGTTGGGCTCCTTGTTCAGTAGGGAGCCTGCTTCTCCCCCTCCCTCTGCAGCTCCCCCTGATTGTATGCTCTCTGTATTAAAAAAAAAAAAGATTTTATTTATTTATTTGACAGAGGGGGGAGAGAGAGAGAGAGAGAGAGAGAGAGAGAGCTTGCATGAGCTGGGGGGAGAGGGAGAGGGAGTAGCAGATTCCTTTGCTGAGCAGAGAGCCTGATGATGCCCCAAGGGACTTGATGCCAGATCCTGACATCATGACCTGATCCAAAAGTAGACCCTTACTGACTGAGACACCCAGGTGCCCCAAATTTGTCTTTTTTTTTTTAAAGATTTTTATTTATTTATTCATAGAGACACACAAAGAGAGAGAGAGAGAGAGAGAGAAAGAAGCAGGCTCCATGCAGGGAGCCTGACGTGGGACTCGATCCCGGGCTGCCAGGATCACCCCCCAGGCTGCAGGGGGCGCCAAACCGCTGCGCCACAGGGGCTGCCCCCAAATTTGTCTTTTAAAATAATTTATTTAAGGGAGTTTCTTGAAAAACAAGGGAATGTTGGACATAGAATTCAGGATAGTGGAGACCTTTGGGGTAAGGCAGGCAGCAAATCTCAATAATGTTCTAATGGTGAAGTCTGATGGTGGATTAGTGGGTATGCACTTTGCTCCCCTGCTCTTTCATACATTACCTCAGTCAGAGTGCTGGGTGGAAGAGATAGTTCACTCAGAGTGGGTATTTTGGGGATCAGTGAAGACAGGGATGATTACAAAGGTGAAGACAGAAGATGTGTAGCCCTGTGGAGGACAGTGGAGTGCCATCTTGCTGGCAATTGTGGGATCTCCTCACCATTTTAGCTGAAAGGGGCAGAGGGAGGGAGTGACTCTCAGAAACTGAGCTGCGGCCTCAGATGGAGAGATGCTGCTGATGCAGTGACCCCCATAGAGGGAACTTAGGGGACAAATACTTTGGCTTTTCTCCATCCATCCTCTCACCTCCCGCTGATGCCTCCTATTGGCAGAACCCAAACATAACCAAAAAAACAAATGTGGAGGAAACTGACTGATATAATCCTTGGGTGAACCTCCTGAGGTAAACCAAAGACCTCTTACAAACGTGTGCTTCGTAAAATCTTTTTAAAAATGTACTTAAATTTTAAGTTGAGATATAATTCATATACCATAAAATTTGTCCTTTTAAAGCACACGATTCAGTGGTTTTGGTATAGTCATAAGGCTGTGCGACCATCGTCAGGATCTACATTCTTTTGCAGGTATTTCAACATTGCTTCAAGAATCTAATGTCGGGGAGAGCACAGGAGGGGTTCATTTTACTAAAAATATTAAGTAGCCCCATTATCTCTTCACTGACTCAAAGAGATCTCTTTCATGGGCCCTGGAATCAGCTTCTCTTTTCCTAGAAGTTACTGGAGATTCATGAGGACTGGCATAGACTGAGGTGGACAGACTTAGGCTTGATTCCTGCCCCTCCGCTCTGCTCTGGACAGTTTGGTCCCCCCGTTTATGAACTGGGCAGGTTCTGAGGGCCTCTATTTATCTAGTAAGGCTGCAAGAGCAAATGTCAATTAAAACACCTTCGCTGGGAGCCTGGCATTCCAAGGTGGTGGCTAGACATGAACCACAGCAAAAACTCCAAGTGAAATGGAAAACGGTGCAGGGTGCTTTTCTTGTCATTTCAGTGTTGTATTGTTAGCTCTGTTTTCCAGATAATGACACCAGGAAGTCACCTGCCCAGGGTCACCGGGTGAACAAGAGGCAGAGTTAACATTTACACCTAGACTCCACTTGCTTCCAAACTCTCCATGAGGGCCAAGAAACATGGGAGCACTCTCTTGGGAGCATCAGTAGGACCCCTATTGCTTTTTTAAATTTTTAAAATTGGGATAAGAAATACATAACACAAAATTTACCATTTTAACTATTTTTGACTGTATAGTTCATTAATATCAAGTCATTAGGGATCCCTGGGTGGCGCAGCGGTTTAGCGCCTGCCTTTGGCCCAGGGCGCGATCCTGGAGACCCAGGATCGAATCCCACGTCGGGCTCCCGGTGCATGGAGCCTGCTTCTCCCTCTGCCTGTGTGTCTGCCTCTCTTTCTCTCTCTGTGTGACTATCATAAATAAACAAAAAGAATTAAAAAAAAAAAATAAAAATAAAAAAAAAAAAATAAAAAAATAAAAAAAAAAAATCAAGTCATTAATATTCACATTGTTGGATGACCACCATCCATCCACAGAACTCTTTTATCTTGCAAAATTCCAACTCTGTGCCCACTAAATATTGACTCCCCACCCCTCCTGGCTCCCACCATCTACTTCCTGTCTCTATGGATTTGACTCCTTTAGGGACTTCATCCAAGTGGAATCAGACAATATTTGTCCTTTTTCTATCTGCCTTATTTCACTGAGCATAAATATCCTCAAGGTTTATTCATGTTGTAGCAGATGTTGGAATTGACTTCCTTTTTAAGGCTGAATAATATTCCATCATGTGGATATACTTCATTGAGTTCATCCAGTCTTCTGTTGGCCATTGTGAATAATGCTGCTATGTACATGGGTGTGCATGTACATACACATACACATCTCTCTCTCTTTGAGATCCTGCTTTCAATTCTTTTGGTTAATACCCTGAAAGGAAATTGCTGGATCGCATGATAAATCTGTTTCATTTTTTTGAGGAACTACGATACTATTTCCCAGAGTGATCTCACCATTTTACATTCTCACCAGCAATACCTACGGGCTCCAATTTCTCTACATCCTTGTCAATACTTGTTGTTTTCTGGAGTTTTTGTTTGCTTTTTTTTTTTTTTTTTGCTTGGTTTATTTATAGTAGCCATTCTAATGTATGTGAAGTAAACCTTATTGATTTTTAATTTTTTTATTTAGACATAAGAAATTGAGCTTTATTAAATATTTAATATAGTGATTGCTAGTGGTTACAAATATATGTTTTATGAAAAAACATACATGCACTGCTGGTGAGTGCACAAACATTTTGCTGATGGAATGTGTGACCAGAAAAGTTGACCTAGTCAACTCAGTTCTATGTGGAGGGGGTTTTAGATCATCCTTGTATTCCCAGGCCCAGGATAATAAATTCCAGAGGTTGAATGAGGCAGTCTATCATATCTTTCAAGGTCCAGCAACAATGTCCCCTCCTCCAGGAAGCCTCCATTGCCTTCCCAGACACAACACCAGCTCCTTGCTCTGGACTCAGCCCTGACCAGGGAGAGGTGTGTGTGTGGAGGCTGAGGGATTTCTGGGATCTCAGCAATGCCTAGGCACAGAGTGGGGCAGGCAGAGTCTGCCGAGAGAGGGGAGGAAGGGAGGTAGAAAGGAAGGAGAGAAGGATCTGTCCTGGCCTTGGAGATGGGTGTAAACTGAAAAGGCCTGGGTGTTCAGAGGTGGGGACGGTTGGGTGAGGCTCTCTGCTCACCGGGGCCATATTCGGAAGCGGAGGCAGCCACAGGCCAGGCATCGAAGGCCAAGGTTGAGGAGGCGTGTCCAGCGGAAGAGCAGGCAGTGGGTGGTGCGCACGTACAGGCTGCCTGAAGGGTCCACAGCCTTGAGCGCAGCCAGCGGAGTGTAGCGGGCGTTGGTCTGTCGGCGCAGGGGTGGTCTGGCTGAGCCGATGACCTTGACAATGACCTATGGGGTGGAGCCCTGAGCTCTTGGATTCAGGGAGGGGGGTTTCCAGGGTGGGGCACCCTCACATACTTGAGCCATATTTTGGGGCTCTGGGTTCCCTACTCACCTGGGCCACATCCTGTGGGCTCTGTCCCACAGAGCGGAAAAGCTCCCTGGAGGCAGGGAGGTAGATATCCCGGAAGTAGTGCAGGGTGTCAGGGTCAGTGTCTGGGAACTCGGTTGTGGAAACCTGTTCCAGGAGCTTCCCCTCAAAGTCAGTGGCCACCGGGCCAGGTTCCACCAGGGTGATGCTGGGGACACGGATAGGGGTAGGGGGTCTGGTACCCCAACCCAGTCACCGCCCCACTAGTGTCCCTCTCTCCCTTCTCTCCCCCCATTTTTCTCATCATTCCTGGTTCCCTCAGCCCCTCCACTGCCCCCCCCAATACTGCTCCACCCTCTTCTAATAACTCCATTTCCCTCATTCCTGATTCCACTTTCTTACCACTTCCTTGTTTCCCCACTATCACTGCCTTCCCAGCCCACTTCCCCTCACTGCCTCCCTTTCCCTCATCTTTCCCATCACTGTCTCCCATTTCCCTTTGACGACCCAAATGCCAGCCTCACAAGATGTTGAACTGCAGCAGCTGGACAGCCAGACTTTCGAAGAATCCCTCCAGGGCAAACTTGGAGGCTGCATAGATTTCGTTGAACACGACACCTGAGAAGATTGGAGGAGGTTGGGGGCCCTTTGGGGTCTGGGCGATGGGCTTGTGGGTCTAGAGGGATATGGGGTCTTCAGGAGACAGAGCAGAAAGGGTTTGAAGATCAGAATGAGGGATATCTAAGGTCAACATGATGATTATATGTATGTGTGATGGACGCCTATGCTGAAGGATGAGCCCATATGCTCAGGATGAGGTGATTTTGGGGTGCCACATGCCCCATTTGCCTTAGCCCCGGAAAACCCTACTTCCCTCCATCCTTTAAAACTCTTGGCCACTTGAGCATGGGATTGCCAGGGTCCCTGAGGGCAAGTCTTATTTAGTGATTCTTATTTGTCCTGATTGAGAATGAATGTGGCCCCTGAGGTCAGGAGGTACAGCTGGAAGAGGGGCCAGAGGGATGGGACTGAGTGGTAGCCACAGATTCCCCATGACAGGGTAACAAATAAGGTGGATTCTTCAGGTGGCTGCTGAGGAGGGGGACAGATCCCAGGGAATTTTCATGGGGAGGAGGGAGGGAATGTAGAGGGGTTCAAGGAGGAAAGACCCAGGAGCATAGATGGCAAATAGGTGACCTCCATAGTAGGCCAATATCAGACATCACTAAACAATCACTGCTCTCTTATTCTGCAGAACCCCAGAGCCCCAAAGCTAGCTGTCTCTGGGGCTTGGTTGGAAGTATTTGGTGAGAATATGTCACAGGAAAGGAGTTCTAGGTGCCTGGATGGCTTAGTTGGTTAAGCGTCTGACTCTTGATCTCAGCTCAAGTCTTGATCTCAGGATTGTGAGTTCAAGCCCCATGTTGGGCTCCATGCCTGTGAAACCTACTTAAAAAAGGGGGGGGGGAGTTCTGATGGTTCCTTTGGTTTGGGGGAGATTATTGGGAAAGATTTTTTAGAAGTGTCTGGAAGTAGGGTGGATGCTGGGTGTGGATGGCCATTGGCGGCATTCATAACACTACTGCCTATTCTTGGAGCATGGCAATCTAATCCGGAGATGTTTCCTACAGAGTTTCAGAATCCTTCTCAACACAGGCTCTTTTGGAATATGAGCGAAAACCTATTTGCCATTCTTCTAGCTTGGGGAGGGTCAGACTAGGAGGATTCCCAGGGAGACATCCCCAGGGCTTACCCTGCAGCCCCATGACACTGCTGATCACCACAATGTGGCCCTTCCTCCTTCTCTTCATGCCAGGAAGGACAGCTCTGACCAGACGGACAGCCCCGAAAAAGTTGGTATCCAAGACATTCTGCATGGCAGCTAGGCTGAGCCCCTCCAGGGGCCCCACCAGGCCTACTCCAGCATTATTCACTAAGGAAAGGACTAAAGGTTACTTTGAGGTTCTCCAACCGTTTTGGTGTCACTCTTCTAGGGACACTCTCTGAATTATCTTGAGTGGACAAATGCTGAGCCTTGATGATCTTCACATATAGTTTAGTATTTGTTATGGGGACCTGAACCCTGGGTTGGGAGAAGGGCTGCTGGGAGCTGACTTCCCTTAATGCAAGAGCAATTCAGCTCTGACCCCAATTTGCATCAAAAAGGCCACACCAACCCTCCTTAGAAGGCCTTTGGGGGATCATGTGTTGCTTCTTCATCATGCTCCCTTCCCTAAATGACTCATCAAAGTAACTTTCCCCATACATATGGTCTTCCCCAAATGCTAGGTGTCCTATTCAATAAAATCCACCCTACCCCCCAGGACTCAATCTATTTCTTGTATCCTAAATAAACTGGTACCCTGAGCTTTTGGCCAGCTTGTCTACCCCTTCTGTCTAGGGCTAGAGGTTGCTGGTGAAGCCAGAAGGCTGGTGTTCAGACTGGAGAAAATTCACTATAACCAGGATCTGTGCTTAGGTCAGGGAAGGGGGGGGTGATCCCAGGGGCTGTTCAGTCTCACCCAGCACATCCACTTCCCCTCCCTGGATGCAGCTGAGACACTGCGCCACTGACTCTTCACTGCACACGTCCAGCTGGGCCACAGTAAGGGTCTGTCCCAGAGCTTCCCCAGCAGCTGTCTCCAGGGTCCCCTTCTTTCCCAGATCCCTCATGGTGGCCACCACTGGGGACAGAAAGCAGAGTTGGAGCAAGCACTGGGTTCCTTTTCCCTGTGCATTCATTTACATATTTCCGTGATCTTGCATGAGCAGTCACAGAGGGATGGAGACCCACACATTTATATACTTATGTTCACTACACAAACAAAAATGCATATTGTGTACATACACTTACATGTACTTTCATCCATCCTCCTGTCGCCATCCCTCCAGCCAACATTTACTGAGCATCTACTTAGTGTATACTATGCTGTATTGTAGGTGCTGAGACTATTGCATGAAATAAGATAGGCAAAGTCCCTGCCTTCACAGAATTTATAGTCTAGCAAGTAAGACAATAACATAAATAAAGAACATACTGCCTTGAGAAAAGAAATGTATATACACTTAGAGTCAATGTATGTGCATTGTGTGTACATGCAAATACAACCAGCCAGATTTACATCATCCACAGAAATGTCAATTTATTGAATATCTACAATGCGCCAAACACTTTTATGCTAACCACTTTAATAAGCACTGTCTCTAATCCTCACAAGAACCTATGATTAGGCAACTGACTTATTTTCCAAAGATGGCCACAACATCTTTCGTCACAGATGCTCTTTGAGAACTTTTCTGCTCCCCCTTAAGACATAAAATCTCATTTCCCTCTCCTTGAATCTTCTGTCTAGCTGGGAATCAATAGGATATGGTCAAAGTAACATTGTGTGGCTTCTGGGATTAGGTCAGAAAAGGTATTGCAGTTTCTGCCTTGTTTGCTGTAATGTTCACTCCTTTTTTTTTTTTTTAAAGACTTATTTATTTGAAAGAGAAAGAAAGAGAGAGAGAGAGAGAGAGAGAGAGAATCCCAAGCAGATTCCACACTGAGTGTGGAGCCCGATGCAGGGCTCAATCTCACAGCCCTGAGACTATGATGTGACCTGAAATCAAGAGTTGGATGCTCAACTGACTGAGCCACCAGAGCACCCCTGTAATGCTCATTCTTAAAATTCTCAGCTGCCTGGTAGCAGCCCAGTTATCCTGAGGCTGTCATGATGGGAGGAAGCCCAAGCTAGCCAGAGAGAGGGACCACGTAGAGAAGACCTGACATCACTAGAAGGAGGAGACATGTCGGTCCAGGCCTGTAATTAGCCCCCACTGCTCTAGCTGTAGCCTATAGTCCTGACCCAGAACTGCCAAGCCGTTTCCAAATTTATGACTTTTAAGCCATGAGAGATAGATGATTATCATTGTTCTATTACACCAAAAATTTTGGAATGATTTGTTCTTTAGCAATAGTTCTTTAGCAGAATAAGTAAAGTGATTATCCCTGTCATAGAGATTAACACACCGAGATGAAGTTCCTTGCTTGTCCCACCCCTAGGAAGTGTTAGAACTGAGAACTGAACCTGGATTTGTTGGAGGGCTGAGCTCAAACCCCTGTATACATGTTTGTATCCTTCACGCGTGTGCCCACAATCGTACATGCACAACCCTGGTGGACATTTTCATATTGTCTGTGGGCCTTTGTGATTCATGGGTGTTGCACGGATGAATGGACCACATGCATCCACATAGAGTGACAAGTGCAGCCCCAGGCACTGTGTTGCCTGGGTTCAAATCCAGACTCTGCCACTTTCCAGTGAGGTGACGTTGGGCAAGGATCTTTGGCACTCTTTGCCTCAGTTTCCTCATTTCTAAGATGGGGCTAACGTCAGTGGCAACCTCATAGGAGTGATATGGGAATTAAATGACTTACAAGATGCACAACACTTAGATAGGAACCTGGCACATAATAAGCACTCAATAAACATCCTTCAGCAGTTTTATGCACTCGTCTGTCTGTCCACAGGGACACACACAGCACGACTGCTTCCCTGCATACTGGCACTCAGTCTGTCACATCCAAAGCTGTGTGTGTCTCTAAGCCAGAGGGCAGAGGGTTGGGAGAAGCAGCTCTGCCAAGTGGGGCAATTCCCTTGCTCCCTGCAACCTCCTCTTAAATAGCAGCCCTTTGCCTACTTCAGCTCCAGCTGCTCTGGGTCAGGGGTTCCCATGTGTGGAGTGCAGACTAGGGCAATTTGCTCCAGTTTCAGGAGGCTAAGTCCTTAGATTTAGAGGCTTCCCCCTTAAGCCCCCAAGGTCAGAGTCACTTAAGAGGCTTATCTTGGAGGAGTAATCTGGGGAGGGGTGGGGGAGGATAGTCCTAGGGAATGCCTAAGTGCAAACTTTGGGAAGCCCTCCCCACCAGTCCTTTTAAAAATATCACACACACACACACCCTACTTCCTACAATACCTCACCCTTACTTTATTTTGTTTCTTAGCACTTTTTAGCACTAGATATACAATCTTAAAAATCTGTTTATGGTCTGTCTTCTCTCGCTACACCACTGCTGAGGGCAGAGCTTTTTGTCTGTTTTGTTCACAGCTGTGTTTCCAGCACCTAGAACAGTGCCTAGCACCCACTAGGTGCACTAGGAAATATTTGTTGGATGAGGGGATGATTCATGAGTAGAGGGGGGAAGGGGGCCTCCGTGTGTCCTCCTCAAACCCACAAATACAGCTGAGGGGGATAGGCTAGTGGAAATGGTGCCAGGAGGGATGAAGGTCCTCAGAAGCCATGCCCACCCTTGCCCCTCCCGGCCCCACCCTGGGCTTCTAACCTCGGTAGCGCTGCCTGTGGTCATGAGCCAGCTGCACCGCGAGCTCCAGGCCAATTCCCGAGGAGCAGCCTGAAATCAGTACAGTCCGGGGTGCGTCAGCCATGTTGATCCCTCCCCGGAGGGTGACCTCTGCTGGCCAGCACCTGACTCCCCGGCACCCATCCTTGCCTTACCCGCCCCCTTCTGGACACCCTCCAGCTGATCCGCTGCAAGGGGAAGGGGCACCAATTCTGAACTGACCCTGGGCAGGCAGCTGGGGGGAATCCTTTCACCTCAAAATAGCCTCTTTCCTTTATCTGTTAAAAATTTCTCTCTGCTACACTCACAACTAGGATCTTTTTATTGTGATTGTAAATCATTCAGGGCTGGGGGAATTAGCAGGGGCATTCTCTTCCTGTCTATTCTGGGCAAAGAGTCTCTGATGGGAGGGAGAGAATGAGAGAAAGTGGCCGAGAGTGTGGTCCTAGAAGGATCCTTTCAAAGAAGAGAACGGGCATAGATATGTCAGAAGATGGGAGCAGACAACAAGAAGTTCTCAGCAAAGCAGGGCAGGGCAGGGCAGGGCACTATCTTTATGAGAATCTTTTAGCAGGAGAAGTCTTAGCCTCTGAGGTCCCTGAGGAGGGAGGGGGAGCAGCTTGGGGAGATTCCCTCTCTTCTCCGCACCCCACAGCCCCCATTTCACCCTCAGGCCAGATGGGGCCCCACCCCTCCTCTCCAGAGACACAGAGACTCTTTGTCCATGAAGCTAGAGGCTGGGAGGGAGACACTGCCGGGTTCTCTCTCTTCCCCACGGTGGGGCAGTTCAGGGCCCAGGATACGCCCCATAGGTCCCTCCCTGCAGAAGCTGCCTCAGATCCCACAAGTCTGTGCTTGTTCAATTGCAAAGACAGCTCCATGTGACCACCTAGCGGGAAGGAAGATTCACAGTGGGGGGTCCCGGTAGGGTGAGGGGCGGCTATACCTCACCCCAGGAATGGCAGATATCCACTCTCCCTAAGGCACTGCCCTGCTTTGAAGTAGGGCCAGACTCCCTCATTTAATGGGGGCATATGTGAACATTTGGAATTGGGGCTAGGGCACCCATCTGGAGACCTGAGTCAGAATAGTGCTAGGGGTGGAGATGGGACTTTTTTTTTTTTTTTTTTTTTTTAGATTAAGAGTTTGGGGGAAATTGAGAACTGTGTTTTGGAATCTGTGTCAAGGGTTTGGGGATGAGGCCAGGACATTCAATTCTGGAATTTGGGTGGAGAAATGAGGGTTTAGGATAAGGCTGGGAACCCCACTTTGTAATCTGGTGTGAAGTTGGAGGTGGGAAGAGGATTCTTTATTTAGACACCTGAAGGGAAGGCCTAGGATGAAGCTGGTACCTTCCATTGTGTGGCTAAGCCACCAGGGTAAAGTAAGTGGGTGAAAAATTTGGCGTCCTGCTGGGACCCCATTTGGAGGTCTGGGTGAGATAGAAAAGATTGGCATAAAGCTGAAGGCTTTAATTCCAGGGCTTAGATAGAGGTTGAAGGTTTGAACGAGGCTAAGATCCCCTTTGAGGGAGCCTGTTAGGAGGAAAGGGTTTGGGGTAATTCTGGGACCTCGAATTCTAGGGCTGGGAGGGAGTGACCCTCTTCCTCCACGGTGGGGTGAGGCAAGAAGGGCCCCGCTCCCGGCCCAGGGCTCCAGCCCTAGCCGGCCAATCAGCACTCAGCACAAACTTTCCCAACTCCCTCACCAGCTGTCAGCCCCCCCCCCCCTCCAGAGAGCCCCGCCCGGCCGGGCGCTGGAGCGCAGGGCGAGGCCAGGGCGGGGTCTCTTGCAGTCTCCAGCCGATCGCCGAACGGGCCGCGGCGAGGGAGCGCGCGGAGCCTGAGGAGTCGCCGCGCCCCGTAGACGCCCCGGCTGGTCCCCGCCTTGCGTGCGGGCCCCGCCGGGATGGGGAGTCGCCGAGGCCTGGGCCAGCCGCGGGCCGGCCTCTGCTTCGTCCTGGCTTCGCTGCAGCTTCTGCTCCGGACGCAGGCCGGTGAGCCCGAGAGGAAGGGATAGGAATAGAACCCGAAGCGCAGGATCTAGCGAGGTCCCCAAAGATGGGGTGGAGCCAGGAAAGGGGGGCGTGCAAGGGGGGCGTGCGTGTCGCGCGTGGCTGGGGTGCTGTGTTCGGGCGCGCAGAGCGGACTCTGGGCGATTTGTGGGTGTGACAGCTTGGGGGGGGTACGGGGGAAACGGGTGACCTCGTTTTACTGGTGCGTGCGTTGGAATGAATGCAATTTATAGGTGTGTGTGCGTAGCGACGTGTGTAAGGCCGTTTGAAGTGAAATTGTGCGTAGGAAATTGTGTGTGGGAGTTGACGCTTATTGTATGCATATGTGTGATGGGTGATCCCTGGCCAAGTGTGTGATTGTGAGTTGTGGGTGTGTCCGTGTGGGGCCGATTTAGAGAGTCGTGCGTTACGCGTGTGATTGCCTTTGGGTGAGCCGATGAGGGGTTCGGTTGTGACTTGAGGGTGTAAACGGTGGCCCATGAGGACGTGAGGGGGTGTTGCTGCGGGTGACGGCTGTGGGACGAGTGTGGGAGGGGGCTGGTCAGCGATTCAGAGTTTCCTTTGCATCCCCTCCCTAATGGCTTCACCCTCTTCTTCCTCTCCCTCCTCTGCCTCCAACTGGCGCTCCCGCAGCTCCCCGGCCCCCACCCCCACCCCCGCCCCTCCCCCCACCCCGCGCTCCCCAGAGCCGCGATCAGCACCATGGACAGGGCTCGGGAGGGCCGCGGTGAGGGGCGAGGTGGGGCGGGGCGCGGGGCGGGGCGGGGCGGAGCGCGGGCGGGGGCGGAAGTGGAACTGGCTCCCCCCCCCCCCCCCTCTGAGCGCGCCGCGGGTGTTTTTCCTGAGGAATTTCTCAGGGGCCTCAAGGGGTCCCGGGGGCCGCCGGACGAGTGAGTCAGCGCTGACGCACGCCCAGCTGCGCGCTTCTGGCTGGACGCCGCGCTCCGCCCCACGAGGCTCGGGGTTGGGGGCGCCCAGGGGTTTGGGAAGGTCGTGGTCCCTCAAGTGGCATCCCTGGGCTGAGAGAGGCTGGGCTAGGCCCTTCTGGAAGTCCCTGCCTAATGTGAACTCGGCCCCCCCCCCAGCACACACACGCACGCACACATCCCATCCTGCACTTTCTCACTTTCTCTGGAGTCCAGGGAGGTGCTGCTCACGTGGATTATCCCAAATTGGCCCTTGTCCCATTCCCATGCTCACACATCCACACAGTCGTGCAATCTCAGGCATCCATTCAGAATATAAGGCCTCTGGGACACCAGGAATGTTAAACACCGGTGCCCACGCCCGGGGCAACCCCAGCAGCCACCCGCCACAGGGTCACAGCCTTTGTCACCCTCCTACGCCTTCTAGCTCTTGCGCCTGCTTCCACTGGTACTCACACAACAGGGCCAGCATTCACAACCAATCACCTACCGGGGGACTTGGCCATACTCCCAGGTATAGCCACACACACCCCCATCTGGAGTCTGACCTATTACAGTCACAGACTCACCTGCATCCCCTGCAGGACCCTGAGCTTATTGGCAGGCCCCCGACTCACATGGACACCCAGCCACACATCAAACAACACACCTAGTCTCTCCATCGGAGGCCACATACTTGGCACACACTGACATATCCACAAAT
This sequence comes from Canis aureus, assembly GCF_053574225.1. Taxonomy (NCBI): domain Eukaryota; kingdom Metazoa; phylum Chordata; class Mammalia; order Carnivora; family Canidae; genus Canis; species Canis aureus. Next base: position 52,235,532 of record NC_135629.1, read on the forward strand.
CACATGCTCAGCCATTCCCTGGTCCGTATAGAGTCACGCACACGCTTGCACCATCTCATGCATGCGTACAATAGCACACACACTCACACCTAGGCTCTCCTGTATTTCTGAGGAGATCCCAACCACGTTGCAGCCTAGTCCCTGCCTGCCTCCCTCCATGTTCTAAACCTCATCCAACATCTCCCTGGGGCCCTGACCAGCACAGGGGAGAGTGTGGGGGAAGGTCAGCCTGGGTCCCTGACAGACCCCCACCCTCTGGCCCTGCAGGCAAGACTCAATGCCTCTTGTGTGTCTCCTTGTCACAAAGCCAGCCAAGAAAAGAAAGGGCAGTCAGTTTCTGAAAGGTCATTACAGAAGAGATGCAAGATTGAAGCAGGAGACATTGGGGTTAGGTGCTGGGAAGGACTTTTTCAATGTGAATGAGCAGCTGGTCAAAAGGACACCCTTCCCACAGCATAGAGACAGGGGTCTGGGTGAAGGGAGAGCCAAACTGTATGGGGTCATGGATCTAAGCCCTCTACCGGGCCCCAGCCTGCAGGGGGGTGGGAGCTGGGATGATCATTCCATGGAGGAGTGACCCTTGTGGTTGACAGAGCCTGGGAGTCCAGATCTTAGTCCCAGGGGACTGTAACCCAAATACCTCTTAATGACAGCCCAGCCAGAGAACAGGCAATTAGAGATGGGGCTGGTGGTGGCCGCAGAATTGGGGGGCGTGGATGAGGAGAGAGAGGGGATGGGGCGAGTGATGCACACAGATATATATATATGAAATACCAATAGAGAGAGTGAGAGAAAGAGAGAGAAAAAGAGAGCTAGGAAGTAAGAGAATAAGAGAGAGAGAGACTGATTCAGAGTTGGATGCAGAGAGAGACCTGGAAAGACCAGCCGAGAAAGTGGGACAGAGATGAGGCAGGGAGGGGAAGAGAAGAAAGAACAGGCGGTTGGGGGTAAGAGTGAGCTGAGGCTGGAATAGGGGTCTGTAAGGTCTGGAGAATGAAGGGTCTGACCCAAGAGGTGCTGGGATGAGGGTCCCTCATCCAGACCCCTCTCTCCCCCAAGTCTGGCCCCCCAACCTGACTCCCAATGGTGAGGTCAGCAGAACCACCCCCAGGGTGAGGTCATGGGCAGATTCGACAGAACTGGCTCCTGCCAAGAGCCTGGGTCAGGGGGTCAGTGGGACAGTCTGCTGGGGGGAGGGGGAGCAGGCAGGGGCTTTGAGCCCAGGGGAAGCCCCCGCCCTCCCCTGCCCAAGCCATGTGGTTCCACTTAGCACTGGCCTGCTGTATGGGGTGCGGCTGGTAGGATGGCCTGGATTAGGTTCTGGTTGGGCCAGACCAGTGCCTTCCTTTGCTGGGATGAGAGGGATAGGGTCCGAGGGAGGAGGTCAAGAGGTTATTAGAGAGAGGTGGTCATAAGGAGGGGGTCAGAAAGGGTGATAAAATGGGGGAGGTCACAGATGGAGGAGATTGGGACAGGCAGAGGAAGGAGGTCATGGGTGATGGTGATCAGGGAAGAAGTCAGAAGGAAGAAGTCAGGAGAGGTAGTGGTAAAAAGGAGCAGATCATGGGTGATAATGGTCAGGGAGGAGGAGTTCAGAGGAAGTGGTGGTCAGAAGAGGAGGTTAGAGGGAGGAGGTGGGGGGAAACACACACACACACACACACACACACACACACAAGGAACCCCTCCTCTCCAAGGGGATTTCCCCTGGCAGGGGGCTTCAGGCTGGGGAAGCAGCCCTAGTGAGTCTGTGCGGGGGAGAGTGCTGAGAAGGGGACAGTCTGGCTCTGGGGCTCAGGCCAGGAAGCCTTGATTCATCCCAAAAGTAGGTCAGCTTTTTTTTTTCCTCACCAAAAAACCAAGGAGAAAAAAAAATAAAACAGGAGTCAACAGGCTGATGAGGCTGGAACAGCTGTGAGGTGGTGAGGTGGGTGCCGGTCCCAGGCCTGCTCCTTCTCCCTGACCTACAAACACAGTGGGGGGCTGAATTCCCCAAATCTGAGCTATTCGTTTGGAGTCCTAGGTTTTTTTTTTTAATGCCCTGCATCCCGGCCTCTCTCTACAGAAGACCCTGTGGATGTGCTAAAGGCCCTGGGCGTGCGAGGGGGCCAGGCTGGGGTCCTTGACGGGCCTGGCCTCTGTCCCCAGAGGGCCCCAGAGGGTGACCGGGCATTCAGGGTTGGCAAGGCGACCATACTTGGCATCCCCACATGGGAGCTCTTTCCAGGTAAGTCAGGGCAGGAGGGGTTGGAGGGGGTCATTCAGGGGGCATGGGTCACTGCTAGGCTATCTAAGCTGCTCCTTTCTCTCTGCCCCTTCAGATGGGCACTTTCCTGAGAACTTTTCTGTGCTGATCACCCTGCGGGGCCAGCCAGCCAACCAGTCTGTCCTTCTATCCATCTATGACGAGAGTGGTATTCGACAGCTGGGCCTGGCTCTGGGGCCAGCCCTGGGTCTCCTAGGTGACTCCTTCAGCCCCCTCCCCCAGCAAGTCAACCTCATGGATGGCAGGTGAGTATAGGGAAAGTTGGGGTCCAGAGAGAAGTGGAGTGAGAAGCACCCCCCACTGAGACTGTCCCCTTGCAGGTGGCACCGTGTGGCAGTCAGTGTGGATGGCAGGATGGTGACTCTGGTAGCTGACTGTGAACCTCAGCCCCCCATATTGGGCCAGGGGCCACGATTCATTAGCGCAGCTGGACTCACTGTGTTGGGGACCCAGGACCTTGGGGAGGAGACTTTTGAGGTAGGGGTTCAGTGATAGTGGAAACTGAGGCAGGCGAGGGGAGGGAGTTTTGTCCACAGCCCTAATGTGGAGAAGAGATAGGAAAAGGGAGATGTCCAGCTTCAAATCTCGTGTCATGAAGCTGAGAAGACAGAGCAGCCTGCATCACTGTGCATCTTTGTGGTGTGTGAGATTGTAGAGCAACAAAACCATAATGCATGATGGCACATACTTGACTTGTGATGGGAGAATAAGTTGGGGACTCAGGACTTCACTGGTTGTTTCAGTGGTGTGTGACTGTGTGTAGGCGGTTGTAATATTGGGTGCTGGCCAGGCATGGTGTTGTGTGGCTGGTGACAGATGTGTTTTTGGTGTGATTACTTTTACTCGTGATTGTGCTGTGTGTTGTGATATGTGACCCCTCCGTGGGCCAGGGCTCACATCCATCTTATTCCCCTCCTTGTCCCCAAAGCTTTGGAGAGCACCTGGCACATATTAGGTGTCACCATGTATCTGAGAGGAAAGGAATCAATGTGCCTGATGGGCCAGATGTTGTGGGGTATGGTTTGTGATTGTGATTTGGTGTTGACAATGATGGAATCTCCTCCTCTCAATTTTGAGAGGCAGAGGGATTGCTGCGGCTGTGGTGGGGCCACCCCCTCCTTATACTTAGGGTGCTCTGGGTAGAGAAATACCAAGCCTTGGTGCTTGGAATGGGGTGTCAGAGTCAGCCTGTGGCTCCCTTCCCTGACCCCCATCCTCTCCCCAGGGAGATGTTCAGGAGTTGCTGATAAGCCCAGATCCTCAGGCTGCCTTCCAGGCCTGTGAGAGGTACCTTCCTGGCTGTGACAACCTGGATCCTATAGCCACAGGGGTGAGTGAGGGGCTTGTCCTGAAGTCACAGGCTGAGTCATTGCTGGCTCCAGGTCTCAGGAATGAGTGAATTCGGACCCCTACTCATGATACCAAGTGACTCTTGCCCTCAAAAATATCTTAGGCATGGGATGCCTGGGTAGCTCAGTGGTTGAGCATCTGCCTTGGGCTCAGGGCGTGGCCCTGGGGTCCTGGGATGGAGTCTGATATTGGGCTTCCCTCAGGGACCCTGCTTCTCCCTCTGCCTGTGTCTCTGCTTCTCTCTCTGGGTCTCTCATGAATAAATAAATAAAATCTTAAAAAAAAAAATATCCTAGGCATGAGTGACCTTGACTTAGGTCACATAACTGTGACTTAGGTCACATAGCTTAGGTCACTAGCTCCAGATCATATAATTGACCTTGGGTCACAGGGCTGAGTGAGCCCTGGCTTCAAAACATAGGACTGATAGGCCTTGTGCCAGCAAGGTCCCAGATGACTGAGCAATGAGGCCTTCATCACTGGGCTCTGGACCTGATGGGGATCCTCTTCCCAGGTCCCTCAAAGTGAGCCAGAAACTCCTCCCCCTCGACGGAAGGGGAAGGGAAAAGGAAAGAAAAAAGGGCGAGGCCGTAAGGGGAAGGGCAGGAAGAAGAAGAATAAGGAAAGTTTGACGCCAAGTCCACCTCCTGGGTCCCTGGAGAACCAGGTAAGGGATTTGCAGCCACTCACCTCTGCTCTTTGCCTGACCTCTGGTCTCTGGTTCCCACTGACTGCTGGTGCCTTATCCAAGTTTTCTGCCTTTGGTCTCCAATCCCTGACCTTTGACTTCTCTCAGCTGACTGATAACTATGTGTGTGTAGGGGGGTGGAGGCTGGTTGTGTCTTATGAGTTTTCCCATCTCTGCTCCCCAAACATCCAGTTTTGGGAGCTGGAGGAAGGGGGTACACCCAGAAGAGTACCTTATTATTGGGGGTTCTTGATTAGGGCTACTGTTTAAGAGCAGCCATGAGCTTCGGTGAATAATAGGTTCATTAGTTAGAGTGTCATTGCTTGGGGTTGACTCATTGGGGTCATTGATGAGGATTATTCATTGGGAGAGTCTAATTAGGGGGCAGTATTTGGCTTCCATGACAGAGATTGCTGGTTGGGAGGTCATTTTAGGGAGATATTGATTGAAGTCAATGTCTGGGAGGTTCCTAGGTGGAAGTCATTGTTGGAAGTCATTGATAGAGACCACTGTTGGCGTTACTGGTGTCACTGGTCTAGGTTTATTTTTTTTATTTTTATTTTTTTATTTTTATTTATTTATTTTTTTTACTGGTCTAGGTTTAATGGTGGGAGGTCATTGATGGGGATCATTACTTGGGAAGGCAGATCATCAGTGGGGGACCACTGATTAGAAGGTATTAGTGGCATCACCAACGGAATCACCCGTTGAAGGAATGACTTTCAGGGAGTCATGGATGAGATCATTGTTTTGGGAGTCCCTGATGGGTTAAAAGTTGGAAAGTCATTGATGGGTCATTGATTAGTGAAATTACTACTGGGGGGGGGGGTCACTAGTTAGACTCACTCACAGGTATTCATTGTTGGAAGATCACAGATTAGGGGAATGATTGATTAAGGGGTCACTGGTGGGGCTTATTAGTTGAGGGGCAACTAGCTAGTGCTTATTGTGGAGGAGATCACTAGTTGGGGTCATTGGTTGGGGAGGTCACTGGATGGGAGAATAACTGGTTCGAATCATTGACTAGGGGGCCACTGATGGGTCACTGGTTATGGGAATGACTGCTGGGATGTCAGTGAAGGTCTGCAGGAGGGACAGGAACATCAGGTCTAGGATCAATCCAATAAAGACAAAAGGAGGAGGCAGGTTCTGCTCCCCCCACCCAGGAATGCCTAGTCTGGGGAGGGGAACAAAGGAGGATTCCCAAAAAACATCAAAGGGGTGTAAAGTAGGGGGCTGGCCAGTGGAGGCAAATGTGTGCTGACTGGACCAGAACAGCCAGCAGGGGGAGGCCTCTTGTGTGGAAGAAGAGCAAGGCTGGGCCAGGTCTGGGAGTCCTCCAAGGCAATGATGTGAGTTATTAGTTGGGGAGGTTATTGTTTAAGTCCCTTAGTGGGGATCATTAGTGAGGGGTTATTGATGGGCGTCATTAATTGGAGTTACTGGAGTTACTAATGGGTCACTGGTTGTAGGAATAATAGGAGGTCATTAATAGGGATCATTAGCCCGTGGGTCACTGGGTAGGCATCCTTGGTACGGGCCATTGGCTGAGGTCCCTGGTTGGAGGAGAGTCACTGGTTGCACTACATCTGTTCTCAGCATTAGTGGAGAGAAAGAAATGATCACTCAGGCCCAGCAAAAGAATCCCTCCCCAACTCCTTCCTCAGCCCCAGCTCCTCGCCTGGGCCTCTACCACCCTATTTGTGCCCTTGACCAAATTCTTCTGCAGCTGTCCAAGCCTCTCTGATTATAGCCTGGCTGGCTGACCACTGAGTTCTGCCTTGGGAGAAGACACATGGGATAGGCTTCCAGGAGTCTGGCCCTGAGTACTGGATCTTGACTGTAATCACTGGGCTCTGGAGCCAGCCCCCCTTTGCCTTCCAGGTCTCCCAACCTGGCCCAGCCTTGCTCTTCTTCCACACAAGAGGCCTCCCCCTGCTGGCTGTTCTGGTCCAGTCAGCACACATTTGCCTCCACTGGCCAGCCCCCTACCTTACACCCCTTTGATGTTTTTGGGAATCCTCCTTTGTTCCCTTCCCCAGACTAGGCATTCCTGAGGGGTGTGTGTGTGTGTGTGTGTGTGTGTGTGTGTGTGTGCAGAGCCTGCCTCCTCCTTTTGTCTTTATTGGACTGATCCTAGACCTGATGTTCCTGTCCCTGCTGCAGACCTTCACTGACATCCCTAATACAGAGACACCAGCTTCAACTCTGCCTCCAACTTCTACACCTTTGGTCATCACCACCACTGTGACCATTGGCCTCAATGCCACCATGCTAGAGGTCAGTGGGAAGTGAATGGATCTGAAAGGGAAAGTCCTGGGGCAATGGTGGTGGCAGACAATGAGTCCAGGTGCAAACTTTGGTCTGTCCCAATGTCCTCAGGGGGGCCTGGATCCTGACAATGGAACTGAACTAAAGACCCTGAAGACTAAGTTAGCCAAAGAGGACCAAGAAGGAGATGGCCCCACCATGGGCCCCGACTTCCGGGCAGCAGAACAGCCATCACAGACACAGTTCCAAATCTTTCCTGTAAGCCTCAGGGTTTGGGTTGTGTGTGTGTGTGTGTGGGGGGGGGTATAGAGGATGGCAGAGACTCCTGCCTGGAGCCACATACTGCATTTTCTCTTTTGCCTTCTCTTTTTTTTTTTTTTTTTTTTTTTGTTTTTTTTTTTTTTTGTTTTTGTTTTTTTTGCCTTCTCTTTAATCTTGCCTAGAATGACTTCCCACCATCACACTGTAGTCGACAAATATTAGCATGATGCTAATGTGACAGGAACTGTGTTAATGGATGGCTTTGTGGGTAGGATGGTGCCTTTGGCTTTTAGTCCAAGCATGATAAGTAGCCGCTTGAAGCGGAGCATGATCTGACTTGGAGCTTTAAAAGCTCCTTCTGGCTGCTGAACAGCATATGGACTGTAGGGGGAGCCAGAGGGGCAGCAGGGAAACCAGTAGTCTCTGCAGCAATAGCCTGGTGACCTGGACGAGGGTGGTGGTGGTGGGGATTGGGAGAAGTGGACAGATTTGGACCATACTCTATTTTGGTTTTGCTACTGGAGATGGAGAAAGATGCAAGGATGACTTGGTAGATGCATGGTGGCAACTGTGAGTAAAATGGAGAAGCTTAAAGGAAGACCATGTGGAAAGTCTTAGGATCTCATTTTGGATGTGCTAAATTGGCAACCCCTGCTTGACATCCAAGTGGAGATGTCAAGTGGGGGATTGGTTAGATGCTTCTGGAGTTCAAGGGACATGGTCTAGGCTGGAGATAAAGACTTGGAAATCATCAGCAGAGTGATGCTGCCCTGAGCCAAGGGATTGGATAAGATTTCTTAGGAAAATAGTGCAGACAGGGAAGGGGCTCAGGTTCTAGCCTTGGTGTTGGACAGGGGAGGAGGGGAATAATTATAGCCAACTTAGCCTGAATGCTTGTTATGTGCTGACCATTGTTTTAATTTATTCTTCCTCCTGTGGGATATATACAATTATCATTCATCTACTGACTCTGCCAATGAGGCCATGGGGGTTGAATAAGTTGCTCTCCATCACTCAGCTAGTGAGAGACAACTCTGGGATTAGGAAACCATAGCACGCTCCAAAGTCCACACTCTTCTCCTTGATCATGGCCAGGACTCATTTCTCTTTTCTCTTCATTTCCCGGCCCCCAGGGTGGTAGAGAGAAAGGAGCAAAAGGAGAGCCAGCAGTGATTGAACAGGTGAGAGGTCTGGGGCTAGGAGAAGGTAGAGGGGTTTGGGCCAGGACTAGGGTCACACTCATTTTTCTCTCAGGGACAGAAGTTTGAGGGACCTCCAGGAGCCCCAGGACCTCGAGTAAGTCATGGCTGCATTCCCCTCTTTCCTTCTCTTCTAATTGTAGTGTTTGAGCCCCTGGGGTGGAGGGTTGGGGTATAATGTTGCCATATCATTAAAAGATTATTGCATGCTTGAAGCTCAAAGGATGAATCAAAATAAGAGTTGGGGTGTAAAGTGTGTGTGTGGGGGTCGATGTGGGTCAGTATAGTATTGAGGGGCCAGGTATGGCTCAGTGATGGATAAGGAGGTCTGCATGGGGTCAGGGTCAGTGGTGGATTAAAAGTCAACTTGGCTCAAGCTTTGCACTTCTTATGACCTCTGTTCCTCTGTCCCCAACAGGGGGTGGTTGGCCCCTCAGGCCCTCCTGGCCCCCCAGGATTCCCTGGAGACCCTGGTCTGCCGGTAAGAAACTCCCTCTGGGTTATATCCTTCTGGGGAAGTGAGGTTTCAGGCTATGAAGCTGAAGTTGGGAACTTGTATGCCTGAACATGGATCCGAGAGGTAGGGACTGAGGACATCATGCTGAAGCTGACATTGACCTCATCCGTTCACCTGTCTCCCCTCTTCTTTCTCTGGGGGCCTTCCCTTGCTTTTCTCTTTCATCTGTCTCCTATCCCTGAGTACCTTTCATCTCTATCTTTCTCCCTATGTCTCCGTATCTCTCCCCTCCATTTCTCTCATCTCTGTCTCTGTCCACCCCTCTACCTCCATCCCTGTCTGTGTCTCTCCCTCTCTCAGGGTCCTGCTGGCCTCCCAGGAATGCCTGGCATCGATGGGATCCGAGGTCTACCAGGGACTGTGATCATGATGCCGGTAAGAGGGAGATAGGGTGGCACATCCTTGGGGGGTATACTCCTGACCCAGGAGGGGGCCTCTCCTTGGGCTCCCCTCATGATCAGCTGTCCCCTAGTTCCAGTTTGCAAGCAGCTCCCTCAAAGGACCCCCAGTCTCCTTCCAGCAAGCCCAGGCTCAGGCAGTACTGCAACAGGCTCAGGTGAGTGGAGGATAATCAGGGACCAACAAGGGGTAATGGGAGGACATTGAGAGAGTAACAGAGGTGGAGGATAATGAAGGCTGGTCAGGAGACAGGTGGGTGTTTGTCTCCTGAAGATGCCTTTTGGGAGGGTGTTGGGGTTTTGTGCAAGACCTGAAGTTCTGTTCCCCTCCATCTTTCCAGCTGTCTATGAAAGGTCCCCCTGGTCCAGTAGGGCTCACTGGGCGCCCAGGCCCTGTGGTGAGTAAGGAGTCTGTATGGGGGAGGGGGATGCACCAGTGGAGGGAGGAACCTTCTACTAACTACAGTACCTTATCTCTCTTCCCCCAAGGGTCTCCCTGGGTATCCGGGTCAGAAAGGAGAGATGGGAGACATAGGGCCACAGGTGAGATTGGTGGCAATGGGGACAGGACTGGATGGGAAGGGTCTTTTCCCAGAGCCACAGAATAAAGTGCTATTTGAGGACAATGACAAAGAGGCTGAGAAGACCTTTGCAATTACTGCCCTTCCGAGAGAATGATTTAAAATAAGATCTTCAAAAAAAAAAACAAAAAACAAAAAACAAAAAACAAAAATAAACAAATAAATAAAATAAAATAAGATCTTCCTGGGCGCCCGGGTGGCTCAGTCTCTTAAGCATCTGCCTTTGGCTCAGGTCAAGATCCCTGGGTCCTGGGATTGAGTTCTGGACCGGGGCTTTCTGCTCAGCGGGGAGTCTGCTTCTCCTTCTGCCCCTCCCTCCCCTGCTGATGCGCACGCTCTCTCTCTCAAATAAATAAATAAATAAAAATCTTTAAAATAAAATAAGACAAGTCCTTCTTCTTTCTTATTCTTCATTTCTTTCTCCTTTTTTTTTCTTCTAGGGTCCCCGAGGCCTTCAGGGACCTCTTGGGCCTCCTGGCCGGGAGGGAAAGATGGTGAGTAACTTGTAGGTATTTAGATCATCCCTCCTCCATCCCTCAGCCCCCAATAGGAGCCTCAGCTCCATGCCCCCAGGTCTGCTGGTGTAATTAGTGGGATAAGGGCATGGAGGATGAAGAATGGCAGCTCTACTGAGTGTGTCACAAAGGTATCTGGCCAGGTCACAGAGTCAAGGAGGACTTTCTAGATGGAATGATGCTAGAACTGAGATCGGAGGTATAACCAGGTAAACAGGAAAGGAAGGGTATTCCAAGTAGAGGGAACAGTATGTGCAGAAGAAAAGACGGAGGCAGCCCAGGTGGCTCAGCAGTTTAGCGCTGCCTTCAGCCCTGGGCATGATCCTGGAGACCCAGGATCGAGTCCCACATCGGGCTCCCTGCATGGAGCCTGCTTCTCCCTCTGCCTGTCTCTCTCTCTCTCTCTCTCTCTGTGTGTGTCTCTCATGAATAATTAAAATTAAAAAAAAAAAAAGACTGGATCACTGAGGGAGGTGATGAGAACCAGGTAACTCCAGATGGTTTTAAATGCAATGAGGAACACAGAACTGGATATTTAATGGAGACTGAAGATTTTAATTTCTGTGATGGTGGTGACATGGACTAGAGCAGAAAGCCTGGAGATAAAAAATAATGGACAGGTTTGAGATATATTGGGGAGGTTAAACTGATACACAGAGAATCCCCCAGGATTCTTCATGAGGAAAGTACTCAACAAATAGTAACAGGTGGGGATCCCTGGGTGGCTCAGCAGTTTAGTGTCTGCCTTTGGCTCAGGGTGTGATCCTGGAGTCCCAGGGTCGAGTCCCACATGGGGCTCCCTGTATGGAGCCTGCTTCTCCCTCTGCCTGTATCTCTGCCCCCCCCTCTCTCTCTCTCTGTGTCTCTCAGGAATGAATAAAATAAAATCTAAAAAACAAAAAACAAACAGTAACAGATTATCTTGATGCTGTCATCTCCCTGATAGGGCCGCTCTGGAGCAGATGGGGCTCGGGGCCTTCCAGGGGACACAGGACCTAAGGTAGGTGATAAGATCAGGGTTGGGACTTGGAGGGATTATCAGGTCCAGGATTCGGGGTTCAGGTGATGTCTCTTTGTGCAGGGTGATCGGGGCTTTGATGGCCTGCCAGGGCTGCCTGGTGAGAAGGGCCAAAGGGTGAGTGTGTGAGGGCCCCCCCACTTATCAAGCCCCCTGATATTCACGGCTCCCTCTCCACCCCCCAGTATCAGAGCCTCCATGCCTGTGTGTGAGCTCTCATCCCTTATGTCTCATTTCCTTTCCTGGGGGGCTAGTTTCTATCCCCCACATTTCTGCTCTGAACTCCCCTCTACTCCTAACTCCAGGGTGACTTTGGCCATGTGGGACAACCTGGCCCCCCAGGAGAGGATGGTAAGAAGGTAAGTTTGAGGAAAGAGAATGGTCTAGAAGCTAGAAAGTCAGAATGAGAGTCAGAGAGGAATAGAGTATTCGAGGGACAGGATGAGAGGCGAGGGTCTGCTGGAGGGTCAGGAGCCTCCATGGGGCTCTAAAAGATAGATTGAGGGCTGGGGGCTAGTACCAGAGTTAGTAGGTGAGACTCAGGATCGCAGGTCCAGGATTGGGATCAGGGGCCTGGACTGAATCACGTGTGCTCAGTCTATTGGTTACTGCCTCAAGCACTGACTCTGGGATCCCTTGGAAGTGTCTGGCTAGATGAGCAAAGTCGGTTTTCTGAGTATTTTCTCTCCCTACTCACCAAGTGATGAACGCTTTCCCACAGGGAGCAGAAGGACCTCCGGGGCCCACTGGCCAAGCTGGGGAGCCAGTGAGTATCAGGGACCTCTGGCCCCCTTGCTTGGCACAAGGGAAGGAGTCACGATTGAGGGGGCCTCAGAGGAGTGATGCTGGAATAATGCTCCTACCTCCTTGCAGGGCCCCCGAGGACTGATCGGCCCTAGAGGCTCCCCTGGTCCCCTGGGACGCCCGGTGAGAATGTCACTATCTGTCCACATCCCTGCTTGTCCTCTTCTCACCACTGTCCCCTCTGCATGTCCATTCCTGTTACCTGGTTTCTCTGCCCACTCATCTTTCCACCTGTGCCTCTCAGTGTCTCAGACTTAGGCTCCTGTGTGGTATCTGCCCGGGTCTCACACCCTCTCCTCCCCCAGGGTGTAGTTGGAATTGATGGTGCTCCAGGAGCCAAAGGAAATGTGGTATGTGTTCTGCCTTTTGACCTTAAACACTTTCTGATGCCCTGACCCCATGATCATCCATCCATATCCCTGTCCACTCCTATGACCCTCATTTCAACTTCACTGACACTTCAACACTGTGATCCCTTCTAGCTTCACAGCACCCCCACTTTCTCCCCAGGGTCCTCCAGGAGAACCAGGCCCTCCAGGACAGCAGGGAAATCCTGGGTCCCAGGTTTGAGCCATCATTTTCAATAATTGGGGGGTGGCAGTTGTCAGCCGAGGTCATAGGCCACCCCTGAGCTTCCCACTTCCCAGCTCACTTCCCATTTCTCATGCCTTCCTCCCCCTCCCCCACCTTTTTTTTTTAAAGAGAGAGAGAGAGAGCAAGCAAGGTAGGGCCAGAAGGAGAGAGAGAGAGAGAGAATCTTAAATAGGCTCCATGCTCAACGCAGAGTCCAATGCAGGACTCAATCTCATGACCTGAGATCATGACCTGCTGAAATCAAGAGTCAGATGCTTAACCAACTGAGCCACCCAGGCGTTCCACCTTCACCTTCTCTTTTTTTATGTCCCCAGGGACTCCCTGGCCCTCAGGGACCTATTGGCACTCCTGGGGAGAAGGTGAGTGACAGCCCCACCTCCCACCATCCTCTCCCGTCTTCTTCCTTCAACTCTGTCTGCAGGAAAAGCCTCCCACCAGGGCCCTTTTATTAGATCTGGATAATGATAAATTGCAGCATTCTTTAAACAAGCCCAGAATCTTAAAAAAGTATCATTGTTGGGGAAGGGTTGGTTGGGAGAAACAGAAATCCATAAAAGCTAGATCACAGAAGGGGATATCCTCAGGATTTAGGGGAACTCACAGATGCTAGTCATCAGAAATATTGGCAAGACCTATGGGCCAGGAAAGCCCTTTCTTTGGGGCCCTGTGGTGTCATCTTTGTTCCATCTCCGCCAGTAGACAGGCTTCTTTTTGCATATGTCTTAGTCTGGTCTCACCCCCAAGTTCTATTTCTACATGATTTTGTGCTGCTTTAATCATAATTTCAGCTCCCAGCCCCTCTTGACTTTATAGTTTCTTTACCCAAATCCATCTTATCATAGTTTCTATAAAGTGAGATGTTACCCCCAAATTTCAGAAGAAAATCTGATTGGCTTAGTTGGAACAAGGTACCCACTTCTGGACCTGTCAACTATTCGTAGAACATAGGGCGTCACCTCATACCTGCCTTCGCCCACCTCTCTTCAGATGAGGACAGAGGCGCTTCTAAAGAAAGGATGTGGCTTGGGAGTCCCCCCACACACTGTTTTTTACCTCCCTTGTCTCAACTCTCCCAGAGATGGAGGATTTCTGAGGTTCAGAGAGGGAAGGGGGCTTGCCCAGTGTCACACAGCAAGCCTGGGCAGAACTAGGAAATTTCTTAGCCTGTGGGGTTTGCTGACTCTGTGACCCAAGTAGCTGCATGTCTGAGTAAGGCTGTTCCCGCTGGTTTGCCAGACTCTGAGACCCTCATCTCCCCCTGCTGTGCATCTTCTTTCAGGGTCCCCCTGGAAACCCAGGAATTCCAGGCGTCCCGGGATCTGATGGCCCTCCGGTGAGAACTGGGTGCCAGGCAGAAGGGAGAGGCTTGGGAATTTGGATGGCAAATCTTGGTCTCTGACAACTTCTTTCTCCAGGGTCACCCAGGCCATGAGGGCCCCACAGGAGAGAAAGGGGCACAGGTGAGTGGCCTGGGAAGAGGCTGGATTGGGGTTGAGGGTTGGTGGGCAGGGCTCATGGGGAGAGAGATGATGAGAGCACTGGAAACATTAAGGGGGGAAGAACAGGATGGCACTGATCTTATCTCCATCTCAGGGTCCACCAGGGTCAGCAGGACCCCCGGGCTATCCTGGACCTCGGGGTGTGAAGGTACGTGATACTTGGGACCTGCACGTAGGGATGAGTCATTGGCATTGGCTCCAAGGAACCAGCTTTGTGAGATATGTGTGCATGTGTGGTGAGAGGTATTGGTCTGCCAGGAGAGGTGTGGTGGGTGTGGGGTTTCAATCTGAGTGACAGTATATAGAGGTGTGTGCATTACCTGGAGCTCAACAGCCAGAGGGAAGAAATATTGCAGTGTAGTTGTCACCTTGTGGTTGAGAATGGTTAGGCCTATCAGAAGGCTGGACCTATTTCACTGTAAATAGGTCAACGCACCATAGTGAAACAAACAGCTGGATTTTTTTTTTAAGATCTTATTTATTTATTCATGAGACAGACACAGAGAGAGGGAGAGAGAGAGGCAGAGACACAGGCAGAGGGAGAAGCAGGCTCCATGCAAGGAGCCTGACATGGGACTCGATCCCAGGACTCCAGGATCACGCCCTGGGCCGAAGGCGGCGTTAAACCACTGAGCCACCCGGGCTGCCCAAGCAGCTGGGTTTTAACTCAAGCGCAGAGCCTTGGGATCCTCAAGCACAGAATTGCTGGGCTAGGTCAAGGGCTATACTGTTGACCACGGTCGGGGACACTGGAATTCACGTGTATGAGTCCAGTTACACCGAAGCCAAGTATGGTACCTGTGGTCTAAGAGTTTGGTGGTAGCCAAGAGGCAACTCATCACATTTTTGCATTGTAGGCAAGCTCAGTTACACTGTGACTGAGGAGGTGGCTCTATTGTAGTTGGCCACAGAGTCCTATGGGTGGCCAGTCTCGGAGTTAACGTTGTAACCAGGCAAAGTTGCGTATAGTTAAAGCCTACGTTGTAACTGAGTCTGGGTTAGCCAGGGTCAGAGAATCCCGGTAGCCTCAGCTTGGTTACACTGTGGTCAAGTGAATCCCCCTGTGGTTGCAGACAGTCATGCTGTTCTCAAAACACAGTTGTGTTGTATCCAAGTGCAATTTCATTATAGTCTCTGAGCTCAGTCACATTGTGTCTCTCTGTGGCTAGAGACAATCGTGCTATTGTCAAAACACGGTGGTGTTGCTTCCAAGTACAATTTCATTATAGTCCCTGAGCTCACATTGTAGCCGTGCAGTTTTCACTGCAACCCAAGCCCAGGGTTTGGGCACCTGGGCTTGAACTGAGCAGCCTCGCTGTAGCTAAGCACAGACTCGCCTTGTTGCCAGGCACAGAGTCGCATTGTAGCCAGCACAATGGGGAACATTCCTTTGCCTTTAGAATGAGACTAGGGCCTGGAATGTTCATCCTCTCTCCCCTGCCAGAAGAAACTGTGGACACAGTGTCCCCGGGAGATTGGAATCAATTACTCGGAAATTTGGCCTTCCTTGCACACCCCCACACAGATGACCTTGGGAGGTTGCCAGTGGGAAGAGGGGTGGAGAGGAGCAGCCTCTTGCACACCACACTAGCAGGCTTTGGGGAAAGGTCATTTCCTCTGAGGCTGCCCCCTTCCACTCCTGTCCAGTATCCTTTGGGGACTGTCCTGACTGTTTTGGGGGAGAGGACTGAGGTGGAGGGCCCTTCTTAAGGAGGGGAGAGACTTGAGATCTTTTTTTTTTCAGGGTACCTCTGGCAACCGGGGCCTCCAGGGGGAGAAAGGAGAGCAGGTGAGAAAGGAGGTTCTTGGGTGGGAGGAACCCTAATAATGGGAGTCTCAGTTGTGTCCCTTCCCTGAAACCCTTGACCTCTGACCTCTACACTCTCTCTTACCCAGGGAGAGGATGGCTTTCCTGGCTTCAAAGGCGATGGGGGGCCTAAAGGAGATCGGGTAAGATGACTTCCAGATGAGGGATCTAGTGGTTCTGGGGAGCTTGGGGAAGACAGTGAGGGTGGTGGTGCCAGGGCTAAGACAGGGGGCTGGAGGGAGCAGGAATGACACAGGATCTGACTCCTCCTTTCTATTCCAGGGGCACCCCGGACCCCCCGGACCCCGGGGAGAGGATGGTCCAGAAGGGCTGAAGGGACAGGAGGGGCTGGCTGGCGAGGAGGGGCCCCCAGGCTCAGCTGGGGAGAAGGTGAATGGACCTTGGTCACCCTCTCCAGTCTCCTCTCCAGCTTTCTGTCCTGCAGCCAAGATGTTCCCTGGCCCTTTGCCTTCTGCCCTTGGCTCTTTTATCTCCAACCTCAGGAGGCTGCTACCACACTTACCATCTCCAATTCCTTAACTCAGCATTACAGAGTAATTTCATGCACGGTATCCCCATAACCACCACAGGCAACAGGCATTTTTATCCACATTTTACAGACAAGGAAACTGAAATTTTGAAGAGAGTAGAATTAAAATGAATTGCCCAAAGACATGCCCCTAGCAGGCAGGAGCCAAGACTTGAACTCATGTTTCTCTGAATCTCACCCTGTTGTCCCGTCACCATACCTCAGCCATCCTGCCCTTTTCTGACCTTCATATTGCAATCTCCGACCTTTGTCCCATAATATCTCTGCAGGGCAAGCTTGGGGTGCCAGGTCTCCCGGGTTACCCAGGACGTCCAGGCCCTAAGGTAAGAAGCTAGGGGTTGAGGGTGGGCAAAGAAGCATTCAGAGATTGATTAACATCTAGAGGGCTGGCCTGTGGTCTAGGGGAGTGAGCTGTCCACCCCCTGGGTCACTAAGAGACAGCATAAGACGTGAGCTTTGGTACCAGACTTGAGTTTAAATACCCATTCCTTATCTTTTGAGTGACCTCTAGCAAGTCTCTTGAGCCCACTTGCTTCACTGTAAAATGGTGATACCAGTTGTCTTTACCTTATCATTTTGATTATAATAATAATATATATATATATAACATATAATTAACGTCGATAATTTTGATAATAAAACTATAGGATCCTTTTTATTTGATGTGATGGAGGCTGGTTCAAAGCAAGCCAGTAAGGAAGAGAATCACACACAAAAAAAATACATATCTGACATATCTTGAATTATAACCTACAATAAAATGTGCTTATATAAAAATGTACATTGGTTGCCAATTTTTTTGATGGATGAGGCTGCTGATTAGACATATCTTTCTGCTTAAACCACACCCACATTACATCACTGAAGATTTATAGTTTGGGTTTATATAAAGTGGAACAGAAACTTAGGCACTTTGGAAGAAATCTGAGTGCAGAATGCTTCCAGAGTTCCACACTTTTGTCATCTCCATCTGGCAGTTATCTTGTGCATGCCTCATTTGACAGCAACTTTTTTTAGTGACTTCCCTTTTTATTGAGCCTTTTTCATTTAACTTAGATTTGGTAGATGTCTCTCCTTTTCCCTTCTGCGTTCCGTCGGTTGTTGTAAACTTTCATGAAGTCACGTGACTGCAATAGCAAGGGCAACTGACATAAACAGATTTGGGGATAAACTCAAGGCACCATACCTAAGAATAGAAGGCAACGGATTGGAGCAGGAGTTCATGAGAGTTAGAGCAAAGCCTCTTAGCCAAGACCAGTCCGTGTCTTTTGGGCGTCGTGCAATACATAACAGAAGGCACGGTGTGTTGGTTAAGTTGACGTTGGTATCTTAGCCAGCGTCAATCAGTATCTTAGTTGTAACAAAAATACTCTAGACAGGGTGGCTTAGACAACAGAAATTTATTTTCTCACAGTTTTGGATGCTGGAAGTCTGAGATCAGAGCATTAGCATGGTTGGATTCTGGTGAGGATTCTCTGGTTTGCAGACAGCTGTCTTCTCTCTGTGTCCTCACATGGCGGAGTGTGGGGGGGAGAGGGGGACAGAAAGAGGGAGACGGGGAGAGAGAGAGACAGGAATAGAGAGACAGGAACAGGGAGGGAGGGAGGGAAGGAGAGAGTCTCTCTCTCTTTTTTAAAGATTGTATTTATTTATTCATGAGAGACACACAGAGAGAGGAAGAGACACAGGCAGAGGGAGAAGCAGGCTCCCCACAGGGACCCTGATGCGGGACTCAGTCCCAGGACCCTGGGATCATGACCTGAGCCAAAGGCAAACCACTGAGCCACCCAGGCCCGCCCCCCCAGTCTTCTTATAAAGGCACTGCTCTCCTTCATGAGGGCTCTGCTATTATGACCTACTTACCTCCCAAATGTCCCATCTCAAATACTGTTCTTCCACATAGGGCTTCAACATATGAAAATTTTTTTAAAAAATTTTAAATTTATTCCTGAGAGACACAGAGACACAGGGACCCCTGGATCACACCCTGAGCCAAAGGCAGATGCTCGATCACTGAGCCACTCAGGTGCCCCAACATAGGAATTTGAGAGAACTCAAACATTCAGTCCATAGCAGTCAGTAATAATCAGCCTGAACAATGATGGCTAACATGTCATAAGCACTTACTATGTGCCACACCACGTGAAATACTTTCTATACATTATTCTATCTGATCCCAGGCCCAAGACCTTGTGAGGGAGGTATTGTTGGTATTCCCAGGCTACAAGTAAGGCAAGCGATGCTCAGAGAGGGTAAGCCGTTTCTCTAGGGCCACATAGCTGGTGTAGTGGTAGGTCTGGGATTCAAAATATGAGGGGTGGGAGAGGACGGCAGAGCCTGTGATGTCTTCCACTCGGTGGAGGGAGGATGCCTCCAAGATGAGCAGGACAGCATGGACTGGAGTTAGTTAACAAAATATCAAGTAAGCACCAACTATGTACCGGGTTGAGGAGAATAAGACCAGAGCACCAGGATGCCTGGGTGGCTCAGCGGTTTAGCGCCTGCCTTTGGCCCAGGGCGTGATCCAGGAGTCCCGGGATCGAGTCCCACATTGGACTCCCTGCATGGAGCCTGCTTCTCCCTCTGCCTGTGTCTCTGCCTCTCTCTATCTCTGTGTCTCTCATGAATAAATAAATAAAATCTTAAAAAAAAAAAAAAAGAAGACCAGAGCACTGTTGCCTAGCAGAGAAAACAGACAGTGGATAAGCAAGCAAGTGAACAAAGTCATTTCAATATAAATATTTTGGGAAAAAATATTTTAGGAAAACAAAGCAGGTCAATGTGATAGAGGGTGACTTGAAGGATATGACGGTCAGGGTGATATCAGAAGACTTCCCTAAGGAGTTGACATCTAAATGAGCACTGGGTGTTATGCTATATGTTGGCAAATCGAACTCCAATAAAAATATACAAAAATATATAAATGAGATCCAAATGATGAGGAATAGCTGCCTCTGTGGGGTCCTGAGAGAAGAGCAGTTTAGGCAAAGGAAGCACCAGTGCAAAGGTCCTGAGGCAGGAGTGGACCAGAGTGCCCAAGTAGCATTGAGGGGCCCGTGTGGCTGGAGCGGAGTGAGCAAGGGCTGAAGGTGGGGAAAGAGGAAGGCAGAGGGCTGTCTTGGAGGAGGATGGGGCTGGAGGAATCAAAGAGGCTTCTTCTGGAAAAGACAGAGTGGCTGAAGGGTGAGGGGTCAATTTTGCTTACCACGCACTCCTCACCCCCGTTTTTTCTCTCTGATTCTCTCAACTCAGGGCTCTACTGGCTTTCCCGGGCCCCTGGGACCATTAGGAGAAAAAGGGAAACGGGTGAGTTGTGATCCAGGGGTCAGGGGAGAGGGTAGGGCTTGTGTGGGGGGAATGATTTGTGGATCTCTACAGGACGGTGGGGAGGCCCCAGCGTGGCTGTATCTAAGCCTGGAAACACTTGTCTGCATGCATATTCCCACATGCTTTGCAGGGCACATGTGGGTGACCCCAGCTGGCTTGATTCCATGTGTGTCTGTGTGTACAAGTGTGCGTGTGCCTCAGTGTTGGTCAGATGGGGTCTGGCTGTGGCCACTTGTGGGCCTGTGGCAAACAAGGACATAAGCCTGCGTGTGTGTATGTAACTATGGATGTAAAATGTGTGTGAGGGGTGTGTCTGCATGTGTGAAAGCGTATGGATATACACACGTGCATGCATGACTACATTGAGTGTGTACGTGTGCGTGCTGTGTGTGCACAGTAACTGCATAAATGGACACTGTGTATAGGCAAGGAGTCTCTGTATACTGCTCTGTTTATAAGGACCGTGACCACCTATGCATCCACGCGTGTCTGTTTACGTTGAGCATGCACGTGTGCAAGGGACAGAATTCACCATGAGCTCTGGCTGTCAACTGAGTCTGAAGGTCACCCAACGTATTTTGGGTCTGTGCCTGGATGCATTTGTGTGTGTCAGTCTTTGCATTGTCACTTTCTTCTGCTTGCCCCTCACCTGGTTTATTTTCCAGGGGAAGGCAGGGCAGCCAGGCCTGGAAGGAGAGCGGGGACCACCAGTAAGGAGATGGCTCCCCGGTTCTGCTGGGCCTGGGGGGGTGGCAGGGCTGGAAAGAGGGACTGCAGGAGGAGAGGCTGTGGGGAGGTTGTGAGTGCACAGGGCAGAGGGTTTGGGTTATGTCGGTGTCTCTGGTTGGGCAAGGAGGACTCACAGAGGGAGGGGCCCGGAGGACTCAGGCTCATCTCCTAGGTTACCCCACCCTCTTGATTCTAATCTTTGCTTCTTTTCTACTCAGGGCTCCCGTGGAGAGAGGGGGCAGCCAGGTGCCACCGGGCAGCCAGGCCCCAAGGTATGGGCTGGGTGGGTAGTAAGGCCCCCTGGCCCAGTCTCCCCAAGGCCCTTTGGAAGCCCTCCCAGTGGGGTTCGTCCTGCAGCCTGAATCTCCTCCGCTATGTCCTAGGGCGATGTGGGCCAGGATGGGGCCGCTGGGATCCCTGGAGAAAAGGTGAGTGTGTGGGTTTCTGGATGGGAGACAAACCAAGGAGGTAGAGAGGAGGCCTTATGATGAGGTGGAAGGAATGCAGCCTCTAAAGTCAGGAGCTGTGAGTTCCAGTCCCAGCTCGGCTACTTGCCTGCTGTGTGACCTTGGGCAAGTCACTCCACCTCTCTGGGCCTCGGCTTCCCTCTCTGTAAGATGGAATAACCACAGTCCCCACTGCGAAGGGCTGCAGTGACACACGAAATGATGACTGTGTGTAGTGTGTCTGGCGCCCTGCCTGGTGTGCAGAAAGCACTCAATATGCTCAGTATGTTTGTCCTTATGTGGGGCTCGGGGGGCCAGGCAGGAGGGGTGAGGCCATGGCTTCTGGTTCCATTTCAGGGCCTCCCAGGTCTGCAAGGCCCTCCTGGATTTCCTGGGCCAAAGGGTCCTCCTGTAAGTGAGCACACCCTGGATGGGGCTGGCCTGGGGGGAAGCCGGGGAGTGAGGAGACTCCTGGGTCATGCTTCGTCTCTCTCCTACCTTGTTCCCCAGGGCCCCCAGGGGAAAGATGGGCGTCCTGGGCACCCTGGCCAGAGAGGAGAATTGGTGAGTGGCCTCTTGACTTCTGACCCCTGACTCCATTAGGCTCTCTTGTTCTTCCTCCTGTGTGACACCCCTTTCAATTTTTCTCCCCAGGGCTTCCAAGGCCAGACGGGCCCCCCTGGACCAGCTGGTGTCGTGGGTCCTCAGGTCAGAATGGGCCCCACAGGTCTTCCCAGTTTTGCACCAGTTGGGAGATATTCAGGGGAAGTGCATATCAGACAATCCCCCATGCCCCTGACCATTCAAGATAAGCTTCTGTCCTCTTCAGGGAAAGACAGGAGAAGCAGGACCTCTGGGTGAGAGAGGCCCCCCGGGCCCTCCTGGACCTCCTGGTGAACAAGGTCTTCCGGGCCTGGAAGGCAGAGAGGGCATCAAGGTGAGACCCTGCCCCCTAGGAAATCTCAGCTGAGTGGACCCAAAGGTTCCTTAATGGCCTCAAGCCACCCCAAGGCTCAGAATCAGCCTCATGGCGGAGGGGGCCCAGAGTCACAGACTAGGGGGCAGCACCTTCTCTCCAGAGCCTGACCTTCCTCCTCTGCACCCCTGCAGGGGGACCTGGGACCACCGGGACCCCTTGGGAAGGAAGGACCACCTGGACCCAGGGGCTTCCCCGGCCCCCAAGGAGCCCCTGGGGACCCAGTGAGTATCCTTTGGAGCCCTTCTCAACTATACCTGGCTGGGCTGCGAGGCAGGGAAGGAGGAGGAGGGACATGGTGGTGGCAACCTGGGTGGGGGCAGCCATGAAAGTAAAGGAATGACAGAAGGACCTGGACGAGATAGACTCTTGACCCTCAGTGCCCAGGAAGAAGGGGGCAACTGTGACCCCCCAGAAGGAAGATAGTACCTGGGCACAGCCTTGGATATCTCTTGACTGAATCATCTCTTCCTTCAGGGGCCTATTGGTTTAAAGGGTGACAAAGGCCCCCTGGGCCCTGTTGGAGCCAATGTAAGTATAACCCCATCTACTGGGTGGGTGGAGGGGCCTTGGGGCATCTGGGATTCAGGGCATTGCCATGATTAAGTCCACTATTTTGAGTGTCAAACAGGCCTGGGTCACACCCATGACCTGTTTTTTCATCTGTGACATGGCCCCATCCATGAGATGATCCATTTGATACTTCCCTGCATGCCAGACATCAACATATAAAAGCCTCCTTGCTCCTGGAGCTTATGTTTCAGTTGGGGAAATAAGAAATCAGGGGTGATGAATAGCACAGAAAAGGGGGGGGTAGGGAGAGAGAGCAGTTGAAATGAGCTGATCAAGGAAGGTCTCCTGAGAAGGTGAGACCTCAGGGAGGTGAGGAGGAGCCATGTGGGTATATAGGGGGAGAGTGTTCCAGGCAGAGGGAATAGCATGTGCAAAGGTCCTGGGGCTGGAGTATGCATGGCATGTTGGAGGAAACAGGAGGCCTATGTGGCTGGAAGGAAGGTGAGGGGGTGAGTGGGAGGCAGAGAGGGCAGGAGGTAATGGGGCAGGTCATGCAGGGCCCGTGGGCTACCAGGAGGATTGCCCATTTCCATGGAGGGCTGTGAGCAGAGGGACATGTGTGCCCTCTCAGGTGTCCCCCTGGCCACTGTGGAAAGGGAAGAGAGTGGATATGACACCAGTAACTCCCTAACTCAGTGCCTGGAGGCTTGAAAACCCTCCATCAATGAGAACTATTTTTTTGCTGTTTTTCCTGACCTTTCACCCCTGTTTTCAGGGCTCCCCAGGGGAGCGGGGTCCAGTGGGCCCAGCAGGAGGCATCGGGCTTCCTGGCCAAAGTGGAGGCCAAGGCCCTGTTGGCCCTGCAGGCGAGAAGGGGTCCCCGGTAAGTGCCTGCCCATGACATACGTTCCTCAAGCATCCTCAGGACCCCACATACCGGGACCTCACCTCTGCCCTGGCCCCTGACATCCCCTCTTCCCATCAGGGTGAACGTGGCCCCCCTGGCCCCACAGGGAAAGATGGGATCCCAGGGCCCCTGGGGCTTCGGGGACCCCCTGGAGCTGTTGGGCCTTCTGGCGAGGATGGGGACAAGGTGAGTGTTCGTGGAGAGGGAGGGGCTCTGGGGCTCAGGGTAGGGAGAGGCCGAGTCGGTCCTCCCTCATCCTGTCTCTTCTGCAGGGGGAGGTGGGTGCCCCTGGTAACAAAGG
This sequence comes from Canis aureus, assembly GCF_053574225.1. Lineage (NCBI taxonomy): Eukaryota > Metazoa > Chordata > Mammalia > Carnivora > Canidae > Canis > Canis aureus. The sequence goes on from NC_135629.1 coordinate 52,259,049, forward strand.
GAGCAAAGGCGATAAAGGGGATGCGGTGAGTGTGGGGCCCCAGTGAGGAAGGTGGTCCCGGGGGGGAAGGCAGAGGGATGTGAAGGATGGTGGGGGGCAGGGTAGCTGAGAATGGGGAGGGTGCTGAGGTGGTTTCCCCTCATCTCCCTTTCCTTGGTGGCCATCATTCTCTCTGTGACTCTGCATGGCTCTGGGGCATCACATCCCCAGCTTCCCTCTAGGACTTCAGCCACAGTGTCTAGCCATCCGTGAGCCAGCTCTACCCCTGGGTCCTGGGGGGACTCCTGGGGGAAAGTTCTGATGAGCCAAGCTTAGGATGATGTCTGTGTCTGATCCCATTGGTTGGTGGCTAGGAAGACAGAACAGCAACAGCTGCTTCCCGGTGGGAGGCGTGGGAGGCAGTGATTGTCATCTTGAGTGCCCTCCAAATCTTGAATTTAAGGTGTTTTTTGGCTATGCTTCCTCCCCCAGGGCCCACCTGGACCAACTGGTGTACGGGGTCCTGTGGGACACCCAGGCTCCCCGGTGAGTGCTCCTGGCTTTGCGACCATCCCCTGGATCCCAGATGGGAAGGGACAGTATCCTCCACCATGACCCAGACTCAACTCAACCCCAACCCTGATCTACCCCTCCATGCTGACATCTGACAGGAACTCACCTCAGAATCTGAGTCAATCCCAATCTCAGCCTGAATCCTGAAGGCCCTCACCGTCCCAGTCTTAACCCTACTCATGACCTTAACCTCAATCCCAACTCAAACTTTGTCTTCAAAACTGAGCCTTGACCCTGTCCTACCCCAACTCTGACCCACCCTCCAATGCTAACCCCAGACCTGAACTCAAACTTGAATCTGACCTTGGTCCCAACCTCAAATTCAACCCTAAATTCTATCTCAACCCCATCTGAACCCTGCTCATGACCTTGACCTCAACTCACCACCCAATGCCCATCTCACCATCCAATGCCCATATGAAAACTTTGACTCAACCTTTGACTTAATTCCCAAACTCTGACCCTTAACCTGCACCCCCAATGCCAAGTCAAACCCTGACCCTTTCTAAACTTAACCCCAACACTGACTGTAATCATTAACCTCCAAACCTTGACCCAGACCCTAACTGTGTCCTGCTTCTGTCCTTCTTCCAGGGAGCAGATGGGGCTCAGGGGCGCAGGGGACCACCAGGCCTCTTTGGGCAGAAAGGAGATGATGGAGTGAGAGGCTTTGCTGGGGTGATTGGCCCCCCTGGCCTACAGGTGAGTGTCTGAGTTTGGGGGTGTGGCCTCTTCCCCTGTACACTGTGCTCCAATCTTTCATCTTTGTTCCATAGGGGCTGCCAGGCCCTCCTGGAGAGAAAGGGGAGGTCGGAGATGTAGGGTCCATGGTATGCACAATGTGGGGAAGGTGGGAGGGGGAAGGGGATAGCAGGTGGTGGTGGCCATTAAATCAATTTGGAGGGGGCGGTGTCACAGGACATACTGTCATTTTAAGATGATGCTGGTCACCAGCATTAAGGATGATAATGGTGGTTAGTGGTGCCTTGGGGAGTCATGAGGTCACTGGATGCTATTCTGACTGTCCCTGCAGGGTCCCCATGGAGCTCCAGGGCCTAGGGGTCCCCATGGCCCCAGTGGACCAGAGGTGAGGACTCAGTGGGGAGTAGGGCAGGATGCCTGAGAGGTGGGCACCTCTATTTCCCAAAAAGAGGCTGTTGGGATCTCATGGTCCCATATCTACCCCCTACTTCTCTCCAGGGCCCTCCAGGGCTGCCTGGGGGAGTTGGTCAGCCGGGTGCTGTAGGCGAGAAGGTGAGAGATAAAGGGCAGGGGGCTGCCTAGGGTGGGGGAGGCACAGCCAGTCCTGCTTGGGGGTGGCTGTTCTGGGGAGCTCCTCCCTGCCTTTCACAATCTGACCTCTCCTGTCCTTACTTTGCCTCCTACAGGGTGAGCCAGGGGAGGCTGGAGACCCAGGACCCCCAGGAACCCCAGGCATCCCTGTGAGTGACTGTCCTGTGCCTATGTACCCATCTCAGGGAACCCCTGACCCTTGGGCATCTTGGGGTGCTTTGACCTCTGGGCAGGCCTGAGTCAGTTGCTGACCCAGGACCTATGGGTATCCCCAGTTATCTTGATGACAGCCCTGGAAGGTCTCAGATGGGGCTGCTACATAGAGTTCCTCAGGTGGTACATACAGGAGGGTGTGGGGCTGAGGGTACAGGTTGGGGGATGGGGGCTCAGGCCCAAACCATGAACCTGAGTTGGGGATTAAACTTCCCAGAGGGATCCTCTTTTCTAATTCACTCCAGCGTGGCATGTGGGCTAGACCAACCTTGGTCATGATCTCTAAGCAACTGGACCATCCTGGCCCCTGATTCCATTAAGTCCTAGATCCCTTTGACCTCTGAACCCTTGGACAGTCTAGGCTATTCTGATCCCAGGATTCCTGAGTCCAGGGATGCTAACCCTTGACCTTTGAAGAGTCCAGGCTATTCTGACCTCTGTCCTCTCTTTCTGCAAAGGGGCCCAAGGGAGAAATTGGTGAAAAGGGAGACTCAGGCCCATCTGGGGCTGCTGGACCCCCAGGCAAGAAAGGTCCCCCTGGAGAGGATGGAGCCAAAGGGAATGTGGTGAGTCTCAGGAGAAGTGAAGGTAGAGATCGTGGAGGGGCACTTGTGTCCACTTGAACCTACTCCCCAACTTCTAGCCGGGGGTTCCTCTTCCAATGTGGTGATTCCCTGAGCAACCCAGAACATGGCTGAATAATGAATATATGAATGGTTGTATGTCACTCTATGGGGTGAAACTTGCTTCCACATGGAATCATTCTGAAAATGTTGGAACAGTTGAGATTGATGCCCAGAGTTGGGGCTGATGTGGGATTTGGCATTAGGGTGGAGGTTGAGACCCTCCCACCATCGCCATGGGGATTGGGATCGGGTGAGAGAGCAGTGGGGAGCTTCAGGGTCTGTGGGACCTCAGTTTGGATCTGACCTCTCTTCTGAGGGTCAGTCCTCTTTGTGAGTCCTGAGCTGGGGGTGGTGGTGGCTGGAGGACAAAGTAAGGTGATGTGTGTAATGTTCTTAGCTCAGCACCTACACACATTAGACTCTAGAATGTTCACTCTACCAGGGCAGGGATTTTGTGTTTTGTTCACTAGCATATCCTCAGCAGCCCAAGCTGTGCCCGGGTTCAGTTTATCTGTCAAATAAATGAATGAATGCCCAATAATGAAGAAAGGGGATTATTCCTCATTGTGTCTTCTAGGGCCCCACTGGGCTCCCAGGAGATCTAGGACCCCCTGGAGACCCTGGAGTTTCGGTGAGTGTGAGCCCCTTCTTCCCCCACTCATGAGTCCCACATATTCCTAATTCTGTCCCCATCTCCCCACCTCCACAGACTTGGGCAAGGTCAGTGAGGCAAATAACTTTCATGTTTCCCCACGTTTCACCCTCAAATTCTTAAATGCCTCCATGACTCCTCTACAGGGTATCGATGGCTCCCCAGGAGAGAAGGGAGACCCTGGTGATGTTGGGGGACCGGTGAGTGGGGGAGCAGAGGATGTGGTGCTGGCAGAGGGGGTTGGGGTGGGTGAGTGGGTGAACTGGGGTGAACTGGGGAGCCAGAGAAGTAGGTTGATGAGGTGCCCAGGGCCCCGAGTTAGATGCACTTGCTTTGCCTCTCTGGGGCTTCGCCATGAACGTGGGCAGCTTCAGGGAAGAGGGAGGAGAAGGCCGGTGTTGGCGTGGTGTCTGGGGAAGGCTGTCTTTGGATCAGAGGCATCCTAAAACACAGTCGTGCTCGACCAATGTGAGCTAATAGTATCCTGGTGCTGTCACATATCCCTAGGGTCCACCTGGGGCTTCTGGGGAACCTGGCCCCCCTGGGCCTCCTGGCAAGAGGGTAAGTGAGACCTGCCTCCTGGCTGTCCTGGCTCCATCCTTTCCCCACCCATCTCCATAGGCCCCCATTTACCCCCATAGGCCCTCCTCACTCCCACAAGCCCCCCAACCCCCATAGGCCCTCCTAACTCCCACAAGTTCCCCTTGCCTTAATAGCCCCCTACCAACACATACTCTTTCCTTCCTCAGGGTCCTTCAGGTCGTGTGGGTCGAGAAGGCAGAGAAGGGGAGAAAGGAGCCAAGGTAAGTATCCCCTGCCTGGGGAGGGGGTCCCTACACTAACCCTCGACCAGCAGTTGAGCCATCAGAATGGCTGCCCCAATTCCCTCCCCTTCCCTGCTGGTTCTTGACTTGGAGGTCAGGAGGAAGGTACCTTCTGACTCTTTCTGTTCTTCCCTTGCCTTGGTCTGTCAGGGGGAGCCAGGTCCTGACGGACCCCCAGGGATGACAGGCCCAGTGGGGGCTCGAGGGCCCCCTGGACGTATGGGGCCTGAGGGTCTTCGAGGGATCCCCGGCCCTGTGGTGAGTGGGGTGGGGACAGGGATGGGGTGGGGTGGGATCAGGCCCTCCCTGTGTGCTCCTACCTCGTGTTTTCTCATCACAATCTGGAATGGCTGACCCTGGGGTGGGGGGTGGGGTGGGGCCATCCATACTGGGTTCTGGCCCAGGGCAGTACCCTCATGTTCTGCATCATCCTAGGGTGAACCAGGCCTCCTGGGTCCTCCTGGACAGATGGGCCCTCCTGGACCCCTGGTAAGAGACCTCTTTGTCCCTGATGTCCTGGTACTGAGAACCACTCTGGGCATCCAGCGATCCTTTAGTGGCCCTTCACTGACTATCCATCTGACTGTCCACCCTGACCATCTATAATAACCATCTCTTCTGACCACTTATCTTGATGGTCTACATTGATCACCCACACTGACCCTCCATCTTGGTGGTCTACACTGACCAACCACACTGACCCTCCATCTTGGTGGTTTATACTCACTACAATGATCTTCCATCTTGACAGGCCAAACTGACCATCTATCTTGCTAGTCTACACTGACCCCCCACACTGATCCTGACCACTGACCATTCATATTGACCATGCTCCAATGCCTTTATTATCCCTTGTCACCCCTCCTCTCTCCTGACCATCCCCACGAACACATCCCTGGTAGTCCCCCTTTGAAATCTGGATAATTTCTTCATCTGACCATCCCCCAATCACCCACATGAACCTTGAGATGTCATTTTTGAGACTCACTAACTGAGCCTCCCCCTCCTTCCAGGGGCCCTCTGGCCTTCCAGGATTGAAGGGAGATGCTGGCCTCAAGGGGGAAAAGGTAAGGATACATCTTTCCACTCTTCTCCCCTAATTACTTCCATTTTCTCCACCTTTACCTCCCTCCCTGGCCAGAGGGCTGGGGCTGGGAGGTTGGGTGTCCTCTGCTCCCACACTCATTCCCCCAAGACTCTAGAAGAAAAGTCCCCAGCATCTCTCCCTCCTCCCACCATATTTCTTTCCCCATATGTGCCTCTCTTGTTCTCCAGGGCCACATTGGATTAATTGGCCTCATCGGTCCCCCTGGGGAAGCTGGTGAGAAAGGGGATCAGGGGTTGCCAGGCGTGCAGGGCCCCCCTGGCCCCAAGGGAGAACCTGTGAGTTCTATCCCAAGTGGGAAGAATGTGTTCAGAGGGAGGGGTGGGAAGGGAGGCAGAATTGGGGCTCATTTAGAGACTATGTGAGTTTGGTTCTAGAAGCCTGGGTCTAGGATGGTAAGGGCTGTGTCTGGGGATAATGGGGAGGCTCTATCTGGGGATTTGCAGGTTGGAGGCTGGGTCTGTGGCTTGTTCTTTTGAGGAGACTAGAGGCTTGTCTGGGGGATGTATGTGCCTGGATCATAGGGGTGAACACCATCAGTGATGACCTTGGTGTCCTTTCTTCAGGGTCCCCCTGGTCCCATTGGCTCTCTGGGCCACCCTGGGCCCCCAGGCGTGGCGGTGAGTAAGAGTGGTTTGTGGGGTGGGGTCACCGTGGTGGGCCAGCTGGGACTCCAGGTCTCCCTGTCTGTACCCCACAGGGTCCTCTAGGGCAGAAAGGCTCCAAGGGGTCCCCGGTGAGTATACGCTATCCCTTGGGCTCCCACATCCCGGGTTCCTGCCCCCTTCTACTCACCCTCAATACCTTTGCATTCTGTTCATTGACTCATTCAATCACGTATTCAGCGGATATTTATTCAACATCTACTGTTGTATTTTATCAAATCGAAGATGCCATCAATTGTTAAGATGCGCCATTATTTTAGAAACTACTATGAAAGAAAGCAGTTTTGACAAGGAAACTGTAATATGCCAAAGATGTTAAGATGTTGATTTCGGAGATGTTAAAATATGGAAAGGAAATGTGCGTTTTATACTTGGTGCCAAACGTGGCGTGTCCCTCCCCCAGCGCTGTGCGTGTGAGTGTGTGTGAGTGGGTGTGAAAGTGCTGTGAGGGTGTGAGGGTGTGTGTATGTGTGGGCAGGAAGGGGTCTCCATGGACAGTGTTCACTCCCAAGTGACTTCTCTCTACAGGGATCCTTTGGTCCCCGTGGTGACACTGGCCCCCCTGGCCCCCCTGGCCCTCCGGTAAGTTCCCCCAGAGAGTATGTTGGGGTGTTCCACTGGGTCCCCCAGTGCCCAGAACTGGGTGGGGCACACAGCAGGTGTTCAGGGCATGCAGGTGGGGGGGGGGAGGTGCCTTGAAAGCTGAAGGAGGATCTGGGTTGGGGGTTTAGGGGGACATCCATCGAGGCTCTGACTGGGTCTCATCTTGCTTGGCTCTGTCTCCCCCACCATCTCTCTCTCTGTCTTCCATCACTCTTGGCCTTTCCCCATCTCTATTTCAAATACTTGTTCCACTGTTTTGTCTTTGTTTCTCTCTCTCTCTCTCTCTCTCTCTCTCTCTGCTTTCTTTGCCTCACCTTGTGGATCTCTCATCATGTTACTACTTGGACTTTTCCCCATCTCCGCCTCTTTCTGTCTCTCCCTCCTGTGTGTGTCTCTGTCTGCCTCTCTGTGTCCCCCCGCCCCTTCGCGTACCTCTCTCTCCCCTTTCTTATCCCTCCGCACCCCGGTGTCTCTCTCACCTCTGCTTGTCTCTCTTCCTGTCTCTTCCTCCCGCATCTCTGCTCTCCTCTCCTCCATCCCCACCCCTGCTCAGGGTCCCCCAGCTGAGCTGCACGGGCTGCGCAGGCGCCGGCGCTCTCTCCCAGGCCCAGGGGCGCTCGAGGCCCCGGAGGGCGGCATGGAGGAGGTGTTGGCCTCACTCACATCGCTGAGCTTTGAGCTGGAGCAGATGCGGCGCCCTCCGGGCACCGCTGAGCGCCCAGGCCTCGTGTGCAGTGAGCTGTACCGCAATCACCCCCACTTGCCTGATGGTGAGGTCCCTCCCTGGCCGGGGGCGGGCAGGAAGCCCTGGGGTCCCATCCTCACTCACCCACACCTGGCTCTGCGGCAGGGGAGTACTGGATTGACCCCAACCAGGGCTGTGCGAGGGATGCGCTCAGGGTTTTCTGCAACTTCACGGCAGGAGGAGAGACCTGTCTCTACCCGGACAAGAAGTTTGAGACAGTGAGTGCCTGGAGGAGTGGGGGAGAAACTGGGCTCTGGAAACCATCCCAAACCCCCCACCACCCCCTGCCTCCCCTGCCTGCCCAGTGCACACACAGGCTCTGTCTGGGGCCTTACCCTTCCTTCAACCAAGCACCTGCTATATGCCAAGTCCTGTAGAGGGCTGGGACTACAGCAGAGAATCAAAAAATAAAACAAAACAAACCTCTGCTTTTATGAAGCTCACTTTCTATGAGGAAAGATTGACACACACACACAAAATCTAGTAAAGAAAGCAGAAATGATGTCAAACCTTTAAATAGGGCGTATGTGTGCCAAGCTGTTCCCAGCGCTTAGCTGCATTAACGCTCAGTCCCAGGCACCTGACGCAGTGGTTCTGCCATTTTCCACCAGCAAGGGAAACTGAGGCACAGAGATGTGATGGGACTACCCAAGGCAGGCTGGCTCCAGAGGCCCAGCCATTAACCTCCCATCTGCCTGCTTCCTGGCCTGCTGTCTCATAGGCCCTCGACACACTGCCCTCCAGGCTGTGGCAAGCGAAGGGGAGGGGTGAGACCACCTAGTACCCCAGGAACACTGGGGTTCTCCATCAGGGAGCCCCGAGCCTAGCAGCCTCCCACACCAAGCACCAGGCTCAACAGTGGAGGGCCTGGGACGAGCCACACCCACTCTAGAACCCTGGGTTGGGGTACAGATGTCACCTCAGTGCTTTTCATCTGTAAAATGGGGCTCAAGAAAGCATCTCCCCCAGGATGGTTGTACATTTGAGGTGCCGATGCACTTGTCAGGAGCACTGATAAAACACGATGCGTGGTGCTGTGCTGAGGCCTCCGCCGCCTGTAAGATCTGTAGCCAGCACAGAGCCTAAGGAAATGCATGGTGATGTCCTCGTTGCTTATTGCTATTTTTGACTGGTCAGAGCTCTGGTTTAGTGGGAGCTCAACATCCCCCACCTCCAATGGGAATTTAGACTCACCCAGACCCCCCAGTCATGTAGGACTTGCCCTCTGAGCAGTTGCTTGTGGTACCTGAGGCCTGAGCTTCTCTCACCAGCTCACCTTCCTCCTGCTCAGAGGTGCTGGAGAGGGGGAGGGAGGAATGATCCAGGTTTGGGTTCCCCAGACACAGACCCTGAGACAAGCATTTGAGGGCAAGTCATTTATTTAGGCGGAGATCTCAGGTGGCATCAGAAGAGAGGGGAAGTGAGAAGGGTTGGAGGGGGCAGCCAATAAAGATTAAAATGTCACTATTGTGCACTAGGGGCTCAGTCTCCCCCCCACCCAGGGACTTCCGGGAGACAGTGGGAGACAGTGGTTGTCCCACCCGGAGGGAGAGGGAGCCGGGCCAACTCTCATCGGTCATTGGTTGAGGGCTGCCCTGCAGACCAGCCAAGCTCACTTCCATGGCCACGGAACAGTCTTTCTTGGGTAAACAGTCGTGTGGGGAGGTAAATGTAGGAAAGACCTAGCTGGCACCCAGGGCATCGTCTACACTGACAACTCCCTCCCATCCCCAGGTAAAAATGGCCTCCTGGTCCAGGGAAAAGCCAGGAAACTGGTATAGCACATTCCGACGAGGGAAGAAGGTGAGTTGCTAGAGGCCAAGGTGGGGGGTGGGGGGTAGTATGAAAACTGGTAGGAGGGATCCCTGGGTGGCGCAGCGGTTTGGCGCCTGCCTTTGGCCCAGGGCGCGATCCTGGAGACCCGGGATCGAGTCCCACGTCGGGCTCCCGGTGCATGGAGCCTGTTTCTCCCTCTGCCTGTGTCTCTGCCTCTCTCTCTCTCTGTAACTATCATAAATAAATAAAAAATTAAAAAAAAAAAAAAAAACTGGTAGGAAACTGGTGCAGGGGGAGTTGGAGGAGGGGCTCTGAAGGGTGAAAGGAACAGGAGACTCACCTCTGCCTTCATGGTGGTTGCAGGCTTGGAGGAGGGGGTGGCAGGTTGGGGGTGGGCAGCCTCAGATGTGTGATGGAGGAGGCAGAGGGTATGGTGGAAATCCAGAGGCAGTGCTGAAAATACCAGCTGAAGCCTAAAAAAAAAAAAAAAAAAAAAAAAGTTGAGTTAGTAAGTTAGGGAGGACAGGGAAAAGTGTTCAGGCAGAGGGAAGAGCATACACAGAGGTCAAGAGTTAAAAGAGGGTCTGGTGGATTTTTTTTTTTTTAATTTTTTATGATAGTCCCATTGAGAGAGAGGCAGAGACACAGGCAGAGGGAGAAGCAGGCTCCATGCACCGGGAGCCCGATGTGGGACTCGATCCCGGGTCTCCAGGATCGCGCCCCGGGCCAAAGGCAGGCGCCAAACCGCTGCGCCACCCAGGGATCCCGGGTCTGGTAAATTTAAAGAAAAAGCCACTTGCTGGGGCAGCCCAGGTGGCTCAGCGGTTTAGCGCCGCCTTTAGCCCAGGGCGTGATCCTGGAGACCCAGGATCGAGTCCCGCATCGGGCTCCCTGCATGGAGCCTGCTTCTCCCTCTGCCTGTGTCTCTGCCTCTCTCTCGCTCTCTCTCTGTCTCTCATGAATAAATAAATAAAATAAAAAAAAAAAAGCCACTTGCTCTGCTCTAGAAAAGTGTGAAGGAGAATGTGGTAAGAAAGGACGCTAGGGGGTGGGCGTGCCTGGGTGGCTCAGTGGTTGAGCATCTGCCTTCGGCTCAGGTGATCCTGGGCTCCTGGGATCAAGTCTTGCATCAGGATCCCTGCAGGGAGCCTGCTTCTCCCTCTGCCTATGTCTCTGCCTCTTGCTCTGTGTCTCTGAATAACTAAATAAAATCTTTTTTAAAAAAGAAAGGCTGGGGAGGTGGGTTCAGTTGGGATTTATTTATGTAACTTGTATGTATATGCTAAGCACTGGGGATGTAGCAGCTGGTAAAACACAGCTCCTGACTTTGTGAAGTTGATATTCTGCTAGGAACAAAACCAAGGAAACAGGAAGACAAAAACCAAAGAAACAAAGCTGTAATATAGTGTGGGGGTATCTTGGTTTGGGTTCCCCCAAAACAGACCCTTCGACAAAGACTCAGTTGCGATTTCTTTATCTGGGAGGTGATTCCAGAAAACGTCATTTGGGGAACGTGGAAATGACGCAGAGAAGAGAAGGAAGCCAGAAGGGGTGCATTACCCAGCCAGTTATCTCAAGCCCAGGATATGTTAATAATATATTTTATTTGACCCAGTACATCTAAAATAGTGTCATATCAAAATAAGGGTTAGTGAGGCATTTTAAATTTCTTCACTACGAGTTCTGCAGAGTCTGATGCATATTTTACATTTATAGCACATCGTAATTTAGATACTAAATTTCATTGGAAGTTCTCAATCCATACTTAGCTTTCATAAAATTGCAGTGGAGAAAAGAAGACTCACGTACTCCAGTTGTTTCACACCTGAGTTTCCTGATACCTGGATTGAGGCTCAGTGATTCGTTAGGAGTTAAATAAAGTAGAAAAAAAATAATAATTAGGTAAAAATCTTAAACAATTAATTAAAAATTTAAGAAGGTTCCATCTCATTGGCTGCATTTCAAGTGCTCAGGGGCCACGTGGGCCTAGGGGCTCGCAAAGGGAACCGTGGATGCTGGATGGCTGGTGGGGCCAGGGGTTGGAGATCCTGGGACGTGGGTTCCTCAGAGAGAGTCGGGGTGAATGGGGCACCCTCACTTCCTGCTTTGTCTTCCCCCCACCCCACCCCCAGTTCTCCTATGTGGACGCCGATGGGTCCCCGGTGAGTGTGGTACAGATGACCTTCCTGAAGTTGCTGAGTGCCACAGCCCACCAGAGCTTCACCTACACCTGCCAGAACTCTGCCGCCTGGCTGGACGAAGCTGCGGGCGACCACGGCCGTTCTGTGCGCTTCCTTGGGGCCAACGGGGAGGAGCTGTCTTTCAACCAGACGACAGCGGCCACCATCACCGTCCCCTACGATGGCTGCCGGGTAAGGGCAAGGGCAGGGGCAGGGGCTGGCTGGAGTAGGGAGAGGCCTCGGCTGCCCTCCTAACGCCCCACTCTGTCTTCCCACCATCAGCTCCGGAAGGGACAGACGAAGACCCTCTTGGAGGTCAGCTCTTCCCGAGTGGGGTTTCTGCCTCTGTGGGACGTGGCAGCTGCTGACTTTGGCCAGACGAACCAGAAGTTTGGGTTTGAACTGGGCCCTGTCTGCTTTAGCAGCTGAGAGTCTCGGGGTGGGAGGGACAATGAGGGAGCCCCAGACGGGGCGCTTTTGGTGCTGAGGCTTTGAAGCCATCATATTTATCGTCTCCTGTGACTGTGGAGCCAGGGGAGAATCTGCTCCTCACGGTCAAGCAATATTCCTTCTCCATTCCAGGGGGCTGGGGACGGCCCTCCCCTGGCCCAAGAGTCTGGCCTCCCCCTCACTGCACCGCAGCTGACATACTGTAGTCTGGCTCTTTGTCCCCTCCATGCCCAGCCAACCCTCAACTCGCCACCACTGGTGCCCCATGCAATGAACTTCTAACTCAGAGCTGATGAGTGCCCCCCACACCTGCCTCCCCCCATGCCCCAGGCAGTGCTCTCAACACCCTGTGGTGCTACCCTTTTCAATAGTTAAGCACTGGATGTCTCCTGATCCCAGGCTGGGACCCCTTCACTCATTCCTGTTTTCAGGTGGGTTCACAGTGAAGAAACTGAAGTCAGACTACAGAGGGAAGTAGGACTTCCCTGGACTGAGCTGTGTGCTCCTTCTGCTGCCTCAGCCCAGCTCTGAATACTGCCCCCCACCCATATCTCCCCAAATGCACCTTGCCATGCCAGGTGGGATGGGGAGCCAAGGTAGTGGGGGCGAATCAGGATCCTAATGGTGCTGCCCTATTTATACCTGGGTCTGGATTAAAAGGGAAAATCCCCTCTGTTGTATATTTAATCTGCTTCCTCCTTAGGGAAGTCTGGGATATGATGAGAGAGATTCTAGCATCCCCACCGCTCCAGGGCCATAGGGCATATTTGGCATCTCAAGTCTGAGAATAAACCAGTGAACTGTGTCCCTGTGTCTTTCATCTAGTGCTGGCTATATCTTTCATAAGGTCAGGCTCTTATCTCACCTGAGGTATCTGCCGTGACCTGTTTTATTGTACCTTTTGGTAGAGGTGACTTTGGGAGGTAGGGGCATCCAATTATGATACTCTCTGGAGACGTTGGGTCTGTTTACCAGTTCAGGCCCTTAGAAGAAAAGTCAAAAATCACCAGATCTCCAAGAGAGATCTTAAATGCTTACACCACAAAAAAAGAAATGGTAACTATGTGATGTGATGCAAGTGTTAGCTAATGCTATGGTGGTAATCATTTTACGATATATAAGTGTATCAAGTTAACAGGTTGTATGTCTTAGACTTACACAATATCATATGTCAATTCTATGTCAATAAAGCTGAAAAAAATTGTGAACCTATTAGGAAGATCTCAAACTTTAAAAAAGAAAGAGGGAGGGAGAGAGGGAGGGAAAAGATAGTTAGATCTTCACGTTGATCTTGATTTGTCCTAGAGTTATTGGCTGAGCTGAGGGTGAGGGAATAGATCAAGAGGTGACATGGGATGTGATTTGGGTTTGCGATAACATGACTAAAGGTCAGACTTCTGAGTGGCAGGTCAAGGGATGAGTTGGGGATAGAGAGAATTATGTTAGAAGCGGAGCCTTGAGGTAAGCTGGATGTTGGGGGGTAGGGGTTGGGTGAGTTATGTTGAGAATGGATTGGAGATGAGTCAAATTGGAGGTTGGTTTGGAGTGAGTTGAGTTTGAAGTTGTGTATTAATGATGGGATCCACTGAGTTGGAGACTGGGCAATCAGTGGATTGAGGTCAGAGTTTGGACTTAGATGTTGGATTGACATGAATGAGGGTTGATTTGGGAAGGAGGATGAATGGAGTAGAGGTAAGTAGGGGTTGCTGTGAATGGGGATTGGGGATTGGCAGTTTGGTAAGTCAAGATAGCATCAGTTAAGAGGAGAGTTGGGTTTGAGGTAGCTCGAATTGGGGGTTAGATATTGGGTTGAGGGTTTTTAAAAATAGATTTATTGAGATGTAATTCACTTACCATATAATTCACCCATTTAAAGTATGCAATTAAATGATTTTCACAGACTTGTACCACCATCACCACAATCAATTTCAGAACATTTTCATCACCTCAAAAGGAAATCCCATATCCATTAGCAGTCACTTTCCATTTCCCCCAAACCTCTCAGTGGTAGGCAACCACTAATCTTGCTCTCTCTATGTATTTGCCTATTCTGGACATTTTATATAAGTGGAATCATATAATGTGTGGCCGTTTGGATCTCGATGCTCTCACTTAGCATAATGGTTCAAGGTTCATGTTGCAGCATGCATCAGTACTTCATTCCTGTTTATTGTTGAATAATATTTCTTTGGATATATCACTTTTGTTTATCCATTCGTCAGTTGATAGACATTGCAGAATTGAGTTAAGGATTGACAGAGGGCTGGTATGAGTTGAGTTGGGTCAGGTTGGGATTGAGTAGTTATAGGGTTCAAGTTGGGGTAAATTGTCTCCCCAAAAGCCAGGGCTTACCTTACTACCTCTGCCACCAGGTCCCATAAGGCCATCTGAGTGCTTGTCCTGGATTCCCTCATTCATTCAATCAACATTACTCATGAAGGAGGCAGAGAATAGCTAAACCTATAGCTATGTAGTGTGATTTTAGGAAAAAAATCAAACAAGTTGCAGAGTGATGGAGTGGTGGATATTTGAAATAAGATCATCAGGAGAGATCTCACTGAAGAGTTAATATTTGAGCAGAGAGACCCAAAGGATGAAAGGAAAAGCCATGTGAAATTTGAGGAGGTATTACCCACACAGTGAAGAATCCAGAAACTCTAAAATACCGATGATGACTCTTGAGGGGATGGTGTTTCCCTTGGTTACCTCTTCTCCTGAATTGTTGCTTTTGCTGATTTTTTTCACACTGTTCTATCAATCCGAATGTACACCCAGGACTGCTTCCCATTTTGTTCCTCTCCCAAACATCCTTTACTCAACACATATGGTAACACCAATGCTATGTGTTGTTTTCCTCTTTCAGAGCACTCCTAATTGAGAACACATTTCCCAGCTTCCCTTGCAGTTAGGTTGGGGCACGCGCCTGGGTCTTGGCCAGTGGGATGTGGGTAACCATAAAATCTTCTGCTTGATCCTCTGAGCTCTTTCAGTCTGTAATGACTTTGGAGATCACATCTGTAAGATGGGAGTGTCTTACATGGAACTAGAAAGAGGCCAACTTCTCTGAGCTACTGCTTGGAGGAATGCTGCAAGACTTCCATCAAACAAATAACTTTATTGTGTTAAGCCCTTGAGATGTTGAAGGGTTGCTTGTTACTGCAGCTATTATTAATTATCCTGACTAATACAGTGAATGAGTCCAATTTTTACTGAAGGTCAGCATATAAGCATGTGTGCAAACCAGGAGGTCCCATTGCAGCCATGTCAACAAATTAGAATTTAATATTGACTATCCTTGTCCTTAAAAGTCCCCACCACTGTAAATTTGTCCCTGGTGGCGTGTGCTCCCCGAATCTGGATTTCACACAATTCTGCTGTCCTCTGCCATATTTCCCTCCCTGGTACCTCTTCTTGCCTGCCCTCCTCGCTCCCTTCCTCTAAGACTGTCTACACTTGGATCACATTTATCTCACTTTCTGTCAAAGAACCACTCACAACACAACATTTCTTGCAGACCAGATCATCATACCCACACAACCCATGATTAGTTCAACTAACACTGTTAATAACAATGACCACTGATTGAGCATCTACGTGCCAGGCACTGTTCATCAAATTTTTCCCTGGGTGAATTAACTTATTCTTCATCACAACCTTTGAGGAGGGTTCTGTTATTACCCTCATTTTGCAGGTAAGGGAACTGAAGAACAGAGGTAAAGTAACTTGCTCAGAGTCTAGAGCTAGAGATTTTGCTAAATAAGAAGCCATTTCCTTTAGGGAAATTTCTTCCATCATTAAAAAAAAATTTAGATCTTAGGGGTGCCTGGGTGCCTCAGTTGGTTAAGCATCTGACTCTTGATTTTGACTCAGGGTCATGAGATCGAGCCCCATGTTGGGCTCCACATTGGGCCTGGAACCTGCTTAGGATCCTTTCTCTCCTTCTCCCTCTGCCCCTCCCCACCTGCTCTCTTTCTTTCTCTCTCATAAATAAATAAATAAATAAATAAATAAATAAATAAATAAATAAATAAAATTAGGGGCTCCTGGATGGCTCAGTGTTTTAAGCATCCTGAGCTCAGCTCATGATCCCAGGGTCCTGGGATCAAGCCCCACATTGGACTTCTCTGCCTCCCCACCACCATGCTCTCTCTCTCTCTCTCTGTTTCTATGTCTGAAATAAACAAAGAACATCTAAATTAATTAATTAATTAATTAATTAATTAATTAAATCTCATACACAGCTCACGGTTTCTTTTCTTTTCTTTTCTTTTTTTTTTTTAAAGATTTTATTTATTCATGAGACACACACACACACACAGAGGCAGAGACACAGGCACAGGGAGAAGGAGGCTCCCTGCAGGGAGCCCAATGTGGGACTCAATCCCAGGACTCCAGGAACACACCCTGGGCCAAAGGGACACCCAGGCGTCCCAGCCCATGGTTTCTGAATGCAGGTCAGCTGGCTTCTGCTTTTGCAATTCCAGTCCTATCCTGGTGCAGGTATTTGGGAGGGGAGGATCAATTAATAGTGTAATGAATACTCTTTAATTAGCTAAAAGCTGGTTAAAGCATTAGAATCTCAGCCTTGCTAAATTAAGGCAATTGACAAAGGTATAAGGAGGGAATTCTGGGCTTCACGCTCAGCTCCTTGTATTTACCCAGCATCTTCACCAGCACCCAGGCGGCTGCTGGGAAACCCCCCAGCTTATTTGCATATTCAGCGGCCATAATTAATCACACCACTTGTGCTTCCTGAGCAATTACACCCTCTGTGTTCTGAACTGGGGCCGGGGCTGGGCAGCCAGTGTGGGAGCTGCCTATGGCTTCATACGTGTTTGTAGGAGGTGGGTGGAGTAGAGAATTTTACAAATACACACAACACCATTGGAGATACATTGACCAAGGGCCCAGGGAATCAGACCCTCATCTTGTCACATCCCAGATCCATAGGCAGATTCAGAGAGGTAGGCCCATGTTATACACACCCATTTGCCTCCAGCCAGATCCAAACATGCTGACATTTATAGCAGGCCACGCACACAGTTGCACACACCCAATTGTGCCTGGACACACCCAAAGCCCCCCTCACACACACACACACACACACACACACAGAATCATGTTCATAAACCCACACTCAGATGCGTAGCCACACCTGAGACCTCTGTTGTCACACCCTGAACTACTGCATCTGGGGGTCTGGCACATGCTAGGCAGGCAGAGGGACACACAGCCCCACACAGAGAGACATGCCACCAACACATAAAGTACATGCATATGCTCAACTAAACTGACGTCATAGACATTTCTGAGATCCCTTCGCCCACACCACACATTCATCCATTCATTCAATCAACAAATATTTTTTTTTAATTTATAATAATTTTATTTATTTGAGAGAGCGAGCAAGCAAGAGAGAGAGGAGCAGGAGGAGGGGCAGAAGGAGAGGGTGAAGCAAACTCCCCGCTGAGCAGTGAGCCTGCATGGGGCTGGATCCTGGGACTCTGGGATCATGACCTGAGCCAAAGGCAGACACTCAAATGACAGAGCCCCCCAGGTGCCCCTCAACAAATATTTATTAAGCACCTACTTGTGCCAGGTACTGTTACAGAGTCTGGGGATCCAGCACTGAATAAAACAAGGATCCCTGCTCTCGTGGAGTTAACTCTCAAGTGGGGCTGACAGGCAGTAAGCAAATACATATGTGACATGTCAAATGGCGCTATGAAGAAAAATAAGGCAGAGAGGAGGGCAAGAAGAGGTGTTCTTTGAGACAGGGTGGTCAGGGAAGGCTATCTGGAGGAGGCATCCTTGAAGCAGAGGCTCATTCAAAGAGAGGGAGGGTACCACGTGACTTCTCACACAGCCAGACCTAGAGACACCGACAGTGAGGTACAGGTTCACAAACGGACACAGGCCAGGCAAGCTTACAAGGGCATGTCCCCATGAAAGCACGTGTGCTCTATGTCTAGAGAGCCCTGGACACCAGAGTTTCCTTTTGAGAGGGCAGGTCTGTATCCTAAAGGGTCACTGGAAGCTGAGCATAGAACCAGATTGATCTTGAGAGGCCATCCTGTCTCTTCCTTTATTTGAGAGAGCGAGCAAGCTCATCTTCCTTGATGCTGGCCTCATCTTTATACATGCTCCCCCCCCCAGTATAACTCTTATTTTATTTTATCTTATTATTTTTGTGGTAAAAAACATATAACAAAATTTACCATATTTATCACTTTTAAGCATGCACTTCACTAGTATTAACTATATTCACATTGTTGTACAACAAATCTCTAAAACTATTTTTTGAGATTTATTTATTCATTTGAGAGAGAGAGAGAGCAGGTGCAGGGGCAGAGGGAGAGGGAGAGAGAATCTTAAGCAGACTCCCCATTAAGCAAGGAGCCTAACACGGGGCTTAACCTCATGACCTGAGCTGAAATCAAGTGTTCCATGCTTAACCGACTGAGCCACCCAGGCACCCCCTCTAGAACTTTTGTATCTTGCAAAACTGTATCTCTGTCCTCAGTAAACCCCATTTTTTTGGGGTTTACTCCCAAAAACCCTCAGATTCCCCATTCCCCCTCTCCCAGTGCCTGGCACTCATCATCTGCTTTCTGTCTCTGTGAATTCGATTATTCTAGGCATCTCATATAAGTAGAATTATACAGGGTTGTCTTTTGTGATTGGCTTATTTCACTGAGTATAATGTCCTCAAGCATCATCCACTTCGTATGTGTCAGAGTTTCCCTCCCTTTATTTTTATTTTTTTAAATTTTAATTTATTTATGATAGTCACACAGAAAGAGAGAGGGGGGGGGCAGAGACACAGGCAGAGGGAGAAGCAGGCTCCATGCACCGGGAGCCTGACGTGGGATTCGATCCCGGGTCTCTAGGATCGCGCCCTGGGCCAAAGGCAGGCGCCAAACCGCTGCGCCACCCAGGGATCCCAGTTTCCCTCCCTTTAAAGGCTGAATGCTATTCCTTTATCTGGACATACCACATCTTATTTATCCATTCATCCATCAATAGACACTTGGATTGCTTCTAATTCTTGGCTACTGTAAATAATGCTGCTCTGAACACAGGTGTGCAAATATCTCTTCTAGACCCTACTTTCAATTCTCTTGGACCAATACTCAGAAGTGGGATTGCTGAATCGGGTATATTTCTCTTTAATAATTTGTGTGCACGGAGACATGCCATATAGGATAAAATGCACGGACCTTGAGTGTTCTGTTTGAGTGTTGAGTTGTGACAAATGCCTACATGCCTTAAGTGAGATGTAGACTGCTTCCAGCACCCCAGAAGGTTCCTCCTGTCCCTTCCCATGGCCCCTCCAAGACACCACCTCTTCTTGGATATGTTTCTGGAGTTACAAAGCCGATGAATGAAATGTGGAAAGTGTGTGGAGGCCCTGTGGTAGCATGGTTAGAGCCAAACCATCTGGTCCAGCTTCTGCTCCTCCACTAGGGCAAGTGTGACTTTCACTGCTGTGAGCCACAGTCTCCACGGCTGTGATGGTGTGGTGAATAATGCACCTAAGCATCATGTTGTGTGAGGGCTAAATTACTTAAAATAGGTCACTTAGAACAATATCTGCCATGTGGGAAATGCTATAAAAGTGTTGCTGTTATAAGAAAATACATGTAGTGTGTGTGGGGTGCCTGGGTGGCTCAGTTGGCTAAGCATCTCTCTTGATTTCAGCTCAGGTCATGATCTCAGGGTGGTGACATCAAGCCCCGCGTTGGGCTCTGCACTGGGCATGGAGCCTGCTTAAGATTTTCTCTTTTTCTCTCCCTCTGCCCCTCCCCCTGCTGCCTGTGTTTGTATGTGCGTGTGTACTTGCACATGCACATGTGCTCTCTCTCAAAAAAAAGAAAGAAAAAATACATATAGTGAGAACTTTATAATAAACACGTGCCCACCGCCCAGCCTAAAAATGTCAATAAAATAAAATAAAATAAAATGTACACACATTTGATGCCCCTGTACACATTTCTGCTATTGTTTGTCTTTCCTTTTCCTGCTATCGGTAAATGAGTATAAATTTAAAAAAGGGATCCCTGGGTGGCGCAGCGGTTTGGCGCCTGCCTTTGGCCCAGGGCGCGATCCTGGAGATCCGGGATCGAATCCCACGTCGGGCTCCCGGTGCATGGGGCCTGCTTCTCCCTCTGCCTGTGTCTCTGCCTCTCTCTCTCTCACTGTGTGCCTATCATGAATAAATAAAAAAAAGTAAAAAAAATTAAAAAAAAATTGGGACACCTGGGTGGCTCAGCGGTTGGGCGCCTGCCTTCAGCTCCGGTTGTGATCCTGGGATCCGGGATTGGGTCCTGCATTAGGCTCCCTGTGAGGAGCCTGCTTCTCCCCCTGCCTGTATCTCTGCCTCTCTCTCAGTCTGTGTCTCTCATGAATGAATAAATAAATCTTAAATTTTTTTTAATTTAAAATTGTGATAAAACATACCTCACATAAAATTTATCAGTTAGCCATTTTTAAAAGATTTTTATTTTTTTATTTGAGAGAGAGCACAAGTGGGTGAAGGGGCAGAGGAAGAAGGAGAGCAGGGAGCCCAATGTGGGGCTCGATCCCAGGACCCTGAGATCAAAATCTGAGTTGAAAGCAGATGCTTAACCAACTGAGCTACCCAGGCGCCACCCCCACCCCCACCCCAGTTAGCCATTTTTAAGTGTTGGGTTTGGTGGCATTGAGTTCGTTCACACTGTTGCACAACCACGACCACCGTCCATCTCTAGGGGCTTTGTCATTTTCCCAAACTGAGAGTCCATACCCATTACACATGATTCCCATTACACTTCTCTTCCCTGGAGTGTGGCAACTTCTGTCCTCGGAGTATTTCTCCGTGTTTACTGCATCCAGGGGGGCTGTATCCATGGATGATGCACGGACTTTGGCAGGTTTTAAAACTATAACTGGTACAATATTGAACATGTTCTTTTGTAACTTGCTTTGCTAGCTCAGCCAGAGACTTCTGCGTCTTCTCCATGCAGACACAAGTATTTCTAGTCGTGTGTTTTTAAGTGCTTACCTCAGCATAGTTATCTGTTGTAGTCATGAACTTTTAGGTGTTTTCCATTTTGTTCCATTCACACATCCTGGCATGGGCCTTTGTGCACATGGATAAACGTCTCTGGGGTGTATGAATAAATATGAGTGGAAATTCAGGGTTATGGGGAAGACACATCTTCAGCTGTCCTGGGTACAGTCTTCACGCTAGTTGGCCAAACTACACCATATCCCTTCCCACTCACCACTCTTCCAAGCTTCCAGGACTCCCTGTCAGGCCCCAAGTATTCCTGTCTGGCAGCTCTGGCCTCACTTGTCACCAGCCCTCAACAGAAGAGCTAGCTAGCCTCCTGTACTCTGCAGCCTCAGGGCCTTTGCATCTGCTCTTCTCTCTGCCAGCTGAGCCCTGCCAACTTTTACTCAGCTTTTTGGCTCTGACCTGCCCTACCCCCAGGCTAGATCAGGGCTCTCCAAACATGCTCCGAGAACTCTGCCCATCTGTGCATGCACTGAACTCTCAATTACTTGAGGGCAAAGGCTTTCTTGTTCATAGCCACAGATCCAGAGCAGGCTGGGCCTGGAGCGATTGCCTTGTCTCTACTTGTGGATGAATGGAGGAGTCTTGCGTCTACTTTCAGGCAGGAGCCAGTGCTGCACAGAGACCTGAACTCCAATCCCAGCTCCACCACTTCCTAGCTGTGTGACCTCAGGCAAGTGGCTTAACCTCTCTGAGCCCCTCACTTTCCTCTCCTATGAAACCCTTCCCGGGGCTGCTGCAGGGGTTGAAGTGAGCCCCAGCCAGGTCTGGCTCAGGGTAGACCCTGCTTGGTAGGAGCTGCTGTGATTCTGAGCCAAGTTCCGGGCCTGTAACCTCGATTAGGGCCTTACTCCTTCCTGGCTTGGCAGGGCTGGAAGTGATGCTGGGTCTCCTTGTCCCGCCAACTCATCCCTCAATTCCCAGGCCGGTAATGGGAACCACATGTGCTGGATGCAGGCCCACCCGCCCTCCTCCCCCCGCCCCCCGCCCCCTCTTCCCCCCAGAGAGGCCTCCTTAGTCATCCTGTCCACCTCCCCCTTCCCACAACCTCATTCCCACGCTGCCCTGGCCTGGGCTTTGCGTGTCAGAGGGTGTCTGTGTCGTGCTGTGGGTCCCTGTGGGTCTCTGTGTGTGTGAGAACTGTGTGCCTGTACTGTGCAACTGTGTGTGTGACTGGGTCTGAACTGTAAGTCTCTGAGGGTTTCTTGTACAAACTCTGAGCCCCTTTTCGTGTCCATGTGTGCTTGTGTATGAACTGCTTGCCTCTTTTGGGTGACTGTCTTGTAGGTTTGTGATGCGTTCCTATAGGAACTATGTGCTGGTTTACAAATGTCCGCGTGGAACTGTGTGTTTGCGTTATGTTCATCTTTATGCCACTAAATTGTGGATTTATGGCGGTGCTGACATTGAACAATATGCCCATACTGGGGATCTGTGTGTGTGAGCTGTGTGCCTGAATTGCAGGGTTCGTGTATTTTTTTGTGTTGGGAATCTCTGCGTTTATGAGGTCAAATGTATTCATGCGTGCCAGTTCTTGGGTGATTATGGCTGGTTCACCTCTTACATCTTTCAACCATCTGTGTTTCTGTGAGCGCTTGAGCCTGGGTTGTGTGTGTCTGGCTACATGTTGCATGTGGTTTTGTGTGCTGGTTCTGAGTAACACCATTCTGTCTGGGCCCGATGTTGTGCCAGAACCTGGTATGGTGTACCTGGGTGACTGCATGCCCATGTTGTGTGTGGGTGTGTGTCATTTTGCTCAAGGCCAGACAAATTCCTGTCCCCACAGCTGGGTCATTCAATGTGTGTGCATGTGTGTGTGCATGTGTGTGTGTGTGTGTGTGTGTGTGTGTGTGTGTGAAGCCTGGAAGGGAGGGAGTCCCAGTGGTGGCAGCAGTTCCACAGTAAGAAATGGCCAAGAGAAGGAAAGAATGCAGCTCAACAATGGAGATGGTCTGTGGGGAGGCCCCAGGATTGAGAGCTGAGCTCAGAAACCTCGTCTGGGACATGGAAGGAGGGCTGAGCTCCACTCTGTGTGAGCGCTTGGAGGTGCAGGATTGGGAGTCTGGGATCTGGAGGGCACTGGCATGATCTCCGAGAAGATGCATGGGCTTGAGAAGAGTAGAGGTGATGCTCGGCTCACCTGGGTGGGGCCAGGCCTTCTCGATGTGAACACCACAGGGTCTGGCCCAAGTACTCCTCTGCAACCACAGCATAAAGAACCTCATGTCTAGAGTCAGACATGAACCAAATTGTGCTCGTAGCTCTACTGTACATCCTGTCTGTGGCCTTTGTCCAGTGTCGTAAGCTCTCTGAACCTCAATTTCTCCATCGGAAAAATGGGACAAAAGCAGATGATGTCAGCGCTTTGCCCATATCCCCTTTGCCCTGAGATGTTCCCATTCACACTTCCTCCAGCCTCAGGATTGTCTCAGTTCACCAACTGGCCAGGCCAGAAATGCCAAAGTGGGCATCCCCGGGAATGGCCCTCCCCCAGTGACATGCAGGACCCGGAGAACAAACAGCCACTTCCCTCCGCCTCGGGTGGGCCAACTGTGAGGAGCAGGTTCTACCCTTTCTCCCAAGGGTCCCCAGCAGGACTGATTCTCAGTTTCCAATGTGGACTTGACAGGAAAGGAAAGATGCACAATGAATAGCCCAGTGTAATGCTTTGGAGATGAGAAACAGAGAAAGAGAATCCTGATGATATAACAGGACCCCTGGATCCAGCCATTCCTGAATTCAATTACCTTTGGATTTTTTTTTCCAGTTATGTGAGCTGATATTCTTTTGTTGTTGTTGTTGTTAAGACAGTTCTAATTGCCTTTCTGCCACTTGCTACCAAAAGGCTTCTGAATGATATATAGAGGGATCTGCAAGAGCAAAGGCATGTGTAGACATGCGTGGCATAGATTCATTCACTCATTAAACTCCTTTTGGTCATCTCTGTGTTGGGCTCTATGCAGAATACGGGAAAACAAAGGCCAGGATGTTTCTTCCTCTGGCTAGATCCAGGAAGGGATCATGGGGGCCTAAAGCCAATGGCTGCCCAAGCACCAATTAGGAAAAGCCAATGGTGAGCTGGTGAGAGTTGGCAGGGACCCAGTGCTCCTCTGCCCTGCCTCCATACATTGTGGAGAGCAGGCTTTGCCCAGTGCTAGCCCCTGAGTCATCTGGTCCATCAGATTTGCTGCACGAGGTCCTTGGGAGGCTGATCTCTCTTCAGTTCTGAACACACTACGGTAACCACGGAGGAAGGGAGACACCGCGCTAATCATAGCATTGATGATGGTGCTGACCTAGAAGCTGACAACAGTACAACCGAGACACTGAGTATGACCTTGATCACAGTGTGACCTAATCATAATTTTGACCATAGCACGGCCAGGTTACTGTCCAAACCAAGGTCAGAACAATGACCACAGATGACGGACAGTGATCATGAATCTGAGCACATTAGAGCCAGGAAACTGGCCATCACACTGACCATAATACATCTAGGAATGGCCCACGGAGACCACAATACTGACCACTCTTCTGACCCCAGTAGAACCAGGGTGCTGAGGGCAGCACGGAGCCCACTTCAGTAGGATACTGACCACAGTGTGATCAGGACACAGATTGCTACTGACCACAGCTGTGGTTGTGACCACAGCATAGAACGTATTGGCCAGGGTCCAGTCAGAAAAACAGAGCTCACACCAGGTATTCAATAGCAAAATTTCAGACGAGGATTTAGCCACAGAGCTAAATCCACAGAGATGTTAGTTAAGCTTTAAGAGTAAAAGGAGAAGATGAATGGACTCTACAGTGAGTACAAGCCACCATCTTCCCAAGAGCTGATGTAGCTGAAGGGAGGAAGTAGTTACCAGAGTCCAGAACCTGCCACCACCACCTGGTAGGAGCTGAACCACAGCGGGGACTCCCATCCCAGTGGGGCTGAGACCACAGAGACAGAACACAGAGATACCCAAAGTGGAGAGAGAGGGAGAAATACTCTGGCTTCTTCCCACTCTCTCCTCCCCGCTCCCCACCTCAACCTCTCCTCAGGCCTCCTATTGGCTGAGCCTAGCTAGATGCAAGGGAGCCTGGGAAATGTAGTTCACAGGGGCCCCACCCCTGAAACAGAGCAGAGCTGAGGAAGGATGGGGAGTGTACCTAACAGCGCTGGACCAATGTCGACCACATAACACAGGCCATGCTTGACCATCATAATGACCATCTCAGAGCGCAGAGGATATCGTTCAGGGTCTTGAAATACAGCTCTCATAAAGGCATGCCTCTGTGATAAATGGGCCTGGTGAGAGTTGGCAGGGACCCCTGCCCTCAGAGTTGACCACAGCCCACACTTGAGCAAAAGCTTCTGGTTCACACCAACCAACATCCCTTTCCTAGTCTACACCTACCACAGGCTTGGTCTGAGGAGTCAGCAAAGGACCACATCCCATCTACCTGGGAAGAGGAGGTAGAGGGATGGATGAGATGCCTTCGCTGGCTCAGATTCGGTTCTGTGTCCCACACCCCACGGCCAGTCTGCCCAACCCCATGCTTCACTGTGGTACTGCTCTCTGGGGATTGAGCACTGGCTGGGTGCTCTATTTGCTCAAGAGCCACAGATGTCTTCAGACACCTCCATGAGGAAACAGGTCTCCCAAGAGAAGGAAAGCTCTTTGCCCAAGGTTACATGGCCAAGAAGTGACAGACCCAGGGTCAAACCCAGTTCTACTGGAAGATAAGCTCTTTTCTTGCTTTGACAAAACCTTCCATAACCTGTTACCTGCATGGCATGCAGCAGGGTCAGAAAAATACCAGGCCAACCCCCTACGCCCCCCCATGGATGGCTGATTCCTCTGTAACACGACTTGCTTGCTCCCCCCACCCAAAAAGCTATTGAGGGGCTAAGGGCGGGAAGACGACTGCAGAGACAGGGAGAAGCAGAGGAAGGCTGGAGACAGGGCAAGGACTTCTTATGCAGAGGGCTTCTCGGTGGAGGCAGCGCTGTTAAGATTTTGATCTGGTCCCTCATCTTGGGCCTTTGAAACGGGAGTGGGAAACTGTCTCAGGTGTGGCGGGGAAGGGGAGATTGAGGAAGAAGGGCCTGGGGAATGGGGTGGGAGGGGAGAGCGAAAGCCAGACATCCCGTTTGGGAGCCAGGCCCACGCAACTGGTCGCTGGTCCATCCGCCTCCCGCCCCCATTTATGTCCCTCTTTGTTCCAACTCTGTCCCACCCCCGTGTCCCGGCGAGGACCCCCCCTTTCCTCGACGTCCCATTCCACAAGCTGTGCCTCAGTTTCTCTGTCGATTCTTGAGTTCCTTAAGGAGGGGGCCTCTCGATCTCTCTCCCTCGTTACCAGGCCTTCCTCCTACTCCCCCGGCCCCTCGATCCCCATCCCACCCCCATCTGCAACGTGGGAAAGGTCCTGCGAGGCTGAAATTTACCAACACGTGACGAACCCCTCCCCCATCTCCGTGAGCCACCCCCACGGGGCCTGGTCCCCAGCCCCCGTCCCCGGGCCGGCTCCTCCCCCTTCCCCGCCCCCAGACCCACGCGGGGTCGGCGCCCGCAGACGAGCTGGGGGCGGGGCGGGGGGCGGAGCCCGCAACAAAGACTCGGAGCGCGCGAGGGGGGCGGGGGCGGGGCGGAATCCCGGCCGCCGGCGAGGCGGGGGAGGCGGCGGCGAGGGTCGCCCCGGCCGGGCGGGGTCGCGCAAGGTGGCGGTCCCCGCGCCCAGGCGCCGCTCGGGCGGGCGGGGGGCCGGGACGCCGGGCGGGGGGCGCGTCATGTGGCCGCTCACGGTCCCGCCGCTGCTGCTGCTGCTGCTGCTGTGCTCAGGCCTCGCCGGACAGGTAGGGGCCCGGCGGGCAGGTGCAGGCGCCAAGGGCTCCAGGAGGGGCGAGGCTCCTAGAGGGTCCCTACAGAAACGCGATTGGGGGCTCCGCAAGCCCTCCCGGGGCTGAGAGGGGCGGGGGTCGCAGCGGGGGAGGGGCTGGGATGGCCACCCCGGCTTTGGGGAAGGGAAGGGGGGGCTTCACATCCAGCCTCGAGCTGAGATGGCTGGGGGGCACAGTCCAGCCCCAGCCTCGGGGTTCTCAAGCTGTCGGTGACCCGGAGCCCACCCCTGCCATCTCCCCGAAGCTGAGTGGGGTTTTGGGGGCAACTTCAGGGGGCCTTGGGCTGTTGCTTACCTTTCGCTCCCCCATTCTGGCAGGAGGTGCCCCCATTCTGCAGCCCCTCTCTCCTCACCTGCACCCCCGGTGTGGGGAAGGGGGCGGGACTCACGTGTGAGTGACTGGTGGGGACGTGTGTGAGGTGCTGGAGGGGTGCTGGGTAAATGTGTGTGTCTGTGTCACGGCTGGGTGTGACAGAGTTTGTGTGCTTGGCTGTGCCTGAGTTGGGATGTGATGGGAGAGGGTGTCTGTACGTGAGGGACAGAGTCCGTGTGTGACAGTGGGAGGCTGTGGCTGGAGGGTTGATGTGACAGTGCGAGGCTTGTGAGCCTGCCACCTGGAGTTGTGTGTCTGTGTGACTGGTGGTGTGACAGCGAGCGAGGATTGTGTTAATCCTGGCGGTATTTGGGCAACTGAAGCTGGGTGGTGTAGAAGTCTGTGCATAAAGAGCTGTGTGTGTCCCCACGATTCTGTCCATCTGCCCAGGTGCTGCACACAATGTGTGTGACCAGGTGTGTGGCTGTGGGAGAGTTTGGGGTGACCGTGTGCTATTCTGTGCCTTTGAGCAAATCACTCCAAGAGGGAGGGTTGAAGAGCAGGAGCTGTGTGTGCAAACGTGTACATCCATGCATCTGTGTGTGTGTGTGTGTGTGTGTGTGTGTGTTGGTGCCTTGTACTCTCCATTCATGCTTTCACAGAAACAAGTCTTCCTTCTCCTAGTAGCCCCATCTCTTGGGCAGGCTTAGGGGGCCTTGCAAAATGGGAATGGGTGTCCCAGTTTTCTTCAGCTGTTGGGAAACCTCTTTTCTCCTCCATCTTGGACGTCAGCGCCTCCTCAAGTTCTCAGATCCGTAGGAGCTCGGAGAGAAAGCTGGAATCTAAAATAATAATTATAATACAGCTAACATTTATTAAGTGCTTATTATGTGCTGGGCGCCGCTTCAAGCACATGGTATGAAAGAAGGCATTTAACCCTGCTGGCACCTACTGGTGGGCGTTCTTGTTACCTTCATTTTACAGACAGAGAAACTGAGGCACGGAAAAGTTAAGTGGCTTGTCAGGCTCAGATAGCTCAGGAGTGGCAGAGCTGGGATTGAACAAAAGGCAGTCTAGTTCCTTTTTTTTTTTTTAATTATTTATGATAGTCACAGAGAGAGGCGCAGAGACACAGACAGAGGGAGAAGCAGGCTCCATGCACCGGGAGCCTGACGTGGGATTCGATCCCGGGTCTCTAGGATCGCGCCCTGGGCCAAAGGCAGGCGCTAAACCGCTGCGCCACCCAGGGATCCCAAGGCAGTCTAGTTCCTAAACCCACACACGTTTACCTTCCTGTTAAATAATCCACTTCACAGGTGTGGACAGTGCCTGTGTAGAAACTAGAAGAGTTTTTTGTTTTTGTTTTTGTTTTTGTTTTTGTTTTAGCTCAGAGGAAAAACAGTCCTGGCACCTTCTCTTGCCCGGTCCAGAGAAGAAAGGAATCAGACCCTTCTAGGCACCCCAAGGGGCGTTGGGAGCCCTGGAGGTCACTTCTAAATAGGACCTCCATGCCATAGGGAGAGGTTGTGGGGTCCCATCCCTCCGTTCTCGTTTCCCCATCCAAGGCCCCACATTCTGGCTGGGATGGGAAGTGTGCTCAGTACCTGGCATCAGACCGCACACAGTAGATGCTCGATTGATCTATCAGCCAGAGAGAAGAGAGACCAAAAGTGCCTTAAGGTAGAGAGAATGCTGGCAAAAAATGGACCGGGAGTGAAGGTAAATTTGGTTTCCCTGGGAATCACCACCTCGGGATTCTCCTCCCCCCTTGCTAGAACCTGGGGAACTCTAGATTTTTTGACCTGTCGCCACGATTGGCCGGTGGTGCAGGAGAAGGCAGTGGAAGGTGCTGTTGGGGGTTGAGTTTAGAGACCCCTGGATGGAGAGGGAGCCGTGTGGGGGCGGCGCCAAGCGGGACTGCTTGGGGGCGGGGCTAAGTTGGGTTCGGAAGGCGGGGCTAAACGCTGGATGGGGCGGGGCTAAACTGGGGTAAATCAGTTGGGGCAGGTGGGGTCCTGCAACTGGCTGCAGTGCCTCCAGGCGGCCACCCTGGGTACTGCAGCGTCACAAACTGGTCTCTGCCCCTAGCGGCCCACCCAGCCTGGCGCCCCAGAGAAGGAAAGGCTCTGAAGAATGAGTGCGTGTCCCCTCTCTACCCCCACCCCCCGCCGTCTCTTCCCAGAGGCCCCTTCTCAGACCCTGATGGGCCCTGGGCTCCACCAGGGGTCCCTGCTAGAAATCCTTCATTTGTCCTTTCCATCAACAGATGCGATTAAGCATTGGGATGATAGCCATGAACCAAGTTGTCAAATCCCTGCCCTCCTGGAACTGATCGTCTGACGGGAGAAACAGGCAGGAACTGAATAAATATATAATACAGTGTCAACAACGAAATGAATATATAATACAATGCAAGTGGTGTGAAGAATAAAAACACAGGATAAAGGGGATTAAAGAGTGATTGTGGTGGTGTGGGTGGCTATTTTAACAGGTGCGGTCAGAGACTTTGTCTCAAAGGAGGTGGTATTTGAGATGACCCCTGAAGGAGGTCAGAGAGGATGCCTTCTGAATATCCAGGGGAAGGGCGTTCAAGGCAGAGGGAATAACAAGTGCAAAGGCCCCGAGGTGAGAACATCTTGGTATATTTGAGGAGCAGTAAGGAGGCTGGTGTGTCTGGAGAGGAGTGAGGGGAGGGGAGTTTGGGGGAGAAATGAGGCCAGGTAAGCCAGGAGGGGCCAGACCAAGTGGGAACTTGTGGGCTATAGACAGGAGTTTGGATTTGACCCTGAGAACAGGAAGTGGCACTGGTCAGAGGAGTCATCCATCCATCCATCCATCCATCTACCTAGGGTCTGTGTCAGATGTTCTGGGTCTGGCCTGTGTGTGCCTTGAAGACTACCAGGTAGCTTTCCCTGTGGGAAATATGCCCACTTCCTGACTACTGAGAAGCCCTCCCTAAG
Source organism: Canis aureus (assembly GCF_053574225.1). NCBI lineage: Eukaryota > Metazoa > Chordata > Mammalia > Carnivora > Canidae > Canis > Canis aureus. The sequence goes on from NC_135629.1 coordinate 52,288,953, forward strand.
ATCTAGCTATAGATCTGGCTTAGCCACTCTCTGGATTGGAAGTCATCTCTTCCCTGGGGTCCCCACAGGATGCGAGAGGAGGAGGAGTTCAGTTTGTACTGCATACCTCAGGGCCTTTGCACTTGCCATTCCCTCTTCCTGGCACACTGTTCCCTTCCTCTCCTTTTATTTAAATGACACCTCCTCCAAGAGACCCACCTTGACCAACCATCTAAAATAACCTCCCCACAGCCACTCTCTGAGTTCTTATTCTATTATTTTTCTTCATAGCCTGTCAGTACCTCTCCACAATTTGTTTATTCATTCATTGTCTGTCTCCCCCTAGAGTGGTAACTCATCGGGATCTAATGGGCTTTGTTGTATCTCTGGTGCCTACCGGATAGGCACACACAGAGCCTGGCACACAGTAGGTTCTTAACAGACATCTGTTAAAATAAAAACTTGAGGGATCCCTGGGTGGCGCAGTGGTTTAGCGCCTGCCTTTGGCCCAGGGCGCGATCCTGGAGACCCGGGATCAAGTCCCATGTCGGGCTCCCGGTGCATGGAGCCATCTTCTCCCTCTGCCTGTGTCTCTGCCTCTCTCTCTCTCTCTCTCTCTCACTGTGTGACTATCATTAAAAACAAAACTTGAGGGGAACCTGGGTGGCTCAGTCAGTTAAGCTTCTGCCTTTGGCTCAGGTCATGATCCCGGGGTCCTGGGACAGAGCCCTGCATCTTGCTCCCTGCTCAGCGGGGAGTCTGCTTCTCCCTCTGCCCCTCACCCCATTCTCGCTCTCTCTCAAATAAAGACAATCTTAAAAATAAATAAATAAATAAATAAATAAATAAATAAATAAATAAATAAATAAAAACTTGAATGAATGGCTGAATCTCCCTCCTCCTCCCACAGAGTCTCTTTGTTTCTCAAACAGTGGGACTCTTGTACTAAAGGGGGAGGGCGGTGAGGGACCAACTGTCCCCTTGGGCCATCCCCTACCCATTTCAAATCAACCACTGCTCTTGGATCAGAAGCATCAGGAAAACCCATCGTCTTCTTTTTTTTTTTCTTTTATGATTTAATTTATTTATTCATGAGAGATAGAGGGGGGTGGGCAGAGACACAGGCAGAGGGAGAAGCAGGCTCCTCACTCAATGTGAGACTCGATCCCAGGACCCCAGGGTCACAACCTGAGCCAAAGGCAGACACTCAATCTCTGAGCCACCCAGGCTTCCCAATCCATCTTCTTCATTTGTGCCTCAAATTCCACCGTTACAGAGCACCACCATTTGGGGTTAACACTCTGTTCTCCTGGGTTCCTTTAGAAAATGTTAATGTCCCAGGTGGAGGGAAGTAAAATGAAGTCTTGAGGACTCTCTGATAAATGAATTGGACATTTTCTTCCTAGGGAAGGGGGGGTGGGGGGGTGGAATGTCAAGCCCCGGTTCCAGATGAAAGAGCTGGGGTGACACCTAGTGGTAAAATGAGGTTTGTGCAGAGATTGTGCGTGTCCCCGTGGCTCTGGTGAAGGTGCGCACACCAAAGGCGTGTCTGTGCCAGGGTAGGGCAACCGAGTCACTAGCCACAGGTGCAAAATTGAAGGGGATGCCAAAGAAAAAAGTCAGAAATCAAAATAAGTAATATTTTTAAACATCAAAATGAATGCAAAAATATCTGTGCTACGGGGGTGCCTGGGTGGTGTGGTCGGTTAAGCAGCTAAGTGTCTGCCTTTGGCTCAGGTCATGATCTTGGGGTCCTGGGAGGGAGCCCTGCATCGGACTCTGTGCTCAGTGGGAGTCTGCATCTCCCTCTCCCTCTGTCCCCCTCCTCCCCCATTCCTGCTTGTCCTCTCTGCTCTCTCTCTTAAATAAGTAAATAAAATCTTTAAAAAGTCTGTGATACAAAATATCAAAATTTTAAACAAACACAGGAACTCACCCTGCACTTGAATGACTCATATCACTTGCCTCACTACCCCTGGGCCTACAGGAGTTCATCTGTGGCATCGATGGGGGTGTGTGTGTGTGTGTGTATGTTTTAGAACCACAGACTTGGCATTGACCACGCTGGGCACAGGGACACGTTTGTGCCATAATCATGTTTGTGGGTATGTGTACACAGTTTGTCATATGGGTTGACCAAGTGCCTGTGGATGGGTTTCTCATGAGCCTGGCATCTGAGATGGGCAATGACTTTTGTCCCCAGAGTTCAGCGTCAGTGCCCGGGAGGCAGTAAGTTGCTGTTTTCACTTATTCTTGCACTCATGTGTTCATTTGGAAAGCTCTCATTGGGAGTCTTCTGTATTTTGAGCCTCACGCCAGACAACAATGTCTGGGTGACGACATGAGCTCTTCAGGGGTGGGGTGGAAGATTTAACTTCTCGGAAGCTGAGTCTGGCTATGCAGGAAGAAAGGAGTTGTGACAGAGCGAGAGAGTTGTTCCCACTTTTTGAGACCTCTTGTCTGAGAACACCGATATGTCTTCCTGCCCAGCGGAGGGCTGGTGCATCTCACAGCCTCATCTATCCAGCTCAGCCACGCACCAAGGAGAAATCAGGAAGAGCTGAGAGGAGTCAGAGTAGAGTCTGTGAAGTCTACGTGCAGAAGCTTATTTGCGTTGCTTCTGGGAGCCCCTGGAGGCTCCCTCGGTGCCTGTTTACTCTTACTTTACACATAGTTCTAGCCACCTGGGCAGCTAGCATCTCAGCCCTGTTTAGCAGATGAGTCAACAGGAAGTCACAGCGTGAAAAGAAAGAAACCAAAGGCAAAGTCAGTTGAAGCCACTGAATGAAATGGCAAATAGCTCCTCACCTTTGAGGCTCATGATAGGCACATGATAAACCAGATTCTTTCTTTTCCTAACGTCTCAAGTCATTTCTACATGAAAGACACCAAGCAAGCCACTGGGCACATGGAAGCGTGTGGCACAACCCACCGTGGAGTAGTTCTCAGGACTAAGTGAGGGTGTGTGGGTCTGTGTGTGTTTATTTTTTTTTTAATTTTTAAAAATATTTTATTCAGGGATCCCTGGGTGGTGCAGTGGTTTAGCGCCTGCCTTTGGCCCAGGGCGCGATCCTGGAGACCCAGGATCGAATCCCACGTCGGGCTCCCGGTGCATGGAGCCTGCTTCTCCCTCTGCCTGTGTCTCTGCCTCTCTCTCTCTCTCACTGTGTGCCTATCATAAATAAATAATTAATTAAAAAAATATTTTATTCATTTATTCATGAGAGACACACAGAGAGGCAGAGACACAGGCAGAGGGAGAAGCAGGCTCCATGCAAGGAGCCTAACGTAGGACTTGATCCTGGGACTCTGGGATCACGCCCTGAGCTGAAGGCAGCACTAAACCACTGAGCCACCCAGGCTGCCCCTCTGTGTGTGTTTAAATGAAGAGTTGTTGTTGTTTTTTTGTTTTGTTTTTTTAATTTTTTAAATTTATTTATGATAGTCACAGAGAGAGAGAGAGGCAAAGACACAGGCAGAGGGAGAAGCAGGCTCCATGCACTGGGAGCCCGACGTGGGATTCGATCCCGGGTCTCCAGGATCGCGCCCTGGGCCAAAGGCAGGCACCAAACCGCTGCGCCACCCAGGGATCCCTGTTGTTGTTTTTTTTTAATGTGGCAAAATACACATAACAAAACTCACCATCTTAGCCATTTTTATTTTTAGTTTTTTAAAGATTTTATTTATTTATTCATGAGAGACACAGAGAGAGAGGCAGAGACACAGGCAGAGGGAGAAGCAGGCTCCTCACAGGGAGCCTGATGCCGGACTCGATCCCAGGACCCCAGGGTCATGCCCTGAGCTGAAGGCAGACGCTCTACCACTGAGCCACCCGGGCACCCCCTATCTTAGCCATTTTTAAATGTACAATTCTCTAGTGTTAACTCCATTCACATTGTTCTGCAACCACATCCATCCCCAGAACTCTGTTCATCTTGCAAAACTGAACTTCTATCTATTTTTTTTAAGATTTTACTTATTTATTCATGAGAGACTGAGAGAGAGAGAGAGGCAGAGACACAGGCAGAGGGAGAAGCAGGCTCCATGCAGGGAGCCTGATGTGGGACTTGATCCCGGGACTCCAGGATCATGCCCTGCGCGGAAGGCAGGCACTAAAGTGCTGAGCCACCCAGGGATTCCCTGAACTTCTGTCTATTAAACAACCCCTCATTCCCTTCTCCGGCCCCCGGGAACCCCCTTCTGCTTTCTGTGTCTTTGATTTTGACTACTCTAGGTGCCTCCTATGAGTGGAATCATGCAGTATTTGTCTTTTTGTGGTTGGCTTATTTCACTCCACATCGTGTCCTCAACGCTCATCCCACGTTGTGGCAGGTGTTAGCATTTGCTTCCTCTTGAAGGCTGAATAGGATTCCATTGTATGGACGTTTTGTTTCTCCATCCTTCAGTAGACATTTGGGTTGCTTCCACCTTTTGCCTATTGTGAATGGTGCCGCTGTGAACAGGAGGTGTGGATATCTCTTTGGGACCTCACTTCTGACTCTTTCGGGTGTACACCCATAAGTGGGATTGCCGCCATACTACACCATTTTACATTCCCACCAACAGTGGGGCTCCAGTTTCTCTACATCCTCGCCAACGTTGATGTTACTACTTGACTTTTTGGCTTTAGCTCATCCCAGTGCATGTGATGTGATCTCTCACTGTGGTTTTGATTTGCATTTCCTGAAGAGTTAGTGATGTTGGGCTTCTTTTCACGTGTTTATTGTTGTTCCTATATCTTCTTCGGAGACTTGTCAAGTGTTTTGTCCAGGTTTTTAGTCTGGTTGTTTGTTTTTCTGTTTAGTAAAAGATGAGAGAGTGAGAGGGATGGGCTGGGAGGAGGGGCAGAGGGAGAAGGAGAGAGAAGCTTACACAGGCTCTGCGCTGGGCACGGACGCAGGGCTTGATCCCACCACGCTGAGATCATGACCTGAGCTGAAATCAAGAGTTGGACACCTAATCCACTGAGCCACTCAAGAGCCCCTAAGTAAAAGTTTTTAAAGCCAGGAATGAGATCTGGTTGGATCTGGGTGAGGGCCAGAGCCTCTGGCTATAACATGGAAGACCCTGGAATCAGAGATTAAAGGCATAAAGCCAGAATCACGACAGGAACTGACAAGGCATGAGGCAAATTGGTGGCAGCCAGGGGCCTAGCAGCACTAACATTTGGGGAATGGAAGGAGTGTACCTCTCATTGTCTGGGGTCTGAAGTCCTTGACAAAAACAACCATCTCCTTCCCAGTCTCTTCCTGGAATTCTGAACCAGGCAGGAAAGTGGAGATGACAAGAGGGGTGTGGGGCCCCGAGACTTTTGGGGAGACAAAAGCGAGACGTGTTTCAACACCATTCCCAAACACTTGCTATCACCAAGCAAAATGCTGAAAGCAGGCGTAGGCTAGAAGATTAACGCCGTTTGTGTTCTGAGGCGTGCAAAGCTGCGTATGTGCGAACACAAATTCATGCCTTTCTTACGTGTGGATGAAAGAGGCCACGTGGCAAAGAACACTTAGTTTTGCTTGGCTTGTGTTTTGTTTTTGTTTTCTTTTTTGGTTTGTGGTTCCTAGCTTTTCTACCAGAAAGTCCTATCATTTTTACTTGCTGCACATCAAACAGGGATGGAACTTATACCTGAATTCATATATTTGAGTAAATTTTCTTCTCGACATAAAGCCTATCGAGAGAGAAGTGTGCAGATCATAAAGGGGCAGCTTGATAAATTGTCTCGAAGTGACATGGTGTTACCAGCACCAGGTAAAAACAAAAACAAAAACAAAAATTTCAAAAATCCAGAAGCCCCCCTCATACGCCTTCTAGTTTACACCTGCTCCTCCAAGAGTTACTGCTAAGCTAATGCTCCCGAGTTTGGCCAGCTTTGTAATTTTTTTTTCCAGCTTTGTAATTTAATGAAGTCATGAGGTATGTTGTTTTTGCAGCCCAGCTTGTTTTGCTTAACATTATGTTTGTAAGATGCCACCATAATACTGCTTGGTGTTCGTTGCCTGTTTTCGTCATTTTATGGCATTCCATTATGTGGTTATACCATGATGTATTTGTTCTACAGTTTCTGGGCATTTGGGATGGTGAAGTTTGTGGCTGGCACAAACAGCGCTGATAGAAATATTCTGACACTGTCTTCAGCGAATGCTCGTTGGCATTTCTTTTGGGGACTGGTAAATACTGATTCATTGCATTGGATCATCACAGGGTTAGATTTCTGCAAGCCTCTGGTCACAGTTTTATCGACCAAACAACATGCCACCTAGTTTTATGTATGTTTCTGCTTAAAAACACCTTATTCAATATACATTGTTGATTGATTAGCATCAAACTCATGGCCAAAAGCATTATAACTCACTCCTGAACGAAGCCTATTGACAAGATGTATTTTCTCCAAAGACATGTCACAGCCTGCTTGCACTTAGAAACACTTACACAGCACTTAGCACTGTGCTTGGGGGCCACTTAAAATAGTGAAATCACTAAAAAAAGCACACGAAAATGTGAAAACCTTGGCACTAAAAAGCCAATGAAAAAGATGGTTGTGTATAATTCTCCTCCTAGGTATGTATATGCAGTTGAGTCTCATTATTTGCGGGTTCCATATTGGCAAACTCGCCTACTCACTACAATTTATTTGTAACCCCAAAATCAATACTCATGGGGCCTTTGTGGTCATTTTTGGACATACACGCAGTGGCAAAAAGTGGAGTCAGCAACATGCTGAAACAAGAAGGCAGAGTATGGTCATGTTGGATTTCAGTTGGGAGTCTGTGCGTTGGTGACCCCATTTTTTTTCTGCCACTGCGTGCACGTCCACAAACGACCACAAAGGCCCCATGAGTATTGATTTTGGGGTTACAAATAAATTGTAGTGAGTAGGCGAGTTTGCCAATGTGGAACCCGCAGATAATGAGACTCAACTATATATACATCGGAGAATTGCTGAGTTGTAGCAGAGGAATAAATTGAGCTTCAGGAGATACTCCCAGTCTTCCAAAGTTCCAGACTCTTCAATTTTTCCATGTACTCTTCCACCTGTAGTGTATGAGCATTCCAGCTGCTGCACATCATCACCAGCACTTGGTGTTGTCTTTCCTTTTCCCTTTAGATAGTGTGGTGGGTGTGTAGTGGTAGCATGTTTTGGATTTAATTTACCTTTCCTGATGATTGATATGAAATACTTTTTCACTTGTTTATCGATCACTCAGTGTTCCCTTTTGCGAAATGCGCTATTATGCTGCCTGCCTTTTTCTTACTGATTTGTAGGAATGTGTGTGCCTGTGTATCCAGATTTTATATCTGTATCTGTATCTATCTACACATATCTTATATAGATTAAATAAGATATGAGTTCTCTGTTGGACGTAAGGATTGCAAATATCTTCTCCCATTCTGTGGCTTGTCTTTTCATTCTCTTAATGGAGTCTTTGATCAATAGAATGTCTTAATTTTAATGTAGCTCAAATAATATTCTTCCCCTTTAAGGTGAGTGCTTGTTAGTGTCCTGTTTTAGAAATCTTTGCCTACCCTCAGAGTAATGAAGATGTTCTTCTTCTTTTTTTTTTTGAAGATGTTCTTCTATATTTTCTTCTAAAAGATTTATTGTTTACTTTTCACAATTAGATGTACAGTCCATCTGGAATTGATTTTTGCATAGGATATGAGGTAGGGATCAACATTTATTCTTGCCCCTGTGAATATAGGCCCAGTTGACCCAGCACCACGTAGACTCTGGAGCCTGACTGTCTAGGACAGTATCCTGAGGGCCTTTGGAAAATTTAGCATCTCCGTGCCTCTGTTTCCTCATTTTAAAGATGGGAATTGTAATCCTATCTACCGCTACTCAGTGATAGTCCGAGGGTTTAAGTGAGTTATTACATGTACATTGCTGCAAATGATACCTAGCGTGTATAAGTATTCAGTAAACCTTAACAACCATGGTTATTATTTCTGACAGTTGTCAGCTTTTTCCCTCCGGAGAATTTTCAGGTCAGGGAAAAAAACATTTCTTTTCGTGGCTCCTGATTCTGGAGCATTCAGGTTGCTCTAACAGAATACCATTGACTGAGTGGCTCATAAACAACAGATATTGTATTTCTCACAGTTCTGGAGGCTGAAAAGCCTATGATCAAAATGCTGGCAGGTTGGGTGTTTTCTCCCTGTGTTCTTATATGGTGGAAGGGAGACGGAGCTCTCTGAGGTCTCTTTATAAGGATACTAATCAATTCCTGAGGGTGGAGCCACCCTCATGACCTAATCACCTCCCACAGACCTCATCTCCAAATACCATCACGCTGGGGATTAGGTTTCAACATAGGAGTTTGCGGGGGGAGGGGGGGGGGCGGCACACAAATACTCAGCCTAAGACACTCCCCAACACCATGCTAAGAGCGATGATGGTGATGGAGAAGAAGGGATACTTTCTTGGGGCTCCTCGCTGGCTCAGTTGGAGGAGCGTGTGACTCTTGATCTCAGGGTCCTGAGTTTAAGCCCCACATTGGGTGTAGAGATTACTTACATAAATAAATATTAGGGCTCCTGGGTGGCACACTCAGTTAAGTCTTCAGCTCTTGGTTTCAGCTCAGGTCATGATCTCAGGGTCATGAAATCCATCCCTGAGTTGGACTCCATGCTCAGCAGAGAATCTGCTTAAGACATTCTCTCTCCTTCTGCCCCTCCCCCATTCTTTCTCTAAAATAAATAAATAAATATATATTTATTAATAAATAAATAAATATATATATATATTTAAAGAAGGGATACTTTCTGGAGGCATTTTTGCATCAAGATCAGTGAGCACTGGGATGCGTGGGTGGCTCATGGTTGAGCCTCTGCCTTCAGCTCAGGACATGTTCCTGGGGTCCGGGATCAACTCCCACATCAGGCTCCTTGCGGGGAGCTTGCTTCTGCCTATGTCTCTGCCTATCTCTCTCTCTGTGTCCCTCATGAATAAATAATAAATAAAAATCTTAAAGATCAGCAGGCATTGGTGCTAGTTTGGATGGAATGGGAGAAGGAAGAGTAAGGGAGGCACAATCTGTAATTTCTGAGGGTATATCTGGGCCAAGACCAGGGGGAGGCAAACAAGGAAACTGGGGCACAACATTTAAGGACTCATTCTCACATCAGTGCAATTGCAGGGCACCTCAAGGGAGGGGGCTTGAAGGCAAAATTTAAGAATGCCGTGCTTAACAGTTTTATTGAGGTATAATTTACACACCATAAAATTTATCTGTTTAAGTGTGCAATTCGGTGACTTTTTAGTAAATTTGCAGAGTTGGCCAAACATCACCCCAATCCAGTTTTAGGACATTTCCATCACCCCCAGAAGATCCTTTATGCCAATTTGCAGTCCAGACCCACAGCCACCCCCAGTAACAGGCAATCACTAATCTAATTTCTGTCTCTGTTGGTTTGCCTTTTCTGGACATTTTGTGTAGATGGAATCATACAAAATGTGGGTTTTTTTTTTTAAGGTTTTATTTATTTGAGAGACAAAGAGTGTGTGCATGAGCTGGGAAAAAGACAGAGGGAGAAAAGAAGCTGACTCCCAGCTGAGGATGGAGCCCCACATGGGTTCCCAGATCCTGGGATCATGATCTGACCTGGAGGCAGATGCTTAACCAACTGAGCCACCCAGGAACTCCAAAATGTGGCCTTTTGTATCTGGTTTCTTTCACTTAGCAAAATATTCTCAAGGTTCATCCATGTTGTAGCCTGTATCTGTAGTTTGTTCCTTTTTATTGCTGAATAACATTCCCATGTATGGATGTACCACAATTTATCCATTCACTAGTTGATGGGCATTTGGATGGTTTCATTCATGATGAAAAATGGTGGCAGGAATATTCACATACAAGTCTTTGAATGGACATATGCACTTATATCTCTTGGTGTTTGTTGGGTCTTATGGTAAGTTTCCGTTTGACTTCTTAAAGATTTTATTTATTATTTATTATTTATTAATTTTAGGGAGAGAGTGTGAACAGGGGTAGGGAGCAGAGCGGGCAGGGGAGGGAGGGGTAAAGAATTTCAAGCTGACTCATGCTGAGTGCAGAGCTGGATGTAGGACTTTTACCTCATGACCCTGAGATCATAACCTGAGCTGAAACCAAAACTCAGATGCTCCATGGACTGAGCCACCCAGATGCCCCTGTTTAATTTTTTAAGAAATGGCTAAATTGTTTCTCAAAGTGGTTGCAACATTTTATATTCCCACTAGCAATAGGTTCCCATTTCTCCACATCATCACCAGCACCATCTTTCTTTCTTTTTTTCTTTTTTTTTTAGCACCATCTTTCTGACTGAAGTTGTTCTGGTGGGTGTCATGTGCTGTTAGTCCTGTGAAACAGAAGTGGGAATGTCCAAGAAGCAGATGGGCAGGTCTGAACTCCAGCTGGAGATCTGAGCTGCAGACATACCTTTGGGAGCCTCAGCCTCATTTTGTCAGTCAACTAACAACAATTTTTGAGCACCTACTATGTAGCAAGTACCATTCTAAGCCCTGGGGTTTCAGCTGTGAAAAATACAGCCATGTGGGTACCCTTGTGAAATTGAAGGTGTAGTGGAGGAGACAAACCATAGACCAATAAAAGTAATCTCTCTCTTTCTCCTTCTGCTCCTTCCCTCACCCACAGGCTCCCCCGCAAAATAAGTTAATAAATCTTAAAAAAAAAAAAAAAAAAGTAGTGTTCTGGGTAGAGTGGACAGCAATGCACAGCAACTACAAAGGTCCCAAGGTGGGAATGTGCCAGATAGAACCAAAACTTTGGGAGTGGGTGTGATGATCCAGAAACAGTATACAGGTTGAGCCGAGTAGCGACCCAGGACAAAACCCGGTGAGATATAGACATTTAGGGAGAAGGCAGGAGACAGTGATGATGCAGCCAGAGAGGTGCTAGCGGAGCTAGGAAATGATACGTTGTCTCTGAAATCTAAAAAGAAATTACTTTCGAAAAAGAGGAAATGATCCATGAAGACTAACCTGTGAGATAACTAATGAGGGCTCATGTGAGGCTGTGGGATAGGCAAACTGGAAGATCACTGCTGCCTTTTGGTGAGAGGAGTTTGGAAGCATTCAGGAGGCAGGGGGTGGTGAGGCAGTAGAGACAGCAAATGCAGGTGTGAGCCTAGACCATTCCTTGGAGGAGCCTGACTGGAAGGAGCGAGGGCAGTTTCCCACAGCAACCAATGGTGAGGGAGTGAGAGAGTATCAGAGGGTTCCAAATTTTCTAAGCTCGGGGATCCTGGAGTGCAGTGATTTTGGAGTCTGAAATCAGACAGACCTGGGTTAAAATCCTGAGCCCCTACTTACCAGCTGGGTCACCTTGACTTGGTCCCCTCTCCTCTCTGAGCCCAGTTTCCTCACCTGCAAATAGGGACGTTGCTGTCCTTTTCATGGGAGGTTGCAGCTGGTGCTCAGCCAGCACATTTGCAAAGTGTTCAGCACTTGTAAATGCAAGCTGTAGTACAAGGAGGCGAGGACACATCTCATTTTTTTTTAAAGCTTATCATCAGTCGCAAATAATAACAATGGCAGCTACTATTTATGAAATGCTTAGCATGTCCCAGACACCCTGCAAAGTACTTTGCAAGCACGTCACCCCTCCTCCCCGGCGCTCCCCCAGCTCACTCTGCTCTAACTACACTGGCCTGTCCTTTGAACACTTATGTTCCTGCCCCAGGGCCTTTGCACTTGCTGTTCCCTTTGTCTGGAACTCTTCCCTCATGTATCCAAATGGTTCCCTCCCTCCCTCACCTTCTTCAGGTCTCTGCCCAAATGTCACTGCCCAACCATCCTGACTAAAGTTTACTCTCGGCCTTAGTCTGGATGCCCCTTCCTCCCCATAGCCTGTGTATTTTACCACCACCCCCCACCTTGTCTGTCTTGCCCCATAGAATGTTCAGCCCCACAAAGGCAGGCATTTTTATCTGTTGTTAAAGGTGCGTTGCCCACGGTAGATGTTCCACATAGTAGATGTTCAATAAATCTTTCACTTGATCCTCCGGACACTCGAGCCCTTCACACATACTAGGTACACGGGTCCTCACAACCACCCACATTGCAGATGAGGAAACTGAGTCGGAGACGTCTTTGTCGGGGGTCACAGAGGGTCAGCACCTGCCTCTGGGTGTTGGGCTCCGAGAAGGGGCAGCGCAAGCCCCCACCGCGGCGTTCGGCGCCCTCCCTCGCGACCCTCGGCGCGCGGCCACTGCCCGGGAAAGGCCTGAGTCATCGCCGCCTCCAGACGGCGGCGGCCGCGGGCTGCGGGCGACGGCGGCGGCGGCCCGGGCGGCGGCGCGAGGTGATGCGGGGACGCCGGGAGGGGGCGTGAGTGCAGGGAAAACAGAGGAAATTAACCCCGCCGGGCGCTCCTCCCGCCGCCCCGCCGCCCCCGCGGCCCGCTGGGGCGTGGGCGGGTGGGCGCCTCCGCAGGCCCCCTCCGCGCGAGGGGCGGACCCCGAGTCCCGCGGCCCCGGGGCAGGTCCCGAGTGCCGGACCCCCCGCCCCCACCCCAAGTTCGCGTAGTGAGTGGAGACCCGCCCGGACTAGTCTGCGAGAGGCTGGGCTCCTCCGTCTCGGCCGCCCCGCGTTACGATGCGCCCCTCGGTGTCCTGGGAAGTCCCCCCGCTGCCGGGTGACACCCCCACCCTCCACCACTGCCGCACCGTCATCCGAGCAGCCGGTCTCCTGGCTCTGGACCCGCCACTCTGGGCTTCCCTGGCCCCGACACCACCGAGGGGGCCCCAGAGCGGAACCGGGGAAGCCCCTTCCCCCGGGGCGCGGGGGCCCTGGGTGCCCCGGCTGCGGGGCGCGCACGAGGGTGGCCCCGCGGCTCCCGACGCCTGCGCCCCCGGGCTCGAGAGCGGGGTCGGGGTCGGGGTCGGGGTCGGGGTCGGGGTCGGGGTCCTAGCGGTAGAGGGTGGGGACCTGCCGGCTTCGGGCGGCGCGCGTGCGGCGGCTGCGGCTGAGCCCGGGGGGCGTGGGGTGCGGAGCGCCCAGGGCTCCGACAGGGGCTGCCCGCGGAGGGTGGCCCGGGAGCGCCTGGGGGGCGGGAACGCCGCTGGGGGGCGGGGCTGGGAATGCCGCGGCGGTGGGGGTGGGGCGGGTGGGGAAGGCCGCCGCAGGGCGCCCCGCTGGGGGTCGGGGGTCCCCGCGCGGCGGCGGCGGGGCTGCGGGGGGCGGTCTGGGCGCCCCCCGCCCCCGCCGGGCTCCGGGCCGGAGCCGTGACGTCACGGCGGCTGGAAGTGCCCGGCGCGGAGGCGCGGGAGGGGGTGGGGGGCCGAGCCGGCGCTTTATAAGCGGAGCCCGCCAGGCGCGCCGAGCCGCAGCCCGCGCCCGCGAGCCCCCCGGCCGGCCCCGGCCCGGCCCCCAGCTCGCGCTCGCGCCCCCGGGGCGGCTGGGCGGCGAGGGACGGAGCGCCAGGCGGCGGGCCGGAGAAGGGACGCGGCGGGCGGCCGCGGGGCATGAGGCGGGGGCGCGATGTCGGTGCCGCTGCTCAAGATCGGGGCCGTGCTGAGCACCATGGCCATGGTCACCAACTGGATGTCGCAGACGCTGCCCTCGCTCGTGGGGCTCAACGGCACCGTGTCCCGCGCGGGCGCCTCCGAGAAAATCGTGAGTGGCCGCCGCGCGGGGGGCGCTCCCGGGGGGCGTGGTGCCCGCGCCGCCGCAGCCCCCGGGGGCCCCCGCCCCCCTCGCCTCCCGGGGCGCCCGGCCGCGGGGCGCCCTCCCGGGCTGGGGCCGGACGCGGGGGAGCCCCGGGACCCCGACCCCCCCCCCGCGCCCTTTATTCTCCGGATTATTGCTGCTTCTCATTATTAGTGAGCAGGGTCCGAGGGGCAACAATGTGCTGGGCTCGCTCGGCTCCCCGCGCAGGCGGCAAGGGCTGCGCAACGGAGCCGAGCCCGGCGGAGTGGGGCGGAGCGCAGGGTAGATTCGGGGGGCCCGGGCGGACCTTGCCTCTGAAGCCGGGAGCCACGGGCTCTCCGAGCGTCTCCACCTTAAGGATCGCGGACTGTCCATGTATCTCTGAGTCGTCCCGTCTCCCTCTCTGTCTTTTTCTGTCTCTGTCTATTCTTTCGCCTCTGGTTTGCTTCTCTGTCTCTCCCTGTCTCTGTCTCGATCTCTGTTGCATTGTCTCTGACTTTGTATCTCTTTCTGTCTTTTTCTCTCCCCTGCACCCACCCCGCCCCCCCTCCCCCCTCCAGCCCCAGCAGCTCCTTCCCGGTTACCTGCTTCACCATGTGCTGAATATTTATTCCCAGAACTCGCCCTCTCTCTAGGAGGCAGATGAGTCTCAAGACTGGGACAGGGGCGAGGGCTGGCGCTGCCCCCAGAAATACAGGATTGCCCCTTGCCTCATCCCATCCTATCCTCCTCTATCACCTTCATCCTCCAGCTTCCGTGGCCTCAGAGCTTTTTTGGGGGGGGAGGAGGGGTGCGGGAAGACTCAATGGTGATCAGTAATGGTGTTCCTGGTGTCCTGGGGAGAGAGAAGAAGGCAGCCTCCACTGCAAACTTCCCTCGGTCTCCTCCAGATCCGGCTCTCCCCTCCCATCTTTCCCCCTCTTCAATCGGTTTGCGGGACTCCTCCCAATAGGTGGAACTGGGATGCACGGAGCTCCCTCTCCTGCTCAGTGTTTCCCTAACTTCACCAGCTCCCCTGTTCAGCCCCCAGTGGCCACCACACCACTTTCTTTCTCCTTGCTAAGAGGAAAAGAAGTCTTTGCTCCCAAGGGTTGAAGGCAAGGTGGGGGGGCGGGGGGCATGCACTGTGCCCAGGCTTTGTCCATCCCCTCGGGGGGAGATGGTTATTGGGCTTGGCACTGGTGAGGGCTTTCAGTCCAAATTCTCAGACTTGAAGCTAATGTGTGAAACAGTGTCTTTCTGTGTGTCTGTCACATTGAGTGATATTATTCGAGTATATCCTGGTGTGTCTATCTAGGCATGAGTTTTGGTGTGTGAGTGGGGTTGGGTGTGAATTGAGGGAGAAAGTTTATGAGCTTTGCCAGCAGAAGGGTCCAAGTGTGTCTTCCTGTATGTGAAGGTGTGTCCCAGAATGAATGTGAGTGTGTCCCTGAGTGAGTGTGTCTGGGTGTGGATGTGTCCAAGTGCATATCTGCAGTTCTATGTCCCTGACTGTTTGTGTGTGTTCTATGTCCATGAGTTTGTACACATGAGTCTGTGACAGGCTTCTTGCTCTTTTGCCTTCTGAGGGGGAAGAGAGATGATGTCTCATTGGAATCAGAAGCCAGATTCCCCTCCCCCCCTCACAGAGTGCGGGTCTGTGTAAAAGTGTGCATGTAATATGTATAACATATGGTGTGTGGGGAAGGTGTACTACATAAATGTGGAAGAGTGTGTCTCTGAGTTACGATTTTGTGTGCACATGTGTCTGTGCTAATATGTATATGTGTGTTTTGTGTGCGTATAAGTATAGACATGTATGTCCTTAGAAGCCTGTGCCTATGTGTATATCTGTGAATGGTATGTGTGCCTACCTTGTATGCATGTGGGTGGATTCCTGCATGAATCATGTGTTTTCTGTAAGTGTGTGTGCATGGATGTGTACCCAAACAGAACTGCTCTTTTTTTTTTTTTTAAGATTTTATTTATTTATTAGAGACAGAGTGAGAGAGAGAGAGAGGGACGGGGAGAAGCAGGCTCCATGCAGGGAGCCCAACGTGGGACTCTATCCCAGGTCTCCAGGATCACGCCCTGGGCTGAAGGCAACGCTAAACCGCTAAGCCACCGGGGCTGCCCCAGAACTGCTCTTCATTCCGATCTATATATAGCTAATAGGACCACAGCCCAATACTTCCACAAAATTACCTCCTGAAAGCTAGTATTTCTCCCACCCCTGAGCCCCACTCCATCCTTCAGTCTCACTAAGCCTTGCACAAGGACTCGGTGGAATGAGATGCCAGGACTTAGGACCTGAGGGAGGGGAACTGTCATATGAGAGTGCTCTAGAAAGGGTCTTGGGAGTCTGGTAGACCAAGGTCAGAATCTACTCTCCCACATCTTGCTCTATGACCTGCTCTTGACTCTGGGTGCCAGTGAGTTCACCAATCTGAGCTCTGGTTTCCTCATATATAAAATGAGAATTATAATTCCTAAGTCCCAGAATTGTTGTGGGTAACAGAGATCTATAGTTCAGCTTCCCACCTATCCACCCTTTCCATCTGTTTCTCCACCATCCATCCATCCCTTTATCCTCCCATCCATCTCTCCATCCACCTCTTCATCCATCTGTCTCTTCAGCCAGCCATTATCTGTCATCTGTCTCTCCATCCCTCCTTCTTTTCATGTATCTGCTCATCCTTCTATCTATCCATCATCCAGCCATCTCTTCGTCTATCCTCAATATCCATCCTTCTATCCATTTTGTTTATTCAGCAAACCTCTATGTCAAGCATGTTTTATTTATTATCCATTTTGTTTATTCAGCCGCCTCTACGTCAAGCATGTTTATGCCTAAAAGCTCCAACTCAGTGCCTGACATAGTAGATGCTCAGTTAGCAATAGGAGTTTAAGTCATACATATCCGGGTTTGAATTCTGGCCCTGCACTTTACTAGCAATATGTCCTTGGGGAAATTATTTAATCTCTCTAAGCTTCAATATCCTCATTAGTCAAGGAGAGTTTAGAGTCCCCATTAGACCACAGGATCCATGAGGAACCACAGAGGACATCTGTGTTTTGCTCACTACTGAACCCTAAGTCCTGATGCACTAATAATAGGTCTACAATAAATATTTGTCAAGTGACTGAACAGTAATCACATTTTCATAAGGATTCATGGATTCCACCTTTATATGAAAACAAATGGCTGGGAGTATAGTAGTAGTGTTCAGTAAGGAGGAGTCACTTTGTTTGCCATGGTAGTCAATCACATAGAAGGCACAGAGTAAATATTTGTCAAGTGTCTAAGTCAAGAATCCGCTTTCCTGGGGTGCCCCGCTGGCTCAGTAGGTGGAACATGCGACTCTTGATCTCAGGGTTGCGAGTTTAAGCCCCACATTGGGTGTAGAGATTACTTAAAAATAAAATCTTAAAAAAAAAGAATCTTGGGGTACCTGGGTGGCTCAGTTGGTTAAGCATCTGCCTTCGGCTCAGGTCATGGTCCCAGAGTCTTGGGATTGAGCCCCACATCTGGCTCTTTGCTCAGTGGGGCGCCTGCTTCTCCCTCTCCCACTCTCCCTGCTTGTGTTCTCTCTCTATCAAATAAATAAATAAAATCTTTAAAAAAAAAAAAAAAAGAATCCATGTTCCTAAGGATTGGGGAGAACAAATGGAAGTTACTAGGCATATCCGAGGTGCTCAGTAAGGATTTGTAGAAAAGTGTAGAGCACCAACATGAGTTAACTGAGCAGTTCAGGGATTCTCAGTCATGAGGAAGAAGATTGGATGCTGGTGTTTGACTTAATAAAAGGCCTCAGTGGTGAGGTGGAGGTGAGCTCAGATCCTCTGGCTATTCTTGTCTCAGACTGCCCCCCCCCCCCCAATTTGATCTGGAGAAACAGCTTAGCATTCTAAGAGATTCTAAGAGTGGTGTTACAGGTCATCGCTGGAAAGGAATGGGGAGGAAGCTTCCACCATTACTACCTTTGGCCAACTCTCAGCCATAAACCATCCCTGTGGGATGGGAGCCTTCAGCGGAATGGCTCCTCATCTGGGAGTCATAAATCCAGAACCAGACTAAGAGCTGTCAGCCCCTTGCCGGCAGCTGCCGTCATTACAGCACCTGAAGAGAGTTACCTGCATCTTATATGTTATGCCCTTGCCCATCTGCTCACCCTTCCTTAAGGGCTGGAAAAAGGAAGGGGAAATGAACAAGAGGTATTCTGTTGGGGGAGGACCCTTTTCCTCATGGAGGAATAGGGGAAGGGCCTAAGCAGCTATCCACAAAGGGCTCTTTGAGGACTTCCTGCAAAGAACGAAAACTCAAATTCCATGTCTTTTCTTGACAGTTTCCTGGGGGAAAAGGCTCCAGATACTCGGTATCAGTCAAGAGAGGTCAGGGTACACTGTGATAACAAGCAGCCTCAAAGCTCGGTGGTTTAATGCAACACAGGTCCACTTCTCCCTTGCATTGTATGTCCATTGTTGGCTGGAGAACTTTGTCCATAGGAGTCATTCAGGGACCCAGGATGATGGAGGCTCTGTGGTGACATGATCATTGGAACAGAAAAAGGAAGGCAGATCCTCCATCAGGTCCAAAAGCTCTACTCTGGAGTGTTACTTTGGTCACATTTCATTGGTTAACATAAGTCACATGACATGCCTAACCTCAAAGAGGGTGAGAAGTGTGGTCCTTCCATGACCTGAACAGAGAGCAGTGGCAAGATGTTTGCGAACAGGGGATCCCTGGGTGGCGCAGTGGTTTGGCGCCTGCCTTTGGCCCAGGGCGCGATCCTGGAGACCCGGGATCGAATCCCACGTCGGGCTCCCAGCATGGAGCCTGCTTCTCCCTCTGCCTGTGTCTCTGCCTCTCTGTCTCTCTCTGTGTGACTATCATGAATAAATAAATAAAATCTTAAAAAAAAAAAAGATGTTTGCGAACAGCCCTAAACAGCACCCCACTCTGCTGATTCCCCCCCCTCTTATCCTAAGCAACAAGAATTCTC
Organism: Canis aureus; assembly: GCF_053574225.1. Classification (NCBI taxonomy): domain Eukaryota; kingdom Metazoa; phylum Chordata; class Mammalia; order Carnivora; family Canidae; genus Canis; species Canis aureus. Next base: position 52,307,565 of record NC_135629.1, read on the forward strand.
TTAGAGGGTATCTCCCTTCATTCACTCATTTATTAACAAATGCTTATTCAGCATATACTATGTTCTAGGCACTATTTTAGGTGCCAGGGATATAACAATGAACAAAAAAGATAGTCTTGCCCTCAGGGAGCTGACATTCTAGAGCAGGGATGGGGAGAAATAAATAACTAGACAAATCTATAATATTTTAGATGCTAATGCATCTACTATGAAGAAGCATAGAGCAGTATAAGGGGAGTGGAGAGTGATAGGGGGATTATTTTTGATTGGGTGGCCCCTATGAGCAGGTGACATTTGAGCAGAAATTTGAAGGAAGTAAGCTTTTGCCTACCTCACTTGAACTCATATTTAAAGGAAGAGAGTTACAAGTAGAGGCAAGAGCAAGTGCAAAGGCCCTGAGGTAGGAATATGTCCAAAATATTGGAGAAACAGTGAGGAAACCGTGGCTGAAGCAGAGTGCACAAAGGGTGGAAAGCAGTTGGAGATGAGGGCAAGAGGTGACAAGGGAGTTGCATCATGCTCAGGGATGGGGGAACCTCATAGGGATTTTAGATTTAACTTGTGACTCTTCATGCTTTCTATTTCTCCTTGCACTTTAAACCTTCTAATATGCTCTGCATAGTCAACTTATTTATCTTACTGCCTGATTCACCCCTACTATAATGTTAGCTCCACAAGGGCAAGGATTTTTAAAAAGTTATATTGACTGACTAGTACTTAGTATAGGGCCTAGCAATATTAGGTGTTCAATAAATACTTGTTAAGTAGATAAATGGAATTCCAGGGAGGGTTCTGAGCAAGGGGAGGAACAGGACTTTGTTCAGGTGTTCAGCTTCCCTCTGGCTCCTGTGAGGAGGGCAGACTATGGGGGATGAGAGTGGGAGCCAGAAGACTAGTGAGGAGGCCACTGCACTGATCCAGGTGAGTGATGATGGGGGTTGGACCAAGGTAGGGGCCAAAGGGGTGGAGAAAGTAGGCATATTGTGAAGTTGACACCCACCTACCATATTTACCTGCTCCTAAATTGTGGGCATCCATCTTCTGTTCAAACACTTAAAGTGTGAAGAAACATTATTGAACATCTACTTTGTACTGGGAAGGGTCCTGGGCCATGGGATGTAGAGATGAATAACATCCCTGACTTCAATCAGATTGCAGTCTCACTAACGGTACTTGTGACACAACACAGTGTGCATGGTAATAAGGATATTTCTGGAGTGTTATGGGGGTGCAGGGGAGGGCATCTAAACCAGCCAGGGTCAGAGGAGGTTTCTTGGAGGTGGTGGCCCTCAAACTGAGTCTAACCATTGAGAAGGAATTCACCAGGTGAAGACAGAGCGAGAAGGAACAGCATGAACAAAGGCTCAGAAGCAAGGGGCATCATGGTGAGTAGAGAGAGAAAGCAGTTTAGAGTTCCTGGAGATTTATGTGCCATGTTGGGGGGAGCGTAGAAGTGGCCTGCATAGCCAGAAGGGTCCATGTCATAAAGGGATTTGGACACTTCGTTCTTAGTATCAAAGGACGGGAGATTTGGAGGGGTTTGGAGCAGGAAAGAAATATGAAGTTTCCTATTACATTTATTTAAGTATTTTTAAGATTTTATTTATTTATTCGTAAGAGACAGAGAGAGAAGCAGAGATATAGGCAGAGGGAGAAGCAGGCTCCTCGCAGGGAGCCTGATGTGGGACTCAATCCCCAGACCCAGGATCACACCCTGAGCCAAAGGCAGACACTCAACCACTGAGCCACCGAGGCACCCAACCTGTTGCATTTTTAAAGAAAAGGTTTATTTATTTATTTTAGGGAAAGAAAGAGAGCATGAGTGGGAGGGGCAGAGGCAGAGGGAGAGAGAATCTCAAACAGACTTTGCACTGAGTGTAGAGCCTGACGTGGGGTTCGATCTCACGACCCTGCCCCGAGATCACAACCTGAGCTGAAACCAAGAGTTGGCCCTCAACTGACTGCACCACCCAGGCGCCTCTGCCTGTTGCATTTTTAAAGAGACCTCTAATTGTTAGAAAATCCTTCTAGATTGTGAGTATGAAATTTGCCTCTTCGAGCTTTTGCCTACCTCTCTTGAACCAAATCTGAACTCCTTACCCCGGTTCAACTCATAAAACCTCACTCTCTTTATCCACAAAATGGGGATAATGGTGGAATGTTCCATATAACATTGTGCTTAGCAGTGTACCTGACATATAGGAAGGTGCCTGGAAAGGTCAGCTATTGTAATTATTATTGCTATTATTATTATTGCAAGACTCTACCTGCCTGAGTCTCTCAGGTCTTGGACCACTCTTCCATCTTTTTTCTTGTTTCTGCCTCTGGAACTTTGTATTTGCTGTGCCATCCTTTGGGAACCTCCTCTAGCCTGCTCCTTCTCACCACTTAGGTCCCACTTAGGTAACACAAATGTTACCTCCTCAGAGAGATCTCCTTTAACCACTCCAGCTAAAATATCCCCACACTGTTATTTGGACCTGTTCTATTTCTGCCCAGCACTCATAATTATCTGAAATCATCTTGGTAATTGTTTGCCACCAACAGAATAGAAGTGCCGTGCAAGCACTTTGTCTCTTTTTGTTTATTACTGGGATCTTCTCCTTTAGGGTAGTAGGTATGTCCTGAATGGTCTCACTTCTTTCTGACCGCATGAGATTACTGCCCCTTCTTCCTCCTAATGACACCTCTGAACTTTGATGAGAATTTCTGTGATTCCCCAGGCTTTTTCTGTGAATCAGAAGTGTGTTTCTTTTCTTTTTGATTTTTTAAAGATTTATTTACTTATTTTGAGAGAGAGGGAGAGAGAGAGAGCTAGTGGTGCAGAGAAAGAATCTTTTTTAAAAAAAGATTTTATTTATTTATTAGAGAGACAGCATGAGCAAGGGAGAGGGGCAGAAAGAGAGGGTGAAGCACCTCCCTGCTGAGCAGGAGCCCAACATGGGGCTTGATCCCAGGACCTGGAGATCATGACCTGAGCTGAAGTCAGACACTTAACTGACTGAGCTACCCAGGTGCCCTGAGGAAGAGAGAATCTTGAGTAGACTCCCCATTGAGCATGAAGCCCAATGTGGGGCTTGATCTCACGACCCTGAGATCATGACCTTAGCTGAAATCAAGAGTTGGATGCTTAACCAACTGAGCCACCCAGAAGCATCTATTTCTTAAAGCTTCTTTTCATGTGTCCTTGTTTTCCAATATTTTTCTGTGTGAATGGATGTCTGACGAGTGTGCACTTTGCCAACCTCCCACATCAAGGTATGGAGTAGTCTAGCTACCAGAGAGCAGAGTCATTCCCAACCAGCAATCACTGAATCCATCTATATACCGAGTTCTGTGCTGAGGACTGGGAAAAGAGCAATGAACAAACTGTCTCTTCCCTCTTAAAGCTTCATAGGGAGACAGTCAATGTAGAATTGTGTAAATAGCTATATAATCACAGTTTAGTAAGGGTCATGAAGGGGGAGCTATGGAGACATAAAAGCATGTAATTGGGAAAGGGTGGTCAGAGAAGACTTTTCTGAGGAGGTGACATTTGCCCTGAGACATGACGGTTGAGAAAGAGTTGGGCAGAGACAGCTGATAAGGTGGAGGGTGAGAGGCCAAGAGAACAAAGTGTGTAATAGTGTTGGGGTGAGACAGCAAGTGGTGTGTCTGAGGAGCTGGTGAGCTAGGTAGTAGCCTTAGCATGTCGGTGTTCCTGACCACCACCCTAGACCTAGTGCACCCCACATTTGATGCCAACATAAGAGATGGCTTGAGGTGCAGCCTTTGCCTATGTTTCAGCACCATGGACAGCCACCAAGGGAAGGTGGTCTAGGCCTTGGGGCCACTTGAGTGAGGCTAAAACTGTCTTCTTCCTCTTCCAGAGGGAAGCCCTGGTTTCTGCTTTTGGTGTCTTTCATGCCCCCAGTATCCTTCTCCCCTCTGACTCTGGATGGCTGTCGCCTCTTTGTGAAGCACCAGTGGGGAGCAGCCACAAAGCTGAGCAAGGAAGAAAGGCAACCATCTGGGGGAGGCCCAGGTGCTTTCAGAGAGTTTGATGTGGGGTTGGGTCTGTCTGTGTGTGGGCGTGAAGAGGCTGCCACTGGGAGACCCTGGGGGGTTGGGCGTTGGAGGGCAGGCTGGTTCCCAATCTTGCCTCTGTGTGTCTCACCCTTGATGCTTCACTGTCTTAAACTCTTGTCTTTGGAGTCTCTTTCTGTCCTTCTCTTTCTTGTATCTTTGTCATTAACTATATTCCCCTCCCTCTGTTTTAACTGTAGTTACAACACATGGGTGATTTTCAGTAAGTGTTTGTTGAGTGAATGTTGATTATCTCTATCTGCCTGTGTCTCAGTATCTGCTTCTCTTCATCATACTCTTTTCTTTCTCTGTTTCTGTCTCCAAGTCCTCTCTATGTCTCTGTCTTTGTCTCTGTGTGTCTCTGTCATCTCTGTCTCTTGATGTCTCTATATCTATTCCATCTCTAGCTCTAGGTCTATGTCTGACTCTCTACCTCTGTCTCTGTCTCTGTCTCTCTCTCTCTCTCTCTGGGATCCTATTTCTATGTCACCATAGTTGCTGTATCATAGTCCAGGATGCTGAGGGGGGGTGAGGGACAGAGGAGACTTCTCAGATCTGAGAGGGCTCTTGAGACAACAGGACAGAGCCAAAGCCTGTTGGCAGGATTCAGTGAATGGGACAAGATGAGCCAGACCAGAGTGAGCTCTTGAAGGCCCTAGAGGGGACCTGGGTAGTCTGTACCTCCAGGGTGCCAGAAATTGGAGCTAAGCTTTGAGGGGAGCCCAGGAGGAGGTGGAGGTTGGGGCTCAAACTCCCGGTGAGCCCCTTTCCTCCCTTACCCATTCCTATTCCACTGCTGCCACCTAGGAGAGCCTCCCTCTAGGACCCAGCCATCAGGCCCCAATGCTGGCTCCAAGATGGAACAGCTGTCTGGGCTGCAGCTGCAAAAGCTCATTTTGAACAAGGGAGATGATTGCAGGGGTGATTGGGGGAGGGAGAGACAAGGGGAGGATAGCAAGGGCCAAAGAGGAATCAGGCTTGATTGTTGCTGCTGCTGCTGCTGCTGCTGCAGTGGGTAGTTTGTCCAGGAGATGAGGAGACCAGGTGAGGCAGGAAAAGGCAGAGGGAGGTCTGTCTGCCTAGCTATGGTCCATCTGTCCCCACTTCTGGTCTCCCTGTTGTGAAGTTTCTCCTTCTGTCTCTGGCAGTCTCTCCCTCTTCCTGCATTTCAGGGCCTGCATCCCGACTCTGCTGACGTTGCTTGACCTCCCTGTTGCCTATCTTCTTCCCTCCTGCCTATATTCTGGTCCGCCTGTATCTCTGTCTCTCTTCCTGCCACTCCACCTAGATCTCTGCATCTCTCTGAGCCTCCCTGCCTGTCCCTCGGTGCTGCTGTCATTGCCAGAAGCATGGCTAGGGTTCAAGCAGCCCTTTGGATTGCTCTTTCTTTTCTTGTCATTTCGGCAATACTCAGGGGCTGGAGATAAATAGAGACAGCAAATTCCCAGGAAATGATGGGATCGTGTCCTTCAATAAAGGGATATTTACAAAGATATCTCAATTAGGACTAATTAATTAAATGAGCCACTTCCTCTGCCCTCTCCCCCACCCTATGGTCCCGCAGCCTCCTGGGAGAGAACCAGCCAATGAGTAGATGGCAGAGTCTGGTGCTCAGGCAGTGTCTCAATGTTTAATTTATAACAGCCTTCTCCCTGCTGCCCCATCAATCCATCTGGAAGGGCAAGGTGGCCACAGGCATATAGACTCAGGGGCAGAGGCTGGAGACCTGCCAGCCCCCCAGAGCTTGCCGGGGCATGTGTGTGTCTGTTGGAGACTGCCCCACATGTCAAGGTGTGGCATAGTATGTTTGAATGTGTCAGGGCATGTCTTTATGGCCCGCATGCCCCTTTGTATAAAAAGGATCTGATGGCTGCAGGGCATGTCTGAGCCCATGGATATGTTGGAGCAAGTCCGAGTGTGTCTCTCATATGGAAATGTCTGAGCGCAGCACGCCTGAATGTGTCAGGGTGCAACAGGACATGTGGAGCACAAAGAGGATGTGGCACGTGACGGGACCTGTCATAGCATGGCTGTGCTATGGAGGTCTGCACTGGCAGGCTAGGCATCTGTCCTCAAGGGCATGGCAAGATATGTCTTGCAGACCTCCCTGGCAGGAACAGTGGAGGGATGACAATATCTATAGCTTCCAGGAAGAGCTAGTCAGGCAGCCCTGCAGCTACACACTCTAAATTTCCCCAGCCCCTTCAGCACTGATGAATCAGAAGGGTTGAGCTCCTTCCCTTGATGTACTATTTACTCCCTTGTCCTCTGTAGCTTCCCTTCCCCAGTGCATAGCTTCGAGATCCCCAGTTCCCTCATTGTTGTGGTCCTACTCGTTCCCTTAGGATTACTTCTCAACCTCACCTCCACCTGCCCCTTCTCGCTCCACACAGAGGAGTTATCAATGCAAAGGGAAAATGTTGCTTCTCAAGTTTTATTTTCTAGCTACAAAGCCCTCAGTATAATGCTCAGCCTGGGACTGGGGCCCCCAGTGTTAGGACCAAAAGGATGATTCCATCTTCACAGAAAGGTTTGATGATGCAACCCTCAGTGTAATATCCAAAGAGGTAATGCAGCCTACAGTATAGTGACAAGTCTGTTGATGCAGCCCTCAGTGTGCCACCCTGATGAGTGAGTGATACAGCCTTCCGTACAATGACAGATCTGAAGATGGAGCCCTTTGTGCGATGGCAGGGTAGTGTTGGGGCCATAAACATATCTCAACAGGCACCGGTTGGGACACTTGGTGCAGTCAGAGAGAAGAGGAGTTTGCTCATTATGGTGAGTGCATTCTTTGGCTATTCCAGGAGGCCAGGATTCCCCAAGCCTGCTGGCTGAGGCTGGCTCCATTAGCCCTTGTAAGTGCCATGTGACCTCAGCAGGACACCAGGCTTATTAGTAAAGCATAAATTCTGCAAGAATATTTCTGGACTGACTGCAATGCTAATGAGTTAGTCCTGAGAGTGCAGCTGACAGAATGTACACAGATGTCAGTTCCTACTGAGAGAAGTGTGGGAATGTTCGTGGATACGGGTAGACACAAATGGACATAGAGAATTATATACATGGAAGGGCATGAGTTTTCTTTTTTAAAATTTTAATTCCAGTCTATTCACTGTTTCACCTGGTGTTCTTGAATGGACACAGATCTGTGGCATGTTTGTGGCTGCCAGGTAGACGTGCATGTGGGATCACACAGAAGGCCATGGGTATTTATAGGGAGGTGTTCACCTGTGCTATAGAACAACGCAGGGACACGAATGATCAAGGAGAAGGCAAATAGACACAAATATATCTGGTGCACAGATATAAAGAGTGGTTATGCAGATTGACTTGTGGGCTCATAATTGTGCACAGAGAATATGGGACTAGAACGTTATGAGCATTTCAGAGTGAAGAGAATGTTCATGGCCATGGGCAACAGTGCAAGATGCACATATACTTGCACTTGTCCACTGATACACACCAGCATTTGCCTGGATTTACACAAATGTGCACCTCTATACTTGGCTACTCACAGATGTCTCCAGATGTTCCATAAGTGTCCAGAGCATAGATGCTCACAGGTACCTATAGATAAACACAGGTGTCCACACAGTCATAGAACTTTTGGGTATCCCAATATCCACATGTTACTATTTTGGGAGGTGAATGACCAAGCCCCTCCCTCCCCCCAGGTCCCTGGACTCCTGGCTAAGTGAGATCTCAAACTCAATAGGAGTGGCTTTGGAACCCCCAGGTCCTTTTTGGATGAACAGGGAAGGGAAATCTAGTCACATGGGCACCTGGGTGACCTGGCGATGCCATCCAGGAATACAGTGTCCTGAGCCCAGCCTCACTCATCAGATTGTCTTGGCTGAGATTCTTTCCTGTTGATGCCCCCCTCCCATCAGAGCTAATTACGGTGGCCAGTGCTGGCAAATGGCTTAGAGTACCTGGTACAAGGAAGAACCCAGTGAATGTTAGGGACCATAATTATCAGTGAGTAGAATCATTATTCCCATTATGAATATTCTCCTTGAAATGCAGAATGCCTTGTTCTTTGTGTCTAGTTTTCCAGCCTTTTCTCTCATCCCCACCCCCACCCCCCATCTTATCCTACCTGGCACCCATCGAAGTGTCCCTCCGGCCTTCTAGCTTCATCTGTTTCTCTCCTGCTCTCACTTGAGAGAGTCAGTCCTTGAAAGCCATGGTTTCCTTTCTCATTGGTTGGCTCTTGCCTGACATCCTCTTTGTTCTCATCTGCCTCTAAGCATCACGGTCTGGTCTGTCTGCCTGGGGATGGGTGGGTGTCAAAGAATGTGTTTGGAATAGAAAGCCCCCTAAAAGGGCCTGGTTTAAGAGGAGCTTTAGATAAGGAATGCAGGGAATCTCACAAAACCCAGTATCTGGGGCTCCAGGACCTTGGAAAGTCATCACTCACACACTCATTTCAATTCCGTAGCAAATACTTATTCCGCACCTACTATGCACCATGTAGACAAGACAGACAAGGCGCTTGCTCTCATGGAGCTGGCATTTTATTGGGAAGAGGCCAGTAAGAGCGAGGAATTATAATCCTGTAATAGTGCTGTTCAGAGAGTTAAACCAGGGCAAGGGATGGTGGCAGAGGCGGGGCTCCTTTGAAGCCAGGAGGGAAGCCCCTCACTCTCCCCCATCCCTTTTCACTCTGGGCACCCCTCAATCCAGCATCCTCTGACCCCCTGGGCACCATCAGCTCCACAGCCCCACACCTTTTAATTGCCTTGACTTTCATGTTCCAACTCCATCTCCCTGGACTGGAAAATTTGCCTCTTTCAGTGTGTATCAGGAATCTGCTTGTCCAGTTTGCTGAGACTGGACAACTCTGGGACCTGGAACATGTGTTGTGGAAGTCTCTTTCTCAGTAGGGATTTATAGGTAGGAGCCTGTCTCTTGGAAGAGGCCCTGGGAGGGGAGGCAATGATAGGCACCCATCATTTATTCTCTCATTCATTCACTTACTAGACAAACTGACTGAGTGCCTAGAGTCCCAGGTGCTGTTGTAGGTGCTGAGACACAGCTGTGAATACAATGGATCTGTTCATCTTGCGATGTGTATTTTATGCTGGATGCACAACAAATGTGTAAGCAAATAAATAAATTAAAAAGGTTTTTTATTTATTCATTTGAGAGAGTGAGTGAGCGAGAGCATGAGGAAGGGGGAGGGACAGAGGAAGAGAGAGAAGCAGACTCCCCTTTGAGCAGGGAGCCCAACATAGGAAGGAGGGTTGATCCCAGGATCCTCAGACCATGACCAGAGCCCAAGGCAGATATTTAACTGAGCCACTCAGGTAGCCCTAAAATTTTATTTTATTTTTAAAGATTTTAATTATTTGAGAGAGAGAGAGAGAACGAGAACAAGCAGGGGGAGTAGCAGGCAGAGGGAGAGGGAGAAGCAGGCTTCCCACTGAGCAGGGAGCCTGATGTGGGGCTCTATCCCAGGACCCTGGGATCACTACCTGAGCAGAAGGCACTGCTTAACCGACTGAGCCACCCAGGTACCCCAACAGGTTCATTTTACTTAGATAAACACTGTAAAGACAGCAAGGAGACATGAAAGGAAGTAATCAGGAGATTTGTTTTGTCAGGACATCTGGGTAGTATCTCTGGGGAGGTGACTTTTTTCCCATCTTTATTGAGATGTAATTGGCATATAACGTTTTGTAAGTTTAAGGTGAACAATGATTTGATACACATATCTATTGTGAAATGATTACCACAGCAGGGGTAGTTAACACCTCCATCACATAATTGCCTGTGTATGTGTGTGTGTGTTGACAACTAGAGATCTACTCTCCTAGCAGCTTGTAAGTATATGATACATTATTGTTAATTATAGTCACCATGCTCTACATTAGATCCCCAGAAGTTATTCATCTTATAATTGGAATTTTAGGGAGGTGACCTTTGAGCAGAGACCTGACAGATGAGAGGGAGTTGGCCATGGAAAAAGTGAGAGAAGAACATTTTGGGAGAGGGAACCACAGTGCAAATGCCTTGACATGGGAATGAGCTTGATGCCTTCTGGAAAGACAGGGCCTGGGTGCCTTGAGAGAAGGAAGGGCTGAGGTTGTATAGGTCAGCAGGGGATACTGCACGCAGGGTCTCACAAGCCAAGGAGAGATGTTGGTTTTTATTCTAAGTTCAATGAGAAGCTGCTGGACAAGTTGCAGTGGGGAAGAGTGCCATGATCTGACTCACGTTGTTTAAAGATCCCTCTAACTTCCATGTTAGGGAATGGGTTTCAGGGAGTGAGGGTGGAAGCAGGGACATGAGGGAGGAGGTAACTGCAATAGTCCAAGCAAAAGCCAGTGATGGCTGGGCCAGGATAAAAGCATCCAGAATGGTGAGCAGTGGGCAGATTTGGCACATGTCTTCAGTACAGCCACCAGGAGTTGCTGATAGATCATATGTAAGGGGTGAGAAAAAGGAACATAGGAATGAGATGGTAGCTGGAGAGAAACATGATGCCTAAGGAGAATTTTTCTTTCTTTCTTTTTTTCTTTTTCTTTCTTTCTTTCTTTCTTTCTTTCTTTCTTTCTTTCTTTCTTTCTTCTTTCTCTCTTTCTTTCTTCTTTATTTTCTTTCAGATTTTATTTATTTGAGAGAGAGAGGGAAAAAAAGCATGAGCAGGGGGACAGGCAGAGGGAGAGGGAGAAGCTAGACTCCTCTCTGAGTGGGGATCCTGACATGGGGCTTCATCCCAGGACACCAGGATCATGACCTGAGCTGAAGGCAGAAGTTTAACCGACTGAGCCACCCAGGTGCCCCCTAAGGAGAATTTCTAAAAGAAGGGGGGACCAGAGCAGACCAGATGATAGCTGGGTCACCCTGCCTCTTAATAGCCAGGAAGAGATAATGTTATGTACCCTCTTCTGTGCTCTGTGGAAAGCCAGTGTCTCCCCAAGATTTCCCTCCTCCCAAGGGGACCTATATTCTTTTGGTCATCCCTTGTCTTCGACTTCCTGCTTCTGCTGAATTATTATTCTCCATTTGACATCTTGTGCCCTTTGGTGTCTGCCTTGACCTTTACATAGGCTGAGAGCTCAGTCTTCAAAGTGATGGAAATGCCAGGGCAAGACACTTAAACTTCATCCTAAAAGCACTGAGGCCATTTTTCCATTCATGGATTTATTCAACAAGTACTTCTGAGAACCTACTCTGTACATCACAGGAGAGAAGATGGTGAACCAGGCAGAGTACAAGGGTCATCCTTCAAAATGAGGAGACAGGTAATGATCAAATATTCACAAATAAATATAAATGGCAAGTGTGATAACAGCTTTCAGGAAAAGATCTTTGGTGTTACAGGAGCTTCTAATAAGGGGATTTGATCTAATTTGAGAGATTGAGGAAGAAAGAGCTGGGATCTGAAGCTAAGACCAAACAGTGCTCTGGGCAGAGGGACATAATTATGCAAAGGCCCTGGGGTAAGAGAAAGTGTGGACAGTATGACAGGTTAAAGAAGACCTTGGAGGGGAAAGACTGTGTGGGCACACATTGGTAAGCTTAGTCTATTGTCTGCCTACAGCTAAGGTCATGATCTCAAGGTCCTGGGATCAAGCCCCATGTCAGACTTCTTGCTCGGTGGGAAGTCTGCTTTTCCTTCTCCCTCTGTCCCTCCCCCCATCTCATGCTCTCTGTATCAAATAAATAAATAAAATCTTTAAAAAAAGGAAAGGGAAGACTGAGTGGCTCAGTGGTTGAGCGTTTGCCTTCAGCTCAGGGCGTGATCCCAGGATCTGGGATCTGAGTCCCACATTGGGCTCTTTGCAAGGAGCCTGATTCTCCCTCTGCCTATGTCTCTGTCTGTCTCTCTCTCTCTGTGTCTCTCATGAATAAATAAATAAATATTTAAAAAAGAAAAGGAAAGGAAAGACTGTGTGGGATGAAAGCAGAGGTAAGTAAAGGGTAGACCTACATGACTTTAAGGTTGTGATAAAGTTTTGTTTGAAAAAAAAAAGTTTTGTCTGTATCCTAAGAGTAAAGGGAATTTACTAATGAGGTTTCAGTTGGGATGATGTTTTGATCAGATGTGCATTGTGAAAGTTCCCTAAGGTTCTCATGTGTAGAGTGCGCTGGCAAGAGAAAAGGCCAATCAAGGTAGACCAGATAGACTTTCTGAATTATGAGAGTAGATCATTTGAACTCAACTGTATCACCGAGTGGTGATAAAGATGGAGAACCAGGGTGCCTGGGTTGCTGTCTGTTAAGTATCTGATTCTTGATTCCAGCTCAGGTCATGATCTTGTGGTCATGGGATTGAGCTTCACATTGGGCTTCATGCTCAGCATGGAGTCTGCTTGAGATTCTCTCTCCTTTTCCCTAGGCCCCACCCCAAATAAATAAATTAATTAAAAAAAAACAGATGGAGAACCATGGATGAACACAAAAATGTTGAGGTGTTAAAGTCAATGAGACTTGGTGAGGGAATGGAAATGGGAGTGAGGATAATGCCTGGGCATCTGAACCACTGACTTGGCAGCAGTGGGAGAGGGAGATGCTGTGAAGATGATGAGAACTAGGTTCAAGAGAGGAAGGAGATCTTGCATTTCATTTTGAGTGTGTTGGGATTGAGATGCTTTTGAAACAGCCAAGTGGGGGGCAGGTCAAAGAGTCACCTGTATATTTGGGTTTGAAGTTCTGAGGACATTTACGCATGCAGGTGGTGATGGAAGCTTTGGCAAGGGTAAGTGCTTCTCAACTGGGAAATGATTTCACACCCAGGAGACATTTGGCAATATCTGGAGACATTTTATTGTCACAACTGGGAGGGGGTAGTCCTGGTGTCTAGTGGGTGGAAGCTGCTAAACATCCTACAGGGTTCAGGATTGTTATCCAGCCAAAATATCACTAGTGCTGAGATTGAGAATCCCTGGTTTAGAGTAACATTTAATGGCTAGGTGGAAGAAGATGAAAAGGAGATGTGTTGAGGTAGGAAGGAACCATGCAAACATGTGTCATAGTGTCCAAGGGAAGAAATATATCAAGAAAGAGAGAGCATTCTACAGAGTCAAATCCTGCTAAGAGATCAAGAAAGACGACAGGCTAAAAAGGGTCCATTGGATTTAGAAACATGGAGGCCATTGGTGGACTTTGCTGTGTTGGTGGTATGATAGGGTCAGAAACTAGATAGACATGATGGAGAAGGCAGTTAGTATAGATAACTAGGAAGAGGAGAGAAGTGGGAGACAGATGGGAGGAGAAATCAAGTGAGGCATTTGGGTTTTTTAATAGAGGAGACTTGAGTTCATTTAAAAACTAATGAGAAAGTTCTGCCTGAGAAGGAGTTGAATATGCAACACAAAGACAGGATATTGATTGTATAAGACTCCCAAGAAGGGAAAAAGGACCAAAACAAGAACAGCTGCATGAACCTTAAGATGAAAGGTACCTCCTCCGCTGTAACTGGGAGTAAGGACCAGGATGGGGAAGAAGTTTGTACACAATGACAGGAGAAGAGAGATTCCATTTGATGGCTCTCATGTCCCCTGGGAAATGTGAGAATAGAGAATGGCTAGAGCCTTTCTGCTTAGTTCAAGTGGCCTGGTGACAGTGTGCTGGACTTGCCCAGGCTATGCAGCAATGAAGAAAGCCTTCTTTAAAGTCTCCTCCTGAACTCTTGGTCTGATGTTTGACCTCTGAGCCTAGAGAGAGCTCAGATGGGGTGGAGGGAGATGTCCAACTCCAGTATTTATGAGATAAGACTTGTGATGGATTCTTGAAAAGTCCCCCATTCTTGAAGATTAATGCCATTTGTAATAGCCCATCAAGAAAGCCTTGTAGGGATCCCTGGGTGGCGCAGCGGTTTGGCGCCTGCCTTTGGCCCAGGGCGCGATCCTGGAGACCTGGGATCGAATCCCACATCGGGCTCCCGGTGCATGGAGCCTGCTTCTCCCTCTGCCTGTGTCTCTGCCTCTCTCTCTCTCTCTGTGTGTGACTATCATAAATAAATAAAAATTAAAAAAAAAAAAAAAAAGAAAGCCTTGTAATAATCCTTGAAAAAGACCCATAAAATCTACTTTGAGGAATTTTAGGTAATGGCATTGGAAAATAAAGTCCCCCTACCCTGGTTAATCCTGGGACACCACAATCAGCTGCAATGGACATTCATCCCAGAGGTCTGAGCTCCAGGGGGCAGCTCACCATGAATGGGGAGATGCTCAGGAGGTGGATACTTCAGCTATTAGATATCTCAGCAGATTATGAAGATCAAGCTCAGGCAGGGTGGACCCAGCCGAGATAGACCAGGCTCAACTCAGGTTCCAAGACTAGGGATTAGCTCAAGTCCAGGGACAGAACAGGGATTCACCCCTGAGGTCTTAAGACACTCCATGGTGGACTCTGAGACAGATGAGGGTCAGGCCCAAACCCTAGGTAGACAAAGGCTGAACTTGAGTCCAGGGATAGACCAAAGATAAGCCTGGTCCCAGGAGACCAGGAACAAATCCAAGTCCTGAGTGCATCAGGGCTACAGTGGAAGCCTGAGATAGACAAGGCCAACCCCACATCTTGGGAGAGACCAGAGCATAGCGCCTGATGACAGAAACATAAAATAGGCTTCTCTTGGGGGAGTTGAGGGAACAGCAAGTTTGCCCTCTGGGGATCTCCCTACTTGTTGAGACTCTTCCCTCAAACTGGTGAGTACCTCTGTGATTAATGTCCATTGCAAATGACATGGCATGTTCTAGGACTAATGAGGAGAAGTGAATTGTATTTTCCACTATAAGGTCATCCTAGGATCTGAGTTTGAGCCAGCACAGGCCCATGAGCCTGGAGACATGCTCAGCAGAGCTGACAGCTTGGGAATGCCCAGGGTGGCTGACCCTCCCTCCATGGTGGCTTGTGACCACTGATGCAGACTGGAGCAACACCTACATTCCACACAGGCACATAACACACAGGAGCTCACATATTCACACTGCAGCGCATGCACACGGGCGCGCACACACACACACACACACACATGGCACCAACCACACCTATGCCTCAAGCACACAGCAACATGCTTGGCACAGACATACACAGTGACACAGCAGCCACACACAGATCCTCATGCATATGTGCATAGACTGTATCACGGTCTCACACACTATCAGCCAACCAAGGCAGCACACTCAGACACAGCCTCCCACATGATGACACTTCCGTATTTGTGACAGTGGCATGATTCAAGGGGGAGTGGTGCACTCTGAGAACAGCGCCCTCTGGAGGTGTGCCGTGCAGTGCCTTGCCTTTCACATTCATAGTTTCCCCCACATAGTTTTGCACGCTCTTACTCATCCCCGTTTTATATATGCAGATGTGTAATTTCATACACTCACTGATGCTCACCCACTTAGGCTTATAAATGCCTATGCACAATTGTGGGTTCTTGGCCACACACAGACGTGCCACACATCCATCTCACTCTTTAAATGAGCTCATGCCGTTGACAGGGGTCTCTGCCTTGTGTGGTCACTTGGGGACCCCAGCTGACAGAGGCTTCTCATCAACACATGCTTCCACGATTGCTGAGACAAGAATGTGGCAAATCACTCACTGGCTCTTAAAGCTGTCACTGGGAAGTCACCAACAGTCACATGGCATTGGCTAAAGGGAGTCACAGGGCCATACCGTGGAAGCACAGCTCTCTCATGCACCCAAGAGAGAAGAAATGGAAAAGTTGTGAACAGTTGTGTTGGCTGCCACAGTTTCTTACACATTCAGAGAGTAACACACTCACACATGCAGCTTCACACATGCATGCTTGATCTCCTCTTTTATGGACCAGTCTTTATGACCTGTCCCTCTCCTTGGGACCAGGCCGGGAGCCACCCATGCCTTCCCAGTGGTTTGCTTGCAGAGCCACCTTGCCTCCTGGCATATCTGAGGGGCCTCCCCTCCCTCCTGAGCCGGGGGTCCCAGGGTAATGAGTTTCCAAGCTGGAGCTGAGAAAACAGCGCAGACACCTTCTCTGCCCCCGGAGTGGGTGGTATTTTTCCACAGACACTGGGGAAGAATAATAATAGGCATTGGGAGATCTCTGTATTGGCTGAGAACCTTCCCCATCTTGCCAGCTGCAGCTTGGAAGGGGAGCCTGGAGGGAAGAAGGCAAATCCAGAGAGACCCTCATTCTCCCCACCCGCATGTCCTCCCAACACCACAGGAGACCCTCTCCTTCCCCTTATGGTCCACCCACTCCTCCTTTCGACTACTTAAATATTCCAAGGCAGGAAGCTCATGAATATTTATAGGGGCCTGGCAGTGAGAGAGATAAAAAAAAAAAAACATTTGGAATTTATGAACCAAGATCCGTCTATAAATAACAGGCCTGTGGCTGATGGGGTTCTTCCCTCACCCACCACATTCCTTCAAGTTCAGTTCCAACCCTGTCCAAGCCTCCCGGAGCTACCCCACACGCACACACGTGTGCACACACACACATGCACGCATGCACACAGCTTGGCTGTGGTTGCACAAATTCCCATCCTCCAGTGCAGTGTCACACACACATAGCGAGTATACAGACATGTGTTTGCACCTGCCTGTGGTCTGGCCCACTGCTTCCCTTCCACACACAGAAATGCACATGCAAAATCTGCTTCAGCATGTCCAGGCAGCCTCCTATGTCCACGTTCAGGCAGATGCAACCACTTGGGCTTGGACCAGCACACACCGCACAGTCACATGCAATCTCACATGTCTGTGGTCCCAGCGCATGGGCCCATTCCCTGACCCATGACTTTGCTCTGGGCCTTGCTTTCCTCATCTGTGTAAGGGGAACGCTTATAGGGTATTTGTGCAGAATTTTAACAAACCAATATTAAGTACCTGTTGTGTGCAAGATACTGTTGTAGGTGCTGGCAATATACCGATTTACAAAAATAGGTAAAAATCCCTGCCTGGAGTCCTGGAGGGAAGAATGATAATACATAAAATCAGTGCACAAATGATGTAGGTGTGTCAGAAGTTGGTAAGGAAGAGATGGGGTGGGTAGTGCTGAGACACTTGTAGTTTTGACTGGGGTGGGAGCCGTCAGGGAGGGTCTCTGGAAGCAATGACATTTAAGTGAAGATTTGAAGGAGGTGGAAGGACATTCCAGGCAGGGGGAATAGCCAGAGCCAAGACTCGTTATACAGGAAGCAGGCTTGAGGTGGTGGAAGGAACAGAGAGGAGATCGCATGGCTGGAGCAGAGTGAGGGAGGGGGAAAGAGGGAGGGGGTAGGGCCGAGAGAGAATGGGGCAAATCTGGTTAGGCCCACTGGGCTGTAGTGAGGATTTTATCCAGGGAAGGTGGGAGCCGTGGAGGGTTCTGAACAGAGGAAGAACATGGCCTGAGGTGCTCACCGGCGCCCTCTGGATGCTGTGGGGACAGGGTGGCAGCAGGGGCACCAGGGCAGAGGCATCTTCACCGGGGAGATAACTGTGGAGATGGGGAGAAGTGAGTAGATTTCTGATTGTAAAGCTGTACGAGAAAGAGGCGATGAAAGCTGGCTCCAAGTGAATGCATTCAAGTATTCATTCTTCAATATCAGAAGTGTTTATTGAGCACATACTATGTGCTGGGCACTGTTCTAGTTTGAGAACACAGCGATGAACAAAGCGATCAACATCCCTGCCCTCAGGGAACTGACAGTATCGTGGGGGAGAGACAAATACGAAACAAGATACATTTGAGTGCACGATCAAGGGGTAGTGCACTCTTATGTGGAAACCGCAGCAGAGCGAGCCTTGGAGGGTGATAGGGGCTGCACGTGGAGACTGGTTGGACTGGGCAAAACCGGGATGCGTTTTGAAGCCAGAACTGCTCTCAGGATTGGCAGGCGGTTTGCATACGTAGGTGGAAGTGCCAGAACTTGGTGCCTGGGTGTGAACATGAGCTTTGAAGGGACACCCACATAGATACCCTTAGGTTGAATGTTCATCGTTTTCCCCCCTGCTTAGGTTGGGTTCCTGAGAAGCAGTACCTGAGTAGGATTTGGAGCATGTGGTTACTTGTGAATGGAGGGTAAGGGAAGTGGGAGCGGGGAGGGGATGAGGTCTCAGGTGAGCTCCAGGCTTGGCTTGCTCCACGGGGGTGGAGGTCTCTCTGGAACGTAACTTGTGCTGCAGAGGGGTGGGCTTTTGGACCACTGTGTCAATCCTGTTTTGGCTGCTCCTGGGGCTGGGGGCTGCCTCTCAGAGTGTAGTGATTCCCAAAACCAAGGACAGGTCTCCAGGAAAGGTCACAGGTGCTAGCTGTGAGCTCCCACTCTCAGCATCTGTGGGGTGGGTGTGCCCAGTGAGGAGATCTAGGCAGAGACCCAAGAGCATCTCCTATACCCCCAGGCTCCAGCGAACAGGGTCACAGGAGCACCAGGCATTTATGCCAATCATAGCGTGGATGTCTGACACCAGAACCTGTTCTCAGCGCTCTCGGGATAAAAATCAGGCCAACTTGGCACCAGGGCTCCCCTGACACAGCTGAGGTCCTTTCTGGATTCATTAACTGCCGGAGACTCAGCCCTCTGCTTCCCAGACTTGTCTGGAATTGCAGATAGGAACTGAGAGGAAGACACACTGCCCTGGAACAGGGCATTTAATTCTCCCGTGGTCCTATGGAAAGACACTGCTATGGTATCCATTTTGCAGACGCTGAAACGCATGCGCAGAGAAGTTAAATCACTTGCCCAAAGTCACACAGCTAGAAAGTAGAGGAGCCAGGATTTGAACTCAAGTTTTTAGGCTCCGGGGTCTATGTGCTTCCAAGCTACGCTCAACTGCTTTAGACTCCATGAGTCCTTCAAAACCCAGAGCCCTGGTATCCACCCTGAGAAGGAAGGGGAAGAAGAGAGGTGAGCCTAAGAGAGTGTGGACACAGAGTGCGGGAGAAAGAGGTCCCATAAAGGACTCGGAGTGTGCAGGAGGCATTTGTTAATCTGTTCATTCATCCATGCCCTAATGAGACCTACCTACCTGTCCGGCATGTGCTGGTATTGGGGCCATGGTGGGAAAGTAGACCCAGCCCTGCCCTTGTGGAGCTTACGGCCTAATAGGGCACATGGATGCCCACCCAGGCAAAGAAAGGTATAAAATATAAATAAATAAGAGTGGGAAGGGGTAGGGAACTGTGGAGACATGCCACAGGAGGGGTCCTAGATCTGTCTGCAGGGATAGGAAGCTTCCTGGAGGTGGTGATGTTTACTCTCAGCCCTGAAGGATACACAGAATTTGGAGAGTCTTGGGGGAGCTGGCTGGAGGGCAGCAGAGTAGAAACACCAGCCTCTGTATAGCCCCACAGACCTGCGTTTGTAATTCCAGCCCCACCACTTAATATATAAAGAAGCAGCATTGTAAAAAACATTGTACATCTACTGAGCACTATGTACCAGGATCACACCCGGAGCCGAAGGCAGACACTCAACTGCCGAGCCACCCAGGCTTCCCAAGGAGGTGACTTTTAAACTTAGCTCTTAACTATGCACAAGAAGGATCTAGTGTTATCATTATACCATCAGACTTAATTGTGGGCCATGAAATGGAACAGTTGACCTGAGCAAACACTCTGTAAATTTGTAGCTTGGTGGTCAAGACAACTCTAGGGAGAGGCAGTGTGAGGCCACGGTCCTGGGGGCTGGTCACTTACCTGGTGTCCCTTAGATCTGTTCCTTGCCCTTTGTTCTCTGTATCCTAGAGCAGTTGACCCTGAAAACTACATCTCCCAAGTTCCCTTGCTCCCTGGCTTCCTGGTGGGTTCAGCCAATGGGAGTCTGTGGTGGCGGTTGGAGGTGGGAGGAAGAGAAAAGCCAAAGGATTTCTCCCCTATTTCTTGGCTGTAGGCTGTGGTCTTGGCTGCTCCCTGCCTCCAGCTCCCAGTCAGGGGGCCATGATTCCTGCTTGGTGGTCCTGGTTCCCGGGCTCTGGAACACCCCTCCTCCCTTTGCCCTGCCAGCCCTGAAGCTTCCTGCATTTACTATTCTTTTGATCATCCACTTCCCCCACTTCCCTCTTTCAGCCTTTCTGGCTCCTCAGTATCACACTTGCCATATTAATTCCCTCCATGGAAGCATCTAGCGTGGCCTCTGTTCCATATCAGGCTCTGTCACTCGACTTTCCCTCCCTCACCTTCAGTGTATGGCACCCCGACACCACAGTTTGTGCAGTGAAGGGCAAGTACTGTCAGCGGCTCACCTTACACAGTTCTTAGTCTGTATGGTTCACAGCTCTGCGCATGGGCACTCGTTTGCTTCCGTGACAGCACTGTTTCACAGATGGGGAAACCAAGGCATGGTGAGGTTCAAGTCACTTGCCCAAGGTCACGTGGCTAGGAGGTGACAGTAGGAGGTCCCCTGCATACACAACGTGCATGCACAGTACCTGGCACACAGGCAGTGCTTGCCAAGCCTGGGGACTCTAATAATCATTACATGTGGAGCTGGTGTCTGGTTAGTACCAACGCTGGAAGTGATGCTGCAGTGCCACCTGGGATGGACACCACAATGCATGCTGATCGAAGGCTCTTCTGGGACCTGCCACCTGGCAGAGCAATCTTCAGGCTCCTGCTGGCTCCCGTCCCAGACCTAGAGGAAGGGGGCAAAGGGCCTATCTCTGGCAGCGTTGACTGGGAGCAGCTGCTCAGTGCTTAGCTGGGATCGATTTCCCTTCAAGTGGCCCATTCTCGCTAACAAAGGGCTCCGGTGACCCCGGTGGCTGTCACTGCCCCCTCCTCTCTGAGAGGAGGACGTGTCTCATGGCTGGAGCTGTTTTCTGTCTTTGAGATTCATTTCTTTGAAAGCTCTGGAGGGTCCCTGGGTGGCTCAGAGGTTTAGCGCCTGCCTTTGGCCCAGGGCGCGATTCTGGAGTCCCTGGATCGAGTCCCGCGTCGGGCTCCTGGCATGGAGCCTGTTTCTCCCTCTGCCTGTGTCTCTGCCTCTCACTCTCTCTATATCTATCATGAATAAATAAATAAAAATCTTTAAAAAAAAAAAAAAGAAAGCTCTGGAAAACTCACAAGGATGGGCCAAGTTGGCCCTCAGGTGTGCTCATCTGGTGGATTTCTCTGCCTCTCTGTCTTGCTCTGGCCAGTCCATCCTCCATGACGTTCCTGACCAGATCCTTCCCTACTCACACATGACTGTTGGTTGAACTGTGTCCACCCCCCAAACTCTCTCTCCTCTGTCCCCCTGTCTCCTATGGCTGCTGTCATTGACTGAGCTCCACTGGACACTAGAGGGCAGGGGGTCCTGGGAGGCGAGGGCTGCGGGGCGTCAGCCTCCCAGAGCACAGAGAGGACAGAGGAATGGGGAGGGAGGATCTGGACAGACCAGCAGAACACCCAGCTCATCTCCCACCTCCCAATTTGAGATTTGGCACCCCACCGAAAAACTTTCGAGTGTGCCACCTCTCTTCCTACCAGAATGGAACTGACATGAGGGCAGGGGTCCTCGTCTGTCTCATTTGCTGCTGAGTCTCTAGGGCCTAAAGCGCGCCTACCACATAGTAGGTGCTCAAAAAATATTTGTGGGCTGCACAGTTCTCTCCCCTCCAGGTCTTTGCCCATGTTGCTTCCTCTGCCTAAAATCCTCTCATTCACCCTCCTGACTCCTGCCCAGTCATCCAGTCTGTTTAGCTATGGCTTCTTCCAGAAGGCTATCCCCGAGCCCTCAAAACCAGGATCCATAGCCAGCCTCTGCGTATGGCACTGTGTACTGCCCCCGACACGGCACTGGTCATACTGTTTTATAATTGCCTCTTCGCTTGACTTTCAAACATTAGCTCACTTAACCCTTAAAACACCAACATTGTCATCACCCTACTTCCCTTTGAGAGAGAGGCAAACTGAGGCTCTGAGAGGGCGAGTCACTTGCCCAGGGTAACACAGAGCCAGGATTTAAATGCAGACGGTACTGGCTGCCTCTTTGTGTCTCTGTCAGCACCTATCTGCTTATTTTTATTCCATAATCAATTTTAATGCACTCCCTTGTGTATTACGTTGCCTGTGTTAAGCCATTTCAATATATTACCAACGATCTCAATAACATCACTACTGTTCTTAGCTCCATATTACAACTGGGGAAACGGAGGCTTGGGGTGGCCCAGTCACTTGCCCAAGGGCACAGAGCAGAGCTGGAATTTGAACTCAGGTGACTGGCTCCAAAGTCAAAGCCCTCAGTGACCATGCTCTGTGGCCTCACCTCGGCTGGAGGAACCGAAGGCCTTTGAGAGTCACTTCCTGGGCTGTTTGTCAAAGATGCAGCCAAATGACAAAAGGGTTGAACCCCACATTAGCTTGCTGCCCTCCGAGGCATACACGGAGCTAGGAGATCATAGAAGTAGGTTTTCGGGCAGTGCTGGCAGCTGGCTGTCCTTGTGAGTTATTAGCTAGCAGGTTGGTCCCCTGTCCCCTCCTTTTTTTTTTCCCCCTGTCCCCTCCTGACCACACTATCCAGCCTTCAAGGTTTCCTCCCTCTACACCCCCCCCAACCTGGGAGCATCACAGCAAACACCTCCATTTTGTGCAGGGGCGTCCCTGGCTATAGGCATGAAATGCCTCAGCCGGCCACGGAAGATAAATTTCCCCCATGACGACCTTTTCCACGCGCCGACGGATTGATTTCAGAAATCCATCCCCAGCCAATATGCCTAGCCCCAGCCCCCACCGCGGGCGCTGATGGCTGCAAATTTATGCCCAGTCCAGAAATTGAATTCCTGTAAGTCGAGGGAAGTGTCGGAAAAGCTCACCCAGGTTCATTTTTACCTCTGACAAACTTCAGGCGAGAGATTAAAACCAGGCCAGTGTCTTCCAGCAGCGGGGACCATGGTGGCGGGGAAATGACCTCGACGGGGACATTTTTCTCATGTCCCTGCTTTCAGCCCAGCCTGCCAGGGCTGAGAAATAAAAAGCAGCCAGACCCGCAGGTCTGCATTGTTAAAGGGAATTCCCGTTTTTGACCTGCTAATGTTAGTAGAGGGGCACACTCTGTGTACCCAAAGGCAGGGCTCCAGGTCCCCATGGCAAATATTGAGCCATTCAGAGGGACGGGAAATAAAGCATCAAATTCATCTCCATCACCAGCTAGGCTCCTGCACCAGCTCCTGAGGCCAGCTCAGTCTCTGCAACATTGTGAGGTTCTAATTAAGCTTCCTTGGGCTGTGACAGACAGGACATCAAAGGGTGGATGATTCCAGGGCCCCAAACCCCCACCCTGCCCCTGCCAGCAGCCCAAAGGCCTGGGAGGGAGAAGCTGAGAAACCAAGTGACAGCTCTGAGAAGGAAGAAACCCATCTTGCTAGAAAGATCTCTCTCACTTGCCTTGAAAAATGAGATGTCTGATGCAAATGTAGCTGCTTCTCTTTGGTACAAAACCCCCTAAATATTAAAGAAATGAATCCTTGATGTCTACAAAGAAAGGATCAAAAAGGAGCCCTTCTGAAAAGAGAAGAGCTTTTATTTCACTGTGAACTTTTCTAGATCTAGCCTCTGGCAGGGATGCCCACAGAACACGGGGTGTAGGAGAATAAAGAAAGAAATGATTGCCATTCATGTATTCATTCATTTAGGAAGTGTCTCTGAAGCAGCTACTGTGTGCCAGGCATCGGGCAGTGTGCCAGGGGAGAAATTAAGACCTGGTTCCTGTCCTTCAAAGCCTGTGGGGCAAGTGCAAAGTCCTTGACCACTAGCGCTCAAAACCGTCAAGGTCCTGAGAAACAAGGGAAGACTGAGAAGCTATCACGACCAGAGGAGATGAAGAAGACGTGAGGACTAAGTGCAATGTGGGATTCTGGGTGGGACTCTGGTCCAGCTGGGGAAATCCGAATATGGCTGAAATGTAGTCGCAGTGGAGCACCAATGCTGGTTTCTTCATTGTGACAGGTGTATCATGGGTGTGCAGGATGTTACCAACAGGGGAAATCGGGTAGAGGGTATATGGGAGGTCTCTGCTATCTTCACCACTTTTCAATAAAGCTAAAATTTTTTTTTAAAGATTTTACTTATTTATTCATGAGAGACACGCAGAGAGAGAGACAGAGACACAGGCAGAGGGAGAAGCAGGCTCCATGGGCAGCCCCAGTGGCGCAGCGGTTTAGCGCCGCCTGCAGCCTGGGGTGTGATCCTGGAGACCCGGAATCGGGTCCCACGTCGGGCTCCCTGCATGGAGCCTGCTTCTCCCTCTGCCTGTGTCTCTGCCTCTCTCTCTCTCTCTCTCTGAATAAATAAATAAATAAATCTTAAAAAACAAAACAAAACAAAAACAAACAAACAAAGAAGCAGGCTTCATGCAGGGAGCCCGACGTGGGACTCGATCCTGGGTCTCCAGGATCAGGCCCTGGGCTGAAGGTGATGCTAAACCGCTGAGCTACCTGGGCTGCCCTGTAAAGCTAAAATCATTCCAACATTAAAAAATATATATATATATATTTTTTTTTTTTTATGATCACACAGAGAGAGAGAGAGAGAGAGAGGCAGAGACACAGGCAGAGGGAGAAGCAGGCTCCATGCACTGGGAGCCCGACGTGGGATTCGATCCCGGGTCTCCAGGATCGCGCCCTGGGCCAAAGGCAGGCGCTAAACCGCTGCGCCACCCAGGGATCCCCTATATTTTGTTTTTAAAAAGTCAGCAAGGGACATGGAACTATTCTAGAACAGCACTGGTTCCGTGAGTTACTATGAAGGTCCTACTGACTGGGCACACACTGTGTACCAGGCACTGCAGTTGACTCTTAATAAGTGCTAACTCCTCATCCTGATGACAGCTGTGCAAAGCCTGGCTATTACGATCACATCTTTTAGGTGAGAAAGCAGAGAGATTAAGAAAGGCACAGAGGGGTTAAGCTGCTTGCCCCAGGTCGCACAGGAAGGAACAGGTCAGAATTTGGACTGCATCCAGCCTGTGCTGTTGAACTGTACAGCTGCCTGTTTGTGCACATGTATTTATTGAGCAGCTACTGCTCCCTTCAGGGTCTGACTAAAGAAACATCTCTTTGAGGGATTGTAGGGATTTTTTTAAAAGGTTTTATTTATTTATTTATTCATGAGAGACACAGAGAGAGAGAGAGGCAGAGACACAGGCAGAGGGAGAAGCAGGGAGCCTGATTCGAGACTTGATCCTAGGACCCTGGGATCACGACCTGAGCCAAAGGCAGATGCTCAACCACTGAGCCACCCAGGTTCCCCCAAAGGACAGTTTTGATCTCTTTTTTTACAAATGACAGAGGCCAAGTGATCTGCTTAGGAACTCACAAAAAGATAGCTGCATATCCAGGACTTGAACATTTATTTTGGCTCAACCACATAGGGTTCTTATGAGGATTGGTGAGAAATTAGCTGCAAAGCACCCAGAATAGGGCCTGGTTCACAGGACGTGTGCCATCAATTTGAGCTTTTACTGATGATGATGCTATTATTAATTATTATTATTACTACTACCACTTTCATGATGCTGAAAGACCTCTCTTTGCATGGAACTACCATATCCCATGGTCACAGGACTCTGTGGTGTGTGTGTGTGCATGTCTTGGGGGGAGAGGCACTACTAAAAATCCTAAAATCAATTTAGGGCATTGAAACCAGAGCACCCCACTCTGCTGAGGCCTGAGCAGGTTTCCCCCATGTGAAGAGGAGGGCGAGTGTCGGAGCACAGACAAAAGTCCAGCGACAGAAACGGAACTAAAATAACTGTGGGGTGGAGACAGGCAAGTGAGGAAGCTGAGGATTCAGTCAGGCTCATTCGGGAAGGACGAGTGACTGGCTTTATATGGAAGGCACCTGGAGCCGCGAAAGGTTCCAGGGGGAAGTGACATGTCACAAGCCAGCTCTGGCCTCTCTGGGGAGAATGGATCAGAGGCGAGGCCAAGCTTCCATGGAAAGGAGAAAGACTCTTCTCCCCTGAGCAAGGATCTGAGAGTCTGACAGGCCAGGGTCCAAATCCCAGCTTGGATACTTATCTGCTCTGTGAATTTGAACAACTGACTTCTCTCTGTGCCTCAATTTTTCCATCTGTAAAATGGGGCTAGTGTGGGGCACCTGGGTGGCTCGGTCAGTGAAGCGTCTGCCTTCGGCTCAGGTCACGATCCCAAGGCCCTGGTATTGAGCCCCACATCGAGCTCCCTGCTCAGTGCTTCTCCATCTGCCCCTCACCCCACTCATGCTCTCTTTTTTTTTTTCTCTCTCTCTCAAGTAAATAAATAAAATCATAAAAAAAAGTAGAATGGAGCTAGCGCTAGTACCTACCTCACTGCGTGAGCGGAGGCTACAAGGACTTCACATTTGTAAAGCAGCTTAGAAGAGTGGCTTAGGCTGTTCGGGTTGTATAACACAAGTAGTATAGATGGACGGGCTGAAGCAACCACAGTTATTTCTCACAGTCCTGGAGGCTGGGGAGTCTATCAAAGTGCAGGCGGATTCTGTGTCTGACGAGAGCCAGATTCTGGCTCATAGGCAGCGTCCTCTCCCTGTGTCATCATGTGGCGGGAGGGACGAGGGAGCCCTCTCGGGTCTCTAATCAGGGCACCACCTTCAAACACCATCACATGGCCGGTTGGGCTTCAACATATGGGTTTTGGGAAGACAGAAGCATTCAGTCCATAGCAAAGGGCAAACTCTACAAGTTGTTAAATAAAATATGAAGCCTCCGTGGGCGTGCGTGGTGCCTCCTCCCCTCCATCCATTCTGTGAATTTAAATCCCAGCTCTCTGCCAGCAGCACCCAAATGCACATCTCAGGCCAGACTCTTGATTTCTATTCTTCCCCACTCTGCCCACCCACCCCCACTCCATCTTCCCCTTCCCCCGCCTTCAGCCTTCTCCAGCTGAGTAAAAGCACCCCCACCCACCCACCCTATTCCTCATCTCTCCCCTTTCCTTCCACCAATGTCTGGCCCCAGGCAAATCCTGTGAGCTCTGACTAGTCTGTCCCAATTACACCTACCCTGGGGGAGGACCTCATCATGGCTCACCTGGACAGCTGTGCAGTGAGCAGCAAGTTCAAAGGCCCTGGGGTGATAAAGAGCTCATGAGTCACTGAGGATCTGATAGGAGGCCCGGGAGACTTAGCAGGCTTGGGAGAGAGTTTATTTCCTCCCAGAAAGATCTCTTTAAATAGGGTGTTCCTGAGTGTTAGGGGTGGGGGTGGTGGGGACTTGCACTTTCTCAAGACAAGTTTGTCTAATGATTGGAATGACCCTTGTATGAAAATTTATAGCCTTGATGCAAACCCTTGCCCATAAACCCTACTTTTAGAGCTGTCTGCAGAGATTCGTGATGGTTCCAACACAGTATGGGCCACACTTGGAGGGAATGGACTGAGTTTGTAAATATTTGTACAAGGCAAGCCTTCTCCACACCTTTCTTGGACTTGAGTGGTGGAGGTCAGTGGAACTGAGAGACCTGTGTCTCTGCCTGCATTTCCCAAGAAAGTCTGTGTCATCGATTATTGGTCCATATTGGCATTGTGATGGCAGAGACTAAGATATCCTGAGACGTAAGTATTGGCTTTGACTGGGGGTCAAGGATGCTGGGGATCTTCTGTCAAGGCTTGGGCTGCTCCAGAGCGTAAAAGGTTGTGTTGTGCTGCCAGTCTGCATAGCCGCTTGGGGCAAAATGGGAGGGAATGAATGAATGAATGAATGGGCTCACAGTTGCCCCCAGCAACAGGCTCTCACAGGCAAAGCCCCAGCTCCTTAGGCTGCAGAGGCCCCGTCCTCCGTCTTGACATCGGTGAGCTGATGTTGTCTTTAAGACCTGTCAAGTTTATCACTCAGGGGGCATTTGCCCAATATCTCGAAGTCTGACAGGAGCAGCCTGCTATTATCTCAAGCCCTCCAGAGGGACACGGCCCCTGTCACGGCTCAGATGTGGCAGACAGGCATGTCCCTGATTATTCATCATGGCCCTTCTGCCATCCTGGCAGTCAGGGAGAAGCCATGGCCACTTCTCAGTTTGCTGGGTGCCTGTCTCCAGCCTGATATGACACAATCCCTGATCCTCCTTAGGACGACAGAAGTTAGTTCGGTGGCAGAAGGGGAAACGCATGGTGGATCTCTGTCCCATTGGCCATCCACTGTCTAGTCATTCAACAAACATTCAGCATGCCAGGCCCAGGGGATGTGGTTGATGAGCAGACAGACCTCCCCACCCCCATATGGGGGCAGAGGCAGGCTTTGAGCCACTAGTCACACCCGTGAGGTCCTAGTGGCTATTGTGATCAGCCCCTGAAGGAGTGCTGGGAAGGCATGACATGGAGGTGTGGACTGTGGAGCCAGATGCCCTGTGTTCAAAGCCCCAAGACCATATTAGAGACTGTGAAGCTCTCGGAAAGACACTTGAATCCTCTGCCCTAGTTTCTTCTCTTATCAAAGGCCCAAATGACAGCGCCTGCCAATCACCTACTTACAAAGTGCTTAGAACAATGCTTGACATAGAGGAAGAAATGGAAGTATCAGGGAAGGCCTTGGGAGGTGGGTAACAAGGGGGCATCGAGGCTACTTTTGGAAGAGACATCTGCACGAGAGCCCCAGGAATGGGGAGAGTTAGCCTGGCCATGAGATGGGGCAGGAGTGTTGATGGCAGAGGGTCCAGCCTGTGCAAAGGCCCAGAGGTGGTCAAAGCAAGGTGTTCCAGGAAGACCAGAGGATGGACCAGAGACAATGGCTAGCGGTGAAGACTTGTTGATTGCCAGCCAAGATGAGACAGGACTCCTCCCTGGCAAATTGTATTCAGGAGATATTCTGGGACAGGAAGCCCACTGAGCCACATGGGGATGAGGATGGAGCGAGCCTCTCTGCCCATCTTCTGCAGGGCTCACTCCTCTCCAACATGGGCCTTTGGGGACTGTCCATCATCCGTGGCCTCAGCCGCAGCTCCACCAGATTCTCATCGGTTCTTCCAGATTGTCTCAGTTCAAGACCTGCATCAAGCTCAGACCATTTTGACTTCAGAAAGTTAGGGAATTTGCTTTAGAGTCATTAAGGTAGTAGTAGTAGTAGTAGTAGTAGTAGTAGTAATAATAATAATAATAATAATAGCAGCAAACACATAGTCCTACATGATGATGACTGTTGTAGATGCTCGCCCATAGAGAGCATTAACTCATTCGAGTTTCCCAGCTGCCCTGTGAGGTAGGTACCATGATCCTGTCCATTTTCCAGATGAGGGAGTGGAGATGAAGTGACTTGCCTGGATCAGACAACAAGCAAGTGGCCAAGGCAGGACAAAAACCCAGGCCGCCTGACCCCCAGACTCTGCTCCTAACACCTGCCTCTAGTCTACCATCTAAGTAGGGGTAATAAACATCCAAAGGGAATGAGTTGTTTCTGTCATAAGGGATTTTTTTTTTAAGATTTTATTTATTTGAGAGAGAGAGCATGCATGCAGAAGCAGGATGGAGGGGCAGAGGGAGAGGGAATAGCAGACTCCCTGCTGACTCAGGGCTCCATCCCAGGACTCCAGGATCATGACCTGAGCCAAAGGCAGACGCTTAACTGACTGAGCCACCCAGGTGCCCCTGTCATAAGTTTTTTAAATTGAAAAAAAAAATACAATGTTATATTAGCTTCAGGTGTACAACACAGTGATTTGATAACTCTATACCTTGTGCAGTGCTCACGATGAGAAGTGTAGTCACCATCTGCCCCCGTACGACGCTGTTACAATAGATCGAGCACATTCCCTATGGCGTGCTTTTCATCCCCGTGACTTATTTATTTTGTAACTGGAAGTTTGTGGCTCTGAATCCCCTTCACCTGTTTTGCCCACACCTTTCTTCTCCCCCCTGCCCCCAGTGTAAGGAATGTTGTCGGGAAAGATGCTGGTGACATCAGAGGGACTCCTTTTTGGGAGGATCGTGGGAGAGATCCTTGCCTGTTCTTGGTACCGAAAATAGTTAAGCTTGCTCCTGAGCATCTGCTGTGCTTTTGTTTCAGGACACTGGGAACCGCATAAATGACCAGCTTTTCCTTTTTGAGTTGGCTGCTAAGGAACTTGGAGCCAAATTTATGGCCTGACCATATGCTGGTTGCTCGGGTTTTAAAGGGATGAGTTTTTTTCTTAGCCTAATTTCTGGCTCTGTCTATGTCCCTACTTTTCCTTTCCTTGTCTCCCTTGCAAAAAAAAGAAAAAAATTAAAGGCTTGAAAAAAAATCTTTTCAGGACCAATACATGTTCATGTAGGAAACTTAGAAGATAAAACCAATCTGAAGAGGACAAGAAGAATCCCCGCTAAACTCCAGTTTTCATGACTGCATACTATTCCCTCCTGTGTATGAGCCTTACGTTTTTGTTGATTTTTTTTTTTTGAGCCTTAAGTTTTGAAATCAAGCCCTCCCCTGCCACTGTCAAACAACTGGAGGGAGAAAATTTGAGGGGTCCAATTGGAAACAGTGCTTTAATGAGCATCTTCGTAGCCATCGTGTGCTTGTCCACACAAGCTAAATTCTTCCACTGGGGTTGGCTGGGTTAAATGCAAATGCAGAAACCTGGATTGGCAGACTGCCCTCCCAAAACATCGAATTCCTACTCCCCTGTCTCACTGGAGCTACCGTGTGGTAGTTTACATATCCTTGTAAACCGCTCGGAGTCCTCTGCAACAAGGCAGGGTACAAATAAATATATAAGCCCCAAGCTACTTGTGCCTCTTGATTCAATTACCCGGCCTCAAATGCAATAATATCCTTGTCTTATTAAGAGACAGCCGCTTGCTCTCTCTCTGTTGGCTCACCTCCCTGATAGCCAGCGCTCCACGGATGGCTGGCCCGGGATCCTGTGGCAGTCCCTCCTCCCCGGGAAGAAGAACCAGGAATTGTTTTTGAACCAAGATGTGGGTGGCAGGGCTGTAGGCTGAGATGATGATCCTGGGAGTGACAGCGAGAAAAATTTTTCCTGCGTGTCAGTCCTGGACCTGTTATGGGGACTGCTTGCTTAATTGGGGCAGCATCCTCAACGAAAGTATTTGGAAAAAAAAAAAAAATTTCCCAGCCAGAAAAGACGATTTGAGAAACAGCTACTTGAGCACATAGCTTACCCGCTTAGAGCCCATTAGCAGGAATATTAAGCTCAGAACCAGCGAGCAGCTCAGCCAAGAGAGCAGCTGGCTTCTCCGGTACATTTGCCACATCTGAGGTGAGGACCGTCCACCTGATTGGAGGCTTCTGTACCTGGACAGTTCCTGGGCTCTCACACCTGCTGTTACAAGCATTTTCCTTGGGATAGGCCAATGCTCTATGCCTGGGACTCTGACCTCCCAAGAGTTCATGACCGAGGTTCCAAGCTAAACCCGGTCTGAAAGAGCTGGCGTTGGCACCCTCAAACAGTGAGCCTTCCAGGATGTTCCAGTGGTTCCCGGGGACGCAAACTTGACTGCGTATTTGAACCTGAACCTGCCAGGCGAAACTCTGGATCCCTGCTGTGCTGAGAGTTGGCAGCCAAGCCCCAGGCATTTAATTACACTGCTGCAGAGAACACTTCAGCGAGGTGCGTCCAACGCAGACAATTATTTTAGGAAAGCCGTGGAGGCCTTCTCTCCTTGCCACTTAAATCTTGCTTCTCTTTTACAATTCAATATTTCGTATGTTGAAAGAAAATGGCTTGTTTGCTTCAGAGGACACACTAGGAATTGTAGAAAGGAGATGTTAATTATGTTGAACCGGGCTGCATTGTCTCTGCACAAATGAGACTCTTCCGGGAGTATGGGGCGGGGGATTCTGTCCAAGTTGCTTGGGGATCAGAGCCAGGGGAACACGGATGGGGGTGCTTAGGCTCAAGTTCTCTCTTTTGTTGTGTTTTAAAGAACCAGATTTGTCATGAAAGGAGACACAGGTAGTTTCACATTCTCCTGGAACCAAGGCGGAAGGCGTTCTTGGGCCACCCTTCTTGCCTTAGGTCGGACTCCCTCAGAAGCAGAGCTGGTGGGGAGCGGTTGAGTGCAAGTATTCGCTGGGGAGGTGATGCCACCAGGAACCAGTAGGGAAAGTGAAGGACTCCATGCGGGCGGAGCACAGGTGCCAGTGGGCTCCCCTGGAAAGCTGCATGTGGCACCCCCCGCAGAGTTCTCGTACTGGAGGGTTGAGAGGGCTACCGAGACCTCGCACCTTGCACCTCGCGCGAACTCCTGTGTGGTGCTGTGGAGGACTGCAAGGGGTGGGGGACTTCTGCTGCCTGCCCCGTGCGAAGGCAGGGGGGGCTTTGATGGCCAGAGGAAGCCTTTGGCAAAGGGGGGACCCCAGATGCTTCTGCAGTGAAGTCCTGGGGAGGCCTGAGTGTTGGCTCTACCTGAATCATACCTGCGTGCACGAAAGGCCGGGAAGGTGAGTGACTCCACTGCTCCGCGGAGGAGACGTGGACTGGTGTAAAGGGGGATCCCCCAACTCCAAAAGGGTGTACATAAGGCACAAAGACTAATTACAATCATTTCAGATGGCGTTTATGAATGGTTGTGTTGTCTTATAAATCAGTGGAGGAGTCAAGCTCATCTGTGCAATTATATCACTTGCTCACATTACAATAAGCTTTAAAAAAAAAAAGACTTTATTGAATGGGAGAGGAAAAAGGTGGGCTAATCGCTGGCATCTCCAGGATTGCTCGTAACTCACAGCCTGGCTTATCTCTGCTACGGCTCATGGGAACAGCTTCTGTGGGGCGATCAGTTAACAGCTGTCCAAATGAACAATTATTGTGGGGCTTTGTTTCTCTGTAAAACACTTGGGTTTTATCAGTTTCTTCCAGGTATGTAGGAACGCATCCTGGTTAGGACCAGAATCTTCCGTTTCCCACCTCTACCGCCACCACCCATCCCTGTTCACCTCATCTGCCCCCTCCCCCCCTTTTCTACCCTTGCTCCCCAGTCTGTCCCTCCCCTCTGACAGCCACCAGGGGGTGCCTGTGAGCACTTGGGTCTGGTGACCTCCGTCGTTCCCCATCCTCTGTGGCTCCCACTTCACCCAGGAAAAACTAAAGTCTTCCCTACAGCCCACAGGTCTTGAACATGCTGTGCTGCCCCCTCCCTGCCCTCATTTCCCCCCAACCCCTTGTCACCATTCTCACTCTGTTCCAGCCATGCCAGCCTTATCCATGTTTCCCGAACAAACTGGGCATGCTACTGCCTCAGGGCCTTTGCACCTGCTTTTATCTCTGCCTGGAACATCCTTCCCCAGATATCTGCATGGCTAATCCTTCACCCCCTTCAGGTCTTGACTCAAATGACACATTCATGGAGGCCTTCCCAGGCCACCCTAAAATTGCAACCCCGAACAACAGCAACACCCCCCCCCCATTATTCCTTCCCTATATTACTTCTTTCTATGAGACTCATCACCCTTTAGATATCTGGCGTTTACTTGTCTATCCCTGTCTTTGTCTAACGAAAGCTCCTAGAAGAGCTTTTGTGTTTTCGCATTGTGTTTACTGCTGTGTTTTCAATATTCAGAATACAGCCTGACACACACTAGGAGCTTACCAAATATTTGCTGAACAAAGGAAATCATCCTTCCCTGATAAAAACAAAAAGATTGGGACTTGTGACAAAGTCCAGTGTGTTCTGCGGAAGCTCAAGGGGGCCTGATCTAGGAGCCCACCGTGTTCCATCCAGTGATTACTCAATGCTTTTTGAGCAATGTTTCTCAAATATTTCTAGATATTGATTGGTTTTGTGCTGTCAAGCGTCCCCTCCCCTATCCCCTTCTCCTGGCTCACTCGTCCTTCAAGTTCAGCATAAGCATCCCTTTGTGGGGTACCTCCTCTGAAATCCCCAGCCTGAGAAAGATCCCCTGTTACTCCTTGCAATTTCTTTGGAGCATTCACCGAAGTAAACAGTTCTAGAACTATCAGTGGGGTTACATGCTTGATGTCTCCTCTATCCATGGGCAGCAGCCAGATGTTTTCTTCACTTCTCTCTTCCCAGCCCTATCCCAGACCCTATACCGGGCATAGAAGGGGCATTCACTACATATTTCCTAAGTGTAGAAAGTTCTGGAGTTCCTTGATGCCCATTAGCATTTCAAGGGCTCTGATAAGTCCTGCATCAAAGGGACTTGTTTCATGCTACAATGCACACATTTATTTGATCACTGAGCACGCCTGGAATGATTGCCAGTGTTCCAAGGAGCATGGCTTGGGAAACCGCCATGATTGATCCCTGAATTATCTAAGCATCATAAGCTGACATGAAGTTTAATTTAGGAGTCTGCAGTGATGCTTTCTATTCAATGGCCTGGAAGTCTCTGTGAGGATTTGGTCACCCTTTGGCCATTAACTTACTGGGGCATATCCAGAGTCCATGTTTCCCAGTGGGCTGGGAAAGCAGAGAGGGAGGTCCCGGTTTGGGGATCGGTACGAGTGGGTCTGTGCCCCGTTGAGGCAGAGCCAGTGTTGTGTGTATGCGAACTTGTGTGAGAGAATGAATTCCTGTCTCGCGGAAGGGTTCGAATCCCTCAATTTTTTGCCATGCTCCTTAACCCGCCCCACACATCATCTGTGAAATGGGTTTCCTTGAGGAGCGCTTGAGATCACATGCATCAGGCATTCGGCACATGGTCCAGCACATTCCAGGGCACCCGTCATTTCCCTGGGTCCCCTTTCTCCCTCAGCATGGGCAGAGTGAATCCCCCATTGGGTTCCTGCTGTCTGACCCCTGACTTCCCCGCAGACCCTCTTCCAAAGCCCGGAGGAAGGCTGGCAGCTGTATACCTCGGCCCAGGCCCCCGACGGGAAATGCATCTGCACGGCTGTGATCCCTGCACAGAGCACCTGCTCCCGCGATGGCCGGAGCCGGGAGCTGCGGCAGCTGATGGAGAAGGTAAGGACCTGCCAGGTTCCCCGGGAAGTCCGTGAAAATCTCCCAGTTCCCACCCTGTCTTTGCCCCCGCCCCCCCAGGTCATCTGGGGCCAGATCTAGCCAGGTAGACTCTTCAGAGCTAGTGGATAACCCAGCTCCCCTCCAAGGGGATATTTTAGCCAACATCTGTTCAATGGGTCTTTGGAGAAGCTGAGCGCTGTGTAGGGACGGGGGAGGCAGCATCTGAGTCTCCTGTGTGTGATCTCTGGCCCCAACCGTGCACATCCCACTCAGCTCTTTAACTCGCCAGACTCACCTGCTGAGAAAAATGTCCCGTGTCCCTTGGAGAGGGGTCTCACCTTCCAACCCCAGACACATACAAGATTCCATCCCCTTCTGATTATGGTTGATATGAAACAGTCCCCATTCAGAACATCCCTGAGGATGTTTTGATGCCCTTTATAGACTGATTGGTGTCCCTTGACACTATCCAGCTGAACTGCTCATTAGCTCCGATGTCAGTGTTGAAAGGGACCAGCTACCTCCCATCATCATCCCATAGAGGAGGAAGCTGAGGAAATGGTAGAGAACAGAAGAGATCCTAGTCAGCACCGGGGTCTCCCACCCACCCACGAACTCTGCAGGATCCTGCCCCGCCCACCAGAACTGCTTTGCCCACCAGTTTGGCACATCCACGTGGTGTCCCCTGATTGCTTTGTGGCATCCAGGATGGGTATTGGGCTGTTGAGTTTCTGAGAACTTCCAGGTGTCATGTGAACAGGGTGCAGGAAAACCTGTGTGTTTCTGCAAGCACCTAGTGTTGTCTCTGAGTTTACCTTGACGGGTAGAGCTCACCTTTGTCAAGTGAAATTCACCTGAGGCAGGTGGAGGTGGGAGCCAGGGGGTCCTCATTCTGGGTTAGGAGAGGCTAGGGCGACGGAATTCAGTTCATTCATGTAGCTGAGAAGTACTCCCTGGGCATCTAGTTTAGGTCAGTGCTGGGCACTGGTGATTTCGCTGTGGATGAGCCTGACACTGGGTCTTTCTTGACCATGACGATCCCCCCTGAAGGAGGCAGATGAGTAAGAATGTTCTGGGCAGTAGTTGTAGCTAGGAAGAAAATAACCACGTGAGGGAGACAGGATGAAGGGTTACTGGAGGCAGGGTGGTCAGAGGAGGCCACTCTGAGCAGGTGACACTGGGGTTGAGGCCTGAAGGATGCAAGGAGCCAGCATGGCAAGACAAAGAGAACAATGCTCCCTGTAGAGGAATCGGCAGGTGGAATGGCCCCGGGAACAGTGCTCCCTGTAGAGGAATCGGCAAGTGGAATGGGCCTGGGAACAGTGCTCCTGGGAGAGGGATTGGCAGGTGGAACGGCCTCAAGAATAGTGCTCCCTGTAGAGGGATCGGCAGGTGGGAGGGCCCCCAGGAGGAAAGGAGCTTTGAGTCTGTGCAAGGAAAGGGGGCTGGTGGTCCCAGTGGATGAGCATGGAGGCAAGGCAGGTGAGGAGGCAAGACCGACCTGCAGGGCGGCAGGAGAAGGTGATCCAGTCTTCCTTTTGAAAAGCTCCCTCTGGCTGCTGTGTGAAGGATGGACTGTGGGGGGCGAGGGTGTAAGCGCAGAGACCAGGGAGGAAGGGAAGGGGAGAGAGAGGGGAGAGGTGGTAGTGGCCACACCAGGCCGGAGCAGACGGATGGACTGGGCATGTCATCAGGAGGTTGCCGGTCAGATCAGGGGAGCAGGTTGGTGGGGTGTTGGCCTCTGGCTTCACCAGCCTGGTCTGTGGCATCTCAGGGGCTGGGGAGGGCAGGGGTCTGGCTCTCCCTAACCCTCCTGAGCTCCTAGGTCCAGAATGTCTCCCAGTCCATGGAGGTCCTTGAGTTGCGGACGTACCGTGACCTCCAGTACGTGCGCAGCATGGAGACACTCATGCGAAGCCTGGACGCACGACTCCGGGCGGCTGATGGGTCCCTCTCAGCAAAGAGCTTCCAGGTGGGTCGTTCTGGGTCAGGTCAGGGGCCAAGGGAAGAACTGGGATCAGCGACCGTTAGTTCTGAGAGTGGGGTCGTGGTGTCTGGGAAGGACCAAGGGGAGGCTGGGATCCAGGGTCGAGTGTGGACCAAATGTCAAGGGCCAGGTGTGCATCAAAGATGAGGGGTGGGTCAAAGGTTAGGGCCAGGCCTGGGTCAGAGGTCAGGGGTTAGGATCAGTGAGAGTTCCATCTCGGTGGGCAGGAACTGAAGGACAGGATGTCGGAGCTGTTGCCCTTGAGCTCAGTCCTGGAGCAGTACAAGGCGGACGCCCGCACCATCGTGCGCCTGCGGGAGGAGGTGAGGAATCTCTCCAGCAGCCTTGCAGCCATCCAGGAGGAGATGGGCGCCTACGGGTACGAGGACCTGCAGCAGCGGGTGATGGCCCTGGAGGCCCGGCTCCATGCCTGCGCCCAGAAGCTGGGTATGCTTTGACCCTTGACTTTGACCCCCGACCTCCACGCCCAACCCTAATACCACCGCTGTGCCCAGAAGCTGCACATGGCTTTGACCTCTAACGTCTAAACTTTGACCTTTGACTTAATACCCCAGGCCTAAAATAGACCCCCAAACTGGAAATGGCCCCAACCCTTGACTCCCGGCCCCCTTACCTTCAACCTAACTCCATCTTGGGACCAGATTTCTGGATCCTCCCTCACGCCTGGTCCCAGCTCTTCCCAGTTTGATCATACCATCATCCTTGCCTGTCTCCCTCGGGCTCTTCCCATCCTCCGTCCTTATCTACCCTGTTCCTGCCTCCCAGGCTGCGGGAAGCTGACTGGGGTCAGTAACCCCATCACCATTCGGGCCATGGGGTCCCGCTTTGGCTCCTGGATGACCGACACGATGGCCCCCAGTGCGGATAGCCGGGTGAGTGATCATGTCCACCCCAGGAGTCAGGCAGCCTGTGGCTGCCCACGTGCCCAGCAATTCCACACTAATGCTTCTCTTATAGCCTGAAGTGTCCCAGGATCCCCAGACCCCTTGGCCCTCCCCTCGACTGTCTAGTAACCACCAGGTGATCAAGGACCTTCCAGCCCTGAGAATCACCATGTCAGTTGTTGACCTTTGGACTTCCAGTGGCCTTTATGGTCACGACTGTCCATCACCTCAGACCCACAGGAACCAGCCACTAACTGCCCAGTGACTATCCTACTGGCTGATATTGGTCACTGGGTGGCCCCTGAGTGTCACAGATTAGAGGTAGTAAGTAGCCACTGTCTCAATAGCGTCACAGGCCTCCCACAGATTATAGTGGTTCAACCAAGTGGTTAAGAGCTTGGGTTAGGGAATCAGGCTTGGATTTGCATCCTGCTGCCACCAAATTCTCAGCTAGAAAATCTCGGGCAGTTCCTTAATGCGTCAGAGTCTCGATCTCCTTATCTTCAAAGTGGTCGTGACAGTGTTGGCATGCAAGCTTTTATGATGCTTAGCCCAATAATCAGCAGGGGTGAGGGAACTCACCCATGCTGACTTGGCGACGGTAGGCGATGATGGCAGAGGAGATGCTGCTGGCAGGCTGGGTCATCTTGTGGCTACAGGAGTGAATTCAAGTGACCTCGTCACCCAAGTGCTGGCCAGTAACCGCTAACCATGCTATCTCCAGTGACTGCTGAATTCCCGGGCCCCGTGAGTCACCAGGGCTGGCGATTTCCCTTGATCCTTAGGTAGCAAGTGTCTGTTTTAAGACCAGTGGTGTTCCCCGACCAAACGATCCCATTCCTGGGACTATGACCGGTCCTGAACGGTCACCGGACATCCCATGACTGACTAACGGCCACTTAGCGACCGCGGACCCCTAACAGCCACGGGTGATTCCTGCGTGGTTGCTGGGGCCCTTGGGTGGCCGGCGGCGGCTCCGCAGCGACAGCAGCTCTCTCGTAGGTCTGGTACATGGATGGCTATTACAAGGGCCGGCGGGTCCTGGAGTTCCGCACTCTGGGAGACTTCATCAAAGGCCAGAACTTTATCCAGCACCTGCTGCCCCAGCCGTGGGCGGGCACAGGCCACGTGGTGTACAACGGCTCCCTGTTCTACAACAAGTATCAGAGCAACGTGGTGGTCAAGTACCACTTCCGCTCACGCTCCGTGCTGGTGCAGAGGAGCCTCCCGGGGGCCGGCTACAACAACACCTTCCCCTACTCCTGGGGCGGCTTCTCGGACATGGACTTCATGGTGGACGAGAGCGGGCTCTGGGCCGTGTACACCACCAACCAGAACGCGGGCAACATCGTGGTCAGCCGGCTGGACCCGCACACGCTCGAGGTCGTGCGGTCCTGGGACACCGGCTACCCCAAGCGCAGCGCCGGCGAGGCCTTCATGATCTGCGGCGTGCTCTACGTGACCAACTCCCACCTGGCCGGGGCCAAGGTCTACTTCGCCTACTTCACCAACACGTCCAGTTACGAGTACACAGACGTGCCCTTCCACAACCAGTACTCCCACATCTCCATGCTGGATTACAACCCCCGGGAGCGGGCCCTCTACACTTGGAACAACGGCCACCAGGTGCTGTACAACGTCACCCTCTTCCACGTCATCAGCACCGCCGGGGACCCCTAAGGGTGCCCTGCAAGGCCCAGGGCCGGCGCCCTTCTGCTCCACCCACGTCCCTTTCTCTCTCTCCGGGGCCCTCTCTTCTCCCCTCTCCTGTACGTTGTTTTCTCTCCCCTCCTTTCCGCCGGGCTCTCCTTCTCTGCCTCTGTATTTCTCATTAGTGCGTTCTCTGTGTGTCTTTTCTCCTTTGTTGGGTCTCTGGTTTTGATACTTCACTCTTTCTGCCTTTTTATTGCTGACCCTCTTGTCTCTCTCTTTTCATGGATCAGACTCTCCGGTCCTTTCCCTGAGGCCTCTGTCTCTCTCTTCCCTCCTCCACCTCCCTTCTCGCTTCCCACCCAGCCCCCAGCCCCTCTCTCCAAGCCCCCTTCCCTCCCTTCAAGGAGTTGAGTGCATGGATCGGTTTCTTTCTTTTTTTTTTTTTTTTTTAATTTACACTCTTTCTTTCCAGGTTGCTGGAATAAACAGGACCTTTGACATTTGAGGCTTTGGTTGCTCTGTGTGTCTCAGGGGGGCAGAGGAGGCAAGGTGGAGGCTACGTGTGAGCCTGGAGACCCATCCCAGCTGGGCCCCCTTTGACCCAGGCAGACAAGCCCAGCCTGAGGGCCTGGTGGGCAAGCCCTCTGGGAAGACAGGCGAGGGGACCCACTCCAAAGTTGTTTTGTTTGAAAACAATCTGTCTAAAGGCAATTTGATCCAAACAACCGAGAATTCTCTCACAATGATGACAACCAGGCCTCGAATGAATATTCCCCATCACTGGTTTTTCACTCGTTGATCACACCGGTGCATCACTGAGCCATCTGGCAACTTTTTTAATTTTTTTTTTTTAAACAATTTGGCTGCTTTTAAGAATCTGGGTATGAGAGAGTAGGACATGGCATTTTTCCCTTTTCTTTTTGCTTTGTAATTTCAAAATACTTTTAGATGAGTCACACCTGTTCTGAGTTCACTACTAAAAAGGTAGCAACGACCTGAAGGTGTGCTGGGTGGCTTCAGCTGAACACACCCACACCCCACACCTGGAGCCCCTTCACCTGGAATGGGCTTGGGTAGAGACCAGAGCTCCTGGAGGAGGAAGGAGAAGCAAAGCTAGGGAGCATGGGAGGCAGGAAGGCATGTGGGAGAGCCAGGAAGAGATCGAAGAAGCAGAGGCCAGTTCCCTAGGAGCCTCAATGATGTGGCTATGGTGGGGAGTGGGGGGCAGAGAAGAGGAACAGGGGAGGGCTTTATTTTAGCCAGATCCCTGGTGGCCAAGGTGAGACAGACTGCAGGAGTGAGGAGAGTCATCCCTGGGGCCAGTGGTTGGCAACAAGGGGAGTGCGGACTCCCACCTGCACGTTCGCTCCACCACATGGACCCCACTGAATCTGGAGAGGGATCTTGCGTAAAGAGCCCCACAGGCCTGGATCCCACCCCACTGAGACCATGTAGTTAGCAAGACCTGCTCTTCTGGGAGCTACCCTCCCCCGCCCATCTCTAATTAATGGCCTCTCTGATTAAATCATCTCCGGGAACTCGGGACACCGGGGCCATACTGCAAATGAAACCAATGAATAATAAATGGGACTGCCTAATGCACTCATTTAAAACCAATTTTTAAAGAAATTTTCAAGAAAAGCAATTAATTTCCATTTAAATTAACAAGTCTGACATTGAAAAAGAACCGATTCCGGGATAGGCCCATGAAGGCACTTTGTACCTAGTTTAAAAAAAAAAAAAAAAGAAACGAAGAATGGGCACCTGGGTGGCTCAGTGGTTGAGCGTCTGCCTGTGGCTCAGGTCAGGATTCCAGGGTCCTGGGATCCAGTCCTGCATCAGGCTCCCTGCAGGGAGCCTGCTTCTCCTTCAGCCTATCTGTCTGTCTGTCTCAGGAATTAAAAGAAAGAAAGAAAAAAAAAAAAAACAGGGACAGGGTTGGGACACTTAGGACCTCTGTACCCCAGCCCTTCTATATGTATTTATTTGCAGACAAATCTCCCCCAGTGAGCACAGTGGGGGTGGGCAGTTCATTGGTCTCTCCTACCCCCAGTGGAAGGTTGGGGACCGAGGGCTGCCAAGTTCCAGTCTTTGTCCAAAACACACACAGACCTGGAGACCCGCACAGAACGCAGGGCTGGGTGTGGGTGTGCCTGTCACATCTGCACACCAGTCCTCCTACAGATGCCCAGAGCACTTGGCATCACACCGCCCGCCCCCTCTCTCACACAGAGGCAAGCCCAGAGCTCCTTACAGGTTTGCATTTGTGGCTTTTGTCTCAACCAAAGATTGGCAGGAGGAACAGCGCCCCCTTCCTCCGGGATTCCTGTGTGCCTCGGGCTGCCTGCTGCCACCTCTGACATCCCCCCTTGTGGACGGTGCGCCTGGTGACACCGGGGTAGCTTTGCAGCCCATCCTATCTGTGGCAGAGCCTGCGGTACCCCAAGTTGAAGTTGAGGGGACCCAGTCCAGCCCTGCCGCATGGCCACAGGCCTGAGCTGGTGCGTGTGGCAGAGGAGTGGAACCCCCCTCCCCCCTCCCCCCTCCCTG
The DNA here is from genome assembly GCF_053574225.1 of Canis aureus. Classification (NCBI taxonomy): domain Eukaryota; kingdom Metazoa; phylum Chordata; class Mammalia; order Carnivora; family Canidae; genus Canis; species Canis aureus. The sequence continues at coordinate 52,349,491 of NC_135629.1, forward strand.
CAGCCCTGGCGCCAGGGCATTCTGGGCTGGGAAATGTGAGGCCAAAAGGACAGGAGGGAAGACTGCACCGCTGTCACCGTCCAGAAGGTCTGGGATTTATGACCCCGCCTCCAGGCAAGAGGCAGCGGGTGGGAATGCGGAGCAGGTGAGGGAAGCCACAGCTACTTAACCATGAATCACCCCGACGCTGAGTGGCCTCCGAGGCATGTTTATCTAACAGCGACATTCTTTTGTGTTTGGGTTCTGGCCGCTGCACAGCTAGATGAAGGGGGTGGCCACACCCAGTCAGGGGGACTGCTCGTGTCACATAGGACACACACCGAGGGATAACCAGAGTCCCACAGCTGCCCGTGCACGCACACACACACACGCACACACGCACAGATTCCCACAGTGACAGAGAACGCTACAAAGACCATCTCCCTGCCAACCCCACACAGGAAAACATACACCACGCCCCAGCAGCGTCTCAGCCCCGTGCACCCTCTTCATTTCTGCTCCTTCCCAGAGGCTCGAGTCAGGAAGGGTGTGATCGCTCCCCCGTCACACAGAATTGTTGGTGCGAACGGGGGTGCTGCCGCCTGCCTGCTGGCCCCCACAGGTGACGGGAGATTCTGTGGAGAGGAAGCCCATTAAACCTTCCTAATGACAAACACTCTGGCAGGCAGCAGGCAGAGAGCGATCGCTCCAGAAACCAGCCAGATGGGAGCTGGCCCAGGTGACCGTTTATGAGACACAGCCGTAGGGGCCTCCCTTGGGGTGGGGCTGGTTTCCATTGAACGAGGGGGGTAGAGTGGGCTAAACTGATAAGCCCCGTGATTGAACTGCGCCCCCAGCCCAGGCCCTGGCACAGGGGAGGCTGTGAGGAGGGGACAGAAAGCAGGAGGGCCACACCCACAGGCCACCTGGGAGATGCCTCTACTCTCTCTGCCCACAGGGACCCGCTCTGCTCCAAGAGGGCCCTTTCCCCACGGACCCTTCCCCAGAAGGTTGGGCAGGATCCCCACTCTCAGAGGTGCCTGGTGGTAGCACCCCTCTTCCTGGCTGGTCCCGTGTTGCTAAGGTAACAGCATCGGAGAAGGAGGCAGGACCCAGGAACATCGTGCCAGAAGCATTTGTAATAACAGGAAAGCAGGCATTGGGGTGCTGGGTCTAATGTGTTCTACTTGGGAGTGGCCTGTGTACGGAGGGCATGGGGTGATAGGTGCAGAGGGCACTCAGGGCAGGGGAGCTTCGGTCTGGCTCTCCAAGGATCCCCTGAAGATCCCCAGCTCCACCCTGACCTGCTGAATCCAGAGATGTGAGGTCAGGGCACTGCCCTTGCATTCTCGAACATTCTTCAATACCCAAGTTGGAGGACCACTGGCACTGACTGGCACCCCAATTCTCTGCTAGGAGCCATCCTTCCCCGGGATGAAGGGAGGCTTCTCAGGGAGGAAATGCAGCCTGGATACTTGGACACCAGGGAGGACGGAAGATGATGGCTCCTCTGACAGCTCCCCCTCACCTCAGCGGGGAGGGAACGAGACACAGGACAGCAGAGTAGTGGTTCCAAGTTTAATCAAGGATGCGAAGGGGGCTGCACTGCCACTCAGTGAGGACCCCAAGGTGGTGGGCAGCCTGGGCCCCACGTGGAGCATTTGCTTTTTGCAATTGAATAGAGGAACAAACATAGCATAACCAGAAACAGTGTTAAGGCCGTCCTGCCCCCATCCTGGACCTGGGTGGCAAGGAGGGACACAGGGGCAGCTCAGCTGACTAGGCCTTCTCTTTGGGACAGGTGACCCCCACCCCTTCCGTCTGGGAGCCTCCCCACTCACCTGCCCTTCTGAAGTCAATTCCTAAAGGGGAGGGGAGTCTGACAGGGACAGCTCCAACTAGGGGCAGAGAGGGGGCCCCCAGTGGTGAAGAGCTCCCCTCAGCCATTTTGAGAACAATAAATACTGTGACGTCAGCAGGGTAGGGCACCTGTTGGCCAGCTGACAGCAGGGAGCAGAGTCTGTGGGCCCAGCCACCTGTCCCACCCCACCCGACCCTGCAGGCCAGGCCTGAGCCACCCACACCCCTCACTCCGTGCGCAGGATGATGTGGATGCCGGAATCCGTGAACACGGGCCCGCTCATCTCCCCCGTCCGCAGTGCAAAGGAGGCATCTTCAAATGGCTTCTGCATCTGACCTGGGGAAGTGTGAGCGATGGTGTGTGGGGGTCAAGACCCGGCCGCAGGCCAGGACCAGGTGGAGCGGGCAGATGGGACTCCCACCTGCGCTGAGCCTCACGCTCATCCATCACATGGTTTATGGCCCTGTCAGTGGGGCGGCGGGCCATTAAGAAGGCCCCAGGAAGCCTGAGGACAGCATGAGGGATGGCAGGCAGAGCTGCTGCCACTGCTGGGCACTTGGGAGGCACATTTTAGTGATGAACTCGTCTCCCTGGGCCCCCGTTCCCAGCCCCTGCCGCATCATCTGTCCTGCCTGCCTCCTGGGGCACACAGGCAGCTGACAGCCCCTTGCTGGCTCTTCCCACACTCCTCACCCCATCCTGGGCCCCTCCCCGATGCTCTGCAGACCCCAAGGTGGAGGGGGAAGAGGAGAGAAAGGAGGAGGAGGAGGTGGCCTGATCCCCTCTGCTCCCCCCTTTCCACTGCCTGAGCCCCATAGGCCTAAACTCAGGACTGCTGAGCTGACCTCTCCTCCCCTCACCCCTGTGGGTGGTGCTGGGAGGGGCATTCTTGGGGACCCAGCCTTACACCCCCCAACCAGAGGAGAGGCACACGGCAGCCAAGTACCTACCCTGCCGTGTCCATGATGGGGACAACTGCATCGAGGGACCCACAGACGGACTTCCCACCGCAGGGGGGAAAGGAAGCCAGGCAGAGGGCTCTGCAGCCCAGCCAACCCCCCAGCAGTGGGAGTCCCTCTGGAGCCTGCGGGACTGTGCTGCCACCTGGTGGACCCTGAAGACCTGCACAGCCGTGGCTACCCCTCCCAACCTCCCCCTGGCAGGGGGATCCCCGCAGCTGGGACAGAGGCTCCTCTAGGGCCAGGTAGTGCCCACTCCTTGCGCACCTCTGCTGAAGGCACCCAGGTCTCCCCTGGCCTTGGCCGAACTGCAGTCGCTGAACTGTGAGGCCAGAGATTCAAAGTCTTCCTCTCCTGACTTGATCTTCTGGATGTAGCCTGTGGACATACAGGGAGACCTCTCGTCAAAGGCAGGGTGGGATGGAGCGGGGGGCTCCTGATGGAGGGGGCACTTCCCTCGGAAAGGAGGCACGCAACCCCTGCCCTATTTGCAAGGGTGACCACTCGCTCCACACACATTCATGAACACCCCCCCCCCACCAAGTGTGCGCCCCCTGACCCTGTGGTGGCCTCAATAGCCACACTGGTCTCAGAGCCCGTTCCCCCACCCCAGCTCCCTTTGCCACTCCTACCTCCCGCCCCCTACAGACATAACATGAACACAACATGACCTTTTCCCACACCCCAACACGTATTTTGGGGAAAATCTCTACCTCTAGGCCCTGTTGGGGAGGAGGGCAAAAAGCAGGGCAAATACTGAAGAGGGATGCTGGGACCCAGGGCCCTGCCAAGATCCCACAAGGCACTGATGGGGAAATTTTCTAGAAGTTTCCAGGAGAAAGGCAGGAGGCTGGGGCACCAGGCTAGCTCTGCCACAGGAGCTGTTGGCGGATCCCCTGGGCCTCAACTGTCCAACCTATCGGAACTGGGAGGAAGGCCCAGGCTGCTAAGTGGGGCGTCGTGAAGAGACCACAAGGCAGCCGAGACGGGACATGTGTCATTTCCATGGACATGGCCTCATAGCAGCCGACACCGTTCTTGCAGCTGCCCTAAAAGGCTGTGGTGGCATCACACTGGATGCATCCTGTGTGTGGTACAAACTGCTTCCGCTGGGGACTCATCTCCTGGGGGCGGGGGGTGGGGGAAGGCTGAGGCTGCACTGAGCACCTATATGACTCACATGTGGGGAGCAGGGCACATAGGAAGGCTGTGTTTGCGTGGTGAGGAAGAGCCTCCTGTTGCTCCTGAGTCCAGGTTCCAGGCAGGAGCCCTAGAGCCAGAGCCCACCCTCTCCTCCTCGAAATGCCCCATCCTGCTCCAACCAGCTGCCCCAGCGCTTGAAGGAACATTCCTGCCAGTCTTGTCCCTGCACCCACAGGCGCAGCCACGGGGTGGACTCCCAGGACATGCAGCTCCAGACCACCCTGGTCCCACATGGCCTCCCTGACAGCTACTCTCCTGGGGACATTCTGCACACCCACCCAGCCCACCCCGGGTGTGAGGATCACCCTGTTATCCCTGCTAGTGGGCTTCTGCACACCACCCTCCACTGCTCCTGTCTGAGCACCACAGGGACGCTGCTGATTAAGCCACCTGGCGAACTGAGGCCCAGACACCCAGCCGGGGCCATCTGCCTGCTGAGCTCGTGCAAACTCCGCTATGACCACAACTGAAACAACACAACTGTGACAACACACCTATCACCCCATCCTGTCCCACACCATGGCAGCGCCTGGGTCCTGGTATCTGGTCCACTGGGGGCCTTCCACTGCTGTCCCCCTCACCCTGTCATCCCCATGTCCCAACCATCCCTCTGCTGCTGGCCCATTAGTCATCTGCCAGCAGACCACAGTGACAGCACAGTGTGCCTGCCATGGAGACTCTGACAAATGTTAGGTGCTGTCACAATTCTCCCATCCACAAGGGCCATGCGTCTCAGTGATAAGACTCCCCCCGTTTCTGTGTGACTTGCCCATCCCTGGGCTATCCTGCCTGTGCATCTTGTCATGGGACAGGCTGCCTGGTCAGAAAAGCTTGCCAGTGTGACATGAGCCCCACCCTCCATGGGCAGGGGTGGCTTCTGCCTGCAATGCCCATGCTGGGGCTGACCATGCCCGCTGGGGCTGCTAGGTGGCCCCCCAGTGCTAGCTGCACCCATTAGTGATCCAGCCTGAACTGGACATCACCAAGACTTCTCTACTCCCTGGACTCCGGGCTATCTCTTCGCCTCACCTGGGCAGCCTCAAGATTCTTCCTCCTTTCCCTTGTCTGGACCTCGATTCGCTGGCCAGAGAATCCTGTGCATACAGTGCTCCCTGCTGTAACCTGCCCGGCTCCGGGCACAGGCCCCGCACCTGCAGAGCCGAGCCCAGTACAGCACCACCTTGCCGCATCCTCCAGGAGCCGATGCTGTGAGTCAGCAGGGATCCCTGAGACTAGATGGCCTGGCCATGGTACACACAGATATCAGCCCAAAAATCAAATAAAAGCCAAGTTTCTGCCCGCCATAGTTCATAGCACCCAAATCTTCCTCTGATCAGCCAACTCTCAGGAAATGTTCTGCTTGGACAGGAGCCTCAAGTGACTTAAAAACAAACAAAAAAAAATCACTGCTTTCTCATCTCCTCTTTCTAGAAGCTGCCCGTCAGGAGTCTGGCCACAAGCCAAGATGCAAGGGAACCCTCAGGCCCCTGTGCATCCCCTGGGCTCAGTATTAACCCAGCCCCCGTGACAGCCCTCCCAGTCTGCCCTGCCCCTTCCACCTCGAGGCCTTTGCTTAATGGTCTCTTCCCATAGGAAGCTCATTTGTTGTCCTCTGGCCTCATCCAGGAGTCTTTCCTAAGACCCCGCTGTGGGAGGTGCCCCCCTACATTTGCCAGTGTCCCATCTGTGTGTCACCTGCCTCAGACTGGGAGGGCAGGGCCAGTGGGCCTTGCTCGCTGCTGTGTTCCCAGCACCTGGCCCTGTGCACAGAACAGGTGCTCCCTAATGCTGAAGGAATTCATGAATAAATGAGACAGAAACAGGCCACAGAGAAGGAGGGAGAGGGATCCACCCCTCCGCTCCTTAGACAGAAATGCTGAATCTCATGTCTCTTTCCTCTGTGCCTTAGATCCAAATGCTCAAGGGGGGAGGAAAAGGAAGCACATACCAAACACCCCCTGCCACCCTCCTGGCGATGCCCTGACCTAGCCAGCCTGCCTCAATACCCCTCACCGAGACGGCACTCCATCCAACGGGCGCTCCAGGTGAGAGGCAGATCCTGGGGGGCAGCCTCTCAAGGAGCTCCCCATCTGAAGCAGGGAACTTTTACCTGATTTGGGGAGTTGGGGGGCCTTTGAAACTGGCTGCATGACAGAAGTGCACCTGTCGCTGCTGGGAGGTCACAGGCTGGCCTGCTCCATGCGTCTCTGAGGCCAAGGCGGGTAAACTCTAGACTCCCCCACTGTTGTATTCAGATCTCAGCTCTACCCATCCCGAGCTCTGTGACCCTGGTGGGTGACTGCCTCTCGAAGGCATACTCGCCTGACCTGTAAAATGGGCTATTTATAGCAGCTCCCACCCTGGAGGGCTAGCAGGAGGGACAGTTACTGCTGGAAAATGCCTGGTGCAGCACAAGCCCCTGACAGTTACTAGCTGTCAGTCCATGTGGTAGGGAATGAACGTGTCCCCTCCAAGTTCGTATGTTGAGGCCTCAATCCCCAAAATGACTGTGTTTGGAGACGGGCCTTAATGCAAGTAATCAGTGATAAATGAGGTCATAAGGGAGACCCCCTGATCCCATAGGATTAGAGTCCTTATAAGAAGAGACACTAGAGAGCTCCCCCTCACTCCCCATGTGCACATGCCATGGAAAGGCCACGTGAGTACACAGTGAGGAGGCAGCTGCCTACAAGCCAGAAAGACAGTCTTCACCAGAAACTGAATCGGTCAGAACCTTCATCTCAGACTTCTAGCCCTGGAACTGTGGAAAATAAAATAAATAAAAATAAATAAAATAAATAAAATAAATAAAAATAAAATAAATAAAATAAATAAAGCCAGCCTGTGGTATTCTGTTACAGCACTGCAAGGTAATACACCACAATTGTTTAGGGAAAGTGAGTAAACAAATCAGTGGTCTCTGATTCTAAGATGTTGCTTTTTTTAAAGCAGGGGAGGGGCAGAGGGAGAGGAATAGAGTATCCTAAGCAGGCTCCACACTCAGTCTGGACCCCCAACGTGGGGCCCCTGAGATCATGACCTAAAGTGAAATCAAGAGTTGGATACTTAACCGATTCAGCCACCCAGGCACCCCTAGAAAGGTTTAGAGACAGACAAGGGAAGGGGCCTGGACCAAGTAAAAGTGGACAGGATTAAATCTGCCCAGAAAACCGAAGATCCAGCAGGAGGGGCCCAGAGAGACCAGAGACTCAGCCTGAAGACAGTAGACTGGAAGGGACCCGCCAACCTTGGGTGGGGACGCTAGGCCAAAGGGGCTCACTGACCCGCAGACCCTGGGAATGAGCATGTTTGAGGAGACTGCTACTCACACCAGGGCCTCCCTGGGACCCTTAGGTCCCAGGCATGTGGGGCTGGAGGGATGGGGAGCAGGTGGAGAGGGCTTCTCCACAGCCTGGCCTCCTTAGACAAGGACACTGGCAATGACAGGCAGCTGGTCCCCAGATCCTTGGCAGGGCCTGGCCACAGCCCAGCAGCTGCAGAGGAAAAGGAGCCTCAGCAGAAAACGCGGACATGCTGGTTCTTATTGCAGGCAGCCTGTCCCCTCGGGGCGATGGACCTAAATGGGTACTGATGAGATTCGAGCCCAAATCCTGATCTCCTGATCACCTGGAACAAGCCCAGGACAGGGGGAGCGTCCACTTTTACAGAAGAGAAAAACAGGCCTGGACACCCGAAGCTTGCTGACAGGGCACATGAGTGTCTGGTTACAAAGCATTCCGTGGCCTGGGCCATCTCCCAGCTTTCTCCTAATGACCCCTGAGGGGTCTGTCCCAGCTCATCTCAAGACACTGAGTAAACAGGCCAAAGTCACCAGAGGGTCTCCATGCTGAGTCCACCAGGCGCCTGAGTCCCATCCAAGTCCCACCAGGCTCCCTAGTCCCTGCTCAGAGCTCTTTCAAGAAAGGAGCAGATGCCTTGTCCTGACCTGGGCCCTCAACCACACAGGCCTGAATGACCAGGGTCCTGTGTAGATGTTAAGCGCTGGGCACTGAGCCCACTGCTCTGTTGAGCCGTCAACCGCTGGCTGGCCCCTGGGTCTCATGGCCATCCTATCCCCATTCTACAGATGATGCAGCCAAGGCTCTGAGATACTTGCTCAAGGCCACACAGCTGGCACCAGGCTTTATCTGTGTGTGACTCCAGGATGAGCCACACTAGTTGTGACCTCACCCTGCCCCACCCAGCTAACCCGTTACCATATGCTCCTGAGTCTGCCTCCTGACCTCTTGGGAATCTGCTCCCCTCTCCCTGGCCAGTCACATCACACTGCCTGTAGCTGCAGGTCTGCCCACAGCTCCCCCGGGCCATCTGCACAGGTACATGCATGTTCCAGCCCCTGCTAACACTCCAGAGTCTACACCGACTCCAGGGCCTGACAGCTTCCTGGGAGCACCTCCCAGATCCCCCTTCTCCAAGACCTAACTGACTCAGCAGCCCCAGGATCCTCCCACAGTAACAGCCCACCAGGCGCACACCTATCCATCCTGGAAACGGGGAGGCATCCTCAGTTGCCCCTCCCAGGCAGTCTCCGAGGCCTAAGAGCCTTTCTTCCCAGCCATGCCCACTGCTTCGGCCTCCTGCCATCTCTTGCCAGGATTGTCCCAAAGGTCTCCGCCTCTGGCCTGGCTGTTCTGCAGAACTAGACACTCTCCCAGATGGTCCGCCTCTTGCCCACTCTTGTGGGTCCCCAAGCCTCAGAACACGGACCACCTGAGCTGGGAGGACCCAGGTCACCCCTTGATTCTCTGGGCATTCTCCACGAACCTCCTCCTTTTCCCTGGGGCAGCACACCCCTCCTCCCAGCTGCTCAATGTTAGATCCAACCAGCCTGGGCTCTGGGCCTCCCAGCATCCCTGGCCCTTGACACTCCCCACACTGCTCTCTCCTGAAAGCAAGGCACTGCAGGACCAAACCCCCCAGTCAAATGTGGCCAGCTTTCCTGCTGTCTCCAGAAAGGACCCGGACTCTTCGCTCACTCAGGGCCTCAACCTTGCTGGGATAGGTCTCATCCTCCTCAGTCCCCTGCACAGCCTTCCCCAGAGTCCAAGCTACGGCCTTGCCCAGGCCTTTACTTCTGGCTCCCTGCTGTTCATGAAACAAGGCCGTGAGGACAGAGCATAGGCCAGGCTGTGTGTAGAGTGGTGGGAATATGGTGGGAAGAGAGCCAGTCCCTGCCCTCACAGAGCTCAGGAGGCGAGCTCTTTAACCTGCCTTCCAGAATCTGCGCATGAGCTCTGCTCCTCTCTATGAGGCTGCCGTGTGAGGCTTGCAGGGGCCAGGACACCGCAGGAAGCGTGTGGGTGTAAGTAATATCCTGTAGCCAAATACCGGACCAAGTAATATGACAGTAAAACAACCACCAACACTGACTGGGTCTGCACTTTGCAAGGCCTGTGCTCCTAACAACAATCATCATGACTGTTAGCATTAGAGGACATTTACTAGACACCAGGAACTGTTACTCATGTTTTACATTCATGCTTTTTACTGCATGAGGTCAGAGTCTTCACAACTGTCCTAGGAGGTAGGTTCTATCATCAAAACACGAATCTTACAAGTGAAAAGACAGGTTCAGAGATGTTATGTAACTTGCTCAAGGTCACACAGCCAGGGCTGGGCAGTGCCAGATAGGAACCCAGGCCGTCGGGGTCTGGGTGAGGCACAGGTCATCTGGGGTAAGAGCAGCCCAGAAAGGGTCTGGGGTCTGTGGTGCCAGAGTCTGAATGATTAAACCACACGTGAGATCCAGCCCAGAACTGTCCAGCAGAACTGCCTGTAAGGATGGAAAAGTTTTATATCTGTGCTAAGATGGCAGCCACTAGCCACCTGTGGCTGCCAAGCACTTGAAGTGTGGCCAGTGTAAGGAACCAATCTTGAATATGGCTTAGTTTTAATTAATTTAAATAGTAACAGCCATGTGTAGGTAGTGGCAGCCATACCAGGCAGCTCCATACCAGGGTTCTGCAACTTATGGCCCTAGTGAGCTAAATGCTGCTGATTTCATAGTTTTCTTGGCACCTACACACCAGGTATGGGCAGGTATGTGACAACACCCATTTTACAGAGGGGAAAACTGAGTCTCAAGATGACACAAGCTCCCCCTGGAGCTTACAGGGCATAGCCACCATCTGAACCCAGGGCTGCCAGCCCCCAAGGCTGGGTCCTCCTCTCGTAACCTGGCTCACCCTCAAATGCCAAATAGAAAGAAAAAGGAGAGGCAGCTGTGCAGTCCAGGCTCATGTCACGTACAGGCAGTTCGGTGGCAGCCAATGCTGACAGCTGAGTTAGCTGGGGTGCAGGGCCTGGTGTGATTTCTACGAGGCTGGCTCCAGCTCCCAATGAGGGGACAACCTCTCCCCACATTCCCCCCACTCCAACCTGCTTCCAACTCTGCTCACCATTAATCAGCTCCAGGGCCTCCTCCTTGGTCCTGGTGATCTTCTCCTGTCGCCAGGATGAGGGCCGCCGGGACTGGCTGTGCTTGACAAGCAGGTGCGAGCAGCGGACCCTGGTGGGCTCCCCTTGTCCATTTTTGCTGCCACTGCTGCTGTTGCCACTCGGCCGCTCCCACTGGCTGGCATTAGTAATGTGATTGAAGTAGTATACCCGGCCTGGAGGAGGGGGGATACAGGAATTCAGCTGGGACCTGCTCAAAGGACACCACCCGGAGGCCAAGATGACGGACCGGCCAATGGGATTCCTTCATTCAACAAATCCCCTGAGTCCACCTCGAGCTACAGGCCCCGAGGGAGCCAGCATTCTAGATGGGGATGGGCAGGCCCCAGACAAGCAAATAAGACAATGTCATAACTTCAGTTATTAGTGACTTCAAGGAGGAAAACCACCCAGAGTGACAGGAGAGACGAAGCCGGTGTGGGGACAGGCAGCCAGGCTGCCTGTTCAAGTCTGGCTGTCACTCACTGTGTGAGCTAACCTCTCTGGGCCTTGATTTTGTCACCTGTAAAATGCAGATAACAACAGTCCCTGCCTGTAGGGTTGTGCTAAGGACTGAGTGAGCTCACAGCGGTAACACACTTAGACTAGTGCCCAGTACACATTAGGAGCGTGACAGCTATCATCTCCCTGTAGACGACAGAAGTGAGGCCTCACCTTCCACACCTTTGGAATGTTTCCTGAGTGTACACTTGGCCCCAGGCACACATGGCTGGAGGCAGGAATTAAACCCAGGTTGCCAAACATGAAAGCTCTGTTCTTAACCCGCACCCGGTGTACAGCGCTGCACAACTATGGACCAGCAGTACAGGGGGGTCAAACGTTACCCAGGGCCCAAGGAGCAGGAAGGAGGGAAGGCCACAAGAGAGAAGATTGAGGTAGAACCCAGGAGAGCCCAGGCATCATTCCAGGGGCTGAGATTTTTGCACGACTGGCACCCAGCACCGTGAAGAACTGAAGGTCACCCCTGAGGAAGACCATTAGGGTGGAGCCGAGCAGAAATGGCCAGAGAGGGGGCCCAGAACAGGGCAGAGCATCAGGATTCATGCTGTCAGCTGTGGCCACGGAGCAGGGCTGGAGCGGGCTCAGTGAGAGCTGAGCCAGTGACCGACCCTAAAACCTTGCAATGGCCTCTCTCTCCATGAACCTTGGTTTTCTCATCTGAAAAGTGGGGGTGAAGCGAGAGATTAAGGACATAACTTCACGGGGCTAATGTGGAGAACAGTGATGATCCGTGCAAAGTGCTCACCAGAGGGCCTGGCCTTCAATGAGCAGATATCACTGTGACTGTGATTTTTATGGGCTGGGGAGGCAGTGCGGTGAGATGCTGGGCCTGCTCCTCACTGGTCTGCAGTGACAAGGGCAGGCGGGCTCTGCTGTCAGACTGACCGGACTCTAATCCAGCCCCCACCCCCTGAAATGAATGACCTTGGGGGAGCTCCTTAAGTTTTCTGACTTCTGCTTCCTCACCTGCAAAACGGGGTGATAACTATCCACCTCCCAGAGTTGTGGTCATTCAGAGAGAGAGAGGGAGAACACACTCCAAACACACTTGGCACAGGGCTGGGCGGTAAGATGAGCGTGCGGTTACGGGTATTATTACTGTGGATAAGCCTCAGATCGGGCTCCCGGCACAGGGTCCATCCACCGGGCGGCGACGACAGACTCGGGTTAGGCGGGGATGGCCGGCGGGTTAGCAGGGGCAGGTTGTGGGCCCGAGGCCCGGCAACGCTCTGGGGCCACGCCCTGAGCGTGGGGTTGGGGTGTCCTTCCCCGGGGTGCCCCCCGGGCCCAGCAGGGTGCAGACACGGTCCCCGGGGACGTCGGGTGCAATAGGCCAAAAGGTGTCAGCCGGATCGGCAGGGCCAGGGCCATCACCTGGGGGAGTGCTGCGGGATCCCCGGCCCCCCGCCCCCGCCCCCCCACCCCCGGCAGCGCGCTGGGTCTCTCCGGCCCCGCCCCTTGCCTCAGTTTCCTCCGGCATCCCCGCTCCTGAGGTTCGCAGCCCCCACGGGGCGGGCCCGGGCCGTTACCCTGGGAAGACGCGGAGGAGCCAAGACCCCACGGGAATCGGGCGGCGGCGCCGCGCCCCAGGGGCGAGCTCGAGCCCTGCTTCCGCGGGCCCGCGCGGCCCCGCCCCAGCCCCGACCCCCGCGGCACCTGAGCTGCGGCTCATGCGCTTCTCCCAGCCGGGCGGCAGCTTCTCCTCGTCCGCCATCTTCCCTCCTGCCGCAGCGCCCGCTCCGCCTCCGCCGCACCGCCTATGCCGCCCGCACCCGCCCACCGCCGCCGCCGATTGGCTCGGCCCGCCTCGCCCCGGGGCCCGGCGACGATGCTCATTGGGCGCCCGAGCAGTCCGGAGAGGCCTTCGGGCTTTCTATTGGGTAGCGGCGAGACTGGGCGGACCCTCCGTGCGTTCTACCGGGTCCCGCCCCCGTACGGCCTCCCCCGGATCCCGCCCCCTTCCTCCCTCGGCCGCTGACTGGTAGGGAAGGGGCTGGAGCCCGTCCTTCTCCACAGCCTCCGGCGAGCTTCACAGAAGTCCGGGCACCTCCTTTGCGTCCTTCGCCGCAGGCCCCATCCGATTGGCTACTGCGGCAGTAGTTCCCGCCTTCCTCAGCCGTTCCCGGAGGCCCGCGCCCCCTTATGCGGAAGTGTCCGGGTGGTTTCGAGGTGACGGCAGCCCACGAGGTACTTGAAAGAGGCGGTGCTGCCTTAGCTGTTGCCGTAGCAACGCAGTTGCCTTGGTGATGAGCAGCGAAGAAGCCTAAATTTGGCTCCTCCATCCTCCTTCTCCCCACCTGTTTCCTCCAGATGTCCAAAGCTGTCCCCCCACTTTTTTTTTTCTTTTGCGAGACTAACCCTTTCCCTGTGCCACTGACCAAACATCTTCTACTTCCTTTGGAACCTACTTAACTTATTCTCTCGGTCTGGCTCCTGCCTCTGTCCTGGGTGACTGGTGGGTGTTGGCATGGCCACTTAGCTGGCGACACAGGAGGATGCGTCTGTAGGAGGATGATGAGCTCAGTTTGAATCGTCTTAAAATTGAGTGTGCGGCACCTGTGGGACTCTGGGGAGGTGCCTGGGGACAGGCTGGAGATAGATACGAGAGGCAAAGACACCAACAAGGAAGAGTTCAATGATAGTTCATCTAGAACTAGACCCCTATGTGACCATTGAAAAAGAATGAGGCGGGGATCCCTGGGTGGCTCAGTGGCGTAGCACCTGCCTTCAGCTCAGGGCGTGATCCTGGAGTCCCGGAATCGAGTACCACATCGGGCTCCATGCATGGAGCCTGCTTCTCCCTCTTCCTGTCTCTGCCTCTCTCTGTGTGTGTCTCTCGTGAATAAATAAAATCTTAAAAAAAAAAAAATGAGGCACAGTCATATAAAACATGGGAAAACATGTCTACAAGAAATAGGATATAGTAGGTTAAGAGCATTCAAGAGCCAGATCGCTTGTGTTCAAAGCCTGGCTATGACTTTGAAGAAACTAATCTCTGTGTTTCAGCTTTTCAGCTTCTCCATCTGCAAATGAGAATAAGAAATATATATATCTCATACATACCTTTGATGCAAAAATTGAGTTAATCTGTAGAATGCTCTCCAAACAGCGTCTGCCTCATAGCAAAAATGTTTGATGAGTGAAAAGAAAAGCTAGTCACTGTACAGTGTAGCAATTATAGTATGTATGAAAGCATAACAAATCAACAAACATTAATTGAAAATAATTAGTTATAGAAAGATATCAAAGCATTAAAAAAAACAAAAAGGAAGCTGCAGAATATGTATAATTATCTTAATTGTGTAAAAACTATATACCAAAATTTCTGGATTCATTCAAATATGTTAATGACTAGCACTGGTAATTCAGGTGAAGGAAAAATTGAGAATCTTATGTTTCAATATAACATTTTGGTTTTTCTTATAAGCACATATGATAATCTTAACCATAATATTTTTTAAAAAATGATTTTCAAGGTGTCTGGGTGGCTCAGTCAGTTAAGCCTTCGGCTCAGGTCATGGTTTCAGGGTCCTGGGATTGAGCTCTAAGGTGGGATCCCTGCTCAGTGGGGAGTCTGCTTCTTTCTCTCCTTCTGCCCCTGCTCATGCTTGCTCTTTTTCTCTCTCAAATAAATAAATAAAATCTTCAAAAAAAAAAAAAAAGGATGATTCTGGACTTAGTGCAGTTATAAAAATAGTGTAGATTTTTCATATACCCTTTACCTAGCCATCCCTTATATTAACATCTTATATAATAACAGAATGGGGGATCCCTGGGTGGCGCAGCGGTTTGGCGCCTGCCTTTGGCCCAGGGCGCGATCCTGGAGACCCGAGATCGAATCCCACGTCGGGCTCCCGGTGCATGGAGCCTGCTTCTCCCTCTGCCTGTGTCTCTGCCTCTCTCTCTCTCTCTGTGTGTGACTATCATAAATAAATAAAAAAATTAAAAAAAAAATAACAGAATGGAGGTGGGGCTCCTGGCTGGCTCAGTTGGTGGAGGATGTGACTCTTGGTCTTAGGGTTGTGAGTTCAGACCCTACATCATGTGTAGAGATCGCTTAAAAATAAAGTCTTTGAAAATAATAGAACAGAGATCACGAGGGATCACTTTTGTTTCCCTGGGGGCATTTGGCCATTTTTGGTTGTCACAAATAGTGGGGAGGGAGATGCTACTGGCATTTAGTGGGTAGAAGCCAGGAATGTTGTTGAACATCCTATAATGCACAGCAACTCCAACAAAGAATTATCCGCCCCAATGTCAACAGTGCCAAAGCTGAGAAACCTTGCCCTAGAATAATTATCAAACATTTGTAAATACTATTGGAAATCAACAATAGTACAATACTATTAATTAAAAAACAATTAGACTTTAGAAGAGAATTTCCTGTTTTCCCACTAATATTCTTTTTATGTTCCAGGACACACATTTGTCATGTGTCCTTAGTTTCCTCCAGTTCATGACATTTTTTAGGTCTTTTCTTGTCTTTCATGACCTTTGATACTTTCAAAAAGCAGAATGTCCCTCATTCTGATGTTTTGTCATGATGGGGTTTGTCTGGTATTCTCTAATGATTTGAGGTTACATGTTATTGGGAAGTATATCACAGAGACAAGGTGTCCTTCTCAGTGACTCATACCAGGTGATCAATGATATTGATCAATGATATGTTTTACTGATTGTATTAAGGCATCTTTTCCTGCATAATGAATTACCCTACAATTTAGTGGATTAACATTTAGTATTTCATAGTTTCTATGGAATCCAGGCACAGTTTAGCTGGTGTTAGCAGGAATGGCTGTGGTCTCATCTGAAGGCTTGACTGGGACAGGATCTACTTCTAAGCTCCTTCATGTGGTTGCTTGCAGGATTTAGTTGCGAAGGGGGTGATGGATGGCTGAGGAACAGAGTTCCTTACTAGCTTTGGCTGGGGGCCTCTCTGTGAGGCAGCTGGCTTTCATCAATGAGCAAGTGAGAAAGCAAGACAGAAGCCACAGTCTCTTTGCAACTTAATCTCAGAAGTGATATCCAATCACTTTTGCCATGTCCTATTTGTTAAAAGCTAGGTCTGGTTTATGCTCAAGAGCAAGGGATTACACAAGGTTGTGAATACCAGGACAAGAGGATCATTAGGAACCACATTAGAGTCTGCCTACCATACTTGTGATGTTATTAACTTTGATCATTTGGTTAAGGCAGTATCTAAACTTACAATTTTCCTCCTTGTAATGAATACTTTTTGGGAGATACTTTGAGGCTGCACAAATATCCTACTTCTGCTTAAACATTTACCAATGGCTGCCAGTTTTTAGCATCTGTCAGTATTTCTTTATCTACAGCAATTAATTACTATGGTAATGGTGATTACCATTACTATGATGGTAATCATATGATTACTATGCAGTGATTTATTATTTTCCTCTTCTCCATTTAACTGCAATCCTTTTATAATGAAGAGTTGTCCCTTGTTTATTTACATTCAATTATTTATTGATATAAGTATGGGCTCAAAGATACTTATTTTATCCTATTGATTATAGTCCAATACTATTATTATCTGGTTGTCCAGGTGGTTCCAAATTTGGAAACTGTGAGCTTGTTCACAGGCTGGCTTCTGTGCCCTTTCTATATGCTCTCATCCTTTCTATTGGAGCACTTCCTACTACCTGGCCCAAGATATTCCAGGCTCAGCTAGTATATTCTCTATCCTAGTTCTGGAACCAATCACTTCTGGAAGGCTTGGCTCCTTTCATTGGAGAATATTTAGAAACTAAGATCTAGGTGCTGGGTATGCCCATTGCTACTGGGGTGTCACTGCTTCTGGTCCAAGGAGATAAAGCAAGGAAATATATGTATGTATACATACATCTGCATTTCTGCATGTCTGTATACATACTAAAAACATGAGTCCATACTAATACCTCCAACTCTAATCCAGCCTCACAGAGTTTATTCTAACCACTTCCTTTCACCCCACTTTGTTTTGTTTATAACTTCTTTCTCCAGCAGTGAGAAATCTGGCTCTATCTACAATATATTTACCTGTTTGTTCAACCATATGTGTGGTTATAGATGTACAAAAGTAGTTCCAGAATTGCTCAATCATAATGCTGTGAGGAATTTATTTAGAGTACAGTGTTTGTGTATGATTCTTTTTGTCTTTAGCCTTACAGTATCCAGTCAAAATACTTTTCCAAAGTTACTAGGTCAGCTCCTTTCTTCCCCACCCCTTTTGGTGTGGTCATGTGATTCACTTGTAATACAAGCAGATTCATCTGACAGCCTGCATTCTATCTTTCTTTCTTCCTACATCCTAGTTGACAAAATAAAGTCCTCATCCACTACCACAGTTCTACACAAGCGAGTACTATCATCACAAAAACCCCTCTGTACTCTCTTTTTATATAAAGCAAAACAAGCAATTATCAATAAACTAATGAAAAAGAATGAGATTAATTTATATGGAACATGAAAAATAAAGCATAAAAAAGCAAGTGATTGGGGCATCTGGCTGACTTGGTTGGTACAGCATGTGACTCAATATTAAGGTGATGAGGGGATCCCTAGGTGGCGCAGCGGTTTAGCGCCTGTCTTTGGCCCAGGGCGTGATCCTGGAGACCCGGGATCGAATCCCACATCGGGCTCCCGGTGCATGGAGCCTGCTCCTCCCTCTGCCTGTGTCTCTGCCTCTCTCTCTCTCTCTCTCTGTGACTATCATAAATAAATTAAAAAAGTTTAAAAAAAAAAAATATTGAGGTGATGAGTTTGAGTCCCATATTGGGAACTAAAAAAAAAAAAAAAGCACTGAATGGTATATATTACAGAATGCATTATTAGGGACGCCTGGGTGGCTCAGCGGTTAAGCATCTGCCTTTGGCTCAGGTCGTGATCCTGGAGTTCCGGGATCGAGTCCCACATCGGGGTCCCTGCAAGCAGCCTGCTTCTCCCTCTGCCTCTCTCTCTCTGTTTCTCTCATGAATAAATAAAATCTTAAAAAAAAAAAAAAGAATGCATAATTAACCCAACTGTATAAAAAGTATAGGTTATATTTCAGAAAATTTCTGGATTTACTCAAATATGTTAAATATGTTAAAAATTACCACTGGGAGGGGGGGGTGTTAAGAAATAAGAAACTTAAAGGACACCTGGATGGCTCAGCAGTTGAGCGTTTGCCTTCAGCTCAGGGCATGATCCCAGGATCCGGGATGGAGTCCTGCATCAGGCTCCCTGCGAGGAGCTGCTTCTCCCTCTGCCTATGTCTCTGCCTTTCTCTCTCTGTGTCTCTCATGAATAAATAAATCTTAAAAACAACAACAACAACAACAACTTAATTTTGAACAAAACATTTAAATTGTTTTTAGAAGCAAATATTAGCATGGTCCTCTTAAAAATAAAATTGAAGTTTCTATAAATGCATTGGAAAAGACGTGACCTCAGGAGAGAGAATGGGATAAAGGTTTTATTTTCAGCCTGTACTTTTCTATGCTGATTTGAGATTAACAAGTAACCACCTTATCAAGGTTGTGCTATATTAAAAAGAGTGGGGGGTATTTTTAAGTAGACAAATACGGGGGGAGAGAACTTTAACAGTAGGAAGATCAAGGTATCAGGAAAGAGACATTCCTGACATCAGGAGGGAGCTAGTCCTAAGGACAGAAGGGAAACCAAGATGGCAGGTAGGGAGGCGTCTAACAGAGACTAAGGAGAGATCATCGTCCATGAACTACATGCCAGTAGGACCCTAGGCAGCTGGAAGGTCTGCATCCCAAGAAGCTTGGTAGCGAAATTAAGGCAGAAGACTAGTTGGAGCTTATGAGGAAGGCTAGACTTGAACATGTTAATGTACTTCAGGAAATCAGCCAGGTCGATACAGGAGAGGGGGAAAGGGATGGGGCAAGCTTCTGGGTGAAACTCCTGAGAAAGGCTCCAGAATACAGCTGGAGGAAGGACCAACATTGATCCTGGGGTCTGTGGCCCAGGGAACACAGATGGGGTGTTTGGTGTCCTGTCTACTCACACCTGGGGGAAGGCTGGAGACAGCTTTAAACACTTTGTACCAGACATCCTGCTGTTTTAACTGCATTCTCGTTGAGATATGGGTGCCATCCTGGTTGTCTATTTTAGAGTAGGAAACCAAGGATCGGAGAGGGTGACTTCCTCAAATCCCATCACTAATGATCAAAGCCTAGCCTAAACCACAGTCTCTGTTCACTTGAATTTCCAAAATCCAAGGAACTGTGGCTACTTAATCATGCTTTAGCTCATCTACACATTTCACAACAAGGCAATTAAGTAAACACTATCAGTTCCAGTTTGGATAAGGAAATGAAGGCGTTAACTACCCTGGCCCAGGATCACAGCAGTGGCAGAGCTGGGATTCCAACCATAGTCGGTCTGAATCCAGAACCTGTATTCCTAACTACTGTATCTACTGTCCTTACCCAGACCCCCTTGATCTATTAGGATGCCAATAATCCCACAGATCTCTCGACCTTTACAGACCCTTGGCAAATCCCAGAGCTTCCATTCAGGCTCCCAAGCTGCTGGCTTACTCTTCCCTCACTGATCCAGTTGGATCCTGAACTCTTTATTGAGCTGCTGGGTACTGAGAGTATAGTGACAACCCTCCCACGTTAGAAAAGACCTCCTTCAAAGATGACAACAATGAAGCAACTTCTAAGATTTTATTAACATGAGTTTTTAAAAACAAGCATCCGTATCAGTGTGGGGGAGATGGTAGTGAAGAGGGGAGAGGAGCCAACAGGAGGGGAGAGGAGTGGGGTGGGGGGGGGGGGAGGCAGGACAGGACAAATGGAAGGAATTCTGCTCTATTGGTAATAAAGCTCCAGGTTCATCCCATCGTGGATTTCATCTGAAGTAAAAAACGTTAAGGAACTCTCACTGTGGGCTCCATCTCCACCCTCTCATCTTGCACAGGTGGGTCAGGGTGGCCTGAGGGCTCCACCCAGGGCCAAGGGAGCCATTTTGAACTAGGTCAATTTTGATTTGAAAAGAATCAGAACTATAAAAAAAACAAAGGTTCACGCTCCTGTTGCACAACAGACATGCCTGAGTCTCACTCCACCCTGACCACTTGTCCACACTCAGGTAGAGATCAGTAATAAATATTTAGACCTTCAAGTTTCTTCTAAGCCAAGCCAAAGCATTTCATCAACCACCCTCCACCCCTAACCAACATGACATGGCTTCCATTTTCTTTCTTTCTTTTTTCTTTGGATCCCATTTTCCAAATGCTTACTGTGTGCTACATTCTAAGTTAAATACTTTATGTGCACCATCTCATACAGACTCCAGCACCGAACAAAGAGAACCAAGTCTGGTATACAGAGCCTTCCTCAAGAAGTCACGCAAAGGATACAGTCCCCCAAAGACACGTGGTCCTTGAAAATCGTGTACCTGTGGGATAGAAACCTTTTGAATTTGAAGTCTGAGGTGGATTTTCATGCAGGAGGCAAGCTGAGGAAGCTCTGCCTAAGCCCACAGGGCTCCCCCACCCAAACCTTCTGGCCCAGTCCCATCCAGTCCCCAGTTCCACCGCTGCACTCACCACTTCTTCAGGACGATCTTGTTCCAACGGGTGCCAGTTTGGGCTGCGATCAGCTTCTTAAGGTCCCCGATGGTGTCATCAGTGCTGGGCGCAGACGAGTTAAGGAAAACGGAAGGGAGAACGGGGAAGAGGACATCCCAGGGCTGAAGGCGCCCTGCCAGGCCCCCACCCGCCCACTCCCCCGGGTTTAACTAAAGTCACCCTACAGCACACACGGAGATGCCTGCCTCACATCAAGCACCCCAGGAACCACTGCCTCTCAGCCGCGGGTGGATACTTGCACTTAACGCGGACCTTCTTCCCTAGACGGTCGTTGCAAACAACCTCGATCATCCTGTCTGGAGCTACACACGGCGTGGGGTGGAAGGCAGCAGTCAGGACTTCAGGGGTCTCCCAAGAGCCAAGACCCCGGGTTTGAGTCTTACGTTCACCCCTCAACCTCCCAGATTCGCGGTCCTCCTAGGCCCCAACTCCCAGGACCGCGGACCCCAGGCGGCCGCGCCTCCCCGCTCAGGTCGCCTGAAGGCCCGGCCTCGCCTTTCGCAGACGCGCACACCCTTGATGGCCAGGTCCGTCCGCTTTCCCCGACTCTGCGCCTCTCCCACCAGCCCCTCACCTCGAATCGCCTGGAACCCGCCGACGCCACAAACTCCTCGCTCGAGGGCGGAGCCCGGGTTAGAGTAGACGCCGAGAGCCGGAAGCGGAAGTGAACAACCGGAAGCGCCCTCCCCGCTCCCGGCTCAACACCGCTCCGGCTTTCTTCCGGTCCCAGGCAGGTTCCGAGCGCCGCTTCGGGGTCCCGAGTTTGGGCAGAGAATACTCGCCCGTCGGTGCGTGGGGCCGCGTTGGGGTCCCGGTTTGTGCGTGGCCGGGGAAGGGGCGTGAAAGCAAAGTCAGAGGTCAGGGGCCGGGCAGAGAGATCCCCCTTCCGTTGGAAGGTGTGGGTTGCCGCGGCCTCGTGTGGCGTCTGGTGGGAACATCAGGGGAGCCCGGGGACGCCCCGTGGGGGTGGTGACTTTTCGTTCCGGAGCCCGATGGAGCCTCTCAGTGGAGCCTCAGCTTCAGGGCGAGGAGGAGCCTGGGTCAAGTCGTGCTGTCATCTCGGGCCCCCTCCCTTCACTGGGGGCGGGGACTTGGAAGCGTTTTGCCCACCCCTCCCTTTGGCCATCGCTTCCCCCCCTTGCACCCCGACACACACACCTGGGCGCAGACCACAGTCAGCAAAGCGGCCTCCTGATCACGTCCTGGATACCAGCACGCACCAGTCCGGAGTCCCGTTCTCTCCTCTGCTGTCTCTGCCTCTCTCTCTGTGTCTCTCATGAATAAATAAAAATCTTAAAACATTTTTTTTTTTTTTTTTTTTTGGGTAAAGGGCCGCCTAGGTGGCCCAGTGGTTGAGGGTCTGCCTTTGGCTCAGATCCTGGGATGGGGTCCCGCATCAGGCTCCCCACAGGGAGCCTGCTTCTCCCTCTGCCCTTGTCTCTGCCTCTGTCTCTGTGTCTCTCATCAATCAATCAATCTTTAGAATGGAGTCCAAGTTGCATGCCAACCAGCATGATGGGCAAGTCGAGTGGAAACGACAGAAGAGGGTGATTACCCGGGTTTGTGTGATTGAGGAAGGTCACCCCGGCCCTGCAGGGAGCACCTTGTACCAGATCTCAGCCTTGCCCTTCAGCCCCAGAGCAGCCCCTTCACTGCCAATGGAACCATTAGGCTGTTCTTTCTCTGCAGACAGGATTTTCCCAGTTTGGTGAGCCTAAAGGGATTCGCTCTGAAAATGAGCTGCTGCTTCTGATTTGCTCCATCCACCTTCTCTGTCTCTCTGTCTTTTAAAAAAGATTTGTTTATTTATTCATGAGAGACAGAGAGAGGCAGACACATAGGCAGAAGGAAAAGCAGGCTCCCTGCGGGGAACGTGATGTGGGACTCGAGCCCAGGACCTCGGGATCACACTCTTAAGGACTAGGCTACCACTGCGGCATAGACACCCTCTCTTCCAGATTAAGGTGACAAAGGAAGGAGCCTCGGATACCTCACTTTAGAGACCCCTCCTCACACCTTGGTAATTAGAATTCAGAACTTCCCATGGGAAAAAAAAATAACAAACTTCCCATGAAAGGACTCAGTGAATGCCCCTTGAGGAACAAGGGCGGCTCCATTCCCCTCTTTGAGCAACAGAAGGTCAGTTAGTTGTTAGAGGTGCTGGGGTGAGGAGGAGGTAGGTGCTTCCCAGAAGGGAGGGTTGTGGGTCACAACCCAAGGAGCAAGCGGGGTAGGCCCTCTTTGCCCCCTTGTTCCCCGGGTTTCTGACCCAGAGGGAGGAGTTTATATGTGAGGTTTCCTTCCCTCCACCCCTGTATGCTGGTGGAACAGGAGATGGTACTTAGGAACCCCCCTGTAACTCAGGGGGTGAGGGCAGGAGCACCTGGGTGCTGCTAAACTTAAAAGCAGTTGCTCCAAGGGTGCCTGGGTGGCTCAGTTGAGCATCTGACTCTTGGTTTTGGCTTAGGTCGCGATTTCAGGGTTATAAGATCCAGCTCCACATTGAGCTCTGTGCTCAGCGCTGAATCCGCTTGGGATTCTCTCTCCCTCTGCCACTCTCCCCTACTCTCTCTCAAATAAATAAATAAAATCTTAAAAAAAAAAAAAAAAAGGCAGGGCACCTGAGTGGCTCAGTTGGTTAAGCATCTGCCTTCGGCTCAGGTCCTGATCATGGGGTCCTGGGATTGAGCCCCACATTGGGCTCCCTGCTCAGGAGGGAGTCTGCTTTTCCCTCTGCCACTGCTCCTCCTCGCACGTGCTCTCTCACTCTCTCTCTCAAATAAATGAATGAATAAATATTTTGTTAAATATTACTTAAAGTGATATTTAACTTTATCACTTGGCTCAGAAGTTTACCGCCTGCCTTTGGCCCAGGGCGTGATCCCGGAGTCCTGAGATCGAGTCCCACGTCCGGCTCCCTGCATGGAACTGCTTCTCTCTCTTCCTGTGTCTGCCTCTCTCTCTCTACGTCTATCATAAATAAATAAATAAATAAATAAATAAATAAATAAATAAATATTTTACAAAGATTTAGATAAAGATTAGTTTATTTATTTGAAAGAGCACAAAGGGGATCCCTGGGTGGCGCAGTGGTTTGGCGCCTGCCTTTGGCCCAGGGCGCGATCCTGGAGACCCGGGATCGAATCCCACGTCGGGCTCCCGGTGCATGGAGCCTGCTTCTCCCTCTGCCTGTGTCTCTGCCTCATTCTCTCTCTCTCTGTGACTATCACAAATAAATAAAAAAATTAAAAAAAAAAAAGAAAGAGCACAAGGTAGTATGGTAGAGATGCTACACTGTGGCATCAGATCTGGGCCTGTGCCCCCTGACAAGTGACTTGACCTCTGTGGGATTCTTTTGGTTTTTCCACAGTTGCAGGATGGCTGATAAACATGAAGCATTTTTTTCTGTGCTTTGGCTGAGGAAAAATACCAAAGGGGTTGACTTATCAATAAACATTTGGAACTCACATTTTTAAATTATTTATTTTTTAAAAAAGATTTTATTTATTCACGAGAGACACACAGAGAGAGGGGGGGGGGCAGAGACACAGGCAGAGGGAGAAGCAGGTTCCACGCAGGGAGCCCAATAGGGAGCTAGATCCCAGGACTTCAGGATCATGCCCTGGCGGATGGCAGGTGCTAAACTGCTGAGCCACCCAGGGATCCCTGGAACTTACATTTTAAAAATTATTTTATTTTTTAAAAATATTTTTATTTATTTATTCATGAGAGACAGAGAGAGAGGCAGAGGCAGAGACACAGGCAGAGGGGGAAGCAGGATCCATGCAGGGAGCCCGATGTGGGACTAGATCCCAAGACTCCAGGGTCATGCACTGGGCCGAAGGCAGAAGCTTAACCGCTGAGCCACCCAGGCATCCCTACATTTTTTTATTTTATTTTTTTATTTATTTTTTTTTAATTTTTTTTTTTTTTACTTATTTATGATAGTCACAGAGAGAGAGAGAGAGGCAGAGACATAGGCAGAGGGAGAAGCAGGCTCCATGCACCGGGAGCCTGATGTGGGATTCGATCCCGGGTCTCCCAGGATCGCGTCCTGGGCCAAAGGCAGGCGCCAAACCGCTGCACCACCCAGGGATCCCCCATTTTTTTAAAAGATAAAAATTGCACATGGTAAAAATTTAAGCATTATAAAAGTATATATGGCAGCATAAAGACTTCTTGCCTTCAGATCACAGCCATCCCCAAAGGCAACTACCACTAAAAGTTTCCTTTAAAAAAAACAAAAACAATTTTACTTATTTGACAGAGAGCATAAGCAGGGAGAGCTGCAGGCCACAGGAGAAGAAGGCTCCCCGCTGAGCGCAGGGCTTGATCCAAGGACCCTGGGATCATGACCCGAACTGAAGGCATATGCTCAACCAACTGAGCCACCCAGGCACCCCCCAAATTTCCATTTTATAGAGATAGTTCCTGCATCTTCAAACGTGTGATATGGAATGGAACCTCCCAAGAAAATTATAAAACTTTTCAGATATTAACACATTTCAGTAGAGACTTTGTATTTTCAAGTAACATACAATATTTTAAGTTATGTCAAAGGGCAGAAACGAATGACTTAGTTTTTTTGGTTTTGTTTTAAGACTTTTTAGTTTTTAAAGTAATCTCCACACTCAGTGTGGGGCTTGAATTCACAACCCTGAGATCAACAGTCACTTGCCCCACCAACTGAGCCATCCAGCTGCCCTATGGGTTTTTTAAAAGATTTTATTTATTTATTCATGAAAGACACAGAGAGAGAGAGAGGCAGAGACATAGGCAGAGGGAGAAGCAGGCTCCATGCTCCATGCAGGGAGCCTGATGTGGAACTTAATCCTGGGACTCTGGGATCATGACCTGAGCCGAAGGCAAACGCTCAACTGCTGAGCCACCTAGGTGTCCCAAGGTGCCCTATGAATGATTTAGGTTTTATACAGGCATTCATGTATAAAGGGTGAAATACATAATAAATTGTGTGTGCATTTTTTGGAAATATATGTATCTCCATGAGATAAAACTATATATACTGATCTCTACACCTTCTGCTTTTTAAAGCAAACAGTATTCTGGAGATTGTTCCAGTTAAAGCAAACAGTATTCTGGAGATTGTTCCAAATAGCACAGAAAGACCTACCTCGTTTTATTTATTTATTTTTAATGATTTGAGATCCTACACATGGGACTGTCGGGTCCAACAGAGGCTGCAATCTGATTGCTAAACTGCCTTCAAAGAGTTTGAATCAATTTTGCCCCTTCTGCAGGGTTGAAAGGGTCTGTGTCCTCACACCAAGGCTAGTGTGGATATTTTCCAGCTTCTTCATCTTTTTTAATCTGATAGATGAAAACCCTGGTGTTTTACTTTTTTATTTAATTATAGATAAGCATGAGGACGAGCATACAGATTTATCTTTTTTTTTTTAGCTTTATTGAGGTATAGTTGAAACAAATTTTACACATTTAATGTATACATCTTAATGAGTTTTGCATTTTTAAAAAGATTTTATTTATTTATTCATGAGAGACACACACACACAGAGGCAGAGACATAGGCAGAGGGAGAAAGAGGCTCCCTGCAAGGAGCCCGATGTGGGACTCAATCCCAGGACCCCGGGATCACACCCTGAAAGGCAGACGCTCAACCACTGAGCCACCCAGGCATCCCTTGCATTTCTTTTTTTTTTTCCTTGCATTTCTTTTTAAAATAGTTCTCAACATCTCCAATTCCTGCCTGACTCTGTGTGAATGTGTGTATTGAAAACATTTGTTGCCATTATCGGCTTTTGGGGGTGTGATTTAGCAAAACCTCAATTTAAACTTCACATGTCCTTTGACCCATCAAATCGGTTCCTGGTTATTTATCCAATAGAAAAAGTAGATAGATAGATAGATAGATAGATAGATAGATAGATAAGATAGGTTGATAGATAAAAGAAGATAGATAAGATAGGTTGATAGATAAAAGAATTCTTAACTCCAATATTATTTGTGGTAACAAATCTGTAAACAAATTGAATACTCATCAATACAGGAATGTTGAATAAATTTCGCTGTTCTTATAAACTGCTAATTTTTTAAAACATTTTTTTAAATTTATTTATGATAGTCATACAGAGAGAGAGAGAGAGAGAGGCAGAGACACAACAGGCAGAGGGAGAAGCAGGCTCCATGCACCGGGAGCCTGATGTGGGATTCGATCCCGGGTCTCCAGGATCGCGCCCTGGGCCAAAGGCAGGCGCCAAACCGCTGCGCCGCCCAGGGACCCCCAAACGGCTAATTTTTAAATGAACTACTAATTTAGTGAATGATGGTGGTACCTTGCTGGCTCAGTCTGCAGCATGGGACCCTTGATCTTGGGGTTGTGGGTTCCAGCCCCATCTTGGGCATAGAAAATACTTGAAAATAAAATCTTAAAAATAGTGATATGGGCATGTAGCTGTCAGTGGGTAGAATATGTGACTCTTGATCTCCAACTTGTAAGTTCAAGACCCAGGTTGGGTATAGAGATTACTTAAAAATAAAATCTTTTTTTAAATGATTTATTTATTTATTCATAGAGACAGAGTGAGAGAGAGGCAGAGACACAGGCAGAGGGAGAAGCAGGCTCCATGCAGGGAGCACGACATAAGACTCGATCCCTGGACTCCAGGATCACGCCCTGGGCGAAAGGCAGACGCCAAACCGCTGAGCCACGCAGGGATCCCCATTGCTCATTTAAAAAAAAAAAATTTTATTTTGGGCAGCCCGGGTGGCTCAGCGGTTTAGCGCCTGCCTTGGGCTCAGGGTGTGGTCCTGCAGTTCCGGGATCGAGTCCCACATTGGGCTCCCTGCATGGAGCCTGCTTCTCCCTCTGCCTGTGTCTTTGCCTCTCTCTCTTTCTGTGTCTCCCATGAATAAATAAATAAAATATTTTTTTTAAATGAGCAATATATATTTGGTGGGAGTGTCAGTTCAGCCTCTGTGGAGAACAATTTGGGACTATCAATCTAAATGAAAAATTGAACACACCCTTTGTTAAACTATTTCTGTTCTACAAATTTATTCTTGTTCATAGGCATCAAAAAGCATTAGTAAGTAAAAAAGGGCCTCGCTCCCCCTTAGGACAACCCCGGCTTGTTCCCCGCCCCCCACCCTGCAGCTCCGCTGTCAGGGCGCCTTCCCAGCTGGGTCCTGGGGGCTGTAGCCCCGCCCCCGGCCCCTCGTCACCGCCCTTGGCCCCGCCCCTGGGCCTCCCGTCACCACCCCAGCCACTTATCTCGGCTCCATCTCCATCCTTAGCCCCGCCGGAGCCTCCGCCCCGCCCCTAGCCCCGCCCCTAGCCTCGTCCCAGCCCTTAATCCCGCTCCAGGGCCTCGTCCTCGACCCAAACACGCCCCGGGTCTCCCGTCACCTCCCCAGGCTCGCCCCGGGGCCCCTAGTCACCGCCCCAGCCGCGCCTTCCAGGTTTGGTCTGAGCCCTAGCCCCGCCCCCAGCCTCGTCACCGCCCCTGGCCCCGCCTTCAGAACGGCCCTGAGTTTCAGATAGCCCCGCCCCCCGGCCTCGTCCCAGCCCTTAATCCCGGTCCTGGGCCTGGTCCTGGGCCTTGTCCTGGACACAAACGCGGCCCGGGGCCTCTCATCACCACCGCGCTAGACTCGCCCCAGGGCCCCTGGTCACCGCCCCAGCCGCGCTTTCCCGGCCTGATCCTCGCCCTAGCCCCATCCCCAGCGTCGTACCAGTCCTTAATCCCGCTCCCAGGCCTCGTCCTCGACCCAAACACGCCCCCGGGCCTCCCGTCACCTCCCCAGGCTCGCCCGGGAGCCCCTAGTCTCCGCCCCAGCTGCGCCTTCCAGGTTTGGTCCGAGCCCTAGCCCCGCCCCCAGCCTCGTCACCGCCCCTGGCCCCGCTCCGGAACGGCGAGCTTCGGTTAGCCCCGCCCCTTGCCCCGCCTCCGGAACGGCGAGTTTCGGCTAGCCCCGCCCTCAGCCCCGCCCCCGGAATGCCCTGAGTTCGGCCAGCCCCGCCCCCAGCCTCGTCACCGCCCCTGGCCCCGCCTCCGGAACGCCCCGAGCTTCGGCTAGCCCCGCCCCCTGCCTCGTCACCGCCCCTGGCCCCGCCTCCGGAACGCCCCGAGCTTCGGCTAGCCCCGCCCCCTGCCTCGTCACCGCCCCTGGCCCCGCCTCCGGGCCGCGCCGGAGCTTCAGCCACGCCTTCCGGGCTCGGGCCTGGTTCCCAGCCGCATCCTCCGCGCTCCGTCCGGGTCGCCGCGACTCTGTCGCTGGGACCGGACCATGTTCCCGCAGGAGGAAAGCTGAAAGTCCGTCCGCTGCCGGAGGCGGCGGCCACCGCTCTGCTGGCACCCCCGCCCTCCGCCGCCCGCTGGCCTCCCCGGGACGAGATCCCGAAGCCCCTCAGCCGCCAGCGGAAGTGGGTGTCGGCCGGATCATGGCGACTTTGGCCGACCTGCCGGACTCAGTCCTGTTGGAGATCTTCTCCTACCTCCCGGTCCGGGACCGGATCCGCATCTCCAGGTGCCGGCCCGCACCCCGCGCGGGGAGGTGGCGGGAAGGCCGGGGCCGGGGCCGGGGCCGGGGCCGGGGTTGTTCTAACGGCGGGTCCCCTCCCCCAGGGTTTGTCACCGCTGGAAGAGGCTGGTGGACGACCGGTGGCTCTGGCGACATGTCGACCTGACGCTGTACACGGTACGCGGGGCCGACCGGGCGGGCGTGGGCCGCGGTGGGGCGTCTGGCCCTCGAACCCCGGATTTGGAGCTTGGCAGCCCGGGGCGCGTCGGGCAACGTCGCTTGCCTGCTCCTCAGCCTGTTTCCCCATCGCCCAACCGGGGATAAGCGAGATCGTGCAGGGAGAGAGCTTAGAGCCGCGTCTGGCACACAGTGAGCATATGACAAAAGTTAGTTGCTTACATCGTGTATTAATGAGTTTTCCTGGAGAAATCATTTTCCAGATTCAACTTAATTTCCAGAATTTATTTCCTGAGTAGCGCAACCAAACCTTTTTACACTTTTCCCCATTTGCATCGTATTTATTTTTCCTGTTTTATTTAGCATGAACTATTTCAAATATATTATAGAAACGTGTAGAGGATTATATCTGAAACCAACTAGGCATTCATCACCCAGATTTTTTTTTTTTTTTTTTTTTTTTTTTAAGATTTTATGTATTGGGCACCTGGCTGGCTCAGTGGTTGAGCATCTGCCTTCAGCTCGGGTCGTGGTCCCAGGATCCTGGGATCAAGTCCTGCATTGGGCTCCCCTCGGGGAGCCTGTGAGAGCCTGGATCCCAGGACCCCAGGATCAACAACCTGAGCTGAAGGCAGACGCTCAACCACTGAGCCACCCAGGTGTCCCATCATCACCTAGACTTCTCTCTCTCTCTCTTTTTTTTTTTTTTTTTAAGATTTTTAATTTATTTATTCATGAGAGACAAAGAGAGAGAGAGAGGCAGAGACACAGAGGGAGAAGGAGGCTCCATGCAGGGAGCCTGATGTGGGACTCGATCCCAGGACTCCAGGATCACGCCTTGGGCTGAAGGCGGCGCTAAACCGCTGAGCCATCCGGGCTGCCCAGATTTTTTTTTTTTTTTTTAAGAATTTATTTATTTATTCATGAGGGGGAGAGAGAGAGAGAGAGAGAGAGAGAGAGAGAAAGAAAAAGAAAATAAAAGAAAGAAAGAAGAGAGAAAGAAAAAAGAAAAAAAGAAAAGAAAAGAAAAGAAAAGAAAGAAAAGAAAAAAGAAAAGAAAAGAAAAAAGACACAGGCAGAGGGAGAAACAGGCTCCATGCAGGGTCGCGGGACTCGGTCCTGGGTCCCCAGGATCACGTCCGGGCCAAGGCAGTGCTAAACCGCTAAGCCAACCAGGCTGCCCTACCCAGATTTAACCCACTTTGATTTTTGGTCATTTTTGCCGCACATCATGTGAAACATACATGCAAAGGTTTACGTATACATATATACACATGACATTTATAGATATATTCGTTACATTTTTTTGAAGCTGTCCTCAGAGGTAGCCACTATTGTAAAATGCGTTTGTAGTCTTCCGTTCACATTTTTATTTCCTTCCTGTGTGAGTGCAGGGAAGCAATATGTAATTTTGTTAATGTTTTCCTAAAATTTAAATAATGGTATTCTATTTAGGTAAATAAATGCTTCTTATTATATATCCACCCACAACTAGCTTTATTCACACAACATTGCTTTTGAGATTTATTTTGACTGAGAATGTAAATCTAGTTCATTCCTTTTAAATTGTTAAATGAATATACCACAATTTATCTGTTTTCCTGTTGACAGACATTTAGTTATTTCCAACTTTCTACTATTATAAATAAGTGTTATAAAGGAATATTTCAGACTTGCCTGTGTATATAAATTACCTAAGGATCTTGTTAAAATGCTGATTCTGATTCAGTGAACTGGATGGGGCCCCAGATTCCAAATTTCGAATAACCTCCAGGGTTTATGCTATGCATTTTTTCTGCCTTTTTTTTTTTTAAAGGTAAAATGTACCTACAATAAAATGCACAGTGCTTCCAATATTTTGTTTTCTAGTAATTAACTTTCCAGGGTTAATTTTTGCAGCTTTCACCATTTACTATGTTGTGATTATTCTTATTTATAACATGGCTCTAATTTACTCTGGACAGTTCTAGCCTTTTTCAGTTTTGTGTTGCTTATTTCTACTGGCAGTGGTCATTAAGAAAGGGATAAAATGCTGGTGAGTCGCTTTGCTTTCTTACTCCAGATAATGAGAATCCACTCAGTTGCTAAAGACAAATCTATTATGATCTTCTCTTTTCTTTCCCTGTTTTTGTTCAAACCTAGAAATCAAAATGATGGAATTAAATTCTCTTGCTACTCCTGTGAGGTGCAGGGTCAGGCTGGCAGGGGAAGAGCAGAAGCCCTGGGGAGCACTAGAGCCCCACCCATCTGGGGCCTGTCTGTCTCCAAGCAGCCAGGGGCCTTGGAATAATCTCCATTTCTCTCACCCTGTCACACCCATCTCTGGCTCTTACAGATGCGGCCTAAGGTCATGTGGCACCTCCTTCGCAGGTACATGGCATCCCGGCTCTATTCCCTACGGATGGGTGGCTACCTGTTCTCAGGCTCCCAGGCCCCCCAGCTGTCCCCTGCCTTGATGAGGGCCCTGGGCCAGAAGTGCCCTAACCTGAAGCGCCTCTGCTTACACGTGGCCGACCTGAGCATGGTGCCCATCACCAGCCTGCCCTGCACCCTGAGGACCCTGGAGCTGCACAGCTGTGAGATCTCCATGGCCTGGCTCCTGAAGGAGCAGGACCCCACTGTACTGCCCTTGCTTGAGTGCATCGTGCTAGACCGCGTCCCTGCCTTCCGAGATGAGCACCTGCAGGGCCTGACACGTTTCCGTGCTCTTCGGTCATTGGTGCTTGGTGGCACATACCGTGTGACAGAGACAGGGCTAGATGCAGGCCTCCAGGAGCTGAGCTACCTGCAGAGGCTGGAGGTGCTGGGTTGTACCCTCTCGGCTGACAGTACCCTCCTGGCCATCAGCCGCCACCTCCGAGATGTGCGGAAGATCCGGTTGACCGTGAGGGGCCTCTCTGCCCCTGGCCTGTCAGTCTTGGAGGGCATGCCAGCCCTGGAGAGTCTGTGCTTGCTAGGCCCTCTCATCACCCCAGAAATGCCTTCCCCAGCTGAAATCCTCTCCTCCTGCCTCACCATGCCCAAGCTCAGGGTTCTTGAGCTGCAGGGGCTGGGGTGGGAGGGTCAGGAGGCTGAGAGGATCCTGTGTAAGGGGTTGCCCCACTGTATGGTCATTGTCAGGGCCTGCCCCAAAGAGTCCATGGACTGGTGGATGTAACTGTACCACCTGTCCGTCTCGGCTTTTATTGGGGAGCCTCACATCATCTGAAAGGTACCTTGCAGTAGGCCCGTAATCAGGCTGACAGGGCCTCAAAGCCACAGGTAGGGAAAACTGAGGCCTTGGAGCCTCCAGACACTTGGAATCCCTATTTGCCAGTTGTTTGGCCTGTGACATCAGCCAGCCTCCTAGAGGGCCTGTATCCACATCTGGAAATAGGGAAGATCATAGCTACCTCATGGTTATGTTGCAAAGCCTTAACTCTTTACCAGCCCTGGGCCAAAAAGGTCCTTGATAAAGGGTCGTTCTCAGGAACAGGATGGATGCAGAAGGGTGGGGTTAGGAGTTAGGGAGACCTGAGGGGCCAAGGCCCCTTAGGAGGCTTGGAAAGACTGCCTATGCATGTGCACCCACACACCGACACACCATTGATATACCTACTTGCACACGAGAGACGTGATGAGAAAGCCAAGCAAGACTTATGCTTTCATCATCAAAAGTGTTAATGAAGGTTCTAAGTTGTATTTTCTGTACTTGGTATCCTGTATTTTCTGATTTTTCCACAATATATATTATTTTGCTATTAAAGAAAAATAATTTTTTTTCAAAAAAGCGTTTGGTTTATTCAACAAATGTTTCTTGACTGCACGCTATACCACAGGCACTGTTCTAGGCCCGGGGGCCACAGCAGTGAACAAAACAAGCCCTGAGTAGAAGGTAGGGCGATCGAGTGAATGCATTGATGGAATAATTTTAGAGACAATAAACCAGGTTCACATGATGGGCATGCTTGTGTCTGTTAGAGTGGGCGGGGCCAGCCACTCAAGTTTGGAGACCTGAGAGGTGATGAGGAACCCACTCTGGGAAGCACTGGGAAAAAGAAAAGACCAAAACACTGAGATGGGGGATAAGTTTGACATTTTTCAGGATTAGGAGGAACCGTGTGGCTGAAAGAACAAGTGATGAGCAGTGGGAAGTTAAGTCAGAGCTGATGGGGTGAGGTTGGAGGGTCCCCACAGATGGTGCAGGTTTTAGGGGTTCAGTAAGTAGCAATTCCTGCCTGCTAAGTCTGAGCCACTTGAAAGAAACAGGTGGCAGGCTGATAGTGATCAGGAACGTAGTCCCTTGAGATGAGAGTTACTTCTGATCTGAGCTGGGTAGGAGGGCGTGTGTGACTCCACAGGTTCGCCACCTGCCCACCAGCCCAGCCCTGTGGTGGGCAGAGCTAGAAGAGAAAACGGGGCTGAGCTGGTACCCTTCATTCCTTGTCTCAAGCTCCCTTATCAGAGGATCTGGGTGTCTCATGCTTTCCCACTAGCAGGTGGAGTGGAGATTCTCCATCAGGCCATATGGGGACTATGGGATGAGTACTTCCAGTGTGGCCATGGTCAGAGTCTACTTGTCCCACGCCATGGTCAAATATGGCAGTTCCAGCCCAGGGCACCTGGGGAACTAGACTGATGCAGGCTGGGGTGTTGGGACTGGAGAGGTCTCAGGTTGAGGAATGGGATCTGTTTTGAGGGTATCTGGAGACCTGAGGTCTGTTGTGGGGAGTATGATGGAGTGGCCAACCCCACTCTTACACTGGGCTCTGCCGGTCGTCCTGGAATAGGTCTCTGATGCCCTACCTGGAGCTGCTCGAGGTGGAAAAATAGTTTCCTTCTTTCCTTTCTTCTTGTTTTTCCTGCAGAAATGGAGCAACAGGCATGAAATTGGAAGTAGTGGAATACGTGGAACTGTTTCGTAGTCAGCACTAGCAAGTAGTGATGGGGGAGGAGGAGCCCTAATTTGTAATGTTTGCCAACTTCTGTGGTGTAAGTATCCCATCATGGCTGGTTTCAAGTGACCAACAGACTAACAACGGGCTCTCAAAACTCCTGCAAGTTTAGCAATGGGCCCTCCTGAGCTGGCATGAGCTGGCTTCAGCATGCCATTGGTTAGTGGTGTCTTTCTTCCAGGTATACTGAAC
Source organism: Canis aureus (assembly GCF_053574225.1). Taxonomy (NCBI): domain Eukaryota; kingdom Metazoa; phylum Chordata; class Mammalia; order Carnivora; family Canidae; genus Canis; species Canis aureus. The sequence continues at coordinate 52,383,880 of NC_135629.1, forward strand.
TTTAGTGACCCCTTTCCTGGGCTTAGCTAACTCTGAGGGGGTGGTAGGGTTATGGGACATAAGACAGAGCTCCTTCCACCCCTGACTGCTGCCTTCTCCTGGGTAAGGGGTTGGGGGCTTGAGGATGCCCTTTGTATTGAATGTACCGGAGATTTGTTTTGTTTATTTTTAAATATTTTATTTATTTATTCATTAGAGACACACAGAGAGAGGTAGAGACACAGGCAGAGGAAGAAGCAGGCTCTCTGGGAGGAGCTTGATGCAGAACTCCATTCCAGGACCCCAGGATCACGACCTGAATTGAAGGCAGATACTCAACCACTGAGCCACCCAGGTGTCCCAGGCTTGTTTTAATCATGCATGGAGATAGACACAGAGACAACTGCCTTTGAAAGAAGACTATTACTTACACTTCCCAAGAGGAAGGGGCTTATTCCGTACAGAGCCACTATGGGGGAAAAAAACAGGGTCTGTAGGAGGCAAGGGTAATGGGAAAGCACAGGCATGAGCCTTTATTACCAGGCAAGGCAGGGTAGTCTAGCTGAACAAGTTTAGATTTGGCTAGTTTGAATAATTTTGGTGGGCTCTAGGTGCGAGAGGTGGTCCCTAGTTGTCTATTACTTGGTCCTGGGGTGATTTAGGGCAGAGGGAATATTGATTTGCTGTGTAAGACTAAGATCAAGGAGGTAGTTGGATTGGTCAGTTTGCATATGAAAGTGTGCTCAAAGGCACTCCTCAAGGGGTGGTCCTTACCCAGGTTTGCAAGGCCCTAAGGTGTCAAAGCACCACAAAATATTGGGGAAAATGACTAATAAGCCTCCTTTGAAAGTAAAGGATAATCACAATAGCTAACATTGAGTGTCTATTTTGTGTCAGGTACTATGCTCAGTCCTTCATGCAGCCCAATGAAGATCTCTATTGAGGTATAATTCACACAAACAAGCAGCACATATTTAGGCGCATAATTTGATGAGTCCTAACACATGTGTTCACTTGTGAAACCATCACCACAATCAAGATAACATATATCTGGGATCCCTGGGTGGTGCAGTGGTTTAGCGCCTGCCTTTGGCCCAGAGCGCGATCCTGGAGACCTGGGATTGAATCCCACATCGGGCTCCCGGTGCATGGAGCCTGCTTCTCCCTCTGCCTATGTCTCTGCCTCCCTTTCTCTCTCTCTCTCTCTCTCTCTCTGTGTGACTAACATAAATAAAAAAACTTTTAAATAAAGATTTAACGATTAAAAAAAAAAAGATAACACATATTTCCATAACCCCTTAAGGTTTCCTCGTGGCTCCTTTTAACCCTCCCTTCCTCCACCCATGTTCTCAGGCAAACGCTGATCTGCTTTCTGTCACTACAGATTATTTTTATTTTCCTAGAATTTTACGTAAGTAGAATCATGTATTATATACTTTGTGTGTGGGGAGGTGTCTTTTTGTTCACTCACTGTAATGATGTTCAGATTCATCCAAGGTGTTTAGGAATTAAACTTTGTTCCTGAGTGGAATTCTGTCATGTGGATGTGTTAGTACAATTTGTTACTTACTCGTCTTTTGGTGGGTATTTGCATTTAAACATACGTTTTATTAAAATAATTTTTCCTGATATAAAAAATAACATATGCTTGTGAAGAATTTTAACATAGAAAGTGAGGGGTGCTTGGATGGCTCAGTAGCTTAACCATCTGCCTTTGGCTCAGGTCATGATCCCAGGGTCCTGGGATCAAGCCCTTAGTAGGGCTCCTTGCTCATTGGGGAGTCTGCTTCTCCCTCTCCCTCTGCCCCTCCCCCACTTGTGCTCTTTTATTTATTATTATTATCATTTTTTAAAAGATTTTATTTATTTATTCATGAGAGAGAGAGAGAGAGAGAGAGAGAGAGAGGCAGAGGGAGAAGACAGGCTCCATGCAGGGAGCCCGATGTGGGACTCGATCCCAAGACTCCAGGATTACACCCTGGGCTGAAGGCAGGCGCTAAACCACTGAGCCACCCAGGGATCCCTGTCTTTTATTTATTAAATAAAATCTTATAAAAAACATTATAGAAAGTGAACCTCTTTCTAATCCCAGGCCCCCGAGGGAATTACCATGAGAAGTTAGATGTATAATCTTCTAGAATTTTGTCTACTGTTGGGACTTTGTAGAAAAATCAAAGATGTTACTTTTTTTAAAGAGTTTATTAATTTATTTTTAAGTAATCTCTAGACTTAATGTGGGGCTCAAACTTATGAACCCAGGATCAAGAGTTGTGTGCTCTTCCAACTGAGCCATCACACACCCTAGTCAGTGACATCTCTTAATGTCCGTTCTGAGTTTGAGACCAATCACGGGAGTTAGAGATGAAAACATCAGTGTTATGAGTAACAAAGCCTGAACTGAAGCATGATGGCTTTGCTATGCCTTGTTGGCCTTCTGATGTTTCACTGTTGCATTTGCCAAATGCACTCAGGCATGGTCCAACTGGTGAACCACAAAGCTCCTCTGGATGCTTAGTGTATGGCCCCAGCCTGGTCCAGCCCTCCTCTGGAGTCTACTGACTCCCAAAGAGAGAGAGAAAGGCCAAGATTTGAAAACACTCAGTTCCTTCTTCCAAACATGCTATAAAGATTATGAGTGTGTACGTGCAGAAGTCACATCAGCTGACGTTTGTGCTCCTTGGACTTGGAAAGCCAGAGGAATGACATTTTCTCCCTAATGGATTAAGATAGATGGATATCTGTTTTGTGTCCATCTCAGCCTGTAATAGTGATGCTATTGGCTAGGAATGCCTGGAGCACTCATCTGGGCCCCTACTACTGGCAGCAAGCCACCACAGACACTGCCCTGACTGAACCACAACCTTGTGGTTCTTATTATGATTGCAAGACACACCTTATTAACAAGTATCAGATAACTTTGAAAAATAAGATTTATTACTCACAAGTTTTGGAGGGAACATGGCATACCCAAGATTGCCAGGAAAGAGAGAAAAGAAAGAGAGAGAGAGAGCACATAGACCTGGGGGTTCTGTCTTTATTGGTGGTTAAGGGGGTGGAGGCCCTAGGGTTTTGTGGATTCACTCTTTATTGATGAATTTTGTTAACCATAAAAATAAAACAGTTATTTTCCCAGCAAAAAATGGGTTTATTCAGGAATAACAGAATTACACTTCAGGACATGCAGGTTATGGCAAAACCATAGGCAAGTCTGGAGAACAAAGGAGAGGAATGCTCTTTTACAGAGGAAAGGGGGAATTTGGGAGGGGTTGTTAGAAGCAAAAAGTCCATTGGAGTAAAGGGAGAGTTTGAAGTATATGGCTTCTCATTGGCTGAGGTGTGCAAGGCTCTCATTGGCTGGGCTATTGCTGAGCTAGGAAAAAAAATCTTCCCTCCAACTGCTGGTATAGTAAAGGTACAGGCTGCTTGTTGAGAATACAAGGTAGTCTCTTCCCATTAGTTCTGCAAAGGGCCACAAGAGGGGGTATACTACTCCTTCTGGCCTCCTGACTCCATTTTCCTTTATTCTTTTTTTTTTTTTTTTTTTTTTAAGTGGGGTCCATACCCAGCATGGAGCTCAACATGGGGCTTAAACTTAGGGCCCTGAGATCAAGACCTGAGCTGAGATCAAGAGTTGGATGTTTAACCAACAGAGCCACCCAGGTGCCCTACTCCTGACTCTATTTCATTTTATTTTTAAAGATGTTATTTATTTATTCATGAGAGACACACACAGAGAGAGAGAGAGAGAGAGAGAGAGAGAGAGGCAGAGACACAGGCAGAGGGAGAAGCAGGTTCCCCACAGGGAGCCTGATGTGGGACTCGATCCCAGGATCCTGGGATCACGATTTGAGCCAAAGGCAGATGCTCAACCACTGAGCAACCCAGGTGTCCCTCCTGACTCCGTTTTAAGTGAGATTTCCTTTACTCAGCTTTGCAAAATGGATGCCTCTTTAATTAAAAGCTTAATGTCAGGCACTTACACTGCACCTCCTTAAAAAGATGTTCCCTGGGCTCACTTACTCCTTCCTACACAAGAACAGCCTTTTTCTAACTAACCTTTAATATACTTATAGATCTTATGGTTGGAGTGTTCTTATTTCAATAGACCTTTTCTCCCTCTTGCAATAATCCTTTTGAATGAAGTCTCTCTTTACCAATATCCAGAATTATTTTTGACAATGATAAACAAACAAAAATTCTTTGAGTCATTTTTGAGTCCTTGCCCTAAAACTACACAAATCCATCAGCAGATAGCCATCAGCTCTATCTTAATTTTAGCATCAGAGCTGGTCCCACTCCTTCCATTCTCCCTGGCCATCTTTCAGCTATCTCCATCTGTCATTGGGATTATTGCCTTAACTTTCTAGTTGTCCTCCCTGATTCTATCTTTGCATCCCTAGAGTCACACAACAGACAAGGAGAACTTAAAAAAAAAATACACATCAGGGCAGCCTAGGTGGCTCAGCGGTTTAGTGCCGCCTTCAGTCCAGGGCCTGATCCTGGGGACCCCTAATTGAGTCCCACGTCAGGCTCCCTGCATGGTGCCTGCTTCTCCCTCTGCCTGTGTCTCTGCCTCTCTCTCTGTGTGTCTCTCATGAATAAATAAATACAATCTTAAAAAAAAATACACATCAGATAATGTTGCTCCTACAGCTCAAAACCCTTCAGGGGTACCCCCATTGCACTCAGGTAAAATCCACCATTCTTACATTTGCCCAGATGGCCTTGTATGATCTGATTCTATTGCTTCTCTGACTTCACTTCCAGCTAGTCTCCATCTTGCCCAACTCACTTCAAACATTTTAGACACTGGGCTTCTCCCATTTAGAGGCTAAACCTCTCCTACTTTAGGGCCTTTGCATTCTCACCCCAGAAATTCAGTCTTTCCCTAAATTCCTTCAACCAGATTGCTGGGAGTGAAGTGGAAATACTGTATGCACATGATTCTGGGCCTTAGTTTTCTCATCTGTCAAACCATTGTTCCTCTTGACCTCAAACACCAGGCAGATGTTATAACCAAAGGGATAATGGTATGGGAAAATGCTCTTTCAAGTGAGAAGTGTTGACCTTAACAATAAAACTAGTGGGGGCTCTTGGGTGGCTCAGTGGTTGAGCATCTGCCTTTGGCTCAGGTCGTGATCCCGGGGTCCTGGAATCGAGTCCCCCATTGGGCTTCCTGCATGGAGTCTGCTTCTCCCTCTGCCTGTGTCTCTGCCTCTCTCTGTGTGTCTCTCATGAATAAATCAATAAGATCTTTGAAAAAACAAAACAATAAAATTGGTGGTTATTTTACCAGCAAAAATTTAGGCTTATTTACAAATAGCAAAAAATTGCAACCCCAGGCCCAAGCAAACTTTGGCAAAACCATAGGTAAAAACAAACAAACAAACAAACAAACATAGGTAAGTGCCAACAACAAAGTAGGGTATCTTTTTTTTTTTTTAATAGAGGAGAAAGGGGGACTTGGGAGGGGCTGTTACGATCTAAAAGTCCATTGAAATAAACCGGGCATTTGAAATAGAGTGGCTTCTCATTGGTTGAGCTATTGCTGGGGGAGGAAGAAATCTTCCTGCCTTCTGCAGGGATAGTAAATTAGATCCACTTGGTCCCTCTCTTCCTGTTCGATTTGCAAGTGACAACTAGTGCTGGGCATAAAGCTCTCCCTGCCTGTCTCCCGAATCCCTTCTAAATGAGGTTTCCTTTTATTAATTTTCACAGAACTTCCCAATAGGGAAGCAGTTTTAGGGTCGGTTTCAAGAACAGCTGCTTGAGACAGTAATACCCTTACTTCCCAGAAGATGGCAGCACGTCACCGTATTTGTCAGGTAGATTATTTTGCCCTCTCAGGAATAGTGAGAAGTTGCTAATATTTGTATACTGCTTCACTTTTCATAAATGGGGAAAATGAAAGGAATGTATATTTTTGGCATCTCCTGTATTGCCTGGATACTTTGATTTACATCTGTGATTTAAATCAAAGCATGTCCCTCATCTCTCAGACCTCCCCAAAAACAAACAAATGGGAAATGAAGCAATTAAAAGGATGTATATATAGTGTCTAGGAGTAAACCTAACTGAAATATACGACCTTTTTTTAAAAAAAGATTTTATTCATTTATTCATGAGAGACACATGGTGAGAAGCAGAGACAAAGGCAGAGGGAGAAGCAGGCTCCCTGCAGGAAGCCCAATTGCAGGACTCAATCCCAGACCCCGGGATCAGGACCTGAGCCAAAGGCAGATGCTCAATCATTGAGCCACCCAGGGGCCCCTGCCTTCTGTATTTTAAATGAGAACTGTTAAAAGGATTCAAGTATGGATGATCTTAAATGTGCTGCGTGAAGGAAGCCTTGCACAAATGTATATATTATATGATTCTATTTAGATGGGAGTTCTGAGGAAAAAAAAGTAATCTGTAGTGCAAAACTGAAGAACAGTGGTTGGGGGGAAGTTTTGGGTGCAAAGGGATAAGAACTTCCTTAAGTGAGGATAACTATATTTTGAGAGACATTTGGATGGCATAGATGTATTTATCAAAACTCAAGTAACATACACTTTAGATTTAATTTCACTTTATGTAAATTTTTCCTCAAAAAATGTTGTATGCAAATATTAAGCTGTAGTTGATATATATATATTGAAAAATACGGGAAGATAGGTACTGATGTCAAATGTTACTTTGAAAATCATGTAAAAAAAGTTGGATGGGTAGATGGAAGGATGGATAAATATGTGATAATGCATTTATAGGAAAAAGCTAATGGTACAATCTAGGTGATGCTCATAAGGTGTAACTATGAAATTCCTAAAAATTGCAATATACTTGAAAATTTGGATATTAAATTATTAGGGAGAAAGCTCAATCAATACACTTGGGGGATATATTGTTTATGGAAATCCTGTTTAAGATGTAAATACAAAAGGAGGGGCGCCTGGGTGGCTCACCTGGTTAAGTGGCTGACTCCTGACTTAGCTCAGGTCATGATCTCAGGGTTCTGGGATTGAGCATGATATTGGCTCTGCACTGGGTGTGGAGCCTGCTTAAGACTCTCTCTCTCCCCCCTCCCCCACCTCTTGGGCACACTCACTCTCAAGAAAATATGTAAATACAAAAAATATCTGGCTGCATCAAAATTTAATATAGAATTGAAATATAGGAAGCAAGCCAGAAGGCATATGTAATATAAAAAAAGATGAAGGAATAAATCCAGGAAATACCACTTACTCCTATGTGTCAATGACAACAGGCAAGCAATTCAATAGAAAATTGGCATGGAGGGTGCCTGGGTGGCTCAGTTGGTTAAGTGTCTGCCTTTAGCTTGGGTCATGATCTCAAGGTCCTGGGATCAAGTTCCGCATTGGGCTCCCTGCTTAGTGTGGAGTCTACTTCTCCCTCTCCCTCTACCCTTCCCCCCTGCTCATGCTCGCTCTCTCTCTCTCTCTCTCTCATGCTCACTCTCTCTCAAATAAATAAAATCTTTAAAAAAACTGGCATGGATATAGGCAATTTATAGATAAAGAAATAATAGAAACCATAACATTAAAGACAGATCTGTTGGCAGTAAAGAACTCTATCAAAAAGAAACCATGGAAAAAAAAAAAAAAAAAGAAACCATGGGATGCCTGGTTGGATCAGTCAGTTAGGTATCTGACTCTTGATTTCAGCTCAGATCATGATCTCAGGGTCCTAAGATTGAGCCCTGCTTCAGCAAGCTCAGTGGGGAGTCTGCTTGAGATTCTCTCTCTCTCCCTTTCCCTCTGGTCCTCCCCACTGCTCTTTTTCTCTCTCTCTTTCTCAAATAAATAGATAAATCTTTAAAAAGTCACCATTATGAAAGGGAAAATAAGCTATAATGAGGGATAAAATATATGAAATATATATATCTGAAAAAGAACTGCTGTCCAGGTAAATGGAGCACTTCTACATTATCATAAGAAGAATGGGATCTCTGGGTGGTTCAGTGGTTTAGCACCTGCCTTTGGCCCTGGGCATGATCCTGGAGTCCCGGGATGGAGTCCCGCGATGGAGTCCCACATCGAGCTCCCTGCATGGAGCCTGCTTCTCCCTCTGCCTGTATCTCTGCCTCTCTCTCTCTCTCTCTGTCTCTCATGAATTAATAAACAAAATATTTTTTTAAAAAAGAAAAAGACAAAAATTCCAAAGGAAAAAAGTGTGAGAGCCTTGAGTAGGCAGTTCACAAAAGGTTTCCAAACAATAAACATATGAAAAGATGCTCAGTTTCAGTGATTTGTGTAATGGGAATAAAACCATCTGGAGATGCTAGTACACACCTAATACAGTGCTGAAAATTATAGGCTGACAATACCAAGTATGGATAAGGATGCAGAACAGTAATGCTCATGCACTGTGTGGGAGTATACATTTGCACAATCATTTCTTTCTAACCAATATAATATGGCAGAGATGATGGGATGCCACTGTTGTAATTATACTGCATTATATAAAACTTGCTAGCAGATTGTCATCCCTAGAGTCTTCCTTTCTATTGCTGGCATTGAAGAAGCAGGCTTTCATGAATAGTGATGTGGAGCCAGTGAACAAATAAGAATTCTTGAGACCTTCTTGTGCAAAAAGGTGCTTTTATCATAGCATGGGAACCTATGGGCAGAAAGAGCTGCACTGCGATTATGAGGAGTAATTGATTGTATACTTTTTAGTTGGTGGGGGTTAGGGATAATGTAAGTCTCTAAGGAATTTGTGCATGTTAAAAGCAAGGTCTTTAGCCTTCTTGGAGGGCTAGCTAATAAGATAAGGTTGCTTTTAGTCTCTAATGAGACATCAGTAATAAAACAGCCAAACAGCCTTGAGGAATGTCAATGCTCTGCATATCTCAGGGATTTATTAGTGGGCTGCAAGTTGTAAGGAGACTTAATTTTAGCTACATTTCTCTTGCCTTTGTTCTGGTCAAATAGTACAGCCAAAAGGAAATTAAGTTTGCCAATAAGCTGATGGAGTTTAGAGTAGATCCTTATTCCCCAGTTGAGTAACTAATGAAGACCTGGCCCTGGATAGCCTGAACTCAGCCTTGTGAAACTCTAACACAGATAACCTAGCTAAATCATAGAAACTGAGATTATGTTGTAAGCCACAGAGTTTATAGTACTTTGTTAAACAGCACGGAAAACTAATATAATCCATTTAGAAAACACATCAATTATGGTGGAGGATATGTACACCCAGGCACTCTTTTAATTCTATTCTTTGAAATGTATACAATAGGAGTGCTTAAGAAAATAGGAATGCTTGCACACAGGCATCAAGAGATACATACTAGTACAAGAATATTCAGATAAGCATGATCTGAAACAGCCCCGAACTAGAAACAATTTAAAGCCCATCATCACTAAAATGGGAAATAGACTGCAGCATATTCAAAGTAATAATGTAATACTATACATTATCATGAATGAACAGAAGTATACACAGTAATATGCATGAATCCCACAAAACATTTAAAAAACCCTGTATGATTCATTTTCTGTAAGCCAAAAACATATGAAATTAAACTGTAGTAATCAGAAATGAATACTTAGGTGGTACAAGTATAAAAAAGGCAAAGAAGTGGTAACCATAGAAAATGAGGATATTGCTCCTTTTTTAAGTGGGGAGCCAGGAGTTCGTGATTGAGAAAGGGTACATGGGTTGTGGGGGTTTTCATTTTAAAAGTTGTTTAAAATTTAAACTCTAGGGCCACCTGGCTGACTCAGTCAGTGGAATATGCAACTCTTGATCTTGGGGTTGTAAGTTTGAGCCCCATGTTAGATGTAGAGATAACTTAAAAATAAAATTTTGGGGCACCTGGCTGGCTCAGTCAGTGGAGTGCTACTCTTGACCTTGGGCTTGTAAATTTGAGCCCCATGTTAGTTGTAGAGATTACTTAAAGATAAAATCTTTGGGGGGTGCCTGGGTGGCTCAGTCCTTAAGTGTCCGACTCTAGGTTTTGGTTCAGGTCATGATCTTGGGGTCAAGCCCAGGTCAGGCTCTGTGCTGGGCATGGAGCCTACTGAAGATTCTGTCTCTTCCTCTCTAAAAAGTTAAATAAGAATAAAACCTTTAACAATAAATAAGATCACTGGGTGACGGGCACTGAGGGAGGCACTTGATGGGATGAGCACTGGGTGTTATTCTATATGTTGGCAAATTGAACACCAATAAAAAATAAATTTATAAAAATAAATAAATAAGATCTTTTTAAAAATAAAATAAAATTTAAACTATAAATTTGTTTCCTGTTGTGAAAATTAATAAAAGGAAACCTCACTAAAGTGGAGTCAGGAGGCCAGAAGAGCTAGGTCTCACGCTCTACCATGTCACGTTAACCATAGGAAGAACTGGCAATTCCAGGTCCCTTTTTTTTTTTTTTTAATTTTTATTTATTTATGATAGTCACACACAGAGAGAGAGAGAGAGGCAGAGACATAGGCAGAGGGAGAAGCAGGCTCCATGCACCGAGAGCCCGACGTAGGATTCGATGCTGGGTCTCCAGGATCACGCCCCGGGCCAAAGGCAGGCGCTAAACCGCTGCGCCACCCAGGGATCCCCAATTCCAGGTCCCAAACAGGAAAAGATGTGCATTGCGTCTCCTACAAGAAATTGACTCCCCAGGCAACCTAGCCAATGAGAAACTCCTCATCACTCTCAAATCTTGCTTTTATCCAGTTGACTTTTGTTCAAAACAACTTCTCCTAGCTTATTCCTTCTTTTCCGTGAATAACATTCCTCTCCTTTGCTGGACTAGCCTATGGTTTTTGCCACAGTTTGCTTGTCTCAAATTGTAATTCTTGGCTATTTCTGAATGAACCCAATTTTGCTGGTAAAATAAGCTTAGTTTTAAGGTCAAAACTTTTTAAAAATTGTATTTCTTATTTTTAAAACATGGTTTAAAAATAACTAATGAGGGGATCCCTGGGTGGCTCAGCGGTTTGGTGCCTGCCTTTGGCCCAGGGCGTGGTCCTAGAGTCCTGGGATCTAGTCCTACATCGGGCTCCCTGCGTGGAGCCTGCTTCTCTCTCTGCCTATGTCTCTGTCTCTCTCTCTGTGTCTCTTTTGAATAAATAAAATCTTTTTAAAAAAGTAACTAATGAATCTCTACAGGATTCAGTTTGAAAATATACTAGAAATATTCCAATGTGGCACCGACATGTTTTCTTGCATGTTTGTTCTACCATCTGTCCTCTTCCCCCCAAAAAATAAAGTTCTGAAGGTATGACTCAAGTTGATGAATGAATGAAAGGAAAAGCATTACTGAGGGAAATGAGGGTAACTACATCAAACTAAAACCAGCAAACGCGATACATAAAAGATCTAAACCTGTTCATACCTAAATCTAAACATCCTTTATAATTTGTCATTTAAAAACAGACAAGTTTAAATAAAGTCATCAATCCCAAGATTAATGGGAAATGTAAGACAAACTCAAAGATAATACTGAAAAACTACTGAGAACGGGCAAGAGTGTTTTTCAAGAAGAGTGAGGAGGGGGCACCTGGGTGGCTCTTTGGGCTGAGCATGTGCCCTTCCGCTCAGGTTGTGACCCCATGGTCCTGGGATGGAGACCAGCGTCAGCCTCCCTCTTCCAAGAGGTGCCTGCCTCTCCCCTTGCCTCCCTCTCGCTCTGTGTCTCGTGAATGAGTAAACAATATCTTTTTTTTTTTTAAGATTTTATTTATTTATTCATGAGAGGGAGAGAGAGAGGCAGAGACACAGGCAGAGGGAGAAGCAGGCTCCATTCAGGGAGCCCGACGTGGGACTCGATCCCGGGTCTCCAGGATCACGCCCTGGGCTGAAGGCAGCGCTAAACCGCTGAGCCACTCGGGCTGCCCTATATCTTTAAAAAAGAAAAAGAATCGTGAGAGGGGATGTATCGGTTATCTACTGCTGCATAACAAAGCACCCCTAAGGTTAGTACATCCTTGAAGCCAGCTGCGAGAACTCAAGAGAACAGTATTTTTTGAGCGGAAGCTGCCCGGCAGGTGCGGGGTGGAGGGGACCGGGCTCCCCCCACAAGACTCCGGAGCATTCCGGTCCCGCCCCCACCCCGTACGGGAGGCGGTGGGCAGGGGAGGAAGGGGTGGAGAGGGAAAGGGTGGAAGGGGAGAATGGAGCGGAGGAGGGGTGGGGGGGATGGAAGCGGGGGCGACCTAGGGCCTCCGCACGGAGGCCAGAGGACGCAGCCGCCGCCCCTCCCGCGGGCCCTGCCGGGGCCTTCTACTTTCCAAGCCCCGAGACCGGAAGCGGGGTGCGCGTCCCGGGGCGGCCGCCATCTTCCCTGTAACCGCACCACGGTTTTTGTCGTTATTTGCTTCCAGCACAGAAGACCGGCTGCAGGTGCAAGGACCCGCCGGGAGCTGGGAGGAGGGCCCCCCTAGAGGGCGGGGCGTCGGCGAAAGTGAGGAGGCGGGGCTCTGGGCAGGCGGGGCTTCAGTGAGGGTGAGCAAACAGGGGCCGGGAGGGCGGGGTCCCTGGAGGCGGGGCTCCCGGAAGGCGGGGTCTCAGTGAGGAGGATAAATGGCGTCCCGGGCGGGAGCCGGGGGGCGGGGTCCCTGGAGGCGGGGCTCCCGGAAGGCGGGGTCTCAGTGAGGGGGTAAATGGTGCCCCGGGCGAGAGCAGGGGGCCGGGGAGGCGGGGCCTTAGTGAGGGCGGGCCAGCGGCGTGCCAGGGGGCGTGGTCACGCGGGGCGGTCCCTCGGGGAGGGGGCGGGGCCTCGCGGGCTGGGCGGTCACCTGTCGGCGGCTGGTCCTCTTTGGCGTCCTGCGGTTTTCCTGAGCTGCGGAGGCCGTTGGCTTCGGCAGGGGAACAGGTCTTGGTGAAATTCACATCAAGGACGTCCCCTTCTGCCTTCCTAATGCCAGAGAAGTTTACTCGCGGCTTGCTTTTGTGAGAATTGAGCTGAGAATCTCTTAAAACTTTTTTTTTTTCCAGTTAATTACGTTTGATAAATTCGTTTGGGGAAAAGGCTTCCTCAGGAATATAACGTGAGTGCCGATAAGTGAGTGTAATCAAGGAAATAAAATGAGGGGCGCCTGGTGGCTCAGGGGCTGAGGGTCGGCCTATCAACATTAACCACTGAGCCACCCAGGGATCCCCTCATATTTACCTTTTAAGAATTTTTCTTGGGGTGGCTCAGTGGTTGAGCGTCTGCCTTTGGCTCCGGTCGTGATCCCGGGGTCCTGAGATCGAATCCCACGTCCGGCTCCCGGTGCATGGAGACTGCTTCTCCCTCTGCCTATGTCTCTGCCTCTCTCTCTCTCTCTCTATCATAAATAAATAAAAAATTAAAAAAATAAAAAAAACAAAAACAAAATCTCAATGTAGGGTAATGTATGTGGGTGCCTTTCCTAAGGCCACAGATGTTTGATTTAAAAACTAACCGGGGCCCCCGGGTGGCTCAGCTGGTTGAGCATCCAACTCTTAGTTTCAGCTCAGGGTTGTGAGAAGGAGCCCTGTGTTGGGCTCTGTGCTCAGTGGGGAGTCTGCTTGAGATTTTCTTTCTTCAGCTCTTTCAAATAAATAGATGAATCTTTGAAAATAAAATAAAAATCTCTTCCTTGGTTGAAAAGAAAGCTGGAGAATAGATGAAATATGAATCTGTAGTCAGTAATGAGTGGGTCTAGAGTAGGATGTTGGCAGGGCTCCAGATGAAAGGTGTTTGGTGTGTGTGGGGGAGGTGAGGTGGTAAAAGTCACTTGGATCAGTGAGATTAGCTGTGTGCAGAGGTGATGCTTTCAGCTATGTGTGGTATTTTTGTACTTTTTCTTTTTAAAAAATCATATTTTTTAAAGATAAAATTTTTTGTTTAATATTTTATTTATTTTAGAGAGAAAGAGGAGAAAGAACAGAGGGAGAGGGAGAAGCAGACTCCTGCTGAGCAAGGAGCCTGATGTGGGGCTGGATTTCAGGACCCTGGGATCATGAATCAAGGCAAAGGCAGGTGCTTAACCACACATGTGCCCTGACTTTAATTTTTCTTGATTACACAAGTGATGCATGGATATGTTGTTTTTGTTGTTTACATTGAAATAATTCAGAAAACTATGGAGTAAAAATGTTTCCCTTCAGATTCTCCTGGACAAGTGCACATAAAACGTGCTTTTCTCTAGAGGCCTCCGGTGTTAACTGATGGCAATGTGGCCTTGCTGTCGGTTTTTTTTTTTTTTTGGTTGTTGTTGTTGTTTTGTTTGTTTTTTTTTTTTTTTGTTTTTTTATGGTGATAAAATGTACATACCATAAAAATTTTCTTTATCCTTTTTTGAGGGTACTATTCATTGGCATTAAGTACATTCACATTATTGTGCAACGATTACCACCACGCATCTCCAAAACTTTATCATCCCCAAATGAAACTGTTCCCATTAAAAATAACTCGCTAGGGGCACCTGGATAGCTTGGTTGGATAAGTGATCAACTCTTGGCTTTGGTTCAGGTTGTGATTTCAGGGTGGTGAGATCAAGCCCTGGTGGGCTCCCCAGTGGGGAATCTGCTTGAAGAGTCTCTCCCTCTGTCCCTCCCCCTACTTGAGTGTGCATGTGCATTCTCTCTCTCTCAAGTAAATCTAAAAAAAAAAAAAAATAACTCCCTGGGGCGCCTGGGTGGCTCAGGTGGTTAAGCATCTGCCTTTGGCTCAGGTCATGATCTCTGGGTCCTGGGATCAAGCCCCACATCAGGCTCCCTGCTCATCAGGGAGTCTGCTTCTCCCTCTGCCTCTTCCCTGCCTGCTCATGTTCTCTCTCTCTCTCTCAAATGAATACATTTATTTTAATTTTTATTTTAAAAAATCTTAAAAAAAAAACTCCTCGTAACCCTCACTCCCAGCCATTGGTACTCTCTTTTCTTTTTTAAAATTAATTATTTAATATTTTTATTGGAGTTCAATTTGCCAACATATAGCATAACACCCAGTGCTCATCCCATCAAGTGCCCCCCTCAGTGCCCGTCACCCCCACCCCCAGCCCACCTCCCTTTCCACCACCCCTTGTTTGTTTCTCATTGGTACTCTCTATTAACCTTTCTTTCTCAATGAATTGGACTATTGTAGGTAGCTCATATATGTGGAATCTTGCAATGTTGTTCCTTTGTGTCCAGAGAGAGTATTTCACATAGCATAATGTTGTAAAATACATGCATGTTATAGCATGTATCAGAATTTCCTTCCTTTTTAAGGTTAAATAGTATATTTACATTATATATATTATAGTAACATACTTATATATATTTATATCATGTTATATTGTATATTTTATGTGATATATTTTGTATATTTTATGTGATATATTTATGTGATATTTATTTGCTTATTTTATATATTTTTTATATTTGCATTTTGTATATCTATAATTATATATTTTATAAGATGTAAATATATATTTATATTTAATATAAGTGTAAATATGACTATATGTACTTATATTTATTCTATCATTTTATAATATATAATAATAACTGTAATGTTATTTAGCCTTCAGTATGTACATTTTGTTTCTCCATTTATCTGTTAATGGACATTTGGGTTGTCCACCTTTTGACTATTGTGAATCGTGCTGTTGTGAACGTTAGTTTACAAATTTCATTTTTTTAAAGGTTTTATTTATTTATTCACGAGAGACACAGAGGCAGAGACATAGGCAGAGGGAGGAGAAGCAGGCTTCCATGCAGGAGCCCATCATGGGACTCGATCCCAGAGTTCCGGAGGCAAAGTCAGACGCTCAACCACTGAACCACCCAGGCATCCCTAGTTTACAAATTTCTGTTCAAGTTTCTGCTTTCAGTTCTTTTGGGTATATACTCAGAAATGGAATTGCTGAATCATATGGTAATTCTATGTTAAGCTTTTTGAGGAACCACCCAACTGTTCTCTACAGTGGCTGCCTGTTTCATATTACCATCAGCAATGAGCAAGCGTTCTAAGTTCTCCAAATCCTTACCAGCACTTATTTTTATTTTCTGATCATAGTCATCCTTGTGGATATGAAGTGGTATCTCATGGTTTTGATTTACATTTCCCTAATGATGAGTGATATTGAACTTCTTGTCATGTGCTTATTGGCCATCTGTATGTCTCCTTTGGGGAAATATCTATTCAAGTCCTTTACCTAACAGTCATTTTTAATGCTTCCACATACCTCTCTGCATATATTTTATAAATTATACAAATCTATTTATGCTTTACCTTCAGTGCATCACATGAGCCATGATTCCACAGGAAAACAAAGCAAATGCCTGCATGCACACAGGTTTCCTAAAAGGCCAGGGAGTCCTGTCTCTCACTGTCAAGAAAGAAGCCTGTGGGCCTTGTTGCTCATGAGGAAGGCTGGCAAACTCCTGTGCCTGTCCAGGGTCCTCAAGTTCAGAGAGGTTTAGCAAGTCAATTGCCCAAGTTTATGAAAAGAATACAAAGTATATTATTCCCCCAAAATCTCAAACTCAGGCACTTTTCTCTGAACATTTTTCCACTTTGTAAATAAAGTTTTTTTGGAACATGGCCCCACTTATTTGTCGGTTTTTCTACTGTCCCTAAACTTTGCTTGCCTGATAGTGCCCTCTATCAGGCTTTTAGCAGCCATCTATTTCATTTTGGGCAAAATCATTTCTTAGCATATCCATCCCTTGTTCCTGTCACTGTCTAATTTTTTTTAAGACTTTATTTATTCATGAGAGACACACAGAGGCAGAGACATAGGTAGAGGGAGAAGCTTGATCTCCGGACCCTGGGATCAGGACTTGAGCTAAAGGCAGACACAACCGAGCCATCCAGGTGTACCTGTCAAATTCTTCACATTGCTGAAATCTTTAAAGACTATCCAACTGCTGGGGCATTCTTTCCAGTCACATTGACTTATGTTTAGGGTCAGTCTATGAAAAAAAAAAGCTGTAAGGGCCTGGTTCTTTGTCACTGTTTTTATTTACCTTTATTTTTTCATGAACTTAAATTTGTTTGTCCTCCTCTCCCCCATTAATTTCAGACCCAGAGTTTCAACTTAAAACCAAAGAGACCACTGCAGAGCAGAAAAAAACAAAAAACAAAACAAAACAAAAAACCAAACTACTGTCAGGACAATGGTAAGACTCATGAGGATACATAGCTGGTTCTCTGCAGTAGAAGTCTAGGATTGCTGTGTCACAGAAGAAGAGCACAACCACCAGGAGAGACACTTGGAACGGTGACCTTCACCCAAAATAAGTTGTTTCTTAAGAGAGGGTCTTTGAGTATCATGAATTTGGGAAACATCCTAAACCAATTTCAGTATTTATGGAGAGTTGCTACAAGTAAGCATATCCATTAATATGACTTGATGAATGTTGATATATAATTCAGTTTTTTAAAGTAATTATCAGGACAAACCTACATAAGGTTATGAATGTCATAACTATGATGGGACCTTGTTGCAAAGCATTCCCCTTAACATTTGAAAGAACTCAAACAGGGCAGAAGCAGTACATATGCTTTGAAAATGGTAGCAACTTCTAATGTAAGAATTTGTTGTTGGGTTGTTTTTTTTTTCAGCACAGACTTTCTATGGGGGCAGAGGAATCCCCATGAGTGCAGTGAAAGTGAGAAAGCCTTTAGATGCCACTTATCCCTTAACTAACAGGCACCAACTCAACCCAGAGAGAAACCCCATGAGTACCGTGAGTGTGGAAAAGCCATGAGAAGGAATTCTAACCTTGTTTCGTCCAAGAGAAATTACAAAGGCGAGAAATGAAATGAATGTAAAGTATGTGGGAGAGTGTTTAGTTATCCTTCAATCCTTGGGACCCATCCATGTGTGATCTCAGGCTGGCAAGAAACCCTATGAATGTTTTCAGTGTGGGAAAACTTTTGGTTGTCACTTGTCCTTTATGGCACATGTGCAAACTCAACACAGGAGAGAAACTGTATGAGTTTAACCAATGTGGGAAATTCTTCAGATCCAGCTTAAGCCTTGCTATATTCCAGAGGATACAGAATTGGGAGAAGCTGTATAAATGCAGTGACTGTGGAAAGACTTTGTCAGGAACAGGAACCTGACCATGCATGAGAATGCATACCAGGTAGGGACTATCTGTGTGATGATTGTGGCAAAGCCTTTAGTAGGAAATTCCATCTGATGGTGCACGTGAGAACCCATTATGGGGAGGAAGTTTTACTATTGCAGCAACTGTGGAAAAACCTTCAATAGGAGCTCTAACCTGACTGCCCACACGAGGGTACATACAGGGGAGATTTACCAGTGCAGCTATTGTAGGAAACTTCAGTAGGTCACCCACCCCACAGGGAGTGGAGTTCTCTCAACAGTGGAGAGAAGCTCTAGGATTGGAAGCACATGGGAAAGTCTCATCGATCTTGCATGTGAGCAACTCTGTGAATATCATTGGTATGAGAAAGCCCTCCATTGGGACTTCAGTTTCTGTACAGGGAAGTTCAGAGTGGGAGAGAAACCTTATGAGTGTAATAAACGTGGAATTGCTTTCATTAGGGTCTTATCCCCAAAATGGAAATCTAACTCATTAGTTTTCAGATTGTGTTTGTGAATAAAAGCATCTAAGGCGGGCAGCCCCGGTGGCACAGCAGTTTAGCGCCGCCTGCAGCCCAGGGCATGATCCTGGAGACCCTGGATCGAGTCCCACGTCAGGCTCTCTGCATGGAGCCTGCTTCTCCCTCTGCCTGTGTCTCTGCCTCTCTCTCTCTCCCTTCTCTCTCTCTCTCTCTGCATCTCTATGAATAAATAAAATCTTTAAAAAAAAAAGCATCTAAGGCCATAGATATCCTCTAAATAGGTCTTTAGCTCCATGGGTTTCAATCTAAGGTATTTTCATTTTAGTTTAATTCTAAATACAGTTTCTATTATATTTTAACTCACAATGTCACTTTTCTGAGCTTATCAAAATATTACTTCATTTAGATTTCAGGGATCCCTGGGTGGCGCAGCGGTTTGGCACCTGCCTTTGACCCAGGGCGCGATCCTGGAGACCTGGGATCGAATCCCACATCGGGCTCCTGATGCATGGAGCCTGCTTCTCCCTCTGCCTGTGTCTCTGCTCTCTCTCTCTTTCTCTGTGTGACTATCATAAAATAAATAAAAAATTAAAAAAAAAAGATTTCACCTGAACTTTCTCCTTCCCCTTGATTTTATAATATCATAGGGCTTTCTTTGTTTGGTAGGACACCCATGGTTCCTCAGGTGTGTGGTCTCTCTTGTTGCAGTGAGCCAATAATTCTGACTTTGTTTGTCCCTGGTGGTCTTTGGCTGATTGTGTTGGGACAATAACATGCAGTGATAAATATGTTCTATTCTCTTATCTTTCAAAATGTTTCTAAAAAATCCTTCTGAAATGTCTTTTAAAATATTTTCATATCTGTTATTGATATTTTATTTGTGGTGTCAGGAGGGGTCCAATTTAACATGCTGTATGCATGTTTTTATGTTTCTGGGCCTTCCATACTGTTATAATCAATTTGTTAATCCTGTATCAATATAGCACCATCTTTAATAACTATACAATTTTTTAACATCTGAGAGATAGGAGATAGATCCCTACAACTTGTTTTTCAAGAGTAGATTCTCTCGTCTGTTTCATTTCTTCATATGTATTTTACAATAAGCTTGCAGAATTCCACAAAAAATCATATTGGTATCATGTCTAGCATCTCATTAAATCAGTACTGGTAGAATCGTTAAATCTTTCAGACCTTAAACTCAGGATCTTCATTTATTTAGTCATTCTCTAATGTCTCTCAAAGTTTTATACATTTTATAAATATACATATATTTAAATTTTTATTATTTTCTTAAACATGTGAAGTGTGGACATTGGCTTCTCAATATCCAATAAAACCTGTTTATATTGACAAACATGGATCTTGAAGGAAAGGAAGGACCAGAAAAAAGCAGCCTCCAACATTCAGAGAATATGCATTGCTGATGGGATTGTAAAATGATGTGGGTCACCTTGAAAAAGTTTGACAATTTCTTAAAGTTGCCATTTGACTTCCCAAGAGAAATAAAAAGATATGTCCATGCAAAGACTTGCCCATACATGTTCATAATAGCCAAACGAGGAAACTCTGAAAGTCCATAAACTGGAGAATAAGTAAACAAAATACTTAAGTTAGTTATCCATACAATGCAATATTTGGCAATACAAAGAAATGAAGTTCTGACACATGCTACAACATGGGTGAACTTTGAAAACATTTATGCTCAGTGAAAGAAACCAGTCACAAAGGACCGCATATTGTATGATTTTCATTTATATGAAATATCCAGAATAGGCAAAGCCATAGAGACAGATAGTAGGTTTGTGTTTGCCTAGGCTAGGGGTGGGAACCTAAATAAACAGGCATGAAGGATCTTGTTGGGTTGATAGTAATGTTCTAAAACTGGTTTGTCCTGATAGTTGTGCAACTAAGTTCACTAAAGTCATTTGAATTGTACATTTAAAATGGTTGAGTTTTATGGTATGTAAACTGTATCTCACTAAAGCTGCTATAAAAGGAGATTCCATTGTGCATTTGTTTTGATAAATCTAGCTACAGTCTCCATTGTGGTAGGATATATTCATAATACTTAGCTTTGAAGTCATCCTTGCAATTTTGGGGTTCTTTGTAGGGACAACAGCATTGTCTTTTCTCAAATGATGTGTGGGTTCAACTGATGAATCCTTTTCGGAATAGATGCATGACTGAAGAGCATGAGCCTCTTTAACTCATTTACTGGGATTCAGGTGAGATATTTATTTAGCTTGGCGAGGTCACGTTTTTCTGAGTTTTCCTCCTTTTACTCAGTAGTTTCAATATCACACTTCCTTATTTGGTTCTTTTCCTTGTGTTCCTTAGAAGTCTTTTTGGACTTTTTGTGAGATCTTGAATGGTTTTCTTTCATAGGCTGTGGGTACTTCAAGCTAAATCAGGATGTAAGGTTTCTGGAGAAGGCCTAGAGGTATATGTATCTTACTGGTCCTCATAATTCTCTTTGTATGTTGAGTTTGGCTTGTAGCAAACTTGCTATACTCTCATTCTAATAACTGATATGTAGATCTTTTGAGGCTTTCTGTAGATAATCATATCTACCGATACAGGCAGATTGCCTCTGCCCCTCTTTAATTAGGATACCTTTCTTATGCTTTTGTTGCCTGACGGTCTCTGGCTGAGGCTTGAACCATATTGACTAGAAACAGTCCTAGGCACTCTTCTTCCTGATTTAAAGGGCATCTTTTTTTTCGTATTTCATCTTTAAGTGTGGTGTTCTCTGTAACATTTTTGTAGATGACTTTACTGGGAATTAGGAAATTTCTTTTTCCTAGGATGTTGGCATGCTTTCTCATGAACAGATGTTGAATTTTATCAAATGTTTGTTCGGCATCTCCTGAATAATAATATTTGTTCACTGATGTATTTCAAAACCCCTAGAACAATGGTAGGACACATGGTAGGCACTCAATAAGTATTTGTTGAATGAATGAATGAATGAATGAATGAATACATGTAACATCTCTAACATGTTTTTGTGGTAAATTAATTGATTTTTCACTGTGAAATTAACTTTGCATTCCTGGATAACTTGGCCATCACATATCCGTTGCATATGACTGTTCTTGGTTTGCTAGTATATTAGGATTTTTACATCTTTGAGTGAGATTGGCTTGCAGTTTTTCTTTCTCATGTTGTACTTTTTTGTTGTTTCAAGGATATGGTAGCTTCATAATTCTGGTTGGGAAAATTTTCCCAAAGTCCATTCCTTCACATAGATGCACCAGTTGTCAACATTTTTTGACAGAGCTTTTTTCGCTTCTGTATAATTTTATGTATGAGCCACTATAGACATGAGACTTCTTTAACAATTATCCTGAGAACAAGGACGTTGTCAGGAACTCAAATGTCTGAGATTCTCCCCTACTTATAGGCTAGCAAGTTAGCCTGCCACAGTTTCATGGATGTTGGCCAAAGACACCAGACTTCTGGGTAAGAGACCGAGGACTTTATTACGGCACAGCAGAAAGTACAAGCTTCATGTTCCTGTCAATTCTTCTTGATTCCCAAGTCCCACAAGGGTGACATGAAGCAGGTTTGTGTCACAGCTTGGAGCCCCAACCTTTTCTAAGGAGCTGCAAATAAACCTGCTTGTTGTTTGCCCCAGAGGGAGACATTATCACACTAACAAAAAACCTGCCCTCTGTTCTAAGAATGTTATATAAACTTCCTCCAAGAACAGAGTAAGATGTGCACACATGAGCTAACCATGTTGCCTTCCCACACACATTTTCCTCTATAATCAAAATATCATTAATATGCTCATGAAATTTAACCTTAGCAAAATAATGTTACTAGCACCAAACTATAATCAAATTTCTCCCACCCCATAAACATCCTGTATTGAGGATTTGGAACATAATTTAGTTACAAAAATGATTTTAAGAATTCTTAGGTGTTAAGTAAGCTCTGGGATAATATACACTTAATAGAGCCATCTGGCAAAAGTCACTTGATTTGACTTAAAAGAATCAGGGCAGGAACTGTATACCTGTGCAGAAAAATTGTACTTTTTTTTCCCCCCACAGAGGAAGGTGTGAAAGCCTTCACAAGCACTCATTCTTGTATGAAACACATGAGGACACATAGGAGGAAAGTCTTGTTAGTATAATGAATATGGAAGGTCTTCAAGTGTGATCTTCACTTGCTGTTCATAAGAGAACTGGTTCTGAGGGAGAGAGGCCATGTCCATGTTGTGAACATGGGATTGCCTTTGTGCTGCATTCTTGAGGTGGACCTCTAATTCATTTTGTTTTTTTCATAATTTAAATACTCAAGAACACTCATATCCCTCTAAATGCCCTCTCATCTTTTGAACAAGTTGTGATAGGTAATATTTTTTATTTATTATGGCTTGGTTGTAAATATTCTCATTTCCATTTTTTACGACTTCTTGGACTCATGAGTTGTTCAGGAATATGTTTTCAAGATTCAGTGCCAGGAGTTCTTAGTTGTCTTGTTTTTCATATCTAATTGCTTTGTGGTCAGAGTCCGTGATCTTTAGGATATGGATTCTTTGGCATTTGTAGGGACTTTCTCTCTGGCCCAGTGTAGCAGATACTGCTGGCTCTGTCTATATCCCTTCTCCTCATTCTTCTTACTCTCAGAACTTGGGTTTTGCTCAAGTTGTTAGTGTTTACCATAAAAACAACAAACCAACCAAACAAAAGCAAAAACCTAACCAACTTTCTCTCTTAGTCTTTCCTGAAGGAATGGTCATGTCCCAGAACCCTGGCCCATGGCAGGTAGGCAGAGTCACTGGTGCAGCTTCTGGGAAAGCTCTTGAAAAAGGGACAGTCCCATGCTTGTTATTTTCACTTTTTGTTCATGGTCCTTCCTCCTCCTTTCCGCCTAGAAACTGGATACAGAGCCTGGAGTTGGAAGGAGGTTACTTTGTAACCAGTGGGCAAAAGCTGCAGGTAAGGATGGTGCATCCAGAACATAAGGCTCCTTGCTCCCCAGGGGGTTTCTTTGCTGTCCTTTTGTATGAATATTCCACCAGCCCTGAACTGCTTATTTCTAGACTCATGTTACATTAAGAAAAAAAAGATAACTTTAAAAAAAATCCTCAAGGATTTTTATTTCAATTACAATCCTAAAGGATTATAATTTCATAGTGGGGGAGCTACTAGGAATTTTTTTATTACTCTTAATTTTTATTAATCCCAGATCAGTACAGTTACTTCTAGTGTGGCAGCTATGAGAACCTGCCTCTTGGGTGAATATCTGGGGGCGTAGTTGGCTGATGGCATTGGTTGCTACCCATTCTAGGACCTACCTCTGGTGCTGTGCTAAGATTACTCCTAGCAGTGACTAAGCATGGCAGGAGTAATAGTGCAAGCCCATTCCTGTGGGTAGTAGGGCTCTTCTAGTGATGCCTGTGGCCTGAAAACCCCCGCACTGGCCTGGCCCAAACCTGACTGTGCTGAGGTTTGAGACTCCCTACCCAGTCCTCCTTGACCATTTTCCCTTTTTCCTGGCTGAATTTGACAATAAATACCAAAATATGAATATAAGTCCTTGATGACCTTGTCAAAGTTGATTCTGTGACATATTGCCCACAAAAACCTGATTAAAATGGGTTCAGGACAAACTAGGAGAAAAATTGGAGATAGTAAAGAGAAAGATTTTTAATTCCTTAATCTTATTAATTTATTATTAGTAGTAAAGCCATGCCAGTTTTATTTTGTTGTTAGTATCTGTTATGTATTTCTCCATTCTTCTCATTCAAACCTGTGTACTTAAGCTTTAGATATGGCTCTTGTAAATAGGATGTATGTAGCTGGATGAAAAAATCCAATCTGAAAATATCTTTTATTTGTAAACCAATCTAATCTTTTATTATGATACCTAATATTTTGGATTAATTTATACCATTTTAAAGTCGTGATTTCTATTCTGTATTTTTCTTTGAAAATTGGAAATAGAGAAGATTTGACTAAAATATATACATAAAGAGCAATAAACTTGTACCCATCAACCAAGCCAAGAGATAGAAGATTGCTCTACCTTAGAAGTCTCATGTGTGAGATCTTCATGATATTCTCAATATGAAATAACTATTGCAATTCTTAAATTTATTAAATTTCTTGCATGACAACATACTGCCAAGGATAGGAGAAGCATAACATGAGGGTTTCTTTGTAGAGATGGAACCATTTTATATCCTGATTGTGAGAATGGTTTCCTGAACCTATCTATATGTGTGATAAAATATCATAGAACTTTATCACTCATATATTACCTACAGAATTGTATTATCTACCCCCCATAAAGAAAAGAGTGCAAATAATGACAGGTAAGATCCAGAGGAGGTCTGTAGATGAATTAATAGTATTGTAGCAATGCCAGTATCCTGGTTTTGAGAATGTACTGTGGTTATGTTTAGATATTATCATTAGGGGAAGCTAGTTAAAGAGTACATAGGGACTTTGTACTTTTTGTAACTTCTTGTGATTCTAAAACTATTTCAAAATAAAGTTATTAAAAAATCAAGGAGGGAAAAAACACTATGTAAGTGAATAGCATGTTTATACATTCTCACGTGACATACTTTTGACTTGTATTTGTGTGTCTCATGTAGTTGTAGTTAATTTATTTAATTGCTGCATAGGGACTTTTGTATGAATATTCCACAGCTTATTTATCCAGTCTATAGCGGATAGACCTTCTTGGGTTGTTTGCAGCTTTTATCCATTATGAAAAATGCTGCCATAAACATTCTTGTACAACTTCCATTGCTCATATATATGAATTACTCTAAAAATGAACCCGCTGGCTATAGAATCTACATGCTAAAATTTGTTTTGTGTTTTATGTTTTTTGTATTTTATATTTTTGAGTAGTTAGGAAATTGTATCTCATTGTTTTGTGTTTTGCTGATTACTAATGAGAATGGGCATCTTTTTATAATATTGGCTATGTTTGAATTTCCCCCTGGGAATTACCTATATATGTTTTTGCTCATTTTTCTTTCTATCCTTGTCATTTCCCCATGATATTTAGGAGTGTGATTTTTATTTATTTATTTATTTATTATTTATTTATTTATTTTTTTAGGAGTGTGATGTTTTATACCAATTTTTACTTTTGCTTGTAAATGTTCCTCCCTCTTTATGGTGTCTTGATGGCAGAGGTCCTGAATTTTACTCAAATTTATTAGTCTTTTCCTAGGTGTGAGTTTTTGTGTCTTGTTTAAGAAATCCTTCCCAAACAAATGATTATAAATGTGTTTGGCTTCAATGTCTTCATTTTTTTGAAGTTCAGTTTCACATTTAAATTTTTTTTTTCACATTTAAATTCTTGATTTATTTTTGTTTGTGACAGAACATGACAAATTTATTGATGTGGTTTTAAATTCCTCAATGCAACTAATCTTTAAGAAATGACCACTTGATTTTGGTGCAGTATCAGAGAAAATTATCCGCAATTATCTGAAGAGGCTGTAAAAATACTCTTTTCCATCTATGTGTTTTTGTGAAGCAGAATTTCTTCATATACTTCAATTAAAATAAGTCACAACAGATTGATTGTAGAAGCAGATATGAAAGTCCAACTGTTTATCTGTTAAGCAAAAATTAAAGTTATGCAAAAATGTCAAATAATGCCACTCCTTAAATTTTCTGGTTTGGAAAATATACTTATTTTTTCAAAATAAAAATGTTATTATGTTTATGTTTTTATGTTTATGTTATTATGTTTATGTAATCATTATTTTTAACAGATGAGTAAATAATAAATTTTTTAAAAATTCTGTTTTACCATTACTGCTGATGTTTAACACTGTTTAAAAAGATATGAGCATGGGACGCCTGAGTGACTCAGCGGTTGAGCGCCTCCTGCCTTTGGCCCAAGGCGTGATCCTGGAGTCCCAGGATTGAGTCCCACATTGGGCTCCCTGCATGGAGCCTGATTCTCTCTCTGCCTGTGTCTCTGCCTCTCTCTCTCTCGCTCTCTCTTTGTCTCTCATGAATAAATAAAATCTCTTAAAAAAAAGTCATGAGCAAAACTTTAAGATATTTTACAGAAATGAGAGAAACTTATTTCAGAAGAATAAAGAGATCAAGACAAGATTTTGTATGTCTAAGACTTAACTGAAACAATATTAAAGTTTGTAAAATTTCATTAGCAAAGTAGAATATATAAAAATATAAAATGGTTGTCTTTGGCTCAGGTCGTGATCCCAGGATCCTGGGATGGAGTCCTGCATTGGGCTCCCCACAGGGAGCCTGCTTCTTCCTCTGCCTGTGTCTCTGCCTCTGTGTGTCTCTCATGAATAAATCTTTAAAAAAATACAAAATGGTTTTTCTATTACCTGGTATAATCAGTTGGATATGTTAAAAATAACAAAGGATGGGGATCCCTGGGTGGCGCAGCGGTTTGGCGCCTGCCTTTGGCTCAGGGCGCGATCCTGGAGACCGGGGATCGAATCCCACGTCGGGCTCCCGGTGCATGGAGCCTGCTTCTCTCTCTGCCTGTGTCTCTGCCTCTCTCTCTCTCTCTCTGTGACTATCGTAAATAAATAAATAAATAAAATTAAAAAAAAATAACAAAGGAAAAGATTTCACATGTTGAGATATAAAATTAGACCTGAAATTAGATGAATGAAAAAACAATTTCTCAGGAATAGTCAGGGAAAACTCTATTAAAATAATACTGAGACATTATTTTCCTCCCATCAGGATGGCAGATATTTTTATTTAAAAAAATATTTTTAGGGCAGCCCTGGTGGCGCAGTGGTTTAGCGCCGCCTGCAGCCCAGGGTGTGATCCTGGAGACTGGGGATCAAATCCCACATCAGGCTCCTTGCATGAAGCCTGCTTCTCCCTCTGCCTGTGTCTCTGCATCTCTCTCTCTCTCTGTGTGTCTCTCATGGATAAATAAAATCTTCTAAAAATTTTTAAGTCAGCTCTACATTGAACATGAGATTTGAACTCACAACCTGAGCCAGCCAGGTGCCCCAGGATGGCAAATATTTTAAAAATTGAATGATAGGCACATATGTGGGAAAACTGATACTTTATTACACAAATAGGAGTGGGTATAAATGGTAATAACCACTTTGGAGATAATTAGATGTATTTTAAAAGTAAAACTCAGCAAACCTTGTGAGCTAGCACTTCCCCTCTTTATATCTATCTAGAAACACATATACCACAAGGACACCTAATCTGTCATCTATCATACATCAGTCATCTATAAACATATCTTTTGATCATCTATCCATCTATCATATTAATCAAGGTAACTCTAGCTGCTGAAGCAGATAAGCCCTGAAGTCTAGTAGTATTAAAGGTGGTGATATGTGGATGAATTATAACTATTTTTTTGTGTTCTTTATATTTTGTCTTGTTTTTTTTTTAAGATTTTATTTATGAGAGACATAGAGAGGCAGAGACATAGAGGGAGAAGCAGACTCCCCACAAGGAGCCCGATGTGGGACTTGATCCCAGATCCCAGGATCATGCCCTGAGCCGAAGGCAGACACTCAACCGCTGAGCCACCCAAGCATCCCATATTCTTTATATTTTGAACATGGAATTGACAGGATTTTGTGGTAGGTTACAAGTGGGCTATGAGAAAAAGAAAAGAATGAAAGATAACTCCAAGGGTTTCTTTTTTTTTTTTTTAATTTTTATTTATTTATGATAGTCACATACAGAGAGAGAGAGAGAGAGAGAGGCAGAGACACAGGCAGAGGGAGAAGCAGGCTCCATGCACCGGGAACCCGATGCGGGATTCGATCCCGGGTCTCCAGGATCGCGCCCTGGGCCAAAGGCTGGCGCCAAACTGCTACGCCACCCAGGGATCCCAACTCCAAGGGTTTCAACTTGAGCGACTACAATAATGGAATTGTCATTTATTGAAATGGGGTTAAGCAGGAACAAGTGTTGGGGGAAATAATTTAGTTTTGGGTGTCTCAAAATTAAAATGACCATCACACACAGTAGACCATTTTGCTACTTAATATCTCTACCTTTGCCAAGGTTTGAATAGCATTCCAAGTTAGTCATGATTTTTAAAAAACCCTTTGTATTTTGAAATAATTTTAGACACAACAGTGTTGGTTTGCATCCTCCTTGGGAGCTTCCTAGGTGTCATCTGAAACCAGCTCCTGTACTCTAAAGGTAGGGATAGACAAAAAAGAGGCAAACTATTTCAGATTGGTAGATAGCAGTTTTAAAGATTTTACTTTTTTTTTTTTTTAAGATTTTATTTATTCATTAATTCGAGACACAAGCAGAGGGAGAAGCAGGCTCCATGCTGGGAGCCTGACACGGGACTCATCCCAGGTCTCCAGGATCAGGCCCTGGGCTGAAGGCGGCGCTAAACCGCTGAGCCACCCGGGCTACCCAGATTTTACTTTTTTTAAAGATGTTTTATTTCAAAGAGAGAGCACCAACTGGGGGTGGGGCAGTTGGGAAGAGGGAGGGACAAGCAGACTCCCCAGTGAGCAGGGAACCCAATGTGGGGCTTGATCTCCGGACCCAGAGATCATGACCTGAGCTGAAGGCATTTAACCATCTGAGCCAACAGGTGCCCAAGATTTTACTTTTTAAAAGTAATCTCTACACCCAGTGTGAGGCTTGAATTCACAACCCCTGAGATCAAAGAGTTAGGTGGCAGTTTTAAGGACCAAGGGAATTAAGAGGTTTGTTTTAGGCAGCCTCAAGACAAGTAGTTTTCAGTACCCACATGCTAAATCTTAAAAGTTTGTATAGAGGCCTTAACGTGTTCAGATGTGTATACCACCTAGGTAGTTTCAACACCACATTTCTATCTCAAGTCTATATCCTTGGGGCAGCTTCTGGAAATGGGGAAAGCAAGTGGAACATGCATTCCAAGGACAGGGGAGAAGGTGAGGAGCCACCAGCTGCCCAGGCCCAGCTCTTGGGTCAACTAGTGGTCACATCTTGATGACCTCACCTAACAGAAATTGCAAAATCAGTACACTCAGCTTCCCTTAGTGACATCTTACATAACCATGGTACAATGATAAAAACCAAGAAGTTGACATTGGCATAATATTACTATATTATACTATACTATATTATATATTATTATATATATATATAATACTATAGACCTTATTCACCAGTAGAATAACTTTTATTTGACAATTCTGTTAAATGATTCATTTAATTGAGGGTGTGTTACTGAAACCCACATTTGGCTGCTTGTTGCTGGAAAAGCCAATACTCAAGAGATGAGGGTTTTTTTTTTGTTTTGTTTTGTTTTTTAGATTTTATTTATTCATGAGAGAGAGAGGGAAGGAGAGAGAGAGAGAGGCAGAGACATAGGCAGAGGGAGAAGCAGGCTCCATGCAGGGAGCCCAATGTGGGACTTATCCGGGAACTCCAGGATCACGCCCTGGGCTGAAGGCAGGCGCTAAACCGCTGAGCCACCCAGGGATCCCAAGAGATGAGTTTTTATAGAAGAATATGAGCTTTATTCAAGAGGCTGGCCACCTGGGGAGGAGGTGAACTCTTGTCTAAAGGCCAACTCCAAGGTTTCTGCCTGGCCCAAGGGTTTTTAATGGAGTTTAGGAGAGTTAATCAGTAAAGGGAGTACAGTGGTTTCATAACATTTCTGAATTACGTGCAGACTCAATGGTGCCAGCTACAGAGGTTATCTCAGTGCTTGTACAAGGGGGTCTGGTTCTTTAGTGCTCAGGGATTGTGCAAGGGGGTCTGGTTTCTTGGTTCCCAGGGGTTGTGCAGGAGGGTCTGGTAACATGGAGAAATACTCTGTTCCTAAGAAAGAATGCATGATCTATAGGTATACAATGAAGGATTAATTAATCAATTATGTGGACTAAGGGTGCTTATTAAAGCTTAACAACTACTAAATTGGCCAGAGGGCCCCAGGCAGCTTCAGGTACAGGGCCAAAGTAATTTCCATTCAATACAAAACAAGGCAGGATTGCTCATATATTCCATGTTTATTCAATACTGCTTTCTAGATTCTGGTTTCTAGAAATAACCAGTATAAATAGTGGGGAAAAAAGAGATAAGATTATCTTTATCTTTAGTAATGGTTTTATGTATAGAAACACAAAATATTCTGTTTTAAAACTCAGTACTAACTTAATTTTCTCAGGTACACTCATCACAAGACAACACCCTCTCACACACACCCAACGCTCTCCCCACATAAGCTTCATGTAGAAATAAAAGTGGGAAAAACTTCCATTCTCAATAAGGAGAAGAGAGTTCAAAAAGTTAGAAATAAATATAACAAGAAATGGACAAAATACACATAAAGAAATCTTATAAGATGCAATGGAACAAGATAGAAATAATTACTGGATGAGAAGATTTATGTAAAGAAAGAAAAAACAGTCCTCTCAAGATTAACTTATAAATGTAAAATGATAACTAAATGATATCGAAATTTACATGAGGAATAAATGCCAGAGATCAGCCAAGAATTTAATGAAACAAACAAAAATGAAGAGAGACTTGTCTTCCCAATAGCAAAGAAAGGTGACTGTGGAACCAGACTAAGATTGAATCAAGGTGTATGTAAGCTTTCCGTTCATAAGTTTGTTTTTATATTGTAACATGAGAAGGAGAGTAGCACCATTTTATAGAATAGTTCTAGGGTAAATAATTTAATAGATGAAACATTAGTCATCCCTATTAACTGCTATAAACAGATATTAAAAATTACAAAACTATTGCAATCAAGACAATATATTAACTATCCATCTGGAGGTTACACTACATACCAAGACATATACTGTTATAAGGATTTCAAACTATAAGAAAATTAGGAAAATATTTTTATAGCCTAGAGTCTAGACCACCCCCTCCTTTAAAAAAAGATTTTATTTATTTATTCAAGAGAGACACATACAGAGAGCAGAGACATAGGCAGAGGGAGAAGCAGGAAGCCTGATGTGGGACCATGACCTGAGCCAAAGACAGATGCTCAACTAGAGCCACTCAGGTGTCTGGTAGTCTTCTACTTAACCACAATGTTATTATTCCATCTAGAAAAATAAAAAATAGTTCAATGATCCCATTTACTACACAGTCCAATATACTGAGTCCAATATATAGTCTCACAGAGCTGGTTATTTAAGGTTCAATCAAGGTTTACACACATTTGTTGTTTTTGTCTCCATATACTCTTTCCATCTAGAACAGTACTCCTGACTTTATTTTGAAGAATCTGTGTCAATTTCTTGTGGGATGTGGGATGTTTCACATTATGGATGTTTCCTTGTTTTCTCATAGTTTCTTTTAGCTTGTTTTTCAATTACCTGCATTTCCTGTAAATTAGAAGTCAGGTCTAGAGTGGTGGTTCTCAGTGGAAGTGGTTTTGTTCCTGTAGGACATTTAGCAATATCTGGAGATGTTTTTGGTTGTCATAACTGGGTGTGCTTCTGGCTTTTAGTAGAGGTCAGGGATATGGCTAAACATTCTCCAAAACACAGGAAGCTCCCTCCCACCCAAAGACTTGGCTGGCTCCATGTGTCAACAGCACTGAAGCTGAGAAACCATGGCCTAGAGCAGCCCCGTTTGTGACCAGGAAATGTTCTATATCTGCACTGTTCAATATAGTAGTCTCGAGCCACATGTGACTCTTCAGCACTTCAAATATGGCTAGTGTGACTAAGAAACTGAGTTTCCAATTTTGATTAAATAGTCACATGTGGCTCGTGGTTAGTTTATTGGACAGTATAGGTTTACAGGTTTAATTAGATTTAAAGATTTTATTTATTCATGAGAGACAGGAGACCTAGGCAGAGGGAGAAGCAGGATTCCAGTAGGGAGCCTGATATGGGACTCAATCCTGAGACTCCAGGATCACGCCCTGAGCCAAAGGCAGACGCTCAACTGCGGAGCCACCCAAGCATCCCATTTAATTAGATTTAAAGTAAATATCTTTTCAAGATAGCATAAAAGGGGGGCACCTGGGTGGTTCAGTGGTTGAGCATTTGCCTTTGGCTCAAGATCATGATCTCAGGGTCCTGGGATTGAATCTTGCATCAGGCTCCCTGTGGGAAGCCTGCTTCTCCCTCTGCCTATGTCTGCCTCTCTCTGTGTGTCTTTTATGAGTGAATAAATAAAAATCTTAAACAAACAAACAAACAAAAAAGCAAAAAAGGAACAAAGGAACTACAAAACAGTCAGAAAACTATTAATAACATGGCATTACTAAGTCCTTACCAATTCATACTTTAACTGTAAATGATTAAGTTTTTTTTTAAATTTTTATTTATTATTTATGATAGTCACACAGAGAGAGAGAGAGAGAGGCAGAGACACAGGCAGAGGGAGAAGCAGGCTCCATGCACCGGGAGCCCGACGTGGGATTCGATCCCGGTCTCCAGGATCGCGCCCTGGGCCAAAGGCAGGCGCCAAACCGCTGCACCACCCAGGGATCCCTGATTAAGTTCTTCAATTGAAAGGCAAAGAGTGGCTAAATGGATTTTTAAAAAGGCGCAACTGAATGCTGCCTACACAAAACTTACCTCAACTTTAAGGGCACACATAGGGTCAAAGTTAAAGAATGAACAAAGATATTCCATGCAAATGGAAACCAAAATTTTGTAGAGGTAGCTCTACTTGTATCGGAAAAAACATACTTTAAGTCAGCAACTGGGGGCAACTAGGTGGCTCAGTGGTTGATAATCTGCCTTTGATTCAGGTCATGATCCAGGGGTCCTAGAATTGAGTCCCCATCAGGCTCCCCACAGGGAGCCTGCTTCTCCTTCTGCCTGTGTCTCTAACTCTCTGTGTGTCTCTCATGAATAAATAAATAAAATCTTTTTTTTTAAAGATTTATTTATTTATTCATGAGAGACACAGAGAGAGAAAGAGAGAGAGAGAGAGGCAGAGACACAGGAGGAGGGAGAAGCAGGCTCCATGCCAGGAGCTCGACGCAGGACTCGATCCCGGGACCCCAGGACTGCACCCTGGGCCAAAGGCAGGCACTAAACTGCTGAGCCACCGAGGAATCCCCAATAAATAAAATCTTTTTTTTTTTTAAATAAAATCTTAAAAAAAGTTCAGCAACTGTAACAAGAGACAAAAAATGTCATTATATAAAGACAAAGGGTCAATTCATCAAGAGAACTTAACAATTGTAACTAGCTATACACCTAACATTAGAGCACCTAAATATATTAAGCAAATACTAACAAATCTGAAAGGAGAAATAGGCAACAAAGTAATACCCTATTTTCTACAATGGATAGGTCATCCAGACATAAAGTCAATAAGCAAACATTGGACCTGAAATATACTTTAGACCAAATGGATCTACCAGACATATACAGAAAATTTCATCCAACAGCAACAGAATACACATTAAGCACATACAGGACATTCTCCAGGACAGATCATGTTAGGTCACAGAAAAAGTCTTAGCAAATTCAAGAGGACTTAAGTCATACCGAGTATATTTTCTGACCCCAATGGTACATAACTAGAAATTACCAGAAGGAAAGCTGGAAAATTCACAAATGTGTGGAAATTGGACAACACATTCCTGAATAACCAGTGAGTCAAGAAATAGTAAACAATAGGGAAACAAAGTAATCTTTTTATGTAATTAATATATGTTTATTGTAGAAAACAAAGACAAGCAAAAAGTGCTATTGCTGAGCCAAAGATATTCATAGTTTAGGATTTTTTTATTTGAATTGCCTCCAAAATGTAGCAATTTATATTGCAACTAGAAGTATAACCTAGTAATAACAAACCCTAGCATTACCATATATTAAAAATATCTTGAAACAAAAACAAGGGGGATCCCTGGGTGGCTCAGTGATTTAGTGCCTGCCTTTGGCCCAGGGCGCAATCCTGGAGTCCCGGGATCGAGTCCCATGTCGGGCTCTCTGCATGGAGCCTGCTTCTCCCTCCGCCTGTGTCTCTGCCTCTCTCTCTCTCTCTCTGCATCTCTATGAATAAATAAAATCTTAAAAAAAAAGAAACAAAAACAAAAACACAGCCTACCAAAACTTATGGGATGAAGCAAATGCAGATATGAGGGAATTTTATATCAATAAATGCCTACATTGAGAAAAAAAAGACCTCAAATCAATAATTAACTTTATACTTCAAGGTACTATGTAAAGAACAAACTAACCCCAAAGTTAGCAGAAGGAAGGAGATAACAAAAATCAGAGTAGACATAAACGAAATAAAGAAGAGGAAGTCAGTGGAAAAGATCAATGAAACTAAGTTGTTTTTTTAAAAAAGATAAAACTGACAAATCTAGCTAGACTTACCAAGAAAAAGAGAGAGGATTCAAATAAATAAAACTATAAATGAAAGAGGGGACATTACAAGTGACATCACAGAAATACAAAGGACTGGAAGAGATTAATATGAACAATTATATGCCAACAAATTGGACAACCTAGAAGAAACATTACAGCCTACCAAGACTGAATTGTGAAGAAATAGAAATTGTGAACAGACCAATAACAAATGAGCAGATTGAACCAAGAAGCAAACACCTCCCCAAAGAAAAGCACACGACCAAATGGTTTCACAGGTGAATTCTGCCAACAATTTAAAGAAGAATTAGGGGTGCCTGGCTGGCTCAATTGGTAGAGCATGCAACACTTGATCTCAGGGTTGTGAATTCAAGCCCCACAACCGGCCAACTTCACTTAAAAAAAAAAAAAAAAGAAAAGAAAAGAACACCAGTCTTTCTCAAACTTTCAAAAAATTGAAGAGGGAGCACTTTCAAGTTCTTTTTATGAGGCCAGCATTTTCCCCAATACCAAAGTCAAACAAACAGAACACGGTAGCAAAAGTCAAAGTTTTAATCACATTGCAGGCAATGGTGTCTTCCAGGCCTCCTCTGCCACCTAGTGAATCCAGTAAGTATGCCAACAGCAGTTTAGTGGCCTTTCTTTTGCATTTGGGGCCAAACAATCCTGCTCAGTGTCCCAGATGTTTTAATCATGCTACTTTGAAGGTATGGTGAAGCCAGATGCAGACTGAGTAACAGAAAGAGTTTTAAACTTGTGTTATATTCACAGTTCCCTAGGGGAAAACACAGTAATTCAGGGCCACTTAGTGTACGTTTTGGGGTTGGTCCTAAGGCAGAGGAAGGGAATGGAACTCTGGGTGGTTTCTATGGGAAGGAAGTGAAGGTACTTCAGCCCCTCTGCCTAACCATGTACAATATCATATCATCTGTAAAAAGTGATAGTTTTACTTCTTTTGCAATTCTTATGTTTTTTTTATTAGTTTCTCTTATCTAACTGTACTAATCAATGCTACCAGTACACACCCAAACACATGTATACACACACACAGCTATAGACCTAGGCAATCATCTATTTAAATTTATTTATTTATTTATTTATTTATTTATTTATTTATTTATTTATTTAGAGCATGAGCAGAGAGAGGCAATGGAGAGGGAAAGAGAATTCAAGCAGACTCCAGGTGGAGCATGGAGCCTAATGCAGGGGTTGATCCCACAATGCTGAGGTTCTGACCTGATCCAAAACCAAGAGCTGGACACAGCCAACTGAGCCACCCAGGGACCCTCCCATAGGCAATCATCTTAAGAAAATATTCATCAATTTCTATTTTTTGAGTGCTTTTATCAATAATGGATGTTGAATTTTGTCAAAGGTTTCATCATCTATGGAGATAATCATATGACTTGTTTTCTTAAATATATTGATATGGTATATTATTTAATAGATTTCCTAATTACAAACCTTGAATATATATATATATATTTTAGATTTTACTTATTTATTCATGAGAGACACAGAGAGAGAGAGAGAGAGGCAGAGACAGGGGCAGAGGGAGAAGCAGGCTCCATGCAGAGAGCCTGACGTGGGACTCATCCAGGGTCTCCAGGATCACGCCCTGAGCTGCAGGCGGCGCTATACCGCCGCGCCACAGAGGCTGCCCACAAACCTTGAATTTCTAGAGTAAATTTCACTTGCTCAAGATTATTATTTTCCTTTTTTTATTATTATTTTTTAATTTTTATTTATTTATGATAGAGAGAGAGAGAGAGAGAGAGGGGCAGAGACACAGGCAGAGGGAGAAGCAGGCTCCATGCACCGGGAGCCCGACGTGGGATTCGATCCCTGGTCTCCAGGATCGCGCCCTGGGCCAAAGGCAGGCGCTAAACCGCTGCGCCACCCAGGGATCCCAAGATTATTATTTTCCTAATGTGGTTTCATATTCTTTTAAAAATATTTATTTATTTATTTATTTATTTCTTTATTTATTTATTTGAGAGAGAGAGAGAGAGAGAAAGATGGAGACAGAATCTTAAGCAGATTCCGAGCTGAGCCCAGAACCTGATGTGGGGCTTGATTCCATGACTGACATCACAACCTAAACCAAAACCAAGAATCAGATGCTTAACTGACTATACCATTCAGACACCCCTGTGGTTTTATATTCTTTTTGCTAATATTTAACATAACTCATTTGAATCAATATTCATTAGTATTCAAAGCCATTCATATGGCTTTGTAATATTCTATTTTTATATTCTACTAGATTTTATATGAATGTTATCTTGCTTCCTAAAAGGAATTGGGAAGTTTTTCTTCATTCTCATTGCTCTGAAAAAAACTTATGGAGTAATACAAATATCTGAACTTTGAAGGTAACTGAAAAAGCTGGGCTCACATTTATGGTCCAGTGATGCTTGGTGAGGGTGCCAAAACAATTCAGTAGGAAAGCAAATAGTCTTTACAACAAATGGTACTGGGACAACTGGATATCCATACACAAAATAATACAACTGGATATCTACCTCACACTATATTTGAAAATTACTCAAAATAGATCAAGGAACTAAATGTAAGAGCTGAAAGCATAAAATTTTTAGAAAAAACGTGATGGTAAATCTTTAGTGATCTTGGATTTGACAGTGGTTTCTTAAATTTCACACCAAAAGCATAAGCAACCAAAGGAAAAAAATGGACAGTTGGACAGTTTGAATTTCAATCAAAATTAAATTGTTTTGTACTTCAGAGGACACCAAAAAGAAGTGAAAAGACAATCTATTGAATAGGATAAAATACCTGGAAATTCTATGTCTGAAAAGGGGCTGACATCATGAATACATAAGGACCTCTTAGAGTCCAATAATAAAATGGTAAATAACACAATTTAAACATAGTCAAGGATTTCAATGTAAAATTCTCCCAATAAGACAAAAAAATAGCCAATAAACACATGCAAAGATACTCAATATCTACTAGTCATCAGGAAAATTAAAATGAAAACTAGCAATGAAATACTACTTGGCCGCCTCAACCAGGATGGCTATAATAGTTAAAAACAAAAAAGATATTAAGTTTTGGCAAGCATGAGGAGAAACTGAAATCCTCATAAGAGGCAGGTGAGATTGTAAAGTGGTGTAGCCACTTTGGAAAACAGCCAGATCCTCTAAAGCTTAAACACAGTGTTACAATATGACCCAGCAGCTCCAGTCCTAGGCATATATCTAAAAGAAATGAAAACATGTCTACATAAAAACTTGTACAACAGTATTTCATAGCATTGTTCACAATGGACAAAGAGTGAAAACAACCCACATGTCCACCTACTGATAGGAATATTATTCATCAATTAGAAATAATAGAATACTGGGGCACATGACTGGCTCAGTCAGGAGAGCATGCAACTCTTGATGTCAGAGTCACGAGTTTGAGCCCCACATTGTGTGTAGAGATTATTTAAAAAATTAAATACACTTAAAAAAGAAGAAAATACTGTAAATGCTACACCATAGGTTAACCTTGAAAAGTTTATGCTATGTAAAATAAATCAGTCACAGAAGAGCACATAGTATTTTTTAAAACTTATATGAAATTGTCAGTATAGGCAAATCTATAGAGACAATAGATTAGTAGCTGCTTAGGGTTGGGGATGGGATGGGGAAAACTGGTTGTGGTAATGGTTTCACAACTCTGAATATAATAATCACTGAATGTACACTTTAAATGGGTGAATTGTATGTGTAGTCTCAATAAATCTGTTACCACCCCCACTCAGCCAAATACCAATCCATCTGGGCTTGATGCTCTTTTGTAGTGTTAAGTTCTTATATAACCTTCTATGTTGGTTTGCAATGATATTCTATTTCTCTTTTTTTTAGTTTGATATTTATTTTTATTATCTCATTTTAAGGATAAAAACGTGTAGGAAGGGGCGCTTGGGTGGCTTAGTCTGTTAAATCTCTGCCTTTGGCTCAGACCATTATCCCAGGGTCCTGGGATCCAGTCTGAAGTTGGGCTCTCTGCCCGGCAGGGAGCCTGCTTCTCTCTCTGCCCCTCCCTTCTGCTCTGCTCTCTCTTATATCTCTCTCTTCAAACAAACAAATAAAATATATTTTTAAAAAATTTTAAAAAAGATTTTATTTATTTATTCTTTAGAGACACACACAGAGAGAGGCAGAGACACAGGCAGAGGGAGATGCAGGATACACACAGGGAGCTGGATGTGGGACTCGATCCCCCGTCTCCAGGATCACGCCCTGGACTGAAGGCAGGTGCTAAGCCGCTGAGCCACCCGGGCTGCCCCAAAATTTTAGTTTTTAAATATTTATTTATTTACTTATAGAGAGTGCAGAGTGGGGATGGAGAGAGGAACTGAAGGGGAGGGAGAGGGAAAGAATCTCAAGCAGACTCTGTTCTGAGCAAGGAGCCTGAAGGTGGATGGATCCCAGGACCCCCAGATGGTGACATGGACAAAAACAAAGAGTTGTTGTAGCCACCCAGGGATCCCCAAATAAATAATATCTTAAAAATGTTTAGGAATATGAATTTTCCTCTGATCACTATTCAAAAAATAGCCTACATTATTCATAATAGTCAAAAAAGTGAAAGTAACTCAGTGTCCATCAACTAACGAATAAATTATGACACACCCAGACAGTAGAATATTATTAAGAAAAAGATGAAGTACTATAGTAACATGCTACAACATGGACGAACCTTGAAAACCTTATATAAGTCAAAGAAGTTAGACACAAAGGGCATATACTGTAATGTTTTGCTTACATGTAATGGGGGAATAGGCAAATCCCTAGAGACAAAAAGTAGATTAGTTGTTGCCTTGGGCTTCGGGTGAGGTGGGGATTGTACCTAAGAGGGTACCGGGTTTCCTTCTCATTATGAAAACGTACTAAAATTGACTGTGGTGATGCCAACACAGCTCTGACTACAGCTACTGCTAGTACTACACACCCACTGTACGGTACATTTTATTTATTTTTTATTTTTGTTTGGTTAATACTTTTAATTATATGATTATAATTATACAACTTTCACTATTCAATATTTTGTATAAAACCAGTACAATACACAAGATTTTCAAACTCGGCAATATGTAGCAAACTACATAGATATGCAAAGTTTATAGGCCATTATGAAGCTTTATCTTAAAAATACCTTCAGGAAAATAAACATTCATTCAACCAGTTCTTTAGGGTTTATAAAATATGATTAGAAATATACATTTTAATAAAAAAATCAAGACAATGATCAAATACTGATTCATCAGTAACATTTTAAAACATTTAATAATCTTGTACGGTACATTTAAAATGGGTTGATTATGCGCTGTGAGAATTGTCTCAAGACTAAAGGTCTAAAAAGAGGGCTGAATGAGCTGAGAATTCATTTTAAGGACTAGCAGTATTATTATTTTTTAAATATTTTATTGATTTATTCGTGAGAGACACAGAGAGGGGGAGACAGGCAGAGGGAGAAGAGGCTCCATGCAGGGAGCCCGACGGGGGACTCGATCCCCGGTCTCCAGGATCACGCCCTGGGCCCAAGGCAGGCGCTAAACCGCTGAGCCCCCCCAGGGATCCCATGGTAGCATCTTTATAAAAATGCAAAGCGCTGAGCGAGGCTGAACCAACAAGGAGAAAGACTTGTAGAAAACCGTTTGATGAGCTCCCTTGACCCGGAACCTGGCGGCAAACCCCGCCCACCGCCTCCGTCACTCTTCCAACTCGGGCCCCAGCGCCCAGGGCCAGCGGCCTCCCCTGGCGTCCGGAAGAGGCGGTCGTCACCCTCAGCCCGACCCGGATGCTCCTGAGGCCCCGCCCCTTATGCTGACCTCGCGGCGGAAACCGGAAGCGGAAGTGCTCGACGGATACCGTTTCACTTCCCGCTGCGCCCTGCGTGGAAGGGGGGTTGTCCCCTCTGTCGGCCTCCGCTGGGCGCTCACCCCCGCGGGTTCGAACTTCCGTGGCTTGCTCGGACTCGGGGCGCGTCCTCGCCGTCGGCACACGACGCCCCAGCGGCTGCGGCCGCCCGGGTCCCTCCGAGAGCCTCTTGCGCCTTCGCCCGCGCGGCTGGGAGTCGGGGTCGTGGCGGGGCCCCCGGTGGACGCAGGGCCTTTCTCTCCGCCCGAGCCCCTCCTCAAAAGCTGCCAGAACAAACTGCTGCCCTTTCTCCAGAGGAGAAGCGTGGACGCAGTGGTGGAAACGGCCGCAGTGCCCTCTCCTCCCCGACCTGGAGATGGCGCGGCGTTCTGGTGAGCGCTGGACGGAAGTGCTCTGGCCGTGGGCGCCCGTTACTGAAGTTCGAGGACTTGTTCAGGTGTATCTTGTTGCCCATT
The DNA here is from genome assembly GCF_053574225.1 of Canis aureus. Classification (NCBI taxonomy): domain Eukaryota; kingdom Metazoa; phylum Chordata; class Mammalia; order Carnivora; family Canidae; genus Canis; species Canis aureus. The sequence goes on from NC_135629.1 coordinate 52,424,968, forward strand.
GACCGTTTGTTAGCATTTTGCATGCCTGGTGTACCCCTTTCTATATCCCCCTCCATGTATATTTAAGTGTGTATGAGAAACCCTTCGAAAGTAAGATTAAAAAAACTTGCAGGCCTGATACTCGATCTTTAGTATTTGGTTTATTGTCTCACATGTAACAACAAAGGAATTATGTAATAACGCCTACAAATGAATACCCAAAGTGAAAAATGAACCAGAAATTTGGATAGGCTCTTCAAAAAAAAAAAAAAAAGACAAATGGACAATAAATATATGAAAAGATGCTTCATATCATTAGCAACCACAAATAGAAACCACAGAGATTTGTAAATAGAAACCACAATGTGGTGCTACCGCACACGCTGAGTGACCTAAAGTAATACTAAAAAGAGTGGCAGTGCCAAGTGTTGGTTGACATGTGCATACACTGCTAGTGGAAACACTTTTTTTAAAAAGTATCAGTTAAATACGATCTGTTCATCCTATGCACGCACATGTCCACCAACTGAATATAAACGCTATTTGTAACATGATTTGAAATATCCCTAAATTGGAAATAACCCAAAGTGGATTAAGGGGCGAATGGATGAATGGTAGCATATATTTTTTGTGGCATAGTCTTTATTAGCAAAAGGAAGGAGCACAGATGCAACTTGGATGAATGTCACAAACACAATGTCAAGTGAAAGAAGCCAGACACAAAAGAACGCATGCTGTTTGATATTCTTTCTTTAAAATTAAAAAGTACGCATAATGTTCTAGAGTGTTAAATGTCAGGATAGTGGTTGCAGTTGGGAGGCATGGAGTTAGTGATTTGGAAAAGAGACAAGATGTCTAAGATGCTGAATTTGGAAATATTCTATTTCTCAACCTGAATGATGATTTATGGGGCTGTTCATTTCTTTTCTTTAAGATTTTATTCATTCGTGAGAGATGCAGAGACACAGGCAGAGGGAGAAGCAGGCTCCCTGTGGGGAGCCTGATGCGGGACTCCATCCCAAGGACCCCAGCATCATGACTGGAGCCGAAGGCCGACTCTCAACCACTGAGCCACCCAGGTGCCCAGTGCTGTTTATTTCTTAATACTTCATTGAGATTTTTATTCAGTGATTGCCTTCCTTAGTTGTATGTATGCTTGTAATTCAAGAAAAGAAGTTCAAGAAATGAAACTCTGCTACTTCATGAGGTTGAGCAAGAATTAATAGAAGTAGAAGGAAATGTACTGAAAGAATGACTAAAAATAAAAACCAATACTTCTTGGAAGAAAGTAGAATTGATCAGTAGTAAGAAAGGGTGAAAAGACGCACAATATATTTGTATACTAGTTTTTGTAGTTAACTGTGAGATAATATAGAAAGCCTTCAGTTTTAACATAAAAAAACCTGACATTCAGGTGCTGTTGGAGTAGCTAACATGAGAAATGTTTTTTGAGTTTTTCTAAAATTATGATACTCAAATTTGGATATCTTTGGGTCAAAATTTGGACACTTTTTTTTTTTTTTTTTTTTTTAAGATTTTAAAATCATGAGAGACACAGGCAGATGGAGAAGCAGGCTCCATGCAGGGAGCCTGACATGGGACTCAATCCCGGGTCTCCAGGATCATGCTCTGGGCTGAATGCAGTGCTAAACTGCTGAGCCACCTGGGCTGGCCCTGGACACTTACTTTTTTTTTTTTTTTAAGATTTTATTTATTTATTCTTGAGAGACACAGAGAGAGAGAGGCAGGCAGAGACATAGAGGGAGAAGCAGGCTCCATGCAGGGAGCCCAATGTGAGACTTGATCCCAGGACTGTGGGATCACACCCTGAGCTGAAGGCAGATGCTCAACCGCTGAGCCACCCAGGTGTCCCAGACACTTACTTTTTAAGTGAGTTATCACTTATCACAGTCCTCTGAAGTGATTATTTCTCTATTCTGTCTTTATCCTATCTTTAACCAGTCTTATCTTTATATTGTGAATATATTTGTGTATGTGTGGTATTCATTATACTTTAATGGGATTGATTCTTTTTACCGCTCATCACCAACTGATAATTAATTTACCTGTTTCTTACCTGCATTGTCCAGTTGAACTGTGAGATCCCTAAGAACTGTTCCCTCTTCATTGCTGAGTACCTGGCCTGGCAAGAGGAAGGCCCTTACTAATATTTGCTAACTGAATGAAGGAATGAGACAAAGGGAGGCAAAAGTTCCAAATGCAACTAAGCTCCAGCAGGTGGTACTCAGGGGGACTTCTTACTTCATAAAACCTTTTGTATTTCTTGTCTCCATTATGCCTAGCAGAGGATGTGGACTGAATTCTGGTCATCTCAGGAATAAGAGCTACTACAAGAGATAAGGTTCTTGCCATACCAACATGTGTCTGCCTGGCTTTCTTTTCCTAACTAGTGATTTGAGCCATTTTTTAATCCTGTGTGAACCTCCATTTTCTCAATTATTAAATGTCAGTTATTAATACCCAATTTGGAGGGATGTTAGGGCAACTAAAGGAGTTCATATACTCCTAACAGTGTAGGAGTGTAGTAACACTACACTAACAGTAGTAGTGTAGAACTACTAACAGTGCTCAGTAAACAGAGGTTGGTATTAATATTTGCATGCTAGGATAGTAGACAGTTTTTGAAATGACTGTCATGTGTTTCATCTGCACAGAGATGGCTAAAGAGTGATGTCTGATGACTGAGGAAAAAATGTCTGTTGCTTAATAATGGATATTGTGAACCAGTTACCCAGACAGTCCAGTACTCAAAGAGAAATTGAGATCAACCTCTTAATTTAAACTCAAAAGCTTCTCTGGTCTTCTGAGCAAGAACTGGAATATTCTGGAAACTTTTACTATCAAACTCACAGGATGGCAGCCCTTGATGTGAATCAGGTGTGTGGTAAGTCCTTGTTGATGTTTCTTTTCGCATAGTTCCTTCACAAATGGCAGATCCAGTGCTTAGGGGCTGAGTGACCATGCAGTGGGCCATATAAGAACAACAGAAATGAGCAGAGCATGTGTAAATCCGGTTCCTGGGATTTGGGATACAAGAAGTTGTGTGTGCTTTTTGAGGGGGTAACATGTTCGTGAATTCTGTTGTGTCAAACAGCTCTGCCTCTCTCTACTGTAATTTGTGTAACTCTGAGATGGAATATATAACCAGGTCCTCATGGGTAGCAAGATCCAGAAAACAATTTTCTTGCTCCAGGTAACTCAGAGCACTTTATCAGTTTATGAAATTAGTGTGTGATATGTTCTGTGCGTAGTGTGGGATAGCTTATAACATGTGATTATTGGAATTGGATTGGCTTCAGAGTTCATGGTTTTCTTCTCTCTGAGGTCATCTTTCTTGGGACCCTTTCTGTCTTCATGAGGGAAAAATTGAGGCAAGGATGGTGGCTGGATTACTTAAGGATTCTTCTCAGGTAAGTGGAAAGTTGACCTTCAAATGTCAGGCTTATTTGTCGGGTAGCCATATCTCCTTGTAATGTCCCCAGGCTTCTGAAAGCAATTAATGGCCCTGCTTAAGGAATGAGTCCCAAGTCAATTTCTCCAGGACTCATGCCATCTCAGAATATATAGAGATTACACCGGAAATGATTTTTTAAAGGTTTATTTATTTATGATAGACATAGAGAGAGAGGGAGAGAGAGAGAGAGAGGCAGAGACACAGGAGGAGGGAGAAGCAGGCTCCATGCCGGGAGCCCGACGCGGGACTCGATTCTGAGACTCCCAGGATCGCACCCTGGGCCAAAGGCAGGCGCCAAACCGCTGAGCCACCCAGGGATCCCCGGAAATGATTCTTTTATCTCAGTATTCATTCTTTCTGATCTTTAGTCATGTTTTGTTGGCTTATCATTTTGCTGAGCGTTATGATAGATATTGAGAAATGATATGAAAGTGTCTAATCTCCTGGAATGTGTGTGTTACCATGGAAATAATTCACCTGTTAGTAGACTTTAGTGTTGTGTTCAGTGCTAACTGCAGCCAATAAATAGAGGAGGAATAAAGCAAGAAGAACCCACAGTAAGGTTGTGGTAACAGAAGTTTAGTCATGTGTCAGTAATGCTGGTAAGTCCATGTGAGTGCCTGTAAGCACCAGGCAGCATCTGTAGCTAGAAAGAAGAGGTCTGGGCCCAGGGGTACTGTAGGCTTCTAGTCTACCTTCCTTAGTCCCTCATACATCTTCCTGAGAACCTCAAAGAAGATGGTAGTTAGCTGAAGCCACCATGTATTTGATTATTTAGCACTTAGTGACCTTCGAGGATGTGGCTGTGGACTTTACCCAGGAGGAGTGGACTTTGTTGGATCAAGCACAGAGAGATCTCTACAGAGATGTGATGTTGGAGAACTACCAGAATCTCATTACTCTAGGTAGGGCTGGCATAATTTTTTCACTGAGCCCTTTATGAAATGAATGTTTCTTAAATATCTCTATTGTCAAATGAGAATACTGTGGCAAACAAGATGAACGATCCCTGGCCTCAGGTGCCTTACCATCTAGAAGGTTCCCTGTGAAAATGAAGATCTGTCTAAATAAATGACTTTATTCCTTTTAGGGACTGAAAACCTAAGACAGTCAGACTTTCTTTCTTTTTAAAGATTTTATTTATTGGGATCCCTGGGTGGCGCAGCGGTTTAGCGCCTGCCTTTGGCCCAGGGCGCGATCCTGGAGACCCGGGATCGAATCCCACGTTGGGCTCCTGGTGCATGGAGCCTGCTTCTCCCTCTGCCTGTGTCTCTGCCTCTCTCTCTCTCTCTGTGACTACCATAAATAAATAAAAATTTAAAAAAAAAAAAAAAAAAAAAAAAAAAAAGATTTTATTTATTTAGTTGGGAGAGAGAGGGCACATGCGTGTGTGTGCACATGCAAGAGAGAACATGAGCTGGGGTGGGGGGTGCAGATGGAGAGGGAGAGCAGACTCCTACTGAGCAGGGAGCCCACTGTGGGGCTCAGTCCCTGGACTCCAGGATCATGACCTGAGCCAAAAGCAGACACTTAACTAACTGAGCCACCCAAGTACCCCAAACCTTAAGACTTTAAATGTATATGAGGCTGGACATGATTTTCAGGTGTTAGAGCTCTCTAGTCATTTGAGGGCACAGAGAAAGAATATACTTACATTTTTGTTCCTTTTAGAATAGTCTTATTGCATTGATTTAAAATTTTGTGTGATTATTTTTCTGTTTGTGGAGTGAGACTTAAGTGTCTAAAGAAACTCTGAAGCTAAAGTGTTGGTTCCTACCCAAAGACTGCATTTTGTGTCATGCAAGGTCCTCTTTATATATTTTTCCTATAAGCAGGATATGAATCATGCCAACCTGGTCTCAACTCTACAATGGAAGTAGCAGAAGAGCTGAGGGCAGGAGGGAGAGGAGTTCTGCAGGGTAAGTTCATGAATAAAGTTTTGCGACGAGCGATGCTAGTCTGGGAAAGGTGCAGTACATTTGGAAATGCCACTTGGCAAACTTTCAAAGAAATACTCTTTTTTTCTGAGAAGCCTGAAGCCATTTGGTTTCTGAATTTGCTGAGGAACCTTCAGCTCCTTATATCTTTAAATTTCCATTGATCTCAACTTTTTCCTGTTCTCCCAGAAAGATCTGTCTGACTCAATTGAAAATTTCATTACTTGCAGACAGCTTATTTTACAGTACTTTCTATCTTGTTTTCCTGATTCTATCAGTGTTTTTTGTGTACTATCAGCCTTAGGTTTCCAGAATATTAAGCTTTGTAGATTGCCTAAAATTTTGACACCATACCCTTATCATTGCCAGACTACTAACACAGCCATACTCTGTGTAGTGCAACTTCCCTTTTGTTTCAACCTTTTTATCGTGTTTCAGCATATTCAGACATGTATGTGCCATTATGCTTTTTTTTTTTGAGATAAAGTACACAAGAATTAATCATTTTAGGGAGTATGATTTATTGGTATTGAGTACATTCACAGTGTTGTGCAACCATTATCTCCTTTTAGTTCCAAAATATTTTCATCACTTGAAAAGGAAACCCTGTAAGCACTAAGCAGTCAGCCTCCATTCAGCCTTCCCCCTACTCCCTGCAACCACTAATCTACTTTCTGATTTACAAGTTTGCCTATTCTGTAGATATCAAATAGAATCATACAGAGTTCAATTTCATAACTGTTAACTTACCTAGAAGTAGAATTGTGGGGGCATATGGTCATTTTATGTTTAACTTGTTAAGGATTACCAAACTATTTTACGCAGAGCCTATACTATATTCCTTCCAGCAGTGTAGCAGTTACTCCTTGCCATCAGTTCTTCCTTCCTTTCTTCCTCCCTCTTGCCTTCTCTCCTTTCCTTTTTTTTTTTTTTTTTTTTGATAGTAACCATCCTAATAGGTATGAAGTGGTATCTTATTGTGATTTTGATGTGCATTTCCTTAAAAGAAATGATGTTGGACACTTTTTGTGTACTTATGGACCATTTCTGTGTCTTTGGAGAAACACCAAGTTCTGTGTCCATGTTGAACCTTGGGTTGTTTGTTTTGTTGTTGAAGCATATGAATTCTTTCTGTACTCTAATAGTGGACCTGTATCGCATGGATGATTTGCAAATATTTTCTTCCATTTTTGGGGTTATCCTTTTGCTTTTTTGATAGTGTTCTTTGATTTACATTTTTTTAAAAAGACTTTATGTATTCATGAGAGACACAGAGAGAGGCAGAGACAGAGGCAGTGGAAGATGCAGGCTCCTTGAAAAGAGCCTGATGTGGGACTCGATCCTGGGACTCCAGGATCATGCCCTAAGCCAAAGGCAGACACTCAACCACTGAGTCACCCAGGCGTCCCTGATACACATTTTTAATTGCAGTGGGGTCCCATTTATCTTTGTTTTCTTTGGTGCTTTTGATGTCATATCTAAGAATAAGATAAAAAGATTGGACATTGTCAAATCCCAGGTTCTGAAGATTTACCCCCTTGTTTTCTTCTAAGAGTTTATACATTTAGCCTTTACATTAGGTTTTTGACCTGCTTTGAGTGAATTTGTATATATGGTGTGAGGTAGGGGTCCAATTTGATTCTTCTGCATAAAGATATCCAGTTATCCTAGCACTGTGTGTTGAAGAGACTGTTCTTTCCCCATTGAATGGTCCTGGCACACCTGTCAAGAATATATTGATTCTAGATGTATGGGTTTTTTATTCTGGATTCTGTTCTGTATATGTCTATTCTTTTTCCAGTACCACTCATTCTTGATACTGTACTTTTCAGCTCCAGAATTTTATTTGGTTCTTTTTTGTAATTTCTGTCTCTTATTGACAATCTCTTTAGTGAGGCATAATTCTTCTAGTTTCCTTTAGGTCTTTGTTCATGGTTTCTGTTAGCAACTTGGGTGTGTTGAAACAAATTGATTCAAAGTTATTAGTAAGTCCAATGCCTTGGCTTTCAGGAATAATTTGTATTTTTTTTTTATTGTTCCTTTGCATACCTCATATGTTTTAGTTGGAAATGTAAATTTTAGATATCATAATGTGGCAATTAAAAAATCTGATTCACTTCTCCCTGAGTTTGATGCTGTTGCTGCTTGTTTTGTATTGTTGGTGTTTGTTTTGTCTTTTAAATTATTTTTGTAGGGAAGTCTCGGTGCCAGCAGTTTGGTGCCGCCTTCAGCCCTGGGGTGTGATCCTGGAGACCCGGGATTGAGTCCCACGTCAGGCTCCCTGCATGGAGCCTGCTTCTTTCCCTCTCCCTCTGCCTGTGTCTCTGCCTCTCTCTCTGTGTCTGTCATGAATAAATAAATAAAATCTTTAAAAATAAATAAATAATTGTTGTGTGTTCTGCATTCTTTTTTAGTGCAGTCCCTGAAATTTGTTCTGTTAATTTAGTGGTCACCTTAGAGGGACAGAAATTCCTTACATACCTGGAGCCAAGAAAAGAAAACTAAAGGTATTCTTTTAGTTTTTGTTAATTGGCTGTGTGTTGAGCCACTCCTTCAGTGTTTAGCTAGGCCACTTAAAGCTCTTCTTTAGCCTTCCATTCCTGTTGGAGTGGATGCTGAAGGTCAGCCAGAAGTGAAAGCTTTGGGTCCTCTCCAGCCTTTCTGAGCATGCATCTAGCCCTGGGCATGCTTGTGGACTTCTTGAGGTTTTATTATTATTATTATTTTAAAGATTGTATTTATCTATTCATGAGAGACAGAGAGACGCAGAGACATAAATAGGCAGAGGGAGAAGCAGGTCTCGATCCCAGGATCCTGGGTTCACGACCTGAGCCAAAGGCAGATGTTCAACCACTGAGCCACCCAGTTGCCCCAACATTTGAGGTTTTAAAAGCCCTATTTATGCACATATCAACCTTCCCAGTCTGTTCCTTCTAAGGCTTTTCAGGGTGTCTTTTGTTTGTCTCAGATACTTGCCTTTTCCTTGGACTGTGGTAAGCAATACTTTACCTTCAGACTTTTCTTTTCTTTTTTCTTTTCTTTCTTTTCTTTTCTTTTCTCTTCTTTCTTTCTTTCTCTTTCTTTTTTTTTCTTTCTTTCTTTTTCTTTCTTTTTTTTAAGATTTTGTTTATTTGAGAGAGAGAGAGAGACTGAGAGAGAGCACACAAGCGGTGGGGAGGGCAGAAGGAGAAGCAGACTCCCTGTTGAGCAGGGAGTCCAATGCTGGGCCTGATCTCAGGACCCCAAGATCATGACCTGAGCTGAAGGTGAACACTTAATGGACTGAGCCACTCAGGTGCCTTGCCTTTAGACACTTTCATCAGTAGTTGTCTGAGATGCTGTCTTGTTGGGAACTCTCTGAGTTGGCTGATACAAAGCACATTCCTTGAAGCTGCAGACAGATGGAAACACACGGTGGCAATTCTTTGAGAACAAAGTCCATAGTGCTCTTTTTAGTATTTGTAACTTACTCAAAGATACCGCTTGTCTAAACGGCTGCAGCTGATCTGAAGAGTGGGGATGGTAGGTGAGTAATTAAAATGCCTCAGCACGCTCTTGGTGAACTAAAGCTGCTTCTTTCTTCTGTTAAGTGTTCCCTTGGTGGTTGTACATTTTTGACTAGATTATAAAGTTCTGTAATAGTTGATTTTGATAGTTTTTGTGAGCTTCTTGTTTTCCGGTGGGAAAGAGTCCTGGAGTTCCCTACTCCATCATATTTTGTGGTGTCATTCTCTATGCTTTTAAACAACTTTTTCCCAGGATTTTTCTCCCAAACTAAATTTTCCACTTTTTTTCAGAATTGGAATTGCAACTCAAAACCAAAGGTTCCATACCACTTCAGGATATTTCTTTGGAAAAAACATCAGATGAAATACAATTGGTAAGATCTCCAAAAGTAATTCCTTTCTTCCACGTCAGGACCAGAAGCACAAAATCCATGCGAATTATATAAAATAAATGCCATTTACCCAAAGAAAGCAGAATCTGTGAAGAGATTCTTTGAATATCAAGAATTTGAGAAGCACTCTAAACCTACTTCAAACCTGTTTCTCCTCAGAGATCCATATAAATATAACTCAGATGTCCAGTTTTTTTATGCACTGGGAATTTAGTCAGAATAATACAAGTTTTAAATGATTCAGTATGAATAATTACTAGAGGATACTCTGTGAAAGTAGAATATGATTCAGGGTCTTAGCCTCAGAGTCTGTTTATTCTACTTAAAATAACTCAAAAACAGAGCAGGAAGTCTGTACACTTAAATGGAAATGGAAAAAAACACTTCAATTATGATGTTTCCAATGCATAAAAGTTGTGATGGGGGAGAAATTCTGTTATAGTGAGTGCAGAGTCTTTAGTTATCATTTAAACCTTAATCAGCAGGAGAGAAGCAATGCTGGAGTGAAACGATATGGCTCTAACATCTGTGGAAGAGCATTTAGTGGACACTCATTTACAACTCACATTCGACAGAAAACTTCTAAGGGTAATCGGAATGGAAAAGCCTTTAAAAAGAACTTTATTTGTACTTTGCCCAAGGAAATCCCTGTTGGGGAGAAAACTTCTGAGAGTGTTCAACATGATAAAGCCTTTGGTCAGCTTTCAAATCTTACTGGATGCAAGAAAATTCAGATACAAGAGAAAGTGTGTGAATGCAAAGATTATCAGAGAACTTTTGTTAATCAGTCATCCCTGAAGGTACACATGAGACACCACACTGGAGAAAAACCATATGAATGTAAAGAATGTGGGAAAGCCTTTACTCGATCCACAGGACTTATTTTACACATGCGAATTCACACGGGAGAAAAACCATATGAATGTAAGGAATGTGGAAAAGCTTTTATTCATTCTTCATACCTTACAAAACACATAAGAATTCACAGTGGAGAAAAGCCATATGTATGTAAGGAGTGTGGGAAAACTTTTACTCGTTCCTCAGGACTTGTCTTACACGTGCGAACACACACTGGAGAGAAACCCTATGTATGTAAGGAATGTGGGAAAGCCTTTAATAATTCTTCGATGCTCAATCAGCATGTAAGGACACACACTGGAGAGAAGCCCTATGAATGCAAGCAATGTGGGAAAGCTTTCACTCAGTCATCAGGCCTGACCACACATTTAAGAACTCACACTGGAGAGAAGGCCTATGCATGTAAAGAATGTGGGAAAGCTTTTGCTCGTTCTACAAATCTTAACATGCACATGCGAACACATACTGGAGAAAAGCCGTACAAATGTAAAGAATGTGGGAAAGCCTTTAGATACTCCACATGCCTTAGTATTCACATGCGAACTCACACTGGAGAGAAACCATACAAATGTAAGGAATGTGGGAAAACCTTCACTCAATCTTCGGCACTTGCTAAACATTTAAGAACTAAGGCATGTGAAAAAAACCTGTAAATGTTTTTCAGACTAGTGTTCATATCTAACCTCATCTGGATAAAGTAACTTATGAAAGTAAAGAATGTGTGAGAAAGCTTTACTCATTTTTCATCCTTAATAGATAGGTAGGAACTTCCTGGGCCAGAATTCCCATTCATATAATGTATATGAGAGAGCAGTAATTGTTCATACCTTAAAGAATGCTTAAGAACTCAACACTTGAGAGAACTTTCCAGTTACAAAGGTATGTGGGAGAACCTTTTTGTTGTTGCTCTATCATTAATTTTACATGTCAAAATTGCTGTAAAAGTCCAGAGTGCTTGGCTGGCTCAGTTGGTAAAGCTTGATCTCAGGGTTGTGAGTTTGAGTCTCATGTTGGACATAGAGATTACTTATAAATAGGTAAAAGTGATGTGAAGGTAAGAATGATCTATAGCCTTAAAATATGACCACATGCTTTGATAGCACATAACTCACACTAGCGATGAATCATCTGTACTTAAGGAATGTGGTAAAACCTTAGTGCCAAGGCCTTAATGTTCACATGAGACTTCAGATGGTATAAAACCATACAGATGTAAAGGACCCAGGAAGATCTGCAGTTGTTTCTTGTATCTTTTAAGAATCAACATTTAAAAAAAACAGTGGAGAGATTTCTATACATCTAAGAAATATGGGATAGCTTTGGGAAAGGTTTTAGAGATTCTTGACTGCTTCATATGCAAGGAGACTCATGAATGTAAGAAATGTTGAAAAATTTTCAGGTGTTAATAAGTCACAACACAGTGAAGAGAAACCCTATGATGGTAAGATACTTAGCCCTAGATGTTAACATTCTTTGGTAATCTCAGAGGCAGAAAATGTTAAGAATGTTAGAAATAATGGTAATGCCTTTGTGTCTGTGTGTGTGTCTATTACTTGGCTTTTGACCTTTAGTAATCACACTGGAGAGAAATAGTGGCTGTAGGGTACATGGGAAATGGTATATCCATCTTATAAATCTTACTCTACATGTGAAAAGCCACTCTGGAAAGAAGCTGAATGAATGTAAAAATGTGGGAATGATTTTTGGTAATACATATCCCTTAAGAGACTCTAAAATACTGGAGGAACAAAGTATGAATGAGAGGAATTTGGGGGAAGCTTTCAGGTACTATTCTTCAATCACTGTACACAAGAGAATTCTTCCTGGAGTCCTAATGAAATAAATGACATAAATGCAATTGCCTTTCTGTGTGTCATTCTCAAGGAAAGCACCTAGCATTTTTATTTTCTGTGGTAATTTTGTATTACAAAGTTTTAGTTGCTTTTAAAGACACTAAATAGAAGTTCTGCAAAATTATTTCATATAATGGAATTTTCATTATGGTTCAGCTCTAAAGACTTCCATTTCCATATATATATATATATATATATATATATATATATACATATACACACACACACACACACACATACATATATACACACATATTCCCTATGTCTATATATATAGACATATATATATGTCTTCATTGAATTATACAAGATATATGGAAGTTTAATTGGCAATATAAGAGCATTTTTTTAAAAAAGTCATTTATTTTGAGAGACAGCAAATGTGTGCACATGAGCTAAGGGAGGGACAGAGGGAGATAAGCTTTCAAGCAGACTACATGCTGACTGCGGCCATGAGATTGTTACTGGAGTTGAAACCAAGAGTTGGACACTCAACTGACTGAGCCACCCAGGTGTCCTGGCAATGTAAGAGCATTTTATGTTTTTGGTTAATGATCTCTAGTGTATTTGCAAGTGGGTGGTAAAATGCTGGCTCTGTATGACAAGTAGTATCTAGTCCTCTCAGTATTCCTTGTCCTTTGGTCCCTTATAAATAGAATCCAGATTATCTCCAGGTATATAGTTTAAAAAAACAAAACACAACACAACCATTCCTACTTCAGGTTTCCTGAAGAATAAAGAATAAAGAATAAAGAAGGTTTATGAGAAGAATATATTTCATAGTCCTGGCTAATAAGAAGTAGGCAGGAGTCATTGGTGTGGAATCTGGGAACGCTACAAAAAGGGGACAGCCTTCTTGAGGTGCCTGGATGGCTCAGTCAGTTAAACATGCCTTTGGCTCAGGTCATGATCCCAGGGTCCTAGGATTGAACACCATGTCGGGGTCCATGCCCAGCAGGAGTCTGCTTCTCCCTCTGCCACTCCCCTTGCTTGTGCTTGCTCTCTCAAAATCTAAAAAAAGGGGGGGGGGGGAAGGGGCTTTTTCTCCAATGGCTTTTTCTCCTCAAGGATTGCTCTTCATTCCTTCCTTTCTGGATGTCCCATACATTCCTGGAGTTTAGGTGATACATTGTATACTATGAGGACAAAAGCCACAGACAAATATGGTAACAGCTGAAAAATACAGAGATGCTTTCCCTTCATAGTATGGTGGCACCAGCAATTAGACTGCTTGTGGATAGACTTCATGGTACATGAGAAGAAAAAGCTTATCAGGCCCAGCACTTGTATTTCATAATCACTTAAAACCATCTGATTAAATAATTTCACTTTTGGATTGGCAAACCCTGGGAATTAATTTAAGCAGTTGGGAGTTATGGGAGGGACTAACAAGTGAATTGAGAAGTCATGGCCCATGAGATAGGAATAGAATTAAGACTGGTGGCCATTGGGCAGCCCCCGTGGCTCAGCAGTTTAGCGCTACCTTCAGCCCAGGGCACGATCCTGGAGACCCAGGATTGAGTCCCACATCCGGCTCCCTGCGTGGAGCCTGCTTCTCCCTCTGCCTGTGTCTCTGCCCCTCTCTCTCTGTGTGTCTCTTATGAATAAATAAATAAAATCTTAAAAAAAAAAAAGACTGGTGGCCATGAATCCAAGGCAAGGATCAGTGACTAATCAACTATACCAAATGGTGATTGGGTGAGTTGAATGAGGATGGGATTTAACCATCAAAGGTATTGGGGACCTTTCAAAAGCTGGCTTTATAGAACAAGATGTGCCAAAGTCTTCTTGGAATAGATTTCTGAGAAATATATAGATTGTCCATCTTTTTTTACCCTGCCCATCCTAAATATTGTACTTCTCTTTGACCTTACAATTTGTATCATGATACTCCAGCTTTACATTATATTCTTAGTTTACTATTGCTGCTATAACAAACTACCAAGCAAGGACTAAGACAACTAAAATTTTATGTAACAGTTTTGGAGTTCAGAATTCTGAAAAGGGTCTCAGTGAACTAAAATCAAGATGTGAATAGGACCATATTTCTCCCTGGAGGCTCGAGGGGGTGAATCTGTTTCTTTTTTCCAGCTTCTAGATGGCTTCCGCTTTCCTTTCTGTGTGGATCTTTTTTCCTTCTTGAAGATCAGCAATATCAGTTCAGGTCTCATACTACCATCTCTTTGACTCTTCTGCTTTTCCTCCTCCTCCCCCCCACTTTTTTTAAGTAAACTACTCTGCAATGTGGGGCTCAAACTCAAGACCCTAAGATCAAGAGTTGCATGCTCTCCTGAGCCAGCCAGGCACCCCACCTCTACTACATTATTTTAGAGCTGTTTTGTGATCCCCTTCCCCCATTCTGGTAAAAGAAATACAGTGAAACAGTATGAACAGGGAGAGGCAGGAGAGGAAGAGAGACCAGCCGACTGACTGACTGCCTGCTGAGTGCAGAGCCCAACATGGGGCTTGATCCCAGGACCTTGAGATCATGATCTGACCTGAAGTCAGATGCTTAACTGACTGAGTCACCCAGGCACTCCTTTTTTTTTTTTCCATTCTTAAATTTTATAATTCTAGCATACATACAGATAATTGTGTGAAAATGGATAAGTGCTGCTAATAAACCACAAAATAGTGTGTCCATAGGTATCTACCTTCCAGATAAAGAAATGGAAGATTACCTTACCCATGTGAATCTTTTCCATCTTGAATCATCTTCCATCCTAGAGGAAACCACTGTGTTTGGACATTGGTTTAACCATTGTATTAATCATGACTTAAGTTTTCTTTTTCTTTCTTTATTTTTTTTGACTTAAGTTTTCTATGTTTTATATTGCTTTAACATCTTTGAGGTCTTGCTGCCTGGAGAGACTGCCCCTCCCAGGACTAGCTAATTCTTTTTTTTTTTTTTAACCTAATAATAGGCAAAAATTTTACAAGCATTACTTATATTAGTGGTAACTGTGGAGCTGGAAAACATTGTGTCCTCTCCATGCTGCCTGGTGAGAATCGCTAATAGTGTGGTGGAACTTGTGACCCTTTCCAAGGCCATGGCTTTTGCAGTCTGCATATGTCAGCCCTCCCATTTCCCTGTGCTTGCGAACTGGTTTGGTCACCCACTGAGTGTCAGGATTTCTTCTGACAGCTTTATGGAATGGATCAATGAGGATAACCTCAAAGAATTTGTATGTGGAATCTTCATTAACCCAGTAAAAATTCAAGACTCAATCCCAGGGGCATCCAGCTTCCTCCTCTGCAACAGACTGAAGGTGTGTGGGCAAACTAGCTGGTTAACACCATGATGGACAGGCTGCTGTAGGCTGTACTCTTAGGAACTGGGCATTTGTGGCCACTACATCACACACGAATCCAATATGTGACATAAGCTTACTTGGCCTTGTACTCCAGTCTGCATGCTTTAATTGGGCTGGGTTGGGTGGGTGTTGGGGGGTGCCCTATTAAGTGCATAGAGCTGGCGGTACTGCCAGCAGTGCACCCTGAGAAGAAAGTGCATTACGTTGGACTGCTTCTTCCTCCATAGCTCCTGGATGTACTTCTAAGTGCCCCTCTTGGCTTGCCTTTCAGCTGATGGCTGCTGCCAGACAAAGGCAGGACTAGCTTTTTAAAGATTTTTTTTTTGAGAGAGAGAGGATAGAGAATAGGGGCAGGGAAGAGGGAGAAGCAGGCTCCTCACTGAGCAGGGGGCCTGATGTGAGGCTGGATCCCAGGACCCTGAGATCATGACCTAAGCCTGAGGCAGATGCTTAACAGATTGAGCCACCCAGGTGCCCAGAACCTGGAAATTTAGAGCACAAATCAAGAAACACCAGCTGGAAAACTCCGTCTCTAAAACAAAAGTATTTTTTATGTTTAAAAGAAAATATTAACAGATTTTCCAAAGGCAGACACTTAACCAACTGAGCCACCTAGATGCCCAAGGACTAGCTAATTCTTAAGATAGTAAATAACTTCTTTGGAAGTTCACCTTTCATATGCAAACCAGCTACTCCAGAGCTCATACTTCAACCACCTTCTTTATCTTTTTTTTTATTTTTTTTTAAGATTTTACTTATTTACTTATGACAGACACAGAGAGGCAGAGGAGACACAGGCAGAGGGAGAAGCAGGCCCCATGCAGGGAGCCCGATGTGGGACTCGATCCCGGGACTCCAGGATCACACCCCAGGCAGAAGGCGGGCGCTAAACTGCTGGGCCACTGGGGCTGCCCCACCTTCTTTATCCAGTATTTCTCCTGCCCTAAATCAACCTAGGGCTAGGTAGCCAACAACTCCTATGATCCAGAGCCCACTGGAATTACTCAAACTGCACAGTATTTAGCTTTACCCTGCACTGCCTTGCCTTTCCTGAGGAAATTCCAACACAGCTCTGACCTATGCTCTGCCCTCACTCCTGTTTTCTGCCTCCTGACTGAACTGGTACTTCTCTATATGATCCTGCATTACTTGGTGTGCCCCCTTCTCTTGGGACTGTAGTAACAAACTTTCAATGGCATTACCCTGTGTTATTATCCAATCACCTTTATAATTTAAGGCTTTTGCACAAACCAGTTGGCACAGGGTGACCTGTTTGGTGCACTTGCACTTTGACCATTACTGCCTTTTGCGGTATCTGCACATTCTTCTGTGGTTTTCCAACCTAAATTGTGATAAGAGACTGACCCCAGATTTATGCTTTGTATAGTTCCTATGCCTGGGTGTATGAGAGGTCCCCAATCAACATTAATAACAAAGTGTCCTACTGGATGAGAAGTCATAGAAGCATCTAGGGATAAGTGGCATACACTAAAAGAGGCACAGTGAAGGCTTCCTGGAAAGTGGAAAGCACAGAGTGGTTATCCTCAGACTGATCCACTGGCCTGGCAACATCACTAGAGCACCACCAAGGGCCACCATGGAAGGCTTTTATATAAAAGCTTATATAATTAAACATTTAATAATCATATGTATAACAACTATGTGATAATATCTATATACTTAAAAAATTATGGAAGAAAAGAAAGGGACACTGATTGGCTTTCGTGCCTCTTCAACATAATTTATACATTAACATTTGCTAAAATGCACTAATCGAAAAGCTTCATAGTCTTAATACTGTGTCTCATATATAGTTATACCTGGGGATTGTGCCAAATTTAAACATGATATCCACTATAATCTTTAAAAAGTAATTAAAAAGAGGGGTGCCTGGGCTGCTCAGTTGGTTAAGCATCTGCCTTCAGCTCAGGTCATGATCCCAGGAGGGTCCTGAATCTAGCCCTGAGGCGGGCTTCCTGCTCAGTGCGGAGCCTGCTTCTTTCTTTTCCTTCTGCTTCTCCCTCTGGTTGTGTGCTCTCACTCTCTTCCTGTCAAATGAATGAATGAATGAATGAATGAATGAATGAATGAATAAATAAATAAAATCTTTAAAAAGCTGCCAAGAATTCTACAATCACAACAAATTCTGCCAACAATTGGAGGAAAATTGGAAGCACATCCTTTACTATTTGAGCCTCTAGATAAGAATGCAGACTGACCCATTCCCTGTTTCTGCCTTGCAAAATCCTGGCTAAGCCATGCCAACACTTCTGGCCTACAGAAACTGTGAAGTAATAAATGAGGATTGTTTCAAGCCACTAAATTTGTGGCAAGAATAGAAAGCTAATACAGACATGTACACTTGATTTTTTTCTTTTTTTTAAGATTTTATTTATTTATTCATGAGAGACAGAGAGAGAGAGAGAGAGAGAGAGAGAGGCAGAGACACAGGCAGAGCGAGAAGCAGGCTCCATGCAGGGAGCCTGATATGGGACTCGATCCCAGGACTCCAGGATCACGCTCTGGGCCAAAGGTGACGCTTAACTGCTAAGCCACCCAGGCATCCCTGATTTTCTTGTAATAGTGTGTTCCATGAAATAAGCATACCAAATTTATCCTTCCTTTTTTCTATTGGTGCAAGTTTGGATTTTTTTTTCACTTAAAGGTATACATTTTTTTTTCAGATTTGATTGAGATATAATTGACATACAGCACTAAGTTTAAGATATACAGCATAATGATTTGACTTACATATATTGTGAAATTAATTCCACAATAAGTTTAGTTAACATCTATTATCTCCTAAAGATACAAAAAAATTTAAAAAAAGAATTTTTTTTTCTTGGGATGAGAACTATTAGGATTTACTCAACAATTTTCAAATATACCACACAGTGTTAACTATGATCACACTTTATTTTTGCTCTTGTTGCCTTTGCTTTTGGTGTTAGTTCCCCCCAAAATTATTGCTAAGACCGGTCAAGGAACTTATCAGCAATATTTTCTTCTAGGAATTTTATGGTACTGGGCCTTAACCTCAAGTTTTTAATCCATTTTGAGTTAATTTTTGCGTATGCTGTAAAAACGTGGTCCAGTTTTCCCAGCACCATTTATTGAAGAGACTGTCCTTTTCCCCACTGTACACTATTAACTCTGTTGTCATAAATTGACAAAAAATCTGTGACTTTATTTCTGGGCTATTAAGTTTCACTGATATATGTGTCTGTTTTTATGCCGACACTGTAACTTTGATGATCTTTTGTTTAATTTTGATTAACACTTTGCAATCAGGAAGTGTGATACTTCCAGCTTCCAGTTTTGTTCTTCTGCTTCAGGATTGCTTTGGCTATTCAGGTTTGTTGTGGTTCCATTCAAATTTTAGGAATGTTTATTTTATTTCTGTGAGAAATGCCATTGGAATTTTGATAGGGATTGTACTGAATCCATAGATTGCTTTGGGGTGCATGTACATTTTAACAATATTAATTTTTCCAATCCATGAGCATGGAATATCTTTCATGTATTTATGTATTCTTCAATGTCTTTATCACTGTCTTATAGTTTTCACTGTACAGGTCTTTCACGTCCTTCATTAAATTTACTCCTAGGTATTTTATTCTTTTTGATGCAATTGTACATGAATTGTTTTCTTAATTTTTCTCTTTCTTAAGTAGGCTCCATGCCCAGTGTGGAGCCCAGTGTGGGGCTCAAACTCATGACCCTGGTACCCTGAGATCAAGATCTGAATTGAGATCAAGAGTTGGATGCTTAATAGACTGAGCCACTCAGGTGTCCCCTTAAATTCTCTAACAGTTCATTATTAGTATATGGAAACAGAATAGATTTTTGTATATTGATTTTATATCCTTCAACTTTACTAAATTCACTTATTCTAATAGTCCTTTTGGTGAAGTCTTGAGGGTTTTCAATATATCATGTCATTTGCAAATAGTGACATTTTTACTTCTTCAGTTCCAATTTTGATACATTATCTTTTGTTGTTCTGGTTAGGACTTCCAACACTATGTTGAATAAAAGTGGTGAAAGCAGGCATTGCTGTTTTGTTCCTGATCTTATAGGAAAAGCTTTCTGATTTTTCCTAGAGTATGTATGTTAGCTGTCAGCTTGTCATAAACGGCCTCTATTAAATTGAGGTACATTCCCTCTATATCCACTTTGTTAAGTTATTACCATGAATCATTGTTGGATTTTGTTAAATGCTTTTTTTGGCACCTATTAAAATGATATGACTTTTTTGTGATTTTTAAAAAAGTTTTTAATTCCAGCTAGTTAAAACACATTTCATTATTTTCAGGTGTCCTATATGTACAATATAGTGATTCAAATGGTTTTTATCGGGGATCCCTGGGTGGCGCAGTGGTTTGGCGCCTGCCTTTGGCCCAGGGCGCGATCCTGGAGACCCGGGATCGAATCCCACGTCGGGCTCCCTGCATGGAGCCTGCTTCTCCCTCTGCCTGTGTCTCTGCCTCTCTCTCTCTCTCTGTGACTATCGTGAATAAATAAATAAAATCTTTAAAAAAAAAAAAAAAAAAAAAACAAAAAAAAAAACAAATGGTTTTTATCCTTCATCTTGTTAATACGGTATATGACATTGATTCTTTCCATTTGTGACTTCTTTGATTTCTTTCAGCAAAGTCTTAACGTTTTCATCATACAGATCTTTCACTTCTTCGGTTAAATTTCTTCCTAGCTACTTTTTGTTTTTAATGCTATTGTAAATGGAATTATTCTCATTCTTTTTCAAATGTTTTATGATCAGGGTGTAATATCGTAGCCGAGTTTTGTATGTTGCTTTTATATGCTGAAAACTTACTAAAATCCTTGATTAGTTCCAACTAGTTTTTGGTTGAGTCTGGCATTTCTCTTTTTTTTTTTTAATTTTATTCATTCATGAGAGACAGAGAGAGAGAGAGAGAGGCAGAGACACAGGCAGAGGGAGAAGCAGGCTCCATGCAGGGAGGCCCACATGGGACTCGATCCCAGGATTCTAGGATCATGCCCTGGGCTGAAGGCGGCGCTAAACCGCTGAGCCACCCGGGGCTGCCTGAGTCTGGCATTTCTTATATAAAAAATTGATATGATTTGCAGATAGCAACAGTTTTTCTTCTTTTTAAATTTAGACAACTTTGATTTCTTTGTCTTGCCTAATTGCTCTAGATAGGACTTCCAGGACTATACTGAATAGGAGTGGTGAGAGTGGGTACCCTTGTTCAGAATTTTAGAGGAAAACCTTTTTTCTCTATTGAGTCGAACATTAGCTGTGGGTTTGTCATGTATAGCCTTTATTATAATGAGATTTCATACCCAATCTTTCAAGGTTTTTTAAAATTATAAGATGTTGCATTTCCTCAAATGCTTTTTCTATGTTAAGATGATGATGTTAATGTTTCATTTTATTTATTTTTTATTTTTAAGGTTTCATTTTATTAATGATGTATTGTTATACTTATTGATTTGTGTATATTGAACCTCCTTGCATCTCAGGGAAAAATCTCAATTGGTCATAGTGTATAATCCTTTTAATATATTTTTGAATTTGGTTTGCTAATATTTTTTGAGACTTTTTGCTTCTATATTCATCATTGTATTGGTATATAATTTAATTTTAACCTCATTATCTGGATTTGGGTATCAGAATAATGCTGGTAGATGCCTTGTGGAATGCATTTAGAAGTGTTTCCTCATCTTCAATTTTTCTTGAAAGAGTTTTGAGAAGGATTGGCATTAATTCTTCAAGTGTTTGGTAGAATTAGGTAATAAAGCCACGTGGTTCTGGGGTTTTGTGTGTTGAGAGGTTTGTAATTACTGATTCAATGTACTTATTACTAATTAGTCTGTTCAGATATTCTACTTCTTCATGATTCATTTTGGTATATTTATGTTTCTAAGATGATTACATTTTTTTAGGTTGTCCAGTTTTTTGGCATATAATTGTTCATAGGAGCCTCTTATCCTTTGTATCAGTTATAAGGTTTACTTTTTCATTTGTAATTTTGTTGATTTGGGTCCTTTTTTCATTGGTTAGTCTAGCAAAAGATTTGTCAATTATGTTTATTTTTTGAAAGAATGAACATTCTTATTTATCTTTTCTATTATTTCCCTTTTTCTATTTATATTTCTGTTCTAAGCCTTATTACTTCTTTCCTTCTGCTAACTTTGGGTTGTTTGTTTTGTTCTTTTTCTAGTTCCTAAAGGTTTGAGTTAGATTACCTATTTGAGATCTCTCGTTTCTTAATGTAGGGGTTTTTTGTTAGGAACAACCTCCTTGGAAATCTTTTTGCTGCGTCCTATAAATTTTCATATGCTGTGTTTCCATTGTTTGTCTTGATACTTTCTAATTTCCTCCTTATTTAATTCATTGGTTATTCAGTAGAGTGTTTAATTTTGAAGTGCTTTTGTATCTTCCAGTTTTTTTTCCTGTTTTTTATTTTCATGCCATTGTGGTCAGAGAGAAGATTCTTGGTAGAATTTCAGTATTTGAATTTGGTTGAATTATTTTGTGGCTTAACATATGGTCTTAGATAATTTCAGGTGTGCTTACATAGAATTTGTATTCTATGGTCAGAGAGAATATTCTGTATATGTGTGGTAGATCCATTTGGTCTACGGTTGTGTTAAAAACAGCGGTTTCCTTATTGATTTTGTGTGGACTATCTATCCATTGTTGAGCGTGGGGTATTAAAGTCCCACAATATTAACGCATTTCTGCTCTTAGCTGTTAGTTTTTGCTTTGTAATATCTGGATGTTCTGATGTTGGATGCATAAATATTTACAACTGTTATATCTTCTTGAATGATTAACCCCTTTATCATTATGTAATAATGATAAATAAAATAAAATAAATCTTTAAAAATAAATAAAGTATGTTATTTGCTATAAGTGTAGCTACTCCTGCTTTTTCTTTCTTTCTTTCTTTTTTTTTTTTTTTGGTTACCATTTGCTGAATATCTTTTTTCATCCTTTCACTGTTAGTCTTTGTATATCTTTAAGGCTAAAGTTAGTCTCTTATATGAAGCATGTCGTCCAATCTTGTTGTGTTAGGTATTCAGCTATTCTGTTTTTTGATTGGAGAATTTAATCCACTGATATTTAAAGTTATTATTGATAAAGTTATTTAAAGTTCATTGTTTTCTGGGTGTTTTGTTGACTTTTTTTAAAAAGATTTTTATTTATTTATTCATGATAGACACACAGAGAGAGAAAGAGGGGCAGAGACACAGGCAGAGGGAGAAGAAGGCCCCACACTGGGAGCCTGACGTGGGACTCGATCCTGGGACTCCAGGATCACACCTTGGGCAAAAGGCCACCCCGGGCCAAACCACTGAGCCACCCAGGGATCCCTTTTGTTGACTCTTTACTCCTTGTTTTTATCCTGCTGTTGTACTGTTGTTTTTCTCTGGTGTCTTCTGGTATTAGTTTCTGGCTTCTTTATCAATGTAGGGCTCAAACTTAGAACCTGAGATCAAGAGTCGCATGCTCTACCAACTGAGCCAGCCAGGTGCCCCTATCACAACTTTTACTACAGGCTTTTTTTTCTCCATGTGGTTACTATGAGGCTTACATAAAATATCTTAAAATTTTAACATTATCTTAAAACTACAAATAACTTCAGTAGCATTCCTAAATTTTATACTCTTACTTCTCCCTCTCACATTTCAGGTTAATGATGTTACAGCTTATGTGTCTTTTTAGACATATACTATATGTAGAATAACATATTATTATACTTATGGATATTTTTACTGTTTGTTTTTTAACTTCTAAATTGGAGTTGTGAATCATCCACTACCATTACCATGTTACAGAATCCAACTTTGAGTATGTATCTACTGTTACCAGTGAGTTTTACGCTACCTTATGTTTTTTTGATGTTAATCAGTGTCCTTTTACTTCTACTCAAAGAACTCCCTTTAGTATTTTTTGTAAGTCAGGTCTAGTGGTGATGAATTCTCACAGCATTTGATTGGTCAAAGGAGTCTTTATCTTTCCTTCCTTTCTGAAGGACAGGTTTGCCAGGTATAGATAAAAGTCGTGGTTGACAGTTTAATTCTTTCAACATGGTTTTCTTTCAGTATTTTGAATATGTCATTCCATTCACTCCTGGCCTGAAAAATTTCTTTTCTTTTTTTAAAAAAGATTTTATTTATTCATCAGAGACACAGAGAGGCAGAGACATAGGCAGAGGGAGAAGCAGGCTCCTTATGAGGAGCTTGATGCAGGACTCATCTCAGAACCCTGGGATCATGCCCTGAGCTGAAGGCAGATGCTCAAGCACTAAGCCACCCAGGTGTCCCTGGCCTGAAAAATTTCTGTTGAGAAATCCACCCATCATTTATTTTATGGGAGTTCCCTTGTATGAATTATCTCTTTTTTGCCACTTTCAAAATTCTTTGTCTTTGACTTTGTCAATTATGTGTCTTGCTGTAGCCCTATTTACGTTCAACCTGGGGGGGGGGGGGGCTATGGGTCTCATGGATCTGGATGCCCATTTCTCTCTGAGGTTTTAGCCATCCTTGCTTTAAATTTTCTTCTTTTGGATTTCCCACAATGCAGATATTGTTTCTTTTGATCTTCTATTAAGTCCTATAGGCCTTCTTCACTCTTTTTCATTCCTTTTTCTTTTTTGCTGCTTTGACTGGATGCTTTCAACTGTCCAGTCTTCTAGGACACAGATTCATTCTTCTGCATGGTCAAATCTGCTTTTCAACGTTTTCTATTGTATTCTTCAGTTCATTAATTATATTTTTCACCTCTAGGATTTGCGTGGTTATTTTCTTTTAAAGTTAAGTAATCTCTACACCCAACATGGGGCTCAAAGTCATGACTCTGAGATCAACAGTCACATGCTCTGCTAACTGATCCAGCCTGACATCCTTCTGTTTGACAAAGAAATAAAAACTATTAAAAACAACCAGGGCAGCCCGGGTGGCTCAGCGGTTTAGTGCCTGCCTTTGGCCCAGGGCATGATCCTGGAGACCTGGGATTGAGTCCTGCATCGGGCTCCCTGCATGGAGCCTGCTTCTCCCTTGGCCTGTGTCTCTGCCTCTCTCTGTCGCTCATGAATAAATAAATAAAACATCTTAAAAAAAAACAACAACAACCAAACTTCTCATTTTATGCACGCATTGTTTTCCTAATTTTGTTTAGTTTTATGTGTGTTCTTGTAGTTCACTAAGCTACTTTAAGAGGAATATGTTGTCTGACAATTTATAAATTTCACTTCTTTAGGGTCACTTTTCAGAGCTTTACTAGTTTTCTTTGGCAGTGTCACGTTTACTTGATTTTTTTCATGATCCTTGATTACTTACATGGGTATCTGCATATTCTCAGTAAGTGGTCTCCTCTTTCAGGGTTTACAGGTTCACTTTGGCAGAGATTGTTCTTTACCAGTCAGGTCAGTTTAACTTTCTGAATTGTTTGCTGGTAGTGTCCTTGGGCAGACGGGATTGCTAACAATGTCTGTTTTGGGGGAAGTCCACTGCCTGAGCTCTGAAGTTAGGGGAGCTACTAACAGTGGATAGAGATGCTAGCTTGGTTCTCTGCCCAAGCGAGGCTATGGGATGGGCTGTGAAGTTGCCTGGGTTCCCTAGTCAAGCTTACTAGCTGGTAAGGGCTTGGTACTATCCTCAGAGGTAGGCCGGGTCATGAATTATCTTCCCTGTCTTGGTTGGGCAGCAGGACAGACCTTGGTGCCTACATGGCTCATTGTTTGGGGACCCAAATCAGGCAAGACCGTGCACTGGATTCCCTGCCCACTTGAAGGTACTCAAATCAAGTTCCTGTGAGTAACATTTTACATTTATGTCAATGGTCACATTTTGTTGGATAGGGTATACCTATGTTACAATTCAGTGGAAAATGCGAAGGTCAGCCAAGGAACAAAGAGGGAGGATACAGAAACATCACCTCAATGAAAAGAAGTACAAATCATTTGAAGCCATTCTTCATGTGTCACAGTATGTCTCTGGGTTTCAATGTCTATGTCTAGGAGACTTTCCATTATGTTTGCCTATTTAAGAGTTTGTTTCCTAGTGGGTGTGTTCACAGGTTTGTGGTTACTATTATATCTTACTTGTGTGATTCTGGACTTATCTCTAAGTCCTGTATCTAGTGTATAATTCAGAAGGTAGTTGATCAGAATGTATTCTAAATTCTTTTTCTAAATTCTTTTTTCTTATTTGAATGTTTGGTATAATTCACAGTGAAGCCATCTTGTGGATTTTGTAGAAATTTTATTCCTGATTCTCCTCACTAGTCTAATAATGAATTAGACTAAAAAGAAAGAAAGAAAGAAAAGAAAGAAAGCTACTGATTAAGACTCTTACTTTATTTTTTGATTAGGACTTTTAACTTTTTTAAAAAAGATTTTTATTTATTCATGAGAGACATAGAGACAGAGAGAGAGAAAGTCAGAGACACAGGCAGAGGGAGAAGCAGGCTCCATGCAGGGAGCCTGATGTGGGACTCGATCCCAGGTCTCTAGGATCATGTCTTGGGCTGAAGGCGGTGCTAAACCGCTGAGCCACCCAAGCTGCCCAACTTTTTTTTTCTTAAGTAATCTCTACACCCAATGTGGGGTTCAAATTCACTATCCCAAGGTCAAGAGTCGCATGCTCTATTGACTGAACCAGCCAGGTGCCTCTAAGATTCTAAACTACAAAGCTTTCAATATAATGCAGTGTATAAATTTTAGACACCAAGAGGAAAAATAAGAGGAAATAATGGAATTCAAAGAAAAAAAAAAACAAAAATAAGACAAATGAAAAGCATACAGTTGATAACTGAATTAAATCCAAATATCAGTAATTACATTACAAATAAATGACTCCACTATATGATAAGGATTGTTATTATGGATTTTTTTTCCAAAAACAACAAAAAAAAGGATTTTATTGTATTAAAGAGTACTGTATTAATTTGCCAAAGTTTTATAACTTAAGAAAGGTATTAACTTCCTTGGATTTGTACTTTAAGGCAGTATGCTATATTGTGGGCTGGAGACATTCACTGAAAAAGTCATTACTGGGGAGAAAAAAAAATAAAAGAAAATCAAACATAACAAACATTTACTTTCATTAAAAAAATGGTCAAAAAACCATATTGTAGTAACTCAAAGAATGTTATGATTATAAATACAGATACAGTTTTCAGTTCATTACAAAGCAGAGGATGAATCCTAACCCCTCAGCCACACACTTCTGGTTATCTTACAGAATGTCTTAACTTTTAAAACCAAAGAGGTGAGGTCGGGAGGGAGGCATAGAACTTTCCATGGTGTGGTTCCCCCTTGTGCTGCCATAGCACAAGGTCAGGACAGCCCGTGCTCCAGAACTCCCTGTCTAACCAGCTGCTCACACTTCCATCGGGGTAAGAAATGCTGGCTATTTTTTTTTTTTTTTAAATAGGACTGAAGTACCATCATCAACTTCAAATTCTCCATAGTCTTTTAGATACCGCACTTCTATATATAGGCTTTTCGGAGGTTTCATATCCTGCGAGATGTCCAAACCTTCGTCTCCTCCCAGTGACCTCATATAAGTAGCAAGGGACTTTTTATAATGATCGAACCACTCCATTTCTTCGGCACACATGTGAAACTGTAGAGCGCTGGGCAGGACGCTGCCATACTCCCACCTGAGCGCTCTGATCCGAGGCAGTCAGTCATACAAATACACTACAGCACAGAGTCGATTCCTCAACAAAGAGCAGTGTCGAAATTTGATGGTTGGTATCAAGTCACTTCGTCCACCTGACTTTACTTCATTCACATCAGACTGGTTTTGTTCATATAAAGCTTTCATCTCCTCCAGAACTTGCCTGAGTTCATCC
Source organism: Canis aureus (assembly GCF_053574225.1). Taxonomy (NCBI): domain Eukaryota; kingdom Metazoa; phylum Chordata; class Mammalia; order Carnivora; family Canidae; genus Canis; species Canis aureus. The sequence continues at coordinate 52,452,133 of NC_135629.1, forward strand.
TCATTGAAGGCTGGCAGCTGCCCTTCTGCCGCACCATGCAGCTCGCGGACTAGTTCCATCGCCGTTTAGCAGAACGTTATCATACGTGCCCCGGTCCCGAGGCCAACGTCAACCACCGGCTCTCACACCAACAGTCGCCGGGTTCACACACAATGCTCGGGGGTCCCACAGTTGTGTTATTGTGGATTTAAAAATTATCAGTATTAGACTGCAGAATTTAGAGCTAATCAGGCAGAAATTAAAAACCAATTGAATGAGATGCAATCCAAACTAGAAGTCCTAACGACGAGGGTTAACGAGGTGGAAGAACGAGTGAGTGACCTAGAAGACAAGTTGACAGCAAAGAGGGAAACTGAGGAAAAAAGAGACAAACAATTAAAAGACCATGAAGATAGATTAAGGGAAATAAACGACAGCCTGAGGAAGAAAAACCTACGTTTAATTGGGGTTCCCGAGGGCGCCGAAAGGGACAGAGGGCCAGAATATGTATTTGAACAAATTCTAGCTGAAAACTTTCCTAATCTGGGAAGGGAAACAGGCATTCAGATCCAGGAAATAGAGAGATCCCCCCCTAAAATCAATAAAAACCGTTCAACACCTCGACATTTAATTGTGAAGCTTGCAAATTCCAAAGATAAGGAGAAGATCCTTAAAGCAGCAAGAGACAAGAAATCCCTGACTTTTATGGGGAGGAGTATTAGGGTAACAGCAGACCTCTCCACAGAGACCTGGCAGGCCAGAAAGGGCTGGCAGGATATATTCAGGGTCCTAAATGAAAAGAACATGCAACCAAGAATACTTTATCCAGCAAGGCTCTCATTCAAAATGGAAGGAGAGATAAAGAGCTTCCAAGACAGGCAGCAACTAAAAGAATATGTGACCTCCAAACCAGCTCTGCAAGAAATTTTAAGGGGGCCTCTTAAAATTCCCCTTTAAGAAGAAGTTCAGTGGAACAGTCCACAAAAACAAAGACTGAATAGATATCATGATGACACTAAACTCATATCTCTCAATAGTAACTCTGAATGTGAACGGGCTTAATGACCCCATCAAAAGGCGCAGGGTTTCAGACTGGATAAAAAAGCAGGACCCATCTATTTGCTGTCTACAAGAGACTCATTTTAGACAGAAGGACACCTACAGCCTGAAAATAAAAGGTTGGAGAACCATTTACCATTCGAATGGTCCTCAAAAGAAAGCAGGGGTAGCCATCCTTATATCAGATAAACTAAAATTTACCCCAAAGACTGTAGTGAGAGATGAAGAGGGACACTATATCATACTTAAAGGATCTATTCAACAAGAGGACTTAACAATCCTCAATATATATGCTCCAAATGTGGGAGCTGCCAAATATATAAATCAATTATTAACCAAAGTGAAGAAATACTTAGATAATAATACACTTATACTTGGTGACTTCAATCTAGCTCTTTCTATACTCGATAGGTCTTCTAAGCAAAACATCTCCAAAGAAACGAGAGCTTTAAATGATACACTGGACCAGATGGATTTCACAGATATCTACAGAACTTTACATCCAAACTCAACTGAATACACATTCTTCTCAAGCGCACATGGAACTTTCTCCAGAATAGACCACATATTGGGTCACAAATCGGGTCTGAACCGATACCAAAAGATTGGGATTGTCCCCTGCATATTCTCGGACCATAATGCCTTGAAATTAGAACTAAATCACAACAAGAAGTTTGGAAGGACCTCAAACACATGGAGGTTAAGGACCATCCTGCTAAAAGATAAAAGGGTCAACCAGGAAATTAAGGAAGAATTAAAAAGATTCATGGAAACTAATGAGAATGAAGATACAACCGTTCAAAATCTTTGGGATGCAGCAAAAGCAGTCCTAAGGGGGAAATACATCGCAATCCAAGCATCCATTCAAAAACTGGAAAAAACTCAAATACAAAAGCTAACCTTACACATAAAGGAGCTAGAGAAAAAACAGCAAATAGATCCTACACCCAAGAGAAGAAGGGAGCTAATAAAGATTCGAGCAGAACTCAACGAAATCGAGACCAGAAGAACTGTGGAACAGATCAACAGAACCAGGAGTTGGTTCTTTGAAAGAATTAATAAGATAGATAAACCATTAGCCAGCCTTATTAAAAAGAAGAGAGAGAAGACTCAAATTAATAAAATCATGAATGAGAAAGGAGAGATCACTACCAACACCAAGGAAATACAAACGATTTTAAAAACCTATTATGAACAGCTATACGCCAATAAATTAGGCAATCTAGAAGAAATGGACGCATTCCTGGAAAGCCACAAACTACCAAAACTGGAACAGGAAGAAATAGAAAACCTGAACAGGCCAATAACCAGGGAGGAAATTGAAGCAGTCATCAAAAACCTCCCAAGACACAAGAGTCCAGGGCCAGATGGCTTCCCAGGAGAATTTTATCAAACGTTTAAAGAAGAAATCATACCTATTCTCCTAAAGCTGTTTGGAAAGATAGAAAGAGATGGAGTACTTCCAAATTCGTTCTATGAAGCCAGCATCACCTTAATTCCAAAGCCAGACAAAGACCCCGCCAAAAAGGAGAATTACAGACCAATATCCCTGATGAACATGGATGCAAAAATTCTCAACAAGATACTGGCCAATAGGATCCAACAGTACATTAAGAAAATTATTCACCATGACCAAGTAGGATTTATCCCTGGGACACAAGGCTGGTTCAACACCCGTAAAACAATCAATGTGATTCATCATATCAGCAAGAGAAAAACCAAGAACCATATGATCCTCTCATTGGATGCAGAGAAAGCATTTGACAAAATACAGCATCCATTCCTGATCAAAACTCTTCAGAGTGTAGGGATAGAGGGAACATTCCTCGACATCTTAAAAGCCATCTATGAAAAGCCCACAGCAAATATCATTCTCAATGGGGAAGCACTGGGAGCCTTTCCCCTAAGATCAGGAACAAGACAGGGATGTCCACTCTCACCACTGCTATTCAACATAGTACTGGAAGTCCTTGCCTCAGCAATCAGACAACAAAAAGACATTAAAGGCATTCAAATTGGCAAAGAAGAAGTCAAACTCTCCCTCTTCGCCGATGACATGATACTCTACATAGAAAACCCAAAAGTCTCCACCCCAAGATTGCTAGAACTCATACAGCAATTCGGTAGCGTGGCAGGATACAAAATCAATGCCCAGAAGTCAGTGGCATTTCTATACACTAACAATGAGACTGAAGAAAGAGAAATTAAGGAGTCAATCCCATTTACAATTGCACCCAAAAGCATAAGATACCTAGGAATAAACCTCACCAAAGATGTAAAGGATCTATACCCTCAAAACTATAGAACACTTCTGAAAGAAATTGAGGAAGACACAAAGAGATGGAAAAATATTCCATGCTCATGGATTGGCAGAATTAATATTGTGAAAATGTCAATGTTACCCAGGGCAATATACACGTTTAATGCAATCCCTATCAAAATACCATGGACTTTCTTCAGAGAGTTAGAACGAATTATTTTAAGATTTGTGTGGAATCAGAAAAGACCCCGAATAGCCAGGGGAATTTTAAAAAAGAAAACCATATCTGGGGGCATCACAATGCCAGATTTCAGGTTGTACTACAAAGCTGTGGTCATCAAGACAGTGTGGTACTGGCACAAAAACAGACACATAGATCAGTGGAACAGAATAGAGAATCCAGAAGTGGACCCTGAACTTTATGGGCAACTAATATTCGATAAAGGAGGAAAGACTATCCATTGGAAGAAAGACAGTCTCTTCAATAAATGGTGCTGGGAAAATTGGACATCCACATGCAGAAGAATGAAACTAGACCACTCTCTTTCACCATACACAAAGATAAACTCAAAATGGATGAAAGATCTAAATGTGAGACAAGATTCCATCAAAATCCTAGAGAAGAACACAGGCAACACCCTTTTTGAACTCGGCCATAGTAACTTCTTGCAAGATACATCCACGAAGGCAAAAGAAACAAAAGCAAAAATGAACTATTGGGACTTCATCAAGATAAGAAGCTTTTGCACAGCAAAGGATACAGTCAACAAAACTCAAAGACAACCTACAGAATGGGAGAAGATATTTGCAAATGACATATCAGATAAAGGGCTAGTTTCCAAGATCTATAAAGAACTTATTAAACTCAACACCAAAGAAACAAACAATCCAATCATGAAATGGGCAAAAGACATGAACAGAAATCTCACAGAGGAAGACATAGACATGGCCAACATGCACATGAGAAAATGCTCTGCATCACTTGCCATCAGGGAAATACAAATCAAAACCACAATGAGATACCACCTCACACCAGTGAGAATGGGAAAAATTAACAAGGCAGGAAACAACAAATGTTGGAGAGGATGTGGAGAAAAGGGAACCCTCTTACACTGTTGGTGGGAATGTGAACTGGTGCAGCCACTGTGGAAAACTGTGTGGAGGTTCCTCAAACAGTTAAAAATATACCTGCCCTACGACCCAGCAATTGCACTGTTGGGGATTTACCCCAAAGATACAAATGCAATGAAACGCTGGGACACCTGCACCCCGATGTTTCTAGCAGCAATGGCCACGATTGCCAAACTGTGGAAGGAGCCTCGGTGTCCAACGAAAGATGAATGGATAAAGAAGATGTGGTTTATGTATACAATGGAATATTACTCAGCTATTAGAAATGACAAATACCCACCATTTGCTTCAACGTGGATGGAACTGGAGGGTATTATGCTGAGTGAAGTAAGTCAGTCGGAGAAGGACAAACATTATATGTTCTCATTCATTTGGGGAATATAAATAATAGTGAAAGGGAAAATAAGGGAAGGGAGAAGAAATGTGTGGGAAATATGAGAAAGGGAGACAGAACATAAAGACTGCTAACTCTGGGAAACGAACTAGGGGTGGTAGAAGGGGAGGAGGGCGGGGGGTGGGAGTGAATGGGTGACGGGCACTGGGTGTTATTCTGTATGTTAGTAAATTGAACACCAATAAAAAAAAAAATAAAAAAAAAAAATAAAAAAAAAATTATCAGTATTAGTGCAATGTGTGATTCTGAATACATCACAGCTCCAAAACAGGCCAAACAAAACAAAGTTTTTTTTTTTTTTTTGTTTTTAAATTTTTATTTATTTATGATAGTCACACACAGAGAGAGAGAGAGAGGCAGGGACACAGGCAGAGGGAGAAGCAGGCTCCATGCCGGGAGCCCGACGTGGGATTCGATCCCGGGTCTGCAGGATCACGCCCTGGGCCAAAGGCAGGCGCCAAACCGCTGCGCCACCCAGGGATCCCACAAAACAAAGTTTGATTAAGGTTTGGAGATTAGTTGATAGTACTTTATCAATGTTAATTTCCTAGTTTCAGTAATTATACTATGGTTACTTAAGATATTAACCTTATGGAAAGGTAGGTGAAAGATATACAGGAACATATGTCCTATTTTTACTACCTAAGTGCCTATATTTCAAAATGAGAATTTTATTTAGGATCCAGAGTTTTTAAATGACAGCTCTATGTTTTTAAAAGTTTAAGAAATTAGGTTGAGAAATACAGGAGAGGGGATCCCTGGGTGGCTCTGTAGTTTAGCGCCTGCCTTTCGCCCAAGGTGTGATCCTGGAGTTCCAGGATCCAGTCCCACATCAGGCTCCCTGCGTGGAGCCTGCTTCTCCCTCTGCCTGTGTCCCTGCCTCTCTCTCTCCGTGTCTCTCATGAATAAATAAATAAAATCTTAAAAAAAAAAGAAATACAGGAGAAACAATATGACAAAGATACATAAAAATCTGATAGAGATTTTAATGAAATGGGCATTTATAGAGATACACGGTTACTCACAATATTAAAAGTTAATTCACCTGGGCAGCCTAGGTGGCTCAGCGGTTTAGCGCTGCCTTCCACCTAGGGCATGACCCTGGAGACCTGGGATCAAATCCCACGTTGGGCTCCCTGCATGGAGCCTGCTTCTCCCTCTACCTGTGTCTCTACCTCTCTGTCTCTCTCTTTCTCATGAACAAAACTTTTTTAAAAAAAGTTAATTCACCAAAAAGCTTCAGCAATTCCAAAATGGTATATAGCTAATATAACACAGCTTTCAAAACAGGAAACATCAGAGCACCTGGGTGGCTCAGTCTGTTGAGCATCTGCCTTCAGCTCAGGTCATGACCAGGGTCTGGGGATTGAGCCCCACATTGGGTTCCTTGCTCATCAGGGAGTCTGCTTCTCCCTTGGCCCCTCCCTCTACTCATGCTTGCTCTCTCTCTCTCTGAAATAAATAAAACCTTTTAAAAAATGGATCAAATAAAAGCTACCATTAGAGTGGAACATTTTTAATACACCTCTCTCTGGAAAATAGACAAATGTTCAATAACCACAAAGGCCTAAGCAAAACAATCAGCTGGACCCAGAGACACAGAGCACTGCTGCTTGCAAACATTCTTTTCAAGCTTGCATGGAACCCTTCTGAAAACGGACCACATACAGGGCCAGAAAGAATATCTCAAACATGTCAAAAAATTAATATAATTCTGTAATGACAATGAAGCTTGGTTACAATCAATAACAAAAACATTGGGATGCCTGGGTAGCTCAATGATTTAGGGTCTGCCTTCAGCCCAGGGCGTGATCCTGGAGTTCCGGGATCGAGTCCTGCATCGGGTTCCCTGCATGGAGCCTGCTTCTCCCTCTGCCTGTGTCTCTGCCTCTCTCTCTGTGTCTCTCATGAATAAATAAAATCTTTTAAAAAAATAAAAATATTAAAAATACAACATATGGTGGAAATGTATTTTGAAACAATTGATGTCAAAGTACACACTGTAGTGCAAATTAAATATTTATAATTAAAAAGTAACAATTACTAATTATGCAAACTTTGTTAGAGATTCAGCTCTAGCAACAGAAATAGCCAAAGTTTCAAATGCTTATTTTATAGAAAAAAGGCTGAAAAATGGGCCATGCATTTGAATAAAAAACACAGGGGGACCTGAATGGCTCAGTTGGTTAAGCATCCAATCTCAGTTCAGGTCTTGATGTCAGGGTTGGGAATTCAAGCCCCACGTTGGGTTCCATGCTAGGTGTGGAGCGTACTTAAAAATAAATACATACATACAAAGAAAGTAGAATAGTTCAGCTACAACACTGCTTATTAATAGACCAAGACTGGCATAAAACAGATGGAAAAAGATATTCCATGCAAAACGAAACCAAAAGAAACCTGGGGTAGCATAATCAGACAAAATAGACTTCAATACAAAGACTGTAACAAGAAACAAAGGCCACTACAAAATGATAAAAGGTTCAATCAGGAAGAGGATAGGACATTTGTTAATATGTATTCACCCAACATAAAAGCACCTAAACATATAAAGCAAATATTAACAGACCTAAATATATAGCAATACAATAATATTAGAAGACTTCAGCATCCTACTTTAATCAATTGATATCTAGACACAAAATATCTAGATATCTAGACATACTGACCTTAATCGACATGTTAAATCAAATATACTTAAGATATATACAGAATATTCCATCCGAAAGCAACAAAACATATTCTTCAAACACATATGGAACATTCTCCAGGATAGATATGTCAGCCATAAAACAAGTCTTAGTGAATTTAAATAGATTAAAATCCTATCAGGCATCTTCTTTTCCAACTACAATGCTATGAAACTAGAAGTCAATTACAAGAAAACTGGCGGGTGGGGGAGAGTGGAGATATAAAAATGTGCTTTTACTTATTAATCAATGGGTCAAAGAAGAAATCAAGAGGAAAAAAATACCTTGAGACAAATAAAAACCGAAACTTATGGGATGCAGAAAAAAGAAGTTCTAGGAGGGAAGCAATAAATGTAACATCATGAAACAAAATCTCAAATCACCTCAAGAACCTATAAAAAACAAGTTAGTTAGATGTCAGTGAATTGGAAAAACAAATGGTGAAATTCCTGGAGACAACATTTTTTTTGTAGGTTTTTTTTACTGGAGTTCGATTTGCCAACATATAGCATAACACTTAGTGCTCGTCCCATCAAGTGTCCCCCTCAGTGCCTGTCACCCAGTCACCCTGTACCCCCGCCCACCTCCCTTTCCACTAACCCTTGTTCGTTTCCCAGAGTTAGGAGTCTCTCAAGTTTGTCACCCTCTCTGATATTTCCCATTCATTTTCTCTCCTTTCCCCTTTATTTCCTTTCACTATTTTTTTAGATTGCCCAAATGAATGAGACCATATAATGTTTGTTCTTCTCCAATTGACTTACTTCATTCAGCATAATACCCTCCAGTTCCATCCATGTTGAAGCAAATGGTGGGTATTTGTCGTTTCTAATGGCTGAGTAATATTCCATTGTATATACAAACCACATCTTCCTTACTGGAGACAACATTTAACCTACCAAGATTGATTCAGAAAATCTCAAAAGATTATTAGACTAGTGAGTAGAATCAGGAATAAAATTTCTACAAAATCCACAAATGGCAATTTACAATCATAAATCAAAAATGAGGTTATCATCTCATACCTGTTAGAATGGCTGTGAATTATACCAAACATTCAAATAAGAATGAATACCAATCTTTCTCAAACTGTCCTAAAAAATGAAAGAGGGAATATTTGCAAATTTGTTAGGAGGCCCGTTTTATGCTGGTACCAAAACCAGATAAGGATGCCACAAGAAAGGAAAATCACAGGCCAATATCTATTCCTGGTGAAGAGATGTGCAAAAATCCTTAACAAAATATTAGCAAAGTCAACAATACACTGAAAGGATCATACATACATCAGAGTGATCAGAGTGCCTGGGTGGCACAGTCAGTTAAGTGTCTGACTTTTGGTTTAGGCGCAGGTCATGATCTCAGGGTCGTGAGATTGAGCCCTACTACCAGGTCCAAGCTCAGCACAGAATCTGCTTAATACTTTCTCTCCCTCTCCCCCTACTCTCTCTCTAAAATAATAAATCTTTATTTAAAAAAAGGATCATACATCATGATCAAGTGGGACTTACTCCAGGGAGGCATTATTTAACATCTAGAAATCAGTTATGGGTGATACACTACATTAATGAAGGAAAAAATATTTGATAAACTTCAACACTGATTTATAATAAAATTCTCAACAAAGTGTACAGATGAAACATACCTCAACATAATAAATGCCACATATGACAAACCCCACAACTAACACCATACTTAATGGTGAAAAGCCAAAAGCTTTTCCTCCAATATTTGGAGAAAGATGAGGATGTCCACTCTGGCCACTTTTATTCAAGATAGTATTGGATGTTCTAGCTAGCAGGAAATAGAAAAGGCTTGTAAAATTGGAAAGACTGTTGCTCTCTGCCATGATATTACATAGAGAAAACCCTAAAGATACCACCAAAAAACTGTTAGAATAAACAAACTCAGTAAGGCTGCAGGATATAGAATCAATATAAAAAAGTCTGTTCCAGGGTGCCTGGGTGGCTCAGTTGGTTACTGTCTTTGGCTCAGGTCATAATCCTGGGGTTCTGGGATTGAGCCCTGCATCAGGCTCCTTGCTCTGTGGAGTCTGCCTCTCCCTCTCCCTCTGCCTCTGCCCCTCCCCTTACTCATGCTCTCTCTCTCTCTCTCAAATAAATAAACAAAAAGAAATCTTAAAAAAAGTCTGTTTTATTTCTCTGCACTAATGACCTTTCAGAAAGAGAAATTAAGGGGTACCTGGGTGGCTCAGTGATTGAGTGTCTGCCTTTGGCTCAGGTCATGATCCTGGGGTCTTGGGATTGAGTCCCGTATCGGGCTCTCTACAGGGAACCTGTTTCTCCCTCTGCCTATGTCTCTGCCTCTCTTTCTGTGTCTCTCATGAATAAATAGAAGAATCTTAAAAAAAATTAAAACAATTTACAATCATAAATCAAAAATGAGGTTATCATCTCATACCTGTTAGAATGGCTATTATTAAAAACATAAGAGGGACGTCTGGGTGGCTCAGCAGTTGAGCGTCTGCCTCTGGCTCAGGGCACGATCCCAGAATCCTGGGATTGAGTCCCACATCGGGCTCCCTGCATGGAGCCAGCTTCTCCTCTGCCTGTGTCTCTGCCTCTCTTTCTGTGTGTCTTTTGTGAATAAATAAATGAAATCTTAAATAAATAAATAAATAAGTAAATAAGAAATAACAACTGTGGGTAAGACTGTGGAGAAAAGGGAATCCTTGCGTGCTGTTGGAGGGAATGTAAATTGGTGCAGCACTATGGAAAATACCATGGAAGTACCTCAAAACACACCTGAGCACACTGTAGACACTTAATAAATGCTCACAAATGAGTCGACTCTTGGATAGATGTTCACCCCCTCTAATAGTTTACAAGTTCCCTAAGAACTGCCCTGGATTTTATTTTTTCCCTAAACACTAATCAAACATTCAAGCATTAACTAAGTAAGGGTATATCCTTCAGTAAATGTGTAAGTGAAGAAATTATTTTACTTTTACCTTCTACAAGACTCTCAAATCATTTATTTTTCTTTTCTATAATAATCATCCTCATCCAGGGGACCAAAGGGTCCATGTTTTAAAACTTATCCATCCTAAAAAAGAAAAAAATCCAACTCATGCATCCTAAGATCCTTTTTTAAAAAAAGATTTTATTTATTTATTCATGACAGACAGAGAGAAAGGCAGAGGGAGAAGCAGGCTCCACGCAAAGAGCCCGATATGGGACTTGATCCCAGGACAATGGGATCACACCCTGAGCCAAAGGCTGACGCTCAACCAGAGCCACCCAGGTGTCCCGCATCCTAAGATTCTATTCTGACTCTGTGCCCTCATTTTCATTTTTCCTGAAGTTCATTCCCAAAGTGGGAGTTAGTGGATTCTATTTAAGTTGTAAATGGAATCAAATCATTCATAGGCTTTGGCACTTCCGAAGTGTCCCTGGCCTTAGAATATTGGCTAGACTGCCTCACTTGTTCCCCTAGTCCTGTCCTTGCTCTCCACTCTATCTCCCAACACTTGCTGTCTGCTCATCTTCTGCCAACACTCTTGCCTCAGTTCCAGAAATACACTAAGCTTCCAACTAGGCTATATTTTGCTCATAAAGTTCCCTTCATCTGACATTTTTATCTATTCTACAAATCCTCAGCCCTAATAAAAAACCTGCTTAGGTAAATCCCACTCACTTTTCCCTTCACGACATAAATATCAGTCCTTCCCAATAGATATTACCACCTCATATTAACCCATTCTATGTTCCTGTCATAAATGTGCCAGTTATTCATCTGAAACCTGTATTCCCAGGTAGACTGTAAGCCCTGTGGTGGCAAGTACTACGTCAGTTTTGATGGCCATTGTTTCCCTGTCCCTGCCACACGACCTAGCTTTAACGGGAATTAATTCCTTTTAAGGGAATTCAATGACCCTTTGTGGAACATGAAACAATTGCAACTCACCACCAAAAGCATTACAGTATGGTACGTAAAAAGAAAAGGAAGACAAAAATAGAGTTACAACAGGAAAACCATTTAAGTCCCACACAATACAAGATAAAGCAAAATACTATACTGCTGCGAAGGCAGATAAAAATGGATAGGATATTCTTTTTTTTTTTTTTAAGATTTTTATTTATTTATTTATTCATGAAAGACACAGAGAGAGGCAGAGACACAGACAGGCAGAAAGAGAAGCAGGCTCCATGCAGGGAGCCTGACTCGGGACTTGATCCCGGGACTCCAGGATCACGCCCTGGGCCAAAGGCAGGTACCAAACCGCTGAGCCACCCAGGGATTCCCAGGATATTCTTTTTGAAACAAGTATATAAGCAATAAAAATAAATTTATTCCTTATTTTTCTCCATAATTTTTAGAAGTTCTTAAATAGGTGATTCACAAACTGCTCTGTGTCACAAGAATTATCTAACAGAATTTACAGTATCTACCAAAAAGTATGTATACTTGTCCTGACTGAGAAAACCAAGCTGAAAAGCTTACCCTTACCTTGAAACACATCCCCACAAAAATTATATACAAAAGTTTATTCATGCATGTTATTAACAGAAATGAAGCAATTGTTAGAAAGATTCCTGTGACATAAGATATTCTGAGTCTCATCCCATATATAACTTTTCACATATCAAAATCTCATCCCATATGTTACTTTTCTTATGCCAAAGGAAAAGTCTATCTTTAAAACAGAGTGCTCTGGTGATCACTAACAAGCAAGCAATCAAGCCTGGCATCCGAGGGATGGTATAAATTTAAGTGTTCCTGAAAGAATGCAACTTGATTGGGATGCCTGGGTGGCTCAGTGGTTGAGCATCTGCCTTTGGTTCAGGGCGTGAACCTGGAGTCCTGGGATCTAATCCCACATTGGGCTCCCTGCATGGAGCCTGCTTCTCCCTCTGCCTGTGTCTCTGCCTCTCTCTGTGTCTCTCATGAATAAATAAATAAAATCCTTAAAAAAAATAGAATGCAACTTGATGCACAAAACAGTACCTATCGAGTATTTGGAAGTGATGTTTTGAAGCCTCTACACCAGGAACTGGCACAATTTGGTCGGTCATAGGCCTGACTGGTAAACAGTTTTCTTGGAACACACCTACCTGTTTGTTGCCTCAGTTCTGTGACTGCTTGCACAGGACAAAGGAACAGGTGAGTCATTCTGACATCTTATGGCCTGTAGAGAGAGCATCAAGTAATTACTTTCTGGACCTTTTCAGAGAAAACGTTTTGCCACCCTCTAGTCTGGACCCAATTACCAGTTGACAGAAAATACAAAAAATGGAAGAAACACCTAAATATACTGTGAAAATAAAGTCCAAAATTTCAAAATGTGTGACTTTCTAAAAGAATATAGATGACTCATAAAAAGTCACTATAATGTATAAACAACAGGGAATAGTATAGGTCAAAAAAGGCTAAAAGGCTGAAAAAAATCACCATATATAAACCATGACTGGGTCCTCGGTCCAAAAATCACCAAAAACATAAGTTAGAACAATGTGGGGGGGAGGATCCCTGGGTGGCGCAGCAGTTTAGTGCCTGCCTTTGGCCCGGGGGCGCAATTCTGGAGACCTGGGATCGAGTCCCACATCAGGCTCCCGGTGCATGGAGCTTGCTTCTCCCTCTGCCTGTGTCTCTGCCTCTCTCTCTCTCTCTCTCTCTGTGACTATCATAAATAAATAAAAATTAAAAAAAAAAGAACAATGTGGGGGAAGTTCAGCTTGTACAGAGTAGTCGTAAGATGGCATTATCATCTTTAATTTTCCTGGGTCAAAGAAAGAACATGCTTTTAGTAGGATGTGTTTATTTTTACAAGATACATTACCAAGTATTTAAAGGTCAAGTATGATATATGCATTTAATTTTTAACTTATGCTCTCAGTTCAACAATAAAATGCACTCAGTTACCTACAGAGAGAGCAAACATGCAAAATGGTAAAAAGAAGTGAAACCACTATAACAAACATTCGCTGTACTGGATGTTCAATTTTTTATTCAAAAAGATTTTTTAAATTCAAATTCAATTAGTCAACATATAGACATCATTAGTCTCCAACATAGAGTTCAACAATTCATCAGTTGTATATAACACCCAGTGGTCATCACATCACATGCTCTCCTTACTACCCATCACCCAATTACTCCCTCCCCCACCCACCTCCCCTCTGTCAACCCTGTTTATTTCCTAGTTAAGAGTCTCTCATGGTTCTTCTCCCTCTCTGATGACTTCCCATTCATTTTTTCCTCCCTTCCCCTATGATCCTCTGCATTGTTTCTTATATTCCACATGAGTGAAACCGTGTAATTGTATTTCTCTGACTTATTATGCGTGTTCGAATTTTGCTCAAAGTTTCAGGTTTTAGAGAAGGAAAATTAAGGGTAAAAACCACTCTTAGTCTAAACATCTCTTTAAGGGTAAACTCCATTATTCCAAAAGTAGTGTCATAAAGCCCCCATATTTTTCTCCTGGAGGTCCTTTTTGTGATGGTTTGTCGGGGATGCACTGGCCCAGGATGTTCTGAGTACCAAAAGCAGAGTATTCTTGCTTTCATCTAGAAAAATGACTTATGGTTCACACATATTCGTATTTATGTACAGAAAAATGCACACCCTTGAACCTAACAAGTCTCTTTTCATTCTACCTGGAGGTAACTTCAAAAAGAAACAACAGGCAAAGACAAGGTCAACGCTTCCCAGAAACCTCTTGGTTAGGAGAGGAGGAAAGGCCCATTGCTCACCGGAACAAGCCAGGAGCACCAGAGTCCTGAGAACCGCAGGGCCTGGCCGGGGCCACCTGCCTCGCTCAGCGGAAATTCGCTTCCTTCTGGAAAAGAGTCAAAAAGGTTACTTGAAGCATCTGAACAAGGAAGGCACCGTGGCTCCAAAACACTCCGCAGGCGCGCCCTCCGCCGCACTTCCGGGCCCTGCCCAATGGGGGCACGAACGGCCGCGAAAGGCGGAGGCTCAGGGAACCTGGCCCCCTACAAAGGCCCCTTGGAGACTGGGTGCACCTGTCCTTTAACGCCCTCCTTGGGCAGCCCCGGTGGCGCAGCGGCTTAGCGCCACCATAAGTCCGGGGTGTGATCCTGGTGACCCGGGATCGAGTCCCACGTCGGGCTCCCCACAGTGATCCTGCTTCTCCCTCTGCCTGTGTCTCTGCCTCTCTCTCTCTCTCTGAATAAATAAATAAATAAATCTAAAAAAAAAAAAAAATTAACGCCCTCCTTACATCCGGGCTTTCCTTGGATGTGGCCTCACCGACAGTTCAGCCCCACGACCTACAAGTCTCCCTGTCAGGAGCTGCGCAGCCGTACAGAGACCGCGGGGAACCAGTGACGTCACTTCCGCTTCCTGCGTCTTGCAGTAGGCGCGGGGCTCCAGCTGGGACCGCAGGCACCTTAAGACGTTTTCACGCTGGGAAATCGTAGTTTGGTCCTCTGTGCGTGCTGAGGGTCCAGGACGGGAGCAGAGGGCAGGGACAGATGCCAGGGGATAGGATGGGGCTGGAGCCAGGCCTGTGCTGTGTTGGGAGTCTGGAGGGCTAAGGTGGGGGTAGGGGGCAGGGGCTTGCCTCAGAGGATGCTTTGTTAATAAGTAATTGGGGGGGGGTACCCGCTTTACCTTAAAAATTCTCCTCAAACCCTAGATTCTGTACAGATTTCCTAATTTTCTAAATGTATATATTTTTTAAAGACTTTATTCATAAGAGACACAGAGAGAGGCAGAGGGAGAAGCAAGCTCCCTGTAGGAATCCTGATGCAGGACTCAATCCCAGGACCCTGGAATCACGACCTGAGCCAAAGGCAGGGCTCAACCACGGAGCCACGCAGGCCCCCTTAAATGCATTACTTTCAGTGACATTTTAAGGATGTATTTTAGTGGAATGGTGGCGTGAGATTAATTTTTCCTTTTACTTAATAAATAAACCCTACTGTAATATTACCTATTGATAAGCTATCCTTGACATATTCATTTGAAATTCCATTCTTGTTAATATAGTAAATTCCTCTATATACACTTGCATTTGTTTCTGTTTTTTATTTTTCAGATTTTGCCATACAATCCAGGGCTTCCCATAGTAAGTTGTATGGAACAGCATCAATTCCAAGCATTTTCAGTTATTCAGCTATGGTTCTAAGGTTTCTACCAAACTCAAAAAAGTTTCATGAGTGATGTGGATTTCAGTGGGTGGTAGTGGTGGAGTTAATAATAGTCTTTTTAGATCCTGGTTTGTTAGCACATTTACTGAGAATGGTTTATGTGTGTTATCAAGTATGTTTTACGCATCTCTTGAATTCATAACTGTTTTTGCTGCATTCATGTTTCTTTCTGTATAACGTATTTCATTTTCAGGTAGCCAAGGGAGTCTTTCGAAAAAAATCTATTTGCCTTGCCTTGAAACATTCTCTTCAAAATCTAGATTACTTACAGATTTCCTATTTTCTTTCTTAATGTGTTAGTTTTAATGACATTTTAATATTTATTCCTCCAAGCTTGTATTTTGTGTGTGGTATGGGATAATGGGTCCATTTTTACTTTTTATCCAGAAAAGGAAATAGTTTTATTGTTAAACTATCCTTGACATACTTATCTGAAATTCCACTTTTATTAAACAGTGGAATACTCTATATACACTTTGTTAGTTTCTAGATTTTTCTATGACAGCAATATATACTTAGGGTCATATCGCTTTTTTTTTTACTATAATTTTATACTGAGTGGTAATTGAGCAGTAAAAATATAATGGCAGTTAATGGTTCTGCTCAAGGTTCTTCAGAGACATAAAATTTTTATGAATTTACTTATATAGCTATTATGATTTTGTGTTTTGCAACAGCTATATTGAGATATAATTCGTGTATCAGTTTACTTTTTTAAAAAAGATTTTTAAAAATTTATTTATTCATGAGAGACACAGAGAGAGAGAGAGGCAGAGACACAGGTAGAGGGAGAAGCAGACCCCACAAAGGGAGCCCGATGTGGGACTCGATCCCAGGACCTCAGGATCACGCCCTGGGCTGAAGGCAGGCGCCAAACTGCCGAGCCACCCAGGGATCCCCAAAATTTTACTCTTTTAAAAGTATACTGGTCCATGTTTTTTTTTAGCATGTTCAAAGAGTGATGCAAGCATTGCATTTTCGAACCTTTGCATCACTCTGTAAGCATCCTTGGCTGTCCAACCTTATTTTCCTCTTCCCTAACCTCTAAACATCCACAAATCTTTTTTTCTCTATTGATTTGTATTGTATAGTCATTTCATGGAAATGAAATCATACAGTCTTTTGTCAATCATTTCTTTTCACTAAGTATGCCTTTCAAGGTTCATATGCTTTGTAGTATACAACGATTTTATTTATTTATTTGAGAGAGCATGTGCCTGTGCATGCTTGTGTAGGAGGAGAGGCAAAGGAAAAGGGAGAGAGAGAGAATCTCAGGCAGACTCCTCACTGAGCACAGAGGCTGACTCAGAGCTTAATCCCAGGACCCTGAGATCATGACCTGAGCCAAAATCAAGAGTTGGCAGTTTAACCAACTGAGCCACCCAGGCACCCCCATCATTTCTTTTTATTATTGGTGAATGATATTCCATTGTATGGGTATATTTTATTTATTCATCAGTTGATGAACATTTGGGTTGTTTCATTTTGTGGTTACTAGGAGTGTGTGTGTGTTTTTTTAAATGTATGCTCTATGCCCAAAGTGGGGCTTGAACTCCACGACCCTGAGACCAAGAGTTGCAGGGTCTATGGACTAAGCCAGCCAGGCGCCCCCTGTGGGTATTAGGAGGAATATTGCTATGAAAATTCATGTGTATCTTTTTGTGCATAAGTCTTTTTAGTTCCCTTGGGTATTGTTTAGTGCTTGCCAGAAAACAACACACACACATATACATACATTTCCCCCCTAGACTCCAAGTTTCTGTCAGTCTGGGCCTCATAAGGTATTTTGAAGGGTGTGACAGGGTTGCAGCTGTGCCCATGGTGGGTATGGGAGGGGGGTCAACTCTTTGCCAAATAGAGCAGGAGGTGGCAGGTTTTTGAGGGGCTCTGTCCAGGGCTCATTTGGGATGTGGGTTGTGGTCAGGCTAGAGAATTTGTTTTGTAGTTGGGATCTACTTTCTGAGAATTTAGGGCACTATGAGCTGGAAAAAAGTTAGGGCCAAGTGCAGATACCTGTCAGTTTTATCTGTAAGCTTGGTGGGGGGTAGGGGGGAGTGGCTTTTAAGTAGATTCCTTTCAAAGAGTAATACACAGTACAAATTTAATCCAGTGATAAATACTCAGTTTGTGTATGTAATATTTAGTACTAGGCAAAAACTGATGAGTGACAGATCTAATGTTAGACAGGTCTGAACTCCAAAGACCATTCTAATTCTACTATTAACATTAGTGTGATTGGCTAATGCATGCATTTATACATTTATTAACTGCTAGATTCTATGTACTGGTATGACATTTGAAACAAAATGAAGGCCCAATGTTCATAGAATTTACGTTTTATTGGGAGAAAGAAAATATATATAAATAAAGAGTAATAATGGAGTTTCTTATAAGTGCTAATAGAAAAAGTAAAGACTATATAGGAATCCTATTTTATTATATGGGGGGGGATCAGTTGAGTGACAATCCAGGTGCAGCACAGCTATTCTCTGCAAAATTCAGACCTTACTCTACAAATTCTGTAGATCAATAGGATGCTTCCCCCACCCCTGGGGCAAGGGGGGGAGGGGAACTGTAGTGAAATTAAAAGTTTCACATGCACCTAATTGGCAGCTAAACTTTAATTAGATTTTATGGTGCTCCCTGTCTGTCACAAAGGGGAGAGACTATGGTATCTTTAACAAATTTACGGAGGACAAAAGCAAGCCTATCCCCATCCTGGCCTTGGCTGTATTAGTCTCCAAGGGGCCCAGAACAGGTAGCCCTAAGAGATGTCATCACTGGAACATGAGCAAAAAGGAGAGTCAAAGCTGCACTTGGTATTGTCAGCACCAATCCTACAGTCCTTCACTTCTCACTGTGGCTCCTACTTCCTAAGGACAGTCCTTCCCAACTGCTGACCTTCATAATCACAAATACACTTTCATGGACACTGTACATAGTGTTGCTAATGGGGGGCAGCCCAGGTGGCTCAGCGGTTTAGCGCCACCTTCAGCCCAGGGCGAGATCCTGGAGACCCAGGATCGAGTCCCACGTCAGGCTCCCTGCATGGAGCCTGTTTCTTCCTCTGCCTGTGTCTCTGCCTCTCTCTCTCTCTCTGAGTGAATAAATAAAATCTTTAATGCTAATGAGGTGGATTATAGTAAACCCTGTATTGGGTCACCCAATTTTCCCTTCAGAATTATGGCTTATTCTCCAGGTTCAGGGAGTACAGCCATCTAACAGCTCTCAGCCTTTAGCCTGCTGAGAACTGTCCTCAGCTAAATGAAGTGACTCACTTACCCACTCAGGTCTTCTGCTGGGGGAGCATAACTGCCTGACAGCTATCTGTATTCACCACCATATTTCCTCTGAGGATACTCCTGGCTGCTCCAACCCACTGACTGATCACAGCTGGACACCAGTGCATGCCCACTGCCATGCTCACACAACGACACTGATGACCAGGGCCAGTTAACTCTGCCAAGAGGGTGTCTCCTCTTTCTGGCATAACAGACCTCAAGTGCCAGGCACCTGGATAACTTCAATAGTACCTTGGCCATGTATCTGGAAGTGCTACTCTTTTAGGTGTCAAGACCTCTAAACATGCTGAGACCAGACTGGAGGAGACCTGAAGCAAATACTGCCAAATTGGCTCACTGGGCATGACATTATACAGGGCTGCTTCTACCAACAAGCCTTGATTTCTGGACCCACATATCCCATGTTTTTGAGTTAGAGTACATTGTGATTGTCACTGACTTAGAATGTACATGCATCCTATGAATTGTGTAGCCAGAATATCTACTGTATGCAAATGTCTATTCTAAATGTGATCATAGTCTTTGAAATTAAACTGTTGCATATTTTCCATTAAATAATTTTTTAACACCATACTCCACAATTTTTTTTCTGCATGGTTCTACCTCTGTCCTCATCTTTCCTGACAAACTTCATAGGAGATTTATATTGGCACCTCTGTTTCCTCAATACTCACTCATCAACCCCGTCTATCTGGATTGTTTATGCACCTACCCTTTGGAGGTAAAAAATGGCGCCCTCCCTAATACCAACAAAGGCCTGCGTGTCATCGGCAAATGTCAAGGGATATTTTCAGTCCTCATTTAGTTAGTCCTTTCAATAGAACCAAAACTATTAACCACTCTGCTTTTCATCAGAAAGGACCTCTTTGCCCCCATGACACTGTGGACTAAGTGATCTTTGAAATCTCCAAAGATTCTTCAAGGAATGAACATCCCATGAAATTGATTTCCTGTTTTGGGTTCGTGCAGGTATTAAATGTTTCTTAGGGGATATTTTCTCATTTTAAGTCAAACTAAAGAAAGAAGAATTTCATTTTTGAGAATATCCCTTCACCGTTGCCCACTGCTGCCTACACAGATATGACCGAACATTTTCCATTCTTTCATCTTTGTATCCTAAGGGACCTGAATTGTTTGCAGTGAGGAAAGTCAGAAGAACAATTTATTCAATGAGGACCTTTGAGAATTCAGTCACTGAGATGATAACATGTCCTGTTGCCCCTTTCCTGTAATTCACTGATGGCAGCCTAGGGGAAAACCCAAATGGGCTCTCCTGGGACAGACTGCAGAGAAGAGTAAGCTTCAGTGATAACCATCAGAGAGGGCAGGATCATTGCTTCCCAGTCAGAGTTGGAGGACTATGGAGGAACAGGACAAGAAAGTGGGCACTGGGTTTACCTCTAGAGTAATGAGACTGGAACAGTCCCATATTTAGGAAGTCTCTGTAGTTTGAAGGTACTTTACTTGGTACTTAAATAAGTCTTTCCCAGATCTAGTTCTGCTTCCTGCTCTTTCAGAATCGAGACAGTTTCCAGTAAGAGTTATTTTCCAGTGAGTCTCTTCCTCTTTATTCTTTCCCATGAATTCTAGGCTCCTGTTCCATTATGTGTATTATGTGTGATGTGTTGTCCTCTTTGTTCCTCAAGTGTTTGGATTTTTCTGTTATATTCTCTAACTCTTTTTGCTGGCAGATTTGTCTTACTGATAGCACTTGGTAGTTCTGTATTGTTGTTTTTCTGTAGTGTCCACAATATCTCTACACATATTGTAATCATTTCTGACATTTGGTCTTCAAGTTAATATCCATTTCCCATCTTACTAATCTCTATACACATTCAAGAGAATATTGAGTGATTGAGTTGGAGTAGACTGTATTGGCTTGCTCACAAATTTAACAGAAATAATTTAATGTAGAATACTCTATTGGCTGATTTTTTCAAAGTAATCTCTATGCCAAGCAAGGGGGCTCAAGCTCATGACCCAGAGATCAAGAGCTGCATGCTCTATTGACTAAACCAGCCAGGCACCCCTTGGTTGGTTGCAGTTTTAAACAACTATTTTTTATTGGATTAAGAAAGTGACCCAAGTGTTTTTGTTTGTTTGTTTTGTTTTGTTTAGCAAGAGGTTCTTCTTAGGCAGCTAATGACAGTACTGGTTCTTACATTTTCTGAAATAATTTTTCTATTGTGATTATGGTTATGATTGCTCTTCACGTCTCTATTTTTGTGATGCACACTTTTAGCAAACATCCCAGCATTAATGAGCTTTCCATTTCTAAAATAATTGTGTTACTTGTTTAGGATATATTACTTTTACTATTCTTGAATAGATATGACAGCATTGTATTTAACTTTACTATTCTGTTTTTTTCCCTGTCTATATTTAGTTATATGATGATCTTGAAGATTCCTGTTTAGTGTTCTGGTATATACTACTTTTGGTCTCAATCATTATTATATGCCCAATATTTCATGTGTTGAACACCTAGTATGTGTAGGTACCATGTAAATCTTTAGAAAGACAATGGAGAGCAAAACCAGTCACAACCTCTGACCTACAAATAAAATCACCAAGTGAGAGAGGCACATTAAGGAATAGTACAGGATGCTCCACTTTTGCTCCCCACATACTCTGTCCCTCCTGAACTTCACTGTCTGCTCTCCATCTCACTGGCCTCTCAAATCCCTTCCATTACCAAGCTCACCCAACCCTAGGGAAAGGGCAAATTCTGTTCTCTGCACCTGAAATACCTGCTCTTTCCTTATTTTCCTTTATTAACAATTACTTGAGCATTCTGAATCCCCACAAAGAAGTTAATAGTAGTAACCACATATTTAGAATGAAATATAGTAAGAGCATAGTTCAGCTCTTCAAATTAAGGGTATTTGAGTTGCGAATCCACATTGATAATTAGTATAGAGATATCTGAATAATGGAGATTAACAAAGAAAGACTTTTGATGTCTTCACTTATTTCGAATGGTCATACCATGAAGAAATTGGTTTATGTCCATGGCCTCAAATAGAATTAGATCAGTGAATAGGAGATAAAAGGAGATGTCTGCTAAATTTTTAAAAGGATACCTAAGTACATTTAGATTGAAAATGAGCTACCATTTGGCTAAGTGAATGACTCTTTGCCTTTGGAAGAATGAATGGAGGGTGAAGGATATCCACCTAAAGGTGGTATTGTAAGGTGATGACTGGCTGATGTGCCAGTTGGCTATTCACTGAAGATTGCTTTCAGTTCCTTCTCCAGCAGGCACATCAGCTACATGGAAGCAGGAAACCATACCAGAGTGTCAGAATTTTTCCTCCAGGGCCTCTCAGATGATCCAGAACTGCAGCCCTTCCTCTTTGGCTTATTTCTCTTCATGTACCTGGTCACCATGCTGGGAAATCTGCTCATCATCCTGGCTATCCTCTCTGACTCCCATCTCCACACTCCCATGTACTTCTTCCTCTCCAATCTATCTTCTGTTGATATCTGTTTCATCTCTACCACTGTCCCAAAGATGCTGGTAAACATCCAGACACACAGCAAAGACATCTCCTACACTGGATGCCTCATTCAGGTGTATTTTTTTATGATTTTTGCCGGGATGGATGGTTTCCTCCTGACCGTGATGGCCTATGACCGGTTTGTGGCTATCTGCCACCCCCTGCGCTACACAATCATCATGAACCCACGGCTGTGTGGCTTGCTGGTTCTGATGTGTTGGTTTATCATTTTCTGGGTCTCCCTGATTCATGTCCTACTGGTGAGGCAGCTGACCTTCTGTCCAGGCACAGAAATTCCACATTTCTTCTGTGAAGTGGTTCAGATCCTCAAGGTGGCCTGCTCTGACACCCTCATCAATAACATCTTCTTGTATGTGTCCACTGTCATATTGGGTGTGTTTCCTCTCAGTGGGATCTTCTTTTCATACTCTCTGATTGTCTCCTCTTTAATGAAAATGTCCTCTGCAGCAGGAAAATATAAAGCATTTTCCACTTGTGGGTCTCACCTCTCTGTGGTCTCCTTGTACTATGGGACAAGCCTGGGGCTCTATTTCAGTCCTTCTGCAACTCATTCTTCCCAGAGCTCCATTGGCTCAGTGATGTATACTGTGGTCACCCCCATGCTGAATCCCTTCATCTACAGCCTGAGAAATAAGGATGTGAAGGGCGCCCTGGCAAGACTCCACAGTCGAGGAACCCTTTGTATGTGATGGGCCACTGGCTTCAGAACCAAGGGGACATTGTGTATTCAGAAGTCACTTTACTTGTTAAAAAGAATTTTGAAAGAAATGAGTTTGCAGTGAAGAGTAGAGTAACAGAAGCTATCAGCATTTCTCCTCCATTCCCAGGGATCCCAGGGATTTCACTTTCTCCATTGCATACCAATCTGACTGCCGATGCTCAGCAACAGGTACATGGGGTAAGAAGTAACAGGGAATTATGATCCACCAAGGACTGCATTTGATGAAGAGGTGTGAAGTACACCATCTTCTTCACCAATTAGCTAGAATAATTCTCATATTTCCATTTTGTGCCACTTTCCAATATTTCCTCACAGGATGAAAACTGTGCTTAGTTTTTGTGGGAGCTGACTTAGGGCATACTTTATTGGATATATTTCCTTCCCTGTATTACTTCTCTTCTCCCTAACCCATGTGCTTGTTCCTTGCTTCTTCCAGTAATGTGCTTGCTAATGAATCACTGGCTCAGTGTCTTCTTCTGAGGAACCCAAAGAAAGTGAGGTAGTAAAGATTGTGATGGGTATTAAAACAACATCATGGATGGAACTAATGACTTTTGGGACAAAACCAAACTGAACAAAAACCAAGAATTCAATACATACATAATTAGATCCTCAAATTATTGAAAAAAAACACAATCTTTCAGCAATATTGGGGTAGCTTTGACTCACTTTGATTCCACTACATTTCAAGCTATGTTTAATTATTGACTGTGTGCAAATTGAGGAGGAGACCAAAGAGGTAAATATGATTGCCGTACAAAATTGTGAGCATAATAATATTGGTGTGTAAAAGAGCCTGTTGAAAAGAAGGTAGGGCAGCCCAGGTGGCTCAGCGGTTTAGCATTGCCTTCAGCCCAGGGTGTGATCCTGAGGTCCCGGGATCGAGTCCCACATCGGGGTCCCTTTGTGGGGCCTGCATCTCCCTCTGCCTGTGTCTCTGCCTCTCTCTCTCTCTTGCTCTGTGTCTCTCATGAATAAATAAAATCTTAAGAAAAAGGTAAAAGTTTTCAACTCAAGTAATTCCAGAGAATATATTTATTTAATGAAATTACTGAGGTAAAATTTGCATACCACGAATTTCACCCATTCAAAATGTAAATTCAGTAATTTCAGTAAACATAGTTATGCAACCATTGCCACAATGCAGTTTTAGAACATTTCTATCACTCCAAAATTTCCCTTGGTCTCCAGTTGCAGTTAATGTCCACTCCCACCTCAGTCCTAGGCAATACCTTATCTGCTTCCTATCTCTAGAAATTGGCTTTTTCTAGATATGTTATGTAAATGTAATCATACAATATATGGGTTTTTGATTCTGGCTTCTTTCACTTAGCATAATGGTTTTTGAGGGTTATCTATGTGGAAAACATACACCAGTATTTTGTTTCTTATAACTGCAGAGTAATACTCAAACATATAAATATACCTCTGTTTATTCATTTATCAGCAGGTAGACACTTGGATATTGCAGTTTGGGTTATTATGAATAAATCTGTTATGAACTTTTGTATGTATCTCTGTATTGATGTGTATTTTCATTCCTCTGGGGTAGATAACTCATGGTGTAATTACTGAGTTACATGGTAAATTGATGTTTCATTTTTAAGAATCTGCTAAACTTTTTTTCAAAGTGGCTCCACTATTTTACATTCCCATGACCAATGAACAATAAATAGTTCCACATTTCCCACATCACCAACACTTGGGATTCAGCAAAAACTTCTAACAGGAGAGTACACTTGAGGATTGAGTTAACAAACAATCAGTAGAAATTCAACTGAAGAATGGGTTTGGGTAGGAAGTAGAGAGGAGAGTTGGAACAAGAGGAGAAAGGAACCACATACACATAAACATGGAAAATTTGAGATTAAGGCATTTCAGGAGGATATATGGAACTGATGACTGAGTTATTAGAAATAAGCCTAGATATGTGGATAGAGGACAGACTATTGAGAATCTAATTTGAGGGATGCCTGGGTGGTTCAGTTGGTTAAGCATCTGATCAACCTAAGATCAGATCTTAGATCTTAGTGTTGTGAGATCAAGCCCTGCATTGGCTTCATGCTGGGCATGAAGCCTGCTTGAGATTTTCTCTCTCCCTCTGTCTTTTCCCTCTCCTCCCCATTGTGCTCTAGGAATAAAAAAAAAAAAAAAAGAGAGAGAGAGAGAGAGAATCTAATTTGACAAATTAAGGACTTTGAAAGCAATGGAGCACTATGGCCATGCTGTAATCACAGATATAGTATGAGGACCTTAGGATTGCTCTTAATGGGAAAAATTAGTGGCAGAGGGAACAGTTTGGAGACTGCTGAAGGGGAGAGAAGATGGGGACCTGACCTGACCAGTGGCAATAGATGGGCAGATTTTGGAAGAAAGGTGTACTAATTTCCTATTGATGCTGTAACACATTGCCATAAGTCTAGTGGCTTAAAACTATACAAATTTATTATTTTACATTTCTGGAAGTCAGAAGTCTAAAATGCATCAGCAGGACTGTTTTCTTTCTGGAGGTGCTGAGGAAGTCTCTTTCCTTGCCTTTTCCAAATTCTAGGCCCCCTCCATTTGTGGGAGTTTTGGAATTCAGGTATAAAGCCCCGTTATAGCCCAAGAACAAGGAGGAACATTTTGAGAAGGCAGACCTATGCCCAGATGTTCGGCTTGTTGACCATGGTCCCACTCACATACCTGGAAATAGCCACATCCCCATGTGGACTTGACTATAGTCCCATTTGGCCTTGGCACTAGCACTATCCCTCAGACTCCAGAAGGAGACACATCCACCCATGCCTCTCAGATAATAGGCCTCTAAGATGCAGACCTTGAGCAGCCAGCCTATAATCCAGTTCCAGCCTCTCTCAGCTATGTCCATCTGTGACCCTGAAGGCAGGCCTGTTGACTGGTCTGATTGCAGATCTTGAAGCAGCCCCATGCCCAGCTCCAGACAGTCTGAGCCATGATGTAGAAGGAATCATGCTCACCCAAGGACCCAGGGGGAGACTCATCCATCAGTGCCCACTGAGGCAATCTACAGAACTTGGTCATGTAGACCCTAAGGCAGTTCTATGACATGGCTCCAGCCCCTCACCTGTGTTGGGCCATTCACGCATGCCTAGTGAGAGAGCCATACTTTTCCACACAACTTGGAAAATAGCCACTGTGGATCCTGAAGAGAATGCTTGCCCCAGTGCCAGCCCTACTGACCAAGGCCCAGAAGGCAGTTCTGTCTACCCAGAAAAAGTCCATTTCCCTACTAATTGGATTTCCACAGATTATATTACAGATCCAGAAGCAGCTGTATTACATGGCTCCAACACAACTCAACTATGGTCCCAGAGGCAAAACCACCAGCCCTGAAACCCAGCAGGAGGTCTTTATGTAGTGAAAGCAGCCTCCAAAGACTGAAAGAAGTGTTTTCTCCTTCAAATGCATAGACCCTAATACCAATACCACCTGTCTGCATACTCTACCAGCTGACCTGTGAAGAATTCCAAGCTGAACATTTACTGCAGTTACATGCAACAAATATTACCTACCATGAAATATTAAAACATATAAAGCTACCATAATCAAGAATGAGGTATGTACATATATATGACTAGTACATAAGATAGATATTTATAAGAATTTATAACTGATAGATATTTATAAGAATTGTTTTTTATTTTTTATATATTTTTTAAAGATTTTATTTATTTATTTATGAGAGAGAGAGAAAGAGAAAGAGAAACGCAGAGACACAGGCAGAGGGAGAAGCAGGCTCCATGCAGGGAGCCCAACGTGGGACTCAATCCCGGGTCTCCAGGATCATGCCCTGGGCCAAAGGCAGCGCTAAACTGCTGAGCCACCGGGGCTGCCCAAGAATTGTTTTTTAAATAAGGGTGGAATTCCTATTCAGTATGCCAATTAGCTTACCAGTAAGTGGTACTAAAACAATTAGCCATGTGTTCTGGAGAAAAATTGTCACTGGATCCACTACCACACACTACATGTCAAAATATATTCCATGCAGATTAGAGATTTAAAGATCTTTAAATATATTTAAGAAAAAATTATAAAATCTGAATAAGATATAGTTTAAAAAGGGTTAAAATCAAGGCAGATAGTCTTTTTTTTTTAAGATTTATTTATTTATGATAGACATAGAGAGAGAGAGAGAGGCAGAGACACAGGAGGAGGGAGAAGCAGGCTTCATGCCGGGAGCCCGATGTGGGACTCGATCCCGGGACTCCAGGATCGCGCCCTGGGCCAAAGGCAGGCGCCAAACCACTGAGCCACCCAGGGATCCCCAAGGCAGATAGTCTTTTAAAAACACTTTTGGGGGGGCGCTCACATGGCTCAGTTGGTTAAGGGCCTAACTCTTGGTTTTGGCTCAGTTAAGGGTCCAACTCTTGGTGTCTGCTCGGTTGTGATATTGGGGTCGTGGAATCATGCCCTGCATTGGGCTCCTTGCTGAGCAGGAAGTCAGCTTGAGATTCTCTCCCCCTGCCCCTACCCATGCTCTTTCTCACTCTCATAAATAAATTAAAAAATTTAAAAAGCCAGACTTCTTCGCCTATATAACACTTAAATCTTTATATAGGGGGCCTGGAAGGCAGGGTCTGAGGCATGCAGGAGGGAGAGGGGCCAGGCTGGGGGAGTGTCCAGGAGCCATAGTGCTGCAGCCCCAAGGTCCTGGCATATTTTAGCATCTGTGCAAGCTTCTCTGTAATTCATGTTTTCTCACTGTAGTATTAAGAATTATACCAAATTGAAAAGCTATGAATGAATACCCTAAAACAAGAAAAAATAAGACATAAGACATTACACTCTTCTTTTACTTAGATTCCTCTGGAATAAGCAGAATTGCAGATAGATTCAATGGAATTTTTTTTTCTGATTAGTTATAGTACTTGTTCTATGAGACAACCAGATGAGATATTTTGGCAACAAAGATGATGACTCTGATACAGAGACATCAAATGATTTGTCAAAATTTACAGATGGAATCAAGGTCAGAAATAGAAATCATAACTATCTGGTTCCCAGTCCTGTACTGAGAATTCTTTTTTTTTTAATTTTTATTTATTTATGATAGTCACAGAGAAAGAGAGAGACAGAGACACAGGCAGAGGGAGAAGCAGGCTCCATGCACCGGGAGCCCAATGTGGGATTCGATCCTGGGTCTCCAGGATCACGCCCTGGGCCAAAGGCAGGCGCCAAACCGCTGCACCACCCAGGGATCCCTGTACTGAGAATTCCATACCACACTGGATTTTGTACAGAAAATTGAAATTTGTGATCAAGAGTGTGACTCATTTGAATTGGTCAACCAACAAACTCAAGAGTAGAGTCCTACAGAAGTTCACACTACTGAAGATGTCCCAATTGTTGCAGAAGTGCATGCAATTTCTGAAGACTATGATATAGAGACAGGAAACAATTCCTCTGAGAGTCTCCAAGGCCAAACTGATAAGGAAGCCACCAGCTAAAGTTTGCAAAATTCTTGACATGAGCCAAGTTTGAATGTGACTGCCCAGCAGAAGTGACTTTTACTGAGAGCTAATAGGAGTGTCCCCTATAAATGTGAACTTTGTGAATTCAACAGCAAATATTTTTCTGCTATAAAACAGCATATGATGCTGAAGCGTAAGTGTACTGATTGAAACACGTGTCAAATATGCAAGGAAAGTTTCTCTACCAACATACTTCTGATCGAACACACCAAACTGCATGAAGAGGATCCCTACATTTGTAACTGTAATTTGTAACTGTAATTATAAAACAGTGATTTTTGAGAACCTCAGCTGGCACACTGTAGACACCCAATTTAGTGACCTTTATTGGTGTGAGCAATGCAATGTACAGTTATTCTCAAGCAGTGAATTCAACCTACATTTCCAAGAGTACAGCTGTGATGACAGTACTAGTGTCAGTTTTGTAAACATGAAACCAACAATCCAGAAGACTTGTAAAACCATGTGGTAAATGAACATGCACATAAATTAAGTGATCATAAGTATAACAATGGAGAACATGGACAGTGCAGCCTCTGTCCAAAAAAAAAGTGGTACATATAGTTAAAAAAAAAAAAAAGGTTTTATTTATTTAGAGAGAGCATCTGCAGGGGGAGGGGCACCAGAAGAGGGAGGGAGAGAATCTAAAGCAGACTCCCCACTGAGTGCAGAGCCTGACATGGGCCTCAGGGCTTGATCTCATGACCCTGAAATCACAACCTGACCCCCAAATCAAGAGTTGGATGCTTAACTGACTGAGCCACCGAGGTGCTCGCAAAATTGCCTTTGACAAATGTTAAAACTTCTTTGTATGTCAAGTATGTGGTTTTCATAGTAGACTTCATACAAATGTTACCAGGTATGTTGCTATTGAACATACTAAAATTTTTCCTTATGTATGTGATGACTCTGAAAGGCTTTTCAAGTATGTTAGAATAGTGCAAACTCTAAATTCGCATTTATCTGAAGGGATTTATTTATGTCAGTATTGTTAACATTCAATAGGACAAACTGAAGATCTTAAAATGTATCTAGATTTCAAGCATTCAGTTGACTTACCTCATAAATACAGTGACTGCTTGATGAGGTTTGGAAATGAGAGGGAATTACTAAGTCACCTTCCAGTCCATGACACAATTAGTTTCTTTAACTTTCATAATGTTAATAAATTTGATATTTTGGAGATGTTAAAAAAAAACCCACTAAATGTTTGTACAATGAAAGATGAAACATTAACATAGCAACAGACATGATCAATTCAATACAGACATGATCAATTCAATCGGTCCATAAAACACATTTGATGATGCGCATGAACAAGACGTTTCTCTTTTTATTGAACAACTGACATACAATATTCGATTAGTTTCGGGAGTACACAGTGATTTAACATATATACAAAGAGTGAAATGGTCACTACAGTAAGTCTAGTTAACAGCTGTCGCCATACAAAGAGTCGTGAAATGTTACATTGACTATATTCCATATGTGGGGACTTTACATCCTCTGTCTTAATAATTTTTTTTTTAACTGGAAGACTGTACCTCTTAATCCCCTTCACCTATTTCGTCCATTCCTCCCCCCCACTCCCCACCCGTAAGTCTTGAATAGATGGGATACCCAATCTAGTTTAAAAAAAGATCTTTATTCACTGCACAAAGGCCACCCAATGAACACCACCGCCAACAAGATTAAGGGGAGACTTTATAACCTTGCGTGAAGAAGAGAACAGCGCCTGGGATCAGTGCTGTGTCACAAAAACAAAAACAGATATGCATACCTGACACAGAAAAAGGAAAGATTAACAGGAAATGTCATGACGATGAAACAAGGGCATCAACGACCAGACTTTAGAAGGGTGTCCGACTCCAATGACAGAGGAAGTAAAGGCCTAAGACCGGGATGGACTGTTGGATTCTCGGGACCACGACCGTAAATGCTCGAGGAGGTGCGGGGAGGCAGGCAGGAAACCTTCCACTGCGCAGGCTACGGGGTGAGCACACGAGCGTCCTTGACCGGCCAAACCAGCGCTGGGCCTCGCCCTTCGTCACCCCGGCCCGTCCCCGCGCCCGGTCCCGCCCTCCGCGGGTCGCGTCCACATACCTGGTTCCAGCCCCTGGCGCGTCCTCCCGGCCGCATCCGGGACTCAGAACAAGCGCCCAGCCCAGCCAGCCCCTCAGCCCGCGCGAGAGGCGACCGGCACTCGGCAGTCTGAGGTGGAAGCCCCGCCCCTCGAGTCCCGGCATGAAGCGGAAGTGGCGTCACACGCGCGCCGGGGTCTCTTCCGCTGTCTCCTCTCTGCGGCGTTCAGCGCGTCGGGATGGTAGTGGTCGTCCGTGGGCCGGCAGTGGTGAGAGTGGCGTGAAGGTGAGGGAAGGAGGATGGAGTCCAGGGACGGGTTTAGGCAGGCTCCCCAGTCGGCGTGCCGTGCCGCCGGGCCGTGCGGTTCGCATGCGCCTAGCTCGCCCGAGACGCCGCCGGGGCCGGCGGTACCCCCCCGGGACCGCTGTGGACCCGCGCGGTGAGGGCGTCCGTAGGGTCTTTGTGTCCAGTGTGCAAGCAACGTTTGTGACTTTTCTTCTGAAGGGAACGCAGTTCTGCTGTTGGGAGTGACCCAGACTCCGCCCCGCGTCCTCGCTTCCTCGGGGACTTGACAGGTGGGAAAGTTGGTTCACAAGGGCCTGTGCTTCCTTTTCGCGTGGAAGAGAATGTTTCATCCGAGAATGTGTTTTTTCCACGCTCGTTTTTTTCTTTTGGGCACACAATCTTAGTCGGAAGGTAATATGCTTTCTCGGATGTGCGTAGTGTGCCTATTTCAGTAGCGAGGTATACGTACGTACACCCCAAGTCTTTGTACTAAAGAGAAACAGGTTTTCATCTACCTTTACATCCCTCCCTCCTAAGCCCGTCCATCCCTACCAAGCCTCAAACCAGGGGACTCCCGGAGAAAACAATGGAGGCATTATTAACCCCACTTTTAGAGTAATTGAATTTCACATTAACAGGACGTTTGGATTAAGTGTGTATTTTCCCAGCATTTTTGTTTCGTAAAATCTTAAACCTAAAGGAAATGTTATGAATGTGTGTTGAAGTAGAGTCACCCACTTTCTCATTTTGTCTGGTTGCTCTCTCTGGATAAAGAAATGTGCTTTTTAGTGGACTGTTAAAAAGGAAATAAATTGCAGGCGGGATACTTGACCTTTAAATATTTGGTGATGTATCTCCTAAAGATAAGGATATTTTGCTGCTAAAAAGATAATACATTGATTTCACCCAAGAAAATTAAAAATGTTCTCTAAAACTAAAAGGTTACACATCGTTTCAAAATATTTTTGAATGTTTTTGGATCTACGCTGTGATTAAGGTTTATATATGACATTTTTTTTTTTTATGTTTCTTAGTCTCTTTTAAGCTAGAGCAGAGCTATTGTTTCTTCATAACACTGACTTGGAAGAGTCATGTTCTTTGAGAAACTTATACTTTTTGATATTTGTGATTTTATTTCATGATTTTATTCATGATGTGCTTAAATGTCTTCTGTATTTCATGATTTTGTAATATGGTAATTGGGTCTGGTACAGAGGTTAGTAGACTCTCAGAAAAGGCCAAGGGAATAATGTAGGGGGGTGGCTCAGAGGTGCAAGAGCACCTGTCTTTGGAGTTTTTTTTTTTTTTAAGATTTTATTTATTTATTCATGAGAGATGCAGGGAGAGAGAGAAGCAGAGACACAGGCAGAGGGAGAAGCAGGCTCCATGCAAGGAGCCCGACGTGGGACTCCATCCCAGGTCTCTGGGATCAGGCCCTAGTCTAAAGGTGGAGCTAAACTGCTGAGCCACCCGGGCTGCCCTGTCTCTGGAGTTCTAAAACAGGTCTGGCCATTGGCCACTGGCAAGTCAAAGACAGAGAAACAAGTGGTGGTGAAACAAGATAGAAATATATGTTACTGAGGCAATACCAGGAAGAGAGGGGAGTAGCATCTCAAAGATGGTCTCCAAAGTTATGAAAATACTTCTGGCTTTTTTTTTTATAAGGAACATGTGAGACAAATGTCAGTGTGTACCTGCAGGTGAGCAAAGATCAGGGCAGTCACTGCCTTGAAGTCAATCACATGGGGTCTTGCTGGCTTAGGACAGTCCTTATAGCTTGAGCGGGAGGATTCAGTTTATGCTGAATCAGGGATGCTTTGGACTTTTGAGTTAGATGAGCTGGAAAGAAGACCTTAATCAATTAGAAAATTTGAGGTCAAAATGAGGGGTAGTTGCAGTCCTCTTTAAGTGCGTTATGATTTGTTGGCCATAAGGCCTGGAATTACTCGGCTCTGCCTTTGTAGCACACAAGCAACCATAGACCTTATTAAATAAATGAATATGGCTTTGTTCCAGTAAAACTTGATTTACAAAAACAGGCCCGTGATGTATAGTTTGCCAGCTTCAAATCCAGAGGCTTCAAAAGGTTTTTCGCAAACTCTTTTGAGGGTGATGTATATTTCAGCTTATGTTGCATAAAGGAATAAGTGTACATCAAGAGTCATTTTTCTCTCCCTCCCAGTCCATAGTAACTATTCTTCAAATTTAGTTACAATCTTATGAAAATCAGTTACCTAAAGACTAAATTGCAATTTTATGTTGTAATAACTTGTATATTAATGAAAATGAAATGAATGAAATGAAAACTAGAAGAAGTGAATGGCTAGGTAATATAAATTCATTCATATAAATAAATACAACAAGCATAGAGAAAACATACCAGCCCAGTGCAGTTTATGTTTAGGTTTCTGGAATTGGTTTTGAGGTGATTGTTGATGTCCTCATAGTTTTTTCTTTAAGGCCAATCCCCTATTTCCCAGTCCTCAGGCAAGTTTAATGGTGGCATTAGCCCTTGCATTTCCCCCTGCAGTTTTGGCATTGTTTCTGGATTATTATGTCCAATGGTGGGGAATTCCGGGATCCTCTTTTTAGCTTTTACTACCATAATGCTCCTTACCGTATGGGCCAGAGATAAGGGAATTCTGCTAGTTGCCAAAAATTCCAATTATATATACAGGTTTAGGGGAAAGAAAGAAACCCAAATGGGTGGGTGCTTGCCGCACCTGGGTCCAGTCTGAGTTCATTGAAGTTAAGACTTTAAAAAAATCACCTGACTACCATAAGCCTCCACTTTGGTGGTGTGCCATAATGGTATTTTTGGATCCTTAGGAATTAGTGTCCTCTTGGAGACTGAGTACTTCCTTTTCCCCCATGCATGGTCACCTGTAAATGACTGTACATCCCTTTATGAAGAGTCTGTAGGAAGGTTTATAGTATGAATAGTGGTGGTGGTGCAAAATCTTTTGCTGAGGAGTTCTAAGCTTGTGATACAGCCTATGTCTGGAAGTTGGATAAGGGACTGTGATTTTTCCACTGTGGTAAGTCAAATCAGAGTTTTGGTTATTGGACTTGAGACCACTTACATCTGTAGTCTCTGTGACTGATGTTAAAATTCTAGTACACAGGCTGGCAAACTGGACCCTGGGGCCAAATCTGGTCTTCCACCTGTTTTTGTGAATATACCTTTAGACAAATTTAACTATATTCATTGGTTTACATATTGTTTATGGCTTCTTTGAAACCACAGTGACAGACTTGAATATAGCACAGAGGCTCTTTGGCCCACTATGGCTAAAATGTACTGTATAAACTGTTAGGCTAGGTCTGGCAGCCCAGATCTCTGTTGTAATAGGCTGCCTATCTGTTTCATTTCAGGGGATCAGTTAGGCTGGGGTCAGTTAGCCACCACTAACAATCTCTGCAGGCTAAAGCATTCTTTTTTCTTTTCTTTTTTTTTTTTTTAAGATTTTATTTATTTATTCATGTGAGACACACACACAGAGGCAGAGACCCAGGCAGAGGGAGAAGCAGGCTCCATACAAGGAGCCCGATGTGGGACTCGATCCCAGAACTCCAGGATCACACCCTGAGCTGAAGGCAGATGCTCAACCGCTGAGCCACCCAGGTGTCCCAGGCTAAAGCATTCTGATTCCTGTTTCATTCCCAGTGCTCTTGATGCATGTGCCCATTATGCCTTTGTCTTTGGCAGTGCAGCGCCACTTACTTGATTTCTGCTACTTTGGGTTCTCATCTTCCCCACTGAAATCAAGGAGTTCATCTTAGCAATGTTATAGCCCCTACAGTCATACCTCATCTATCATGGAGACCAATCACAGAGGCTTCTAGGATGGAGGCTCTCGAGTTATCTGTTTCTCAGTACCTTTGTGGAGAGTCTATTCCCTCAACATACAATGGGGAATGGGGACTGTGTATCATACAGGATAAATCCAATGCAACATTCCTATCTCCCTAAGATTTGCTCTTTCACATTCTATTTTGGAAGTTAAGGCATGTGAACTCATTTCTGTAGGTCACCATTGAGTCTGTGGTACCTTCCAAGCAAGTAAGCTGTTAGAGCTTTCCCCGGGTCCATGAGCTAGTACACATTAAACCCAGACTGTCTGATAAGTACCCCATGTCAATGAATTTGGCCCAGTTTATTGTTACATTCCACCCTTCTTCTGGGTCTGGCATGCTTATAGTTTATTCCCCGACAGGGTACCCTACTTTTTTCTACATATTATTGGAGTTGGAACTATTTCATTGTGCAGGCTTTTTTATCTTACACTGTATTGTATCCCTGTTACCTTGGACTGTGAATTCGTTATGTCACTAGGGGCAGTAGCAGGTGGTTTGGGTGGATCTTGAAGAGAAGGAGCATTTCCTTTTTTTTTTTTTTTTTTTTTGTAAATTTATTTTTTATTGGTGTTCAATTTGCCAACATATAGAATAACACCCAGTGCTCATCCCATCAAGTGCCCCCCTCAGTGCCCGTCACCCAGTCACCCCCACCCCCCCGCCCACCTCCCCTTCTCCCACCCCTAGTTCGCTTCCCAGAGTTAGGAGTCTCTCATGTTCTGTCTCCCTTTCTGATATTTCCCACTCATTTTTTCTCCTTTCCCCTTTATTCCCTTTCACTATTTTTTATATTCCCCAAATGAATGAGACCATATAATGTTTGTCTTTCTCTGATTGACTTATTTCACTTAGCATAATACCCTCCAGTTCCATCCACATCGAAGCAAGTGGTGGTTATTTGTCGTTTCTAATGGCTGAGTAATATTCCATTGTATACATAAACCACATTTTCTTTATCCATTCATCTTTCGATGGACACCAAGGCTCCTTCCACAGTTTAGCTATTGTGGACATTGCTGCTATAAACATCGGGGTGCAGGTGTCCCGGTGTTTCATTGCATCTGTATCTTTGGGGTAAATCCCCAGCAGTGCAATTGCTGGGTCGTAGGGCAGATCTATTTTTAACTCTTTGAGGAACCTCCACACAGTTTTCCAAAGTGGCGGAGCATTTCCTTCTAAGACTCCTGTCTCAAATGAGATTTCCTCAGTATTTTTAAACAGAGGGAGGCTCATTTCAGAAACCAAAGGACAGGAGATTTCCTGATGAGGGAGAGTCCGTGTCTTGTGGATTCAAGATTGTGAGTTTTGGCTTGATCCAACTGGATGTCCTCATTCCAGTTTTCAAGTTCTCATTCTTCCCTCATCAGTGCTCTAATTTTCACTTGAACAACTAGTTGAGATAGACATTCTAATTTTGCTTGTAATTTTGTACAATTAAATTTCATGTTTGATTTTCAACAGTGTCAGTCTTGTGTCCACAAGAAATGTCCTTTTCCAAGAGCTTTCTTGAGGTTTGATTTGAGCTTGTTTTAGTAAATCTGAGCTTGTCATTTTCTGTGGAAGTCCAGTCATAAGAACCTATCCCTCACCACAGTTTTTGTAGTCATCATTACTGAGGTAGCAGCTAAGCATGGTATTCACTTGGACTCTCACACAAGTGCTTCTGTTTGGACATCTTCACAATGAGCCATAGGTAATAGCTTGATTTTCATAATGCAGCTGAGTGTCTTTGAAGGAGCTCAGCTACTGGCTCCAGACCAAAGACTTGATGAAATCAACCCCCAGATCTCATCTTTACAGGTGTATCTCCTGCAATCACTGTCTGTCTCATTTCTGTATAATTCTGGGACTAATCAAGAGACAAAAACCACTCCTTGATTTTTTTTGATATACATGGGAAGAGTAACATAAAGATGTAAAGAGCACTCTGTTAGATCCTGGAGTTGAACAGAGTAAAAGGATGGTCAGATTTGCAGGGATATCTTCTCCCCAAGACTGGGTCACATCTTATTTGCAAGGTATCATTGCAGTCCCTTGATTGTAAAGTTGACTGGGTTTCCTGGGGGCAGAGGTAGTCAGCAGGCATTGGACAAACATTTGAAAATCTCTGGGGGGGAAAAAAAAAGAAAATCTCTGGGATATAGCCAAGCCATGTCTGATGGGCAGACATATCAGGTATCCTTGGGAAGTAAGTGTTCAATTTGCAGACGCTCCTGGCTGCAATGGGTGAATGCTCTGAAGACAGAGATCCCCACACATTTATATTTCTAGAGTACTTAACTACATTTCCTAATACCTGGGGTATACTTTGTTAGAGACTTACTTAAAAGTAGTCTAGATTGATATATTTTGAGTGATATGAATCCTGGTCTTGGTCAGTGATCACTGGGTCATAATGTCCTTCAGGCAGATATAATGCTACCCTTAATATGCAAAAAGCTCTCCAAAAGAAAATGGATCCTCATGTCAGACAACACTGTCCTAAAGCATTACTAGAGAGAGTTGTTTATAATAGAAAATTCAGTATCTCCAAAATGATACAATTTAAAAATTTTCATCTATCCCATAATATTGTTGCACAAACTATAAACCAATGCTTGACAGAAATATAAGAAGAAATGGACACATCCACACGTCCAGTGGTAGTTTAAAGAATGTTTTCTCCCTTACTGTTTCTCTAAACAAGAAAATTGTTAGAATAATAAATTTGTGATTGATGTGCACACTGTTTAATGTATCTAGTAATTAACAAATGAGATAATGATCCTCTGGAATGGAGGTGAGGGAATGAACTAGAAGGGTGAAGACTTTTGGGGAAATGAATATATACTATATCTTCTTGTACTGCTCATTAAACAAGTAAACATAAGTGTTGAAGCTCATCAGAATACTTAAGATCTGTGTATTTCATTGTATAGCACTTATATCTCAAAAACAAAACAAAACTAACAACAAAAGGTAAAAAGTGCAGGTGCCACCAAAATAAACACATTTCTGGGCCTGTTCACCCCAAACGATGTCGGTTTGAGACCCCTGGGAGTACCTGCAATGTATACTAAGCATTTGAGATGCAATGTTTGTGGAAGCATGTTATTTCAGAGTTTTGGTCTTTTCATTGGTTGAATGAGGTATCTTGGGTTATGAGAGTTGATTTGGTTTATGGTAATAAAACTGTGGAACTTCCAGTATTTGTCATAATATGAATCCCATTCTGTAGATCAGGGTTTGGGCTGCTGTTCTCTGTTATTAAAGAGTCAATAATTTTCAACATAGGAATTATCTTTTAACTGTATCAGGTTAAAAGATTAAAATAAGAAGGAAGCCTCATTAAGAAAGAAATAAAAATAAAAACTTGGAAGTGATAATACGAAAAAGAGGTTCTGTGGAAAGACTCATAAAATAGATCAATATGGGGATGCCTGGGTGGCTTAACAGTTGAGCATCTGCCTTCAGCTCAGGTTGTGATCCCGGGGACCTGGAATCGAGTCCCACATTGGTCTACCCACAAGGAGCCTGCTTCTCAACTCTGCCTGTGTCTCTCTCTTTCTCTCATGTATAAATAAATAAAATCTTTTAAAAAATTAAAAAATAGATCAATATGAAGCACAGCCTAATTTGGCATTGCTCCTTTGCCAGCGCAAAGGGCGGTGGACAAACCTTGATTGCTTTGAGCCTCAAACAAGACTCTGCTGAGGTTGTTGAATACTTGGAAGAATCTTCTGAGTTTTGTAAAATCCTTCCAGCATTATTTTTCTTAACATTTTGGGTCCTATTTAGAACAGCCAGTAGTTATTTTCCATTTCTGTCATTATGTTGTCCAAGAAGCAATCCAAAATACTTGTGTATAAACTTGTGTTTGTATATAGGACACTCTTTATTTTCTCCATAAGCACCGATAAATGGCTGTCATTAATAAATGAATATTTTGTCTCAGGAATGTTGGGATAGGGCAGCCCCATGGTGCAGCGGTTTAGCGCCGCCTGCAGCCTGGGGTGTGGTCCTGGAGACCCGGGATCGAGTCCCACGTCGGGCTCCCTGCATGGGGCCTACTTCTCCCTCTGCCTGTGTCTCTGCCTCTCTCTCTCTCTGTGTCTCTCATGAATAAAGAAATAAAATCTTAAAAAAAGTGTTTTTAAAAAAAAGGAATGTTGGGATATTAAGCCCTGGGACATTTTCTGTATATTTCACTGTTTTCTGCATAGCGCCTAGCACCACAGTTTCATAAATATTTGTGAAAATAATGAAGGAATTATGATAAATAAAAAGGAGGTGCAGGGCTTCAAGTCCTTAAGTTCCATCAAGCGAAGCTTGACAGTGTTAACCAAATAAAACATTTCATTTTTTTCCTCTTCATAACATCCAGCAGTATTATAGGCCAGTGTTGGCCAATGTAGGCCATGTATATGATTAGTTTTTCTGTAGCTGTAATAAAAAAGAAGGAAGTCATGTATATAATAATATACTTTACCCATCTATTCAAAATATTTCAGCATGTAACCCTTAGAAAAACTGAGGTATTTTAAATTCTTGTCATACTAAGTATTCAGAATTCATTGGACACAAAATTTTCATCAGATGTATTTGATATGTGTTTGAATCATGTAATAAGTACATTTGAGAAAGTAGATGTAAGTATTTAAGTTTACCCAAACATAGATAAGTTTTCTAATCGGCAAATCTGCATATGGGTTTTATTTTTTTTTATTTTTTATTTTTTTTTGCATATGGGTTTTAAACTTAAATTTTAATCAAAGGTAAATAAAATTTAAAATCCTGTTTTACTGACTGCATGTCAAGTACTCAATAGCATATGTGGCTGCTGGCTTACAAAATGTACAGCGCAGGTCTAGGCTGACGGCTGATCATACTTGGGAGTCAACCTCAGGATATCAACCATTTGAGAGAAGTCTAATTGCATTCAGTTGTGGATATCTTTTTCTTAATTGGATGGCATTAAACTAATGATTAGTGTTCTGTGAATCTAGATTTACAGTTATTAAGTAGGGCTAATGAAACCTATTTTATTTTATTTATTTTGTTAAAGATTTTATTTAATCATTAGAGACACAGAGAGAGGCAGAGACCTAGGCAGAGGGAGAAGCAGGCTCCTTGCAGGAAGCCGGATGCAGGACTCAGTCCTAGGACCCTGGGATCACACCCTGAGCCAAAGGCAGAGGCTCAACTGCTGAGCCACCCAGCCGTCCCAATGAACCTATTTTAAAGGGGGATGTTTATGGGCAGCCCCCGTGGCGCGGAGGTTTAGCGCTGCCTGCACCCTGGGGTGTGATCCTGGAGACCCGGGATCGAGTCCCACATCAGGGACATCAGGTGAGCTGATGTATGTACAGCTCCTAGTGAGACATCTGTCATGTATGTATCATCAGGAAATGGTAATAGATATTACTGATTTTCATGCCATAGGTTATAACACTTTTAGTGAATTTCCCATGTCATCTGCAGAGAACATGCATTAATGTTTTCTATTTGGTGATGGATTAGTAATGCTTGTGCTGATTAATGATTGATATGAAAAGTATTTCAGGTTAACACTGTGTCAAGAGTAACGAAGACTGCCATGTTTACTTAGATTCTTAAATTGCACTGAAGTGATCGTGGCACTAAATTTTGCATCAGACATCGCTCTCCCAGGATGGCAGCCATTGATTTGACCCATGGTAAGTCATCGTTGATTCTCATTTTCAGAGGATTCTTAAAGGTCACCCTACAGAATATAGGCCTCAGGGATCTGGACCTAAGTAGTCAGGCTGCTGGTTCACTTAGAAAGAGCTGAATTATGCCAGAGAATGCTGTTATCTAAGTTAGCTTCCTAGTGTATGTATTTTGGGACTTGGTGCTGCATAATCCCATTGATGAGTTTTATTATCTTGGGCAAATAAAGAATCAGATTTCCCAGGGATTAGGTTTCCATACCCGTAAAATAAGACTGTGAACCCTTTCCTTGTGGGTGGTATGTCTTGCATGTCCCTTTTATGGCTCCAAGTGAGGCAAGGGCTACTCTGGTATTTTATGGCAGTAGTGTGTATTTATGTAAAATTTCTTGAGTATGCAGCAATATATGGGAATCTCAAACTAGGATGGAATGACTTTCAGGTGGGTGATTCTGACTAATATGGTCCTGCTGTATTCTAAGTGATTTTTTTTTTTCCTTCCAAGATCTTTCTAGAGATCCTTTTTTTCTTCCTGAGGTAAACACAGAGACAGAAAAGATGGTAGCTGTCTGGCTGAAAAATTATCATCAGGTAATTTTAAAGAAGCATATCAGTCAACAGAATGAATGCCATATTTATATCCACCAGTTGGATACATTCCTTCTAGGCACATCTGTGTCTTGAGCTTCCTAAAACAAATAAACCCCATTTAAGGACTGAATCCCCAGTTGAATTTTTCCTGGAAGTGGAAACTCTCATACTGAAGAGGGATTACCCTGAATATAGTTTCAGTATTTTGCTAATCAATTGAACCTCATGGATACCAGGTGCAAGTTTCCACCTTGCTGTGTGCTGTGACTTGGTAAGGAAGGTGTAAGTGTCCTTTTCTCAAAGAATTCAGTCATCTACTGCAATAGAGGGAAGTAAGAGCCCCTACCCTGGTTTTGCTCAGATAAACTCAAAAACTGAAAAGGTGCCATTAAAGCCATATGAGTGGAGATGAGCATTGAGTGAGTCTAGATGGAGAGAAGAGTACCTAGGACCATAGAACCTTGAGTCTTCCCTCATTCCCCCATGAGCATTGTGGAGATGTTTCTTGTCTTAAGCCAACCCAGGTGTGATGGTTTAGATTGCAGTGACCTTTGAGGATGTGGCAGTGGACTTCACCCAGGAGGAGTGGATATTACTGGACCTTAATCAGAGAAACCTATACAGAAGTGTGATGCTGGAGAACTACCAGAACCTGGTCTCAGTAGGTAAGGCTGCCAACATTTCAGATATATATCATATACTTAATGTGTTTCCAGCTTTGGTGATGCCCTCTGGACATAACATTAATGCATTATAATCTGCAATGGGTGTTCTGTAAATGTGGTCCTAGGGCCAACAGCAACACCATCACTCTGTTTGGAATTTACATTCTTATTAGACTCCACCTTCTGAATTATAAATCTGGCGTTGTTGCCCCATCTTCTGTGTTTCATTGAGCCATCCTGATGGTGATGCACTCCAGTGTTTGAGGACCATTGCTCTAGTGGTTTCCCCATCAGAAGAAAGATCTTCTTTCTTCATCCCCTTTATTTCCTATTTGAATAAATGTTTATGCAAATTTGGCTTTTAGGGATTAGAGTTAACTAATCTTTTGTTACAAGAGATAAATATGTGCCTCTTTTGGTCCTTTGGTATAATTTCATTGCTTTCATTAGAAATACAGTTTGGGATTCATTGGAAGCTTTGTCATCTCTTTATATGAGCTTCTTCTAATGTACCTTTCGGGGGGCCCCTGGGTGGCTCAGTCAGTTGAGCATTTGCCTTTGGCGAAGGTCATGATCCTGGGGTCTTAGGATTGAGCCCTGCGTCGGGCTCCCTGCTTAGTGGGGAGCCTGCTTCTCCCTCTCCTCTCCACTTATGTTCTCTGTTGCTATCTCTGTGTCTGTCTCTCAAATAAATAACATCTTTTTTTAAAAAAAAAAGTACATTTTCCTCTGGCAGAATATCAACTGTCAAAACCTAAGCTGGTTGCTTGGTTGGAACAACAGGAGCTGAGGACAGTGGAGACCGGAGTTTTCCAAGGTGAGTATTGTTACAAACTTCATTGGTTGGTCTGAAGTATGGGATCTTTGCAACTGTAATGTGTACAATTTTTTTTTTTAAATTTTATTTATTTATTCATGAGAGATAGAGATAGAGATGATAGAGATAGAGATAGAGATAGAGATAGAGATAGATAGATAGATGGGGCGGGGGCAGGGACCCAGGCAGAGGGAGAAGCAGGCTCCATGCAGGGAGCCCGATGTGGGACTCAATCCCGGGTCTCCAGGATCACGCCCTGGGCTGAAGACGGCGCTAAACCGCTGCGCCACCGGGGCTGCCCCTGTGTACAATTTTTAAGATACCTTTTGTCTCAGAGGGCTGAAGCCATTTATCTCTGATGTTTTTGGATATCTTCACTTTCTTTTACTCTTTTACTTAAAATTTCTATGATCTCAATGATCTCTTCTAGTTCTTAAGTTCATCATTTTGGTGTATCTTCCTTGTCCACATATTTTTCACATGTCTACTTGATAATGTTATCTTGATAATATTTTA
Source organism: Canis aureus (assembly GCF_053574225.1). Taxonomy (NCBI): domain Eukaryota; kingdom Metazoa; phylum Chordata; class Mammalia; order Carnivora; family Canidae; genus Canis; species Canis aureus. Next base: position 52,495,294 of record NC_135629.1, read on the forward strand.
TCATTTGACATCATATTTGATTTTTAGAAAATTATTTTTTAGTAAGCCATGGAAATCTGTCCCTACACATTTATTGTCATATTTTTCCCATAAACAAACTGATGAAATCTTTTTTCTTTATTGTCATTTCACCATTTTTCAATGTGAAAATAAAAGAAAGCTAAGTCTTGGTTTAAAATTGTTAAGCCTGTGATTTCTTTCTGCAGATGTTTGAATTTGTGTTTTTGTTTTATTTCAGAATGGGAAATGCGACCTCAAACTAAAGAATCAGCATCTCGCCAGGATTTTTTTGGAGGAAAAACAGCCATTGAAATACAAAAAGTAAGATTGATTAGTGATATTTTTTATATTCCACATTCAAAAAAGATTGGTGGTCCTGTTATAAAATTCAGTGCAAGTGTGAGACATTTGAGACCAGTGGCATTCACCATAGACAAAGTAATTCAGAGATACTCTGCATATGATGATTTGGGATTTATAATCCAAATCTATCGTGAAAATTGTTGCTTCCTAGATACTACAAGTAAATATTCCCAGATATATAACTCATTATTGAGTCTTTACACATTTTCATGAAATTTCAATGGAATGATAAGAGTAGCATAGATGGCATCAGTTTTTAGCAGAAGAGTTCCCTGATTCAATTTGAAAGAAATCAGCAGGAACTATATTTATGTAATAAAACTGGTAAGAGTCATCATCATCCTATTTCTTGCATTATAAGGTTGAATTTTATAATCAGTCTGAAAATCCTCAACTTTCATCCTTTTATTAACAGGAAAAGACCCACCATGGAGCAGAACTCTCTGACTGTGAACAAGGTAGAAAAGTCTTGAGTAAACATTTAAACCTTAAGACACATGTGAGAACTCAAAATAGAGGGAACACTTTTGAGCATAATCAGTACCGCAATGGCTTCCTTAACCCACAAAAGAAAAACTCTACTAGAGAGAAGCCTTCTGAGTTTAATCAGCGTGATAAAGTTTTCAGCCTGACTCCACATACAGCGTATGAGAGAACTAGTATGGCAAAGAAGACTTTTGAATGCAGGGACTGTGGGAAAACGTTCATTAGTCATTCACGCTTTCAGACACATGTGAGAACTCACAATGGAAGAGACCTCAATGAATGGAGGCAGTTTCTAAAAGCTTCAGTTTTCCCTGCAGGCCGTACTGAGCATGTGCAGACACATACTGCTCAAGAACTCCATGAATGTAAACAATGTGGGAAGTCTTATGCAGATTCCAAGTGCCTCAATAATCATATCATTCGACTTCACGCTGGAAGAAAACCTTTTGAATGTAGTGAATGTGGGAAAGCCTTCATTACATCCTCACGCCTTTATGTGCATTTGAGAATTCACACTGGAGAGAAACCCTATCGATGTAAAGAATGTGGGAAACACTTCCAGTGGCCCTCATTGCTTCGTAAACATGTTCGAACTCACAGTGGCGAGAAGCCCTATAAATGTCAGGAATGTGGGAAAGCCGTGAGTCGTTCCTCAGTTCTTAATGAACATTTGAGAATTCATACTGGAGAGAAGCCCTATAAATGTAAGGAGTGTGGGAAACACTTCGCTTGGCTGTCAGTCCTCCGTAAACATGTTCAGACTCACAGTGGTGAGAAGCCCTATAAATGCCAGGAATGTGGGAAAGCCCTCAGTAGTTCCTCAATTCTTAATGAACACTTAAGAATTCACACTGGAGAGAAACCCTATAAATGTAAGGAGTGTGGGAAAGCCTTCACTAATTCTTCACGACTTAGTGTACATTTGAGAATTCACACAGGAGAGAAACCCTATCAATGTAAAGAATGTGGCAAAGCTTTTGTTTGGCCCTCAGTCCTTAAAAAACATCTCCGAACACACAGTGGAGAGAAGCCCTATGAATGTGGTGACTGTGAGAAAGCCTTCAGTAATTCCTCATATCTTAATGAACATCTGAGACCCCATACTGCAGAGAAACCCTTTCGATGTGGTGAATGTGGGGAAGCCTTTAGGACTTTCTTATATTTTAATAGCCATTTGAGAAATCACTCTAGAGAGTAACCCTGTGAAAGTAAGTACTGTGACAAAGCTTTCACTAGTGCTCTCATCCTGATGTGACATTTAAGAATTAATACTGGAGAGAAACCATATTAATGTAAGGAATGTGAGAAAGGCTTCACTTGGTTTTCCAACCTTCAAAAACATACAAATTCAAAGTAAAGAGAAACCCTTTGTACAGAATATGGGAAAACCTTCAGTATTTACACATTTGAAGTCACACTGGAGATAAAGCCTGGGGGAAAGCCTTCACTATCTAATCAAGCCAAACTCAACATGTAAAAATTGATACCAGAGAGCAACCCTTTGAATTGTAAGGAATGTGAGGAAAACTTCAGTCATGGCCATGACTAAACACCTAAACACTAAGCACAATAAATTGAGGATTTATGTACATAATAAGCATGACAAAGTGTTATTCCAGTGTATTTCAAAAACATAAAAAGCGACATTGGAGGGAAAACTTGAATATGAGGACTATGGACAGGTCTACAGGTGTCCCATTGAATACATGAAAGAGCTCCTTAATTAGATGTCTATGAAGTTAAATGATGTGGGAAAGCAATCAGTCTCCTACAAACCATGCTGGAGGAGCACAGTTGAAGATGTATGGAACTCAACTTACAGGGTAGCTTCATAGATGTTTTTTGAACATGTGCCACTCTGCCCAGAGCATTTTTGAGAATGGTCTGGCTCTCTGCCCCTCATAGCAATGCTAGTCCAGTCTAGTTTCTATACCTGGTTTGCAGCCTTGCCCCATGTGGGACTATCACCGTTAGACTTAATGTTATACAAGCCACTGGGATCCTCTAGTGTATACTGACCTTGTCTAATATTGTGAAGATGGTGAGCAGTTGAATTTAGTTCATTGTTCAGAGTCCATCTGCAGTGCCTCATGCTGGCAAAGGTGGAGGATATGTGTCTAGATTTCCTGAAATGTTTCTCTCACACCTGATCTTTCTGGGTCAGGAAAGACTTTAGAAACAGTGAGGTTATACCCTGATCTCATAACTCTGGAAAGAGAGCGACATACTCAGTACTAGGTTAGAAAATATTTTTAACCTCAGACAGTGTGTGGAGAGATTGGGAACAGAGAATATTCTCTTGTTCTTAAATCACCATATCCTGGGAAAGCAATTCTATTCTTTGCCTGTGTTCAGAAACAGCTGCACCTAGCATGTGACATGGTGGTTAGTTTCACATCCCTTCACATGCTATGAGATAGGAAACCTTGTGGCTAGGACAGATCCTGATATTCTGATATACTTTATGCCACCACTGATAGAGACACAGAATCCATCAGAACCTTGTTTCAGTTTTGAGTTAACACATTTATGTACTTGTAACACTTGAGCAGCCTTTAGTTATGTCATGGGTGGCCTTGTAGGCTGCAGCAGTTTAATGTCACCTTCCTTCTGGCTTAAATCAGTAGAGTACACTTCAAATCAAATTTAATGATAAATCCTGATCAGATGTCACCTGGATATGGGGTACCTGGGTGTTTCAGTCAGTTAAATGTCCAGCTGTTGACGTCAGCTCAGTTCTTGATCTTAGGGTCTTGAGTTCAAGCCCTGGATTGGGCTCTGGGTGTGGAGCCTACTTAAAAAGAAGTGACCCAGATACACTCTTGTGTTTGGAGACTGGGATATGGAAGGGATTCTTTTGAATATGGCTGTAGTCTTAACTGCTTGGTGTGTGTTGGAATGTATAATACACTGACTGGCCTTAAGTATTGATATCTCAAAACCCATAAGTTGTAATTCCAGCAATCTGATACCCTCATCATTGTTATTGTGCTGATAACGTTAGCTGATCTCACTGAGCTCCTCTTTTCATACTTGGATTGTCTCCTCCTAAATAAGAATGTCTTCTTCATGGGAAAATATAAACCATTTTCCACCTGTAGGTCTTACTGCTCTGTGATCTTTTCCTATGGGAGAAGCCTGGCAGTCCAGCTCAGTTTTCTTGGTACATTCTAACCAGAGAAGCTTGATTACCTCAGGGGTGTGCACTGTGATCACACCCATGCTGAACTCCATCTACAGCCTGAGCAACAAGGATGTAATGAGCCTCCTGGAAAGGCTTTTTCACCTAGGAGAGGAGCTGTGATGGGCCACTGGCCTTAGAACCAAGAGGACATTGTGAGTCCCAAATGCAAACGTTGTGCATTTAAGTTTATGGTTATTCTCCTCTTGTAATAGATATATTTCTTTTCCTTTATTTCCAAAGAACCTGTGACTTGCTTGTATTTGTCTTTGTGTTTGTTTCTCAACAGCCTCTTCAGTAACTCCTTTGTTGCCTTTCTTCCCTAATTATAGCACCAAATTTCTGCCTTTGGTTGCACTTCCCATAGGCATTCCTGAGATGACCAACATTAGATGGGAAGCACTCAAATCAGATGCTGACATGGATTTCTCAAAAATCATCCTTTCAAATGTCAATATTCACATTCATTTACTTGGTTATTTTTCACATAAAGAAGTGGGATGAAAAGGATACTACAGTTGTAATCGAAGTGCTTGCCATTATCAAAATTGTGCTGTTTTACATGTATAATTTTATGGAATTAGGACATTTCATAGAGATTTTTCTTATTTACCTCATTTTCCACAAAAAGTTTGTGTTTGCAGTGGATTCTACCCTGGAAACGGTGATGTGATTTTGAACTTCCAGTGTAGGACTCTAGATTTGAGTGGTGCTGTGCTTAGGTGTTTTTATGTGGTATATTGCATAGGATAAGTCTGACATATTGCCTCCTTCTTTGCTTTCTGTCCTCTTTCATTCTTCCTTTTCCCTTACCTTTTAAAAAATACTTTATTAATTCCATGAGAGACAGAGAGAGAGGCAAAGACATAGTCAGATGGAGAAGTAGGCTGCCCGCAGGGAACCCAAAATGGGACTTGATCCCCAGACCCTGGAATCACACCCTGAGCCAAAGGCTTATATTCAACTGCTGAGCTACCCAGGCGTCCCCCCTTATTATCTTTGTTTCATTGCGTCTTTATTTTCCATTATTGCTAACAAGACCCAGGTGGAACCTACTTTTCTCAGTGCATGATTGGCAGCTGGTGGAGGGAAAGGAATGATAAATGGATGTTGAATGGATAGAGTATCCATTTGGAAATGTGAAAGCATTTGGAGATGGATAGTGGTTAACGGTTGCACAAAAACCAATGTACTTGGTGTCAGCTGAATAGAATTGTTCACTTGTTTAAAATGGTGATTCCTTTTTATGCATTTAAACAATAAAAAAGTGACAAAATGGAAAGAAATTTCTTCCTGATATCTTTAATTCCATAATGTAATGGACAACTGAAAATTTTCAGGAAAAAAAATTTAAGACTTTACTTATTAGAGCAAGAGAGCACAAGCAGGGGGAGCAGCAGAGGGAGAAGCAGGGTTCCTGCTGAGAAGGGAGCCCAATGCAGGGCTGGATCCCAGCACACCAGCACCATGACCTGAGCCAAATGTAGACGCTTAACCAGCTGAGCAACCCAGGTGCCCCTAGAGAAATATTTTAATATTAGCCCTCGACAGTGTAGACCAGGATCTCAAAATGTTGATATTGATGTTTTGATGTTTAATGATTTGTTGTAAGGGCTGTCCCATGTATTGTAGGCTTTCAAAAGATTCCTCATGTCAACCCACTAGGTGCTAGCACATAGTTGTGAAAACTAGAAATGATTTTAGACATTGCCTATTATGGTGTAGGAGGCCAAACCAGTCTGACTGGCAGCCACCGGATAACAATTCCATAGGTGCTAGAGTTGATGGTGGTAGCTTTTACCCTGATGGTAGTAAGAGGAAAAAGAAAATTGGGGGGAGGATAAAACATTAGTTTAATCTTGAAAACGGTGAGTTGAGGGACCTACAGAACACCTCATTGGTAATAGTATCTCATATCAGTTGTACTGGTGTGTTCATTGGTCTGCTCTGGTGCCAGTATAAATCAAAGACACACTTCTCTAGTTTGCTTCTCTCCCCTTCCCCAATATATATGCCACCATATGCAGCAAAGAATGAAAAGTGATCAAATACATTTTGGATACTACTGGCCTAGCCATCTTTTTGCTTTGATCTAGTGACATGATAAATTAGGACTTCCTTAAGATGAATACACTGAAATTCCTGCAATAGCAAGACAGGAGAAGATGAGGTTGGATACCTCCACAGCAACAATAATTAGGCAGCCTTCCATGAACAAAAGTGCCATTGCAGCAGTTTTGAAATCCAGGTCGGAAACTCAAAACCCCAGTAGAGCCCACAAACGAGGCTGATTTTGAGAAGGCAGACCTATACCCAGATGGCCAGCTCGCTGACTGTGGTCCCAGCTATACACCTGGAAACAGCCATTTACCCATCTAGACTTGGCTACAGCCCCATTTGGCCTTGGCACCAGCACCAACCCAGGCCCCAGAAAGACCCATCCACTCATGCCTCTCAGATAATAGGCCTCTGAGATGCAGACTAGGAGCAACCATCCTGTGACCCAGCTCCAGCCTCTCAGCTGTGGTCATCCCCACAAAGGAAGTCAGAAGGTGTGTCCATCTGTGTCCCTGGAGGCAGGCTGGCTTGCTTTGGTCTCCCTGCTGATCTTGAAGCAGCCCACAACCCAGCTTCAGACATATCCACAAAATAGGAGGAATCCTTTTCACCTAGGCACTCAGGGGAAGACTTGTCCATTGGTGCCCTCTGAGACACACCTGCAGAATTTGGGTCATGAATGTAATAAGCCCTAAGTTAGCTTTATGATGGCTCCAGTCCCTCTCAGTTGTGATCTGGGGCCATTTATGCCTGCCAAGTGACATGTTAGGAGCCCTACCTATCCACACAATCAGAAATATTACTGCTGTCTTTGGACCTTTAACTGATCCCGTTTCTTAGTGTCAGCTCTACTGACCAAGGTCCAGACAAGGTCAGTTGCCCTGGTAACAAGATTGTGTACCATGGACTCCAGAGCAGACCCAGCAGCAGCCATATGACCTGGCCTCAACCCCACCTGACTATGGTTCCAGAGGCAAAACCTATCAGTCCATGAACCCAACATGAGACCATGTTTATCCATGAAAACAGTCTATACAGTCTGAAAGAGATGTTTGTTCCTTCAATTACAGAGACACAAGTGACAAGCCCAATTGCCTGCAGACACAGCCAGCATACCATTAAGCAGCCTAAACTAAGCTGACAGATACAGGACTTACTGTACTGATGTGACACTGTAAAAACTGGAAGAGTAATTACTCAGATGTGCAGATATAAAGCAAAGAGGCAATAATCACAAAATTAGATAAACATGATAATTACCAATGGAAGTACCCCCAAGCTGAGCACCTACAGTGGTAAACACAGAAAACATTACCAAATTTTATATATTCACCGCTAAATACTGATTTTTATGACACTAAAAACTGATATGAACATACGCAAATGCAACACTAGTGCAGAAGCGTCTAGAGACTGATACAGGGATTTATTGTTTAATAAAGGTGGAATTTCGAATCTGTAGGTCAAGAGTAATTTGTAATTGGTACTGTATCAATTGGCCATCTTTTCTGGGGAAAAGAAGTGATTGGATCCACCACCTTACCCCACATGTTAAAATATATCCTATGAGGATTAATGATTTCAGTGTTTTTAAATGGATTATATTTAAGAAATAAACTATAAAATTTGTATATAATTGAGAGTTTGAAGGGATTTTTTTAAAACATATTGGGAAATCCAGATACAGTTTTTATTTTTTAAAATTTATTTGAGAGAGAGCACACAGGGTGGAGGAGGTAGAAAGAGTCCCAAGCAGACTGTGTTGAGTGCTGAGCCCTACATGTGGCTTGATCTCATGATCCTGAGATCAGGATTTGAGCTGAAACCAAGAGGTGGGCAGACAACTGACTTCACCACCCAGGCACCCCTTCAGATATAATTTTGAAAACAGGGGATCCCTGGGTGGTGCAGCGGTTTGGCGCCTGCCTTTGGCCCGGGGCGCGATCCTGGGGACCCGGGATCGAATCCCACGTCGGGCTCCCGGTGCATGGAGCCTGCTTCTCCCTCTGCCTGTGTCTCTGCCTCTCTCTCTCTCCTCTCTGTGCATTCTCATGAATAAATAAATAAAATCTTAAAAAAAAAATAAGTAAAGTGCTTAGAACAGTGCCCAGCGTAAAGAAAGCACTGTTAGGGTGTAAGTGTTAAAAAAAAAAAAGAAAAGAAAAGAAAAGAAAACACTTTTTTGCCTACATAAAGATTTGTGCAATAAAACATGAAACACTAATGTAGCAAAAAAGATATCAATAGATGCATACCAAACATTTAATGATGATCATGAGTAGTCTTGATGATATATGTTTTAAAAGATCTTTATTAACTGTACAAAGACAAGCCACTCAAAATCACAGCAAACATGATTGACAAAGTAACTTGAGAACCATTTCTGAATAAGTGAAGAATGCCCAGCGTCAGTGCTCACAAAACAAGAATAAAAATATGAAAAATATACAAAATATCATTACACTGAAAACAAGGAATCAATGATTAGAGTTTACCATTGTGTCCAACATAAACAAACAAAAAGGAAATAAAGCCTAGATATAAGGTTGATGGAATAGAGTCAATCAATATACTAGTTTATGAGTTAGGAAGAGATAAACACTGAAAAAAAATAAGATGCTAGCCATAAATCCCCATTTATTAGTAGTTACATTTTATTTTTTTTATTTTTTATTTTTTTTAAAGATTTTATTTATTTATTCATGATAGTCACACAGAGAGAGAGAGAGAGAGAGGCAGAGATATAGGCAGAGGGAGAAGCAGGCTCCACGCAGGGAGCCCGACGTGGGATTCGATCCCGGGTCTCCAGGATCGCGCCCTGGGCCAAAGGCAGGCGCTAAACCGCTGTGCCACCCAGGGATCCCCAGTAGTTACATTTTATTATGGACTAATGTTCCAAATGAAAGAAAAGGATTTTAAAATGTGGTTTCAAATAGATAAACTCCACATATAGTATGTAAAAAAGGAGACTATCACAAAACGTACAGGAAGATGAACAAATTAAGGAAAAACAAGCTGATGTAACTACTCTATAGTATTTGACCAACTTTGGGATGCCTGGATGGCTCTGCAGTTGAGGGTCATCCTTTGGCTCAGGTCCTGATCCCGGGGTGGAGGATCGAGTCCTGCATCAGACTCCTTGCGGGGAGCCTGCTTCTCCCTCTGCCTGTGTCTCTGCCTCTCATGAGTAAATAAATAAAATCTTAAAAAAAAACAAACAAACAAAAAAAACAAAACCAACTTCATGAATAAGGAGAGTAGGGGCCCTATTCCCTTCTTGCTTTTATCACAAGGAAACCTCTTGGGCAAGAAACTGCATTACTGTATTGCAGATACTCATGTCTTCACACACAGCCTGGCCACCATTGTTCTCCCTCTCCCAGAAATCCATGACTCTATTAACATGTCATTCCCATAGCCAGAATTCTTGAATGTGTGATTTGATATTCCCTTTCAAGGTCTTAAGTTAGCTTGTCACTATCTCATGGATGTTGGCAGAGGAGCTGAGAACGGACATCAGAGACAAAGGCCATAACTGACTTGTGGTATACCCAGCAGCATGAGCCTCAGCATGTGTGAATTGGCTCCCTTTGTCTCCATGTCTCTCAGGAGTTCCAAAGGGTCCACATGGGTGTCCCCATACACCCTGGGTACTGAAGGTGAGGAATGCTGAGCTTGTAGAACCTACTTTATTTAAAGTAGTAAGCAAAACTCCGTTTTCTCAATGAGAGAGATCTCATCTTTTCAAGGTTCCTCACTGCAAAGGTACATCTAACAAATGGCCCAGAGAAAGAGTGATCAGGGACTTGCATTCTTCCCAGGTAAAAAAGGGAATGAGAGCAAGAGAGAAAGGTGCACAGGTGATTCTTCTCCTATTCAGGATTGATTGTGAACCTTGATTTGGATTTTTTTTTTTTATACAACCCACACAATTTATTAACCAAATTGAGGCTGTTGGAGTGACCACTCTCAATTTTCATTCATTCCTACCTGCAACACCTACCTTCATCCCGTTCTATTAAAAAAAAGTGAATTTGTGTCACCGAGGCTGTTTTCACAGCACATGGATGGAATGACAAGCACAAAGTCAGGCCTCATCACCGTGACACTTATTGCTTGAGCTACAAAGATGATAGGGTCATTTTGCCAGACTGTGGTGCTGGATATAGGGGCAGAAGAGCCTATTATTCTCACTTTCTTGCTGCACAGCTTGAGTAGAAGGGCCTCTCCAGTTGGTAGGGTGGTGTTCACAGGGTGTCTCATATTACTAGGTGTAATTTCACCTTTTCTCCATTCGTCATCCCATGCTTCATCCTGAGATTTCATGGGCTAGGATCAGGTGAGAGAGGGACACAAGATCCTCTCTCCACAACTGAAAGACTTATTTTACATCCCCTACCCTGGCCAGTGTGATTCAATGTAGATGGTCTCAATGAGCATTTTTTAGGAATAAATATTTTTGTTTATTATTTATATGTGTGTGTGTCTGAACTATGCCCAACATGGGGCTCGAATGCACAACCCCAAGCCCAAGCACTGTACTTCTAAAAATATATTTGAGTATTCTCACTCATGAAGAAGGTGGGGTGGATATTTTGAAAACAAGTGCCTTGCAGTTAATATTGAAATTTGTTCCTTATGCTTCCACAGAATATTTTTTTTAAGTAAACCATATGCCTAACAGGGGGCTTCAACTCACAACCCTTACATTTCTGTGATACTGTGACACCTCCTTTTATATATTTAATTTTATCTTTTTTGCTGAAGGTCTATTTTGTTTATCATTTCAAAAATTCAGCTCTTAGTTTTATTGATCATTTTTATTACCTTTTTTGCCTCTGAAATATTTCCTTTCTGATCATTGTTGCTTTCTTCCTTCTACTACTTTTGGGTTTCATTTGTTCAAGTTTCTTGAGGTGTAAAGTTAGGTTATTTATTTGTGTTTTGATGTTTATGACTTTTCTTCCTTCCTTACTCCATTTGTTATCTCCTGACAGTTGGTAATGGGTCCAGAATAGTGGTTGGTGAACTCTGTCTGAAAAGGACCAAATAGGAAGTATGTTTTGCTTTGCTGGACAAAAAGTCTCGAATTAGTTCTACCTTAGTAGTGTAGAAGTAGCCATAGATCTTAGTAAATAGGGACACCTAGGTGGCTCAGTGGTTGAGCATCTGCTTTTGGCTCAGATTGTGATCCCAGGGTCCTGGGATCGAGTCCCACATTGGGCTTCCCGCGGGAAGCCTGCTTCTCCCTTCTGCCTGTGTTTCTGCCTCTGTCTCTCATGAATAAATAAATAAATACATTTTTTTAAAAAAAGATCTTAGTAAATAAAATGGTATAGCTGTTTCCCCATAAAACTTTATTTACAAAAACGATAAGATTAAATAAAAAAGAGAAGGTGTCACAATATCATAGAAACGTAAGGATCCTAAGGGACTACTAAGGAAACAGCTGTACATAAAGATCAAAAACAAAAACAGAAACAGGGCAACCTGTAAAAAAATGGATAAATTCCTAAAAACACAACCTCCTAAGACTTCATCATGAAGAGACAGAAAATTTGAGCAGAGCCATTAAAGAGAATCAAGAATAAAAAACCTCTCACTAAAAAAGGTCCAGGACCAGAAGTCTTCACTGGTGAATTCTATCAAACATTTAAAGATGAGCACCAATCCTTCTCAAACTCTTCCAAAAAATAGGGGAGAACACTTGCACACTTATTTTATGATGCCAGCATTACCCTGATTCCAAAACCAAATATACCACCAAAAAAGGGGCCACTATCCCCAACAAACAGATACAAAGATCCTCGAGGAAATATTAGCAAACCAAATTTAGAAACATATCAAAGGGGTCTAATACTATGGATCAAGTGGGATTTATCCATGGAGGCAAGGGTGGTTCTGATGGAGGAGGAGAAGGCAAGCTGAGGACAAAGCAGAAGCTGACACCCCGCAAGCTCCTGGTACCCCCCACTCCCGGGTGGGATATGTGTGATATTCCTCCAGGAACACTTCCAACTACCTTAATGTCAATGTCTTGCTAGAGGGGAAAATGTTACTCTGATAACAGCAAAGCCTCCAGTATCTTGTGGGTCCTCTTTAGCCTATGAAAGTCCTCCTGGACACCTCCCTTTCCTTCCCTCCCCAGCTCCCAGGTATTTCATCAGCTACCCCTCACAGCACCGCTGCAGCACCTCTTTCCGTCCACAGCCCAGTTCATGTGCTTTAATAAAACCACCATTTTGCACCAAACGCTTCTCAAGAAATCTTTCTTGGCCATGGCAGACTTCACCCCACCCCTACATTCAAAAACTACATCAATACAACCCCCCAAAAGCGCCCATTACATTTCCCCATTCACGTCCAGCCCACGAGGGCAGTGCAGACCAGGGATTTCTTTCTTTTCTTTTCTTAAAGATTTTATTTATTCATGAGAGACACAGAGAGAGGCAGAGACACAGGCAGAGGGAGAAGCAGGTTCCCCGCAGGGAGCCCCAGGCGGGACTCGATCCCGGGTCTCCAGGATCACGACCTGAGCCGAAGGCAGATGCTTAACTGCTGACCCACCCGGGCGTCCCTGTTTTTCTAAAGTTGTTTTTTGTTTTGAGTCATCCCCACACCCAAGGTGGGGTTGGAACTTACCACCCGAGATCAAGAGCGGCACACGCCACCTACCGAGCCTGCAGGCTCCCCACGCGCTAGGTCTCCCAGCAGGGCTCCGGGAGGCCTGGAACAAACTCTTGCAACTTCTTCCCTTTCCCTCCCCTTGGCTTCCCAAAGCCGGCCTGCGCAGAGCCACAGCCGAAGCGAAACCGCGCCAGGGACGGAAAAGACGTTGGCGCTTGCGTGACGCCACTTCCGCTTCCTGCCTGAGGCCGGAAGGGGCGGGGCACCGCTTTCCGGTGGCGTCCCTAGTCCTACCGCCTCAGGCGGGAAAGTTCTGGTTTCCTTCGGTGTGGATGTGGGTGGGCTGGTCTGGTACAGGCGCGGGTGGGGCCTGGAATGGAGCGGGGTGGGGAGCGGGCCGCCTGGGTGGCTCGGCGGTTGAGCGTCTGTCTGCCTTCGGCCCAGGGCGTGACCGTGGAGATTGTATCTGCCTGTGTCTGTGCCATTGTCTGTGTCTCTCATGAATAAATAAAATCTTTAAAAAAAATACAAGGAATGGAGCGGGCCGGAGAGGTAGGTGGCTGGAATGGGGAACACACCCAGTGCCCGTTAGGAATGCGGAGTATTTAAGCTGGAAGGGCGAGCGCGCAGGTGGGCGAGCACCCCGCAGCAGGCAGGGAAGGCTGCGGCCCCTCCTCCCCTCGTTCCTGGAGCCCTTAGACGAGTCTCCCGTGCTTGACATTCTCGCCAGTCCTGAAAGTGGTCTAGCTTCTATTTGGGCGCCATGCTAAACTCCAGTAAGTGACTCCTTTGGATGTTCAGTTAATGGTTTTCTGCACATATCCTTGCCACCCCTTCTAGTGTGTAATTGTCTTTGTATTTTTATTTTTGAAATAGCACTAATAGACCAGGAATTCTTCACTTCTCAGGAATACATCTGAAGTGTCTCCAGTAGTCATGTTTGCTGCGATTTTCAGTGGACGGTTTTTGTGAAATTAATAAGGGTGTTTAAACCCTGATTTGATATTATTTTTTAAAAATATTTTATGTGACAGAGTCAGAGGGCACAAGTGGAGGGAATAACAGAGGGAGGGAGAGGGAGAAGCAGGCTCCCTACTGAGCAGAGAGCCAGATGTGGGGCTTGATCCCAGGACCCTAGGATCATGACCTGAGACAAAGGTAGATGCTCAACTGACTGAGCCACCAGGTGCCCCTAAACCCGGATTTTAAGAAATTTTATTAAGATAAGATGTTCAGGGGGATCCCTGGGTGGCGCAGCAGTTTGGCGCCTGCCTTTGGCCCAGGGCGCGATCCTGGAGACCTGGGATCGAATCCCACATCGGGCTCCCGGTGCATGGAGCCCGCTTCTCCCTCTGCCTGTGTCTCTGCCTCTCTCTCTCTCTCTGTGACTATCATGAATAAATAAAAATAAAATCTTTAAAAAAAAAAAGATAAGATGTTCATGTGCATTATCAAATATATCTTATGGGATCTATTAAATTGATAATTTTTGCTACATTAATATTTCATCTGTGGCTGTACAAAATACTAAATTTATGTAGCCAAAAATTGTTTTTTAAAAATGTTTCTTGCCTTGCCTTTAAATGTCTTCAAACTGTGTACACCGAATTTGCTTCTTACATTAAAGACATTTTTTAAAAAGTTAAAAACATAAAGACATTTAAATCTTTACTCCTCATAGAGTTTACTTCATGTGCTGTGAAGTAGTGGATCAATTATTTTATTTTTTATTTTATTTATTTTATTTTATTTTTTTTATTATTTTATTTTATTTTATTTTATTTTATTTTATTTTATTTATTATTATTTTTTAATTATTTTATTTCCTCCAGAAAAGATGGGCCAGTTGTACCACTTACCAGTAAACTTTTGACCTGGTCATGTGAAATTACATCTATATTAAATAAATTCCTATATGTGCCGGTATAAATTTCTAGACTCTTATGTGTCAGTAATACTAATGCCATATCATAACTTTTAAAAAATTATAATAGCTCTAGTATGTAGTGTTAAAAAATATAATGACGGCTAACATATATTGGACCTTACTGCTCTAGGTGCTTCAGAGACACATTTTTTTATGCTTCTAATGATGCAGCTATACCATGGGGGGTTTTTGTGTTATTTTGGAACAGCTTTATTGAGCTATAATTCACAAAACCTACAATTTGTGCATTTGAAACTTTAATATTCAATGTGTGTGTGTATGCTTTTTAAAATTTCAGAGTTGGGCAACTAGCACAATTTTAGAACCATTTTTGTCCCTCCAGAAGAATTCTTTGGCTGTCATAATCCCATTTCCCTCCTCTCTTAATGTGTATCCATGAATTATTTTCTGATTCTATGGATTTGCCTTGTCTGAACATTTCATGTAAATGAAATCATAAAATCCTCTGCCAATAACTTTTCACTTAGCATGTTTTCTTTTTTTTTTTTAAGGATTTTATTTATTCATGAGACACACACCCACACACACACACACACACACACACACAGAGGCAGAGACACAGGCAGAGGGAGAAGCAGTCTCCATGCAGGAAGCCCCACGTGGGACTCGATCCCGGAACTCCAGGATCACGCCCTGAGCCACCCAGGGATCCCACTTAGCATGTTTTCAAGGTTCATATGTGCTGTAGTGCATATCATTCTTTTTTATTGCTGAATGATACTCCATTGTATGAATATACTACATGTTATTTTCATATTTATCAGTTGATGCACATTTGGGTTGTTAACATTTTGTGGGTATTACGAATAATGCTGCTCTGAACATTCATTTATTTTTGTGTGTGTGCATATTTTAATCTTTCCTGGGTATTGTATTAGCCAGAGTTCTCCAAAGAAATAGAACATATAACCCTGAACTTTATGGTAAACCCAGAAACATCTATTATACACACACACATATAATGGACATAACATACATTATTTGTATTTATACACACACAACACGACTTTTATATAAGGAACCACTTATGTGGCCATGGAGGCTGAGATGTCTCACAATCTACCATCCCCAGTTGAGAGACCTATGAAAGCAGGTGGTGCCATTCAAACACCTGAGAGCAAGGCTGCCAAAGGTGTAGATTTCCGTCTGTCTCAGAGCTCGAGAACCAGGAGTACCAAGAGCAGGAGATCACTATCCCAATTCAACAATCAGACAATAAAAGAACTCAATCTTCTGCTTTTTTATTCCATTCACACTCTAAATCCAATTGGATGATGTCCACCCATGCTGGGGAGGGTGATATGCTATGTTCAGTCTATTGATTCAAATGA
This sequence comes from Canis aureus, assembly GCF_053574225.1. Taxonomy (NCBI): domain Eukaryota; kingdom Metazoa; phylum Chordata; class Mammalia; order Carnivora; family Canidae; genus Canis; species Canis aureus. The sequence goes on from NC_135629.1 coordinate 52,511,288, forward strand.
TAATCTCCTGAAACATGCTCACAGACACCCAGATGTTACATTTAACCAGATATCTAGGTATTCCATGACATAGTCTAGTTGACACATAAAATTAATTACCACAGGTATCTACCTAGGAGTGGAATTGCTGGACCATATAGTAATTATGTATTTGACACTTTGAAGGACTACCAGACTTTTCCAAAGTGGCTGCACCATTTTACATTCTACCCATCAATGTAAGAGTTATTTCCCAATATCACTTGTTAATTTTTGTTTTTATATATTAGCTATCCTAAGTGGTGAGAAGGGGTATCTCCTTGTGATTTGGGTTTGCAATTTTCTACTGACCACTGATGTTGAGGGCTAGTATCTTTTCTTATATTTGTTGCTATTTGTTTGTCCATGGAGAAATGTATCTCCAAATCTCTTGTCCATTTAAAAATTGCATTATTTGTCTTTTTAGTATTGACTAGCAAGATTTCTTTGTATATTCTGTATTGAAGTTCCTTTTTGCATTATGAATTGCAAATATTTTCTCCCATTCCATGAGTTGTCTTTCACTTTCTTGATGTGTCCTTTGGAGTACAAAAGCATTTTAATGTTGATAACTGATCTCTGAAGATACAAAAGATCTTAATTTTGATAAGGTACAATCTGTTTTTTCTTTGATTGCAAGGTGCTTTCGGTATCACGTCTAAGAAACCATTGCCAAATTCAATGTCATGAAGCATTCCTCTTATGCTTTCTTTTAGGAATTTTGCAATTTTGTTTCAATGGTTCATCTTTGTTCCATTAGTTTTTGTATACAGTATAAAGAGAGGGAAAGCATTAACATTCCAGTGCTTCATCACATATGGTTAGCAGTGCTGTTTGCACAGTCCAGGAACTCTTAACTGCTCTTTACTCAGTTAATACCAAAAGATAGATATAGTTATTTGTTCTCAATTTTTGAAACAGGCAAAATTAAATTATGAAGAGAAGCAGTAGAAATAAGCACCTTTTTTTATTAGTTATGTTTATATAAGTTTCAAACCATGAAGGCCAGTTTTATTTTTTTTTAATAAAATAATTTTTTATTGGTGTTCAATTTACCAACATACAGAATAACACCCAGTGCTCATCCCATCAAGTGTCCCCCTCAGTGCCCGTCACCCACTCACCCCCACCCCCCGCCCTCCTCCCCTTCCACCACCTCTAGTTCGTTTCCCAGAGTTAGGAGTCTTTATGTTCTGTCTCCCTTTCTGATATTTCCCACACATTTCTTCTCCCTTCCCTTATATTCCCTTTCACTATTTTTTATATTCCCCAAATGAATGAGAACATACACTGTTTGTCCTTCTCCGATTGACTTACTTCACTCAGCATAATACCAGTTCCATCCACGTTGAAGCAAATGGTGGGTATTTGTCGTTTCTAATGGTTGAGGAATATTCCATTGTATACATAAACCACATCTTCTTTATCCATTCATCTTTCGATGGACACCGAGGCTCCTTCCACAGTTTGGCTATTGTGGACATTGCTGCTATAAACATCGGGGTGCAGGTGTCCTGGCGTTTCATTGCATCTGAATCTTTGGGGTAAATCCCCAACAGTGCAATTGCTGGGCCATAGGGCAGGTATATTTTTAACTCTTTGAGGAACCTCCACACAGTTTTTCAGAGTGACTGCACCAGCTCACATTCCCACCAACAATGCAAGAGGGTTCCCCTTTCTCCGCATCCTCTCCAACATTTGTTGTTTCCTGCCTTGTTAATTTTCCCCATTCTCACTGGTGTGAGGTGGTATCTCATTGTGGTTTTGATTTGTATTTCCCTGATGGCCAGTGATGTAGAGCATTTTTCCATGTGCCTGTTGGCCATGTCTATGTCTTCCTCTGTGAGATTTCTCTTCATGTCTTTTGCCCATTTCATGATGGGATTGTTTGTTTCTTTGGTGTTGAGTTTAATAAGTTCTTTATAGATCTGGGAACCTAGCCCTTTATCTGATACATCATTTGCAAATATCTTCTCCCATTCTGTAGGTTGTCTTTTAGTTTTGTTGACTGTATCCTTTGCTGTGCAAAAGCTTCTTATCTTGATGAAGTCCCAATAGTTCATTTTTGCTTTTGTTTCTTTTGCCTTCGTGGATGTATCTTGCAAGAAGTTACTGTGGCCAAGTTCAAAAAGGGTGTTGCCTGTGTTCTCCTCTAGGATTTTGATGGAATCTTGTCTCACATTTAGATCTTTCATCCATTTTGAGTTTATCTTTGTGTATGGTGTAAGAGAATGGTCTAGTTTCATTCTTCTGCATGTGGATGTCCAATTTTCCCAGCACCATTTATTGAAGAGACTGTCTTTCTTCCAATGGATAGTCTTTCCTCTGAAGGCCAGTTTTAACACATACTGAGCCATATTAATTATTCTAAGTGTCCACAGAATCACATTTTATCAAGGAATAAAGGCAAAGACCTTTAAATTTATTTTTCATCATTATCAGGGCATTTGTGCTTAAGATGGGATATTTTAGGGTAATGGGTACAATAGCTATGGGAAATTTAGACATGACTACAATTGCAGGGAAGTACACCTGTTTTCCTCTATTTTAATTATTTTTTATTGATTATAGGAGAAGTAATGTTTAAATTTAGTGGGGTTCTTAGATATAGCCATAATTTGAACCCTGGTATTGATTACAATTTTGAAGCCTTGTCAATTAGTATAGTTTAGCAAAGTTAAGTTTAATTTAGAACTTACATTGTGGAGGCACAAAAGCACGGTGCCACTCTTATCTTTTTGATAAGTAAATATTTTCATATATAAGTTGTTACATTTTTATATATATGATAATTATATGTAAAAATTTTTATGTAAGTTTTAAACTTGAATACATAAACTAGGTTTTCAACTGGCCCAAATTATGGATCTTTTTAAAATATAGTTTTGTGTGTATATTTATAATTTACATATATACATTATGTTAAATATTACATATGTATATAACTTACTTTACCTTTTATTTTCTTCACTATATATATGGGTTTATTTTTCATTATTGTCTTTTTTTGAGATTTTATTTATTTGTTCATGAGAGACACAAAGAGAGAGGCAGAGACACAGAGGGAGAAGCAGGCTCCTTGCAGGGAACCTGATGTGGGACTCAATCCCAGGACTGGGATCATGCCCTGAGCCAAAGGTAGATGCTCAACTTCTGATCCACGCAGGCACCCCTCATTATTGTTTTTAAATCAGTAAGCAACTGAAGACTAACATATTTCTTAGACCCAACGAATATTTGATACATAAAATTTAAAGTTCTCGTTCTTTGGGAAGGGAGGGATTACTTGGTAATCCTGCTGCTATACTTTTTTTCTTTTGGTCTCTTATCTTTCCCCATTTTTTTTTTTTTTTTACATATTTACCTATAAGTTCCTGATGATCCTGAGTGGCTCTTTGCTATGGCCTCTATTTCTAGACTGTCCCTTTCAACCGCAGAGGGACTACAGTCTCTTTTCAAGAGAGCAGTATAGGGGAATCCCAATTTTATAACATTTGGTTTTCAAGAAGATGCTCTTAGAAGTTGATAGGTAGTGGCACTCAAGAGAGCCCATGCTCATTGACCAGGAGACAAACTTTATTGAGTTGAGAAACCTCCTGAGCTTTCTTAGGGGGAGCAGGGAAAAAAATGTTCTTACTCTTTTCCCTCTTTCATTAAACATTTATCTCATTCATGGGTGAGATCCCTCATATCCCACCAGATTGGCAGAGGAACAAATCATGACAGAAATGAAGCAAGGAACAACAGAGACATATGTGAGGGCTGCTGTTGTCTTTGGCAGGGAAGGGTGCTGAGGACCTCCTGATCTCTTCGTCCTCCATAGGAGATGTACTGGCTGAGGAGATCCCCCTTTGGAGTTTCAGGGACCACCACCACATAGTGCTGAGGAAAGGTAAGTTGTTTCTGGTTGTCCTTACATACTGGTAAGGAGAAAATGTTATCGGCTAGGTCAATAATTCACATTAATACCAAGTGAATTATAACATTATTAGGGAAGAAAAATGGGCACTATTTAAGAATGAAAGGACAGGGGCACCTGGGTGGCTCAGTCAGTTAAGCATCTGCCTTGGGCTCAGGGTCCTGGGATCAAGCGCTTTAACAGGTTCCCAGCTCAGTGGGGGTGGGGGGTCTGCTTCTCCCTCTCCCCCTGCTTGTGCACTCTCTGTCTCTCAAATAAATAAATCTTTATTTTTTTAATTTTAATTGTTATTTTTTATAAATAAATCTTTAAATAAAGAATGAAAGGACAATTTATCAGAAATATAAAATGACAACATTTATATGCTTCTAGCTATAGTGACTCAAGGTAAAACAAATGAGAATTAAAAAAAGAAAACAATCTGACCATCCACAGTAATAGTGACACATCTTAACATACCGCTTTCAATAAAGGACAAATGAAAGAAGGTTTGTAATGATACAAATTTTAAGAACAGTAAGATCATCCATCAGACACAATGAGAACTGATTAGACCAAATAATTACAGAACAGGCATTGTTTTCAACCATACTTAAAGGATTCACAAAACTTGACCACATATGAGAGATTATCAGTTAACTGAAATCCCTTGTAACAGAATCTTCCCTCCAGAGTGGTTTGCATCAGTTAAGGAGTTTATTTTTCTCTTGTTACATGAAGCCCAGAAATAAGCAACACAGAGTTGGTACAACCAAATAATACTGTATGTCCCTGTTGTATAATCAGTAGCTTCTGACTATGATCCTCTTGGTCTGTTTTCTAGGAGAGAAAATGAGATGAGACCACAGGGGAAATGGTGAAGCAAAAATGCCAGACGAGACACTCCCATTGCCATGGGCTTCTTTAGAGCCCACAAGCAGTCACCTTTGCCTGTTTCTCACTGAACAGAGCCAGTGGCTCATGGGCATTCACAGCGGCAAAGAAAGTCGAGACCTTAAAAAATTGTCCACACTGCCAACTTAAACACAGTTGTAGTTTTGTTACTTTTAGGAAAGGGAGGGAGGAATGGATCGAAGATACTTGTATCTGAGACCACAAGCAAGTCTCCAACAATTTTCTGTTTGAATAATGTCATACAGAATCTGTATCATGAAGAACATACATTTGTGTATAATGTAATTAAATTAGGAATCTATAAAAAATAACTAAAATATGTAGAGTCTGCACATTAAAAAATACATTTCTAAATAGCCTATAGGTCCAAGACATCTTGATGATGATTGGACAACATTTAGTACTAAATTCATGGTAAAAATATTATCATCAAAACTTTTGTGATGTAGATTAAGTGCCATATAACTTTTAATACTCATCGGTTAACAGACTTTCAGGATGAAACATTCACTGATAAAAGACAATCACAGAACGGTAACATTTGTAAGATTGGTCCCAGGGTAGCATAAGTCAAAAATTGTGCCTGCAGGCTTTCTATATTAGTCACAACAGGGCTGCTCTCCAGTGTGAGTTCTAAAATGAAGAATGAGTTGTGAAGGCCTAGTTAAGGCTTTCTTCTAGTCATTTCATTCATACTTTCTGCCCAGTATGTATTCGTTTGTGCATTATAAGATTAGTGCTGGTGCTGAATGCCTTCCCACACTGAACACACTGATAGGGCTTCTCTCCTGTGTGAGTTCTCACATGTACTCTTAAGCAGGAAGAATTCCTAAAGGCCTTCCCACATTCTTTACACTCATAGGTTTTCTCTCCAGTGTGAGTTCTCTTGTGCACAATGAGGTAAGAGCCTGTGCTGAAGGATTTTCCACACTGACTACACTCATAAGGTTTCTCTCCAGTGTGAGACCGTGTATGTTTCTTAAGGGATGACTGGTCAATGAAGGCTTTCCCACAGTCACTGCATTCATAGGGCTTCTCTCCAGTGTGGGTTCTCATATGCTTCTGAAGGGATGAAGGAACAGTGAAAGCCTTGCCACATTCCTTACAGTCATAGGGTTTCTCTCCAGTGTGAGTCCTTTTGTGCACATTAAGATGAGAGCTCTGGCTGAAGGATTTTCCACAGTGATTACACTCATAAGGTTTCTCTCCAGTGTGAGATCTCACATGCTTTTTAAGGGAAGACTGAAAAATGAAGGCTTTCCCACAGTCACTACATTCGTAAGGCTTCTCTCCGGCATGAGGTCTCACACATTTCTGAAGGGACAAGGGGCTGGCGAACACCTTCCCATGCTCATTACATTCTGAGCTTTCCTCCATGGTACACATTGTTTTGTGGACACTATGGGAAGCTCTTTCTCCATAATCACTGCAATCACAGAGTTCCTCTCCAGTAGGTATTTGCACATGTACTGAAAAGGAAGGATGTAAGCTGAAGGACATAAGACACTGACTACACGTGTGAAATTTCTCTCCTGTGAGAGTCCTTAAGTGTTTCCTAAGGAATCCCTCTTGGTTGAAAGATTTGCCATGATCATTAAATTCAAGAGCTTTCTCTCCACTGTGAGTACTTACATGACTGCTAAGAGTTGAGGGATGGCCAAGGTCTTTCCCATATTCTTTATATTTGTAGCATTTCTCTCTCTCACAATATCTTGTACACGTAAAGCGATAGTTCTTTCTGAAGAATTTTCCACAATGATCAAATTCCAAGGGTTTCTTACCAGGTTGAGTTAGTGCCTGCAGAGCAAGGAGTAAGTGGTGACTAAAGACCTTATCACTTTCTTTATACTCATGAGAATTCTTCATGTGCAATCTGCCATACATAGGAAGTACATGATTACAACTGACATTTTTACTATTTTCGTGGTATGTATGTGATTTTTTTTTCCTATTAGAGAGAGAGGGGGGCAGAGACAAAGGCAGAGGGAGAAGCAGGTTCCTCGCAGGGAGCCTGATGTAGGACTCGATCCGGGGACTCCAGGATCATGCCCTGGGCTGAAGGCAGACGCTAAACCACTGACCCACCCAACCATCCCTGGAATCACATTTAAATAATGTTTACTTTTTGGTATTCTTTGTGAGGCAGAAAGTGTTGGGCTTGGTTTAGAGATTTCCCTAATTTTATGAGATTCAGGAAGACTCTCCTGAAACAGCTTCCTGGTGAGCAAATGCCACGCCTCACTGCCTCCCCTCATTTGGAAGCTGGTACTTTAACTCAATGGCATTCACAGACTTCTACTGTAAAAAAACAGGAATTATTCCTACTGAATCTTACCGTTTTTATGCCATTGCAAGTTTTTTCCCCAGGAACATTCTGCATAGGAATTCCATCTTTTGATTTCAGTTGTATATTCCAATCTGAAATTGAAAATTTTTATAACTATTGGGATAAAAAATAGGGATAACAGAAAAAAGGAGGTAGGCACCCTATGGATTTGTTTTCAGTAACATTAAATACAGAAGGGAAATGATGAAAGAGAAGATGTAACGTGTGATGAGAGGAACTGTTCTAGGAATGTGGCTCTGGGAGAAGATGACAATGATAGGAACAAGCAATGGAAATGGGAAAGGATTCTGAAGGTTTGAGATACTAGAGTGTATTACCTGGAAAGTAAAGTAGGGAGAATGGAACAAAAAGTATTCAAGGAAATATCAAATTGAAAGTGGAATTAAAACAGCCTTTTCTCTGAAACCACAGGAAAATGTGAATGAATGGCAAGATGGAAAGCTCAAGTAATGGCCTCTTTATCCCAAAACCGACGCTCCCGAATGGATCATCCCTCACCATGGCTCCTCCATGTAATGACTCCTTTTTGCCTGGGGCTCACCTGTACAGGCACTTTGGACAATTCCCCCCTCCTCTGGACCCAGTGCTTCCTGCTCCACCTCCGTGATCAGACTGTGTTTGCAGAGAGGATACCCTGCTCATGGAGAAAGATGTGTGAGGTGGAGGAACTGTGAAGGAGATAAGAAATCTGTCCACAAAACTGATTCCAATACTTTGATACTGAGGAAGATAGGCAAATACAACTTCAGGAGTGACCCAAGAATCAGATCTTTTACAAGGTCCCCAAAACAGGTATCTACGTATCTGTTCACAGATATACCTATGTATGCCCTGTTCATAGAGAACTGACCCTTGAAATCCAAGCCCAAGAGCAGAAACATATGGCAAATTACCTAAATCTTGTAATAATAATGAAAAATGAAATCAGTCGATTTTTTACAGGAAGCCATAAGACTGCTCTACAAGGACAGGCGCCATTCATTTTATGTTTGTCATGTATTACCATTCTTTTCACAAATTCTAGAACATGGTATGTCAGGAAGGACTGTCTGCTGCATGAAGAAATGAGAAAATTAATGAGGCCAATCTTACCCAGAGAGGCTAGGTTCCTAAAGTTCTCCAGCATCACATCTCTGTACAGGATTTTCTGAGCATGGTCCAGCAGTGCCCACTCCTCCTGAGAGAAGTCCACCACCACTTCCTCAAAGGTCACGGAATCCTGAAACATCACAAACATTCTGGCTCAGCCAAGGCTCATTTCCAACAATGTAGCAAAGGAATGGTAGGGGAGGCTGCCAGCAATGGGGAAGGAGACCAACACATAGATTTCATTATCTGACCCAAGGCTCAGTTCTTTCACTCTCCCTGCCTGGACCATCTCATCCAGACTCATGTTTTTAGTAGCTTGTCTAATACATGGTTTATCTGATCTTTCCACCACTAGGTTTCGAGGCCTCTTCCAGTCTTAGTCAAGACCAAGTATAGATTGACTGTACTACAGGATGAGAAAAATACTTGAAAAATGAATGGATGATTTTCCTAGTGAAAAAAATCTCTTTTCCTTCATAGCATCCAGCAGAATATGGAACAAATACTTAACCTGGAGGAAGATCTGGAAAAAAAGAAATCAACAAATATTATAGTAATAGAAGCCTGTCTTAGGGATTCTTTGTCTCATTCTAAGAACCCCAAAGAACTGGGGAAGCCTGAGGCCAGCTCAGTTGAAGCTGTGGGTCATGGGCAAGAGATGTGTCCTTTGGGGGGATCCCTGGGTGGCGCAGCGGTTTGGCGCCTGCCTTTGGCCCAGTGCGCGATCCTGGAGACCCGGGATCGAGTCCCACATCGGGCTCCCGGTGCATGGAGCCTGCTTCTCCCTCTGCCTGTGTCTCTGCCTCTCTCTCTCTCTCTCTCTCTGTGACTATCATAAATAAATTAAAAAAAAAAAAAAAAAGAGATGTGTCCTTTGGGAACAGCAATGTTTTTTGGAAACAGAATAATTTCCTCAGTACCTGTGACCAGGTTGTCAGCAACCTGGCAGCCATTCTTCCTCTTGTATGTCTCCCGCCTTACCAGACAAGGTTCTGAGCAAGCAGACCTAGAGAAGAAAGAAGCCAGGAGAGTCCAGGCTTGACAAATATTCACCACTTACAACCTAGAAGCTTCCTCATACTAGCTTCAGACAGACCACACTCACACACATACACATGCACACATACATACCCACTGTATAGTACACTGTTCGGACTGTATCTCCCTATCCAAGAACAGCTAGGAATTAGAAATATAAGATGCACTTATTTTTAGTTTTTGAACTTTTTTCTAGACGGAACTACTAAAAATGTCTACAATCAATAGGCATTGTGAAGAGCAATGAGCCACTCTCCTACCAATATGCCTCTAAATGTCAGTAGTCTTCCCATAAAAGAAATCAGGACCCTTTTGAGAAATAGCTCAGTCCAGTGTAGAACATGAAATGTTCAAGCTGAGTTTGGAACATCTTATAACAGAAAGCAAGAGACCCAGCAAAGGCTAATGGGGTTGTGTCAAAAAGACATGGAGAGGGATCCCTGGGTGGCGCAGCGGTTTGGCGCCTGCCTTTGGCCCAGGGCGCGATCCTGGAGACCCGGGATCGAATCCCACGTCGGGCTCCCGGTGCATGGAGCCTGCTTCTCCCTCTGCCTGTGTCTCTGCCTCTCTCTCTCTCTCTGTGTGACTATCATAAAAAAAAAAAAAAAAAAAAAAAAAAAAAAAAAAAAAAAAAAAAAAAAAAAAAAAGACATGGAGAAAATTTTTTTAAAAGAGTTCCCCTCTTAGGATGGAACAATTTGATAAATAATGGCTGCAGTCTGTTGAAATCATCAAATCGAAACAAAATCATGAATTCATAATGATATTTAAAAAAAAACCCTAATGGTCAGAATTGGAGGAGGCCAGGATATCAGCTTCTGATTCTGAAAATTCTATAAGGAAAAAATCAAGCATATATCCCTATTGTGTGAGTTAAAGTTCTTTACAGAAGAATCATACAAGCTTTACAAGAAGCTTCATTTATTATAAAGAAAAATGCTAGAGTCAGAAAGTAACCATTTTGCAACCACTAGTAAATTAATGGATCATGGCAACAATTAACAGTTAATAAATTATTAGGTGAAAAATGAATGGAGATGTTTAAGAATAAGTGTTATGTTTTATTTTAAAGAAGGATGGTGTGAATATGATGAATTTCCACAGACTCTTCACCATTAAAATTGTCTTTCTCTCTCTCCTGCATTCCATCTGTTTCAGCAACAATGTTGAGAACAATCTATTCAAGGGAAAATAGATGTCATGACCCTTTCCTCCTATATACTTCAAAGTAACACAGGAACTTGGACATTCTCTAACATAACCACAATGATCAAAATCAGGAATGTTTAACATGGATTTAATATTTATTATTATTATTATTTATTATTATTATTATTATTATGTAACATATATTCCATATGCAGAATTTCACTAACTGGTCCAATAATGTCCTTTATAGCAATCCCTTTGTAAATCTCTCACATGGGACCATGCCCTCTAACCATAGTTCTTTACTCTCCTTTAATCTGGACCTGTCCCTCAGCCCTTCTTCATCTTTCAAGATACAAAGAGTCCAGATCAGATGTTTCACAGACTCCACCCACCTCAATTTTGGCTTGCCTGATATTTTCTCATGATTAGATTCAGAAAGTTCGTTTTTGGATGAAGGATTGTACAAGTGATGCATGTCCTTCTCATGTGCCACATCAGGAGGCACATGATCCAGTCTGTTTCATTACTGGTGATAACTTTGATCATGTGGTTAAGGTGGCATGCCACAGGTTTTTCTATTAAGTAATCATTTTATCCTTTTGTAATTAACAAGGAATCTTATTGACTAAGGGATAAATGAAGACTGTATTAATAAGCTGGGTAACTTTATAAGAGAAGGATCAAGCTGATACTAGAACCAACTGATAAATCTTATTATCACAAAGTAGGTATCTGGATCGCACAAAAGTTCTGATATGATGTAAGAAGAAACAGCACCATCTGTGAAGTACTTTTGCCAAAAATTCTGACAAATCCTTTCATGTAATTAGTTTATAGAAGAGAAGGAAGAGGAGAGACTGAGAGGTTAAAATGACATCATGAAGATGTAAGCAGTCAAACCCAATCTGGGGGACAGAGAGGAAGGGAATACTGTTACCCGCAAAGAGACTGGTTAAGAGACATAAGAACCCACTGCAGTGTGTGGGCGTGGGCCTTCAATCTCCATTCAGACAATACCAATGGTAAAAACATATTATGAGGCATTTTAGGGGAACTGAACACAGACTGGGTATTCGAGGATACTGGTAAAGAGAAAAGCAGCCCGACATCCAGGAGCTGCCCTGGTACTATCAGCCAGATCTGCAAATTCTACCCTTGAACATAAGCAAGTTCACAGAACAGCGACAGCAGACAGGGCCACTCTATGACTGTGACATGCTAAGACAAAAATAAGACCATTCTGCAATCATGTCTGAACACAAACAAAAGATAAACATTATCTAGAACTCCAAAGTAACCAAACATCCCCTCTTTCTGGCCAACATGAGCCACTGCTGCTGCTTTATCAATTATAGCTCCCCCCGTGGTGTAGTTTCCTCCTTCTAGGTAAACTTTACTGATAAGCCCAATCACAGAATTACTCTCACTTCCTGACATCTAACCCAGAACTCTCCCCCAAAAGCACCTGGCATGAGCCCACACCCTGTAACTTGTCCCATAGTATCCAAAGCTGTGCACTCACCTTGCTACAAGGAGTGACAAACTGAACTACATGTGTGGCTCAATCTGTTTAGCCAAAGATCACTGAAAATATCCAGAAATAGCATTCATTTAGGGGATATGATAACGGTATTGTGATAATGCTAAGAACTTCCTGTTAATTGCCTTCTTAGTCTCTTTCTTTTTTTTTTAAGATTTTTAAATTTTTTTTTAAGATTTTATTTATTTATGAGACACACGCACACACACACACACACACACACACACACAGACAGAGACAGAGACAGAGAGGCAGAGACACAGGCAGAGGGAGAAGCAGGCTCCACGCAGGGAGCCCAACGTGGGACTTCATTCCAGATCTCCAGGATCAGGCCCTGGGTTGAAGGCGGCACTAAACCGCTGAGCCACCGGGCTGTCCCGCCTTCTTAGTCTCTTAAACTGCAACAGTTCTCCCTTCCTTGTTTAAGCCCCAAACTCGGTTAGGTCATTGTGTCCTCACGATGCCCTTTCCTTTTAGAGATACAACTCAAACTATGGGTGAAATGATATGATATCTGATATTTATTTTTATGTGCCCTAGGAAAACAAAACTCAGGGAACAGTAAACAAGAAGAACAGATGAATTAAGAATGGCAAAGCAGGGGTAATCACTGAAGCTGAGTGATGGGTACAGGGAGATTTCATCATTGCTCTCTTGATTCCTGAGTATGTTTGAAAGTCCATAATTAGGAGTTTTAAAAAGAAAAGAAAAAAAAACAACCTTTCATACAGAAAGGGACAGCAAGGATGTGCACCTGTCCAGAACTTGGCATCAGATACAGTAGAAAAAGAAAACTTTAGGTTTCAGTCCAAATTCACATTATTTGTGTAGTGCAAAAAAACCTCAAGAGTAATTTCACTTAAAGAGGGTCCTAAATGCACCTGCACCCCGATGTTTCTAGCAGCAATGTCCACAATAGCCAAACTGTGGAAGGAGCCTTGGTGTCCATCGAAAGATGAATGGATAAAGAAAATGTGGTTTATGTATACAATGGAATATTACTCAGCCATTAGAAACGACAAATAACCACCACTTGCTTCGATGTGGATGGAACTGGAGGGTATTATGCTGAGTGAAAGAAGTCAATCGGAGAAGGACAAACATTATATGGTCTCATTCATTTGGGGAATATAAAAAATAGCGAAAGGGAATAAAGGGGAAAGGAGAAAATGTGAGTGGGAAATATCAGAGAGGGAGACAGAACATGAGAGATTCCTAACTCTGGGAAGTGAACAAGGGGTGGTAGAAAGGGAGGTGGGCGGGGGGTGGGGGTGACTGGGTAATGGGCACTGAGGGGGGCACCTGATGGGATGAGCATTGGGTGTTATGCTATATGTTGGCGAAATGAACACCAATAAAAAATAAATTAGAAAATAATAAATAAATAAATAAATAAATAAATAAATAGGGTCCTAAATGGCATTGCCACACTAACTGCAATTAGTATCAACAAATGAATCTATCTCGGAAAAAAAAAAAAACTCAATTTCAAGCCACGTCTCAAAGAATTCCCACATATAGTTTCAAGTAAATGGTGGGTGGGGGGCTGGCTGGCTCAGTTGGAAGAGTGTACGACTCTTGACCTCGGGGTTGTGAGTTTGAGTCCTATATTGGGTGTAGAGATTACTTAAATAAATTTTTTACATGTTCCAAGTAAATTGAGGAAGTCACGGTTTAAAGATTATAAAATGCAAATATACAATGTGCCAGGAGTGAGAAGCAGCCAAAACAAGCAGCAGTGGATAAAAGCAAAAAACACAACTTCAGATATTAGACTTTTTAGACAGAGAATACAAAAAACTACTTAACAGACTTAAGAGAAACTCAGATGAATACGGAATAAGACACTATAAGATGGTCAAGTGGTTTAAAAAAACTAACATGACTTTTGGAAATCAAAAATACACTCATTAAGTCAGACACTCAATGCAAAGTTCCAACCAGATTAGAACTTTGTTAGCACCATTTGATGAAGAACTAGCTACTGATTTCCTAGTATGAGTAAAGGACACTAACCTTTGGATTCTGAAAGCAAAATAAATTCCAAGCTGAATGAATGAAAAGAAACCCACATCTAGATTCATTGTAATTTTTTCTTCTTCAGTGTTTACTTTTCCCCCATAATCTTAAAAGCAGCCAGGGGGGAAAATCATCTAAAAAGGAAAAACAAGCTATGGCTCAGTTCCAACAGCAACAATGGATGTCAGACAAGAATGGGATAATACCCTCAGTGTGCTGAGGAAAAAATAACTATCAACCTAAAATCCCAAATCTAGTTGAAGTATCTTTGTTAGTTTAAGAGTGACTTTATGAAATCAAGCCTCAATCTAGCCAAGCTTCTAGACTAGCGACTTTTAACAGGAAATAGAGATAAATGTGTTAAACACCAAGAAGCAGCAATCAGCCAAACCTATAATACAGAACATTTTATTTTTTTTAAAAGATTTTTATTTATTTATTCATAGAGACAGAGAGAGAGAGGCAGAGACACAGGCAGAGGGAGAAGCAGGCTCCATGCAGAGAGCCCAACGTGGGACTCGATCCAGGGTCTCAGGATCACGCCCTGGGCTGCAGGCGGCGCCAAACCGCTGCGCCACCGGGGCTGCCCAATACAGAACATTGTAAAGACAAATGACTTAGTCTCTCTAATAAGTCCATTTTTTGTTAACGGATTAATAAAAAAAGGAAAAAAAGAAAGGGAGGAGATGAACTCCTTCCACATGGCCATGCTGAGCTAGCACCCATGCCTGGAATCGGGCAGCAACCTCAGCTGCGCCTGCCGCCTTCCACTGCCTCTGGACCACAGAACCCCGCAAAGTGAGCGAGCTTCGGGCTTTTCTCAAAATGTAGAAGCAGGATCCGAGCATTCAGCAGACTGAGGAAATGTGCTTCCTGTGGAAGTGGTTGGAGAGCATGAGGGTTAAAATACCACCTGCTACTCATAAAACTAAATCAGAAGACAATATCAAGGAAGAAAAAACAGTAAGAAGGCAGAGGAAAACATAAAGACAGACGAACCATCAAGTGAGGAAAGTGATCTAGAAATGGACAATGAAGGTGTGATTGAACCAGATACTGATGCCCTTCAAGAAATGGGAGATGAAATGTAGAGATAACCACAGAAATGATGGATCAGGCAAATGACAAAAAAAAGTGGCTGCCATTGATGCCCCAAATGATGGTGAACTACAGAAAGCCACTGCCTCGCACACAGATACCATCAAACTGAATCCTGGCTTGACCATTCTGTATGCCAAGAGAGCTAGTGTCTTCATCAAATTACAGAAGCCAAATGCTGCCATTCGAGACTGTGACAGAGCTATTGAAATAAACCCTGATTCAACTCAGCCTTACAAGTGGTGAGGGAAAGCACAGAGACTTCTGGGTCATTGGGAAGAAGCAGTACACGATATTGCCCTTGCTTGTAAATTGGATTATGAAGATGCTAGTGCAATGCTGAAAGAAGTTCAAACGAGGGCCCAGGAAATTGCTGAACATGGAAGTATAAGCAAAATCGTGAAGAGTGAGACATCAAAGAAAGAATAGAAAGGGTTAAGAAGACCCGGGAAGAACATGAGAGAGCCCCAAGGGAGGAAGAAGCCAGAAGATAATCAGGAGCTCAGTATGGCTCTTTCCCAGGTGGCTTTCCTGGGGGAATGCCTATTAATTTTTCTGGAGGAATGCCTGGAAAGGTAGGGCGAGACACCTGGAATGGCAGGAATCCCTGGGCTCAATGAAATTCTTACTGACCCAGAGGTTCTTACAGCCATGCAGGATCCAGAAGTTGTGGTAGCCTTCCAGGATGTAGCACAGAACCCAGCAAATATGTCAAAATATCAGAGCAACCCAAAGGTTATGAATCTTATCAGTAAATTGTCAGCCAAATTTGGAGGTCAAGCATAATGCCCTTCCGACAAAGAAAAGCCCTTGCTGAAGGAAAAGCAACTTTGATCACCTAATGGAGGTCGCATTAATACAAACCAGTGTACCTCTGACCTTCTCACGAAGAAAGCTGAGGTGATGTGAAGAGAATCCCTATATCCCTCTGCCCCACATGCAACTGAAACATTCTACAGTGGTTTGCCATTATAGTATTCAGTTAGATAATGTTTTCCTGCTAGGAGTTACAAACTTTAAACATTTTTAAACCTCAAGAATATTTAAAAACATGAAAAGAGTGTGCTGGTCCCTAAAAAAACGGGGTGGGGGTAGGAGATGGAAACAGAAACTTAAGAGAGTAGGGCACTGGGTGGCTCAAGTCAGTTAAGCATGTGCCTTCAGCTCAGGTCATGATTCCGGGTCCTGGGATTGAGCTCTGAGCCCCGTGTCAGGCTCCCTGCTCTGGGGGGAGCCTGCTTCTCCCTCTTTCTCTGCCCTTCCCTTGCTTGGGCTCATTCTCTCTAAAAAATAAAATATTTTTTTAAAAAAGGCAACACAGGACTAAATTCAAAAATAAAAATGATATACTATATACTAGGCAAATATTAGCCAAAATGGTTTGATTTCACACTATTTATTTATTTATTTATTTATTTATTTATTTATTTATTTATTTATTTATTTATTTTTATTATTTTTTAATGTAGGCTCCATGCCCAGAGCAGAGCCCAACAGGGGGTCTGATCTCACAACCTTTGAGATCAAGACCTGAGCTGAAATCAAGAGCTGGATGCTCAATCAACTGAGCCACCCAGGAACCCCTGATTTCACACATTTTAAAAACAAAAGGCATTATGAAAGGCAACTACATTAGGATACAAGGTTCAATTCACTAGGAAGATACAAAGATTCTGAAGTTGTATAGTCTCATAAAAGCTAACAGAATTAAAGGAGAAATAGACAAATCACCATCAGTGTGAAAGAATTTAACACACTACTGTCAGTGATGCAGAGATCAGAGGGAAAAAAATGAGGACATAAAGATTTGATTAGGGCAGCCGGGATGGCTCAGCGGTTTAGCGCCACCTTCAGTCCAGGACGTGATCCTGAAGACTCACGACCGAGTCCAATGTCCGGCTCCCTACATGGAGCCTGCTTCTCTCTCTGCCTGTGTCTCTGCCTCCCTCTCTCTGTGTGTCTCTCATGAATAAATAAAATCTTAAAAAAAATAAAGATTTGAATAGTAAAATGAACAAGCTTCACCTAAAACACAAACACTACACTCAATAAATGGAGAATACACATTTTTTCAAACACATGTGGAGTGTTTTTTGTTTTAGATTTTATTTTTTTATTCATGAGAGACACAGAGAGGCAGAGACACAGGCAGAGGGAGAAGCAGGCTCCAGGCTGGGAGCCCGATGTGGGACTCAATCCCGGGACCCCGGGATCACACCCTGAGCCAAAAGCAGATGCTCAACTGCTGAGCCACCCAGGCATCCCCACATGTGGAGTGTTTACAAAAACTAGCTCTTTTCCTATAACATGCAGCTAGTCTTAAAGCTTTCAACTTTAGCATATGTGCTGCCAAAGCGAGCAATGGTTTTAAAGCTTTCAATGGATTTATATACAGCTATGTTCCTTGACAAAGTAAAATTCAGCCAAAAAAAGAAAACTATTATGTTGAGCCATATGACACTGCCATTTCAACAGGTAAAAAAGCGGTGCAAAGTTAGCAGGTTCATATGGTTCGATCTAATATTAAAAGCCATACATGTGGAGTTTAGAGAACATCTTTATGAATAACTCATGAATAAAATATATAATTATTCCAATTAAATCGGAAATTAGAAAATACACAATACTATGATTATCAATCAATTCTAAGTAGCAAAACTTGTAAGCTGCAGCTAAAGTGGAACTTAGGGAAAAAAGTAACCTTCATATGCTTACATTAGAAAAAAATGAAGTTAAAAATTAATCTAAGTTTCCAGTTTAAGAATTTAGAGGAGGGATCCCTGGGTGGCGCAGTGGTTTGGCGCCTGCCTTTGGCCCAGGGCGCGATCCTGGAGACCCGGGATCGAATCCCACGTCGGGCTCTCGGTGCATGGAGCCTGCTTCTCCCTCTGCCTATGTCTCTGCCTCTCTCTCTCTGTGACTATCATAAATAAATAAAAATTAAAAAAAAAAAGAATTTAGAGGAAAAAAAATCCCAAACTAAAAGAAAAAAAGTTGAAGGAAGAAAAGATAGAAAAAAAATGAACTAGAAAACAAAAAGTAGAGGGCCTGAGTAGCACAGTAGGTTAAGCAGACAATAACCCTTAGTTTCAGCTCAGGTTGGGATATTGGGGTCCTGGAATTGAGCCCTGGGTCAGGCTCCACACTGAGCACAGAGTCTGCTTGAGATTCTCTCTCTCCCCTCTCCCCTCCCACTTGTGCACTGTCTCTAAAATAAATAATTAAATCTTAAAAACCAAAAAGTAGAAGTTAATCAAGCAAAAAAAAATTTTTGGTCCTCTGAAATTAATAAAATAGGAAAATATTATTTGAAAAAAAGAAGAGAGAAAGGAAGGCTCAAAGAAAATTAAGAACCCCCCCTACACACAATTATAGATGCTACAGAGATTAAACACAAAAGATATGATTAACTTTATGCCAACCAAGCTCAAAACTCACAGGAAACAGATCAATTTCTTGAAAAATAAAACTCAGAAAAAAATGCCTCTACAGAAATAAACTGAGTAATGCTAAGATTACAAAAAATGAACTTGGTGGTGATGGATGCACAACATTGTGAATGTGATTAATGACACAAAATTGTATATTTAAAATGCTTATAATGGCAAATTTTATGTTTTTAAATATATGTATATAACACACGTACATGTGTTACACGTTATACGCACATATGCATAACATATACACATTTACGTGTATACAACACACACGCACATATAATGTGTTGTTATGTAAATGTATGACATATACACACGTGTAGGACATATATACACATACGTGTGTACACAGCATATATAAAATATATATGTATTTTCCCCCCTAAGTAGGCTCCCCTCAGAGCATGGAGCCTGAGATCAAGACCTGAACCAACATCGAGAGTCAGACACCCAAACAACTGAGCCACCAGGTGCCCCTTATGTTATGTATATTTCATCACAATAAAAAAAAGCTGAAAAAACCCCGAAATAATCTGGGCTGTTGCTGACCTTCTCAGAGAGATTTCAGGCATCCCCAGCCCCAATAACTTACTGCCTGGATAGATATCTTAAACAAAATAAAATATAAAACAAAAGAAAAAAAAAAAGAGCTAGGCACTTAAATTTCCTCACTAGGGATCCCTGGGTGGCTCAGCAGTTTAGCGTGATCCTGGAGACCCAGGATCGAGTCCCACGTTGGGCACCCTGCACGGAGCCTGCTTCTCCCTCTGTGTCTCTGCCTCCCTCTCTCTGTGTCTCTCATGAATAAATAAAATCTATAAATAAATAAATAAGCAAACAAACAAACAAATAAATAAATAAATAAATTTTCTCACAAAGAAAATACCAGGCTTGGGTTGTTGGTTCTGCCATTCAGAGGAGAAAACTCCAACCTGACTCAAAAATTTCCAGTGATCAGACACACTTATGAAGACTGGCTATGTCACATGTTTGTATATCACTATATTAGTAGAGATAATAACTTTCTGAATCTGTAAAGTTATATACTTTATATAGAGTTATATACTTGGAAGGTTTTATTTATAAATTTAGCCATTATGTGAAACTCCACAATTGTGCAAGATCCACAATGTCAGGCTTGCATTTTGATTATTCTATTACAACACCTTATACAATTACCACATAGGAGAAAGGAGGAGGCAGACACCTCTTTTTATAAATTTTACATAATAGCTTGACTTATCAAAGGAATTACTTTGACTAAGAGTATAAAGGGAAAAAGAATGTTCTTTTTGTCTGGTATAATATTAACATCAAACATTACACAGCCATGATAAAAAAAAAAAACTTATAAGCAAATCTCATTTATAAACACAGATGAGGGCAGCCGGGGTGGCTCAGCGGTTTAGCGCTGCCTTCAGCCCAGAGTGTGACCCTGGAGTCCCAGGATCGAGTCCCATGTCGCGCTCCCTGCATGGAGCCTGCTTCTCCCTCTGCCTGTGTCTATGCCTCTCTATCTCTCTGTGTCTCTCATGAATAAATAAAATCTTTAAAAGACAAAAACAAAAACACAGATGCATGGGGCTCCTGGGCGGCTCAGTCAGTTAAGCCTGTGCTTAGGCCCCTGTCAGGACCCCAGCATCCTGGGATGGAGCCCCACTACTTAGCAGGTAGTCTGCTTCTCTCTCCCCTTGGTCTTGCGCTCTCTCTCTCTCTCCCTCTCACATAAAATCTTAAAAAAACTAAACACAGATACAAATAACCTAAAGTTCAAACCAAACATATTAATAAATGATGATAATACATCGGAACCAAGTTGTGCTTATCCCAGAGGTGCTTACTAGAAAATCTAATTCGTTTTATTCATAGATCAAAGGAGGAAATAGTGTGATCATCACAATGACACAATAAAAGTATCTTGTAATAGTATTTCATAAAACTTAAAAATAATCCTAACCAACTCTATAAAAAACACAATTCAAGGGGCGCTTGGGTGGCTCAGTTTAGATCATAAGGTCACGGAAACACTCTCAAGCTCCACAGCCGAACAAGCCCCATGGACTGGGGAGGTTGGCAACACCCAGAAATACTATACGTGACACCCAACAAGTTTATCTCTGAAACTCGGCCCTGGTGCAGAAACGGGGAGAAATCGGGCCACGGTGGGGACCAGCTCCATCGTCCACAGGGCGCGAGGACGGTTACACGTAACTCAGGCCGGGGGGGGGGGGGGGGGGGGAGCAAGATCTTTGTGAACTCGTATCTCAAAATAATGCCGTTAACGCAGGAAATGAGACACAGAAAATGGCATTTCCTTGTGGGAAAATAACTAAGTAAGAATATTTGGGGGAGAATTTCAGGGACGGGCTGAAGGCCTCACCTCCGCGCCCGACCGCACCTCCGCGCCCGCCTCCTCTCGGGGCCGAAGTCACGAGTGACCGCGGAGGGAAGGCGGTCGGGGCTCCGGAAGCAACGGCAGGGACGGCCGGGCCCGGAGGCAGTGCCGTGGCCCTGGAGCAGCTAGCGCGGGAAACCCTAACCTTGATCTCTCCCTAATCCCACACAGCCCTCTGCAACCGCGGGCCCAACCCGGGTCAGCGCGGGGCGAGGCGGCCGGCCAGTGGGAGAAGGCGCAGGCCTCAGCTTCCGCAGGACCCGGAAGGGAGAACCCGCCCGGCGCACTTCCGCTTCCGGCCTCCGGCCGCGTGAGGCCTCGAGCGGATCTGCCCCGGGCCCTGAGGTGCGGGTAGGTGCTGCGCGGCGTGGCCGAGGAGGGGCTGCTGGTAAAAGTCAAGGCTTTCTATTCCCTCAAAGAGGAAGCGAGGGCTCCTGGCTGGCTCAGTCCGTAGGGAATGACACTTGACCTCAGGTGGTGAATTCAAGCCCGGACTTAAGGTGTAGACAAAACCGGGGAAACCTGAAGAGTGGAGCAACTTGCTCCTGACCGCAGAGCTCTTTGACGCTATACGATCTCCCCAAGGGGAAAAGGCAGTTCTCCAAGACTTCGAAAAAGGGGCTTAAACCTCACCTCTAAGCCACTATGGATTCACTTGTGAGGTCACTGCCCCTCCTATCTTCCTAAGTCCCCACCGAGGTTGTACTTGATTTAAAGAATTATATTCTGGTACTTAAAAACAAAAAGCAAAAACGAAAAATCAAAACGTTGGGTGTCAGAGGTTTAAGACTACCCACCAAGAAATGGTACTTTATAAGGACCCTGAAGACTGACTAAGATCTGCCTAAATGGAGTCCATGAGTGCACTTTTAAGTGAAAATCCCAATCTGGTAGAGAAAAGGGTGGATTTTAGGTACTCTGGGGGTGTTGTTACTACATTTAGACACTCCAAATTCAGCATTTAAAAAATCTCCAGAACCTCCTCTCTGACTCTTCCTGATACCTCGATGAATAAAACATCTGCCTAGACACAGATTTAAGAATTAAGAGAACCATATTATTATTTAATGGAGCTACTCAGAAATGGGAGATCTGTGGTTAAAAGAAATCTCAATCCCTTCCTGGTGGGCTGTGCTGCTCAGGCAGACCGACTCCATAAAATACCTGCCAGTAAACAGAAGGCCCTAGAACCATGTGTTTAAACTGAAAAATTTTCCAGCACCTGGCTGGCTCGGGTGGAGCATGCAGCTCTTAATCTCGGAGTTTTAATTTCCAGCCCATGTTGGGTGTAGGGATTACTTAAATTTAAAATGTGGAGGCCAAGAAAATTAAGGCCATTCCACCTCAAGTTTAGCATTAGCACAAGTACAGCGTAGGCCCCTGTGAGTAAGACAGGGAATCCCATATCAGAAAGACAACAGAGCTCAGAATGCCCTGGGCAGAGAATCCCTTATCAGATCTTAAGAAACTCCTCCACCCTGTCCCCCATATTGGAATGGAAAAAATTCCTCCACCCCTTCTGAAAATCCCCTAGACCAGTCCATAATAAACCCAGCTGTAACCCACTTCGGGGTCCAAGCCCCTCTGCTGTGTGAAGTATACTTGGACTCAAGCTCGAGCTTGTAAATAAACCCTCATGTACTTGCATCGATGTCGGCTCCATGGTGGTTTCTCGGATTCACAATCTTGGGCACAACAAAAAAATTTTTTAATGTAAATTCTTCAATTTACATTTCCCCAAAAAAAGATTTCAAGGAGGCTCGCGTCTGTTTTTACCACATAATGAGCACAGCCTTACAAGGTACTGCTAGGTGAACTGTAAGGGTGTTTACACACTTTTATTGACCAAGGACTCTTTGCTTTACTTGGGGCACAAAGCAGGACACTCTGAGACAGAAGTAAAACACCCACTACCCGTCCTGAGCTCCACTGTACACACACAGCCTTGGCCAATAACTGCCCTGGCCATCTTTGTTTTTGCACTGTGCAAACCCAGAGCTTCCTGTTCCTAGAGAAAATGACACAGCTGCACATGCAGATGCACAGGTTAGGCTGCTTATTCTTAGGAACACACCCTAGAAGAGTTCACTAATGATATTTGATTCCATCGTTTAACAGTTTTTTGGGGGAAATGGAGGAAAAGAGAAATTCCAAAGTCAAATGGTCCAGAAATTCACAGTGGAATGTCTCTTCACAACTAGCTCTGCTCCCTGCTACTACAGTGAACAACCCTGGGCCCTCGCCTCAAAGCACTTCTACTCAAAGGACTAACGAGGGCAGATCCTAATCCTACCTCTCAGGGTTGCAAACATTTGGGGCAGAGGAGTGGTATGGAGTGGGGGAGGGAACCCACAGAGATGGCTTCAAGGTGGCGAGCAGAACCTGGGGACGTGAATGGGTTTGGCATAAAAACTACTGCACCAGATGTGAATTTTCCATTTGTATGAATCTCATTTGAAAACTAATGACACAGATTCTCTTAACCGGGCCCCTATGGGCTTGGACAGTCCAGTCAGATTTGGGGTAGGCAGCGTAGAAATGCTGGAGATTTCCTCAAAAGCATTTGTAAAAAGCCATGTTAGGATAACTGCATTTATACCAACCCACCATAGGCTCATACAATCCAAGAACACTTTGTGATGCTTTTGCCTAAAATCCTTACTCTTAATGCAAAAAGGACCTCAAGTTGAAAACAGGCTTTTGGAGCACCTGGGTGGCTCAGGTCATGATCCCAGGATCCTGGGATCAAGCCCTGAACCCAGCTCCTTTCTCAGTGGGGACCCTGTTTCTTCCTCTCCTGCAGCAGCTCCCCCTGCTTGTGTTTGCATGCTCTGTGTCAAATAAATACAATTAAAACAAATTTTTTCTCTTTAAAAAGAAGAACACAGACTTTCAATCTCAATGGTTAGCTCTTCTTCCATTAGAAACGTGTGCATTTGTATTTCTAGTTTGTGTATTATTGATTGACCAAATTTTTAGATTTTAAAAATGACTACTTGAGATTTTTTTTTTTTCTTTTGAAAAAACAAAAGTCCCTCTGGCCATTTATACCAAGATCAAAACCTGGCAAAATTGTACCACATACAGGTTAAGAGCTGAGACACTTTTCAATACAAATTTCCAGAAGCTAAATCTGGGGGATTCCAGGGTTCCAAAATTAAAAACTCTAGCTTCATTAAATGGTCACGTATACTTTTAAAAAATTACCTGCCTTTGTCAAATGCTAAGTTTTTTTTTTACAATAGGCAAATGAAGATTTAGTTTCTCTTATTTTGATGACAGTAACAAACTTTTCATTTTCTTGAGATTCCTGAAAACCAAAACATGTAACTGTGATAACCTGAAATGAAATCATTTGTACTGTTACAGGTGCCAAAACAGTGGAGAAAAATAAACACCCCTTCTATTTGTGGTCTAAATTTGAAGATTATTAAAAAGCAAAATAAGCAAAAAGTACAGTCTTATTC
This sequence comes from Canis aureus, assembly GCF_053574225.1. NCBI lineage: Eukaryota > Metazoa > Chordata > Mammalia > Carnivora > Canidae > Canis > Canis aureus. The sequence continues at coordinate 52,535,701 of NC_135629.1, forward strand.
TGATATGATTTTACTGTGATTTAATAGGTCTGTGGTGCCAGCCATAGGGGTTTTTCAGGTTCATTTTGGGATCTGCAGAGTAAGTGGCTTACTAATAAAATCATGTGCTTAATTACTGTCACGTTAATATCCTGAAATACTTGGGGATCCCTGGATGGCTCAGCAGTTTAGCGCCTGCCTTTGGCTCCGGGCATGATCCTGGAGTCCCGGGATCGAGTCCCGCATCAGGCTCCCTGCATGGAGCCTGCTTCTCCCTCTACCTGTGTCTCTGCCTCTCTATGTCTCTCATGAATTTAAAAAAAAAGGGGGGGGTGGGGAGGATAGTTTAAAGTGAAATGCTGAGCTAGAATCCACCAGAAATGATTGTGAATATTTCATGTCACATAAATCACATAAGCAGAATAGGAACAGTGGCTCCCTCAGAGAGTTGTAATGAAAACCAAGTGATTCAATCCATGGAAAGCTCAGGGCATTTCATGGCATAAAGTGCAAAGTAACTGGGAGCTCTCACCAGCCCTTCTGAGTCATGACTGTTAGAAACTTTCCACTGACATTTGGTAAGAAATAACTTGCCTTATTAGATCTCATTTAGCAAATGGAAATGAAGCTTAGAAGAGGCTAAGGGAAGTACCCCAAACACATAGCTCAAAAGCAAAACAGCAGAGCCTAGACTTCAACGGTCTGGCTCCAGTCTGAGCCCTTAACATCCAGTATGTACTTGGGCAAAAAGCAAGCCACATTCTGAAGCACACTGGGTCCCTGGGATTTTCCCAGTTAACTGTCTAGACCACTGAAGAGACTAATCATAAGAAGAAAAAGAGAGTAAGTCTGTTATGGTCATTACTGCTGTGTAACAAACCACTCAAATATAGTGATACATAATAGCAATTCTCAAAATGTGGTTGCCAGACTGCTGAAGGACCCCAAGACACTTTGAAGCAGTCTGTGAGGTCAAAACTATTGTTAGAATAGTTCTGTTATTTACCATTTTATCATGCTAACATTTATACTAATTATAAAAGCAATGGTTGGTATAAGTGCTGACACCTTAGCAGAAATCAAGGTAGTGGCACCACATGCCACAATCATTGTATTCTTCACTGCCACAGACTCATGATAAAAAAAAAAAAAAAATTCCAGTTTTCCTTAAAAATGTCCTTGAGGCAACAGAAAAATCTAGAAAACGTATATAACTGCAACCATGATGCTGGAAGTTTCTCAACATTTACAAACCTTTCTGCTATGATCAATAGTTGCATTAGTCCATGATGATGTTAGATGCTGGATAATAAAATAGGTCAACATTTGAAAAATATGCATACCATAGTGAACTATTCCCTATCCAAGTAACACATGATGACACAAAATCACATCTGAGGGGACATCTGGGTGGCTCAGTGGTTGAGTGTTTGCCTTTGGCTCAGGGTGTGATCCCAGGATCACAGGATCCTGATCACAGGATCCTTGAGTCCCAGGATCAAGTCCCACATCGGGCTCCCTGCATGGAGTCTGCTTCTCCCTCTGCCTGTGTCTCTGCCTCTCTCTGTCTCTCATGAATAAATAAATAAAATCTTTAAAAAAAATCACATATGGGAAAAATATACAAAATGTAAGAAAAATCAATAGACTTCAATGTAAAAGAACAGCAAGGGTTTCCTGATAGAACTTCATACGCCATGGTGCAGCTAAATCCTTAAGAAACTACCGTTAGTTGAGTTTTGGCAAAGTATCAAAGAGCCAAAATTCTATGAAAATACTTCTCTTTTCCAACTATGTGTCTCAATAAAGCCAAATTTTCTATATATGCTTTATCTAAAACTTATGGCAAAAAATTGAATGCAGAAGCAGGTATAAGATTCTAGCTGTCATTAATTACACTAGACAAAATGATTTATAAAATCTTTTTTGTAAAGCTTGTCACTCATTTGGTTAAGGGGAAAAAATACTTAATGACATTCATTAAAGACAGTGAGGCAGACTTTTTTTAGCCATTAAGATAGGTACAGGGACCACTGCAACAAGACTTTACAGTGGGAAAGAGAATGGGCACAAGTTCTAATACAGCATGTAAGTGGGAACTTAGAGCAAAGGAGCAGGATAGGAATCAGTGGATAGAAAATTACTAAGAGGAAACAAGGATTAGGGGGTTTCTGAATGAAGTGACCTAACAGAATCTTTGCTGAAGATGGGCCAGGGTGATCAGAAATCACTTCAAAGATGGTAGAGGATAAGGAACCCAGTCAGACACACAGAAGGATCACTAATGGAGGATGCGGAACTCTTGCTAAACTGACTTAGCAGGGTTCTTCCTAAAATAAGTATTTTAAGGAAATGCACAGACGAATCCAGAAAAAGGTCTAGCAGACTTAACTAAAGTTTGGTCAAGAGGAGATTCTCACTTCTCACATTTTTTGTTTTCATTTTAGGAAAGTTATTTTTCACAAATATGTACATTATGAAATGAATCATAAATATGTGAAACATCTGTCTTAACTTCTAATGTCAAATATTCATAGATACCATGCCCATAAAATGAAGCATTTTGGGTACTCGATTTTGAAGAGTATAAAGGAGTCCAGAGGTCAAAAAGTTTGAAAACTGCTGGTATGGACCCACCACCATTTTGTTACTTTCACAGACCACGAGTCAAGAATTTGGACAAGACACAAAGGGAATGGATGGCTTGTCTTTGCCCTACAAAGACCAGGGGCCTTATTTGGGAAGACTCACACAGCTCAAGGTGACTCAAAAGACATGAGACTGGAGTCATCATCTGGAGACTCACACATGCATCTGGTTGCCTTCCTTGAAATAGTTAGAAGGCTGAGAACATGGTTATGGCTAACCTCCATGTAGCCCCACCATGTCACAGCAGAACTGTTTGCATACCAACAGGAAATATACCAACAGAAAAGATGCCAAGATAACCAGGAGGGAAACGGTCTCTTATGGCCTAGACTGGGAAATCATATGGCACCATTTATTTATATTGTACTCCTCTAGGAAAAGGTTGAAAGTATGCCCAGATTCAAGGGGAGGTCAAAGAATTTGGGGGCCACGTTTGAAAATCATCACAGTCTGTCACAAATTACTTATATACTTTCCACATACACAAATAGTCACTGCCTATAAAAACATGCCTGAACCTTGTGCCCACAGTATCGGACTCAAGTTCTATGTCCAGAATCTTGACAACTAAATCAGGTCCAATCTGGAAAAGACTGCTTGGGTTTGCTTTGAGTGTTACTCTTGAAGATTTGTGAAGAGACAAGTTATTTACTCCTCACACACTCAGTATATAGTTGTGAGAGGAGGAAAGGATAATCAGAATAGACATTTGTTTTAAGAAAGGGATTGGGAGCGTCTGACTGGCTCAGCCAGAAGACCATGTGACTATTGACCTCAGGGTTGTGAGTTCAAAACCCACACTGGGTGCAGAGATTACTAAAAAAATTAAATAACCTTTAAAAAAATAAAATGCTGGCTGCTTATCATTCATAAAGGAAGGAAGGAGTAGGAGGAATGAGAGGCCTACTGTAGCCAATGATCCATAGCAATTCTGAAAGACTGGAACATCTTGTCTATTTCTTGCTTAAAGATCAGTAATGTATCATAGGAATGATTCTCTGTGAGGTTCAGCTACCTGAATCACACCTGCTTTCCCATAGGACCATATTTTTAATGGAGTACTTTTAAAGGCAAATTTCATCTTGTTTCCTGCCCACAGTTTGGGGATGCAAAGGTCTCTATTAGTTTTAAAACTTTTTTAAACAACAGTTTTAGGTTCAAAATGAAACTGAACAAGGTAGAGTTCCCATATACTCCTGCCTCTACATATGAATGACTTCCACCACTACTAACATCTCACACCAGGGTGGTAAATTTGTTACAACTGATAAACCAACACTGACACATTAACATCACCCATAGCCCTTAGGGTTCACTTTCTCTGTTGTGCACTCTAAAGTCTGGACAAATACAGCATGGCATTTTCACCACTTTAGCGTCATACAAGGTACTTCACTGCCTTCAAAATGCTTGTGCTTTGCCTATTCATATCTCCATCCACTCCTCCCTGCAACAACCACTGATCTCCACAGTCTTGCCTTTCCAGGATGTCATAGAGTTAGAATCATACAATAATGTAACCCTTCCAGGTTGGCTTCTTTCATTTAGTAATAGGCATTTAAGGTGCTTCCAGGTCTTTTCAAGGCCTGATAGCTCATTCCTTTTAAGTGCTGGATATTCCATTGTCTGGATGCACCAGTTTATTCAGTTACCTGCTGAAGACATTCATTCACCTACTGAAGTTTTGGCAATTAGGAAAACAAACAAACAAACAAACAAAAAACCTGCTACAAACATTCATGTGGAAACAACAACAAAAAACCAAAAAAACAAAACCCTGCAATACCATGTGCTGGTTTTTTAATGAACATAAGTTTTCAACTTCTTTGGGTAAATACCAAGGACCCTGTCTACTGGATAATTTTATAGGAGTATGTTTAATTTTATAAGAAACGACCAAACTTAAAAAAAAAAAAAAAAGAAACGACCAAACTATTCCAAAGCACTTGTACAATTTTGTATTCCCACCAGCAAAGAAGCATTTGGTGCTATTAGTGTTCCAGATTTCGACCATTCCCATAGATGTGTGGGGATATCCCATTTTAATTTGTATTTTTCTGATGACATGATATGGAACATTTTTTCACAAATGCTTACTTGCCATTTGTATATCTGTGGAAAAGTGTGTTAAGGTTTTTGGCCCATTTTTGAAAGGCAATTGTTAATGTTGAGTTTTAAGAGTTCCTTATGTATTTTGAGTAACAGTCCTTTATCCAAATGTGTCTTTTGCAAGTATTTTCTCCAAATCCATGCTTATCTTGTCACACTCCTGACGTCTTTAACAGAACGTAAGTTTTTAATTTTAATAAAGTCCAGTTTACCAATTATTTCTTTTATAGATCGAGTTTTCAGTCTTATACTTAAAAAGGATGGGCAGCCCGGATAGCTCAGTGGTTTAGTGCCACCTTCGGCCCAGGGCGTGATCCTGGAGACAGGGGATCAAGTCCCATGTCGGGCTCCCTGCATGGAGCCTGCTTCTCCCTCTGCCTATGTCTCTCTCTGTTGTCTCTCATGAATAAATAAATAAAATCTTAAAAAAAAAAAAAAAAAGGTATTGCTATACCCAACGACATTTAGGTTTTCTCCTATATTATCTTCTAGGGGTTTATAGTTGCATATTTTCCACTTAGGTTTACAATGCATTTTGAGTTAATTTTTATGAAGAGTGTTCAAGATCTAGAGTCATTCTTTTGCATGTGGATGACTAGTTGTTCCAGCATCATCTGTTGGAAAGAATTATCTTTATTCCATTCCATTGCTTTTGCTCTTCTGTCAAAAGATCAGCTGACTACTTATGTGGACCTATTTCTCAGCTGTGTTCGGTTCCATCAATCTGTCTATTCTCTTACCAAATACCAGGCTGGCTTACTGTAGCTTTATATTAAATCTTGAAGCCAGGTAGTTTCAGTCCTCCAACTTTGTTCTACTCCTTCAATACTGTGTTGTCAATTTGGGTCTTTTGCATCTCCATATAAACATCAGAATCAGTTTGTCAATACCCACAAAATAAGTAGCTACAATTTTGATTTGATTGAATCTATTGGTCAGGCTGGGAAGAACTAACATCTTGACAATATAAAGTCTATCCATGAACGTTAAATACCTATTTATTTAGTTCTTCTTTGGTTTTGTTTATCAGTTTTGTATATTGTGTTTGAAATATCAAATTCTATTTATTCATTGCTAGTGTACAGGAAAACAATTGATAGTTTCTTTTTTTTTTTTTTTTAAAGATTTATTTATTCATGATAGTCACACAAAGAGAGACAGAGAGGCAGAGACACAGGCAGAGGGAGAAGCAGGCTCCACGCAGGGAGGCCGACGTGGGATTCGATCCTGGGTCTCCAGGATTGTGCCCGGGCCAAAGGCAGGTGCCAAACCGCTGCGCCACCCAGGGATCCCAATTGATAGTTTCATGGATGTATGTATGCATCAAAACTTAAGTCATACACTTAAAATACGTATAGTTTATTGCATAGCAATTATACCTCAATAAACCTGTTCATTAAGAAAACCAAACTCAATAATAAACCAGGGAATCCCTGGGTGACTCAGCAGTTTAGCGCCTGCCTTCAGCCTGGGGCATGGTCCTGGAGTCCCAGGATTGAGTCCCACATTGGGCTCCCTGCGTGAAGCCTGCTTCTCCCTCTGCCTGTGTCTCTGCCTCTCTCTGTGTGTCTCTCATGAATAAATGAATAAAATAATTATAATAACAATATAATTATAATAACATAATAATTATAATAATAATAACAAACCAAAGATTCTTAACAAGAAAAAAGATATTTGAACATACATTTCACCAGAGATAAATGGATGACAAATACGTGAAAAGATGTTCAACATTATTGGTCTTTAAATCTACAGGTCTACTTTGAGAAGAGACACATATGCAGAGAATCAACTCATTTAAATAAAAATGGTTTTCTTTTCTGGTATCAATTTTCTTGTATGTAGTAAGTAAAAATTTGTACTCTAAAACTTTACCAAATTTTTACACTTTTAGGTTTTATTTTAAAACCTTTTGTAACAAAACAAAACATCTTTTGTAACAAAGATTTTTCTCTCTTTCCTTTTTAGATTTTTCATTTAAAAAACCCTTTTGGGGTAGTGGAAAGGGAGGTGGGCAGGGGTTGGGGTGACTGGGTGATGGGCACTGATGGGGGCACTTGATAGGATGAGCACTGGGTGATATGCTTTATTGTTGGCAAATTGAACTCCAACAAAAAATTAATAAAAAAATAAAATAAAAACTCTTTTAGGATTTCAATTTTTGTAAAAAATATACGTAAGATATTTACTGAAAGAAGTTTTTACGTTCACAGACTAAGTGACTTATTCTGTGTTAATATAAAGTCTTCCACATTCCCTACATTTATAATTTACAGTTCCTCCCCAGTGTGAATTATGTTTCCTAATAACAAAGAACAATTAAAGGTCTTCCTATATCCCTTTCTCTTATGGGATCTTTCCTAATGTGTGCTTTATTTTTCCAAAAGTGGAGGATAAATTTTTTTTTTAAATCCTACACTTTTTACATTTGCAAGATTTTTCATATCTATGAAATCACAGCTGAATAGTAAAGTATAAGGCAGAGCTAAAGGATTTCTATATTCCTTATTAATAAGGTTACCTTCACTGTGAATTAGTATGTTTTATAAGATAAAGTATTAAAGGCTTTCCCATATTCTTTGTAAGCATAAACTTTTCTCAAGTGTGCAATCTTATACATTCAGTAAGGAATGAAGAAGTACTAAAAGGTTTTCCCACATCCCTCATCTCTATGTGGCTTCTCTCTATTGAGTTTTTAAGATTTTATTTATTTGAGAGAGAGAGAGAGAGTGTGTGTGTGTGTGTGTGTGCACACAAGCACAGGGAGAAACAGGAGAGAGAAAAGCAGGCTCTCTCCTAAGCAGGGAGCCTGATGCAGGGATTGATCCCAGGACGCTGGGATCACGACTTGGGGGGATGGCAGATGTTTAACCCACTGAGCCACCCAGGCGGTCCCTCTCCCCCACTTCTCTTTTTTTATGTTTTTATTACATTTTTCTTTCCTGTGAACTGTGAATTCTTAAATGTTGAATAAGGTATGTGGACGGTAAAGGCGTTCCCACAGTCCTTACATTCAAAAGGTCATCTATCAGTGTGAGTTCTCATGTGTACTATAAGGCCTGATGAAACAGTGAAGGCTCTCCCACACTTTTTACATTGATATGACTTCTTTCCAGTAGGTGTTCTTTTATGTTGACTAAAGTGTGTGGAATATCTAAATGATTTCCTATATTCCTTACACTCAAAAGGTCTTTCTACACTCAGTTCTACTCAATATTGAGTAAGAAATGAGGATCAAATAAAGGCTTTCCCACACTGATTATAATTATAGGGTTTTACTCAAGGTGGGTTTGCATGTGACTTTTAAAGCAAGATGAGTTACTAGAGGATTTCCCATATTCCTTATATTGTTAAGGTTACTTGCCAGTGTGAGTTCTTATATGTATAGTAAGGTGTGAGGAACTATATAGTGAGGCGTTTCCACATTCCTTACATTTATAAGGCTTCTCTCCAGTGTGAGTTCTTCTGTGTTTTCTAAGACTTGAATAATCATAAATAAATAAATAAATAAATAAATAAATAAATAAATAAATAAATAAAAGACTTGAATAATCATTGAAGATTTTCTGACATTTACTGCACTCAGAGGGTTTTTCTCCAGTGTGAACTCACATGTGAATATTGAGTTTTGGGAAGCAAGTAAACTCTTTACTACGCTCCTTGCAAACAATGTTTCTCTATGAAATTGTATACATTTAGCAAGATTTGGGGAATAAGGAAAAGCTTTCTCAAATTTCTTACATTCCACAGGCATCAGTTCACTTTGAGTTCTTTTTTTTTTTCCACTTTGAGTTCTTAAATGTTGAATTAAGACATGAAGATCAAATAAAGGTATTCCCACATCTAAAGAATGTGTAGGATTTTTTCTGTTAACTTGCATACGTACAAAAAAGCCTGCAGAATGAGAAAAGGCTTTCCTACATTCCTCAAAGGCATACAGCCTCTATGAATTCTATGAATTCTTACATTACGGTGTGAGGATGAAGGAATGCTTTTCCCATAGTCAGTTTCTTCTAAGTTTTCTTGTGAACCAGATGTGGATTTTGGCTAAAGATGGTTTCACACTGATTACACTTATAAGGCTTCTATTATGGGTTTTGTTGTGTACATTAAGAGCAGAGTTGTGAAGGCTTTTACACCCTGCACTCACAAATTTTCTAATGTGAGTAATCTGTAAATCTTAAAGCAGGAATGTTCACTGAAGGCCTTTTCCCAATGGTTAAAATTAAACAATTTCCTCTCCAATATGGCTTCTTTCCTGTTGATGAAGAAATTAGTGATGACTTATAAAAGTTTTCCAGCTTTATTATATTCAGAGATCCTCCCCTCTATCTTGAATTGTTATACTATACATGAAACACACCAGTATGACTGAAGTTTTTTCTTCCATTTTCACTGCATGCAGTGCAGGGTTCCAGACCTGAGTGCTTTCAAACAGAATAAAATGACCATTCTGCTCAAAAGTTCTCTAGTAGTCTTTACTTTCGCCGGGATTCTTAGAGAGCTTAGCTGATAACTGACTGAGATGAAATTATCCAAAATTTTATCTGAATTATATATATGGAAATACTAAGTGAATACTGTGGAATATACCTTAGGGAGTATTTAAAGTGTTTGTCAAATTCATAATGCTCAGACTCTATGAGAAACAGTTTTGTTTGGGATCAATAACACTAGCCCCAAATGTCTGTTATGGTTATCATGCTGTTTTTCTATTTTATGGAATTTCCAATCTTCCATTGATGTGGAAGGCAAAGTATTACACACTGTGAATCTTACCATTTCTACCACACTGGGTGTTTTCCCCTGCAAAATATTCTGCTGAGGTGCTGACCATTTGGAATTAAGACAAATCTCCCAATCTGAAATAAGATTAAAAAAAACATTAAGGTCTTGGAAAAATAAATGATGGAAGGAAAGTGTTAAAAATAAAGACTGATGTGTACTTACTTTCAAAGTCTGACTTAAAACAGATTACAAAATAAAAAGAAATGAATATACAGAGACTGAGAAATCTGACTATATTAAGAAATTGGCAATGATAAAGTCCTGATCAAATTGGTAGGTGTTTTAAGAAATGACTCTATAAATATTGAGACTGATCGTGAACAAAAAGCAGCAGAACCAGGAAAGCAAGCTGAAAGGAAATGGATAAAGAGCTAAACGCAAAATTTAAAGAAGAAATAGATCTTACTGTCAGGCCAAAAGGAAATTTCAGAAAAGTAGGTAAGAAGTTAAAGAGAAGTCTGAAGTACCCAAGGAACCATAGAAACCAAAGGTACTAGCATTCTCAGGAAAAATTCACCTTCAAAAGCTTCTTATTTCACATTTCCAAATAGACTGCAACTCTTATGGATTCCTGCTGTGTGTTTTTGTTTGTCTTTTAATAACCTCTCCTCTCTCCCTTACTTTGCAGAACTCTTCCTACCATCCTCCACTCTCCTTTTTGTTCCACCTGAAAGATCAGACCTGGTCTGCACACCTGGTGCTTGGCTAGCAGAGAAAGAAGGTTGATACAAGAACACTAAAGGGATGACAAATAATTCCATAAATCAGGACCAAGATTCTGCCCTTCAGGAATACCAAATACTGTCAGTTATAACTTGAGAAACAATAAAATGTTTGTGACAACTTTATCAAACCAATAAACTTCCAAATGAAACTAAAATGCAAACATATACTCTCTCATTGTTCATCAAAAGGGATTCCCATCTTTCCCCCTGAAACCCAGGCTCAATTTCGTAATTTAAAACATTTTTGAAGTCCTAAGTCTTTCATTCCATAGAGAAAATAAAAACATCTTCATTTTCAAGAGGAAGCCACTTCAATGTAAGATCTACAAAAACAAAAACAATGTCTCTCTTATCTTTCACTGCTGCATTGCCATTAGTCAGAAGAGTCTAGAACACAGTCACTTAAAGATTTGTTGCAGAAAAAGCTAAATGAAGACATGGTACCGGCCTTACCTATTGAAGCTAGATTCTTGTAGTTCTCCAGCACCACATCTCTGTATGGCCTTCTCTGAATTTGATCCGGCAAAGTCCACTCTTCCTGGGTGAATTCCACAGCCACATCGTCAAAGGTCACTGGGTCCTAAATCACCACAGACATCCCAGCATCAGGCAGTCACCATCTAAATCCATGTTCAATGAAGAAAATGGGAGACCTAAAGCTTAGACAGCATTCCATGTTCTCCTATCATCTCTCCCAGGGCTTGGTAGTCCTCATGCCCATTCTCCTATCTGGACATATTCACTGGTGACATCATCCAGTCATATAGCTTTAAGAGTACCTCTTTCACCCAATTGAATGTATCTCATCACAACTATTATACCCTTTTCTAGTCTTATTCTCCTCTATTGACAGGGCTTACCATAGTCTGAACACATTATAGACACAATAAATGGTGGTGAATGATTACTCCAGTGATAGCACAAATTCTTAGAAACATATGTCCACTCTGTCACAGTGTATTATAGCACAATGAGAGCACACAATCAGCATAGATGTGAGCTGGACTGAATTAGTAAATACTGGGATAATAATATCATTTCCCTATGTCATTTGTCAACCTCATTAAAAAATCCTAAAACATAAGGAGATTTAACTGGCTACTCAAGTCCTTAAGCAGGCCTTATATATATCTAAAGGAATTCCATTCCACTAGAAGAAAACATATCTACTTAATAGGAAGAAATATGTGCTTTAAAAAAAAATATTTTATTTATTTGAGAGTGAACAAGTGAGAGAGCATAAGCTGGCTGGTTAGGGGTGGGGTAGAGGGAGACGCAGACTCTCTGCTGGACTGGGAGCTTGATGTGGGACTCAATCCCAGGACCCTGGAATCAGGAGCTGAGATGAAGGCAGAAACTTAACTGGCTGAGTTAGCCAGGCACTCCAGAAGCATGTACTTTTATAAAAGAATAAAGTTCCTACTTACCTGAGAATAATTTATAAGACACTTGGTCACTATCCTTTCCCCTTCTGACTTTTCCTCATGAAGACAGAAAAAATCTTGAGAAAGATGACCTTGGGGAGAAGAAAAAAAACCTGAGAACCCAGGTCGTGCAGTTTCCACTCAGGCTAGAAGCTACTCCACACTAATTCTGAATTGACACACATGCTGTTGCCATAAAATACCCAAGCAAACTGCCTTATTTGAAATCAGAAGAAGGGTTTAGAGCTTTGGGAGGAAAAGTTTAATAATCCCATTTTTCAGAAAAAGAAACTTGGTAGTCTAGGGAGGTAAAGTTGTTGTTTTCTTTGGCCAAAAATAATGAATCTCATCATGTGATCAAGCAGACCGTCTCCCACAAAAATGCCCATCCTCAATTCTCCTTCCCAAATTCCAGGATGTAGAAATCAGAATGTTCTTATCTCTTTAGGCCCCCTCCTAGACAGCATAGAAACTGTTTAGACCCTGACCACAAGACAGGCTGTTCACAGGCCAGGTAAAGCAATCTCTGACAGGAGCATCAACAAGGGCTTACCACAAGAGAAAAGATCAATGGCTGGCATCCCGTGGGTATGACAGCAGAATCTGCCTGAACTTTTCTTTTTTCCAAAGTCCTTCAAGACAGTGTCTGAACTTCGTGGATAGGTCAATCTCAATTCCTCTTAAGTAGCAGTGGAATCTTACCACATACTATCAGCCTTTAAGCAACAGGCATTACTCAGCTGTCATGAAGCATCATTCATTAGCTCTCTGTAGAAGATGAAGTTATATTAGTGAAAGCCATTAAAAATTGTAGAGTAGTATACCACATGAATATAAATAACAATCATCATTTACTGAATGCCTACTAGGTACCAGAAGCAATAGTAACTCATATGATTATCAACATAATTATTATTACTGTCATTCTTCAGTTAAGGCACTTTACACTAGACAAAAATAGTCACTGACCCAAGATCATCAATTAGGAAGAGCCAGAGTCTGGATACAGGTTACTCTATCTCAAAAGCTTGAATTCCTAAAGTTATTGTTATTCTCTAACACACCTGGACAATGATCATAAAGTTATGTGCAAAAATGATTAACTCAGCAGGTGTGGGTTGCTCAAGTCCTGTACTTCCCTGAGAAAGGCCTGTCTGAGACCTACTCTTGCCAGGACATCTGCAAGATGACCCAAAACCATGGAATACCCGGCCTGATAATGTTTTTGTACACCTGAAGCCTTGGACCACACAGTAACAGTTTGACCGGATAGTTTAGGCTAACAATGTGATTTATGGTGAACATCTGTTTTTATACACCTGAGACTTTGGGCAATGTTCTAACAGTTGGAACTCAGGTTGGATCGTGTCTAAGTCAGCCATGCAGGTGGTGCATGCCTATGCGACTGACCCACAATAAAAACTTGGACACCAAAGCTCAGGGACTACAGACTGAATGTCTGTACCTCCCTGCCTCTTTGCATATTGAAACCTAATCCCCAATGTGATGGTGTCTGGAGATGGGGCCTTTTAATTATGGGATTAGTGCTTTTATAAGAGACCCCTTCTGCCGTGTGAGAAGACTGCCTTCCATTAACAAGTAGGTCCTCGCCTGACACCAGATCTGCAGGCATTTTGATCTTGATTCTGCCAGCCTCCAGAACTATGAGAAATTTCTGTTGTTTATAAGCCCCCCAATCTGTAGTATTTTTGTTACAGCAATCCAGCTGAATAGCTAATATGTCAGGTGACTTTCCTTGGTTGGCAATATTTCATATGGGATGTTACACATTATTACTAGAAATATTAAGCAATGCCCATTTGACTGTACTGGGAAAAGACACCTGGATGCTTGTGCCTAGTTTGTTCTGGAATTAATCCCATGTGTCTTATCCCTTTGCTGATTCTGATATGTATCCTTTGGTTTTAATAAACTATAATGGTGGGTTTAACAGCATGAGTCTTGGGAGTCCCACCGCATTGCTGAGCATGAAGGTGGTCTTGGGATCCCAAGCATAAACGGCTTATTTAATTCAGACATCTCTGAGCTCCTCCAATTGGCAAAACCATATAGACCCAGTTGCCTTCCTCCTAGTCCTTATATCAGCTTATGCCTTCATTCGTTATGCAAATATTTATTAAAGTTCTTCCCTTTGCTACATAATACACTAGCTACTGAGGACAGCACAGTGAACTGACAGAAAATGTCCTATACTTAGATTTTTCACATCCCAAAGAGCTAAACAGATTATAAACAATACATGTCTTCTATTAGTTGGTGATAAGTGTTAGGGAAAAAATATGAACAGATAAGAAACATTATCCTCTGCCTTCAACATATATACACACATACCCAAGGATTTTTCTTAGCAAATGCAGGACTAGCTCTATAAAAGATAAAGACAATAGAAAAACAACAATTTCAGAAGACTCTTGAAAAACTGACATCTGACTAGCCTAAAAAGTAATATTCAACTTTTGTTCCAAAGCAGAATTCCATTATAAACAAAATAAACTCAGAATTCATTTCAAATATTGCTCTACTTCAGTGGCCTATCAGCTTAGAAACATTCATTTAAGAGATCTGACCAATCCCCTAGGTCTTAACCAAAGAGTATAAAATGTTGCGAGCAGGTGGAGTGCTAAACCAGATTTTGCCCAAAATTTATTTTTTTTCTTAAAAAAACTAAAAAAAAAAAAAAGACTTTACTTATATATTCGAGAGAGAGAGACAGACAGAGAGAGAGAGAGAGAGAGAGGCAGAGGAGATACAGGCAGAGGGAGAAGCAGGCTCCAGGCAGGGAGCCTGATATGGGACCTGATCCCAGGGCTCCAGGATCACACCCTGGGCTGAAGGTGGTGCTAAACCACTCAACCACTCAGGCGTCCCTCTTAGTTCTTTTTTTCATTAAAATTTGCCTTTTTAAAATTCCTTCCTTCCTTCCTTATACTTTCATTTTTATTATTTATGCTTTATGTTCCTTTTATTGGTCCTTTGAAACACTTGGAAATTAGACTTGAGTTCATTTTTCAAACATTGTATTGAATTATACATTCAAACAAGTGTAGAACATCAAGTGTACAGTACATTATCATGAATTTTTCCAGCTCAGAAGCACTCATCTGCCTCATCTAAATTACTTCTTTCTCTTATTCAAATGGAGGCACTATTCTGACTTCTAACACTGTAATTTTGTCTGTTTTTGAACATATCAAGTCATGTTATGCATTAATTTGTGTCTAGCATCTTCCATCCAACATCTAGGCCTATCTGTGCCCCTCCTTATAAAGTCAGTTTTAGCAAAAATGCTAAGTCAGTTTGCCTAGAACTCTGAATACATGATCACCCTCAATATCTGATCAGATTCCTCATCCTCTACCCATTTCCCAGGTGATGTCTGATCACTCTGAGCTTTTTTTTTTTTTTTTTTTTAAAGATTTTATTTACTTATTCATGGAAGACACACAGAGAGAGGCAGAGACACAGGCAGAGGGAGAAGAAGGCTCCCTGCAAGGAGCCTGACACGGGACTCAATCCTGGGTTTCCAGGATCACATCCTGGGCTGAAGGGGCGCTAAACCGCTGAGCCACCCAAGCTGCCCTGATCTGTCTTTAGTAAGAATCTTGTTAGGCTGTTTTAGCCAGAATCCTCCTTACCTCCTCCTTCCTCTTAATAATTTTCTATTCATTAACCCCTACTCTGATCCCTGGCTATAGATTTCTACTTGCCCATGCTGTATTCATTTGGAATTGAGCTCAGTATCTCTCCTACACTATAAAATCCCATCACAGGGATGCCTATACCTATTTCCATGGTCCTGAGAAAAGTTTGCCTTACCATCTTCAACAAATGTCCCTGAATATTTTAACACCTTGCCTAAATCTCCCTTAGCCACAGTACCCAGTGCCCTGAAACATCCCATATTGGACATAGATGCTCTAACATAAGAATGATAATTTAAAATTCAATCTTTAGCACACACAGGTAGGCTTATTAAAATGTAACCCCATAGATTCCCCAGGTAAAATAGTTAATAGGCCCAATTAATTTAAAACATGGCCTTCAAGGATGCAAACTTATTATATAAAATCTAATTAATAAAGGAGTGATTATTTCCAACTGCTTCTCCATTTAACAGCCCAATTTTGCTTCTTCTTAAACCTGGAAAAAACTAAAGGTGTCTTATGGTGTATTAATATAACGGTAACACTGTGGTCCATCTATTAGGGCCCTTGTACTCAACATTCAATATTATTCAAATTACTGGATTCATCTAATCAATAACCAGTAAATATTTTGCTCTTACAGATTGGGCTAACATATTCTGTTCAGTGTCCTTTTTTTTTTTTTAACTTATTTATTCATGGGAGACATAGAGAGAGGCAGAGACATAGGCAAAGGGAGAAGCAGGCTCCCTGCAGGAAGCCGGATAATGACTGCATCCCAGAACCCTGGGATCATGACCTGAGCCAAAGGCAGATGCTCAACCACTGAGCCACCCAGGCGTCCCCAGTGTCTATTTAAATAGCCTCTCAGCTGCAATTTGTCTTTACTTCTGAAGTGTATCAAACTGATAACCATGCAGAGAAAAGACTCAAAGTTCATGCACATATTTGGGCATGGTACTCTGAACTTTACATCCTTAATATAAATCTATAAGGACAAAAAGAAATGCAAAGAAACTAAACAGTTTACTGAGTAAGTCTACAGTTGATAGTAATATTGGTATTATAATTTTTATTCATTCATTCATTCATTCATTGAGAGAGAGAGAGAGAGACATAGGCAGAGGAAGAAGCAGGCTCCCTTGGTGAGGGACTCGATCCCAGAACCTGAGATCATGCCCTGAGCCAAAGGCTGACACTCAACCAGGTGTCTTGGTATTACAATTTTTAAAACTACTATACACACACTATAGTATAAAATGATACATTAATGCTATTAGGAACCAAGATTTCTTAACAGAAAAGAGACACAAGTATAAAATAAAAGGCAAAAACCCCCATGTAATATTAAATTTTTACTGGGAATAGGAGTATGAACTTAAGATGTAAGGAAATACGTATTTTAGACATCCATTGAAAGGCCTTTAAAAATTAAAAAAAAAAAGGGGGGGGGGGATCCCTGGGTGGCGCAGCGGTTTGGCGCCTGCCTTTGGCCCAGGGCGCGATCCTGGAGACCTGGGATCAAATCCCACGTCGGGCTCCCGGTGCATGGAGCCTGCTTCTCCCTCTGCCTGTGTCTCTGCCTCTCTCTCTCTCTCCCCCTGTGTGACTATCATAAATAAATAAAAATTAAAAAAAAAAAAAAGGCCTAGACATGATTATACCCGAGTAGCACCGAGCCCATTTATCACAGATTTTGGTATCTAAAAGAAAATAGGCTTTTTGGAGAAATCACTGATGACAAGTCTGTAACAAGAAAGTACAAAGTGAACTGGGGATTTATATTACACTTAAAGACTAATAGTTATGTTAAAGGGACATGGGATTTAAGGACTACCCTTGGGCAAATATGGGACAGTTTGAGCATCAAAATAAATGACTGCAATTGATTATAACATAGTGAATTAAAAAAAAGTCCAAGAATACACTGTGATCCTCCAAAAAGAAAAAAGTGTAGAGGACGGGGAGGTGGGAAAAGAAAGCTGCATAGCTAAAGAATGGAAAAAGAATGACAGAATTAGGAAAAACATTATTTTGAAACCTCTCCTCCCACCATGTAAAAAGAGACTGAGGCAAAGACTGACAAGTGATATGAAACCCTCCGATGAAAGATAGGGAACAGACTTCCCTGCTGCCAAGTATCACCCAAGGATAACTGCAACGAAAGTATGAGACTATGAGAGAAGTGCACCTTGACTAAATGCTTCTCATCCCTAATAAACCATGGGACAACTTGAACTCACCTGATTCCCGATGGGGTATGTTACAAAGTACATAGAAACATTCAAGTGGCTAAACTTGCAGTCTTAACCGGGCAGCCACTGGCTGGTTCTCTGGCAGAAATGTGTCTAGTGTGACTGAGGGACTAGATTCTTAACCTTATCTACTTTTAACTAATTAGAATTTAGAAATAAAATTGATTCGGTTATTAAAAAAAGCTTTTCAGTATGTTTGAACAATCTAGGCTTGGAGATCCTTTTCTTTCTTTTCTTTTTTTTTAAGATTTTATTTATTTATCCATGACACAGAGAGAGAGAAAGGCAGAGACACAGGCAGAGGGAGAAGCAGGCTCCATGCAGGGAGCTCGATGGGGGGCTCCATCCCGGGTCTCCAGGATCACACCCTGGGTTGAAGGCGAAGCTAAACCGCTATGAGCCACCCAGGGATCCCCCGGAGATCCTTTTCAACAGCAAATCAGTAAGAGCTAAATACAGATCAAGAATTTCCAATGAAAACTTAGCATCCGCACTGAGATCCAGCGTCTACACTGGGTTCCAGCAACTTATTACAAAAGGAAAAAAATATAAAATTCCTCATTAATAATTCTCTATTGTTGGGATCCCTGGGTGGCGCAGCGGTTTAGCGCCTGCCTTTGGCCCAGGGCGCGATCCTGGAGACCCAGGATCGAATCCCACGTTGGGCTCCCGGTGCATGGAGCCTGCTTCTCCCTCTGCCTGTGTCTCTGCCTCTCTCTCTCTCTGTGTGACTATCATAAATAAATAAAAATAAAAAAAATAATAATTCTCTATTGTTAATTTCACGAGTAATTTTATTTTGTTACCTAGGTAAGTTGGATTAAATAAAACATACTAAAAATGGGACGCCTGGGGGGCTCAGCGGTTGAGCAGATACCTGCTTTTGGCTCAGGTCCTGGTCCTGGGGTCCTGGGATGGGATCCCCGCATGGAGCCTGCTTCTCCCTCTGCCTATGTCTCTGCCTCTCTCTGTCTCTCCTGAATAAATAATTTAAAAAAAAAAAAAAAAGGTTCATCGGGGCAGCCCGGGGGGCTCAGCAGTTTAGCGCCACCTTCAGCCCAGGGTGTGATCCTGGAGACCCCGGATCGAGTCCCACATCGGGCTCCCTGCATGGAGCCTGCTTCTCCCTCTGCCTGTGTCTCTGCCTCTCTGTCTCTGTGTCTCTCATGAATAAATAAATAAAATCTTTAAAAAAAATTAAAAAGGTTCATCGTAACAATACATATAAGGAGAGACAAAATCTTAACAATTAGGGAACAGGGATATGGTTCCACGGATGTTCATTTGATTGCCGCTACAGACTTTAAGGAGGTATTTCCAGACGAATACCCGCAAGAAACACCCACCTGTCCAAACTCCTCCTACTCTGGGTCGATTCCGTTCCAGCTAAGGGCAGCCGGCCCGCCGCGTCCTTCCCCTCAGGGACTCCTACGCTCGAAGCTCCCGGCGTTGACAGGACTCCGCCGCGCTCGGCTTCCTACTCAGGCGAATCCCTGCACTCCTGCATTTATTTATGTCACACACAGGTGCCCCCTAAAGACCCGCCAGGGCCCCCCTCTCCACCGGAGAACTTACCCAACTTCAATAACCGACATTCCCAAGAGCACCGCGTGCCCGCCCCACAAGGGACACAACCGCCAGGCTACCGGGGGCGGGGGACGCTACAGCCCGAGTCACCGCGACCAGAAAGGGCCTGGCCCGCTACGGACGCCGCCCCGAGGGCCCAATCCGCCGGGGCTCTCGAGGAAGGCACCTTTGACCCCGCGCCTCCCTCTTGGGCGCCTTCCTTCCCGCGGGGCCTCTCCGAGGCCGGGCGCTGAGAAGCGAGAACCGCCCCCTCAGACGCGAGAGTGGCGCGCGGCCAAGATGGCCGCCGCCCTGCGCACGCGCCTTTCTGGTCTCCGCGAACGGCGCAAGGGGCGGGGCCTCGGGGGAGGGGAGGGGCCTCGGGGGAGGGGCGGGGTGCGCGGCCACCTGTTCTGCCAATGGCTGGAGGACTCTGAGTGGGAACCGCTTTACTTTCCTCCCCAGCCCGGTTCTCTTAGACCTCTTAGTTGAATAACAGTTGCTTTCAAATCCTGGAATCGAATCCCATATCGGGCACCCTGCATGGAGCCTGCTTCTCCTTCTGCCTGTGTGTCTGCCCCCCTCTCTCTCTGTGTCTCTCATGAATAAATAAATAAAATCTTAAAAACAACAAATCTTGGTGCAGGCATGAATGCATCATACTCTTCATTGCACGACTGTTGCTGAATGTTTCCCGCGGAGACAATGAATACAGTCGCTGCATAGCTGCAATTGAACTTTTCCTATAGCAACATAAATCCACTATTCATGATTCTCTCTTTCTTTAAAAAAAGATTTTATTTATTCACGAGAAACACAGAGAGAGGCAGAGATGTAGGCAGAGGGAGAAGCAGGCTCCCGCAGGGAGTCCTACGCCAGACTGGGGACTCAATCCCAGGACCTGTGGTTCACGACCTGAGCCAAAGGCAGGTTTTCTATCACTGAGCCACCCAGGTGCTCCCTCGTGACTCTTTTTTTTTTTTTTCAACATAGTTCAGCCTCCTGCCTGTGATTCCTCTTAACTGGGAAGGGAGCTGCCGACTGCACTTGAGGTAAGAGGCACCTCAGTCTGGAGTCTCTGATACTACACTGGAGGTAAAGAGGTGACCCTAATTTTAAATAAGATGGCTTGTCTAGATGTGTGGCTGAGTCTACTGTCTTCTTTACTGGGTTAGAAAAGCAACTGTTATGCCTAATGGACCTCTTATTTCTATTATGATTTTGAGTTAAAAGGTCAAGAGTTTGGGACTCCCGAGTGGCTCAGTGGTTGAGCGCCTGCCTTCAGCTCAGGTCATGATCCCTGGGGTCCTGGGACTGAGTCCTCCATCAGGCTCCCTCCCTGCAGGAGCCTGCTTCTCCCTCTGCCTGTCTTTCGCGCTATCTCTGTGTGTCTTTCATGAATAAATAAATAAAATCTTAAAAAAAAAAAAGCCCAAGAGCTTGACCATCCCTTTCAGGTAACAAGAAAAACAACAACAACAACACACACACACATATTATAATTTGGGAGACCCAGAGTGGAAAAGTTCTCAATATTAGCCATGGCAAAGCTTAAGGGATGTCATCAGTCATGTCATAGAAGGAGACAGATATGACATTACATTGGAAACGGACAGCCTATAATAAGTCTTAGGAATCCTCTAAATTGTCTTTTAGTGCAAAGGGAGAGAATTTTGAATTGCTGTAATTTGCCTTGGCTTGAGGGATTTGCCTCCCAGGGATATGTCATGGACTAGGTAGTGAACCTGCTTATCTAATAGAATTGTAATTTATTCTCTTGTGGGAAGAAAAACTTTACTAAAATGCAGTCAGGAGGCCAGAAGGGACACTCTCACGGGGTACCACTCCTTAGTCACTGTAAGAATGATCAATTATAAATTTCCCTATGGAAGAATCCTCAACAGGAAATTACAGCCCCCAACAGAAGATGCACATTGCATCTCCTACAAGATATAGACTACTTCAGCAACTCAGTCAATGAGAAACTATCATCACCCTGACTTCTTTTTCTCCAAAGGACTCTTGTTCAAACAACCCCTCCCAACTTTCTCCTTCTCTATAAAATAATGTTCTTCTCCTTTGTTTGTTGGACTAGTGTATGGTCTTTGCTGTAGGTTGCTTGCCCCAAATTGCAGTTCTCTGCTATTCCCAAATAAACCTTTGTACACTTTCCCTAGATCCTTCTGTTGCTCCTCCTGGGATATCAGAAAGTGTGTAGCTTACACACTGGTCAGAGAAAAATGCACCCAATGAGATAATATAGTGAAGGACACAAATGATTTTAAAAACTGCAATAAAATTAAAACTTACCACTTTAGTCATTTTTAAGTGTGTAACTAACTCAGTGGCATTCAGTATATTTACAAAGTTCCCCAACTACCCCACTATCAATTACCAAAACTTTTTCATCATCCCAAGCAGAAACTCTAGGGAAACAAATATTTTTATGAGATCTGGTCAATGTTTTGGTCTCCAGGATCTCTTGAAATGGGAAAATGTGAGTTTAATTGCAGTAAAATGAGGATGCTGAATTTGTTATGACACATTAAAACTCTAAGAAGGTCTCAGTCTATAAAATTTCTCTCTATGCACCAAGGTAACCTCTAAAATGGATGTTCACATTTAGACACTTCAAAGAACCTTCAGGGAGGAGCAGCCTCCCTTGATACTGAACTTGAATTAACAGAACAAAATGAACTTTCTGGATACTAATATGATTCCTTTTGGTCTCATCCTATTATTATTGTTCTATTTTGTATATTTCCCACAGATGATGACAGTGTTCTAAATACTTTAGCATGAGTGGTAATGAACAATTGTGTTACCCTGGACTTCCTGCTGGCCAGCTGAAGCAGGGTGTGTTCAGCTGCCAACACCTCTTGCTGCACCCAGTTTAATGATTTAATTAGCTTGGCTCTGCATGGGGAGCCTGGCTAAAGTATGTACCCCTCATTACTCTACTGGGAGTCCTGGTCCTGGTCATTCTTGTCTGAAGTTCCCTAAAAGAACAGAATCATGGGTCCGTGAATAGCTCAGCTGGTTAAGTGTATGACTCTTGGTTTCAGCTCAGGGCACAATCTCAAGGTTGTGGGATCGAGCCCCATATTGGGCTCTGCACTCAGCATAGAGTCAGCTTCAAATTCTCTCCCTCTCCCTCAGTCTCCCTCTGCTCTCTCTCTCTCTAATAAATACAATCTTTAAAAAAAACAATCTATTTTGGCATAAGCCCCTATAGGTACAATTAATTACAGTATCTGTGTTAGCTTCCTATTGCTTCTGTAACAAGTTACCAGAAACTTAGTAGCTTAAGCAAATTTATTATCTAATAGTTGTGAAGGTCAGGCATCTGATGGGTCTCACTGGGTGAAATTCAGGGTGTCCACAGGGCACCACAAGGTGTCCACATTCCTCTGGAGACTGTAGAGGAGAATTCATTTCCTTGCCTTTCCAGCTTCTGGAAGCTGTCTCCATTCCTTGGCTCATGACCATAAATTACTCTTATCACCACTTCCATTCTCAAATCTCTTCTGGCTCTGACCCTACTGCCTCCCTCTTTCACTTATAAAGATCCCTGGCCCATTAGGCCCACCTCCATAATCCCTCCCATCTCAAGAACCTTAATTTAGCCACATCTGCATAGTCCCCTTTGGCACACTAAGTAATACATTCATGGGTTCTGTGGATTAGAACATGGACATCTTTGGTAGGGGCATTATTCTGCCCAGCACAAAAGCATCTAAAAAGAATTTTTAGCTAGATACATGAAAAATTGGGGGCCAGAGTTGTAGAGAAATGACTCAGCTGTGGTGCCATTGAGACTTTGTATCTATCCACATAGGCCATGCAGGCAAAAGCTTGACCTGTGGGGAAATCTGAGTTTTGGCAGATTGCCCTGTGATTCTCCCAGAACATGATAGGATGGGAGGCCTGTAAGGAGCTGTTATGGTGTCATCTCCCACTCACCTCTCTTGGGAAATGGTCAGAAGACAGTTTCTCATTGACTCCTAGGTTCTGATGAGGTAAGGGGCTTTTTGCTCTGCCCCATTCAGAACAGAAGTGCAGAGTATAGCCAAAGAGGCACAGCCACAGAGCATAGGTTAAAGTTGATGGTCATTTGTGGGAGGCAGTAGGGGAATCTGCCCAAACCTCTCCCGGGGTATTGCCAAAATGGTGGTATCTATTTCATCTGAAAGGATTAATTCTATTCATTCTATTTTCTGGGTATTGGGAGCAGGCCCAAGTTTGTTCCAGGCCTTTAAGAGAGCACAACATGGTGGCATCTGGGTGGCTTCAGAGGTTAAGCATCTGCCTTTAGATCCCGGGGTCTTGGGATCCAGAGCCCTGCATCAGGCTCCGGGCTCAGCTTGGAGTCTGCTTCTCCCTACCCGCCCAGCCCCGGCTCATGCTCTCTTTCTCTCAAATAAATAAATAAAATCTTTCTTTTTTTTTAAGAGAGAGTACATCACGTGGGCAGTGGGTGAGGATGCCTTTCTCATCTGTGAGACTTTTATTGAATAGAACATATTAGCCAAATTCACAATTTCAGCTCAAACATCATCCAATAAGGCAGTGGTATGTGGTATGGGTGCTGTAGTGAAGGGAATAATCACATTTAACTATAGTCTATGGTCAGCCTTATTTATGCTTAGTGGCTTTAATCACAGGGTGCACCAGGAACTAAAGATGAAATGGCAGGAATCAGTGTTGCTTTTTTCACTAAGTCAGTGCCTTTCCTCAGCCAGTAGATACTGTGGCATATTGACCACCTCCACTAGTAACAGAAGGTTAACTTGTTCTCAGCAACTGGCGCCCACCAATGGCACAAGATTTCAGCTTATTTCACAAGGTTGGCTCAGCAGGTCCCATTCCAATAATGGGAAAAGGGACTGTCTGGAAAGAACAACCAGGACAGTATCATCTTGTAGCAAAAGTGGGCCCATTTTATTGGTTAAGCTGGTAATTTCCCTTTTCATTAATCCTCCTCCCAAGGTATTCACTTCCTGGGGTCGGAGAGAGAGACTGCTTTCTTGAGTTAGGCCCTTTATGGTATAGACAATGTATATTTCCTCCTCCAAGAAAGAGTCAGCTCTTCCTTTTTTTGCCTTCCCCCTTTGTCTTTTTGTCTTTTACCACTTTTTGGAAGGTCACTGGCCAAGGGGAGGATAAGACATCTCTGTTGTTACAGTGATGACACAGCCCATTTTTTCCAGAATCCTGCACTCTGTCGTGGCTCATCACCTGCAGGAGTTTGGGCTCTTTCCTCCTCTTGGGGGGGCATCCTGGTGAGAAGCTGTGGTAAACAGGACTCCACACCTATCTCATGGTTTAGAACATTCCTTCATTAAAGTAGCCACCTTCTTTGGACTCCTGGGGAGGGCAGGGTTGTAAACTCCTTTGACTTCAGTTACTGTAAGTATTGTTTTAGCTGACTGGGCCCAAGAATTGGGGGTCTTGATGCTCCTCTGAGGAGGAGCTGGAATGCCATTGTTTTTTGTTGTTGTTAAGAATTTATTTATTTATTCATGACAGACACACGGAGAGAGGCAGAGACCCAGGCAGAGGGAGAAGCAGGCTCCACGCAGGGAGCCCGACGTGGGACTCGATCCTCAGCCTCCAGGATCACGACCTGAGCCAAGGGCAGATGCTCAGCCCCAGAGCCACCCAGGTGCCCTCCCCAACAATTTTCAACCAAGCCCCGCCCCTCGGAGTGGTCCCACCCTAAACCACGCCCCCAGGCGGTGTCTCGCCCCAGCTCCGCCCCACAGGCCTAGACAACCAAACCCCGCCAACCACCTGAGGCCCCTCTGAGCCCCGTCCAACCCCAAGTCCTGCGCGGTTCCGGCCCCAGGGCCCAACCGCGACTCACGGCAGCACGAACTAGCATTGCTCTTCCACCGGCGGCTGGAAGCCCCCACCTGCCGTCTCTCCACACCCCCTGATCCCTAGGCCCCGCCCTTTACGTTGTGCGCGGCTCAGAAACCGGAAGTAGAAGTGTGCTCCTGCGCCTGCGCGAGCTGACGGCCATAGCGCCTCGGTCCCCCACTCGCCGCTGGGGCAGATTTTCTGCCTCAGTCGGCGTCCTTCCCGGCTCAGACCCTCCAGCCCCGGGTCTGGCGTGCGGGAGGGGGATAGGTCGTCATTCGGAGGACGGCCGCTCGGGCCGTGCCTCCCGCCCCCGCCGGAACCCAGCGCGGGGGGCCTCCCGCGGCCGCGGCTCGGCCCAAACTCCCCGAATCAGGAGCTCTGGGCTGCGTGCAGCAGCCGGGGTGAGTCGGCTGCCGGCTAGAGTTAGACACCCACCCTCCTATGTACTGGGCCTTCCAAAGCATCCCAGGCCGCCTTTTCAGAAAGTAAAGCATCCCCGCCATTCCGTGGCCGGACAGGCGCCTCCACCTCGTCCGTCCGCTGGTCAGGGGATTTCGGTGTGTTGGGTGAGCACCGGGTGACGTTGGCCTCAGCTCGGTTCCCGGCTCCCCTCCTGGTGCAGGAGATACTTCATCATTGAATTTTACCCTGCCTGTGGGCAACAGTTTGATACATTATATTCAGGTACAGAAATGCGAACTGATTACTTAATATCTCTGTAACCCCCTTCTCCCTCCAATGCGGCTGTAAATTTTAACCATTTATCTGTAGATTGTTTTGAATTTCACACCGAGAGTGAGATCATGGGCCGTTTTCAGCGTTTTCTCTTAAATTCCCGTACCTTGCGTTCTTAATTTCTTGAGTGTGTTTGCTAGGACCTACATTTAAGTGGACAGACAGTACTAAATGAGAGCATATAATTTGCATCCTTGCCTTGTTCCCGATCCCAGGGGGGAATTATTCTATCATTTCAGGATTTACTTATTTTTTATGATTTTTATTTATTTACTCATGAGAGACAGAGAGAGAAGCAGGCACCCTGCTGGGAGCCCGATGCAGGATTGGATCCCAGGACTCCGGGATCATGACCTGACCCAAAGGTAGACTCTCAGCCACTGCGCCACCCAGGCGCCCCTATCATTTCAGAATTTAAATAGGATGTTTGTGGGGCACCTGGATAGTTCAGTTGGTTTAGGGTCTGATTTATTTATTTATTTTTTTTAGAGAGGGAGAGAGAATCTTAAGCAGACTCCTCACTCATCATCAGGGGGAGTCCTGCTTCTATTACAACTGGATTTCACAACCCTGAGATCAAGACCTGAACCAAAATCAAGAGTCTGGCTCTTAATGGACTGAGCCGACCAGGTGACCCCAGCCTCAGACTCTTGGTCTCGATCTCAGAGTCGTGATTTCAAGCTCCCCTAGGCTCCATACTGGCCTCTTTAAAAAAAAATATAAATATAAATATAAACATATATTTGCTGTAGGGTCATAGATACTAATTATTTTTTTCCAAATTAGAGCTATTCTCTAATCCTAGTGTGTTAAATGGCCATCAATGGATATTGATATAGATTGGTCGCTTTTTTTTATTTTTAAGATTTTATTTATTTATTCATGAGAGACAAAGAGAGAGAGAGAGGCAGAGACACAGGCAGAGGGAGAAGCAGGCTCCATGCAGGAAGCCTGATGTGGGACTCGATCCCAGGATCCTGGGATCATGTCCTGAGCGGAAGGCAGACGCCCAACTGCTGAGCCACCCAGGCATCCCTCATTATTCAATTCTTGACTATACTAATACTTTTATAGTGTTTTGCATTTGTGTGTTTGAGATCTTTCCTATTTTGTCTTGAGTTGTACTTTTTTGGCTTGGAAACACTAGGAAAACAGTATTTTTCCACTCTTACAATGGAATTATGAATCCTTTATTTGGTGTACTTGCCTGTGAAAAAAAATTGTAATTTATATTTATTTTGTGGGCCTGTTTTAAACTACTGTTTTTTGTTGTTGTTTTTTCTTTCAGGATTGGATGTAATCAGGTTTTGTATTTATTTTAGATCATTGCCAGAAAGTTGTACTTCTCTGTAGGAATTCATTCATTATCTGTACATTTTCATGTGTATTATCTTAGCTTTTTTGTTGTATTCTCCCTTCAAAATCTGTGATTATGACTCATTCATAACTCTTTGTCTATGCTCTATTGTTAAAATTGTTCAAGCTTTGTTGATTTTATTAGTTTTCAAGGAGCACATTATTCCTTTTTATGATTCCTTTTTTTAAAAAAAAACATCATTAATTTTGTTCTATTTTCATTTTTCTAAACCTTTATGCTGTCCTTTTTCCAACCTTTAAGTTAATGGTTACCCCACTCATTCTGATTTTATTTTCTCTGGGAGTTGATGATATTCATAGAACTATGTAAGTATATGTCCCACATCAGCTATGGATTCCTAGTGTTATCTGAAACACTTTGTTTCATTTTCTGCTTCTTCTCAGCTACAAAAGTAGTCCTAACTGGTTAAAGGTAAATGTGTGTGTGTGCTGCATTATTATGTATCCTATACCACTACCTGATACAGTTTGTTCATTTACTCCCCTCCCTCAGAAGATCATGACATCCCTGTCCTTCAGGATTTTTCTGTTTTGTTCAGTGCTATATCCTTTGTGACTGTATGTAGTGGGATTGGGGTAAATATTACCTAAGTAAATATGAAATGAAGGAACAAGAGGTAGGGGCCTTAAGGGAAGCGCTCTTGCTCAGAACATGGGTCTTAGTCAAGAGGTGTTCAAAGATAAAACATGTAAATAGAATACTTCGTTTGTCTACTCTCCATAGTGCACAGCAGGATTCTAGGCTAGACTCTGGTACTGCTTGTAATGCCTCACTAACAACTAAATTATAAGGTGTATGTTCAGAAATACACTCATTGGGAATTTAGGCTTTGAAGACAAACAGGCCTGCATTCACACACTTGTATGTGTAGTACACCCTGTGTTACGTACACCTCGGCCGCTTTCTGACTTGGTAGCATTGAGTATATGGTTAATCGATTCTAAGAATTCTCAACTATAAAAACTGTAATAATACCTGATTTGCAGAACTTCTATGAGAGGAAAGCTCTCTGCGGGGTCATTCTCCCATCATGGTTGCTCAAATGGCACATGTTATTAATACAGTAAAGAATGTTGCAATTTTTATCGATATTAAAATATGCTGCTTGATCCACTGCATGAAAAAAGCTGTTAGTTTTCATTACTTTAAATTTATGTAATAGAGCTGCTATCGGATATGACATGTTGCTGACTTCACTTTGGGTGTTCTTGTTCTGTGCTGCTGTATTGCATAGGCAAACTTTAACATGGGAATCACAGCATGGCAATCTTCTCTGCCTCCTACATGTAGTATTCAGTCAGTTGATACTCTTTCTCAGAAACTGAGTTTCAGAGGCCCTGCAGGGGTGGATTCAATGGTCAGGGGCTGAGCAGTAATTCTTGTTAGCCTGCCAGTGGTGCAGAAGTAAGAAATACTGGGAGTGGAGCCCCCAGAAATTGGATATGTAAGTCCTTTTTGGGATTTGACACAGAGTGTATTTTTATGGTTGAAAGCATTGTCTGATATTTTTTGTTTTTCATTATTATGGGAAGTTGACAGCTAAACTGTTTTAGATTTTGCTTAATTTACAAAATGGGACTTTTAACGTTTTCTCCCTCCTCTTTTTAATGGTCAGCAAGGACCACAGCAATGTTTTTTTTCTAGCTCTGCAGGAGATAAGATTACCTTCTTACTCAGTGTGTGTTTGGTTGGGTGTCTTAGGGGTATGCTTTATACGTGTGTGTGTGTGTGTGTGTGTGTGTGTGTGTGTTTTGAGGGGAGTGGTCCCTCATAACAGATGTGCTGTAGCATCCAGGCTCATGAGTTGTGGAAATTGTGGGGAGACCTGGATTCTTGTGTTTTCTTTCTCCTGCTTCAGCTCTAACTAACTTCTCAGTGCTCTGACTTTCTTCATGAAGGGAACATGGAAGAAGAAAGAAATGCTGCTGAATTACAGAAAAATATGACACAGGTAGGTAGGAGCTAATAATTCTCCAAAAGAATTTTCCATTCCACCAGGTCATTGACCTCCTAATTGTTTAGAGCAGTGGTCAGCAATCTGTTTCTCTGTTGGATCACATAGTATTTTAGGCATTGAGGCTATAGAGTTTCTATTACAGTTAAACTGTCAATTTAGTATGAAACCAGCCACAGACAGTTCATAAACAAATGCTTTATTGTGTTCCAATACAACTTTACACAAACAAGTTGGAGGCTGGATTTAGCCCATGTGCTGTAGTTTGCTGACCCCCTGGCTAAAGTAAAAGACAATATGGCCAGCTGTGGGCCTGAGTGGAAAGTTATATTTCTGCAGGCTTCTGGGCCTCAGGTTTGTGGGGAAAAAAAAGAAACCAACAAAGAAAGTTCCCCATCCCTCAGTGTGATTTTATGCATTTAAACCTCATTTGGCTTTGACTTGGTCTTTTCATGTTATGCTGATTGCTATGGTAGGAAAGAAGGAAGCAGGTAAAATTATTTGTGGAACAAGGAATTGCTAGTGTCTGTGGAAATTATTTCATCTCTAGAGCATTTCTGTCATTTCTGCTATAGGCTCTGGACTGTTCTGGGTCATTATAAGATTGGAATTGGTCACCATCAAACTGTGCAAGAGATCAATTTAGTGTTTTAGAAGTGTAGTTAGATCCATGAAACAGGATGAGATTAGGAAGGATGTAATGGATACAAGGAGAAAGATCTGATGTCTGAATTCTTAGGTAGATTTTGGGAGATCATAAAATCTTCAGAATTTCCTGATTTTCAGTTCCCCGGTATTAGCAACCTCATCCATCTTCCTGCACACGTGGGGAGAGTTGGTACCTTTCTGAAAAGAATGTATGTGGGATGTTTTAGGACTCTGTGGTCTTTGAGGATGTGGCTGTGGACTTCACCCAGGAGGAGTGGGCTTTGCTGGATCTTGCTCAGAGAAGCCTCTACAGAGATGTGATGCTGGAAAACTTTCAGAACCTGGCCTCACTAGGTAAGAATGGCAACATTTCTTTATTTAGTTATTTAGAAAACAAGTTTACTAATTGACCTTGTTCTAGAATTTAGACTGAGGAATTAGAATAAATTGGTAAATAAGACAGACGTGGTCACCGACCCCAAGGAACTTAGAATCTAGTGGCTTCACCATGAAAATAAACATCTGTGTGGTGAACTGCCTTTTTCTTTTTCTTGTGGTTAAAAGCCTTGAAGTTTATTAAGTGTTGAAAGTGTTGGCATAGACTTCAGGAGTCACTTTGAGCCTTAGGGAAGTTTGTGGTTTGGGTCATTGTGAGAATTTTACTGATGTTAATGCTCTTTACTCAGAAACACACCTGTAAACAAGGGGAGATTATTAGTGCAGGGAGGGAGAACAGATGACATGGGGAGCTGTGGTATATCTCCGAAAAGAGGTGTTAAAAAGTTATACTACAGGGTTTGTACTTTGGTTGAGTGACTTAAGGGTGGGTCTGTGGAAGCAGGCTGTATTGGTTTCCTAGGCTTTTCATAACAAAGTACTACAAACTGGCTGAAAACAGCAGAAACTTATTCTTTCACATTTCTGGAGACTGGAAGTACAAAATCGAGGTGTCAGTAGGACCATGCTCCTCCTGAAGGCTCTACGGCAGCAATCTCTCCTTGTTTCTTCCTAGCTTCTGGTAGTTGGCCACCAATCCCTGGTGTTTTTTGGTTTGCGATGATATTGGGGGTTTTGTTTGTTTGTTTGTTAGTTTTTTGTTTTCTTTAAATTTTATTTTGAAGTGATTTCTATACCCAGCATAAGGCTCAAACCCAGAACCCCGAGATCAAGAGTTGCACACTCTACCGAGTCATCTGGGCACCCCGTGCAACTAGGGTGATCTTTCTGATCTTTGCCTTTATCTTCACCTGGTCTTCTTCCCTCTGTTTTATGCCCCTCCTTATAAGGACACTAGTCAGTGGATTTAAGACCCATTCAAATCCAGTATAATTTCATCTTTACTTGATTAATCTACAAAGACCCTATTTCCAATAAAGTGACATTCTGAGGTTTCAGGTGTACATGACATTTTGTTTTAATACACTTACTTTTTTTTTTTTAGAGCAGTTGTAGATTCATAGCAGAATGAGTGAGTGGCAGATACAAAGATTTCTCATGGGTGCCCTACCTCTGTACAGGTAGTATCAACATCTTC
Source organism: Canis aureus (assembly GCF_053574225.1). Lineage (NCBI taxonomy): Eukaryota > Metazoa > Chordata > Mammalia > Carnivora > Canidae > Canis > Canis aureus. The sequence goes on from NC_135629.1 coordinate 52,566,978, forward strand.
TACCAGAATGATACATTTGTTACAGTTGATGAACCTGAATTGACACATCATCATCACTTGAGTCCATAATTTATACATTAGGATTCACTCTTGGTGAATTCATTCAACATAGAATACATCCTATGGTTTGGACAAATATGTAATGATATATATTCATCATTATAGTATCATACAGAGTAATTTCATTGCCCTAAAAATCCTCTTTGCCTTGTCAGTTCTTCTCTCCTTTCCTGCTAAGCTGTGGCAACCATTGATCTTTTTACTGCCTCCATAGTTTTGGCTTTTCTAGAATGTTGTAGTTGGAGTCATGTGGTAAGGTGTATAGATTTTTTCAATGCCTTCTTTCACATAGTCATATGCATTTATGGTTCTTTCATGGCTTTTTGTGGCTTGATAATTCATATCTTTTTAATTCTGAATAATGTTTCATTGTCTAGCTGTACCATAGTTTGATTCACCCATTTACCCACTAAAGGACATCTTAAGGGATCCCTGGGTGGCGCAGTGGTTTAGCGCCTGTCTTTGGCCCAGGGCGCGATCCTGGAGACCCGGGATCGAATCCCACGTCGGGCTCCCGGTGCATGGAGCCTGCTTCTCCCTCTGCCTGTGTCTCTGCCTCTCTCTCTCTCTCTGTGACTATCATAAATAAATAAATTAAAAAAAAAAAAAAAGGACATCTTAATTGTTTCTAAGTTTGGGCAGTTGTGAATAAAGTTGCAGTTAACATGCATGTGTAGGTTTTTGTGTGGACATGTTTTCAGCTCCTTTAGGTAAATTCTAAGCAGTGTGATTGCCTGATCATATGTTAAGATTAGTTTTGTAAGAAGCTGCCAAACTCTTCCAAAGTGCTGTACCATTTTGCATTCCCACTAGCAGTGAAAGAATTCCTGTCCTACATCCTTGCCAGCATTTTTGGTGTCAGTGTTTTGGATTTTACTGTTCTCATAGGTGTGCAGTGGTTTCTCATTGTTTTTTTTTTTTCTTTTTTTTTATTTTATTATTTATGATAGTCAGAGAGAGAGAGAGAGAGAGAGAGAGAGAGAGGCAGAGACATAGGCAGAGGTAGAAGCAGACTCCATGCACCGGGAGCCCGATGTGGGATTCAATCCCGGGTCTCTAGGATCACACCCTGGGCCAAAGGCAGGCGCCAAACCGCTGCGCCACCCAGGGATCCCTCTCATTGTTTTAATTTGTATTTTCCTCAGGACATATTGGACTATCTTTTCATATGGTGTTTTCTTCAAAGAGTTTCATAGTTTTGCACTTTACATTTAGGTTTTTCATCCCCGTGATCCATTTTGAGTTGCTTTTTGTGAAGGGTGTAAATGTCTGTGTCTATATTTTCTTGAATGTTGATGGCTCGTTGTTTAGTCTCTTTTGAAAAGACTATCTTCTCCATGTATTGCCTTTGCTCCTCTGTCAAAGATCAGCTGACTGTTTATGTAGTTCTATTTCTGAGCGATTTTGTCTCATTGATGTGTTTAGACATACATTTTCAAGGGACTTTGTTCAACCCAGTCCATAGATGATCACTTTAGATTGGATGCTGACAAAAAGAAGTAGAAATTTTGTTACTGAGTATTTTGTGGGTGGCGTAATGACTTTTTTTTTTTTTTTTTTTTTTTGTCAACCTTAGATTAAATTATGTGGTGGCCTTGTTTTGTTTTATTTTATCATGATCTCAGAGTAACCTTGTTTAAGACTGGTATTCTGAGAGATTATTTATGTGCAAGAGGAGAACAAAATGTCCTGGCTTAGCTTCTAATATTGGAAGTTTAGACAATGAATGTCACATCAATTCTAGAAATCAGAGGCTGTGTTGTTGTCTTTGTCATTGTCTACTCCCCCATACTGACCCTGCTTTAAAAAAGTTTTTCACAAACATTTTGTTGAAATTCAGTTTACTCTTGCCCATAATTAGAGTATTAGAAGAGCAAAATTTTGACCCTGTCTTCATGGAAATGCTTATGGTTCCTCATCATTTTCCCTCTGATAAGCCTTTTTGCATTTTTTTTTTTTTTTTTTTTTGCCTTTCTGCATTAACAGGATATCCACTGCACACACCATATCTGATCTCCCAATGGAAACAAGAGGAGGACCTGGAGACAGTAGAACAAGGACTTATCCAGGGGAAGCACCAGGAAGGCAAGAGTCCTGGGGAGAAACTGCCCTGGTTGGGGGATATGACATTTGGAAACATCAAATAAGAGCAAAACAAAACTTTGTTTTGTTTGAGGAGTCTGATCTTCCAGATACCTTGCATTACTATTTTGACATTTTATCAGTATTCTTACTTTCCTAGTTCTTGGGAAAGATTGTCCGAATTCCTCTTGTTAGTATCATGTGTACTTTAGGAAGGAACTGGTTCTTTTTTGTTTTGTTTGCCTTTTTAAGTTTTATATATTTAAGTAATCTCTGCATTCCATATGGGGCTCGAACTCATGAGCCCAAGATCAAGTCACATGGTCTTCCAACTGAGCCAGGCAGGTGCCCCTTGTTCTCCTAATAATTCCTTATATGTGTTACTATCAGTCTCAGTCTTCATAGAATCATTTCTTAGTTGCTATCTTGACCCTTGTGTATATTGCCAAAGTCCTGAAACGGCAACACTGCCAGAAGTCCTTTCCTTATAGGTACCTTTACTTTTTTGTTTCAGGTTTTAAGATTCAACTTAAAACTAATGAATCAGCACAAGATATTTATGAACAAAAAATATCCAGTGAACAGAAAATAGTAAGATTCAAAAGGAATGATTCTTGGTCATCCATTTTACACCAAAACTGGGAATACCATGATACTTATTATCAGAACAAAAGCCATGAGAGACATTTGAGGTGAGTGCCATTCATAAAAGAAAATGTAATGCCTCAGGAAAGAATCTTAAAAATGTGACAAAACTTAAAAAACATGTACGTAGAATTTAGTCAAAAATTGTGATTTCATAAAGAGTTTTTCAAGATTTCAAAAATGACATTGAGATCTTTACTGTTTGACACACAGTTCAGCTGTAAGCAGTTATCAGAAAAATTGTATGTCAAAACAAACTTCAGTGGTAATACTGGCTTTTGTAGACCCCTTGTTGAGAACTTTGAACTTGTAACTTGACAGGGCAGAAAGTGTACATAGTCACTGAAAGTGGTAAAAATTTATTTATTGCTAATAATGTGTTTTTTATTTTTAAAAGAAGTCCAGTGGAGCACATCTTTGAATGTAACGAAGAAAATCAGTGTGAACAAGCCTTTGGCCAAATTTCACGTCTTAACATAGACAAGGGAACTACTGAAGTAAAGTCCTATGAATGCCATGAGTGTCAAAAGGCCTTCACGGATCATTTATCCCTTAAGAATCACATCAGGTCTCACACTGGCAGCAAACCCTATCAGTGTAAAGAATGTGGGAAAGCTTTCCATTTTCTTGCTTGTTTTAAGAAGCATGTGAAAAATCCCACTGAAGGGAAACCCTATGAATGTAAAGAATGTACAAAAGCCTTTGGTTGTTCTTCCTTCTTTAGGGCACATATGAAGATTCACACTGGAAAGACGAGCTATGAATGTAAGGAATGTGGGAAAACCTTTAGCTGTTCTTCATCCCTGACAGAACATAAAAGGATTCACAGTGGCGATAAGCCTTATGAGTGTAGGGAATGTGGGAAGGCATTTAGTTGTTCCTCTTCACTCTCCAAACACAAAAGGATTCACAGTGGAGATAAGCCATATGAATGTAAGGAATGTGGGAAGGCCTTTAGTTCTTCTTCTCACCTTATAATACATATAAGAATTCATACTGGAGAGAAGCCTTACGAATGTAAAGAGTGTGGGAAAGCATTCAGTGAGTCCTCAAAACTCACTGTACATGTCAGAACACACACAGGACAGAAACCCTATAAATGTAAGGAATGTGGGAAAGCCTACAATTGTCCCTCCTCCTTAAGTATCCATATGAGAAAACACACTGGAGAGAAACCCTATGAATGTCTGGAATGTGGAAAGGCCTTCTATCTTCCCACTTCCCTTAACACGCATGTGAAAAATCAAAGTAGAGAGAAACCCTATGAATGTAAAGAATGTGGAAAAGCCTTTAGTTGTCCCTCATCCTTCAGAGCACATGTGAGAGATCACACTGGAAAGATACAATATGAATGTAAGGAATGTGGGAAAGCCTTTAGCCGTTCCTCATCCCTCACTGAACACTTAAGAACTCACAGCGGAGAGAAGCCTTATGAATGTAAAGAATGTGGGAAGGCCTTCATTAGTTCCTCCCACCTTACAGTACATATAAGAACTCACACTGGAGAGAAACCTTATGAATGTAAGAAATGTGGAAAAGCCTTTATTTATCCCTCAGCTCTTAGGATCCACATGAGAACACATACTGGAGAGAAACCCTATGAATGTAAGGAATGTGGAAAAGCCTTTCGCCATTCTTCATACCTTACTGTCCATGCAAGAATGCACACTGGAGAGAAACCCTTTGAATGTCTGGAATGTGGGAAAGCCTTCAGTTGTCCCTCATCCTTTCGAAGACATGTAAGAAGCCACACTGGAGAGAAACCCTATGAATGTAAGGAATGTGGGAAAGCTTTTGTGTGTCCTGCCTACTTTCGAAGACATGTGAAAACTCACACTAGAGAAAGTGTATAAATATAAAAAATGTGGGGATGTCTGCAAGGTGTTTTCAAATCATAGATGGAACATTGTGGAAATGCTCCGTGAATGTAAGAAAGCAAGAAATTGTTGCTTATCTGTTTGAAGTCTTGAGAACTCACAGCTGAGAGAGACCTGTTTATGTATACCTGGTGGTAACGCCTTCGTGAACATTGCTTCCTGTGTGGAAGAAAATTCATACAAGAAGCACAAATCAGCACCTCACCTGTAAAGTGGACTGCTGGCTCATTGATTTTTCAGTTTCTGTTTTCTGATATGAATTCATAGTTACGGTGATAAATTTTCCTCTAATACCTTTTCAGCTCTAACCACTTTTTATTTATCTATTTATTTATGTATTTATTTTCTAACCACGATTTATTATAGGTACTTTCATTTTGCCTGAGATGTAAATGTTTTTACATTATAAAACCTTTTGGACCCATAGGGGATTCAAGGTGTTTTTCATAAGCAGGCAAGAGTGGTCTTCTTTTTTTGGTTTGTTCAGTTAGTTTCTAATTAATGCTCATCATTCTCCAGGTATGTAGTCATTATGGTATCAATACTTTGGTATTTGTAATTTCTTTTGTGATTTTTTCCTTGTGATTGGTAGTTTCATTTTGATCTAGTATGGAACATACTGGAAATTGCCTACCCATTTTTTTCCTTTTTATTTACTAAGAGAACCTAAAGTTTTTGAGGCTATCACTTTTTACTATTAAAAGCTTTTCCTGTCTAATAAGTAATTTTAACAGAAATTAATAAGTGCAAAAGTCTCCAAAAAAAGAGTCACATCTGATACGTTGTTTTAGTATTTTGTTGTTGGTCCTTGCTCATGGCTGGGAACTGGACCCAATGTTTTGAATTTAAAAAGGTTGGGGGGAAAGGGGGATCTTGCAATAAGAAAGCTGGAAGTAGGGCAGCCCTGGTGGCTCAGTGGTTTAGCGCCGCCTTCAGTCCAGGGCGTGATCCTGGAGACCCGGGATCAAGTCCCACATCAGGCTCCCTGCATGGAACCTGCTCCTCCCTCTGCCTGCATCTCTGCCTCTCTCTCTCTCTCTCTCATGAATAAATAAATAAAATCTTAAAAAAAAAAAAAAAAGAAAGCTGGAAGTAAAGGTAGTTGAGCTGGTATGCATGTGTTAATTTGGACATATTTTGGACTGTGTTTCTCAGAATCATTTCCTTATATCCAGTTCCAGGTTAGAATTGTCTAGAAGAGCCTTTGCATGAGAATTGGAAGGCAGATGGAAGAGCTATTACTTTTTGTTTAGTGGGGCCATAATATGGAGAAAGAGGCATAGGGGTGCATGGTGGGCTTCAGTTTCCTGCTCATTTTCCTGATGTTAGGACCTACTAATCAATACTAGCTTGAAACAGAGCAGTAAATGCTTTTACATGAGTGAAAGCTTTTGTGTGTCCTGCCTACTTTCGAAGACAAGCTTTTGTGTGTCCTGCCTACTAACCTCAGAGCCAGCAGCTCCCTAGACCTCTCCATCAATTCCTCCATCATGGTCCTACACAGTTTCTTAGGTTTTCTGGCAAGTTCTTGGGGAATCCCTGGGTGGCTCAATGGTTTGGCGCCTGCCTTCAGCCCAGGGCATGATCCTGGAGCCCTGGGATCAAGTCCCACATCAGGTTCCCTGCATGGAGCCTGCTTCTCTCTCTGCCTATGTCTCTGCCCCCCCCCCCCTCTCTCTCTCTCTGGGTGTCTCTCATGAATAAATTAATAAATAATCTTTAAAAAAAAAGATTTTCTGGCAGGGTCCAGCATTGTCATTTTGCTGATATTATAGTCCCTGGCACATCAACTGACTGTATAGAGGTGGCCCAAGTTTGGAGTAGGATTGTTATCTGCATAGTACAATCCCATCACACCACTTTGCTCAAGGAGACATCTATGCAAGTCCATTGGGATCTCCAGCAAGAAGGGTTGTGGACAGTAAAGAAAATTAGGTATAAGGGAGGTAAACATCAGACAGGGTGTCCTATTTTAGTGGAGGAAGATTTATATTTGATACCTTCAAACAGATTTTTCTGCTTTTTTTATTTGGGAAAGATGAAAGTTACTTGGTTTGTGCTTCTTCAGATAGATCTAGCTGCACTTTTCCCTTCTGTTATGTTTCCCCATCATTTCTGAAAGTAGACCTATGCCGCTTTCACTAATGTGCACTAATGTACACTAATGTGCACGAAGTGTGCTGATCTTAGGCATATAGCTTGATGAAATTTCACTTACATACATACACACTCTGTTAAACAACATTTCTAGGATTCCAGGAAGTTTATTTATATTTTCTCAATAGTGCTCCACTGAGGAAACCACAATCTTGACTTTTATTCAGTTCATTAGGTTTGCTTCTTGATCCTCTTGATCTTTATCTAAGTGCTCAAGTACAATATGTACAATTATGTGCTTGGCTTCTTTTCTCAGCATGATGTCTAGCTTGCCTTTTAATTGCTCTTTTCTGCTGACTTACACTTATTTCTCTTGGTATATGTTTTGTATTTAGGAATGAGATCACTGACTCATAGGGTAGACTTTAGCTTTAGTTTTGAGTATTCCAGTTTTTCAAAAAGATGGACTAAAAGCTCATCCTAAAAGCAATGCATGAAAATTCTAATTGTTCCACATAGCTGACCAGCCCTTTCTAATCTTAGCCCTACAGTAGAGGACATGGTACTATCCTGCTTTGGTTTTACTTTTCAGTTTCCTGATATGTAATGATGGTAAATATTTTTTTTTTTATGTGCTTATTGGCTATTTGGATATCTTTTATGAGGGCACCCATTTTTGGTTCCTTTTTTATTTGAAGGGTTTCCTTCTAGTTACTTGTCCTTAATTGTATGTATGTGTATCTCTATGTCTAGTTATGTACACATACATATATAAAACCATGTGTTATATATCATATATATATAGCTTGTGTATATTATATATACATACATTGCAGATACCTTTAACCTTTCACTGGCTTGTCTTTTTACTCTTCTCATTTTTTGTAAGCTATAAAGGGAATTTATTGGTTTGATTATTGAGAAGTCCTTGGGCATAACTAGCTTCAGAGATGGCTGGGATCCTGAGGCTAAAAAGCTATTATCTGGGTGAGTTCTGTGTCTGTGTCTTGGCTGTGCATCGCCTTGTATTAGCAATTATTCCTGGCAGGCTGTTTCTCTCTACTGTGGGTCCCAGAAGATCCAGGCTGCTTTCTTTTTAGATTGAAGTCTCAGAGAGAAAAGAGCGGTGGTCTTTTGGAGCAACTCCAATATGATCATTATAATAGAATCTGATTGTCTTACTTGACAATAGTTAGCCAATCACTGTGGCCAGAGGAATGTAATGCTCTGAATTGTTTAGGACTGGCTCCTGTGCTCATCCAGAAACCAAAGTAGAGTTTGCACCAACTGAACCAGAGTCCTGACCATTGTGATGTGTACAGAGAGGGAAGGTGGCAGCTGTGGGCAAGTGGATATAATGGGAATAGAGGAAATATTGTCAGCTAGCATGTTGTGCTTACTAGGGTCTTAGCAATAGGAGGAAACTGAAGTCTGCTAACACAGCAGGGGCTAAGTAGTTCTAGAAATCCCTTCAGAAAGGTTAAGTGCCATCTGTTAACATATCTTTTTTTAGATTGCTAGAGATGGCTTCTCAACTTTTATGCTGTTTTGCAGTACATTTGGAAATCTGGTAGACTTAGAACTTTTTTATTCTTTAAAATTGTCTTGCCTTCTCTACTCCTCATTTGTTTCTATATTATTTTTAGAATTTCCTTACTGATTTTCATAAGTATGCTGAGAGTATGCTTGGAATGGCATTGACTTGATGTGGTAAACTGAATGAAATTGGCATCTTTATAATATTGAATTAAACATAATCATCCATTTACCTACGTTGTTTTTAATTTGTCTTAACAGTGTTTTGTAGTTTAATAGTAGAGGTCTTGAATATCTTTAATTTATTTCTAGGTATGTGGTATGTTTTGCTTTGTAAGTATTTTTATTTATTTCCTTTTTTATTTTCAGCTAGCACAAATTGCAATTTTCTTTTTGTACATTGATCTTTTTCTCCAGTGACATTTATAAATTAATTTATTATTACTTGAATTATTATTCAAATAGTTTGTGGATTATTTTGGATTTTCTATGTACAATCCTGTCAATAACAAAAGAAAGACTTACTTGATTTCTGAACTTTATCTTATATATATATTTTTTGCCTCATTGCTTTACAGTGTTGAATAGAAATGATTATGAACATCTTTGCCTTGTTCCTGATTTTAGGGGAAAATATTCCCTATTTCATAAGTCTAATAATAGCTGTAAGTTTTTCATGGATTACTTTTAATAATGAGAATTGTTTTATTCCCAATTTGCCAAGTTTTTTTTTAATTGTGAGTGAATATTTTATCCAGTGCCTTCTCTGCATGTATCATGGTCTTAAAAAAAAAAAAAAGAAAAAAACCTTTCAGTTTATTAATGTAAATTGCTACATTCCTTGATTTTCAGATAGTAAAACAACGTGTATTCCTGGAATAAACCACATTTGGACATGGTATATATTGGCTTATTGGCCTTTTCATTTTGCTAGATTCAATATGCTACTTAAAAATTATTTGTGTCTGTTAAATAGAGTTTTGTCCTATAATTTCTTTTAATATACTTGTCTGTGTTTTGTATCAGGTTTATATTAGCTCATAAAAGGAGTTGTAAACTATTCTGAAAGATTTTATATAAAATTTGAACCAGTTAGTCCATATATGTTTAGAACAATTCACCCATGAATCTGTCTTTTGTGTTTTCTTCACAGAAAGCTTTTGTAAGATAGTTTAACTGGTGCATTACACCAAATATAAACAGACAAAGGTTATTCAGGTTTTTTATTTGTTTTTGTGTTACTTTTGCTGAATTGTATTTGTCTATTCCAGAACTTTTCAAATGTGTTGGCATAAATTTTGTTCATAATATCCTATGATTCCTTTTCAATGTTTGAAAACTGTAATATATCCCCTTTTCATTTCTGATATTGGTGATATATATGTTCTCTTCCTTTTTCTTCATCCTGTTAGGGATTTAGATATATTAATTTTTTTGAAGAACCAACTTTATTCTTTCTGATTCTTTAATTTCTCGTGTTATTCCCTTCTATTATATTTGGGTTTCACTTAATTCTAGCTATTTGAGATAGATACTTCTATCAGTGCCTCTTTTCTGATATGCCAGTCTGCTTATAAACCTACCCAATCAGAACTTTCTACCGTTAGCATTGTCAGTAACAATGTGCTTGAGATAATTCAGAAGAATATTGTTTATCTCTCTATTATGTTAAGGTCATGGGGATTCCTTGATGGAGTGGAAAGAAAACTGGATTGGTAGTCAAGACACTAGATGGTATTCACTTTTCAGCTCTACCTCTATGACTTTAGAAAAGTCACTTAAGCTTTCTGGTCCTGAGTTGTGTGTGTGTGTGCGTGTAAATTTTTTTTTAAAAGATTTTATGTATATATTCATGAGAGACAGAGAGAGAGAGAGAGAGAGAGAGAGAGGCAGAGACATAGGCAGAGGGAGAAGCAGGCTTCCCCTAAGGAGTCCGATGGAGGACTCCATCCAGGGCCCCAGGATCATGCTCTTAGCCAAAGGCAGCCGCTTAACCGCTGAGCCACCCAGGCGTCCCTGTAAATTCTTTTTTATGAAATAGTTATAGATTCACAGTAACCTGTGAAAAAATATGTATGAGGAAATTCCATGTACCCATCACCCAGTTTTACCCAGTGGAAATCCAAGAGTTTATTCAGATTTTGCCAGTTTGAGATGCATATGTGTGTGTGTGTTTCTTTGCAGTTTGAGCACATGTAGGTGAATGGACCTACCACACAATCAAGATACAGAATTGTTTCATCAGCACAAAAGAACTCTTTTAAGCTACTTTGTATTCAGACCCAAACCTCTCCGTACTTAGCCCCAACAATTACCAATATGTTCTCCATCTGTATAATTTTTTTAAAAAATGTTATGTAAATGAAGCCATATATTATGTAACCTGGAGATACCATTTTTTTTTTTTTACACTCAGCATAATCCCCTTGAGATCCATCCAGGTTGTGTGAAGTTGTGTCCTTTTTATTTATTGCTAAGATGTTAACAGTGGGTTTTCTTGTGCTTTTCATCAAGTTCCCCTTTTCCTAGTTTGCAGAGTTAAAAAAAAGTCATAAGTGTAGGTTTTGGATTTTGTCAAATGCCTTTTCTGCATCAATTGTTATGATCATAGCATTTTGAGATGGCGGATCACACTGATTTTCAGATAATGGACCTGCTTTGCACATCTGTAATACATCTCTAGTCATGGTGTGTAATTCCTTTTATACAGTTCTGGATTCAGTTTACTAATAGTTGCTTTTCTGTTAGTTTCATCAATTATAAAATATATTTTAAGGCTAATACATTTTTAAAAATCTCTAAGGTGTTAAAAATAGACAAACAAGAAACACGATTTTGTATTTAGTCTAAGGCAGGTATATTATCAACATTGACCATAAATCAAAGCCATTCAGTACCATCAGATGTATATTGGAGGTGCTATTAGAGTGGCTGGAGTGGGGACAGGGATCACATCCTTTCTGTGGGATCAGAAACACTTCACTGCCCCAAATTTTTAGACTGTAGAAGATGAAGATTTGATTCAGAGATGATTTGAAAAGAAGGGGACTGGCTTGATTTTATGAAAAGAGAAGAGGTAAAAAAAAAAAAATATATATATATATATATATTTAACATAATGAGCTTTTCTGTCATTCACTGTTTTAACTTAAATGTGTTAACTTATTTGATCACAAGAATTTTATGAAGCAGATACTTATCAACATAATACACATGGTGAAATAGAGTCACAAATGAACTCAAGTAATTTCCCTAAGTTACATATTATGTGGTGGAACTAAGTCCAGAACCCAGGCTTTTTAATACTACACACTACTGCCTCCAGGGACCAAAGAATTCTGAAGAGTCAGGACAGGCAGGATTGGGTATGGTTGAATGGGGAACTACTAGAGTTGGATAGGGGCTGTGAACAGTATACTAGTGTAACCATCACTTGTCATCTTTTAGGCAAGCACCAAGTATCTTCTCAACCATGCATATCATATGAGTTCCCTATGTTATGGAAGGAATTACAGGGAAGGAGAAAACTCCATCAATAAAGTATGAAAGATCAAGATTGCTTTGTCTTTGAAAACATAGGGCACGTTGTGAGCATTATATAGATATTGATAGCTTGACTTGACCAAAAGATTTATTGAATGATTATGTCAGGCACTATTTGAAACACTTTACAACTGCAGTGTGTTTACTCTTCACAATGACGAGTAATTTCATATGAAATAATTCTCAAGAAAAATGAGAAGCTCTCAATAAAGAAGAGTGGTAGATAATGGAAGTATACAACCTAATTGTTTTCTAATATGGCAATAGAAATCAATTAGCAACAGATAAAACCAATGGTGTCATCCAAATTAACAAAGTTATCAAGGAGTAAAGTCATAAGGAATTAGAAGGACTTTTTAAAGATATTTATTTATTATTCATGAGAGACAGAAAATAAAGAGGCAGAGACATAGGCAGAGGGAAAAGCAGGCTCCATGCAGGGAACCTGATGTGGGACTTGATCCTGGAACTCCAGGATCAGGCCCTCGGCCAGAGAGAGATGCTCAACTACTGAGCCACCCAGGCGTCCCTAGATGGACTAGAAAAGTTTGAAGCTGTCCTTGCAGACAAGACATATAAATGTACAAATATGGAGATATTTTCCAGTTCTAGCATGGGAAATGTTAATTAGGATGCCAATATTCCTGATATTATTTCATCATCAATGCTATTTCAATAAATCAAAATTGCAATAGAGGGTTTTTTTATTTTTTAATTTTTTATTGGTGTTCAATTTGCCAACATATAGTATAACACCCAGTGCTCATCCCATCAAGTGCCCCCCTCAGTGCCCGTCACCCAGTCACCCCCACCTCCCCCACCTCCCTTTCTACCACCCCTTGTTCATTTCCCAGAGTTAGGAGTCTCGCAATAGAGTTTTTAAAGTGGAAATAATCTTTACAGAAAGAGCCTTCCTTGTGGGTATGTGCCTAGAGGGGTCTAAATGAACTTCTTTCTGGGAAGAGGTGGGCTCAACAACTCAAGTCGTTGAGCTGGACCAAGGACACTATTTCCTCTGATGGTTCTCCAAGACTGTGAAATTTTCACAGTCTTGGAGACTTCTACATCCGGCTCTCAAGGCCACAGTACCATAATCAGCCTGTGTCTCCAGCCTTTCAGACTGCCAGTCTCTGTCTAGTGGGCTTCATACCAATGCCTCCTCCCAGAGTAGTACTCTCCATCAGGAGGCCTGAGTCTGCCTGCCAGTCCTGAGGACAGAGCCTCAGCCATTATGGTTCACCAGGCAGGTGACAGGCAGCACACTTCCTCCTTGGTCAGCATCAGCAAAGTCACGGTGCAGCCAGAGAGAGCCATGGGAGACAGTGGATGGAGGAGGGACTAGGGGAGCATTGTTTCATTATTGTCAGGACAAGCAGGGCATTTGGGTTGGGCAGATGGTAGGGCACCAACATGCAAAGTTTTCGCTCCAAGCACTACAAAGTTTATGTTCTTGGTTCTAGAGAGAGTCCAAGAACTTTCATTCAGATGTCTGCTTTCCTCCCACACTGGTTCTAGTTCCACAATGGCAGGAAACTAGTCTCTCTGACCTGTCCCCTGAATGCTCTATGGAGTGATGAGGATGAAGACGATTAAGCATGATATCACTAACCTTCATTGGCTTCCTACATGGCAGGCTGAGCTAAGTGTTCTGTGTAGCTTGTTTCATTTCATCTGCATAACCACCTCCCAAGGAAGAGGAATGCACTTTATCGTCATTTTACAGATGAACGAGAGCACAGCATTTAAATATAACTTGTATTAAGCTATAGGGTAAAGTGAGTATGAATTCAGATTTGAATCCTCACATCCAGACTCCAGACCCAGGACACCTAGCTATTATTCTCTCCTACCAACCCAGTCTCTCATTTTACCTGCCAGGTCACTTCAGGAGGAATCCCTCTGTTCACTGTACTTTTCCCTTTGGAGCTTTCCAGTAGACCACAGCGGGGAGTAATGGGCACCCCTTGCATGGGCTAGACTATAGTAATAGACTGTCAGATGGACAGCTGATATCAAGGTAGGGATCATAGAAGCATCAGCTGATTATAGTTTAGGGCAGATCTCTCTCTTGTCTTTGGTCCTTTTTTTTTTTTCAGTCTTTTTTTTTAAATTTTTATTTATTTATGATAGTCACAGAGAGAGAGAGAGAGAGGCAGAGACACAGGCAGAGGGAGAAGCAGGCTCCATGCACCGGGAGCCCGACGTGGGATTCGATCCCGGGTCTCCAGGATCGCGCCCTGGGCCAAAGGCAGGCGCCGAACCGCTGCGCCACCCAGGGATCCCTTGTCTTTGGTCCTTAAACTGTCCTCTTCATTCTGGTTGCAAGGATTAAACAGTATAGTGGAGACTATATATGTGATGAATATGTATAGAAAGGGCAAAATAGATTTCAGATATTATTAATAATCTGGTTTCATACTATTTGATTAAAATACCCCATGCTCTGAAGGTACGGATTTCCCTGAATCTCTGATGGGACATTTTGTCCTTACACACATAAATACTGAGTGGAGGGGAATACTGAATCTCACTCATTTCTGATTTCTCAGAGCCTATGCAATCTTTGGTACAGAGTAGGCAACAAAAAAATCTCTGTTAAACATTAAATAGTCTCTTAGGGGGCACCTAGGTGGCTCAGTGTTTGAGCATCTGCCTTCCACTTAGGTCATGATCCTGAGGTCCTGAGGTCGACATGTATATATATATACAGTTGATATATATATATATATATATATATATATATATATATATATATATATATATATCAGTAAAAACCTGAGCAACTAATAGTAAAGTGTGCACTGATTTGTACAATGCAATTATACTTCATACATATACAATACATATATATATTTTTTAAAGATTTATTTATTTATTTATGATAGACATAGAGAGAGAGAGAGAGAGGCAGAGACACAGGAGGAGGGAGAAGCAGGCTCCATGCCGGGAGCCCGATGTGGGACTCAATCCCGGGACACCAGGATCGCGCCCTGGGCCAAAGGCAGGCACCAAATCTCCGAGCCACCCAGGGATCCCCCATATATATATTTTATAGATATTCTCAGTTGTGTGATATGGAGAAGTAAAAAAATTTTTTGGCATTATGAACACTTTTTTTAATGACAGCAGATGGTAAGTTGATACAAATTACAGGCTAGAATATAGTGGGTACAAAATCTATCCAGGTAACAGAAAAGTGTCACTTACAAAAGTAAATCTGATTCAAGTGACTAAAGAACTCAAGTCCTCCATTTCAATAATTAGAATTGTCATAATAAGGAATTGGAAAATAAATGAACTATTCCTCTGGCACTACTATGCATCACTAAAGTATTTGATCTAGATATATGTACTTCACAGAAAGGCTTAAAGTTTTAATGAGAATATTCCAGGGACATATCTAGTATGGTACTTTTCAGCTATGTTTTCGGGAAGACTGTTTATGGATACAAAATCAATCCTAACACCATGGAAACATCGGCAGGAAAATACTCTGTCAAATTCATAACAGAGGTTGCCTTTGTGGGATAAGTATTTAGGGAAATGAGATCATGAAGGAGTAAGCAAGAAAAATGAAATTTTATTGGTAATATTTCAAATCTCTATAAATTACAAATTCTGAAGAAAATATTACTGAATGTTCACATTAAAAATTTTTTAAGCCTTGGGATCCCTGGGTGGCTCAGCGGTTTGGCGCCTGCCTTTGACCCAGGGCGGGATCCTGGGGTCTCGGGATCGAGTCCCATGTCAGGCTACCGGCATGGAGCCGGCTTCTCCCTCTGCCTGTGTCTCTCTGCACCTCACTCTCTCTCTCTCTCTCTCTCTCTATGTCTATGTCTATCATGAATAAATAAATAAAATCTTTAAAAAATTTTTTAAGCCTTTCTTCGTGGGCTCTTGTTTTTCTCTTTTTTCCTTAGCTTCCTTCCTTTCCATCAACTTGTCTTCTAAGTCACTCACTCTCTCTTCCACCTCATTAACCCTAGTAGTTAGAGTATCAAATTTGGATTGCATTTTAGTTAAACTATTTTTAATTTCGGCCTCATTAGATCTCAATTCTGCAGTGACAAAGTCTCTAGAGTCCTTTACGCTTTTTTCCAGAGCCATGAGTAGCTTTATAATTGTACTTCTGAATTGAATTTCTGACATCGTATTTAAATCCAAATTCTTAAAAAAAATAAAAAAATAAAAAAATAAATAAATCCAAATTCTTTAACTCTGTGGCAGAGAGTATTGCTTCCGGTTCTTTCTTTTGTGGTGAATTCTTCTTTCTAGTCATTTTGTCCAGTGCAGAGTGGCTGTATGAGTGAGCTGAGTCAAAAATATCAACCACGACCTAAGTAAAATACACCCTAGATGATTCCGAAGAGGTCAGAGACCAGAAAATAAAGGAAAAAGAACAGAATAAAATAAAACAAAGGACCACTAAAGTGAAAAATTTTAAAACAAAGTAGTAAATATAAAAAACCAAAACCAAAAACAAAGAAGAAAAAAAAGAAAAGAGAAAAAAGGGGGGATGGTGGTGGTGAGGAAGTGATAGTGTAGAGAGAATGTAGTCTCCCTGAGGGGTCCTAGAGGATGATCCTCTTGGTTCTGAGTGTATTTTGTTCTGTATGTAGAAGATGCTCAATCCCAAATTTATATAAACCAGCAATACTGATATAAAGACCCAACATTGACCACAGAAACATAAGCAAGATAAAAGAGGAGGGCAGAATGGGAAGGAAAAGAGAATATAATCTCACAGAATGAACCAACACAGTGTTCCACTTGGTTCTGGGTGTATTTTGGTTGTGTGTTAGAAGGTACTAACTTCCACCATTGTAAAACAAAATGAGACAGAAAAAACAAATAACAAATACCCATATCTCATATATCTACCAAAATTAAATTGAATACGTTGAAGGGAGTCCAGAAGTGAAATATATATCTAAGACATATAATTGTAGAAATATGAAAGTGAAAAAGGAAAAAACTTAAAAACGAAGATTTGGTAAAATATTGTAGTTAAGGTGGTAAAATAGAAAAAATATTGGAAATTTTTAACCTGATAAAAAAATGAGTCATAATGAAGAAATAAAAAGGGGGGGGGACAGTGGAACAGTGCCCACTGCCTGTTTACTTGTTTTATTTATTCCAAGATACTCTTCTTTCCTAGGAGGTGTCTTAGCCTCATGGGATTAAAAAATCTAACACTTGTCTCAGAATCCCTCCTCCTGGGCTTCTAGATGATTCAGAACTGCAGTCCCTCCACCTTGGGCTGTTCCTATCCATGTACCTGGTCACCATGCTCGGGAACCTGCTAATCATCCTGGCTGTCAGCTCTGACTGCCATCTGTACACCCCCATATACTTCTACAATCTGTCCTTGATTGACATCTGTTTCATATCCACCACTGTCCCGAAGATGATGTCGGACATCCAAACTCACAGAATCATCTCCTGTGTGGGCTCAGATGTCTATTTTTATTCTCTTTGGATGTTTGGACAATCTAGAGACTGCAAAGGCCTATGACCAGTTTGTAGCCACCTGTCACCCCTTGCACTACCTGGTGATCATGAATCTCCACCTCTGTGTCGGGCTGGTTTTAGTGTCTTTTTTTTCCATTAGTATTTTGGACTCCTAGCTGCACAGTTTGATGTCACAGCTTACCTTCTTCATAGATGCAGAAATACCTCATCTCTTTCATGGCCCTTCTCAGCAACTCGACCTTGCCTCCTTGGAAATCCCTGCCAGTTTTATTTTATTGGTGCCATTTTTGGTGGTGTTCTACTCTCAAGAATCCTTTTCTCTTACGTTCAAATTATTTCCTCCATCCTGAGAGTCACATCCATAGGTGGGAAGTACGAACCTCTTCCTACTTGTGGCTCTTGCCTGTCAGTTGTTTGCTTGTTTTTGGAACAGGTCTTGGAGTGTACCTCAGGTTGGCTATCCCATATTCTGCCAAGAAAGGTGAGGTGATCTCGGCAGTGTATACCGTGGTCACCCACATGCTTAATCCCTTCCTTTATAGTCTGAGGAACAAAGCAACCAAGAGAGCCATGCAGAGGTACCTAAGAACAGCCTAATCTCAATACCTGTCCCCTTTTATTCACTGTGTGAATTGGAAAAGTCAGTAAATCCAAACACTTGGAACTGGAAATTCTGTCTAATTGGTCCCATAATGTTTGTGATTCTTATGCCTTTCAATCCTTCATATCTGAATATTGATTATTTTGATACATTTTAAATGGGATTGAGGGATTGAATCCTTCATATCTGAATATTGATTTTTTGATACATTTTAAATGGGATTGAGGGAGTTGTGATTGAGGGAGGCATCCTATCTACATTACAATCACTGCATGATTGAATCATATTATAGCTATAGAGCTTTCTTTATTCCTCATCTATGACCCAGGCATTCTGAAGCAATACACACCCTTTTTTGTTGTTGTTGTTGGTTTTAATAATTACAATCCAATTGTAAAATTGTAAAAAAATTCTCAAAACTTTCCAAAATTCATGTCTATCATTCACACAATTTTTGTGTTCTTTACATCTGTTTACGCATGTTATAGGTAAGGATGCATGTAACTGGTCTTCAGATTTGGCTTCAAATTGGAGTCACCTAGGACACTAAAAATATTGGTAACTGCTTCTCACCACAGATTATGATTTAATTGGACTGAAGTATAGCCTTAGCATGGGGGCTTAAAAATTATCCCACTTGGTACTCATGTATAAGCAAGGTTGGGAACTACTGATCTAATTACATGTTTTGTTCAGAGATAACAGTATGTTTGGGTCTTTAACTGCTCATGAGCAGATGCTGAAGTTCTTAAAATGATCTGAGCTCATCAAAGGATGATATAAAAAAGTTAACACTAGTAATAGGCAATGTGACTTTCCTAAAATTCCTGATATTTGTTTACATACATTCTTCCATGCCATACAACCAGTCATTTGTCCTGGTTAATAAGATACTGTCACCTTGCTCCAAACTCACCTTTAAAATTTTTTTGTATTGGAGTTCAATTTGCCAACATATAGCATAACACCCAGTGCTCATCCTGCCAAGTGCCCCCCTCAGTGCCCATCACCCAGTCACCCCACCCCCCCACCCACCTCCCCTTTTACTACCCCTTGTTCATTTCCCAGAGTTAGGTGTCTCTCATGTTTTGTCACCCTCACTGATATTTTCACTCATTTTCTCTCCTTTCCCTTTATCCCTTTTCACTAATTTTTATATTCCCCAAATGAATGAGACCATATAATGTTTGTCCTTCTCCAACTGACATATATCACTCAGCATAATACCCTCCAGGTCCATCCATGCCGAAGCAAATGGTGGGTATTGGTCGTTTCTAATGGCTGAGGAATATTCCATTGTATACATATACCACATCTTCTTTATCCATTCATCTTTTGATGGACACTGAGGCTCCTTCCACAGTTTGGCTATTGTGGACATTGCTGCTAGAAACATCGGGGTGCAGGTGTTCCAGCGTTTCACTGCATCTGTATCTTTGGGATAAATCCAAACTCACCTTTTTATACTTTACCTCAGCAAAACTCTTTCCTTTCACTAGTAAAAATATCTTTAGGGCTTCACTTTAAAACCATCCCTCCCTGTGTCTTGTCTTGGCATATCTGTCTTTGGGCTCTGCTCTGTGTCCACTATATACGACATAGTAAAGGACACTTCCTTTAGAGATGTCGCCTACAGTTTGTGAGACAATAATCTGGGGCTCTCTGAAAACCTGCCTCATAGATAGTTTAATATATTTGACCTTTGGCCACTAAGTTAAATCATCTACCATCATTACTGATCAGGAACTTCAATAATGGAAAAGGGTATTCCTTTACTGAGGAGAAAGCCATATTGGCCAATGAAAAGATACATCCCAATAAAAATGACAAAATTATCATTTTGATTTCTTGGTTTTTATGAATTGAAATGAAACACTTTGGGTCTGATCTACTCTGGAACAATATATAGGGTGTGTCTCTATTTCTGAAAACCTAAATGATTGGCAAAAATGCTTGCAATTGGCCAAGGTAATTATGATGGTTAATTTTATGTGTCAACTTAGCTGAGCCATAGTGCCCAGATATTTGATTGAACTTTATTCTGGATGTTTCTGCAAAAGTATTTTTTGGCTTAGTTTAACTTTTAGATCAGTGGACTTTGAATAAAGTAGATTATCCTGTATAATGTAGGTGAGCCTTATCCAATCAGTTAAGAACAAAGACTGACCTCCTGGAGGAAGCAGAAATCCCACCAGCAGACTGTCTTTGAACTTGAATTGCAATTCTTCCTGTGTTTCTTGCCTACCCTGCAAAATTTAGACTTAGCAAGCCTCCATAATCATGTGAACCAATTTCTTAAATCTCTATATAAATATACACATTTCCTGTTAGGTCTGTTTCTCTAGAGAATCCTGACTAATATAGTAATATTGCTTTTGATATCTCATTTAACATTCTCTCCACGGGTGACAGTTTCTTTTTCCTCATCAAACTTCAAAATATGAATGAGTGCAACTAATCGATTAACATTATGCATGGAGGGGAAAGCCTGGACAGAAGTGTGCCAGGAAGGTCCACAGTTGCTATACAGTAACTATCTAGGAGTGGTGCTAATATCCTTGATAGAAGAGTGGCATCACAGATAATGGAAAGGGCATGGGATTTAAAGACACAATTCCATCCAATCTCAGGAACAATTTAAGACTTGTGACAAATCAGTGCTCTTCAGATTCCTTATCAGTGAAAAGGCAACCTATGGAATGGGAGAAAACATTTGCAAACCCTATGTCTGATCATTGGTTCATCTCCAAAATATATAAGGAACTCCTACAACTTAATGGTAAACAAACAAACAACTAACAAGTTGATTTAAAAACCGGGTTAAGGATTTTATTAGACATTTCTCCAAGGGAGATATACAAATAGCTAACAAGTATATGAAAAGGTGTTCAATATCACTATTCATCAAAGAAATGCAAATCATGTATATACAATAGTATACTATTATATACTATATAATATAATAAATAAATATATAATGTTATTTAATATTTCAATATAATTATATATTATATATATGCAATAGTATATATGCTATATATACTATTCAGCCTGAAGAAAGCAGGAAATTCTGTCATTTGAAGCAACACAGGTGAACCTTAAGTATATTATGCTAAGTGAAACAAGCCAAGCACAGAATGATAAATACTGCACGATTTCATTTATGTATCTAAAATAGTCAAATTCATAGAGTCAGAACAGAATGGTGGCAGGAGGGGGAAATGGAGAGTTCCTAATCAAAGGGCATAGAGTTTCAGTCAAGCAAGGTGAATAAGCTCTAGAGATATACAGTATTGTACCTAAAATCAACAATAGCTCTAGAGATATACAGTATTGTACCTAAAATCAACACTTGCAAATTTGTTAAAAGGGTAGAGGTTGTGTTAAGTGTTCTTAGAGCCAAAAACATTAACTGAGAGAATGGAGATACTACCAGAATCTTGATATGAAAGTCCTAATTCTCCCTAAATTGTCCAGTCATTTGAATGCGTTTGATGACTGATAAACTCACACGCTTTTGTCTGTTAATTTAAAAATTAAGTCTGAGTTTTTTTTTTAATTAAGATGTATGAAACTTGAAAGTCAGAGGGAGTACAAGTGCTGTTCCTCCTGAGAAGTGGAAGACCTCAGACCCAACAAAGGACATTTACTTTTCCTATGATCCTGGCCCATTAATATTAACAAGCCCTCAGAGATTGGGAGAACCCGGATCAATTTGGGTAATTATGAGCTCTGTGCATTGAGCTTTCAAGCCCACACAACTGTAAATAATCGGCCTGTGCCCTGCAAACTTTCAGTTGGCCAGTCCCAGCACAATCGGATCTGTATGTTGTGTCTTCTCTTCTCAGAGTCATTGTATGCATCACGGGGTGCATACCTGTCTTCCTGCAGATCCTGAGAACAGAGCCTGAGCCTTCATCATTCACAGGCATAAGAAGGATGATGGATCGTCATTCCCTTGTCATACCCCAGCACAGAGGCAGCACAGTCCAGTGAGTGATATTGGAGATACAGGATACAGGAACAATGGGGGGAGCATTATTTCTTCATCATCAGGATAAGCATGACAGTTGGAGTAGCCAGATGGAAGGGCACCAATATGCAGTTTCAGCTCTGAGGCCTGTGATGTTTATATTCTTGGTTCTGGTGGAAATCTGAGAATTGTCATTCAGAGTTCTGCTTTCCTCCCTCATTGGTTTTAGCTCCTGTAGGAACCTCCCTCACCAGAGCAGGAATTAAGTCCCTCTAAGCAGTCCCATAAGCATTCCAAAATGGTCATGAAAGTGATGATGAAGAGGAGCAGGGGAATGATGCTAGATGACCATATACATGATACCATGAACCTTTATTAAGGATTCCCAAGTGTCAGGCTCTGAAATAAGTACTTTATGTAGACTGTTTCTTTTCTCCTGCCTAGTCACCCCTAAAATGTATATGTACACATTATTGTTCTTTTATGGATGGGGAGAGGATTATAGCCTGTTAGTGTAACTTGTCCCAGGTCATGGGATGGAATGGGATGAAACCAGGTTTGAATCAAACAGTCTGACTCCAGACACAGAGCACCTGGCCAGTATTCTCCTCTTGCCAATGCAACCAAGCATTTAACTTCTCTGGTCATTCCACCCATACATTCTCCACTCACTGTGCTCTTCTCTTTGGAGGTTACTAGTAAACCAGAGTAAAGAGCCATTGGTGCCTCAACTATAAGAAGGACGGGTGGAGATTGGCTGGCAGAGATCATAGAAAGAGCCGGCTCATGACAGTTTATAGTAGATTTCTCTTGCATGCCTCTGCTCCTGCATTTTGCCTCAGATGTCTACTTCCTTCTCCATTCTTATAAGTTCCTCCATTTCAAACGGAGACACAATGTCAATGTCTCAGGTTCCATCCACACTCAGGAAACTAGAAAATATTAAAACATGTACAATATATGTGCTATCGCTTAAGATCTATGGATCTCTGTTTTAAAATTTCTGAATTTTAAGAGTAAAGAAGTTAACTGCATGTGCCTCAGATCCACAATATAATTTTAAGTCCTATCTTCTCTACTTATTATCTAGTGACCTGGAGCAAGTTCTTAGTATATCTGAGCCTCAGAATTATCATCTGAATTGACCCCTAGTTGATACCACTCCACTGAGTAAGGACTAAATAGATATGAATACTACCAATGTGGTTAAATATGTGATGGATGCATATGGGAAAGGCAAAAATTTAAGTATTATTATTGATGATATTGATTAATATTGTTAATACCGATCTTTATTTTTATTTTTTTTAATACCGATCTTTATACCTTTCAACCAAAGTGTCCTGTGATCTGATCATTTGGTTTTCAATGGATATCTGACAAAAATTTAATTTTTATCCGTGTACAAATTAAATACTGGGTGCTTGGAAGGAAATGACTGAATCAAATTCATTTCTGATTCCTCAGAGCATATATCATCTTTGGCACAGAGTAGGCAACAATAACAATAAAACTCCCAAATATGTGAAATGTTGAATAGACCCTTCTTTGAGTCACAAGAACAAAGAATAGTTAATATGGCTTGCACACACTGGTGCTTTCCTGCCCGTGCCATCCATTTTAGGGATGTCTCATAGAACAAGAAATAAGATAAAATAGCACTTGTTTGTATCTATGTCATTCAATAGGATCTATTTTTTCAAGTAGGCTCCACACCCAATGTGTTGCCCAACATAAGGCTTGAACTCACAACTCTAAGATCAAGACCTGAGCCTGGGATCAAGAATTTGACACAAGCAACTAAGCCACCAGGCACTCCTTTCTCCTCTATTATTTTCTATTTAATAGCATTTACAACATTCAGTTATTGAAAACTATCACAGTGATTTTTGTAAGTATGAAAAATGAGAAGGAGAAGATAAATTTTACTGTGTGGTCTTAGATATATTTTAGGATTTCTAGAGCCCTGAGACGAGAGAGCCTTCAGATTCTCTCCCATACAATCCAATGAAAGGTTATTAAAGCTTTCTTAGGATTGCATTTCATCCATAAACCCACAATTACAATAATGATTCAAATTCTGGTTACAAAACAATGACTAGATATTTATTAAGTTCCACTTCCTTTAGATGCCACACATCTCTGGAGATGGCTGTTAACCTTTCAATTTCCAGAGAAGGGATACCAACACAGACAAGTTGAGGGATTTACATGTATTCCGTGAATTAGGGCGTTGGACTACTGGTTTTCAGGAACACTTATGGCAGTAATATGGTGAATTATAGGATCTCCTATGAGTAGTAATGCACTTTACAGCCCAGTTTGAAAATCTGAGATATGGAAATATCCCCTATGTAAAATATGAATTTTTATGTGAAGGTATCACAGAATGATGATTATTAGATACCTGAGAAATATTTCTGATTCTATACTTTAATAATAGCATATAGCTGATAGCAACTAATTTTTCTACTGGGAAAACAGATGTAGGAAATAAATGGTGAAATTGAACTTGCACTGATTTTTACAACACAAACAACCTTGTGATGAAAGGTTGATATTAACAACCATCCTCCATGCAGATGTCATATAGAAATTCTCATTTGCATGATATGCAGAAAGGTAAAAGGATTTTCATAGGGTTGTTGAAATAAGGAATTGATAAACAAAATAAAGTTAATTCCTCATTAACTCATAGTATATAGTTAATACTATATATCACGAAAAGTGTTATATCTAGATTTAAACGCAGTGTTGTAGTAAACAGGAACACTTTAGATGCATTATGTGTAGTAATATACTATTTAGGTAAATCTTTAAGAAAATATTTTGTAAGGTTTTGTAGATTATAAATAAATAATAATGTTATGGAAACACTGAAAGAAAATATACTCACCTAATTAATAATTGTGGTTGCTTTGGGGAACAAGTGTGCAGGGCAATAAGATCATGCAGGGATTTAAAGAAAGCTAAAATTTTATCAGTGATATTTCAGATCTCTATAAAATATGAGTTTGGAAGAAAACATTAGTAAATGGCTATATTTTTAATTTAGCTATTGGGTGGGATGCCTGGGTGGCTCAGTGGTTGAACACCTGCCTTCAGCCCAGGGCGTGATCCTGGAGTCCTGGGATCTAGTCCCACATCGGGCTCCCTGCATGGAGCCTGCTTCTCTCTCTACCTATATCTCTGCCTCTCTTTCTCTGTGTCTCTCATGAATAAATAAATTAAATCTCTAAAAAATATACAGCTATTAGGTATTCATTATAGCAATAATAGGCAATATTCTTTGTACATATTCTAAGTGCCTGGCAATATTTTAAGGCATTGTTCTTGACCCTGGGTGTACATTAGTACCACTAAAAATCATGCATGTAGAGATTATTATTTAATTAGCTCTAGGCAGTGGACAGGACATTAGTACATTTTGCAGTATAAATGGGTAAGTATAATAATCAACGGGGTTGAGAACTACGGGGCTGACCACTTTATGTTTCTTTATGCTTAATTTCTTCAAACAACCCAATAAGGTAAGTTCAATCATTAGCTCCATTTTACCAACGTGGAAACTCCCCATGTACTTGTTATGTTAGTCTTTGTACTTTTCCCTTTTGCATTTTTCTCTAAATTAAATCATAGTGTGACCTATCAGGAGAAATGAATAGCAGAGTTGTCTTCAGGGAATTGATTTAAAAATAATTGTATTTAGGAGTGCCTTGCTGGTTCAGTCGTTGGAGCGTGGGACTCTTGATCTTGGGGTTGTGGATTCAGTTGGGTGTGGAGATCGCTTAAAAATAAAATCTTAAAAAAATTGTATATAAGGAGAATTTATTTTATTATTTATGTATTTATTTATTTATTTTCAACAACATGGATGGACCTAGAGGGTATTATGCTAAGCAAAAGAAGTCAAAGAAAGACAAACACCATATGATTTCACTCATATGTGGAACTTAAGAAACTAAAGAAATGAACAAACAAAAAAAGACAAACAAACAAACAAACAAACAAAAACCCCGACTATTAAGGGGAATTAATTTTAAAAGGAATTAATTAAGGAGAATTTTTGTTTCAGTAAAGATTAAAGTTAAGGAAGCATAAGAAGGCTAGATTTCAGACCTGGTTTGGGGGGCTTTATATGATCCTAAATTCCTTGATTATAAATAAGAGAGTTAGATTTCTTTTCTTTTTTTTTTTTAGGATTTTATTTATTTATTCATGAGAGACACAGAGAAAGAGAGGCAGAGACATAGGAGGAGGGAGAAGCAGGCTCCATGCAGGGAGCCTGATGTGGGATTCGATCCCAGGACTCCAGGATCATGCCCTGAGCTGAAGGCAGATGCGGAACTGCTGAGCCACCCAGGCGTCCCAAGAGAGTTGGATTTCATGTGGACCCAGAACTTCCAAATATTTAGGATTAGAAATACATGTAAGCACTTTCAGCAATACCAAACCACTTCAAGATAGAGACCAAAACAAAACAAAACAAAACCCCAAAGAGCAGTGTCAAACACCAGTGTCAAACACCAGTGTCAATTTCCCTGAGACTGTGTAGGGTTGGTATTTAATCCTGTATAAGACGAGAGATAGGAAAAAGGTATTTTTTTAAGTTAATTATTGTTTAATGACCCAGAGCTGCATTGTGCACAAATGCCATCTATGGTGTCACCGATGCTGCATGATTTTGTGCATTTAACCAAAATGTATTTACAAAATTTGAAGTCTATCAGGCCACAGTTAACAATTATATTTGAAAAAAACTTTTTTTTAAAAAGATTTTATTAATTCATGAGACACACAGAGAGGCAGACACAGGCAGAGGGAGAAGCAGGCTCCCTGCAGGGAGTCCAATGTGGGACCTGATCCGATCCCGGGTCTCCAGGATTAAGCCTCAGGTTGAAGGCGTCGCTAAACTGCTGAGCCACCGGGGCTGCCCCTATATTTGAAAAAACTTTAAAAAGACAACCCACATATTTGAATGAGCATGTATTTCTACAGAGGAGAGATGTCAGAAAACCGGAGAATGATGAAAACTCATAAAGATAATTAACTATTAAAAAAAGCTTTCTGATTATAAACATTCGGTTTTAATTTAGAATGTCAATGATGTAGTTCTAGCAATTACACAGTTTATCAATATTCTAAAGGGAATTTCTTGCATTTATTTGAATAAAATCAGGCTGCTTAGTGTCCTTCAATTAGACTGATTTTTTTTTTTTTTTTTTTTTACCTAAAGGGAAAAGAATATTTCTTATTTGGCATGTTTCTTAAAAGAGTATTTTATGGTGATCATGGATTTATCATTTAGCTCTAACTGTTCTTGCTCCTCTAACATTCTTCAGTTCTGTGTCTTTAAAGTATGTATATAGAGAGGTGAATAACACAGAAACCAATGAGGAAACAGTTCAAGAAAATTGGATTTGAGACACAGAACTATTGCTAAAGGTACTGGAATGTATGGCTCCAAGTGTGAATATTTTACTTGTTAATTGCTTGAATACACAATATGGACACAGAGCTGGATGCTCATTTACTTGTTTCACTTTTCCAACCCTCTTTTCTTTTTTAAAAGGTGTCCAAGCTACATAGAACCACAAAATCTAACAAGTGTATCAGAGTTCTTCCTCATGGGCCTCTCAGATGATCCAGAACTGCAGCCCCTCCTCTTTGGGCTGTTCCTGTCCATGTACCTGGTCACTGTGCTTGGGAATCTGCTCATCATCTTGGCCGTCAGCTCTGACTCCCACCTCCACATCCCCATGTACTTCTTCCTCTCCAACCTGTCCTTGGCTGACATCGGTTTCACCTCCACCACAGTCCCCAAGATGATCATGGACATCCAAACTCAGAGCAGAGTCATCTCCTATGTGGGTTGCCTGACTCAAATGTCTTTTTTTATGCTTTTTGGATGTTTGGATAGTCTCCTCCTGGCTGTGATGGCGTATGACCGGTTTGTGGCCATCTGTCACCCCCTGCACTACTTGATCATCATGAACCCCCGCCTCTGTGGCTTGTTGGTTTTGGCGTCATTTTTAATCAGCCTGTTGGTCTCCCAGATGCACAATTCAATTGTGTTACAACTTACTTACTTCAAGGATGTGGAAATTTCTCATTTCTTCTGTGATCCTTCTCAACTCCTCAACCTTGCCTGTTCTGACACTTTTATCAATAACATAGTCATGTATTTTGTTGGTGCCATCTCTGGCTTTCTTCCTATTTCAGGGATCTTTTTCTCTTACTATAAAATTGTTTCCTCCATTCTGAGAGTCCCATCCACAGGTGGGAGATACAAAGCCTTCTCCACCTGTGGCTCCCACCTGTCAGTTGTTTGCTTATTTTATGGAACAGGCCTTGGGGTGTACCTTAGTTCAGCTGTCTCACTTTCTCCCAGGAAGGATGCAGTGGCCTCAGTGGTGTATACTGTGGTCACCCCCATGCTGAACCCTTTCATCTACAGCCTGAGGAACAGGGACATCAAAAGGGCCATGTGGAGGCTCTTCAGTAAAACAATCTAATCGCAGTACCTCTGCCATCCATTTGAGGTGTAGGTTGGAATGCAGCAAAACTAAACACCTAGGAGTGCCTGGGTGGCTCAATCCATTAAGTGTCTGCCTTTGGCTCAAGTCATGATCTCGATCCCAAGGCTGAGCCCTGAGTTGGGCTCTCTGCTCAGTGGGGAGCCTGTTTCTTCCTCTCCATCTCCCTCTGTCCCTTCCCCCTCATTCTCTCTCTTTCCCCCACCCCTCAAATAAACAAAACATTTTAAAAACAAACAAAAAACTAAACATGTAGACCTGCAAATTCTAAGGCTCTCACCACATCATTTTTGTAGTTGTCGTGGCTTTCATCCTTTTCCTTGCTTAACATTTGGAAATTGCTTTTTTCATGTCTTAAATGGGACTGAGGGAGTATTCTGAGGTCCTTTGTATATGACAGTCACTGCATGACTGAACCTTACTTTAAAAAATATTTTATTTATCTATTCATGAAAGACACAGAGAGAGAGACCGAGACATAGGCAGAGGGAGGAGCAGGCTCCCTGTGGGGAGCCTAACGTGGGACTCCACCCTAGGACCCCGGGATCATGACCTGAGCCAAAGGCAGATGCTCAACCACAGAGCCACCCAGGTGCCCCTGACTGAATCTTATTAGATCTATGGAGACTCTGTGCTTTATCATTGGTGACCCAAGCATCCCAGAAAGATGAGAAGTTCTCTTTTTATATATTTTAAATTCATATTTTTCCATAATTCTTGTGTATTTTCCATACATATTTCTTATCTATCCAATTGGTTTATGCAGGTTATGTGGGAGGATGCATGTTACTAGTTCTCAAACTTGGTATGCATGTATGTATGTATTTTCAAGTATAATTAACATACAGTGTTATATTAGTTTTAGGTGTAAAATACTATGATTCAACAATTCTATGCATTTCTTAGTGCTCATCAAGATAACTGTACTCTTCTTTAAAAATTTTTATTTATTTATTTATTTGAAAGAGAGAGAGCATAAGTGAGGAGTGGGGTGGTAGGGGCAGAGGGAAAGGGAGAAGTAGACTTCCTGCTCAGGGGGAACCCAACCCAAGGCTTGATCCTAGGACCCCAAGATCATTACCTGAGCCAAAGGCAGACACTTCATCAACTGAGCCAGGCTGGCACTCTAAAATAAGTAATCCTTAATCTTAATCCTCTTTATCTTTTTCACCTATCCCTCTACCCACCTCTCCTCTGGGAGTCACTAGTTTGTTCTCTGTATTTAAAAGTCTGTTTTTTTTTTGTTTGTCTCTGTTTTCTTTGTTCATTTGTTTTGTTTCTTAAATTCCACATATGAGTGAAAGTATATAGTATTTGTTTTTCTCTGACTGACTTATTTAATTTATTGTTATACCCCATAGGTCCAACTCTTTTGTTGCAAATGGCAAGATTTCATTGTTTTTTTTTTTATGGTTGACTAATAATACATTTCATATATACACATAGCACATTTTCTTTTCTTCTTTATCCATTTATCTGTCGATGGACACGTGGGTTGTTTCCATATCTTGGCTATTGTAAATAATACTGCAATAAATACGGGAGTGTAAATATCTTTTTGAATTAGTGTTTTCATTTTCTTTGGGTAAATACCTAATAGTGGAGTTACTGGATTATATGATAATACTATTTTTAATTTTTTGAGCAACCTCTATACTGTTTTCCACAGTGGTTGCATCAAATTGCATTCCCACCAATGGTGCATGAGAGTTTCATTTTCTTTTCTTTCTTTTCTTAAAAAATATTTTATTTATTTATTAATGAGAGAGAGATTGAGAGAGAGAGAGAGAGAGAGGCAGAGAGGCAGAGACACAGGCAGAGGGCAAAGCAGGCTCCATGCAGGGAGCCCGACACAGGATTCGCTCCAGGTCTCCAGGATCACACCCTGGGCCGAAGGGGGTGCTAAACGGCTGAGCCACCTGGGCTGCCCAGATTTCATTTTCTCTACATCCTCAACTATACTTGTTATTTCTTATGTTTTTGATTTTAGCCATCTGACAGGCATAAGGTAATTGGTATTTCTCTGAAGATTAGTGATGTTGTGCATCTTTTCATGTATTTGTTGGCTATCTGTATGTCTTATTTGGAAAAATGCCTATTTTTAGTTGAAAATTTTTTTGGGTTTTGGTGTTAAGTTGTATAAGTTCTATTTTTTTAAGATTTTATTTATTTATTCATGAGAGACACACACACACACAGAGAGAGAGGCAGAGACACAGGCAGAGGGAGAAGCAGGCTCCACGCAGGGAGCCTGATGCGAGACTTGATCCTGGGTCTTCAGGATCACGCCCTGGGCTGAAGGCAGGTGCCAAACTACTGAGCCATCCAGGGATCCCCAGTTGTATAAATTCTTTACGTATTTTGGGTACTTACCCCTTATTGGATATGGGGTAAATGTTCTCTACACTCATCTTTGACAGTAATTCTAATATCTCATCTCCTCACTCACTATGTTGATTTCAGTTTAATAACATTTTTTGCTATTGTCCAAATATTTTACAAGGCTCCAATACTCATCTCCTCCCTCTCCAGTACACTCCTACTCATTTGCTCTTTCATCATGGATACTCATCGTGGGAGAAGGAATTGGAAACTGGAAAAGAATAAAGCATATATCACATTTTATTGCACAAAAATAAATATCTTTGGTTTTCCTATTCTGTGTCCTGTAAATTCATCTTTACCATGACCCTAGTATCCTACCGCCCCTATTAATGTCTTTATACACTGTACTATGAAATAACTTCAGTCTAATACCACATTTTTGCTATGGATTAAGTATTCTAAGTGCCTTAACACCCCATCCCTCCCTCTTATATCTATCTCTACATATCTACCATGTGTTCTCCCCTAGAAACACCCTCTGTCATACATTTACACACACACACAAGTAAATAGCATCCTTCCCTCCATACCCAATTTGATTAGATATTCATTGAAGTTTTCTTCATATCACTTAATGACAAACTAATCTCCATGTTCCTCAGCAAAGAAATCTCTGAGTCAGGAAAGATGCATAGATAGAATTTAGAAGGTTACAATATACTACTATCCATACACATCTCAGTTTATCCACTAGAAAAAGCAGATTAACCAAAACCATAGTTTATTTATGTTTTCAAGGGCTGAGAACCCACAGAAATCTAAAGAAAATATACTTTGGAGCCAGTTGACTCCTTTCTAACTAGCATAAATCAGAACCACTGGGGATTTTTGTTAAATTTGGCCATG
This sequence comes from Canis aureus, assembly GCF_053574225.1. Lineage (NCBI taxonomy): Eukaryota > Metazoa > Chordata > Mammalia > Carnivora > Canidae > Canis > Canis aureus. The sequence goes on from NC_135629.1 coordinate 52,598,631, forward strand.
GAATGGCTGCAAACTGGCTTATTGGTGGAGGGACTCTCCTGGGATAGCAGAAATCAGGGAGTCTACTTGAGAAATAGTAAAGCGGGGTCTGCAGAAATACCCAATGGAGAGGAAGTTCTACCCATTTGCCAATTTGTCTCCTGGGAATTTTTGTTGTGTGACAAATTTGGGACTATACTGGAAGGCAGATAGATATGACATGAGTCTTGAAGTGCTTGGAGCACAAAGTTCTTGTAGAGGATGAGACTTATGTGGTGGACTGTGCCTGAGATGCTCCCTATGATCCCCAACTGCTGATTTTCTTGCTCTTGCATATGTCCCTCCCATTGAGTGTGAAATAGACATAGTGACTTGCTTCCAACAATGAGAATGTGAAAGAAATGTTGAGAAGTCACTTCCAGGAATAGAGTGGGAAAAAAAATCTGGCTTTCTTCCTGCTACCTCTCCCTTGCTCTCTTGGTTGCTCCTGTTGACGGAACCCAATTTCCATGTTACAAGCTGCCCCATTAAGAGGCCCATGTATTAAAAAAAAAAAAAAGAAAAAGAAAAAAAAAAAGAGGCCCATGTATCTGGGAATCCTCGGGCCAATAGTCTACAAATGCATGAATCCTACCAACAGCCCTATGGGTGAGCTTTTAAGTGGACTTCTGCCAGTCAAGCCTTGAGATGATTACAGTTCTGGCAAACATCTTCATTGTAATATTATGAGAGGCTCTCTGAAGCATTTAAGTGAAGTATCAGTTACCAAAAAATATGTAAAAATCAATAGTTTTCTAATATACCAATGTAATTCAATTAGAGAAAAAACAGAACTAAAGTCATTCAAATTAGCCAAAAGTAAACAAAACAGGTGAACATGGGGAAGAGAAGAAAAATAAAATAAGATAAGACAAAGAGGGAGGCAAGCTATAAGAGACTCTTAATTATAGGGAACAAACTGAGGACTACTGGAGGGGACGTGGGTTGAGGGATGGGTAATTGGGTGATAAGCATTAAGCAGGCAAGTGATATAATGAGTACTGGGTGTTATATGCAGGTGATGAATCGCTAAATTCTAACCCTGGAACTAATACTATACTATAAGTTAACTAACTTGAAATTAAATAAAATATTGAAAAAAATAAAAATAAATAACAATAACCCTGTGAATCTCCAACATATAAAGTGCCAATCCAAGCAAGACCTATGGAAATGAAAATAAGAAGTTATCCTTAGAGCACATATTAACTGAGAAAATGGAAATAGTATCACATTCTTTGTATAGAAGACCTAATTCTGCCTCAATTTTATGATTCATACAATGGATTTACAGATATCAAAATCACACATTGAGTGATTCAATTGAAAAAAAAGTCTGAATTTCATGTTAGGATCCTACAACTTGGAAAAAGTAAGGAGTACAGCTGAGCTTCCTGAGGAGCGGAAGGAGCCAGATCCTTCTAAAAACATTCACCTGTTTCCCTTTCCTCTTCTATTGACATTAGCAAGTCCTGGAACATTTGGGTAGTTCAGTTGGTTGGGTGTTTGACTCCTGGTTTCGTCTTGGGTTGTAATCTCAGGGTCATGGATGGAGCACCATGTCAGGATCCACTTTCAGTGTGGAGTCTGCTTGAGATTCTCTCTCTCCCTTCATTAGCCCCTCCCACTGCATTCTCTAAATAAATAAATAAATAGATAAAATCTTTTTTTAAAAATGAAAAGAACATTATCAAGTCCTCAGAGATTGGGACAACATGGATCAATTGGCTAATTATGAGCTTTGTGCATTGAGCCTCACAAGTTATACAATTGGAAATAATTGGTGGGTGCCTCCAGCTTTTTAGTTTGACAATTCTATTATACTGGTTCCATACTTGTGTCTCCTCCCTTTGTGGCATCTGCATCAGAAGGTCTCAGCCAAGTCTGTCTTCCTGCCAGTCTTGAAGAGGGACCCTGAGCCTTCGTCATATACCAGACAAGTGATCAGTACTCCTCAGTCATGCTCCAGCAGAGATGCATCCCAGCTCAGTAAGTGCTGAAGGAAACAGTGATTGGAGGAGGGAGTATCAGGAGCATTTTTTCCTCCTCCACAATAGAAACACTTGGTTTAGACAGATGGGAGGGCATCAGTATACAAACTTTCAGATGAGACCCCTGTGACATTTATTTTCTTGGTTCTGATGGGGATGTGAGAACTCTCATTAAGAGTTCTGCTTCCAAAAAAAAAAAAAAAAAAGAGTTCTGCTTCCAGGGTGCCTGGGTAGCTCAGTTGGTTAAGCATCTGTCTTTTGCTCTTGTCATGATCCTGGGATCCAGTCCCACATTGGACCTCCTGCTCAATGGGGAGTCTGCTTCTCCCCTTCCCTCTGCTCATGCTCTCTCTCCCTCCCTCTCTCAAACAAACAAACAAAACAAACAAATAAATAAATAAAATCTTTTTTTAAAAAAGAGTTCTGCTTCACTCTCACTGACTCTGATCTGGTTGGCCTCTCCCCCACCATAGCCAATGGATCTCTTCAACCTCTTGCCTAGGCTACTCCAAAATGATCATGAAGGAGATTATGATGATTGTAAGGAGAAGGATGCCATTGACCACTAACCACAACATAATGTACTTTTATTGAAAGCTTCCTAAATGCCAGGTTCTGAGGTATGTGTTTTACATATCTTATTTGATTTCATCTGGTTAATCTGTTCCAAATCATAAATGCACACATTATTATTATTTTACACAAGATGAAAGGAATGCAGCATTTTATGTAACTTATACCAGGTTGTGAGTTAGAAAGGGTTGATGGCATGTTTGAATCTGGGCATCAGACCAGACTTTTCCTCTGCTAACCCAAAATGGTTATTTCACTTCCTTTAGGGGTTTCTGGCAGACCACCATTGGAGAACAGTAGATAGCACTTCCTGCTTCAACTACAGGAAGAATGGCTGAGATCACATGTAATGATCACAGAGAGTTGGCACATGATTATTCAGGGGAGATCTCTCTTTCTCTCTCTCTCCTGCTCCTGTTCCTGGATTTCACTTCAACTGTTCACTTTCTCCTCCATTCTTTTTTTTATGATTTTATTTATTTATTTGAGATAGACAAGGAGCAAGAGAGAGAGCAGAAGCAGGGGAGCAGAAGGAGAGGGAGAAGCAGGCTCCTCGCTGAGCAGGGAGCCTGACTTGGGGCTCAATCCCAGGATCTGGGATCATCCTGAACCAAATGCAGACGCTTAACTGACTAAGCCAAACAGGTGCCTCCCTCCTCCATTTTTACAGTCAGCCTACTCAATCATAAAAGGTGACATAAAGTCAGAATCTTGGGGGTTCATTTAAACTCAGGAAACGGAAAATGGTTTAAAAATGTATCTCAGATGTGCCTATAGTTAAAACCTCTGTACATCTGCTTAAAACTTTCAGAAATTCTGGAAACAAGGAAGTTTGTGGGACTCAGAGAATGATTATTTATTTATTTATTTATTTATTTTTAAATATTTTATTTATTTATTCATGAGAGACACAGAGAGGGAGAGAGAGAGAGAATAGAAGAGACACAGGCAGAGAGAGAAGCAGGCCCCATGCTGGGAGCCCCACGTGGGACTCCAGGAGTCTTTTGTCCAAAGACAAAAGTCTTCAGCTTTGGGCTGAAGACAGGCGCTAAACCACTGAGCCACCTGGGCTGCCCAAGAATGATAATTGATTTTGAATCCTGTCTGCTCCATTTATTATTAGTGTGCTAGGGGGAAAATTCTTGGTATCTCTGAGACTTAAGGTTGTCATCTAAGTTGATCCCTAGTTGATACAGCTCAACTGAATAAGGGTTAAACAAATAATGGATGCCTTCTATGCAACAAATATGTGATGAATGCACAAAATAAGGGCAAATTAAAATTTAGATGTTTTATTACTAATAATGATAAAGGTTATGATTTCCCTACAGCCTTAACAGGATATTTCATTTTGTTTATACAAGTACATCTTTAGCATATGGAGAGAAACAACTGAGTCTCATTTATTTCTGAATCCCCAGAGCCTATGCCTTTTTGGCACAGAGGAAGCATCAAAAATTTAAAAATCTCAGTTAAGTACAGGATAGACCTTTCCATTGTTCACAGAAACAAAGAAGAAAGTATTTTCATAGTTATCAATGTTGTTTGATTATGTGCACTTAACTAAACCACATTTATCAAAATTTGAAGTCTGCAAAAGCCAAGGATAGGAATTATATGCTAAATGACTTTTAAAAGACAACCATTAGAAATGACAAATACCCACCATTTGCTTCGATGTGGATGGACCTGGAGGGTATTATACTGAGTAAAATATGTCAATCGGAAAAGGACAAACATTATATGGTCTCATTCATTTGGGGAATATAAAAATTAGTGAAAGGGAATAAAGGGAAAGGAGAGAAAATGAGTGAAAATATCAGTGAGGGTGACAAAACACAAGAGACACCTAACTCTGGGAAATAAACAAGGGGTAGTGGAAGGAGAGGTGGGCGGGGGGTTGGGGTGACTGGGTGATGGGCACTGAGGGGGGCACTTGATGGGATGAGCACTGGCTATTATGCTATATGTTGGCAAATTGAACTCAAAAAAAAAAAAAAAAAACAACAACAACAACAACAACATTGATCATCACTTATTTCCATGAAGGAGAAAAGAAAGAAAATCAAAGAATGATGAAACCGATGAAGATAACTAACACAAAAAATATTTTCTGATTATGAATCTTTAATTCTAATTTAGAATCCAGACTACACACTCCTGCCTTTCATGGAGTGTTTATAAATATTCTAAATGAAAAGAATATCTAGCATTTCATTTGAATAAAATATTTTTAACTGCTTCATAATTTCTTTAAATTAGAATGATTTTTTTCTTAAAAGAGGAAGGGTATTTCTTATGATTTCTCTTCAAGGAGGAGGCTGTGAAAAAAAAAGAAGGAGGCTGTCTTTACTGTGATCATGGATTTGTTATCTCTTATGTTCTTGGTTCTGATACTCTTTGGTAGAGTTTCTCTAGGGATCCCTGGGTGGCGCAGCGGTTTGGCGCCTGCCTTTGGCTCAGGGCGCGATCCTGGAGACCCGGGATCGAATCCCACGTCGGGCTCCTGGTGCATGGAGCCTGCTTCTCCCTCTGCCTGTGTCTCTGCCTCTCTCTCTCTCTGTGACTATCATAAATAAAAAAAAAAAATTTAAAAAAAGAGGTAAATAATGCAGAAACCAACGAAGAAACGAGTTCTAAGAAATAGGATGTGTCACACTGAGAAGTATTGCTGAAGGCTAGGGTGTATGACTGCAAGTGTGACTGTTTTATTTGTGATTGCTTGAATGTGCAATATGGACACAGTGCTGGATGCTCATTTACTTGTTTCATTTTTCCAACCCTTTTTTCTTTTTTAAAAGGTGTCTAGGCTACAAAGAACAAAACCTAACAAGTGTCTCAGAATTCTTCCTCACCAGATTCTCAGATGATCTAGAGCTGCAGCCTCTCTTCTTTGGGCTGTTCCTGTCCATGTACCTGCTCACCGTGCTTGGGAATCTGCTCATCATCCTGACTGTCAGCTCTGACTCTCACCTCCACACCCCCATGTACTTCTTCCTCTCCAACCTGTCCTTGGCTGACATCGGTTTCACCTCCACCACAGTCCCCAAGATGATCATGGACATCCAAACTCAGAGCAGAGTTATCTCCTATGTGGGTTGCCTGACTCAAATGTCTTTTTTGATCCTTTTTGGATGTATGGATGGTATGCTTCTGACTGTAATGGCATATGACAGGTTTGTGGCCATCTGTCACCCTCTACACTACTCAATCATCATGAACCCCCGCCTCTGTGGCTTGTTGGTTTTGGTGTCTTTTTTGGTTAGCCTTTTGGACTCCCAGCTGCACAGTTTGATTGTGTTACAACTTACCTGCTTCAAGGATGTGGAAATTTCTAATTTTTTCTGCGATCCTTCTCAACTCCTCAACCTTGCCTGTTCTGACACTTTCACCAATAACATAGTCATGTATTTTGTTGGTGCCATCTCTGGCTTTCTTCCTATTTCAGGGATCTTTTTCTCTTACTATAAAATTGTTTCCTCCATTCTGAGAGTCCCATCCACAGGTGGGAGATACAAAGCCTTCTCTACCTGTGGCTCCCACCTGTCAGTTGTTTGCTTATTTTATGGAACTGCTATTGGAGTGTACCTTGGATCAGCATTGCTGCCTTCCCCCAGGAAGGATATAGTGGCCTCGGTGATGTACACTGTGGTCACTCCCATGCTGAATCCCTTCATTTACAGCCTGAGAAACAGGGACATTAAGAGTGCCCTATGGAGGTTCCTCAGAAGAACAGCCTAATCTCAGTATGTGTGCAATCCTTTTTGAAGTGTGAGGTGAAAAAAAACCGGCAAAATCAAATATGTAGACCAGCAAATACTGCTTTCTTGGTCACATAATTTTTTCAGTCTCATGATTTTCATTCCTCTTCATGTTTCATATATGAATGTTAGTTTTTTTATTTATTTTTAATTGGATTAGGGAAGTATTCTGGGATGCTTTGTACATCATAATGAATGCATGAGAGGTTCTCCCTAATGACCTTGGTATCTTGATGAAATATAGAATTCTCTCTTTTTAAAAAGATTTATTTATTTATTTGAGAAGGGGAAGAGAGGCACAGGGAGAAAGAGGAAGAGACTCTTAAGCAGACTTCACACTGAGCATGGGGCCCAATGAGGGGCTCAGTCCCATGAACTCTCAGCTGAAACCAAGAGTTGAATGCTTAACCAACTGAGCCACCCAGGTGGCTCTACAACTGTTTCTTCATATACTTAAAATGTATATCCTTTCCATGGTTTCTGTGTATTTTCCATGCAAATTTTTCATCTATCAAAACTATTTATTCAGGTAATGTCCAAGGGTGCCATTCACTGCTCCTCAACCATGGATTTTATTAGAACCCTCTGAGGAGTCTTATAAATAATGGTAACTGAGTCTCATTACCAGAGACTCTGATTTAGTTGGATAGGTATGTGATCACTTAGTTGCAAGTTCCTAAAGAGATCAAGCTTGAAAGGGTAAGTTATGAAAAATTTATTGTAGTTCCAGACAAAGGTCTTTTTTTTTTCAAATGTTTTATTCAAATCCATTGTCCTTTAGTACTATAAGCTTTTTCATTTGTGTTGGTTAAGTGTCTCTGCTCCAGACTCACCCTTCTATATTTATCTTGTAATGCTAGGGTGAGTCTCTTGAAATCACTGCTTTATTTTCCCTCTGGCTTTTCTTGTTTTATATATATATATATATATATATATATATATATATATATATATATATATATATATATATGTTTCAAGTGTAGAATTTAGTGATTCATTACTTACATACAACATTCCATGCTCATCACAAGTGCCCTCCTTAATAACTATCACTCATTTAACACATTCCCCTGCCCACTTCCCCTCTAGTAACCCTGTGTGTTCTCTATAGTTAAAAGTTGTTACATATTTTTAATAATGGTCAGCAAATGTCATTATACTCTAAAATTAAGTAAAGTTCATTACTCTCTCTAAACCCCTAAGTCCTTGGTATTTATTGGCTTCCATTTGTCATCATATTGTTCTATTTTTTGCTTTGTCCTGCAGTAGGTATTTAACCAACTATCTACACTCAATTCTCTTTATTAAACTAATTAGCTTGATTTATTTTTTCTATTTATTTATTTGAGAGAGAGAACATGAGAAGGGGGAAGGGGCAAAGGGAAAGGGAGAGAATTTTAAGCAGACTCCACACTGAGCATGGAGCCCAATGGGGGGCTCAATCCCATGACCTGAGATTATGACCTGAGTTGAAAACAAGAATCAGACATTTAATGGACTGAGCCACCCAGTTGCCTCTGATTTCTTTCTTTCTTTCTTTCTTTCTTTTCTTTCTTTCTTTCTTTCTTTCTTTCTTTCTTTCTTTCTTTCTTTCTTTCTTTCTTCTTTTTTCTTTCTTTCTTTCTTTCTTTCTTTCTTTCTTTCTTTCTTTCTTTCTTTTATAAACTCTGAATCTTAAATTAACATGAGGAGAAAGGTGTGTTATGAGTTGTGTGAGTTGGAATATTGCAAAATGAGCTCCTAAAGTAAAGGTGGTTTTAAATATATATCTTTGTTAGGAGTGTACAACTGAGATCTAGGTACTGATAGCATATTTCCAGTAGATGGGTGGCTCTAATGGTATCTGAGGGTTATTAAGTCATGAATTTCATCATAAATAGATTGTAATTTGGGCAGCCTGGGTGGCTCAGCAGTTTAGTGCCACTTCAGCCCAGGGCCTGATCCTGGAGACCCGGGATTGAGTCCTACGTTGGGCTCCCTGCATGGAGCCTGCTTCTCCCTCTGCCTGTGTCTCTGTCTCTCTCTCTCTCCCTGTGTCTCTCATGAATAAATAAATAAAATCTTTAAAAATATAAAATAAATAGATTGTATTTTACTCTTCTTTTTAAAAAAATCCTCAGCAGCAAAAGTTTGTGTCATCAGCAAAGGTGGGCTCTTTTCTTCCTCTAGTAACGGCCTGTTTAGGACTTCACTTTGTTCCATGCTTCTTTGTCTTCTGTCATTGATAAATCAGTCTTTGGGCTCCATTTGGTTCTTCAAAATGAGTATCCATCTTTCTTTAGAAGTATCATACATAGTTTTTTGGTAGTAATCTTGGTTCTCTGAAAACCTGTCCAACAACTAGTTTAGTTTACCCTGCCTTTTATCTCTGAGGTAGATCACCTACCAACTACTTTGATAAGGAACATTGATATTAGAGAAAGGCATGAAATTGACAGATAATGAAGCCAAAGCAGTTAGTGGGAAGTTACCATCCAATAAAAATTACTACATTTATATATTTGCATATCCATTTATGCAAAGCTGAATAATAGCCAAAGAACCTAGTTGAGTGGGAAAGTAGTATTGCCATTTGTGGTCAAATGGTAGGCTCTACCCAGAGGTAGCACTTTGGTTTTTGTTTTTAGATTAGGAAGAGTGCATAGGAAAAGACTGGAAGATTCACACAGCCATCTGAATGCGGTGTGACAATACTTGATTAGAATAGGAGATACAGTAGAAAATATGTGGGATAAGAAAATACTCCACTACCCAGATATTAGCTCAAAAATTTGAAAATTTTAGCAACTCAAAGTTCCTTTCTGAGCCTCAGAATCCTTAGCAGCAAATTAGGTGCAATAGTGCTTATAATAGTACATGTATATTATATGTATAATAATTACATATTATAGTGCATGAGACCATGCAATAATTATATGTAATTGTTCCATGGATTAGTCAGATGATAGTTTTCCATCAAATGGTAAATCTTATTATAACATTAAAAAAGTTAATTTAAATAAGCATTCCAGTAATTTATAAGTAATCTGATGTTACAAATTGTGTGACTTTGAGTATGGTACATAACATCTGTAGAGTTATTACAACAAGAGCATTTAAATGAAAGGCTAGTTGATAAGATATCATCAAATGTGCTGAATAGAACATGATTTAATATGTGGTAGGAGATCAATAAAGGCAAGCTGTCATAATCAATATATTAACAGACTAGTGCCTGGTTTTAACATATGGGCTTTGCAAGCCAAAAATTTGATTTGCAACATCAGCTCTTCTAACTCATTAGCTGAGTGCACTGGGGTATATTTTTTATAACTTCTGTGGCCTTTAATCCTTCATTTTAAATGATATTTAGCTGAAAGCACTCTAGGATTAAAAAGACAGTATGCATATGGTAAGAACTAAGTAAATATAGATATCATTATGATCGTCATCTACTCTGTGGTCGATATACTCCTTTTTTCAATTTGTATGTATACATATATACATATACATACATACATACATATATATATATATATATATTCTGTTGCTGGACACTTGGATTATTTTTATATTTTGGGTAATGTGAATAATGGTGCAATGAACATGGAAGCCACCCTAGACAACTCTTCAACATCCTGTTTTCACTTCCTTTGAATATATGCCAAGAAGTGGGATTGCTGGATCATATAGTAGTTCTATTTTTAATATTTTGAGGCATCTACATGCTATTTTTCATTGCATTCATACCAATGTACATTCCCACAACAGTGCACAGTGTATTTCTTCCACATCCTTGCCAACATTTGTTATAATTATCTTTAAGATAGTCATTTTAACCGGTGTGAGTTGATATCTCATTGTGGTTTTGATTTACATTTCCCTGATGATGAGTGATGTCAAGCACCTTTCATGTACCTGTTGGTCACTTGTTAGTCTACTTTGGAAAATTACTTACTTAGTTCCTCTGCCCATTAAAAAAATTTTTTTTGCCATTGAGTTGTGTGAGTTCTTTATATATTTTGAATATTAACCTCTTATCAGATAATATTATTTCCAAATATGTCCTCCCATTCTCCCATTCTGTGGTTGCTTCTTCATTCTGTTGTTTGTTTTCTTTTTCTATGCAGAAGCTTTTTAGTTTGATGCAGTCCCATTTCTTTATTTTTGCTTTTGTTGCCTGCTTTTAGTGTCCTATATAGGAAATTGCTGCCTGACCAATATGAAGGAGTTTTCATTCTGTGTTTTCTTCCAGGAATTTTATGTTTTCAGGTGTTATGTTTAAGCTTTTAACCCATTTCAAGTTCATTTTTGTGAGTAGTGTAAGATAAGGGTTCTTCTGCATACAGTAATCTAGTTTTCCCAACACTATTTTTTGAAAAGAATATCCTTCCCCTTTTGAATGTTCTTGGCTCCCTTGTCAAATATCACTTGACTATATATGCAAGGGCTTATTTCTGGGCCCTTGACTCTGTACCATTGGTTTCCCTGCCTAATTTGATGTTAGTACCATACCCGCCTGTGGCTGATATTCGTAGTCCTTACACTTCTTCCTTGTTTCTAGCTGTGTCTATATGTGTAAGCTTTGTCATTTTTCTAGGTGTAGTATAACTGAAGCAAGTCCTTATGCAGTGCACTGAAAGGCTGGGCAAGCTGGTCACTCACCCTACTCTCCCTTTCCTATTGAGGGAAACTCTTCCAGCTGGAGATTTCCCTCTTGGTGCTGAGCAGTGCTAGCTGGGGGGAATGGAATGATGCATAAAATGAAGCTGTTCTTCCTTCCCTTTTGTTCTTTCTTCTATTTGCTGAAGTTTCTTAAGTAGACTTCTAAGCTCTTCTAGAGCTGTTTTTGTGCATGGATAGTTGATTATTGATCTCTGTAGGGGGACAAAGGCCAGGGTTGCCTTCTATACCATCTTGGTTTAATTGATCTTTCTTTGCATAAGATAATGACAGATCAATCTCTGAATTACTCATCAAGAGTCCTCTGAGCCAGGAGAATCACATGGGTAGGATGTGGAAGTTTCCAAGAGACCATAATTTACATGCAATTTATTTTGTCCACCAGAAAAAAAAACCCACAGTCTAAAAGCACACTTATTTAAACATTAGGATTTGTGAACACAAAATAATCTAAAGAAAATACATTCTGAAGCAAATTATTCTCAATGTACAGAAATCAGAAACCACTGGGGACATTTGTTGAATTTCAGCATAGAATGGCTACAGTGTGGTGTGATGTTAATGGAGGGACCCTGATGATAGAAGAGAAACGGCATCAGCTTCTTCTGACTACATGTTCTAAAGCAACATGGTGGGGTCTGCAGAAATGCCAAATTAGAGCCAATTTCTGCCCACATGTCAGATCTTCTGCAGGGGAATTTTGTTGAGAGCCTTGTGGTATGATGGGTTGTGGACTACGTTGGGAAGCAGAGAGACATCTCTAGAGTCTTGTGGTATTAAGAGACCAATGTCCTGATAAAGGGCAAGGCTTGCATGGTGGGCAGATTTTAATATGGTCCCAATGACCTCCACCTCCTATATTTATGTCATTGTGGAGATTCATTCCCTTAAGTGTGTCCTGGGTTAGTGGTTTGCTTCCAAGCAGCACAACTTCTGAGATTAGGATACAAAATGATGCTGGCTTTTATATGCCTATCTGTTCTTTCTCTGTCACCTGCTTATTCTGATGGAAGCCAACTGCCATGTGTGAGCTTCCCAAGAAAGACTCATGTGACCGAGAATTAAAGAATACCTCTGGCCAATGGCTTTCAAGGGACTCCATCCTTTCAATAGCTATGTGAGTGGGCTTGGAAACAGGTCTCCCAGTCAAACTTCGGGAAGACAGTAGCTTTAGCTGATGCATTGATTTCTCTCTTGTTAGACACTCTTGTTTATTTAAAAGAAGTAGCAAGATACAAATAAGCATATAAAAATTAATAATATTCTAATGTTCATACATCAATGAAAGAAAAACTAGGACTTAGGCTGTCATTTAAATAAGGGAAAAAGACTTAAAAGAATTTCTTCTTAGAGACATAAGTCTTAACTCAGAAGATGAAAATAATTTATGATTCTTGTTATAGAAGACTGAATTCTCCCTAATGCATGTGATTGACATAATGGATTTGCAGATGCCAAAGTCAAAAAGTCATAAATTAAACTGAAACAAACAAACAAAAAAGAGTCTGTACTTTACGTTAAGATCCTCAAAACTGGAAGTCAGAGGCAAGGTGTACAGATGAGCTTTCTTCTAAGAAGAGGAATGCCTAGACCCTTCTTTTTTTTAAGATTTAAAAAAAATATTTATTCATGAGATATACAGGGAGAGAGAGGCAGAGACATAGGCAGAGGGAGAAGCAGGCTCCCTGCAGGGAGCCCAATGCAGAACTCAATCTCAGGACACCGGGATCATGTCCTGAGCCAAAGGCAGATGCTCAAATGCTGAGCCATCCAGGTGCCCCTGCCCAGACCCTTCTAAATGCATTCACTTTTCTCCTTTTCTTCTTCTCTTATTAGGAAGTCCTCAGAGATTGGGATAATATGGACCGATTTTGTTAATTATGAGCTCTGTGCATTGAGCTCTCAAGGTCATGCAGGAATAAATAATTAGACAGTGCCTTCAGCCCTTCTGGGTGCCAGGACTGTTAGGCCACATACTGTCTTCTTCTCCCAGAGTCATCATCTGCACAACAGGATTCATGCCTGAGTCTGTCTTCTTACCAGCCCTGAAGAAAAAGCCTCAACCATCATCATTCACCAAGCAGGAAAGGGGAGGGGATCCAAACTCCTAGTCATGACCCAGCAGAGGTATACACAGATCACTGAGTGCCCAGGGAGATGGTGGATGGAAGAGGGCCTGCTGGGAACTGCTTTCTTACCAGCTAGATGAGCTGGGGCTGGCCAGAGGGAAAGGCAGCAATATGCAAAGTTTCAGCTCAGAGACCTATGAAGTTTGTGTTCTTTTTTGTGTTGGGGGTTTCATAATTCTCATTCAGAATTCTGTTCTCCTCCAACATCATTTCTAGCTTCCATATGCATCACTCACATGAGCGCAGGACATTAAAGTTAATTAAGAACCCATCTTGAAAGGATGTAAAAGCTAATTAGCACATTTCTATTTTTTGTTCTATAAATTCTTTTAATACATTTCAGACTTCCAGTTGGGTCAAATTATATACCTCTGTTTCAGTTTTTTGTCCCCCCACCCCCACCCCATACAGTTGCCTTTCTTTTTTTTCTTCATTTTTTGTCACAGGATCTATTTCAAGGGAGGTCCTCTCTATCCTGCTCATATTTGTACATTTCTTTCTCCAGAGAGCTTCAACTAGTGTCTTCAGGGTAAGAGACCTCCTCCATGATGATGATTGTTTCATAGGGTTAATATACCCTGTGCTTAAATCAGGCTTGAATTAACCCCTTTACTGTGCTACAGGGTGGGGGTGGGGAGCTATGGATGTTTCTCTCTATATAACCCTGATGATTTGGATCTTTGTTGCAACAAAGATGTGGATAGCAGGAGCAGCAGATGTATTGAAAGGTCCTAGCCTGGTTTTAGGGGTATAGACCTCAGCAAGACACATGATGACTGCTTTTCTTCTTCTTTTTCTTCCCTCCCTATTTCTCAGTCTCTGTCTCCTTCTTCCTCCCCTCCAATGACATTCCTTCATGAGCAACCACCCAATGGACCTAGATCTTGTACTGGGTATATTATTTCCCCTAAGCACCCTTAGAGGTCAATGTCTGGTTGAAACACACAGTCAGTCAGGGTAAGAGCCTTTCCTTAACCCTAGTGTCTTATTATCTAAGTATGTCTTAATTTTGGTTATTAATTGATTGATATATTTGGCAGCTCCCACATTCAGGCATATATATTGATGATTGTTAAGTCCTCTTGTTGGATAGATCCTTTAAGTATGATATAGAGTCCCTCTTCATCTCTCACTACAGTCTTCGGGGTAAATTTTAGTTTATCTGATATAAGGATGGCTACCCCTGCTTTCTTTTGAGGACCATTTGAATGGTAAATGGTTTTCCAGCCTTTTATTTTCAGGCTGTAGGTGTCCTTCTGTCTAAAATGAGTCTCTTGTAGACAGCAAATAGATGGGTCCTGCTTTTTTATCCAGTCTGACACCCTGCGCCTTTTGATGGGGTCATTAAGCCCATTCACGTTCAGAGTTACTAATGAAAGATATGAGTTTAGTGACTGGGGGTTGTATGCAATTGATGAATAACTGAATTCTACCTCTGAAACTAATAATACCCTGTATGTTAATCGCATTTAAATAAAAATTTTAAGTTTAAAGATAAAAAAAAAACAAACAAAAAAACAAAACCCTAGTGTCAGTCACGGCTTCGTTCAAAGACAGGTCTGAACCAAGACACAAGACCCAGGGCCACATTAAGAAAAGACCCAATCCCATTCTCTTGTCTCTAACAGCCAAGTAATTATTGAAACTTCCAAATTAAGTCATTTAGATCTATAAGAAAGGATCAGAAGGGCTTAAGAAATGCATCACAGTGCAGTGCTATCCAGAGTGCATACTTCATGCTTGCCAGTAGGCGGCAGGGACAGTGAGCAAGCCAGAGCAAGAGAAGAAAGACCTTGTATGGTGATGGTCATTGTCTCATGCCCCACTCATTTTATCAAATAAGACACTGAAGAAATAGGATGGACATCTATTCAAAATTTGGCTTGGATGTTGAGGCTGGGAATGCCACATATATAAGAAGATATAAAAAGTTTTATTCCTCATATGAAGATCTCCCTTGAAGAGAGAGCATAACTGGCCTTCTAAACTAGTCTGAAATGGCACAAGAGTTCAAGGAACGTGGCTCACTTGGGTTTTTTATTGTGTTTACAGTGTGAGTTTAGCATGAGAGTTCCTGCATATGTGCTTGTGAGGTTTGAATGTTTCACTGTCACCAAAGGAGGGAGAACCTAGGCTTGCTTGCTTCCTTGATTTTTTTAAAATTGAAATATAATTGATGTATAACATTATATTAGTTGCAGGTATACAACATAATGATTCAAAATTTAGGCATATTGCAAAATGATCGTAAGTCTAGCAAATATGCATCACTATACATAGTTAAAAATTTTTTTCTTATAATGAGAACTTTTAAGATCTATTCTTGGTAGCTTTCAAATATGAAACACAATATTAACTATAGTTACCATGCTATACATCACATCCCCAGAACTTATTTACCTTATAACTGGAGGACCCAGGTTTTCTTTTTTTTTTTTTTTTTAAGACTTCATTTATTTATTCATGAGAGACACACAGAGAGAGGCAGAAACACAGGCAGAGGAAGAAGCAGGCTCCCTGAAGGTAGCCAGATGTGGGACTCGATCCTGGGACCAGGGTCACGCCCAGAACCAAAGGCAGACGCTCAACTGCTGAGCCACCCAGGCACCCCAAGACCCAGGTTTTCTTATAAACTAGCCCAGATGTTGGGTTGATGGGATAAAGAGAGCAGTATGCCTTAAACTCTGTTAGCAATAAAATATCACACACAAAAAATAGAGTCACTTTATTGCAAAGTTCTTATAGGGTATTTGTAAATAGTCCAAGTCAAGGGAATTAATTTCTCTGCATTTAAATAAAATAAAGTACTTTTAAAAAAAGATTTTATTTATTTATTTGAGAAAGGGAGACAGCATGCAGAGGAGGAGGGGCAGAAGAAGAGAGAAGGAGAGGGAGAGGAGGAGGGAGAAGCAGGCACCCTCTTGCCCCAGCGGGAACCCGAGATAGGGCTTTATCCCAGGACTCTGAGACCTTAACCTGAGCCAAAGGCAGCCACTTAACAGACTGAGCCACACGGTCCTCCCCAAGAAAAAATAAAGTACTTTTGACTTCTTATTAGTGTCTTTTAATTAGAATAATTTTTAAAGGGAAAAGGATATTTCTTAGTCCTTTTGTTTCCCTTAAAGGAGGGAGCTGATTAGAGTGTTTATAGATTTTTAAATCTCCGAGTATCCCTCTAATTTCTTTCTCCCAGTCTCTCCAAAGTGGATGCACATAGAAACAGGTGAATGGACCAAAAGATGAGAAAAGAGTTCTAGGAAGAATGTGTTGCTACAACTGAGAAATTTTGCTAAATTTTCCTCAAATGTGAATCCTTTATTTATGAATTGCTTGAATTCAAAATATAGACACACTGACAGATCCCAGTATACTTGTTTCCTTTATTTAAACTCTCATTTATTTCTCAAAAGCTGTCTCTGCTACACAGAACCCCAGAATCTAACAGATGTCTTGGAATTCTTCCTCCTGGGGTTCTCAGAAGATCCAGAACTGCAGCCTGTAATCTTTAGCCTGTTCCTGTCCATGTATCTGGTCACCATGCTGGGGAATCTACTGATCCTCCTTGCTGTCAGCTCTGACTCCTGCCTTCACACCCCCATGTACTTCTTCCTTTCCATCCTGTCCCTGGCTGACATCGGTTTCATTTCTACCACAGTCCCAAAGGTGATTTTGGACATTGAAACTCACAACAGAGTCATCTCCCATGTGGGCTGCCTGATTCAGTTGTCTTTTTTTAATCTTTTTGGATGTTTGGACAGTGTACTCTTAACTGTGATGGCCTATGATCGGTTTGTAGCCATTTGTTATCCTCTGCACTACCCAGTCATCATGAACCCCCGCCTCTGTAGCCTGCTGATTCTGATATCTTTTTTAATCAGCCTTCTGGACTCTCAGCTGCACTGCCTCATGATGTCACAACTTACCTTCTGCATAAATGTGGAAATTCCTCATTTCTTCTGTGACCCTCCTCAGCTCCTCAAGCTTTCCTGTAATGATACTTCCACCACTAAAATATTCATGTGTTTTCTTGGTGCCATCTTTGGTGGTATTCCAGTCTTAGGGATCCTTTTCTCTTACACACGAATTTTTTCCTCCATTCTGAGAGTCCCATCCACAGGTGGGAAGTACAAAGCCTTCTCCACCTGTGGCTCCCACCTGTCAGTTGTTAGCTTATTTTATGGAACAGGTCTTGGGGTGTACCTCAGTTCTACTATCTCACATTCTCCCAGAAAGGATGCGGTGGCCTCAGTAATGTATGCTGTCATTGTTCCCATGCTAAATCCCTTCATCTACAGTCTGAGGAACAAGGACATCAAGAATGCTTTGCAGAGGCTCCTCAACAGAAAAGCCCAGTCTTAAAAAAAAAAAAGAACAGCCCAGTCTTAATTCTTGGACTCTTTTTTAGGTCTGTTGATTAGAAATAATTGCAAAAACAAACATTTGGAATTGGCAAGCATGCCCCTTTGGTCACATAATTTTTGTAGCTCATGGTTTCCATTCCTCTTGATTTGTCACATCTAAATATTACTTATTTTGGCACATCTTTGATGGAATTAGGGGAGTATTCTGGGACTCTGTACGTCAAAATCACTGCACAATTGAATCTTATTAAACCTATGGAGTCTTCTGTATTTGTCACCTATGACCCAGACATCCTGTAGAAATTCACAACTCTCTTTTAAAATGTGGAAGGAGGAAATCCCTGGGTGGCGCAGCGGTTTAGCGCCTGCCTTTGGCTCAGGGCGCGATCCTGGAGACCCCGGATCGAATCCCACATCAGGCTCCTAGTGCATGGAGCCTGCTTCTCCCTCTGCCTATGTCTCTGCCTCTCTCTCTCTCTCTCTCTGTGACTATCATAAATAAATAAAAAATTAAAAAAATACTAAAATGTGGAAGGAGCCTCGGCTTCCATCGAAAGATGAATGGATAAAGAAGATGTGGTTTATGTATACAATGGAATATTACTCAGCCATTAGAAACGACAAATACCCACCATTTGCTTCGAGGTGGATGGAACTGGAGGGTATTATGCTGAGTGAAAGAAGTCAATCGGAGAAGGACAAACATTATATGGTCTCATTCATTTGGGGAATATAAAACATAGTGACAGGGAGTAAAGGGGAAAGGAGAAAAAATTAGTATCAGAAAGGGAGACAGAACATGAGAGACTCCTAACTCTGGGAAACGAACTAGGGGTGGGGGAAGGGGAGGTGGGCGGGGGATGGGGGTGACTGGGTAACGGGCACTGAGGGAGGCACTTGATGGGATGAGCACTGGGTGTTATTTTTTTGGGGGGGTGTTATTCTATATGTTGGCAAATTGAACACCAATAAAAAATAAATTTACAAAAAAGAATAAAATGTATGCACAATTCTCACCCATTTTCATTGTCATGTCTATCTCCCATAAAATTTTGGCTTTGATCAAATCTATTGATGCAGGTTGTCTGAGAGAATGTATGTCACTTTTCCTCAACCTTGGCTTCATGTTTGAAGCGTCTGATACACTTTAAAAATCCTCATGCCTGAGTCCCACCACCACAGATTAAGATTCAATTGGACTTGAGAGTAAAAAGAACGTGAAGTTTTTTACCAGCACTCCAGGTGGGTCTAATGAGCAGCTAAGGTGGAGGACTATTGAATTTTGTCAGACCTTTCATTCAAAGATAACTTGCATTTGTTGGGTCTTTTAGTGTTCAGGTTCAGACCCTGAACATCTCAAAGTGATCAGAGATCAAAAAGGAGGAGACATGAAAGAGTATTCCATAGCAGTAGCAAATGTGGTTTTTCCCCTCATATTCTAGGTAATATTTTTTTTACTTATCTTCTCCCTTCACACTCTACAGCTGGTTCACTGTGCTGAATAATAAGCTATTGTTTTCTGCTCCAAACTTACCTTTCTATACTTTAAATTGTGATGCTGTGGTTGGGGCTGGGAATCCTTAAACCATTGCTCTGATTTTCCACCTGGCTTTTCTTTAATAATGGTAATAAAGATCACATGCACTAATGTCCAATTTTGTTCCCCATACCTCTTAGCCCATGGTGTTGTCACTATATCCTGCAACTATGGCTCTGTTACCACATTTTTCCTTCTGTGCCTTTCACTTTTCAATAAGCATTTACTCCTACCTGTACTAAAATTAACTTCATTAAAGTAAGTAGTGTGGTTTCTCTTTTCTTGACTGAATTCTGACTGATAAATCATAATATGGGGAATAAAGCTACGTTGTGGGATGCAATGGGGGGAGATTGCAAAGTGAGCTCAGGTTAAAAAGGTGTTTGTAATGATATATCTTAGTCAAGGAGATACAGTTGATGTTTCAAGTAGTGGTGAAATTTCTGGTGGCTGTGTGGTTCTATTGTGCCTGTAGATTGTTAAGTCACCTAAGTTATGGATAAATTTAACTCTATCTTCATTTTTATTACTCAGGGGTAGCAAAGGACCATGTCCTCAGCAAAGGGGAGATCTTTCTTTTACTAGTAACCATCTCATTAGGATTCCACTTTGTCACCATGGTTCCTTCTCTTCTATCATGATCAATCTGACTTTGGGTCCTTCTGTCTGCTGCTACACACCCAGGAACCCATATACATATCAATATTTCCTTTATAGATGCTACATATAATTTCTGAAGTAGCAATCTGTGCATTTTGAAAAGCTGCCTAATAGCTAGTTCAATTTGCTCTGCCTTTATACTAAGTCAAATGGCCTACCAACTTCACTGACAATGAACCTCGTATTGGATTGGTTCTTTCTGCTCCAAAATGACTTTGGTTTATTTTTTTTAAAGATTTTATTTATTTATTCATGAGAGACGAGAGAGAGAGAGAGAGAGAGAGAGAGAGACATAGGCAGAGGGAGAAGCAGGCTCCATGCAGGGAGCCCAATGGGACTTAATCCTGGGACTCCAGGATCACACCCTGCACCAAAGGCAAGCACTAAACCACTGAGACACCCAGGTGTTCCGTGACTTCAGTTTAATACTAGATTTTCCTCCTGTTCAAGCATTCTAAAACATCTCAACACTCCCACCTCCTCTGATCCTTCTCTATACTCCTGTCATTTGGTCATTTGGGCTCTCTAAAATTTTCCTATGTTATTTATGCCCACACGCATAATTAACACAATTTCTTTCATACCCAATTTAATTGGGTAAATATTGAAATTTTCTTCATATCAGTTAATGAGAAATCAAGCTTTGAGTTTGTCTTCCAGTCAAGCCTTGAGATGATTACATCCCTGACCCACATTTTGAATGTAGAGATCTCTGAGAACCCCTGAAGTATTTAAGCCAAGTCTTAAGTCACCAGATAAATGTGTAAAACATGTAAATATAAATATGTAAAGAAAATATGTAAAAATAAATAATTGTCTAATATAATAAAATTCATCACTAGACAGAAAAATTAGAACCTGGGCTGTCTTTCAAAACAGCAAAAAAGATATGTCTCCAATGCATAAAATTCTAAAACCCAAACAAGGACTATAGAAAGAAAATTAGAAAGTTCTCCTTAGAGACATAAATTTTAACTGAGAAAATAGAAATTTTATAAGATTCTTGGTATAAAAGACCTAATTTTCTCTAAATTACATGATTAAGTCAATGGCTTTACAGATATTAAAGTCATATGTTGCTTTCTGTAGTTGAAAAACAAATGTGTCTGAATTTTACAATGAGGTAGGTAACTTGGAAGTCAGAAGTGAGGAGTAGAGGTTACTTCTTCCTGAGAAGATGACAGGTCTAGATACCACCCCCTCTGGTACATTCACTTTTCTTTTTTTCCTTTTCCACTAGTAACAGCAAATCTTTGGGGACTGGGAGAATGCGGACCAATCTGGCTAATTATGTACCATAATTCGAGCCCTCAAGGCCAAGCAACGGTAAACAATCAGCCTGTGCTTTCCAGCCTTTTAGTTGCCAGTTCCAGTTCAGTGGTCTCCATACATGCGTCTCCTCTTCGCAGAGTTGTCTGCTCCAGGGGACACATACTTGCATTTGTCTTCCTGCCAGTCCTGGAAACAAAGCCTCTGTCCTCATCCAGCTCCAGGTAGGGGACAGGCAGCCTGATCTGTCTTCCTCAGTCCTGCTCCAGCAGAGACACAATACATCCCACTGAGTAGCAAGTATGTCAGGAGAGACTGGGAGAACTTTGTTTCCTCCTCCTCAAGACCACTGGGACAGTTGGGATAGCCAGAAAGGAGGGGACCAAAATGCAAAGAATCAGCTCACAGCCCTATAAAGACCTAATGTTGTTGGTTCTGGTGGGAATCCTAGAACTCTTATTTAGATTTCTACTTTTGTCCCATACTAGTTCTATTTCCCTTGGGCATATTCCCCATCAGAGCAGGAAATGGGTTCTTCTTAACTGTCCCCTAAATCCTCCAAATGATCATGAAGGTGATGATGATGGTGATGATAGAAATATCAGTAACCACAATGGTACAAACTTTTATCTTGGGACTCCAAGTGCCAGACACATAAATTTTCTATTTAGCTTGCTACCTTTTATCCACATTACCACCCCTGAAAGACAGCAACATGTATTATCATCATCTCCGAGTTAAGGATAGGAGCACAATATTTTTTTCACCTGATTTTATTTTTTGTCTTCAACCCACCTTTTTTTAAAAAGGTGTTTTTTAAAAAGATTTTATTTACTTATTCATGAGAGACACAGAGAGAGGCTGAGACATAGGCGGATGGAGAAGCAGACTTCCGAAGCAGAACTCGAGCCCAAGACCCCAGGATCATGCCCTGAGCTGAAGGCAGATGCTCAATCACTGAGCCACCCAGGTGTCCCCCAAAAATTTTTTGTTTAAGTTCTAGTTAGTTAACATACAGCGTACTATTAGTTTCAGTTGTACAATATTGTGATTCAATACTTCCATACAGTGCTTCCCAGTGCTCATCAGGACAAGTGCACTCCTTAATCCCCATCCCCTATTTCACCCATCACCCTACTCATCTCCTCTCTGGTAAGCATCAATTTGTATTCTATAGTTAACCTATTTCCTGGTTTTCCTCTCTCTTTTTCCCCATTTGTTATTTTGTTTTGTTTTTTAAATTTCACATATGAGTGAAATCATATGGTATTTATTTTTTTCTGACTGATTTGTCTTGTTTGGCATAATACTCTCTAGCTCCATCCATGTCATTGCAAATGGCAAGATTTCATTCCTTTTATGGCTAATATTCCACTGTATATATAGATCACATCTTCCTTATCCATTTATCAGTTGATGGACATTTGGGCTCTTTCCATAGTTTGGCTATTGTTGATAATGCTGCTATAAATTTGGGCTGCATATAGTCCTTTGAATCAGTAATTTTGTATCCTTTGGGTAAATACCTAGTAAAGCACTTGCTGGATCATACATAGGGTAGTTCTATTTTTAACTTTCTGAGGAACCTCCACACTGTTTTCCACAGTGGCTGCACCAGTTTGAGTTCCCACCAACAGAGCATGAGCGTTCCTTTTTCTCCACATCCTCACCAACACTAGTTGTTTCTTGTGTTGTTGATTTTAGACATTCTGACAGGTGAGGTGATACCTCATTGTAGTTTGGATTTGCATCCCTGATGATGAGTGGTGTTGAGCATCTTTTCAAATGTCTGTTGGCCATCTGTATGTCTTCTTTGGAAAAATGTCTATTCATGTCTTCTCATATTTTTTTTTGTGATAGTCACACAGAGAGAGAGAGAGGCAGAGACACAGACAGAGGGAGAAGCAGGCTCCATGCACAGGGAACCTGACGTGGGATTCGATCCCGGGTCTCCAGGATCGCCCCTGGGCCAAAGGCAGGCGCTAAACCGCTGCGCCACCCAGGGATCCCTTCTGCTCATATTTTAATTGGATTATTTGTTTTTTGGATGTGGAGTTTTATAAGTTCTTTGTTTTTAAAAGATTTTATTTGAGAGAGAGAGAGAGCCAGAGAAAGCATAAGCTAGGGGAGAGGCAGGTGGAGATGGAGAAGCAGACCCCCCACTGAGCAGGAAGCCTGATGCAGGGCTCCATCCCAGGACTCTGGGATCATGACCTGAGCTGAAGGCAAATGCTTATCCGACTGAGCCATCCAGGAGCCCCAAGTTTTAGAAATTCTTTGTATATTTTGGATATTAATGCTTTATCAGATATGTCCTTTCCGGAAGGGGAGGTGGGTGGGAGGATAGGGTAATTGGGTGATGAGCAATGAGGAGGGCAATTAATGGGATGAGCACTGGGTGTAATACTATACGTTGGCAAATTGAATTTAAATTTTAAAAATGTAAAAAAAAAAAGATATGTCCTTTGCAACTATCTTCTCCCATTCCATAGGTTGCCTTTTAGTTTTGTTGATTGTTTCCTTTGCTGTGCAGAAGCTTTTTAAATTTTATTAGGTCCTGGGGTAGATAGGGGATGAAATCAGGTTTGAATGCAGACAGTGAGACTGGTCACAGGGCACTTAGACAGTGTTCTCTCCTGCCTACCCAATTTGTACATCTCTTTCCTGTTACTCCAGCAAGAGACCTCCACTCGCTGTGCTCTTCTCTTTTGAGGGGTTCGTGGTAGAAGACACCAGAGAGCAGTCAGTCACCTGCTGTGTCAACTATAGAAAAGATGGCCAAGATGAAGGTAGAGATCATAACGAATCAGCTCCCGACAATCCAGGGCAGCTCTCTTTCCTGACCCTGCTCTCAGATTTTGCTTCATATTCCATTTCCTCCTCCATTCCTCACCCTGATCTCTAAGGGAGATATAGTCAGGATGTTAGATTCCATTCTTAGTTAGGAAATAATAAACTGTTCAAATATAAATTGTAGCAGTTTTGGAAAAGACCTCTGGACTTCTGCTCAAACTCTATGAAGTGCAAGGAAACAAAGCAAACAAGTTCAGTGCATTGACTTCAGAGACCCACTAATTTTGAATCTTATCTGCTCTACTTTTTATCTGTATGACACTGGGCAAGTTCTTAATATCTTTAAGCCGGTTTATACAACTGCATTGAGTAAGGATTAATATAAGCACTAAACATGTGACTAAATATGTAAGGGATGCATATAATAAAGGCAAGGTAAATTTTAGGTATTATTGTTGTTATTGTTGTTATTATCAAGGCTAAGCACCATGTATCCAATTAAAATATCCTGTGATCGGAAGGTTCGATTTTCCCTAGGTCCTGAGAGAACTTTTTTTTTTTTGTCCTTGTACAGGTAGGTACTGAGTATTTGGAGAGAAACAACTAAATCACATTTATTTCTGATTTCCCAGGGCTTACTTTGCTTGGCACAGAGTAGGCTATAAGAACAGCAGAGATTTCTGTTGAATATTGAATAGACCCTTCTTTGGTTCTCAGAAATAGAGTATAGACAGCATGGCTTCCATGCACTGGGTGCTTCTTTTCCTGCCAATGACGTTTCAGAGATCTACATAAAAGATAAAACAGTGCTTGTGTGTGTCTATGCCACAGATTTTCTAAGAGACCTATCATTTTCCACTTAATAGAATCTATGTTTAATTATTTAAAAATTACTGGAGATTGTCATAAAGATGAAAATTAAAAGAGAGGAAAAGAGAAGAGAAGTAAATCTTATTGCATGCACTGAGGCACATTTTTGGATTTCCAACTTTTTTTTTCTTGAGAGAAGGAGAGGTTAGGGAGATAGACTCGATCCCACAATTCTGAGATCATGACCTGAACTGAAATTAAGAGCCGATTGCTTAACCAACCAAGCCACCCAGGAACCCCAATTTCCACCCATTCTTGAATGGATTTCCTGGGACATGATAGGCTTCTACCGCTCTGATATATAACAAAATAAAGGTCATTAAACCTTTCTTAGGATTTCATCAATAAACCCACCATTCCAAGAACAGTGAAAATTCTGATTTAAAAATCATGACTGAATATTTATCGGGTGCAAATCTCTTTTTGGTGCCACATGTATCTTGAAATGGATGCTGTTATCCCCATTTCTAGTTGAGGGGTACCAGCAGAGGGATTGAGACATTGACACATACTCCACATTTAGTCTGATCCCATTTAGTTCCATCCCAGGGTTCTGTGCACTCCACCAGTGTGGAATGATTGCTTCCTTTTCTTTTTTGAAGATCTTATTTATTTATTCACGAGACACAGAGAGACACTGAGAGAGAGGCAGAGACACAGACAGAGGGAGAAGCAGGCTCCGTGCAGGGAGCCTGATGTAGGACTTGATCCCGGGGCTCCAGGGTCACACCCTGCACTGAAGGCGACGCTAAACCACTGAGCCACAGGGGCAGCCTGATTGCTTCCTTTTCAAATATACTTTAGCCTCAGATAAGCAAACAGAAACAGGGCAACAAACTCCTTCTCTTGGGATTTTATGAATTCATCTGTGAATTAGGGAAATGGGGTAAGTGATTTACAGGGGTCTTTACTGATTGAATATTATAGATCATAGGATTTTCGATGGACAGTAATGCATTTTACAGCCTATCCTGGAAATCTGTGATATGGAAATATTATTCCTGATATAAGATAGGAATTTTCACATGGATCTATCATGAAAAGACCATTGTAACACAGACTTCAGGCTTCATCAGACTTTCTGATTCTATACCCTGACAATAAAATCGTGAAATTGATTTTGACTATGCTTTCTATTAGGAAAATAAATGTAGGTAATTTTTTTTAAGACACACAGAGAGAGAGAGAGAGAGAGAGAGAGAGAGGCAGAGACACAGGCAGAGGGAGAAGCAGGTTCCATGCAAGGATCCCGACATGGGACTCGATCCCAGGACTCCAGGATCACGCCCTGGGCTGAAGGCAGGTGCTAAACCGCTGAGCCACCCGGGGTTGTCCAATGTAGGTAATTAATAGAAAATTATACATATATTGATTTTTATAATTCTTTCATCTTTTATGCCTATATACTATAGAAATTCTCACTTGTGTAATATGGAGGTGGGCACAAGAATTTTATTAGGGAAATTGTAATGAGAAATTAAAAAGAAAACAAAGTTCATCTTTTGGATAATACTATGCCTCAAATAAAAAAGACTATGCCTCATTGAAGTGCTTGAAATAGACGTATATTCTTCATAGAGACACTTAAAACACATTACTGTGGTAAATGAGAACTCAGGAAACAATACATGTATTATTACAGTATTATGTAAATTTTAAAGAAAACTATTTATGAAATATAAACCAATAGTATTATTATGTAAAATATGCCTACCACATCCATGACAGTGTTTGCCTTTGGGCAACTGAAGTGTAGGGGAATGGGATCATGAAAGGAAAGCAAGGAAATCCAAATTTTACTGGTAACAAATATGAGTTCTGAAGCAAATATAACTAAGTTTATCTATGTTTAAATATGTATATATTTCTGTAACATTCTTGGCTCATAGTGGGTATGTATAGAAACAGGTGAATAGCCCAGACACCAATAAGGAAAGCGTTCTAAAAAGAGTTTATAATTGAGAAATGTTGCTGAAGGTAATGGGATGTATGCTCCTCAAGTGTGAATACTTTACTTGTGAACTGCTTGCCTCAAAATATGCACACTTAGCCAGGTGTCTCTACATTTGTTTTGTTTATTCAATACCCTCTTCTTTTTTGAGAGGTGGCTCACCTGCATGGAACCACAGAATCTAACAAGTGTTTCAGAATTCCTCCTCCTGGGCCTCTCAGATGATCCAGAACTGCAGCCCCTCCTCTTTGGGCTGTTCCTGACCATGTACCTGGTCACTGTGCTTGGGAACCTGCTCATCATCTTGGCCGTCAGCTCTGACTCCCACCTCCACACCCCCATGTACTTCTTCCTCTCCAACCTGTCCTTGGCTGACATTGGTTTCAGCACCACTACAGTCCCAAAGATGCTGGTGAACATTCAAACACACAGTAAATATATCACTTATTCAGGCTGCCTAACTCAGATGTCCTTTTATTTTCTATTTGGGTGTTTGGACAATCTACTCCTGGCTGTGATGGCCTATGACCGGTTTGTGGCCATTTGTCACCCCCTGAACTACCCAATTATCATGAACCCACGCCTCTGTGGCTTGTTGGTCCTGTTGTCATTTTTCAGCAGCCTTTTGGAATCTCAGATTCACTGTTTGATGGTGTCACAACTTACCTTCTGCACAGATGTGGAAATTCATCATTTCTTTTGTGATGCACCTCAACTTCTCCACCTTGCCTGCTCTTATACCTCCATCAACACCATACTAATCTATTTTATTGGTGCCATTTTTGGTGGCATTCCACTTTCAGGGATCCTTTGTTCTTATAGTAGAATTGCTTCCTCCATTCTGAGAGTCCCAACCACAGGTGGGAAGTACAAAGCGTTCTCCACCTGTGGCTCCCACCTGTCAGTTGTTTGCTTATTTTATGGAACAGGCCTTGGAGTGTACCTCGGTTCATCCATCTCCCCCTCCCCTGGGAAGGATGCAGTGGCCTCAGTAGTGTACACTGTGGTCATTCCCATGCTGAACCCCTTCATCTATAGCCTGAGGAACAGGGACATCAAGAGGGCACTGTGGGGGATTATAAGCATAACAGCTTAATCTCAGCATATATCTTATTCTTTTTGGTTCATAGAACTGGAAAATACAGCAAATCAAAGGTGCACAACAAGAAATTCTGAATCTGCAGCCACATGGTATATGTACCTTTATGGATCTCTGCTTTACACTTACACAATTTTTCCTGTTAGCATGGTTCTAATGGAACTGGGAGATTATTTTGGATTCCCCACTTAAATCATAGCCCCTGCAGGATTATGCATATATCCATATACCCCTCTTAGTTTCTTTATGCATTGCCCAGGACTCTTGGTCATGAGCAGTCTTGTTTCTATCTTTGCAAAATAATCATAGCTTTCTGTTTCTTGCTATTTTCCTATAATCTCCCCTCCCCTATTTGTTAGGAGGATCTAAATCCTACATTATCACTGGCCATCAGGGAAATACAAATCAAAACCACAATGAGATACCACCTCACACCAGTGAGAATGGGGAAAATGAACAAGACAGGAAACAACAAATGTTGGAGAGGATGTGGAGAAAGGGGAACCCTCTTGAACTGTTGGTGGGAATGTGAACTGGTGCAGCCACTCTGGAAAACTCTGTGGAGGTTCCTCAAAGAGTTAAAAATAGAGCTACCCTATGACCTAGCAATTGCACTGCTGGGGATTTACCCCAAAGATACAGATGCAATGAAACGCCGGGACACCTGCACCCCGATGTTTATAGCAGCAATGGTCACAATAGCCAAACTGTGGAAGGAGCCTCAGTGTCCATTGAAAGAGGAATGGATAAAGAAGATGTGGTTTATGTATACAATGGAATATTCCTCAGCCATTAGAAACAACAAATACCCACCATTTGCTTCGACATGGATGGAACTGGAGGGTATTATGCTGAGTGAAATAAGTCAATCGGAGAAGGACAAACATTATATGGTCTCATTCATTTGGGGAATATAAAAAACAGTGAAAGGGAAAAGAGAAAATGAGTGAAAATATCACTGAGGGTGACAAAACATGAGAGACCTCACTCTGGGAAATGAACAAGGAGTAGTGGAAAGGGAGGTGGGCGGGGGTTTGGGGTGACTGGGTGGTGGGCACTGAGGGGGGCACTTGGCGGGATGAGCACTGGGTGTTATGCTATATGTTGGCAAATTGAACTCAAATAAAAAAATTAAAAAATAAATTCTACATTAAGGACCAAAATATCTAATACATTTTTATGCCTTAATGATCTTGGTCAGTTATATGTATATATTTTTAAGTAGACTCCATGACTGGTGCAGAGCCCAACACAGGGACTGTACTACAAAGAATTTGCCAAACCACAAGACTGCCCTCCCCTCTGACACCAGCCACAAATTCAAGGGTCCTTAGGTCCACTCTCACATCAGATCAGTTGGATACAAATTTGGGAATTTTTTCACATTCCATAATTTACTGGGATGATTCAAATTGAGAGGACTGCCTCAGGTTTGATAATGCACTAGAATTACTCACAGAACTCAAGAAGCAGTGTATTTATGATTGCAGTTTTATTATAGAAAAAAGATACAAATTAGATTCAGCCAAAGGAAGATACACATAATGCAAGATCTGGAACATCCCATATGTATCCTTTCTCCTTGGGGTCCAGATCCATTACCCTTCCCTGATGACAATATGTGTGATAATTCTCAAAGACTGTTACCAACCACGTTGCTCACCTGAGCTCCAGTGTCCAGAATTTTATTGAGGCTTCATTACATAGATACAATTAATTGAATTATGGCCTGTGTGGTTGAACTCAACCTCCAGCCTCCTTCCCGAGGTTGGACTGATATCACTCTGCCCAAAGTTCCAACCCTTGAATCACTTGGCTAGTCTTTTTGGCATGGCCAACCCCTATCCTGAGTCATTTCGTTAGCATAAACTATCAGATACAGTCCATGAGGCCCTCCATGAATAACCAATCACTCTTATCACTAGGGAAATTTCAAATGTTTAAAAGTCACCTCTTGGGAGCTGGGACAAAGTCCATATTTCTCTTTAAGTGAAGCCAAATTCCTTACTACACATCTGACCTTCCCCAGGTGTTGATTCCAGGAACACTGCCTGGTAAACATCCTGTGTGCTAATCATTGTCTAAGAGTCTGCTTCAGAACGCACTCAATGTGGGACACCTTGTTACTAATAAAATTCATTTAAGAAAAATTTAAAGACAGTTCCAAGGTAGTTGTAATGGTTTGCAATATTTGAATTATACACCCAATGCTGGGCTCAGGAATGGGAAAATTCAAGGAAAGGAGATGAAGAATGGGAGCATTCATTCAATGCCTCCCTGGGGGCAGCAAGGATGTCCCAATAGAAAATCTTAATGAATCTAGAAACCCAAACTCAGAGATGCTTGATAAAAAAATGAGTGCAGAGTTTGAACTAATAAGATAACATACATATCTCATTGTGTACTACACTTTAAAAAAGTTTATTTTAAAATATTAAAACCTGGGATGTAGGGGATCCCTGGGTGGCGCAGCGGTTTGGCGCCTGCCTTTGGCCCAGGGCACGATCCTGGAGGCCCGGGATCGAGTCCCACGTCGGGCTCCCGGTGCATGGAGCCTGCTTCTCCCTCTGCCTGTGTCTCCGCCTCTCTCTCTCTCTCTGTGTGTGTGACTATCATAAATAAATAAAAATTTAAAAAAAAAAAAAAAAAAAAAAAAAAAAAAAAACCTGGGATGTAAATAAAATATGCCTTAAAAATGATCATTTATTTGTCATCTGTTGCAGTTGTACTCCTCAAATTTCTGGAGCCAATGGTCCAGTCATAAACAGTCTCCCCTTCTCCATCCTTTATTTTGTTACAAGTTTTACCAGGGCCATGCAGATTCCTCTGCTCATTGGATTGTTGAAGGCATTGCACATGGGGATGACCACAGTGTTTAACACTGAGGTTATTCCTGCTCTTCTGGAAAGAGGAGCCTTCTGAAGAACTCAGAAATATTCCAACACTTGTCCATTAGTGGGAGGTGCTTTATCCACATGCCGACAGACATACTATTTAACTCTCTTCTTGCTTCCACTGTCAAAATTCACTAGCATCTAGCATCTAGCACATTCAGATTTTCAAGTGAGAAACCTACTACTCCCGTCCAGATCACTCAGGTCCCCCCAGTTTTATCATTTTAGATCCTTGTTTTATCTGTGTCCATAACAAAGCAATCCAATCATTTGAATAGCACCATCTCCTTTATATGATTTGATTTCCCCAATCTTTAAAAACAGCTCATAGTAACATATTATTTTTGCTCTTACAAGAGTGTCCCCAATGACTGCTCAATATTCACTTTCTCTCCATGTACATGGCAGCCAGACTGATTTTTTTAGGTGTACTCAAAAACTTGTGACTTCTTTGCTTAAAACCTTCTAATCACTTTGTCTTACTCCTAGAATAAAATTTGAACCCTTTGCCAGGGTCTATGAGACCCTTCAGTAAGTCTCTCCTATTCTTTTCCAGCTCCCTCACTGGTCCCTGGACCAGCACCATCAGCTTCACCTGGGAACTTGCAAATGCAAATTTTCAGGTTCATCTCCAGACCTGATGAATCAGAATCTTTGCAGCCATCTGTATTCTAACCAGCCCCTGAGTGATTCTATTGCACACTAAGTTTGAGAACCACTTGTCTAGACATAGTGGCTTTCTTATTGTTCTTTAAGCAGACCATGTTTCAGTCTCCAGACCATTACACTTAATTCTCTCTGCCTAAAATGTTCTTTCCCTTTCTTACTGAACTTTCCACTTAAATATCAAAACTTAAAGATGTCTTGTCTGACACCCATCTAAATTCTCCATCAAGTTAGTCTCTAGTCATCTTTTACTACCACTTCCTTCAGAGTGAACTCACATGTTTTGAGTATTTTTAGTAACAGTTGTTGTACCAGGTTGCCTTAGCTATTCTGTTCCAAATTAAACTGATGCATCAAGAAAGTGAGTTTTGCTCCTCTTCCAGCCTGAAGTCCTTTGTGAGATGCAATATTATTTACTTAAACAGAGAAGACATTGGTAAATTTCGTTGAAACAATACTTTGATGGGAAATTTGTTAGGAAGTCTAGAAAGTTGTTGCCAAGAAAAATTGCACTGGACATAGTAAATAGGTAAAGAAGACTTTATTCAAGACTATTGCAATAAGAGATAGAGATTGAGCTCAATTCTGCAGAACAAAAAGCAGGAGGATTTTTTAAAAAGATTTATTTATTTATTGGAGAGAGAGAGAGCGTGCTCATGAGTGGGAGGGGCAGAGAGAGAGAGTGAGAGAGAATTTCGAGCAGACTTCACATTGAGCATGGAGCCTAACATGGGGCTTGATCTCATGACCTGAGATCAAGACTTGAAGAGTGAAAGCAAGAGTTGGATGCTTAGCACCAACCCAGACACCTCTATAATTCTCGTGGTTTTTTTTTTTAAAACATGATTCAGGGATCCCTGTGTGGCGCAGCGGTTTGGCGCCCGCCTTTGGCCCAGGGCGTGATTCTGGAGACCCGGGATCGAATCCCACATCGGGCTCCCGGTGCATGGAGCCTGCTTCTCCCTCTGCCTGTGTCTCTGCCTCTCTCTCTCTCTCTCTGTGACTATCATAAATAAATAAAAAAAAAAAAATTTAAAAAAAAAAAAAAAAAAAAAAAAACATGATTCAGTTAGCTTAAGAGCAGAAGTTCTAAATTACAAGTATCTTGAGTTCTAAACTCAAATGGCAGCAGCATTAACCATGGATGATTGAGCAACAAATCCAGAATCTTGACCGGGGCCCATGAGCCAGAGACCTGTGGTGGTGGCAACAGACCATTAGGTGAGCAGACATCAAGATTGTTGTTTGACTTAGATAATCCAAAATATCAAAAGCAAGTCAGAAAAAATCAGATGTCAGCTACCACAATTGAAAATCATGATTCTTATAAAAAAAAAAAAGAAAGAAAAAGAAAATCATGATTCTTTTCTGTTTCCAGACCTAAGTCTGTTTTTAGATGCAAAGCCTGAAAGAGATTAAGGGGGGCATGGTTCTCCCTTTTGGAAGCCCATAAAGTGATTTTTCAAAATGGTAATATGTTTTGAGGACTCCACTTGATGGAAAGTTGATCCTGTCAGACTCCTTCCATCCTGGAGTAGGCAGTAATTCATCTTTACCAGAATGAATATTTATGTATTTATGTTTGCCTTTCCTGCTACAGTGTCTCGGGAAACACCACCATCCAAAGACTTAACACATTATCCAGTTTCTTTATGGTGAAGAAGATATGAAAATATTTATCAAGAGATCCACTGGTCCTAACATATTCTGCATCACCTGAAGCTGCCCAGCATCACATACATAGAGGGTAGTAATTCTGTGATTCCATTCTTACTCTCCTGAATTGTAATCCGATGCTCTGTCCTGACATCACACTTGAAGTTCCCCTTTCAGACAGATTTTATCACTGTCTGAACTTTTGTGTGTGGGCCTTGGTAAGTTCACCTTTAGTTGCAAAACAAGGCAAATAAACCAAATACTGTATTAGAGCCTGATCAGTTCTGATAGTCTGGACCTTGGGGTATTTTTATCTCTAGTGGTACATTTTTATAGCTTATTTTAGAAATGCATTCAATAAACACATGGAGAAAAGTTCAACCTTGATAATAACCAAATAAATAATTTATCCATCAGTGTATATTCTGTTTGGACATATAATGTGATCAGATAAACTCTGAGATCCTAGATTTATGCTCTATGAGGGCAAAGATTTTTGTCTTTTTTTTTTTTCTTTCACTGCTGTGTTCCAGATACCTACCATAGCCTGGCACACCAAAGGTGCTCAGTAAAAAGAACTAGCAATGGTTATTGATAAAGTGCACTACTTCAGGCAGTTATTCTGAATAGGTACTGAAAGTGGCCACAGAACTGGAAATCCAAGCTGAGGTGTAGTAATAGGAAAGAAAAAGGAGGGGATGTGGAGAGTAGAAATGAGGATAACAGAGCAGTCAACATAAGAGGTTAAAGTACATAAGAAAAGTACTCACAAGGTAGTTCTGAGCAAATTCACTTATGAATGAGGGGTGAGAGAAAAACTCACTGTGATTAAGAGGCAGGATTTCTTTAGCCAACTGCTTTTACCACTGTCAGCTCAAAAAACCAGGACTAGTGTCCCCATCACTGAACATATTCTCCCCAGGACTTTTTGTAGAGCCCTCTTGATGTCCCTGTTCCGTAGGCTGTAGATGAAGGGGTTCAGCATTGGGGTGACCACAGTGTACATCACCGAGGCGATCATGCCTCTCCAGGAAGATACATCAGAACTGAGATACACACCAAACCCTGTCCCATAGAATAAAGAAACCACAGAGAGGTGAGACGCACAGGTAGAAAATGCCTTGTACTTATAATTCCCATTAGCTGATGGGATTCTCAGGATTGAAGAGGCAATTCGAGTATAGGAGAAAAGGATCCCTGAGAAGGGAACAATGCCAAGAAGGGCAGTCACCATGTATTGCAGGATATGATTGACCAATGTGTCTGAACAGGCAAGGGTGAGGGCCTGAGCTAGTTCACAGTAAAAGTGTGGAATTACCCAGTTGGTGCAGAAAGACAGCCGCAACATCAACAAACTCTGGATCAGGGAGTATGAGAAACTGATGAACCAGGACACAAGAACCAGGAGGCCACAGAGCTGTGGATTCATGATGACTGTGTAGTGCAAGGGGTGACAGATGGCCACAAACCGGTCATAGGCCATCACAGTAAGGAGGAAAGTGTCCATACCTCCAAAAACCATAAAAAAATACATCTGGGTGATGCAGCCTCCATAGGTGATGGATTTGCTCTGTGTTTGGATGTTCACCAGCATCTTAGGGACCGTGGTGGAGGTGAAACTGATGTCAGCAAAGGACAAGTTGGAGAGGAAGAAGTACATGGGGGTGTGGAGGTGGGAGTCAGAGGTGATGGCCAGGATGATGAGTAGGTTCCCAAGCACGGTGACCAGGTACATGGACAAGAATAGCCCAAATAGAATGGGCTGATGCACTGAGTCTTGAGAAAATCCCAGGAGTAAAAATTCTGAAACACTTGTTTGATTTCTTGGTTCCATATTGCCAACTCATCAGCTAGATGATTGAAGCAGGAAATGAATATGAAATAGGCACTGGATAGACTCTAGAGTCTCTCTACCTTTTTTATTTCTTGAA
Organism: Canis aureus; assembly: GCF_053574225.1. Classification (NCBI taxonomy): domain Eukaryota; kingdom Metazoa; phylum Chordata; class Mammalia; order Carnivora; family Canidae; genus Canis; species Canis aureus. The sequence goes on from NC_135629.1 coordinate 52,633,452, forward strand.
GTGAAGCATTGGCCATAAAAGCCTTAACATTATAAAATTTAGGAATCCAACATTCTGTTATTCATTACGTGAGATATTTAATAATGTTGATCAACCCCTATCCATTGGCCACTAAGACACCCATATATCCCCTTTATTTAGAATCATCAGATCTAAAAAGTTAAGAACAACTTCGAACCTTAGCAATAAAATGGCCCAAACTCAATCTAATGCAAATGTGAAACATGAGATCCAGTGAAACCTTGTAACTTAATCTGGATTATCTGCCTTGTCTGGGACGCAGAAAAGGGACAGATAAGTATATCTCAGAGGTGAGAAAATTTGGGAGTATCTCAAATATCTGGACAGACTATTTCAGGATCAGCAGAATGTAAGTTTACTCCTCAAGAAAAAAGAAAGGAAGAAAAAGAAAATGTTTTTACCAAATAATAAAACACATGAACAAATTCTTAATGGTTAGTGTACTAGGGGCCATCAACATCTTGCAGGGACAGGGACAGATGCTTCCTAGACATTTGTTGCTTGACAAAACACCCTTTTTCTGTGAAGTTAAGGAATTGGTGAAAATGTCTAAGGAAAATGAGGATATCAACGTTTCAGCCATTTCAGTATCATAAGACAAAACACTCCAAAGTCACAAAAGGAATTTTGATGATCACAGCTTTGTAGTACAACTTGAAATCTGGCATTGTGATGCCCTTGGCTCTGGTTTTCTTTTTCAATATTCCCCTGGCTATTCGGGGTCTTTTCTGATTCCACACTACAAAGCTGTGGTCATCAAGACAGTGTAGTACTGGCACAAAAACAGTCACATAGATCAATGGAACAGAATAGAGAACCCAGAAATGGGCCCTCAACTCCATGGCCAACTAATATTTGACAAAGCAGGAAAGACTATCCACCGGAAAAAGGACAGTCTCTTCAATAAATGGTGCTGGGAAAATTGAACAGCCACATGCAGAAGAATGAAACTAGATCACTCTCTTTCACAATACACAAAGATGAACTCAAAATGGATGAAAGATCTAAATGTGAGACAAGATTCCATCAAAATCCTAGAGGAGAACACAGGCAACACCCTTTTTGTACTTGGCCACGGCAACTTCTTGCAAAATACATCCATGAAGGCAAGAGAAACAAAAGCAAAAATGAACTATTGGGACTTAAGGTAAAAAGCTTCTGCACAGCAAAAGAAACAGTCAACAAAACTCAAAGACAACCTACAGAATGGGAGAAGATATTTGCAAGTAGCCTATCAGATAAAGGACTAGTATCCAAGATCTATAAAGAACTTCTTACACTCAACAGCAAAGAAACAACCAATCCAATCATGAAATGGGCAAAAGACATGAACAGAAATCTCACAGAGGGAGACATAGACATGGCCAACAAGCACATGTCACTTGTTGGCAAGCTCCGCGTCACTTGCCATCAGGGAAATACAAATCAAAACCACAATGAGATCCCACCTCACACCAGTGAGAATGGGGAAAATTGACAAGACAGGAAACAACAAATGTTGGAGAGGATGTGGAGAAAGGGGAACGCTCTTGCACTGTTGGTGGGAATGTGAACTGGTACAGCCACTCTGGAAAATTGTGTGGAGGTTCCTCAAAGAGTTAAAAATAGACCTGCCCTACGACCCAGCAATTGCCCTGCTGGGGATTTACCCCAAAGATACAGATGCAGTGAAACGCCAGGACACTTGCACCCCGATGTTTCTAGCAGCAATGGCCACAATAGCCAAACTGTGGAAGGAGCCTCGGTGTCCATCGAAAGAGGAATGGATAAAGAAGATGTGGTCCATGTATACAATGGAATATTCCTCAGCCATTAGAAACGACAAATACCCACCATTTGCTTCAACGTGGGTGGAACTGGAGGGTATTATGCTGAGTGAAATAAGTCAATCGGAGAAGGACAAACATTATATGGTCTCATTCATTTGGGGAATATACAAAATAGTGAAAGGGAATAAAGGGGAAGGAGAGAAAATGAGTGGGGAATATCAGTGAAGGTGACAGAGCATGAGAGACTCCTAACTCTGGGAAACGAACAAGTGTTAGTGGAAAGGGAGGTGGGCGGGTGGACGGGGTGATTGGGTGATGGGCACTGAGGGGGGCACTTGATGGGATGAATACTGGGTGTTACACTATATGTTGGCAAATTGAACTCCAATAAAATATATATATATAATTTGAGTCATGTCCTCAATGGTGCTCATTAAATACTGCGCAAGATAGAAATTAAACCAGGATGTTGACACATGAGCCCAAAAAAGATGAGAATCAGATGCAGTACTCACATTAAGGTGATGATTCAAATGAAGCTGGGAAGATGGGGGAACTCATCTGAGGTCCACTTTCCTACTCTCTCTACTCCAGGTCCTGAGGGTCCTATACCCAAACAGAGAGGAATGGATCCTATAACCCAGTATGCCAAACAGCATAAAATCATAAAGTGATCTTCAGTGTTGTGCTTTGCCTTGTTAGAAGTATTTTCGAACATGTACTATTCTGTAATGCCCCTACCTACAAAGGAAAAAAAGCCACCATTGGCTGTTATCCCTGTCAGTCTTCTTAGATATAAAAACCAAGTAGCAGGGAGGAGGTGGCCAAAATGGGTGAAGGGAGGTCAAAAGCACTAACTTCTAGTTATAAAACAAGCAAGTCATGGAGTGTAATGTGTGGCATGAATATAATTAATAATACGGTATGGGGTATTTGAAAATTTCTAAGAAAAGAGATCTTAAACATTTTCCACAAGAAAACAATTTCTGTAACTATGTATGATGGCAGATGTCAACTAGACTTATTGACTTAAAATATGTCGAATATTATATGTGCAATATATATATTTATTTATTTAGTTTTAAAGACTTTATTTGACAGAGAGTGAACATAGGTAGGGGGGATTGGCAGAGGGGGAGAGAGAGGCAGCCTTCTGACAGAGCAGGGAGTCATACTTGTGGCTTGATCCCAAGATCCTGGGATTATGACCTGAGCCAAAGGCAGATGTTTAACTGACTGAGCCACCCAGGCACCCTTATATGTGCAATATATTGAATCATGTTGTACACCTAAAACTAATATAATTTTACATGCCAATTTTATCTCAAAAAAAGAAAACCCACAAAAATCCCAAAGCACAGAGTGTCCCTGGAATGATAAAAATGATCAGATCAGAGGCAAATTGTTTAACTACAAACAAACACCTTTGTTCTGACCATTAAGGGGGTGAGTAGTTTGAATGATCTCTGCTGGCTTCTGGTGAGAGGTTTTCTAAGCAAATGGTCATGACTCATCTTTAAAGTATGATAGTTTGGGGCAGCCCTGGTGGTGCAGCAGTTTAGCACCGCCTACAGCTTGGGGTGTGATCCTGGAGACCCAGGATTGAGTCCCATGTCGGGCTTCCTGTATGGGGCCTGTTTCTCCCTCTGCTTGTGTCTCTGCCTCTCTCTGTGTGTCTCTATGAATAAATAAGCAAAATCATAAATAAATAAATAAATAAATAAATAAATAAATAAATAAATAAATAAAGTACGATAGTTTGCAAAAGATTCCCTTGACTTCTAATAAGTGTGGCTTACTCTCTTGCATTCCGAGCTGTTTTATTAAGCAGACTATCAGAGAGTGCACAGGAAATACCCACAATTCTGGGTATTTCCTGGAGTGTGCTATGCATGTTAATGTCATCAACGACATTATAATCAAGCAAAACAATTTCATTTCCTACAGAGGCTGGATTACGATTCAAATGGGCCATGAAATAATGAATAACAGCATTCATTTTTAAAAAGAGTTTCTCACACGTTAGAAACATTTTATCTTAGGACCAGAGGTTATAAATTAGAGGTGGAGGATACAACCATCTGTCATGTATACTTTCCTCATGCATCAAATGCACTGTTTGTCCTATGTTTCTATTCTGTTTCTAGTGTCTAGTCCAAGAAGGGCTTCTTTGGAACAGGCTAAGTGTTAGCTGTTGGGGAAACAAAGATTAATGGTATGGTTTTGTCCTGAGAGAGCCTGCCTTCTAGGAGTAGTGATGGATACAGAAACCAGACATTGCAACACAGTGAATTAAATGCTAAGATAAAGGCAGTCTGCAGAATGAAGTACAGAAAGCAGCTCCAAATCTAGCCTGAAGTGATGGAGTCAGAGAAGGATTCTTGGAGGAAGAGATCTCTGGGCAAGGAGTTGTCTAGGTTGATGATTGAATATAGGCTCTTCTGGCAGAGAAGGCAGCAAGGGAAAAGGCCCATAAGCAAAAGGCAACATGGGACAACGTGCTGTTAGCAATGTGCTGAAGCAGAAAGTAAGACATGGGAATAATGAAGAATGAGGTTGGACAGATGAACAGAGACCACATCTCTGGAAACCTTGAAAAAAAAAATTGATGAAGGGGCTATGTAGGGACTGTGACCAAAGGAGTAACATGATCCATATCACAATTTTCCCTGGTGCCTGAAATGAAAGATAGATTTAAGGCAGGCAAAACTAGAGTCAAAGGGAATGGGGTTGGAAAACCTCACATCATTAATGTTGAAGGGGCCAAGTCACTTTTTTGGGGAAGAGGAACAAAGGCAAATAGGTGAATAAATTAGCCCAATGTCTTGCTAATGATTCCATGTAACTACTTAAGGATGAGACCTCATACCCAAGCATGATCCAGAGAACTATGAGAAAGGGACATGTGAATTTCAATGTCCCATAGAATGTTCCCAGGGCAAAAGGGTAGAATGTCAAGAGGGAATTGGATGTTGGACCTTCCTGTGCATTTCACTTTTCCTCCCTTAGCCACCCTGCCCCAGTCTTACCTACTGCAGCCCTAATTTCCAGGGAACAGACTCTTCACTCTTGAAAAGTTCTAAAAGAATCACAGATAAAGGTGAAGGAGGAGGAGGAAGGACAGGTCCTTTTGAAGAAACAGGAGATGTTCCCCCAGCAAATGAAGGTGGCAAAGAAGGATTCAGAAAGGATTTGTTGGAGTGCCTGGATGACTCAGTTGGTCAAGCATCTGTCTTTGGCGCAGGTCCTGATCCTGGGGTAATGGGACTGACTCCCGCATTGGGCTCCCTGCTCAGCAGAGAGCCTGCTTCTCCCTCTCCCTCTCCCTCTGCCTGCCACTACTCCTGCTTGTGCTCTCTCTCTCTGTCAAACAAATAAATAAATAATCTTTTTTTTTTTTTTTTTTTTTTTTTAAAGAAAGGATTTATTTAGGCTGAGTGAAGATGGAGGCACTGGAGTTTTGGAGCAAATGATGGGAGAAAACAAGAGAAGATCAATACTTCATGATAAATGACCTAAAAATCTCTCAGTACGTGGGGGCATCCATTTGTACATCTCTGACTGGTAACTATCACTACACAGCGTAGTTCTGGAAAATGCTATGGTATCCCAGAGTGAACTGTGCTTAGCCTCTTCTTCCTCATTCCTATAATCTCCATCACCCACTCACCCAAATAACATACAATCAAAGTAAAAGCTCACTAACAACAGCAAGTTGTTTGGCTTTGAACAAATAGTGTAGCCATTAACTCTCCTAAGCTAAGCAATAGGTCCATAGGGCTCCTTCTGCACAGACATCACAGGGTGGCTCTGCCATATGCTATAGTCAATGCTCTTTCTACGCAACCACCTCCTTTCCCTATTACCGAGAGCACTTACTGGGCTATGCATGCTTAGCAATGTGGGCTTACCACAGGGGCCAACTCCCCTGAATCTTGTTCTCTTGTGGAGCGTGGGTAACGAAGAAAGATTTGTTTCCCAAAAGAGAAAGGATACAGAGCCTGTAATACAGGGCCTGGCTGATTTCTCCTGGAGAAAGCATGAGTATCTTAAGAGTGGTACATGGGCCTTGGTGATGATAAGTTGGTGTGTTACAGGTTTTGTGGCCCTGGGGACTGAATCCCCTCTGAAGCTTGTTAGACAAATTGATCGATAGATTTTCCATTCCCTGATCAGTTTGACTCCTCAAAGGCAGGGACCACACAGGAGAAAAGTGTCTCTGACCTGCCAACTCTTTATCCCTTGGAGAGAGTAACAGTTGAGCCAGCTGTGACTCCTCCCTCCTGGGTCCTTTTTCTCTCTTGGAAGAATGTCTCCGGTCTTTCTTAGATCTTCTCTTGGGGACAACTGACTTTTTGTATTCATATTAGGCAGATGGCTGAGTAGTAAAGGGTCCCAGGAACTACTAGGGTAATGGTTCTCAAACTTTGCACCAAGATGACCATGAGTGTTTGTTTAAACAGATTTCTGCGTTTCAGCTCCAAGTCTCTATCTTAGTAGGTCTGGGTTTAGGTCTGATAATTTGGATTTTTCACAAATTCTGAATTTTGCTGGTCTCTAGGACAATCTTTTGGAAACAGTTGCCCTAGGGCAAAGTTTTAAAATGTAAGCTTTATCAAAAGTATCATCTGAGGCTATTGTTAATGTATAGCTTCCCATCTTATTCCAGACTTACCCAGTCAACATCTCCAGGGTAAGAGGTTGAGATTCCACTATGAAAAAAGAAATGACAACAATTGTACTTTATTTTTATTATATTTTATAAATAGATGTTTATATTTATGTTTAATAATAATATATAATTTATATATTTTATTATTTATATGTTCTAAACAATAACTTATATATAATTTATACATTTATTATGTATATTGTATATATGTTATACATATATAGTGTCCACAATAATATATATAATATATATATAACAGATATATAACAAAATTTACCATTCTAAACATTTTTTAAAAAGATTTTATTTATTCATGAGAGACAGAGAGAGAGACAGAGAGGCAGAGACATAGGCAGAGGGAGAAGCAGGCTCCACGCAGGGAGCCCAATGTGGGACTCAATCCTGGGACTCCAGGATCATGCCCTGGGCTGAAGGCAGGCACTAAATCGCTGAGCCACCCAGTCATCCCCATTCTAAGCATTTTTAAGTGTACAATACTGTAGCATTAAGAACATTCACAATATTGTACAACCATCACACTATCCATTGCCAGAACTTTATCATCATCCCAAATAGGAACTCTGTCCCCATTAAACAACAATTCCTCATTTCCCCTCCTAGTAACCCTTGGAAACTTCTTCTATTTTCTGTCTCTATGACTTTGTCTGTTCTAGGTACCTCATATAAGTGGAATCATTCAGTGCTTATCCTTTTTCGTTTGATTTATCTCACTTAGCAGAATATTTTCAAGATTTAACCATGTTGTGACATGTATCAGAATTTCAGTTTTTTTTAAGACTGAATAATATTTCATTGTATGCATATTTACCATTCTGTTTATCCATTCGACTGTTTTTATCTCTTAGCTATTGTGATTAATGCTGGTATGAATATTGGCAAGATTCTCTATTTGAGTTTCTGCCTTCAATTGTCAGGGGCATATATCTAGATATGGAGTTGATGGATCTTGAGACTTTACTTTTAAAAGCATGCCAAATGATCAGATGTTTGAAAAAACACTGTCCCAGGGACATTGAACAACAAATCCTGGAAAGTCCCTATTCTGCACTTTGGTAGTCCTTAGGAAAAATACGGAAGAGGCAAAGAGGATGTCAGATTAGTGGATCTGAAAGATCTTGATAGGGGCTTTGAATCTAGATGTGCCACTAATTAATTAATTAGTCAAATCTTTACTAAATGATTTAGGTCAAGGACTGTGTAAGATCCCAGAGTTAAATGGTAAATGAGGCACTATAACAGAATTCCACCATAAAATGAAAAAAGATCACTGACTAATGCTTTGTGAGAGGGGCAGATGTGTTTTTCAAAGAACAATTTGGGTTGAAATAGCAAAATCTTCTAATAGATGTTAGATAGACTTTTTCTTTATTAAATAACATTAAAATTCTAAAAATGAGGAAAAAACATAATAGGCTTTAAAACAAATGTTGAAGAGATATCTGCATTCCCATGTTCATTGCAGCATTATTCACAGTAGCCAAGATATGGAACAACCTAAGTGCCTGTCAAAGGATGAATGGATAAAGAAGATGTGGTGTATACATACGTATATATGCATATGTATATATATGTTTTTATTTTTATTTTTTGCATATACACATAATGAAATACTATTCCTCCATGAGAAATAAAGACACCCAATAATTTGCAACAACTTGTATGGACCTGGAGATATAATGCTAAGTGAAATGAATCCACCAGAGAAAGACAAATCCCATATGATTTCACTCCTATGTGGAATTTAAGAAACAAAACAAATGAACAAAGAAAAAAAGACAAACAAATAAATGGACCCTGTAAATACAGAGGATAAACTGGTGTTTGCCAGAGGGGAGGTGGGTAAATGGATGGGTGAAATAGATACAGGGGATAAAAGTACACTTATCTTGTTTGTGTATGTGTGTGTGTGTGTTTTTTCATTGCCTCTATTTTTTTATCCTTCTATTTTTAATTTTAGTTCCAGTGTAATGCACAGTGTTATACTTAGTTTCAGGTGTACAATATAGTGATTCAACAGTTAAGAGTATACTTGATGAGCACTGAGAAATGTATAAAATTGCTTTGCTTTAAAAAACCCTGACTTTTGCTTGGGTAGTGGGACACTATTTGGGTTGCTACAAAATCTATGCACCCAAGTTGCAATACTTTGATCTCAAATGCACGCTTTTGCTCAATTATTGTCTCCTGACAATTTCAGGTTGACAAAAAGATGGTAAAGTCCATAGGAAGAAAATTATTTGATAATTTTAAAACACCTTTTGCTGTAAGTGGTGGCATGTACATGGGCAGGAGGGAGGGGATGCAGGCTCTGGAATCAGAAAAATAAGGATTTATCTTCAAAGTGATAAATCATAATGATTTTTAAAATTTTTTTAAAGATTTTATTTATTTATTCATGAGAGACAGAGAGAGAGAGAGGCAGAGACACAGGCAGAGGGAGAAGCAGGCTCCATGCGGGGAGCCCAACGCGGGACTCGATCCCGGGACTCCAGGACCATGCCCCGGGCCAAAGGCAGGCACCAAACCACTGAGCCACCCAGGGATCCCCCATAATGATTTTTTTTCCCATAATGATTTTTAATGAGATATAATGGTCAGCTGAAGATGGGAGCATGATAATTAATGAACACACAGGGATTGCTGTTATGAAACATGAGTTTTAATAGCATTTTGATAATTCAAAGAAATGCATAAGATGAAAAAGAGAGGGGACACAAGCATTGCAAAGTAAGAGACAGATTAAGATTTTGGAGGTGGAGAGCCCTCAGACCTCTGAAGATGTAGCCTTGTGCGGGTCCCTCATCAAGCATTTCAACAAATCCCCTCAGATCATTGTTTTCTAATTTTAGCGGTTCACCTGGGTGGCTTATTAAATCCAAATGGTTGGGTCTGACCCTGGAGTTTCAGATTTAGTAGATCTGGGATGTAGGTCAAGAATTTGCAAGTCTAACAAGTTCCCAGGAGATGCAGATGCTGCTGATATGGAGAAACACTGCTCTTGTCTGTGTCCCTAATGTTCTAGTCTAATAAAAGTTTTTCTCCACTGTTTATATCTCCCCTCCTTGACCTCAGCCTGAGCCTTTACTAGGATATGCTGGCTCTTTCAGATGGCCTCAAGGAAACCCCTGGTTGCCCTGGCTCTGTCTTCTATAGTGACTTTCCCCCAGAAAGTTCAAGGAGATGATCCAGGCAGAGAATATCCCATATCTCTGGGAGGCCCAACATAGTCTGCCTTGGAGACACCCAGAGCTTATTCAAAGCTTCCAGGAACTTCCAGGCTGAATTCTCAGAGCACCTCATTAAATAAATTGTCCTATTGTCATTGTAATTTTTAAACAATTAAGATCAAGAGAATAATAGGAATGAAACATTCTCCCCCTTCTGTTTCCCTGAAAATTGCTATGCAGAGAGGCGTATTTCCTTCTTCCAAAGATTTCTTCATTACCTGGTACATCCAAACACGTGCAGTCAACAAGATCATGCTCCTAGAGATTAAAAAGAGTTTTATCCTCCATCAAAGAAATCTTCCAGGGTTCCTTAAGATACTGTCCTTAAAATATTAAAAAAGTCATAAATAAGAATAAATAAATAAGCACAATTGTATTTTCTTGGGGTAAAAAAAAAAAAAGATATTGCCCCAATTCTTGCCTCCCCTTCTTCACAGGGTTTAGTTTCAAAGTTGAGAGTTTCTCCCTAAGGGATGTGTTCATATTAAAAAGAACACAGCAGACCTGACCTGCAGAATCCCACTGTAACAAAAATGAAATGCATGAAATGTCTCTGGAAAATGAACTAGAGGTGGTGGGGGTGACTGGGTGGTGGACACTGAGGTGGGCACTTGATGGGATGAGCACTGGGTGTTATTCTGTACATTGGCAAATTGAACACCAATAAAAAATAAATTTATTAAAAAAAAGAGGTGTCTATTTCAAGAAACAGAATGTAGCCGTTAGTGACATTGCTGTTGGAAAACCAAGCATTCTAAAGAGTGGAAACGCCCCCTTAGAATTTACTTGGCATGTGAGATCGTGGCAGACCTCAGGGAGAGAAATTGTGATGGAGGTAGAAAGATTCCAGATTAGTTGGTTGAAGATAGGGAACAATGTGGGAATGGAAGTAGCATGTATAGACCAAATCTCCTAAAATTTGGAGCAATGTCCAAAGGAGAGTAAAGGTCGATGAGTGAGTTTTTTTTTAATAAGTATTTTTTTAAAATTTATTTATTCAGAGAGAGAGAGAGAGAGACTGAGAGGCAGAGACACAGGCAGAGGGAGAAGCAGGCTCCATGCAGGGAGCCCGACGCGGGACTCGATTCTGGGACTCCAGGATCAGACCCCTGGCTGCAGGCGGCGCTAAACCGCTGCGCCACCGGGGGTGCCCCGATGAGTGAGTTTTATTTCTATTGAAAGAAATGGGAATATGGAAGATTCCCATGTTATTAGAAATTGTAACATTACATGGAATATACAGGATTTAAAAAAAGATATTTGAAGTGTAGGTTTCCCCAAAAGTTAGGACAGGATGGGATTCAAAGTTTAGGTGGAGGTTTTTAAGAGGCAATCATTACTAATAATTATATAAATATTTATAATTTTATATTTATTTTTATATTTATTATATAAATAATTACTTAATTACAATGGCCAATGTTGTGGATAGCATAGTGTTCAATGAGAAGAGGATCTATCTGGTGGACACTGTACAACTGAGAACTGAAGGGATGGGGTAGGATTCAGCCAGACATTGGCTTTTCTTTTCCTTTCTTTTCTTTTCTTTTCTTTTTTTTCTTTTCTTTTCTTTTCTTTTCTTTTCTTTTCTTTTCTTTTCTTTTCTTTTCTTTCTTTTCTTTTCTTTTCTTTTCTTTCTTTTCTTTTCTTTTCTTTTCTTTTCTTTCTTTTCTTTTCTTTTCTTTTCTTTTCTTCTTTTCTTTTCTTTTCTTCTTTTCTTTCTTTCTTTCTTTCTTTTTTTTTTGACATTGTCTTTTCTAACTCCTGATCTCAAAACAGGAACTTCTCACTCATTCCTTACCAGTAGTTGACTTATACTACCATCCGTGCAGACCGATGATTGCCAGACCAATATATTGGACCCTCCAAGATAATGGTGCCAATGGGGTGTTCTAGGCCCTTCAACTTCTTCCCAGGATGTTTCACCTTCCCCAAATGTTGCTTCTCTATTATCCCATCTCTTTTTTTTTTTTTTTAAATAAATTTAGTTTTTTATTGGTGTTCAATTTACCAACATACAGAATAACACCCAGTGCTCATACCATCAAGTGCCCCCCTCAGTGCCTGCCACCCATTCACCCCCACCCCCCGCCCTCCTCCCCTTCCACCACCCCTAGTTTGAAAGCAAACACCATCAACTTCTGCGCTCATGAAATTGTTTCACTCCAGTGTTCTCAACTGGGCTGATTTTGACCTCTCTAGAACAAGTTCTGGTTATCACCACATGGTGCCGGCATCTAGTGGGTAAAGACCAGGGATGCTGCTGTTAAACATCCTACAATATACAGGACACTGCCTCCCCATGACAAACAATACATACCCCAAATGTCAATATTGTTGAGGTTGAGAAACCCTGGTCTAAACTGTTGGGGAATAATATTAAAATTTTTATCTAAAAAATCCCAACCATTTTCTATTATTTTATAAAGATATTGAAAATATGTAAATAAATCTCAATTTTTTTCTTTTTTTCTTTTGTGCTATTTAATGGTTTGTATTTTTTAATAATAAATTAATTTTTAAAAATAATAAATTAATTTTTTATTGGTGTTCAATTTGCCAACATACAGAATAACACCCAGTGCTTATCCCATCAAGTGCCCCCCTCAGTGCCCGCCACCCAGTCACCCCCACCCCCCACCCTCCTCCCCTTCCACCACCCCTAGTTCGTTTCCCAGAGTTAGGAGTCTTCCATGTTCTGTCTCCCTTTCTGATATTTCCTACCCATTTCTTCTCCCTTCCCCTCTATTTAATGGTTTGTATTGTAGCTAGATTTATATTTTAGTCATTTTGAAGTGCACATTTCTACACACTTGCATTGAGGATATTCACATTGTTGGGCAACCATCACCACCATCCATCTCCAGAATGTCTTTATCTTCCCAAATTGAAACTTCGTACCCCTTAAACACTAACCTTCTACTTCCTCCCTCCTTCCAGCTGCTCACAACCACCATTCTACTTTCTGTCTGTGAGTTTCACTACTCTTGGTACCTCGTATAAGTGGAGTGATATAAAATTTATCCATTTGCAATATCTCAATTTTGACCTTCCCAATTTTCAAAACCTGAACTTCTGAAGTCCACTTTTCTTCCAAATTTCCTCCACCCACAGCCCTCCTTGCCTCAATGGATACAATTCCATTCTTTCATTGTTCAGGCCCCAAACCCTGGAGCCAATCTTGGCTCCTCTCTTTTATCTCACACCCATCTCCCTACTGAGAACAAATCCTCTTGGCTCTATCTTCCGAGTATAGCCCCATGGACAAGTTCTCAAGGTTTTCACTACTAGTGCCACCCTGGCCCTACCTTCCTATACATATTTCACCTGGCTTGCTGCAGGTGGCTCTGAGCAGACATCCTCACACCCTGCAATCCATTCTCAACCCAGCAGCTAGAATGATCTTTGAAATCCTGTCATATGGTGTCATGCATCTGCCCCAAACCCTGCAACGACTCCCCACATCACTCAGAACTTACGAAAGCAAAAATCTTCCAAAGGCAGGGAAAGCCTCACAAGATCAGTACTGGATATCTTACCTCCTTTTGCATTTGCTCCCATTCTCTACTCCAGCCACATCCTCCCCCAGGTGACCTCCCACCTCAGGGTCTTTGTATTAACCTTACCATTTATCCAGGGTACTCCACCCTAGATGTGCATTCACCTTCTTCATAAATGTATGCTTGGGATGCCTGGGTAGCTCAGCAGTTGAGCGTCTGCCTTCGGTTCAGGGGGTGATCCTGGAGTTCCGGAACTGAGTCCCACATCGGGCTCCTGCAGAAAGCCTGCCTGCTTCAACCTCTGCCTCTCTCTCTCTGTCTCCCATGAATAAATAAAAAAATCTTAAAAAAAACAAATGTAATGTACTCAATAAGGTTTATTAAGAACAGGCTTTTTAATAGGACAACTTGCTTTTCCCATACACCTCTATCTGTTTTAAAAAGTAAACAAAAAATGTTGTTCTAAAGGGGCTGCTAGTGACATTGTTTCCTGACCACAGTTGATTGGCCCAAGCTGAAAGAGAACACATTTGTACAGATCAGAATCATTTTGAGTTTTTTTTTTTTTTTTTTAGAGAATAGACTTTAATTGTAGATAGTTCCTGGCTATATTGAACACTTATTAGTTATATGAATATATCTAAGGTACAAAACCAAACTGCCCCTAGTGCTTCATTTGGGAATAAAAATACAGTTTGATAGGTGTGTCACAAAGGCTAAATGAGATAGAATATAAAAGTCCTTAATATTTCATTAGAATAAAAACTGCGTTTGTTAATCACAGCTGCAATGAATATTCTGTTCCAACTTAGAAATCAATTACAGTTAAAGGAAAACAAATAAAACAGCTCTTCTTAAAGCATATTTAGTGACACACGGTTTATATAGCACTTTCATTCATATTATGTGAATTAATTCCCAAAATGCCCTTAAATTTCACATTCATGGTGAACAGAGAAAACTAATGCTTATGGAAATTAAGGACCATTCAAAGTCACAAATCTACTAAGTGGTCCATTTGGATTTTTTTCCTTGTTTTATTTTTTTATTTTTTTTTACTGGAATTCAATTTGCCGGCATTTAGCATAACACCCAGTGCTCATCCCGCCAAGTGCCCCCCTCAGTGCCCATCACCTAGTCATTCCAACCCCCACTCACCTCCCTTTCCACTACCCCTTGTTCATTTCCCAGAGTTAGGTGTCTCTCATGTTTTGTCACCTTCACTGATATTTTCACTCAATTTCTCTCCTTTCCCTTTACTCCCCTTCACTAATTTCCAAATGAATGAGACCATATAATGTTTGTCCTTCTCCGATTGACTTATTTCACTCAGCATAATACCCTCCAGATCCCTCCACTTCGAAGCAAATAGTGGGTATTTGTCGTTTCTAATGGCTGAGGAATATCCCAGTGTATACATAGACCACATCTTCTTTATCCATTCATCTTTTGAGGGACACCGAGGCTCCTTCCACAGTTTGGCTATTGTGGACATTGCTGCTATATACATTGGGGTGCAGGTGTCCCGGTGTTTCATTGCATCTGTATCTTTGGGGTAAATCCCCAGCAGTGCAATTGCTAGGTCTAGGGCAGATCTATTTTTACTCTGAGGAACCTCCACACAGTTTTCCAGAGTGGCTGCACCAGTTCACATTCCCACCAACAGTGCAAGAGGGTTCCCTTTTCTTCGCATCCTCTCCAACATTTGTGGTTTCCTGTCTTGTTAATTTTCCCCATTCTCACTGGTGTGAGGTGGTATCTCATTGTGGTTTTGATTTGTATTTCCCTGATGGCAAATGATGCAGAGCATTTTCTCATGTGCTTCTTGGCCATGTCTATGTCTTCCTCTGTGAAATTTCTGTTCATGTCTTTTGCCCATTTCATGATTGGATTGGTTGTTTCTTTGCTATTGAGTGTAAGAAGTTCTTTCTAGATCTTGGATACTAGCCCTTTATCTGATATGTCATTTGCAAATATCTTTTCCCATTCTGTAGGTTGTCTTTGAGTTTTGTTGACTGTGTCTTTTGCTGTGCAGAAGCTTTTTTTTTTTTTTAAGATTCATTTATTTATTCATTCAGAGAGAGCGAAGAGAGAGGCAGACACAGGCAGAGGGAGAAGCAGACTCCACGCAGAAAGCCCGACGCGGGATCGAGCCCCGGGTCTCCAGGATCACACCCCGGGCTGCAGGCGGCGCCAAACCGCTGCGCCACCGGGGCTGCCCTGTGCAGAAGCTTTTTTTCTTGAAGTCCCAATAATTCATTTTTGCTTTTGTTTCTCTTGCTTTCATGGATGTATCTTGCAAGAAGTTGCTGTGGCCAAGCTCAAAAAGGGTGTTGCCTGTGTTCTCCTCTAGGATTTTGATGGAATCTTGTCTCACATTTAGATCTTTCATCCATTTTGAGTTTATCTTTGTGTATGGTGAAAGAGATTGGTCTAGTTTCATTCTTCAGCATGTGGATGTCCAATTTTCCCAGCACCATTTATTGAAGAGATTGTCTTTTTTCCAGTGGATAGTCTTTGGTGCTTTGTTGAATATTTGTTGATCATAAAGTTGAGGGTCCACTTCTGGGTTCTCTATTCTGTTCCATTGATCTATGTGTCTGTTTTTGTGCCAGTACCACACTGTCTTGATGACCACAGCTTTAGGTAGTACAGCCTGAAATCTGGCATTGTGATGCCCCCAGCTATGGTTTTCTTTTTCAATATTCCCCTGGCTAATCGGGGTCTTTTCTGATTCCACACAAATATTAAGATGATTTGTCCCAACTCTCTGAAGAAAGTCCATGGTATTTTGGCAGGGACTGCATTAAGTGTGTAAATTGCCCTGGGTAGCATTGACATTTTCACAATATTAATTCTTCCAATCCATGAGCATGGAATATTTTTCCATCTCTTTGTGTCTTCCTCAATTTCTTTCAGAAGTGTTCTGCAGTTTTTAGGATATAGATCCTTTACCTCTTTGGTTAGGTTTATTCCTAGGTATCTTATACTTTTGGGTGCAATTGTAAATAGGATTGACTCCTTATTTTCTCTTTCTTCAGTCTCATTGTTAGTGTATAGAAATGCCACTGACTTCTGGGCATTGATTTTGTATCCTGCCACACTGCCGAATTGCTGTATGAGTTCTAGCAATCTTGGGGTGGAGTCTTTTGGGTTTTCTCTATACAGTATCATGTCATCTACGAAGAGAGAGAGTTTGACTTCTTTGCCAATTTGAATGCCTTTTATTTCTTTTTGTTGCCTGATTGCTGAGGCCAGGACTTCTAGTACTATGTTGAATAGCAGTGTTGAGAGTGGACATCCCTGTCGTGTTCCTGATCTTAGGAGAAAGGCTTCTAGTGTTTCCCCATTGAGAATGATATTTGCTGTGGGCTTTTCATAGATGGCTTTTAAGATGTTGAGGAACGTTCTCTCTATCCCTACACTGTGAAGAATTTTGATCAAGAATGGATGCTGTATTTTGTCAAATGCTTTCTCTACATCTATTGAGAGGATAATATGGTTCTTATTTTTTCTCTTGTTGATATGATCAATCACATTGATTGCTTTACTAGTGTTGAACCAGCCTTGCATCCTGGGGAAAAATCCCACTTGGTCATGGTGAATAATTTTCTTAATGTATTGTTGGATCCTATTGGCTAGTATCTTGTTGAGAATTTTTGCATCTGTGTTCATCAGGGATATTGGTCTATAATTCTCCTTTTTGGTGGGGTCTTTGTCTGGTTTTGGAATTAAAGTGATGCTGGCCCCATAGAACGAGTTTGGAAGTACTCCATCTCTTTCTATCTTTCCAAACAGCTTTAGTAGAATAGGTATGGTTTCTTCTTTATATATTTGATAGGGCAGCCTGGGTGGCTCAGTGGTTTAGCGCTGCCTTCAGCCCAGGGTGTGATCCTGGAGACCCGGGATCGAGTACCACGTTGGGCTCCTTGTATGGAGCCTGCTTCTCTCTCTGCCTGTGTCTCTGCCTCTCTCTCTCTCTCTCTCTCTCTCTCTGTCTTTATGAATAAATAAATAAAATCTTTAAAAAAATAAACATTTGGGGATCCCTGGGTGGCTCATCAGTTTGGCGCCTGCCTTTGGCCCAGAGCGTGATCCTGGAGTCCCAGGATCGAGTCCCTGCACGGAGCCTGCTTCTCCCTCTGCCTGTGTCTCTGCCTCTCTCTCTCTGTGTGTCTCTCATTAATAAATAAAATCAATAAAAATGTTTAAAAAATAAAAAATAAAAAAATAAAAAAATAGACATTTGATAGAATTCCCCTGGGAAGCCCCTGGCCCTGGACTTTTGTGTCTTGGGAGGTTTTGGATGACTGCTTCAATTTCCTCCCTGGTTATCAGCCTATTCAGGTTTTCTATTTCTTCCTGCTCCAGTTTTGGTAGTTTGTGGTTTTCCAGAAATGCATCCATTTCTTCTAGATTGCCTAATTTATTGGTGTATAGCTGCTCATAATAAGTTTTTAAAATCGCTTGTATTTCCTTGGTATTGGTGGTGATCTCTCCTTTCTCATTCATGATGTTATTAATTTGAGTCTTTTCTCTTTTTTTTTAATAAGGCTGGCTAATGATTTATCTATCTTATCAATTCTTTCAAAGAACAAACTCCTGGGGATCCCTGGGTGGCGCAGCGGTTTGGCGCCTGCCTTTGGCCCAGGGCGCGATCCTGGAGACCCGGGATCGAATCCCACATCGGGCTCCCGGTGCATGGAGCCTGCTTCTCCCTCTGCCTGTGTCTCTGCCTCTCTCTCTCTCTCTGTGACTATCATAAATAAATAAAAATTAAAAAAAAAAAAACAAAAAAAACAAAGAACAAACTCCTGGTTTTGTTGATCTGTTCCACAGTTCTTCTGGTCTCTATTTCATTGAGTACTGCTCAAATCTTTATTAACTGTCTTCTGCTGGGTGAAGTTTTCATTTGCTGTTCCTTCTCCAGCTCCTTTAGGTGCCAGGTTAGCTTTTGTATTTGAGTTCTTTCCAGTTTTTGGATGGATGCTTGTATTGCGATGTATTCCCCCTCAGGACTGCTTTTGCTGTGTCCCAAAGATTTTGAACGGTTGTGTCTTCATTCTCATTAGTTTCAATGAATCTTCTTAATTCTTCTCTAATTTCGCAGTTGACCCTTTCATCTTTTAGCAGGATGGTCTTTAACCTCCACGTGTTTGAATTCCTTCCAAACTTCTTGTGGTTTAGTTCTAGTTTCAAAGCATTATGGTCTGAAAATATGCAGGGGACAATCCCAATCTTTTGGTATCGGTTAAGACCTGATTTGTGACCCAGTTTGGTCTATTCTGGAGAAAGTTCCATGTGCACTTGAGAAGAATGTGTATTCAGTTGCGTTTGGGTGTAAAGTTCTATAAATATCTGTGAAATCCATCTGGTCCAGTGTATCATTTAAAGCTCTTGTTTCTTTGGAGATGTTGTGTTTAGAAGATCTGTCGATTGTAGAAAGTGCTACACTCAAGTCATCAAGTATAAGTGTATTATTATCTAAGTATGTCTTAACTTTGGTTATTAATTGATTGATATACTTGGTGGCTCCCACATTCGGGGCATAAATATTCATGATTGTTAGGTCCTCTTGTTGGATAGATCCTTTAAGTATGATATAGTGTCCCTCTTCATCTCTTACTACAGTCTTTGGGATAAACTTTAATTTATCTGATACAAGGTTGGCTATCCCTGCTTTCTTTTGAGGACCATTTGAATGGTAAATGGTTCTCCACCCTTTCATTTTCAGGCTGTAGGTGTCCTTATGTCTAAAATGAGTCTCTTGTAGACAGCAAATAGATGGGTCTTGCTTTTTTATCCAGTCTGAAACCCTGCGCCTTTTTTTTCCCCTGCGCCTTTTGATGGGGTCATTAAGCCCATTCACATTCAGAGTTACTATTGAAAGATATGAATTTAGTGTCATCATGATACCTATTCAGTCCCTGTTTTTGTGGATTGTTTCTGTGGACTTCCTCTTTCTTTTACAGAGTCCTGCTTAATATTTCTTGCAGAGCTGGTTTGGTGTTCACATATTCTTTCAGTTTCTGCCTATCTTGGAAGCTCTTTATCTCTCCTTCTATTCTGAATGAGAGCCTTGCTGGATAAAGTATTCTTGGCTGCAGGTTCTCCTTATTTAGGACCCTGAATATATCCTGCCAGCCCTTTCTGGCCTGCCAGGTCTCTGTGGAGAGGACTTCTGTTAACCTAATACTTCTCCCCATAAAGGTTAGAGATCTCTTGTCTCTTGCTGCTGTAAGGATCTTCTCTTTATCTTTGGAATTTGCAAGTTTCACTATTAAATGTCGAGGTGTTGAACGGTTTTTATTGATTTTAGGGGGGATCTCTCCATCTCCTGGATCTGAATGCCTGGTTCCCTTCCCAAGTTAGGGAAGTTCTCAGCTATGATTTGTTCAAATACAGTTTCTGGACCTCTGTCCCTTTCGGCGCCCTCGGGAACCCCAATTAAACGTAGATCTTCCTTCTGAGGCTGTCATTTATTTCCCTTAATCTATCCTCATGATCTTTTAATTGTTTTTCTCTTTTTTCCTCAGCTTTCTTCCTTGTCATCAACTTGTCTTCTATGTCACTCACTCGTTCTTCTACCTCTTTAACCCTCGTCTTTGGACCTCCAGTTTGGATTCCATCTCTTTTAATGGATTTTTAATTTTGGCATGATTAGATCTAAATCCTGCAGTCATGAAGTCTCTTGAATCCTTTATGCTTTTTTCCCAGAGCCACCAGTAGTTTTATAATTGTGCTTCTGAATTGGCTTTCTGACATCGAATTGTAATCCAAATTCTGTAACTCTGTGGCAGAGAGTACTGTTTCTGATACTTTCTTTTGTGGTGGGTTCTTCTTTCTAGTCATTTTGCTCAGTGCAGAGTAGGTAAAAACAAATTGTACTAGAAAAAGGAAGAAAAAAAAGAAAAAAGGAGAGAGAGAAAAAAAAGGAGGGGTACCCTCTGATTCTATATATTGTAAATCCTTCGTCTTCCCCTGGAGCTTTCCAGTGATGGTTGGTCAAAACCTTGCTCTTCCCTTGTCCTTCCAGCTGGTCATCTGGGGGAGGGGCCTGCTGTGCTGATTCTCAGGTGTATGCACCTGGGGGGGGGGGGGCTTCCCCGCCTCCCGCCAGGTGCACGGCTCAGTGGGAGCTGTTTATCCTGTGAGGCCTCTGTTCCCTGGTGGCTGTGTTCCCAGGCAAAGGGTGACACAGGGAGGAACAACCACACTGGCGGCAGCCAGCTCTCCAGCCCTGGAGTCAGCTCCCGCAGTAACCACCGCAGCTCCCAGTCCGCAGGGGCCTGGATGCTCCAGGGGCGGGTCACTGACCTGCACAGCTCCAGGCATCATCCAGTGGCAGGAGCGTCCACAACGTCTTGTGTCCTCCGGCCTCCGCCCGTCCCGAGGGATTGCAGGATCACGGGCTGTGTCCCCCCGGCGTCCTGGGCTCCCGGGCCTGCGCCGCTGGGATCGGGCTCCCGGGGGCCGCGCAGCCACCCCCCGCGCCGGGCGGGCTCCAGCCCTTTACCCTGTGGGGTGTGGGTGCTCTCTCCCGGACGCACCTCCTCTGTTAGTGACCCTGGGAGACTGGAGGCTCCACCACCCCTCCTGGGATCCTGCTTGTGTTCCCTGCTGAGCGCCTTTCCATTCGGGAAGAATCTGGTGCAGATTCTTGAAGTTCCTGCTTCTCCGGGGCTGGGCTCCCCTGTCCCAGGGGTTCTCACCACCCGGCCTTAGCCCGGCTCCTCGCGGGGCCCCTCCCCAACTTGATTCTTTTTTATTTTATTTTTTTCTGTCTTCCTACCTTATTAGAAGCGCAAACTCTTCTGTGGTATTCCAGCTGTTCTCTCTTTAAGTCTCAGGCCGAATTCATAGGTTTTCAGGCTGATTTGAAAGTTATCTAGGTAAGTTGGTGGGGACAGGAGACTTGGGGACCCTACTCCTCCACCATCTTGCCCCGCCCTCCCCCAATAAAAATCTTTTTTTTTTTTAAGTTTATTTATTTATTTATTTATTTTTTAAGATTTATTCATTTATTCATTCAGAGAGAGCGAGAGAGAGGCAGAGACACAGGCAGAGGGAGAAGCAGGCTCCACGCAGGGAGCCCGATGTGGGACTCGATCCCAGGTCTCCAGGATCAGACCCCGGGCTGCAGGCGGCGCTAAACCGCTGCGCCACCAGGGCTACCCTAAAAATCTTTTAAAAAGATTTTGTTTTACTTATTTATTCATGAAAGACCCAGAGAATTCAGAGGCAGAGACATAGGCAGTGGGAGGAGCAGCTTCCCCCAGGGAGCCTAATGCGGGACTCAATTCCAGGACCCCAGGATCACGACCTGAGCCAAAGGCAGATGCTCAACCACTGAGCTACCCAGGTGTCCCTCAATAAAAATATTTTAAAAAATAAAAATTTAGAGGTTTTTTTTGGGGAATAACTCAATCTGGGTTGAAAATGCTTACCTTTGTTTTCTTTCTTTTTTTTTTTAAAGATTTTATTTATTCATGAGAGACACAGAGACATAGGCATAGGGATGCAGAGACATAGGCAGAGGGAGAAGCAGTCTCCATGCAGGGAGCCGGATGTGGGCCTCCATCCCAGGACTCCAGTATCACACCCTGAACTGAAGGCAGACACTCAACCGCTGAGCCATCCAGGTGTCCCTTACTTTTGTTTTCAACAGGATCTATAACACACCAATATTATTATGCTCATTTCTCTGTATTGCAATCATTTGGTTCCCTACTCAATTTGTGCACAGCAGAAAATAAACTCACATTGGATTGGAGCTCATGGAATCAAAGTGAATTAAAGCTGCATCAAATAAGTCTTTCCTCTCTAACAAATTATAATTTTTGAGAAATCTTTCAGTCCTAACTATATTCCCGATAGCTAGGTCCCTTCTATTTCCTCCAAAAATTTCTCCTTTCATTATATTGTCTTGACACGTTAAAGGCTTTATCACTTGTCTTAGCTTGGGTTCTCAGAGAAACAAATGCTGAGCCAAGGATTTATGTGCAAGTGTTTTATTGGTAGGAACAAAGAACATGGAACATGGGTGAGAGAGAAGTGATACATGGAAGAAATACATCTGTCAAGTTTATATTAAGTCAGCTACCACAGAGAATGAGCAGAATTTTCATCCTGTGGGGAAATTCTGGAAAATGGTACAAAATACAAATCTAAGAATTATCCTAGTTAATGGATGAAAGACAATGAATCCCATAGCTCTCCATCAAGGGCTGTCTTTGTGTGGGCATAATTCCCTGGAGGTTCTGCCACCACCTATTGGGCAAAGTTGGTTCTGGATGGGGTTGGCAATTGGCCGTCACGCAGTGGATATGGTGAGAGGATCCCAGGGAATGTGGGAGAAATGTGGACAGCATCTACTACTCCAATCTTCACTGAACACTCAATTCTATCAACATTATTCTCA
This sequence comes from Canis aureus, assembly GCF_053574225.1. NCBI lineage: Eukaryota > Metazoa > Chordata > Mammalia > Carnivora > Canidae > Canis > Canis aureus. The sequence continues at coordinate 52,656,083 of NC_135629.1, forward strand.
AATGAGCTAAGTTCTGAACACATTCCACATGTGTGTAACTACCAGTTCTGATGGCATCTCCAGAGAGTCCCAGAAAAAAAAAATAAACCATGTAAGAAAAACAACTTTTATTCTATTGTATTCATTATTACATGTTTTAGGATCTTAGAGGGTGTATCTTAAAATTGTATATATGGGAATAAAAGTCAAATAAAAGAAGGAAATGAAGAAAGAAAGAAAGATGGAAGGATCACAAAGAATGAAGCTACATCTCAGAGTTTTCTTAAGCAGTATATTAGTATGAATATAATCAGAAAAATATAGATTCCTATTTTGAAGTTTAAAATCACATCACTGTTCTTACAAAAAGTAGGATAGAAACTCCATGTCAGCTAGCCAGGTAACAATCCCAGTCAACCTCATTCTCTTCTTTTGAAAAGTGGGGTGAATGAATGGAAATATCTCCAAGACATGTTTTCAAGATGACGTAAAGTCATACATGTGAAGGAACAGGCACAGTTCTGATATGGTAAACACTGGTATGACCATGTAAGACTTCATTCCATTTCTTGTGGGGAAAACAAGCACACAAACAAATGAAAGTGAAGAACATCAACATTTTATTTATTTATTTTTTTATAATAAATTTATTTTTTATTGGTGTTCAATTTACCAACATACAGAATAACACCCAGTGCTCATCCTGTCCAATCATGAAATGGGCAAAAGACATGAAGAGAAATCTCACAGAGGAAGACATAGACATGGCCAACATGCACATGAGAAAATGCTCTGCATCACTTGCCATCAGGTAAATACAAATCAAAACCACAATGAGATACCACCTCACACCAGTGAGAATGGGGAAAATTAACAAGGCAGGAAACCACAAATGTTGGAGAGGATGCGGAGAACATCAACATTTTAGAGTACAATTTTGGGGGCAGCCACAGCAGCACTTGATATGATGAGTACTTTAAACCTAAAGTTAGAAATCTTAAGAATGGCTACAAGAAAGCTGATAAAACATGGAACTTTTTGGACAGCATATAGGGAAGAAAAGTCAAAAAGGACTACAGAGGGATTGTTGAGGAGAGACTAATACAAAAACAAAAAGGAAGTCATGGGTACTTTGGGAATTAGATAAATCAAAGATGTCTATTAAAGGAGAAAAATATTTAAATTCACATTTGCCTTTGGGGCCTGCAATGTCCACTTGGTTCTGAGGCCAGTGGCCCATCATGGACATGAGGCTGCTCTGTTGAGGAGCCTTCGCAGGGCGCCCTTCACATCCTTGTTCCTCAGGCTGTAGATAAAGGGGTTCAGCATGGGGGTGACCACAGTGTACATCACTGATGCAACTGAGCTTCTCTGGGAAGAATGGGTCACAGCAGAAGTGAGATAGACCCCCAGGCTTGTACCATAGAACAAGGAGACCACAGAAAGGTGAGACCCACAAGTGGAAAATGCTTTATACTTGCCCTCAGTGGAAGACATCCTCATTAAGGAGGAGACGATCTGAGAGTAAGAGAAAAGAATCCCAGTGAGAGGAAAAACACACAGCAGAGCAGTGGCAACATACAAGCAGATGTTATTGATGAGGGTGTCAGAGCAGGCCACCTTGAGAATCTGAGCCAGTTCACAGAAGAAATGTGGAAGTTCAGTGCCTGTACAGAAGGTCAGCTGCCCTACCATTAGAATATGAATCAGGGAGACCCAGAAAATGGTGAGCCAACAAATCAGAACCAGGAGGACACAGAGTCGTGGGTTCATGATGATGGTATAGTGCAGAGGGTGGCAGATGGCCACAAACCGGTCATAGGCCATCACAGTCAAGAGGAAATCATCCATTCCAGCAAAAATCATAAAGAAATACACCTGAGTGATGCATCCTATATAGGAAATGTCTTTGCTGTGTACCTGGATGTTTAGCAGCATCTTCGGGACAGTGGTGGAGATGAAACAGATGTCAACAAAAGACAGGTTGGAGAGGAAGAAGTACATGGGGGTGTGGAGGTGGGAATCAGAAAGGATAGCCAGGATGATGAGCAGATTTCCCAGTACAGTCACCAGGAACATGGACAGGAACAAGCCAAAGAGGAGAGGCTGCAGTTCTGGATCTTCTGAGAGGCCCAGAAGGAGGAATACTGATACTTCTGTCTGGTTTCCTGCTCCCATGTAGCTGGTCTGTTTGCTGGAAAAGGAGACAAAAGCAACCCTCAATGAACAGTCAGCTGTGGGTGAATTCCTAGTATTCACCTTTGATCCCACTTTGCATGGACATCCTTCACCTTCCACTAGTCCTTCCAATGCCAGTGACTCATTCATTGAAGTGGCAACCCATTTCTATTTTATTTTTTAAAAAGCTTTATTTATTTATTCATGAGCGACAGAAAGAGAGGCAGAGACACAGGCAGAGGGAGAAGCGGGGCTCCCTGCAGGGAGCCTGATACAATACTCTATCCCAGGACCCCAGGATCAGGACCCGAGCCAAAGACAGGAGGTTCAACCAAAGACCCACTCAGGTGCCCTACCCATTTCTATTTTAAATGTGTATAATCATTCAGACTATCTTCAACTTAGCAGAAATCTTTCTCTTTTTATCTGCTACTCACTGGTTCTAGTTCTTCTATTCAATCTATGGATATAAACCAATTTCTTCTTTGGTATGATCTTCCAAAATAATTGAAGACATTCAAAGTCTTTTCTTTGATTACTCCCTTTATTCTAATAACCCTATCATAGTGATTAGGATGGGTTTTCAACTCAAACAACATTTACTCTGTTACCTGATGTCACAGTTGACATGCTGGTGTCACAGTTAACTCTCAGGTATCTTTTTTTCCCTAAAAATGTGGTTACTGCTATTACCTTCTTATTTATTTATTTATTTATTTATTTATTTATTTATTTATTTATGATAGTCACAGAGAGAGAGAGAGAGGCAGAGACATAGGCAGAGGGAGAAGCAGGCTCCATGCACCAGGAGCCCGATGTGGGGATTCGATCCCGGGTCTCCAGGATCGCGCCCTAGGCCAAAGGCAGGCGCCAAACCGCTGCGCCACCCAGGGATCCCTATTACCTTCTTTATAATGATTCAAAATGCTGTTGTGCACAGTAAGATGTCAATAAATAATAGCTATTTTATTAATCTATTCCTTTTATGATAATTATTTTTTGACATACAACTGCCCCAAAATACAGTGTTATAGAACTGTGATTTAGAAAAAGGGGTCTTGAGGGTGCCTGGGTAGCTCAGTCAGTTAAGCGTTTCTTTTGCCTGAGGTCATGGTCTCTAGGTCCTGGGATCGAACCCCATATTGGGCTCTCTGCTCAGCAGGGAGTCTGCTTATCTCTCTGCTTGACACTCTGCCTACTTGTGCATGTGGCCTCTCTGTCAAATAAATAAATAAAATCTTAAAAACAAAAAAAGAAGGAAAAAGGATCTCGAGTCAGACTTTCTAGAATAAAAATTTGGTCTACTAATTTACCCACTGTGTGGCCCTGACAAAGTTAATTAATCTCTTGTAGCTGCAGATACCTCACCTCTACAATGGGGGTGGTAAATAATCCATACATTGCAAGCCTGGTGAGTGAATTAAATGAGATCATGTATATAATATTTCTTGTATGGTTCTTGTGATATAAAGAGGACATTTGAAAAGGTGAGTTTCTGTTCTTACCATCACAAAAATTTTATCTTCTATGGCTATCATTTATCAATATTCTACTTAAACTGGGGTAGCCATCAAAGAGGGAACTCTTTTTTTTATTTTTTATTTTTATTTATTTATGATAGTCACACAGAGAGAGAGAGAGAGAGAGAGGCAGAGACATAGGCAGAGGGAGAAGCAGGCTCCATGCACCGGGAGCCCGACGTGGGATTTGATCCCGGGTCTCCAGGATCGCGCCCTGGGCCAAAGGCAGGCGCTAAACCACTGCGCCACCCAGGGTTCCCCAAAGGGGGAATTCTAATCATTATAAACACAACAGATCTGTAACCTCTTTTGACCACCACGTAGCACTTCTAGTTCATGAAGACCCTATGCCTCCCTCTTTCAGATACCACTTTCTAGGTAGATTCTTCCAAGAAAGAGGAAAAAGAATATGAACTACATAAATTAGAAGAATGGGAAAAAAATGGCAAAATCATTAAAATAAAATATAAAGCATGTATGGGAGTGTATGCCCAAGTGTACATGTCTGCAAGTGGGGATGTATTATATTAAAAATCAGAGGAGTTAATTACAAAATATATTGGTTGACTTAATAAAAAATATTTAAAGATTCTATAAATAAAATCATCTTAAAAATGTAAAGGCAAATTTAAGATGTGAAAATAAATGTTTATACCTTCTATAATAGAAAAAGTTTCAGTATTATTAATGTCTGTAGAATGCTAATTAATTAAAAGGAAAACAGAACCACTGGGGATCAACTTAACCTAGGGAGGTGGATAGAAAAGACTTCTCTGGAATCTGAATATCTGAGCTGTGAGAGGAAGGAAGAACAATTAATTAACTGTTAATTAAGGGAAATAAGGAAAAGGCACACATTTTGAGCAGAAAGAACAGAACTTATAGTTTTCTCCATGGTTGGGTGAGCTTGGTAATGGAAAGAAATTGAGAGGCCAGTGAAAAGGAGAACAGACAGTGAAGGTCAAAGGGAAAGAGTGTGTGAGCAGCACATGTGGAGCATCCTGTACTATTCCTTAGTGTGCTATCATGTTAGTAATTATATATATATTGTGGGTCAGAAACTGAGACTTTCTTAGCTCACCATTGTCTTTCCAGGGCCTTACATAGGGTCTGCACATAGTAGTTTTTCAACACATGCAAATGTTAGATGTATAATAAAGATTGAGACCAAAAGTGTCAACTATAATGCAAAAAAGGAATCTTCAAACTCATCATATACCTGAATGTGAACACAAAATAGAATGATAAAGTTAAATGCAAAGCATTCATAATTGTTTAAAAGAATAATATATCACGAACAAGTCATACCTATTTTAGGAATGGAAAGATGGTTTAATGCTAGGATGTTTGCAAAAAAAAAAAAAAAAAAAAGAAAAGAAAAAAGGAAAAGAAAAAGGAAAACAATTCAGGGATCTCTGGGTGGCTCAGCGGTTTGGCGCCTGCCTTAAGCCCGGGGAGCGATCCTGGAGACCCGGGATCGAATCCCACGTCGGGCTCCCTGTGCATGGAGCCTGCTTCTCCCTCTGCCTGTATCCCTGCCTCTCTCTCTCTCTCTCTGTGACTTTCATAAATAAATAAAAATTTTTTTAAAAAGTAAGAAAAATGCTTTAAAAAAACAATTCATCACAAATACAGGGAAATGAAGAGGAATAATAATCATAATCACAACAGAAAATGGATTTGAGAAAATGTAGCAGCTATTCCTGCGGTTAGCTTCCAGGATAGAGCCTCTCACTAAAGAAGGAAACTAAAAACAATTTCTTAACCTAATAAAGAATAGCTGTTGAAAACTGCAGCAACAGGGTTCTCTACATTAAAACACTAAAATATTTGTATTATCATGAAAAGGCCAAGGCAGTCCATTCCAACTTCAGTCATTCAACACTCTCATGAACATTTAAAGAGATTCATAAGAAAAATAAATCAGCCTGAGTACTCAATGCCAGAAGTAACGACATTATTTGTAGATACATTGTGGACACTAAAGGAAAACAAAATAATACAGAACTATCAAGTGCTATCAGCAAGTCAAATCTGCCAACAAAAATGGAATATAATAGAAAAATCCAATCACATGAGGAATGAAATAGTCAATACCTTGTGCTTCATAGATCTTCAGTTAATGAATAAATGATGGGATGGGTAATGGAACAGGAGCCTAGAATTCAAGGAATAGAATAGAGAAGAGGAGGAGACTCATTGGAAAATAGGAAATTTAGCAAGTGCTGGAAAGCCTGGTTTAAGGAGCGAGTAAAGCACCTTCATACTACAGAGACTTCAGCTTTGTACCTAAATATGGGACTGTTCCAGTTTCATTACTCTTAGAGGTAGACCAGTACCCACTTTCTCGCCCCATTCCCTCATACTCCTCCAGCCCTGACTGGGAAGCAGTGATCCTACCCTCTCTGATGGTTATCACTGAAGCTTTCTCTTCTCTGCAGTCTGTTCTGGAGCAGGCCATTTGGGTTTTCCCCCTAGGCTGGCAACAGAGAATTACAGGAAAGGGCCAACAGAGATATGTTATTATCATCCCAAAGGTTGTGTTCTTAGAGCTCTTCATTAAATAAATTGTTCTACTGACGTTCCTCTCTGAACAATTCAGCTCCCTTGGGATAGGAAGATGAAAGAATGGAAACATTTCAGACAATGCTGTGTCTGTGTAGAAAACAGTGGGCCAAGATGAAGGTATTTTCTTCAAGGAGAAATTCTTCTCTCTTTGGTTGACTTAAATGACAAAGTATCCCCTGAGGAACGTTGAACTCCTACAAGAACCAAAACCAGGAATGAGTATTCTGTGATGTTCACTTGTTCACTCCTTGAAGAGTCTTTGGAGATTGCAATGATCACTTAGTCCACAGTGTCATGGAGGCAAAGAGGTCCTTTCTGATGAAAAGCAGAGTGGTTAATAGTTTTGGTTCTATTGAAAGGACTAACCAAATGAGAACTGAAAATATTCCTTGACATTTGCTGGTGACATGGACGCCTTTGTTGATATTAGGGACGGCTCCATTTGTTACCTCTAAAGTGAGGGATAGGGGCATAAACAATCCAGGTAGAGTGGGTTGATGAGTGACTATTGAAGAAATAGAGGTGCCGATATAAATCACCTATGACGTTTGTTAGGGAAGGTGAGGATAGAGGTAAATCATTGCATAAGAAATCATGGAGTATGGTTAGTTAACAAAATTTTTGTTTAATGGAAAATAAGGGAATGTGTTTGATTTCAAAGGGTATGACCATATTTATTTACTTCAGGCATTTAAATACAGAATACATTCTGGCCACACAATTCACAGGACACATATACAATCTAAGTAAACGACAATCATAATGTGCTGTATCTCCAATGTATGGGATACATGGGTCCAGAAATCAAAGCTGTTAGTAGAAGCAGCCCTGTCTAATGTCATGCCTGGTGAGCAAATTTGGCAGTATTTGCTTCAGGTCTCCTCCACTCTGGCATCAGCAGGTTTAGAGGTCTTGACATCTGGAAGGTAGCATTTCCAGAGACATAGAAAAAGTCCCATTGGGATGCCTGGCTGGCTCAGCGGTTGAGCATCTGCCTTTGGCTCAGGGCATGATCCCAGGTCCGGGGATCGAGTCCCACATCTTGGCTCCCTGTGAGAAGCCTGCTTCTTCCTCTATGTCTCTGCCTCTCTCTATATATATCTCTCATGAATAAACAAAATCTTTAAAAAAGTCAAGAAAAAGTCTCATTGAACTTCAAGCTATGTAGCTTGAGGTCCCTCATGGCAGAAAGACGAGTCATCATCATTACAGAGTTAATTTTTTTTAAAGATTTTATTTATTTATTTATTTGAGAGAGAGAGAGAGAGAGAGAGAGAGCGCACAAGTACAGAGGAAGAGGGAGAAGCAGACTACCTACTGAGCAGAGAGCCCAACATGGGGCTCAACTCTAGGACCCTGAGATCATGACCTGAGCTGAAGGCAGATACTGACTGAGCCACCCAGGTGCTCCTTGGCAGAATTAATTGACCCTGGTCATAAATGTCATTGCATGAGCATGGCAGTGGGCATGAACTGGTATCCAGCTGTGATCAGTCAGTGGATGGGAGCAGCCATCAGTATCCTCAGAGGAAATACAGTGGTGGATACACATGGCTGTCAGGCAGTTATACTCCCCCAGCAGGAGACTTGAGTGGGTAAGTCAGTTTCCTTTAGCTGAGGGCAATTCTCTAAGAGGGCTAAAGGCTGAGGAGTGTCAGATGGCTGCACTCCTTGAACCTGGAAAATAAGCCCATAGTTCTGAAGGGAGAAGTGGTTGACCCAACACAGATTTACTGTCCACCCCATCACCATTTGGATAGTGACCTGCAGCAACATGTAGTGTCCACAAGAGTTTATTTGTGATGCAGGAGAGTCAGAAGTTGGGAAGAATTGTCCTTAGAAAGGGGGAGCCACACTGAGAAATTAAGGATCTTGAGTAGGGCTGAACCAAGCATAATGTCTTTCTGACCGGTTCCTCTGTAACCCAATTCTCTCCCACTAAGGCCATAAGACAGAACATGAGATCAACCTGTGCCACTGCCAAGTGGAAACTATTTGTGGGATGTTTCACAGGCACATCAAACTGAATCTTTCTAACAACAAGTTTAGTGTTTTTCCCTCCCTACCTCCCTCTCTTCTTCCTTCCTTAGTGGGGATGAAACAGTCCCCTAGCTCATCTATCCATCCCATATCTTCTTCATCCATTCATCTATTGTTAGATGCTTGGGCTGCTTCCATATCTTGGCTATTGTAAATAAATTTGCAATAAACATGGGGACACACATGTCTTTTCAAATTAGTGTTTTTGTATTCTTTGGGTAAATAGTCATTAGTGGAATTACTGAATCATATGGCAATTCTATTACTCAGCCATAAAAAATAATGAAATATTGCCACTTACAATAACATGGATGGAACTAGAGGGTATAATGTTAAGTGAAGTAAGTCAATCAGAGAAAGACAAATACCATATAATTTCATTCATATATGGAATTTGAATTTGAGAAACAAAACAAAGAAAAGAAGAGACAAACATAAAAAACAGACTTTTAAATATAGACAACAAACTGGTGGTTGCCAGAGGGGAGATGGGTGGGGGGAGGTGAAATAGGTAAAGAGGATTAAGAGTACATTTATGGTGAGCACTGAAAAATATATAGAATTGTTGAATCATTCTATTGTACACTTGAGATTAATATAAAACAGTATGTTAATTATGCTGGAATCAGAAAACATTTAAAATGTTTTAATTGAAAGAAAAAGATTAATGGCACATTTGTTGCCAGAGAGAACTATAGTATTGTTTAAATTCTATAATGTACTTGCAGAATGATTCGTCTATCTTCCATCAAGCAGTCCTTGGCATCAATGGATCCATTACTGGGAATTCAGTCTTGCTCAAGCAAATCCATCCCCTCATTAAAAACAACAACAACAAAAAAACCAAAAAAAAAAAAAAAAACTGATGAAGTGAAATGAAGGACACAATGCTCTTTCCTACCTCCCTGAGTCTATGGCTAAAACCTCTTAGTCCACATTTATTTCAAAAAGGTCTTTCAAATTTGGTTTCATTCATTTAACAAATATTTAAGTGTCTACCATGTGGTACAGACTCACTATGTATACTCAGACCAAAGTTAGCTAAATACAGATCATACAAAGACTGTGTTGTGCAGGAGGTGGGAGATGACTACAAACTAGTCATAGGCCATTATTATCTGGAGGAAAATGTCCAAATACCCAAACACTATGAAAAAATACATCTAGGGCAGCCCAGGTGGCTCAGCAGTTTAGTGCCGCCTTTGGTCTAGAGTGTGATCCTGGAGAACCCAGATGGAGTTGCATGTCAGGCTCCCTGCATGGAGCCTGCTTCTCCCTCTGCCTGTGTCTCTGCCTCTCTCTCTCTCTCTCTCTGTATGTGTGTCTCTATGAATAAATAAATAAAATCTTAAAAAAAATACATCTAGGTGATGCAGCCTGCATAGATGATGGCTTTGTTATCTGTATGTATCTTCACCAGTGTTTTTGGAGCCACAGTGGAACTGAAACAAGTATCAAGAAAAGATAGGTGGAAGAGAATAAAGTACATGGGTGTGTAGAGGTCATAGAGCAGATGGCCAGAATGATAAGATTTCCAAGTATGGTACCAGGTACCTGAACAAGAACAGTCTGAAGAGGGGCACCTGGATGGCTCAGTGGTTGAGTGTCTACCTTTGGCTCAGGTCATGATACTGGGGTCCTGGGATTGAGTCCCGCATCAGGCCCCCTGCAGGAAGTCTGCTTTTTTCTCTGCCTATATCTCTGCCTCTCTTTCTGTGTCTCTCATGAATAAATTTTAAAAAAATCTTAAAAAAAAAGCAGTGAAGAGAAAAGTCCCAAGAAGAGAGTTCCGAGACACCTATTTGGTTTCCTGCATCCATGTAGCTGATAATTCTGCGAGGAAAGAGCCAAAGCAATACTAATGAAAACAAAGAAACAGAAAGGGCACTGGGCTGGCTCAGTTGGTAGAGCATAAAACTCTTGATCTCTGGGTCATGAGTTCAAGCCCAACATTGGTTATGGAGCCTACTTTAAAATAACAACGACAGGGGATCTGGGTGGCTCAGTTGGTTAAGTGTCTGCCTTCAGCTCAGATCTTGATTCCAAGGTACTGGGATCAAGCCCTGCATCAAATCCTGCATCGGGCTCCTGCTCAGTGGGGAGTCTGCTTCTCCCTCTGCCCCTTCCCCTGCTTGTTCTCCCTGTCTTGCTCTCTCTCTCTCAAATAAATAAATTAAATCTCTAAAAACTAAAATAACAACAATAAAAAACAGGAGTCCCCAATATAAAAATATTTTTATGATATTAATGCCCAAAGAAAAAACAAAATCAAACATTTTCACCAGCAAACTAATCATTCACCAAGAAGGATTACAGATGTCATTATCTTGTATAGGTATCATTATGGGTATAATCTATTCCCTCCTTTAGATCTTTATCACAAATAGCCATTGTCTTTCAGATCTATCCCCATGGACCAGCAGCTTCTGGATGTTCAGCTCAGTATCAGTCCATTTGAGGTAAAACACATCAATGGTTTGAACATTCTTCTTTCTTTTGGGCTGAAATTTGTCTCTTGGAATTTCTGTCTCTGCTGTTTCTTTCTTTCTCTTTCTTTCTTTCTTTCTTTCTTTCTTTCTTTCTTTCTTTCTTTCTTTCTTCTTTCTTTCTTTCTTTTCTTTCTTTCTTTCTTTCTTATTCTTTCTTTTTTCTTTTTTCCTTCTTTCTTTTCTTTCTTTCATTTCTTCTTCTTCTTCTTCTTCTTCTTCTTCTTCTTCTTTTACTTTTTTCTTTCTTCTTTCTTTCTTTCTTTCTTTCTTTCTTTCTTTCTTTCTTTCTTTCTTTCTTTCTTTCTTTCTTTAAAAGGTTTTATTTATTTATTCATGAGAGACAGAGACATAAGCAGAGGGAGAAGAATGCTCCCTGGGGGGAACCTGATGCAGAACTCAATTGCAGGACCTGGGATCATGATCTGAGCCAAAGCCAGGTGCTCAACCCCTGAGCCACCCAAGTGTCCCCCATATTTCTTTCATATTGTAGCAGATCCATGCATGTTGATGGTGCTCAGGCCCCACTTTGCTCTGTGGTCCTACTCCCTGACAACAGCTAATTGGATCAGAGAGTGTCTGGTCCAACCTGGCTAAACATTTTCTCCCCTGGAAATTTGGAAATGAAACTTAGATTCTAGTTAAGAATCTGAGGGAGTGGAGTTGATGGGATACATTAACCATTAAAGTTATAAATAAGATAAGCATATCTGCTATCATATCATCATTATTTAATTCAATCTAGAGCCTGAAGTCTCCTTCAAAGTCACAAATCTAAAATCTCTAGAGATTTTTTTAAAAGATTTTATTTATTTATTCATGAGAGACACACACACACACAGAGGCAGAGACCAGGCAGAGGGAGAATCAGAATCAGGCTCCACACAGGGAGCCTGACGCGGGACTCGATCCGGGTTTCCAGGATCAGGCCCTGGGCTGAAGGCGGTGCCAAACCACTGAGCCCCCAGGGCTGCCCTGTTACTTTATTTCTAAACATTTTAGCTGGTTGGGAGAGAAAGAGAACCATAATAAAATGGAAACTGTGCTTGACAATTCTATTCCAATGTGGGAAATTTTAAGGTGATCATGTTTTTCTCCACAGTGGGAGCTTTTCTCTCCTTAAGTGTGATTTCAGAGCTCAGGATTCCTTCTAAAAAATATCTCACTGAAAGGGAACCCTCTTACACTGTTGGTGGGAATGTGAACTGGTGCAGCCACTCTGGAAAACTGTGTGGAGGTTCCTCAAAGAGTTAAAAATAGACCTGCCCTACGACCCAGCAATTGCACTGTTGGGGATTTACCCCAAAGATACAGATGCAATGAAACGCCGGGACACCTGCACCCCGATGTTTCTAGCAGCAATGTCCACAATAGCCAAACTGTGGAAGGAGCCTCGGTGTCCATCGAAAGATGAATGGATAAAGAAGATGTGGTTTATGTATACAATGGAATATTCCTCAACCATTAGAAACGACAAATACCCACCATTTGCTTCAACGTGGATGGAACTGGAGGGTATTATGCTGAGTGAAGTAAGTCAATCGGAGAAGGACAAACATTATATGTCCTCATTCATTTGGGGAATATAAATAATAGTGAAAGGGAATATAAGGGAAGGGAGAAGAAATGTGTGGGAAATATCAGAAAGGGAGACAGAACATAAAGACTCCTAACTCTGGGAAACGAACTAGGGGTGATGGAAGGGGAGGAGGGCGGGGGGTGGGGGTGACTGGGTGGCGGGCACTGAGGGGGGCACTTGACGGGATGAGCACTGGGTGTTATTCTGTATGTTGGTAAATTGAACACCAATAAAAATAAATTTATTATAAAAATAAAAAATAAAAAAATATCTCACTGGAATCTGAGCTACATGTTCTGTGCCAATCAATATACTTAAATAACAATTGTAAAGGACCTAAGTCCCTGATGGCACCCTAAGTCAAAGACTTGCCCTTTCAGATATGAATATAAAAACATGTAACAGTGTAAATAAAACCTACTAACAAAATCAATAGAAAACACCATAATCTTTATCATTACTAGTTCATTTAATATGAACAGTACCCCCTGACATATGTTATTGTTTTAATTTTAGTAATGAGTAATAGAAGTAGAGAGAAGCTGACCAACTTGCAAATGGCAGAGCTGGAATTGGACCAGATGCCTGACTTCAGAATAGGTAGAAAATGTGCTTTGAGAATTTAAAAATTAAAAGGTGCCTTTCTAAGTCATTGGGAATGGAAGGACTAGTATAAAGTATGAGAATAAATTGTTTTTTACTTGGAAAGAGTAGATCTCACATCCCACTGAACAGAAATACATCATAGGTAGAGTACATTTCAAAAATGAAAATATAAATTTGAACTATAGGAAATAACTTTTGAAAAAATTTGTTACAATACATAGACAAAGATTTTAACAATACGATGCAAAATCACAAACCATATCAAGTCGTATTAGAGATATCACATATACTGGACAGAGATTGTGAATTATGACAATAAAGGAATGGAATTTTATATGTTAAAAACCCTATTCAAATAACCAATTTGGGAACTAGATTAATATTCCTAACAGGTCCACTTAGACAATGTGATATTTCCTACAGTCCTGCAAGTGAATAGTGCCAGTCTGATTTTAAGTTATACAGGACTCCAAGGCTACTATAGAAAGGATGACTACTTCAGAGGCACTTACCTTCCGTTGAAAAAGCATTTCTTGGGGTGCCTGGGTGGCTCATTCAGTTAAATATCTGACTGTTGATTTCAGCTCAGGTCATGATCTTGAGATTGTGAGATTGAGTCCCACATTAGGCTCTTGTGCTGGGTATGTAACCTGCTTGAGGTTGTCTCTTTCCCTCTCCCTTTGCCCCTCCTCCTACACTCTCTCTAAAAAATGAAAGAGAGCATTTCTAGCACAATAATAAATTAATTCTCCTCTTTCAAAGATGTAGGCCACATATAGATTTATATATGAATGTATATGTGTATATATGTATGTGTATAAGTGTTAACGTGAAATTGAATTAAAGTTCTCCAAAAAAGAGTGGGAGGATCACAAAGGAATGAAAAAGGAGATCTCAGACTTACTTTTAGCATGACAGTAAAAGTCATTAGAGTAGATAAATGCTCTAATTTGGATTTCTAGCCTTGGGACATGTAACAGTAGGAGTAGATTAGCCTATGTTGTTGAAAACAGCAACAGTGTGTATAAAAGCACTAAAATGTTACTGGTTTATTTTTTATTTATTTTTTATTTTATTTTTTTAATGTTACTGGTTTAATGAAACAAAATCTTATTTCTTTCTCTTGAAAAGTATCTACTAACTCGGACAACTATCCAGAGGAGTCCTCCACATATTGACCAGCTTTCTAAACTCTTTGGATCTTGTGATGCCTTCATTCCATATCAAGAGAAGAGTGAACATGAAGAATAATGTACCAACTCTTCAACTGTTTTAGTCTAGGAGGGATACATCACTTCCACTCATATTTTATTAGACACATCAAAACATATTATTACAACCTTTAACTTCAAGGGAGAAAGAAAATGCTATTCTTTTGGGTATCCAATAGGAGAGGATATCCAGAAATATTGTTAACCAAGCAAAAAAAAAAATCCACCATTCGGATGTACACATTGAAATCCATGTGAACAGCTGGGCAGCCTGTTATAAGAATATGGGCTCAGGGTCAGATTACTGAATTTGAATCCTGATTTTGCTACTTGGTTGCTCTGTAACTTTGGGGAATATTTTTAAGCTCTTAGATTCTCAGTTTTCTTACTTCTAAAATGGAGACAGTAATCATTCCCATAGAGGAAGACTACATAAGATAGTAGAGAGCAGTTAGCATAGGCTTACCATATAATAAGTACTAAAACACTGTATTTTAATATGTATTTTTAATCATATTTTATCCAGTAAAAAAAACCCAAAACACTGTTGGTAGTACATGCACACGAACAACAAAAATTCACAACAGAACACATAGAAATAAGTGAAAGTGAACAACCAATACTTTAAGTATTCTCTTCTAACATTTGAGATAACAAAGCTAAAAAGTAAGTGCTCCAAATCCAAGTTACAACTTACCATTGAGGAAGTTAGAAAGAAGATTGAGGACATAGCTTTTTTAAAAGATTTTATTATTTATTTATTCATGAGAGACACACTAAAAGAGGCAGAGACATAGACAGAGGGAGGATTGGGCTCCTCACAGGGAGTCCGATGTGGGACTCGATCCCCAGGCCTGGGATCATGCCCTGAGCCGAAGGCAGGTGCTCAACCTCTGAGTCACCCAGGCATCCTGAGGACATACTTTTTTGGACAACAGATAGGGCAGAAAGATCATCAGATAAATTATGCAGAAATTAGTTGTTTAAAAGTGTGTAAAAACTAGGAGAGAGTAATCATAGATCCTTCAAGACTGGGTGAAACAGAGTTTGCAAGATTCAAGAGTAAACTTTAGAATCAAAGTTTTGCCCTTGGGATCCAGAAAACTCCTTAGTCCTAGGGCCAGTATATCCATCACAGACAAGAGGTCACTCTACTGAGAAGGCTTCCCAGTGCCCCCTTCACATCCTTGTTCCTCAGGCTGTAGATGAAGGGGTTCAGCATGGGGGTGACCACAGTGTACATCACTGAAGCCACTGAGACTTTCTGGGGGGAGTGAGTTACTGCAGAAGTGAAGTATACCCCAACACCTGTCCCATAAAATAAAGAAACAACTGAGAGGTGAGACCCACAGGTGGAAAATGCTTTTTGCTTTCCCCCAGATGAAGACATCTTCCTTATAGATGAAGCAATCTGTGAGTAGGAGAAAAGGATACCAACAAGGGGAAAAACACCCAGCACACCAGTCATAAAGTATATCAACGTGCTGTTCAGAAAGGTATCAGAGCAGGCCAACTTGAGAATCTGTGTCAGTTCACAGAAGAAATGTGGAATTTCAAGGTCTCTGCAGAAGCTCAGGTGCCTCATCAGAGAGATATGAAGAAGGGATGTCATGATACCAACAAACCAGGTAGCAAAAACCAACAGGCCACAGAGGCGTGGGCTCATGATGACTGTGTAGTGCAGGGGGTGGCAGATGGCCACAAACCGGTCATAGGCCATTACAGTAAGGAGTAGAGTGTCTAGGATGGGAAAAAACATGGAAAAATATACCTGCGTGAGGCAGTCCATGTAGGAGATGGCTTTGTTCTCTGTGTGGATGTTCACCAGCATCTTGGGCACTATGGTGGTGCTGAAACAGATGTCAACCAACGACAGATTGGAGAGGAAGAAGTACATGGGGGTATGGAGGTGGGGGTCAGAGCAGATGGCCAGGATGATGAGCAGGTTCCCAAGCACAGTGACCAGGAACATACACAGGAATAGCCCAAATATGAAGGGTTGTAGTTCTGGATCCTCAGAGAACCCAAGGAGGATGAACTCTAAAATTCCTGTTAGATTTCCTGCTTCCATGTACCCGATATATCTATAAAGGAAGAGACAAGAGTAACATGAAGTAGCAGCAAAGTGGCACCCTCCATTTAACAAAAATGTTGGCCTTTTGCTCAAGTTATTTATGAGGTCAGTCATTTTGATAAGTGTTGGGTCTTATAAGTGAGATCAGAAAAAAATGGAGTCTTACGCCAACCACCCATCTTAAGAAAATAAGCCAGTCAGAGAAGGACAAATACCATATGATTTCACTCATCTGTGGAATTTAAGAAACAAAACAAATGATGATAGCAGAAAAAGAAAGGAAAACTGGGGTGTCTGGGTGGCTCAATGGGTTAAGCATTCACCTTTAGATCAGGTCATGGTCCCAGAGTCCTAGGATCAAGCAGGACTCTTTGCTCAGTGGGAAATCTGCTTCTCCTTCTTTCTCTGCCCCTCCCCTTAACATGTTCTCTCTCTCTTGAATAAATCAATAAGATTTTTTAAAAAGAGAGAGGAAAACCAAAAAAACTGATTCTTAACTATATGTCAACTAGCTGGAATTTAAATAGAAACAAACAAACAAAAACAGAATCCATTTTATAACAAGTAAAATGCAATCCTACAGAATGGAATCTAGAATTCTAATCGCCTATCTTTAAAAAATTTTTTTAAATTTAATTTAGTTAACATATACTATATTACTCGTTTAGGAGTAGAATCATCACTTGCATGTAACACCCAGTGCTCATCACATCACATGCCCTCCTTAATGCCCATCACTCAATTACCCCACACCCATACCCACCTCCCCTCCAGCAACCCTCAGTTTGTTTCTTAGAGTTAGGAGTCTCTTATGGTTTCTGTCTCTCTCTGTTTTTTCCCTAATCACCTATCCTAAGCATCCATTTTATAACAGTCCTATTGGATGGTCATGGAGCTTCAAAATGGGACACATAAAAATCACGTACCTCCTAATAGGAGGCACTGGAAAGGACCCAAAGTAACTTCTGTGAGACTCCTGCTAAAGATGCAGGACTTCAATTTAGAGACTAGGGAACATCAGACAAACTCAAATTGAGGGACATTATACACAATTTCTGATCCATGTCCTTCAAAACTGCCAATGTCATCAAATACAAAGAGTCTAGGAACTGTTCCAGATTAAAGGAAGCTTAAGAGACATGTCAACAAGGGGATCCCTGGGTGGCTCATCAGTTTAGCACCTGCCTTTGGCCCAGGGCGTGACCCTGGAGTCCCGGGATTGAATCCCACATCAGGCTTCATGCAGGGAGCCTGATTCTCCCTCTGTCTGTGTCTCTGCCTCTCTGTGTGTCTCTCATGAATAACTAAATAAAAATATTTAAAAAAGAGACATGTCAACATGAAATGCCTAATCCTGGATCTTCTTTTGCTATACATAACATTATTAGGATAATTGTCAAAATATAAATGAGTTCTATAAATTTGATAGTAGCATTATATTAATGTTACTATCTTGATTTTGATCATTATACTGTAGTTATGTGAGGAAAATGTCCTTGGTTTTTTTTTTAAGATTTTATTTATTTATTCATGAGAGACACACACAGAGGCAGAGATGTAGGCAGAGGGAAAAGCAGGCTCCCTGCAAGAAGCCCAATTTGGGCCTTGATCCTGGACCCCAGTATCACACCTTGAGCTGAAGGCAGATGCTCAACTGCTGAGCCACCCAGGCATCTCAAAATGTCCTTGTTTTTAGGGAATACCAAAGAGTTAGAGGTAAAGAGGTATCATATTTGCAGTGCAACTTACTTGCAAATGGTTCTGAAAACACACACAAAGAAAAGGAAGAGAGAAAAGTGGATGAAGAAAAAAGTAAAGATGGTAAAGTCTAACATCTGGGGGATCTGAGATATACCTAGGAGCTTTTATATTATTCTTTCAACTTTTCTGTAAATCTGAAATGAAGTCAAAATTAAAAGTTAAAAAGTAGCATTTTCACACAATACCCAGTGGGAAGAAAAAGAAGAAGAAAATCCATCCATGAGATGTTGTCAGGAAAGAGTCAAACTTCTAAGAACACTGCAGGTGTAGTGACCATTCACAGATTTGGAGCCCACATCCACACTCCCCTAGAAACCTCAGCAAGGGAAATTAGTCTAAAGGGGTCCTGGATGAATTGTATTCTTGGATGAATTGTATTCTAGGTCTCAGTCAGAAGCAAACACAAATCTCTGCAAGGAGCTTTCATCTGAGGATCTCTGCCACAGTATCCATAAGGGAGATTGGTCTGATATCTTTCTTTTCACAGCCTTCTGATGCTTGCCTGCATATGCCAGTTCCTTCTGATTCCCAGTCTTACTAAGCACTGCACTAAACTTTCACTCTAGAAGCACCAACATTTTGCTTTCTGAGGAATTCTAAAAATGCTTTAATCTTCCCCCAGCTATGCCTGTGCAAGTACTGCCCTCCCTGCCCTTCCATGCCTTTGTCTTCCTGAGATCATTTCTGTCCTTATTTCTCAGATGAAACATCATTTCCTCAGAGGAGCCTTTCCTGAACCCTCCCTACCCTGCAAGTGTAGACCCTTGACCCATGCCTTCATAGTCTCCTGAATTTTATGATATATAGCATATCATAGCTATATATTCACATTTACTTATGGAAATATTTAATTAACATGTCCCTCTCAGCACTGAATTATCAGCTACACAAGTTCAGATCACATGTTTAAAGTAAAATTTAGTTTTCCTCATATCCCCAGTGCTTTATACTGGAATAGCATGGAAAGTGGAAAAAAGACTGAAACCAAAAATGAAAAAAACTGATCACATGTATTACAAAATAAATCTACAGGTTAACCTCACATTGACTACAGAAGCAACAAAGTGAAAAAGGAGTAAAATGAAGCACAATCAGTCAATGCAGAAAATAATACAGCTTCAAAGCAAATAAAAATACATTTAATAAAATCTAACAAGTCCTGATGGGAAGGGAACAGAGTAAAATTTTAGTCATATGGAACCAAAGGATACTGCCAAAAGGTGATAAAGAATAGCTATGTTAAAGTAAGTGTTAATCCAAGATCCATTATCCTAAAAAACAAAACAAGGAAACAAAAAGCAGAAAGGGGAAATGATGCCTGCTGTTATAATGATTTATTTAAAAAACTTTTTAAAAGATTTTTATGTATTTATTCATGAGATACACAGAAAGAGAGAGAAAGAGAGGCAGAGACACAGGCAGAGGGAGAAGCAGGCTCCATGCAGGGAACCTGACGCAGGACTTTATCCCAGGACTCCAGGATCACACCCTGGGCTGAAGGCGGCGCTAAACTGCTGAGCCACCCGGGCTGCCCTGTTATAATTATTTAAGACTGTTTCCAATAAATCAAAAGAAATGCCATAAGACAGAAAAGCGAAATGAGATGTAATAGTAAGAAATCAAAAGCAAATCTGGTCGCTCTTAGCTGCTGATGTGATTGCCTGCTAGAACACTAAAGAAAGTCAACTTCAACACAATGAGAATGAATCAGTGTCATTAGCTTCTTATGTATCTGTAAACAATCATTAGGAAAGATAAGAGAGAAAGTTCCATTCACAACTGCAATGACGACATAGAGAACACCCGGCACCGAGTGGGCATGCAGTACATATTTCATGAATCACAGGGTGTATACAACCTGGTAGAAACCAAGTCATGATGGTGGTAGGGTGGAGAAACAGATATCCTGCTGGAGCAGAGATTCTCCAATCGTTGCCTGCATTAGAATCACCTGGAGGACTTGCTGAAACAGATTTCTGGGTCTCCTCAGAGTTTCTGTCTAGGACAGGGCCCGAGAATATTCATTTCTAACAAGCTCCCAGGAGAACTGCTGCAGCTGCTCAGGAACCCCACTGCGAAAACGACTTCACTAGAGAAGCATAAGGAAGGTGTGGGCAGGTGGGTTAGAAACTCCTAAGAGTCCACTTGAGGGAGTGCCAATGCCAGTGA
This sequence comes from Canis aureus, assembly GCF_053574225.1. NCBI lineage: Eukaryota > Metazoa > Chordata > Mammalia > Carnivora > Canidae > Canis > Canis aureus. Next base: position 52,676,254 of record NC_135629.1, read on the forward strand.
CACTGAGAAAGTCACTAGTCACTAGTTTCTAATGAGGGCTCATTAGAGCTGAGGGTGACAGAAAGCAGTAGCAATGGAATCCAAAAAGACATAAATAACCAGGGAAATACATTCCAGAAGTGAAAAAAAGGGAGGGGGCCAGAAGTCATAATTAGCCCTATTACCTCCTTCCTCTACCCCATTTTTAATCCTGCTTTTCATACCCAGTACTCACTAGGACAGTGGGACTTAGTTGCCTGGCATTGCATAAAGAAACGTTGTGCAACCTCCTTCTCTTCTGTTGGATGCTTAGGACAGACTCTACCAGAGAATGGCAGGGAGACAGAACCCGTCACCAAGTCATGTCTGTGAGAGGCACAGGTGTGGTCTCCTCCTGGTCAGATGTCACTGAACTATAGGTGAGGATGGTAGGGAATTATTTATGGTTTCTCAAGTCCCTGGGGACTTGAGATGAGGGGAGATGAGGGGAGATGATTTCTCATTGCTCCTCATTAAATAAATTGTTCTCCTGATGTTCCATTCTTCAAGTCATTCAGCTCCCTTGGCGTAAAGAGAAAATGGCAGAACGGAACCTTGTGTGCTAATTCTGTTTCCACCAAGGCAGCTTTGGATCCAGATGGATTGTTCCGCCCCCATGGGCCTCTTCCTTCATCACTATGGATTTGGCTTTGATGGAAAGAGGCTTCCCCTCAGGAATGTGTTCCTGCTGCAAAGACCCAGCTCCCTGTAGCCACAGTGTTTAGGGTCTCAAAGTAACCCAGAGGAAAGAAAGATGCATTTGTCTCAGTGAATCCCTTGTGACCATATTGTTACTGCATAGGCTACATGGTGTTGAACATGCTGTGTAGATAAACAAAGACCCGTTTCAAGAAAGGGAGGGTCAACCATGTAAAATGATGATTCTAGGTCAAGTCAGAGAGGCTGAACAATTTCCTTGGGATTTATTGACATGAAAAATAATAAAAAGAGAGATTTGGTGGAGTGGTGGGGAGGAGTCTACTTGTACTGGGATTTAGGGGCGAGAAAAGTGACTTCTTCTCCTATCAAGAGTGCTATCTTTAGAGGGAGGGTAATACCATAAGTGGCTTTTTTTTTCATTTTGGATGTGAAAAAATACTTAAATGACAAAGGAAACACTCCAATTGATTGTAGAAAATTAAATTGATATTCCATGATTTACCATAAAAACTGAAGTTCTATCATGTTTTGATTTTTTTATTTTTTTAAAAGATTTTATTTATTTATCCATGAGACACACACACAGAGAGAGAGAGAGAGAGAGAGAGGCAGACAGAGGCAGAGGGAGAAGCAGGCTCCAAGCAGGGAGCCCGATGTGGGACTTGATCCTGGGACTTCAGGATCACGCCCTGAGCCGAAGGCAACGCTAATGAGGCTAATGTGGCTCTGAGCCACCCGGGCTGCCCATACCATATGTTTTTAAATGAATAAACCAAGAGCAAAAAAATAAAAAAATAAAAAAATAAATAAACCAAGGGCACCAGGGTGGCTCAGTCACGTAAGCATCTGATTCTTTTTTTTTTCTCTTTTCTTTTTTTTTTACATTAAATGTATAGCTTTTTTCTTTTAATGTTATCATACTTCATTCAAGTGGTTTTATTTTATTTTTTTTTTAATTTTTTTTTATTTTTATTTATGATAGTCACACACAGAGAGAGAGAGAGAGAGAGGCAGAGACACAGGCAGAGGGAGAAGCAGGCTCCATGCACCGGGAGCCTGACGTGGGATTCGATCCCGGATCTCCAGGATCGCGCCCTGGGCCAAAGGCAGGCGCCGAACCGCTGCGCCACCCAGGGATCCCATTCAAGTGGTTTTAAAAAAAGAATCATGCCAAAGAAAATCATGATTTTTGGTTTAATCCTGAGTTAAGAATATTAAGGATTTGCCCACAATGCATATGGTCTTCTATATACAACAGATGATTTTATATACAATTTCAAATCCAATACATGGGGCAGCCCCGGTGGCGCAGCGGTTTAGTGCCGCTTGCAGCCCAGGGTGTGATCCTGGAGACCCTGGATTGAGTCCCACGTCAGGCTCTCTGCATGGACCCTGCTTCTCCCTCTGCCTGTGTCTCTGCCTCTCTCTCTCTGCATCTCTATGAATAAATAAATAAAATCTAAAAAAAAAAAACTTAAAAAAAATAAAATCCAATCCAATACATTATGAATTTATGATTCAGAAGTACCCTTAAATATTTTTAAACAGTAGAAACACACATGATAGTTACAAGTGGAAATAATACCCGCAAAGTGTTCTATATTATTATCCCAGAGACACACCATAGAGGTCTCAGGTTATTAAGAAAACACCAAAAAATGTATTTTAAGAGTATGTTTTTGGGAGTGGGAAAGAATAACAATTTTCCCTTTGGTTTAAAATACTCAACAGCCTAGGGGATCCCTGGGTGGCTCAGCGGTTTGGAGCCTGCCTTTGGCCCAGGGCCCGATCCTGGGTTCCCGGCGTGGAGCCTACTTGTCCCTCTGACTGTGTCTCTGCCTCTCTCTCTCTCTCATGAATAAATAAATAAATAAATCTTGAAAAAATAAAATAAAATACTCAACAGCCTAAAGTCATGAACCTGAGAAGGTAGCAGTCTCTGGAGGAGTTAGAATTACAGAGAAATCCAGCGTGGAAGCACACCTGTGCTTTCTACTCTACCCCCCCACCCCCACCCCTCTGCCAGCATAGGCTCAGGTTCCCACTTTATTTTTTTTTAAGCTAAATGTTAATTTATTTTTTTTTGTTGGAGTTCAATTTGCCAACATATAGCATAACACCCAGTGCTCATCCCGCCAAGTGCCCCCCTCAATGCTCATCACCCACTTTAAAAGAAGTTAAGGTCACTTCAATTTCAGAAGGGTAAACGTTTGGTAGTATGAATCACTTTTTCTTCTTATTAAGCAGAATGAATGGTAATTTCTGAAATGCTCTTACAATTTACAACTTAAGAGCCCCTGCATCTCAACCCAGGAAGCCACAGAGCCCGATGGAGGTCGCAGGGTAACACCTGCAATGCACAAGCTTGTGTCCCTGTAAGAAGGAAGCATGGAGGGTGTGAGCAGCCTGCAGTCTGGTCATCAGTGTCACCACAAGCTGATTGTAGTTCTCTTTGTACCATTAATAGTAATCACAGCTGTGTCCTTTTTACTGCTATTGAAAGGTCATTGGAGACTTTTCATTAACACCTTATTCCTCCGAACACATTTGAGGCACAGCATATTGTCCCCCTGCTGTGGGGGTAGAAAGTTACAAGCGGAGAGCAAGAAGAGGGCACATACTCTCCCCCGCTTTTCAGGCACCCAGGCTTGTCCTGCATGAAATTGCAGGTGAACCCAACCTTGGGTGTCTGCAGACATACTTCTCCCATGGACCATGCACCACTTGACACCTTGGGCCTCCTGTGGCCATGCCACTGTCTTCATCTTCCCAGCCCTGGCTGCAATTCTATACCAGGGGGCAAACACCAATGGCATCTGGGGCTGAAGTTGTCACAACAACAGTATTGACCCCCTCCAGGAGAGCATCAGACCGCTCAGGGGGGCAGCTACTTCAGGAGGGTAGGTTCCACCAGAAGGTATCTTTGTTCCAGGACTTTCCAGAGACATTTCCCCCTTGTCCATTATCAATTTTCTTTGTGTCTGTGTGAGAATCTTGGTCTCCTCCGTGGTGACAAGAATGTTCTTCTTTTGACCTGGGTAAGCATATTCGCAGATTCGCTTATATACATCTAATTTCTGGCCTTTGGTGTTCAGCTTGAATTCTTGGCACCAGGTCCGCAGGATGTCTCGGTGAAGCAAGTTGGCTGGTGGTAGTTTAGAAGGTAATGGAGGAATTGGGATTTTCTTCCAAATTCTTACTCTTGTACTCTTGCCTTGGGCCATCTTTCTGAACAGGAAGCCTCATCTTCTTTCATAGATCTTTTCTGTTTGGTCCCACTTGCTGAGGTTCCTGGTAACTTTGGTTCACCAGAAGCCTGCTGTTTCTCTTTAGCTTCTTCTGATAAAGGTTGGGATTGGCCAGCCAGATAGTCTTGCCCTGACTTCATGGATGGAGTTCTTTTTGCCTTTTGCTTTCTCCATATCCAAAGAGAAGTCAAGGCTGACAAAAAGAAAAGTCTTACCTAAGCATCTGGTTCTTGATCTCAGCTCAGGTCTTGATCTCAGGGTCATGAGTGCAAGCCCTGCATTGGGCATGGAACGTACTTAAAATTATTTTAAATGAATAAATCATTTATTTTATAAACTATTTACTCTTAATTGTAAGTGAAATGTCTAATTTTTTAATTGGTTAAGTAAACTAAAAGTGGAGTGGTGAAGTCAAAGTTGGATGTGTTACTAACACAACTTTAGTAAGTAAAAGCAATTTCCTGTCTACAAGTATAAATAGTTTTCTACCACATATAAATCACTTAACAAGCATTTGTAATCTCAGTGGTATAATCTAACAGCCATTGGAACCATAACTACAAGACTTCAAATATTATATAGGGAATTTCTTCATTCCTTTTAGTAAATAGTCTTAGCAAAAACTCTGCTATGGCAAGATTCGAAAAACCTATGACTGTGAATTAATATCTTTAGGCTATGAATGGAACACATTTCTTAATAAGTTTAGAAATTCTTTGAGACAAAATGTATCAAAACATTAATTGGACAGGCTCTCTCATACCACAACTTATTATACTCAGTTACAGAAAAGTATTTGCATTTTTTCAAATTTTGAATCAATTGCTCTCTGATACTCTTTAGACTGTGGACAATTATTCAGTGGCTTAGTTGCAACTTTGATGTTAAAAATATCCTTTTTAGTCTTTTCCTGATAATTTCCTAACAAAATTTTGATAATTGAAAAAATATGCTTTATCATCCATTTAAAAATCTTTCTCTTGTGTGTAAGATTTCGAGCCATACATGTAGCTGACCAAAGTTACAGGATCAGATCTGGGGGGAAAAAAGGCTTTAAAACTTCTGTTGGCTATATACCCATTTCATAGCAGTTTATTCACATATTCAAAAGATGGAAGTAACCCAAGTATCCCTGGACAGATGAATGGATAAGCAAAATATGGTGTATACATACAAGGAATAATATTCAGCATAAAAAGGGAAGGAAATTCTTTTTTTAAAAAAGATTTTATTTATTTGTTCATGAGAGACACAGAAAGAGAGGCAGAGACTTAGGCAGAGGTGGAAGCAGGATTCCTGTAGGGAGCCCAATGTGGGACTCCAACCCAAGACCCCGGGATCACAACCTGAGTGGAAGGCAAAGGCTCAACCACTGAGCCACCTAGGGAAAGAAATTCTGACATATACTACAACATGAATGAACGTCGAAGATACTGTGCTAAGTGAAACAGGGTACTCTTGAAAGGACAGATATTGTATCATTCCATTTGCAGGAAGTTCCGAGGGTAGGAAATTCACAGAGACAGAGAGGAGAGGGTTGGAGCCAGCGGTGAGGAAGGGGGTAGGGAGTCTGTGCTTCCTGGGGACAGAGGTTCAGTTTGGGAATTGAGAAAGTTCTGGAGATGGATGATTTGGGTGGATGCACTACAATGTGAATGTACTTAATGCCAGTAAGCTGTGTGCTAAAAATGGTTAAAATGATAACTTTAATGTTATATTATTACGTATATATTATATTTTATCACAATACCAACAAAACAAGTTAAAAAAAGAACTTCTGCTAGACATTGGTCACCTGATTTCAGGTGACAAAATTAATAATTTTTTAAAAGATTTATTTATTTATTTTAGAGAGAGAGAGCACACACGAGTGAGAAAAGGGGCAGAGGAATCTTCAGGCAGACTCCCCACTGAGCAGGGAACCCAATGGGGCCTGGATCTCACAACCCTGAGATCATGACCTGAGCCAAAACCAAGAGTCCAATGCTTAACTGAGTTACCCAGGTGCCCCAAGTTAACCAATTTTTGACCACTGACAGGAAAATTATCAGATTCATTAATTATTTGTTAAAAATATCTGTTAATTTTGTCCACTTCATTGTTTCTGAAAAATTTTTACAAAAAAACCTGTTTCATTTTGCTCTGTTGCAGCTCATTGTAATTGCCCTCCACAATGACACATCTTGTGTCTGTTTCTTTACATTGTGGTCACAGTTATTGCTTCCTGCATTGCCGCTCAGTTCTGCATCACTAGTTTGCCTTCATTTGGAATTCAAAAATGTGTCCATACTTATTTAGAAAACAAATTGTTCTGGAATTGAACTAGAAAAAGAACTGTTCTGTAATTGAAACTAGAAAAAAATTTCTGTAATTGAAATAAATATTTCAATTTAACTGTCAATCCAATGTATATAGTATCACTATAACGTGTGCTTAATTCATATAAAGATATTATGATAATGTTCCACTGGTGCATTAAAAAAATTATTCAAACTGAATGAATCTGTTGTACTAACTAGATGACCTGCAAGGTACACACACTACAATGTACCCAACTATGAAAGTGAAATGTAATTTCAACAACAAAATAATGTTTTGTGTATAAATATTGGATTTTTTAAGTTGTGATAAAAATACCTAAATTTTGCTATTTTAACGTTTTTTTAAAATATTGTATTTATTTATTCATGAGAGACAGAGAGAGAGAGAGAGAGAGAGACAGGTAGGAGACACAAGCAGAGGGAGAAGCAGGCTCCATGCAGGGAGCCCGAGGTGGGACTCTATCCCGGGTCTCCAGGATCATGCCCTGGGCTGAAGGTGGCGATAAACTGCTGAGCCACCTGGGCTGCCCTATTTTAACCATTTTTAAGTGTGCAGTTCTTGGGCATTAAGAACATTCACGACATTCACAATTGTTGTACAACCATCGCCACCATCAACCACATTAAACCCCAGTCCAATTAAATCTGAGTCCCTAGTGGTGGGATCCAGGTATGAGGATTTTTCAATATATATATATATATATATATATATATATATATATATATATATATATATTGGAGTTTGATTTGCCAACATATAGCATGTCACCCAGTGCTAATCCTGTCAGTGCCCCCCTCAGTGCCCATCACCCAGTCACCCCAACCCCGTCCACTACCCCTTGTTCAGTTCCCAGAGTTAGGAGTCTCTCATGTGCTGTCACCCTCTCTGATATTTCCCACTCATTGTCTCTCCTTTCCCCTTTATTCCCTTTCACTATTTTTTATATTCCTCAAATGAATGAAACCATATAATGTTTGTCCTTCTCCAATTGACTTACTTCACTCAGCATAATACCCTCCAGTTCCATCCATGTCAAAGCAAATGGTGGGTATTCATCGTTTCTAATGGCTGAGGAATATGATTTTTGAAGTTCACCAAAGACTTCCAATATGAAGCCAAGATTGAGAACCAGTAACATATATTCTCTCACATAACCTCTTTCAACAGATTTGATCAATGCCAAAGTTTTTGGATAATAGCATGAACTGTGAAAAGAGTTAAGACTTATATGTATATTTTAAAAAGAGAGTTGTGCATTTCACCAGGATGCCTGGGTCATAATTAACAAATTCAGAAGATCCCATAGGTTATGGGATTCAAACTCAAAATAGTTTTGATACATGTAGGACCTCAGAATATTCCTCAAACCCCACTAAAGGTGTTCTCAAAGAAGCAATATTCAGATATGAAATATCAAATATGAATCTCAATATTCAGATATGAAATATCAAGAGAAATGAAAACCATGAAGACTATAAAAATTATGTGTCCAGAGACGCATGCTTACCAATCACAAATGTTTAGTTTTGCATAATTTCTTTAAAAAATTTTACTTATTTACTTGAGAGAGATCAGGAGAGAGAGAGAGCAGGAGAGTGTGAGGTGGGGGAGGAGAAGAGGGAGGAGAGAGAGAGAATCTCCAGCAAAGTCCCTGTTGAGCATGGAGCTCAACTCGGGACTTGATCCCACAACCCTGAGATCATGATCTGAGCCAAAATCAAGAGTGGGACACTTAACCAACTGAGCCACCCAGGTACCCCTAGTTTTGCAATAGTTTTGCTCCATGCTCAGCTGGGAGTCGGCTTGATTTTCTCTCCTTCTGCCCCTCCCCCTGCTTATGTGCGCTCTCTCTCTCTAAAATAAATAAATAAATCTTTTAAAAAAAGGAAATGTCAGACACAGAAGGACACATAAAGACAAATACCATACGACTTCACTTATACCTGAAAATGAACACACAAGCAAACAACAAAAACAAAAAACCCAAGATTGTTAAATACAAAGAACAAACAGGTAGTTGCCAGAGGGGTGGTGGCTGGGAGGGGGGGATGTGTGAAATAGATGAGGGATTATGAGGCGCAAACTTCCAGTTATAAAATAAGTAAGTCCCAGAGGTGAAAAGTATGGCATAGGGAATATCGTCAATAATATTATAATAATGTTCTAAGGCAATAGATGGTCACTACACTTATCATGGTGAGCATTGAGTAACATGGAATTTTGAATGACTATGTTGTATATTTGAAATGAATAGTAATGTTGTATATTAATACTTCAATTAAAAATAAGAAAGAAAGAAAGAAAGAAAGAAAGAAAAAGGAAGAAAAAGGAAAGAAAAGAAAGAAAGAAAGAAAGAAAGAAAGAAAGAAAAGAAAGAAAGAAAGAAAAAGAAAGAAAGAAAGAAAGAAAGAAAGAAAACAAAACAAAACACATAGGAGCTTATCATGAAGGAAGGAAAGGGGAAAAGAAAGAAACAGAGAAGAGAAGAGAAGAGAAGAGAAGAGAAGAGAAGAGAAGAGAAGGAAAGAAAAAAGAAATTGCATAGATCAGGAGCCACTTGCAGGCACTTATTATGATGAGCATAGGGTGTTATATGGAATTGTTGAATCACTATATTGTATATCTGAAACCAATATTGCACTGTATGTTAACTGGAATTTAAAATTTTGAAAAAAAGATCAGCAGTCCTCATTCCTAGTTGACCATTATTTTACCTGTGGATATTTTAAAATACACTGCCACTAGCTTCAGTTTAGAATCAGTTTATTTATTTTTTTTAAAGATTTTATTTATTTACTCATGAGAGACACAGAGAAAGAGAGGCAGAGACACAGGGAGAGGAAGAAGTAGGCTCCCTGCAAGGATCTGATGTAGGACTCAATCCTGGATCCCTGGATCACATTGAGCTGAAGGTAGAGGCTCAACCACTGAGCCACTCAGGCATCCCTAGAACCAGTTTAATCAAAATTTCTATGTACAAAGTTCTTGATGGTCCTAACATCCAGAGTTAAGAAACCCTGCCTTAGAATATTGCTCGGTGCTTTTTTTTTAAAAAAAGGATTTTATTTATTTACTTCAGAGAGAGAGAGAGAGAGAGCTAGCATGAATGAGAAGGGGGCAGGGGAGAGAATCACAAGCAGATTCCCCACTGAGTGCAAAGCCAGGACGCAAGGTTTGATCTCAGGACTGTGAGATCACAACCTGAGCCAAAATCCAGAGTCGGACACTTAACTGAGCCACCTAGATGCCCCTCTGCATGTTCATTTTTACTATTAATTGCCTGCATGTATTGCCCCATTACAAAAATCAGTTGCTATCAACTGTATCTTGTTATTATTAAAGAATGCAATCAAAATTATCCTTGAAATCGGGGCAGCCCTGGTTGCTCAGCAGTTTAGCGCCGCCTTCAGCCCAGGGCCTGATCCTGGAGACCTGGGATCGAGTCCCACGTTGGGCTCCCTGCATGGAGCCTGCTTCTCCCTCTGCCTGTGTTTCTGCCTCTCTCTCTCTCTCTCTCATGAATAAATAAATAAAATCCTTTAAAAAAATTATCCTTGAAATATATTTAGGAATAATGATTCTGTTGCTTAAGAGGAGATGTTTGAACTAAGGATTTAATTCAAACCACCTGGAAATTTTTCAAGTGAATGTTTTAATTAAAATATGATAAACAGAGAGGGTAAACAAATCAGATGTATATACAGCTTTATGCAATGTTATGAAGTGGACATACTTGTGTAACTGCCAACCAGAACAGCTATAACATTACCAGCACCCCAGAAATAGCATACAGTACTCCCCAAAGATCATTGCTATTCTGACTTCCAACACCAGAGCTTTGATTTGTCCATTTGGGGCCTTTACATAAATGAGATCATACTGGAAAAAACATTTAAAAGAATGATTCCATAATACTTCCACAGGAAATTTTCCATATCTCAGAATCCAAATTGGGCCATAAAATGCATTTTAAGAGGCATCTCTGGGAATCTTGGAGAACCTTTCTCTGGACACTGAGCAAGAATTAACCAAAAATGTTTCTTGGGATGCCTGGATGGCCCAGCGGTTGGGCATATGCTTTCAGCCCAGGGCATGATCCTGGAGTCCCAGGATTGAGTCCACATCGGGCTTCTGCATGGAGCCTTCTTCTCCCTCTGCCTGTGTCTCTGCCTCTCTCTCTCTCTCTCTCTGTCTCTCATGAATAAATAAATAAAATCTTTAAAAAAAGATGTTTCTTGATCCTTAGATTTATTTAAAAAAAAAAACTGGAGATGGAATAAGATGTTCCCTAAGGGAAGCTGTGTACCCTGGAGGCTACACCCAAGAGGAGAGGAATATTTTAGGAAGAAAAAGTCCCAGGGACGCCTGGGTGGCTCAGTGGTTGAGTGTCTGCCTTTGGCTCAGGGCATGATCCCGGGGTCCTGGAATCAAGTCCTGCATTGGGCTCCCTCCCAGGAGCCTGCTTCTCCCTCTGCCTGTGTCTCTGTCTCTCTCTGTGTGTCTCTCATGAATAAATAAATAAAATTGTTTAAAAAAAAAAAGGAAGAAAAAGTCCCAGTGGAGATGAGAGGTGGGACTGGAGGACGTGCGTATATGTGTATGCGAGGAGGCAGATCCTACATGTGGCTCCATCTTTGCTCCCAGTGGGTAGACAGGGCAGAAAAGATCACCTCCCTGACCCTTGAGAGGGGGTGGGGAATCTCCAGAAGCAGACAATCAAAACAGCAATTTATTTAATGAGAAGTGAGGGAATTCAGCCCTGAATAATCCTCTTGTGCCCTTCAGTTCAGGCTTGCCTCTCCCACGTCTCGGAAGGAAATGCCCTTGGGCTATGCCAGGTGTCATTCGGGCCCTGGGCCCCCATGCTTAGATATCTGTCCCTGCTTCTCCGTCCTTATTTGTCTTCCATTGGGAGAAGCTAATATTATAGAGCTCAAACCTTCAGCAATTCCACTGTGATGCCCTAGCATTGCTCAGAAACTGGTGTGCAGAGAGGTAAGAGGGGGACCAAAGATTTACTTGCATGCTTTCCTGGCACGTAGGTAGGGATGCAAAGGGAGGAAAAGCCCACCCAAATCACAAAGAAGTCCCCGGCTCTGGACAGGGTTCTCCACGCCCCACTGCACCTTCCGTTCTTACCTCATCTCTAGCTCTGCTCTTCTTTCCCTGCCTCTTAGTTCTGGGTCTCCCCCCTCAGAATTCTCTTTTCACTCACTTGAACATTCCTCCCTTTTATTTTCTAGAGGGAACTTTCCACATGTACAGAGCATCTTCCTTATGCTTAATACTGAGCTAGGTACTGCATACAAGGAGGTAACTACAATGTGTTGCTCCCCTGGAAGGAGGAAAGCCTCAGGAGCAAACATGTACATGCACTGTGACAGCTTGCCCCATGTGTGGTCCAGTTTCTACAAGGTTCCGAGGTGCAGAGGGAGAGTGGTCAGCACTGCTTGGGGGGTGTCAGTGACAATTTCAAGACAGAGTGTGGAGGGAGGGATAGAACTTTTCCAAGTGAACAGGGAGAAAGAGGACTCCAGGGGAAGGTAAATGCAAAGATCCAGAGCTACAAAACTGCACGGATGTACCCAGAATTATAAGAAATGTCAAGTATCTGATGTCAAAACATTGTTTTCCAATAGATAAAAATGTGACTCTCATACAAATATGTAGCGAGCATATGTCAAAAACCTCTTTCTTAATGAGGAAGTCAGGAGAGTAAACCTAGTTTGCAGAGCATTTGAGTAACAGGGATTTATACTGACAGGAAAGGAATAATGAAATTAGTTTTCCAAGTTAGATGCAAAAAATACAGGAAAATAAAACTGTAGCTTTTAGGGCGCCTGGTGGTTCAGTTGGTTAAGCATCTGCCTTCTGCTCAGGTCATGATCTTGGGGTACTGAGAGCATGCCCTGTGTTGGGTTCCCTACTTAGCAGGGAGTCTGCTTCTTCCTCTCTCTCTACCCTTCCCCCCAACTTGTGTGCAATGTGCTGCTCTCTATTTTTTAAAAATTTAAAACCTGTAGTTTGGGGGGGTTATCTTCTCTAGCAGAGAGAGATTCACTGTCCCACAGGCAATAAACAATAAACTTTGGGATGATCTTCTTAGCTGAACAGAAACAAATTCATCTCTACTGGACAAAAGTCACTTGTAGTTTATTAATCTCCTATGTGTTAGCACTGATGTCACAGAGTCTAGATCTCAGGCAAACCAAAGAACACTCCCCCAGAAAATGGGAGATTGAGTTGGCCTCTTTGGCAATACTTCAATGTAATGTTCCAAAGAAATGCAGCCATTACTTTTGAGTAACTTAAAAATTTTGGGTAACTTCCTCCTTAATACAGAAGATGAATCAGAAGACAGGAGGGATTGGTGGAATGGGTAATGAGGCCAGAGCAAGGAGACAGGGGCCAAATCATGGAGGGCAGTGGAGTTTGGACCTTTTCCCTAGAGGGATACTGAGCCACTAAGTGACTTTTAAAAGATGTGAACAATGATGAGATGGGAGCCATTCTGACTTCCCCTGCATAATGGGCTATGAGGGTGCCACGTAGGTGTAGCCCAGATGAGAAGCTATGAGGACCTGAATTAAAGCCTCATTGGTGAGTTTAGGTGTCCAGTGAAAGTTTATGTTGCCATTTTGCTACCTAAGACAGTCAGATTCTCCCTAAATACCAATCTTCATGTATAAGTCCTGTAGCACTGCCATCCTCACCCATTCCTGAATCCCCATGTCCTACTGCATGGAGGGTCTCAGATGCTCCCACTGGCAAAGTTCCTCTCATTTGTTTTCCTATGATCCATGGAATCCTGAAGCAATCAAATTTGCATTTGTCATCTAGGGGGATTATACTCATTTCATATCTGAAAAATTTGCCCTAAATCAGATCTTTCATTCTGTATCACACACACACACATACACACACACACACACACAACCTCACCACCACCACCACCACCACCACCACCACCACCACCACCAACAACAACAACAACACATACTCAGAGACAAAGCAAGGATCTCCAACACTTTGCTGGATTTCTATCTGCCTCCCATCAGAGGCCTGCAGGCAGTGGACATTACTCCCTATTCACAATCAGACTCCTTAATGCTGCAGCCAGGTAGAGAGTTTTTTAGTTCTGTAGGCTGCGGCTACCTTTTAGTTGGAATCACCAGATAGGGGATCCCTGGGTGGCGCAGCGGTTTGGTGCCTGCCTTTGGCCCAGGGTGGGATCGAGTCCCACATCGGGCTCCCTGCATGGAGCCTGCTTCTCTCTCTGCCTGTGTCTCTGCCTCTCTCTCTCTCTATGTCTGTCATGAATAAATAAATAAAATCTTAAAAAAAAAAAAGAAATCACCATATAAAATCTATACACTTCTGTGATGGTAAATATTTGGTCAAATCTGGTTGTGTGTGTGTGTGTGTGTGTGTGTGAGACAGTGTTTCTGGGTGAGATTGCCATTTGGTTCCCTAGATTGAGGGAAGCAGATTGCCCTCTCTGATGTGGGTGGGCCTCATGAGATCCATTGAAGGTCTGAATAGAACAAAAAGGCTGAGTAAGAGATGATTACTCCTGCCTGACTGCCTCCAGGCTGGCTTTCCCCCTGCTTCTAGGCTGGAATGGAAACATCAGCTCTTCCCGGAACTCAAGCCTGTCAGGCTTCAGACCGGAACCACGGCCATCAGCTCTCGTTCTCAGGCCTTCGGACTCCAACTGTATAAACAGGTTGCAGATCTGTTAGTTAGTTCTGTGTTTCTGGGGAATCCTGACTTATTTTACAGCTTCTTCCCCTTGGTTCACCTCTAAACACATAGTTTACTGTTTAACAGACTCCATTTATCATGAAGGCTTTTCAATCTTAAAAAAATCTTTAAAAAAATCTTTGCACAGCATCCTTCTCTGAGCCAAACTTCAGACAGAGAATGTTCTTTTCCCAGATACTGGTAAGGTACCAGACAGACACTGGTAAACAGCATGAGAGAAAAAATATCACTAAATCCTGTAAATCCCAATGATCTCTCTCTTCTCTGTTTCTCTGGACTTGAAGAGACCACAGCCACAAGGCAGAATGGAGATGCTCATGAGGCTGGTGGTCCTCTGAAAGGATTATACAGCAGAGGTATAACAACCATGAGTTGGGGGTGATGCAGAGGATACTGCTCCATTGTGTGTGACATGAATTTTCTTTTTTTTTTTCCAAAGATTTTATTTATTTATTCATGAGAGACACACAGAGAGAGAGAGGCAGACACAGGCAGAGGGAGAAACAGGCTCCATACAGGGAGCCCGACGCGGGACTCGATCCCGGGTCTCCAGGATCACACCCTGGGCAGAAGGCGGCGCTAAACCGCTGAGCCACCTTGTCTGCCCCTGAATTTTCTTAAGATTTTATTTTTAAGCAATCTCCATGTCCAACGTGGAGCTTGAACTCATAACCCCAGGATCAATAGTCCCATGCTCTACTGACTATGCCAGCTGGGTGCCCTGGGACATTCATTTTAAAGAGGTGATCCTGGTTGTAGTGGTAGAAGCAGGAAAAGGAGGGTGTTACTGAAGAGATTTTGGTCGGCTAAAGAAATCATGACTCTTAGGTAAGACATAAGTCCTCATGAGTTTGAAATGTATGGCACACTCTTATTTTGTTATTGTTTTAACATTATTCTTGCCTCTTTCCAGGCAATCTCCATAAGGCCTATGGAAGCAGGGAACCAAACAGCTGTTTTAAAATTCATCCTTCTGGGGCTTTCAGAAGATGTGGACTTGCAGCCCCTCCTCTTTGGGCTGTTCCTCTACATGTACCTAGTCTGTGTTATAGGGAACCTGCTCATCATCCTGGCCATCAGCTTGCACTCCAACCTCCACACCCCTATGTACTTCTTCCTCTCCAATCTGTCCCTCAGTGACATCGGTTTCACCTCCACCACCGTCCTCAAGATGTTAGTGAACATCCAGACACGGACCAACACCATCACGTATGAAGGCTGCCTTACCCAGATGTATTTTTTCATGATTTTTGCTGGACTAGATAATTTGCTACTGACAGTGATGGCCTATGATCGGTTTGTGGCCATCTGTCACCCCCTGCACTACACAGTCATTATGAACCCTCGCCTTTGTGTCCTCCTGCTTCTGCTTTCTTGGTTAATCTGCCTTACGTATTCTTTGTTGCAAAGTTTGATGGTTTTGAGGGTGTCCTTCTGCAAAGAGACAGAAATCCCCCACTTCTTCTGTGAACTTACTCAGATCCTCAAGCTTGCCTGCTCTGACACCCTCATCAATGACATCCTGCTGTATTTTGTAAGTGGCCTGCTGGGTGTTATTCCCCTGACTGGGATCCTTTTTTCTTATTCGAAAATTATCTCCTGCATAATGGGCATTTCCTCGATTGCAGGGAAGTATAAAGCCTTTTCCACCTGTGGGTCTCACCTCTTGGTTGTCTCCTTGTTCTATGGTGTAGGCCTTGGAGTCTACCTCACTTCTGGAACAACCCATCCCTCCAGAAAGGGCTCAATAGCCTCGGTGATGTATACGGTGGTCACCCCCATGCTGAATCCCTTCATCTATAGTCTGAGGAACAGGGACATGAAAGGGGCTCTGAGGAGACTTTTCAGGAGTGGAGCTTACTCTCCGTGAGATAACCAAAGTTAAGGACAGACAATAGAGATCCAAAGTGCTGATAACTGGTGTTCCTGAATATGTAATCTTAAGACAGAACATAAATGTTATTTATGATTTACTGAAAGAAAAACATTACTGAACCAAAGGCAGACTTGAAGCACATCAAAAGTCTCCAACAAAAAGAATGGTCAACCAATAACTAAAATTCTTGTGAAAATACACTATTTCAAGGACACAGACTTTTGTAACCATCAAGGGAAAAGGCAAGTCATTGAGTGCACTGGGGAGAAGAGAGGCAGGAGTGACAAGTGTTTCATGCTACTGACTCATCTTTACCCTTCTTGGTTATGTTCTAGCTTCTAGCGCCATCAATGCTGGACCATGGTTTCCCTGGTCTCAGTGTAGAAACCATTACCTATCTGGATAGTCTCATACTGACCTCCGTCACCTCATAAAATTTTACTTATTGAATCTTGCTTTGGTGGTGGCCATTAACCTATACTTAGGATGTTAATAAGAAACTTCTTTAGGAAACTCATTGTAATGTCTATTTTAAGTGACAGAAAATCCTGGTCTTTGTCAATCCATATAAGAAGCAATCTACTTGCTCTCTTCCTCGTCTGGCACACACTTGGCCAAACTTTCACGTGCCTGGCTCCTTCTCACAATCGGGCTTCAAATCAAAACTGTCAGTTCTTCAGAAGCCTACCCTGACCACTAACCTCCTACCTAGTCCAGTTTTCTTTTTTCTTTTTTTTTTTTTTTTTTTACCTAGTCCAGTTTTCATAGCATTGGCCATATTTTGAGAAGCAGCATAGCACAGTGGCTGAGAGGGCTCTGAGTTATTAAAATTTTCCATTAATCAAAATGGTGCCATCTTACACAAGTTACTTCTCTGTGCCTCTGCCCTCATCTGTAATAATGATCACAGTACATTTCTTGAAGAGATCTGGTGGGGATTAAATGTTACACATACTATTGCTCAGAACAGTGTCTGACATAGGCACTCAGTAAATGTTAACCATCATAAGGGGCCAGGAGGTCTAATTTGGCCATGAAAAGGTACAGAGATTGTGAACAGCCGTCATCCCTTGAGCCCTATTAACTAAAATAGCTTACAGTGCCATAGAGCAAAAGGGATAGCACAGGGGAGGGATCCATTACCAGCAGAGAAGAGTTGGAAAAACCGACTAGAGAGGGTTGAACAGGCTATGGGTTCACATGGGGATGAGTGCATCTCCAGAGCAGACTCAGGGCACCAAAGAAGCCACACAGGAGAGGGGCCCTGTTCAAAGCTGAGCCCTCTGAACAGCCTCAGGAGTACCCCATGCTGAAGGACAGATATGCACAGACCAGAAGAGAACTTTCCTGAACCTAGACATTAAGTATTAGGCCAGGAAATGTCCCCAGAAGAGACTGTCCCCAACAGGGAACTCAGAGGGCAAAGCATCCTTTATACTGGTTGAGCGAGATTGGGTAGAATGGTAGATTCCCTTGAACTGAGAACAGAAAATGTCTTAGGTTGATTTGAGGACTGTTGAACCCTCTTGGTGATCACTAGATTTGGACAAAGGCAGATTCCAATGTTTGAATCCTAACTTGGCCATTTATTAGAATATTTATTCTCAAATTCTTTATTTGTAAATAACTATTGGGGTGATTATAGAAAACTAGTGTTGTCTAATATAGAGATTCTCACAAAGTAGTTGGCACCATATTTATGAACATAGCATTTATTTATTTGTATCCCCATCTTGTGCCAAAAAGGTAGATCTGTTGGCAAGATCCTGTACTCTGGAAAGCTATACCCAACTGCATTCTTCCTCAGCAGGTATCTGACGATGTGATACAAACTGCCTGTCTCTTACATAAAAATCACTTTATTTGGTATAATAAGGTCTTAGCTTCAAACCATTCCATGAAACCCCTTCCCTGATGCCAGGCTGGTTCAACACTTGTAAAACAATCAACGTGATAGATCATATCAGCAAGAGAAAAACCAAGAACCATATGATCCTCTCATTAGATGCATAGAAAGCATTTGACAAAATACAGCATCCATTCCTGATCAAAACTCTTCAGAGTGTAGGGATAGAGAGAACGTTCCTCAACATCTTAAAAGCCATCTATGAAAAGCCCACAGCAAATATCATTCTCAATGGGGAAACACTAGGAGCCTTTCTCCTAAGATCAGGAACACGACAGGGATGTCCACTCTCAACACTGCTATTCAACATAGTACTGGAAGTCCTAGCTTCAGCAATCAGGCAACAAAAAGAAATAAAAGGCATTCAAATTGGCAAAGAAGTCAAACTCTCCCTCCTCGTAGATGACATGATACTGTATAGAGAAAACCCAAAAGACTCCACCCCAAGATTGCTAGAACTCATAGAGCAATTTGGCAGTGTGGCAGGATACAAAATCAATGCCCAGAAGTCAGTGGCATTTCTATACACTAACAATGAGACTGAAGAAAGAGAAATTAAGGAGTCAATCCTATTTACAATTGCACCCAAAAGTATAAGATACCTAGGAATAAACCTAACCAAAGAGATAAAGGATCTATATCCTAAAAACTGCAGAACACTTCTGAAAGAAATTGAGGAAGACACAAGAGATGGAAAAATATTCCATGCTCATGGATTGAAAGAATTAATATTGTGAAAATGTCAATGCTACCCAGGGCAATTTACACACTTAATGCAGTCCCAGTCAAAATACCATGGACTTTCTTCAGAGAGTTGGAACAAGTCATCTTAATATTTGTGTGGAATCAGAAAAGACCCCGAACACGGGATCCCTGGGTGGCTCAGCGGTTTAGCGCCTGCCTTCGGCCCAGGGCGTGATCCTGGAGTCCCAGGATTGAGTCCCGCATTGGGTTCCCTGCATGGAGCCTGCTTCTCCCTCTGCCTGTGTCTCTGCCTCTCTCTCTCTCTCTCTCTTTCTCTCATTGTGTGTCTCTAATGAATAAATAAATTCTTAAAAAAAAAAAGAAAAGACCCCAAATAGCCAGGGGAATATTGAAAAAGAAAACCAGAGCCGGGGGCATCACAATGCCAGATTTCAGGTTGTACTACAAAGTTGTGATCATCAAGACAGTGTGGTACTGGCACAAAAACAGACACATAGATCAGATTAATGGAACAGAATAGAGAACCCAGAAATGGGCCCTCAACTCTATGGTCAACTAATATTCGACAAAGCAGGAAAGACTATCCACTGGAAAAAGGACAGCCTCTTCAATAAAAGGTGCTGGGAAAATTGGACAGCCACATGCAGAAGAATGAAACTGGACCATTATCTTACATCATACACTAAGATAAACTCAAAATGGATGAAAGATCTAAATGTGAGACAAGAATCCATCAAAGTCCTAGAGGAGAACACAGGCAACACCCTTTTTGAACTTGGCCACAGCAACTTCTTGGAGGATACATCTATGAAGGCAAAAGAAACAAAAGCAAAAATGAACTACTGGGGCTTAATTAAGGTAAAAAGCTTCTGCACAGCAAAGGATACAGTCAACAAAACTCAAAGACAACCTACAGAATGGGAGAAGATATTTGCAAATGACGTATCAGATAAAGGGCTAGTATCCAAGATTTCTAAAGAACTTATTAAACTCAACAGCAAAGAAACAAACAATCCAACCATGAAATGGACAAAAGACATAAACAGAAATTTCACCAAAGACAACATAGACATGGCCAACAAGCACATGGGAAAATGCTCCGCATCACTTGCCATCAGGGAAATACAAATCAAAACCACAATGAGATACCACCTCACACCAGTGAGAATGAGGAAAATTGACAAGACAGGAAACAACAAATGTTGGAGAGGATGTGGAGAAAGGGCAATGCTCTTGCACTGTTGGTGGGAATGTGAACTGGTACAGCCACTCTGGAAAACTGTGTGGAGGTTCCTCAAAGAGTTAAAAATAGAGCTACCCTACGACCCAGCAACTGCACTGCTGGGGATTTACCCCAAAGATACAGATGCAGTGAAACGCCGGGACACCTGCACCCCAATGTTTATAGCAGCAATGTCCACAGTGGCCAAACTGTGGTGTCCATCGAAAGATGAATGTTCAAAGAAGCTGTGGTCTATGTATAGAATGGAATATTACTCAGCCATTAGAAAAGACAAATACCCACCATTTGTTTTGATGTCGATGGAACTGGAGGGTATTATGCTGATTGAAGTAAGTCAATCGGAAAAGGACAAACGTTATATGGTTTCATTCATTTAAGGAATATAAATAATAGTGAAAGGGAATAAAGGGGAAAGGAGAGAAAATGAATGGGAAATATCAGTGAGGGAGACAGAACATGAGAGACTCCTAACTCTGGGAAACAAACAAGGGGGTAGTGGAAAGGGAGGTGGGCAGGGGGACAGGGTGACTGGGTGATGGGCACTGAGTGGGGACTTGATGGGATGAGCACTGGGTGTTATGCTATATGTTGGCAAATTGAACTCCAATAAAAAAATATAGAAAGAAGAAAAAAAGAAAGAAAGAAAGAAAGAAAGAAAGAAAGAAAGAAAGAAAGAAAGAAAGAAAGGAAGGAAGGAAGGAAGAAAGAATGGAAGTAAGGAAAGAAGGAAGGAAGGAAGGAAGGAAGGAAGGAAGGAAGGAAGGAAGGAAGGAAGGAAGAAGGAAAACCCCCTCTTTGGTGACCTGGGCAGAATTAGATGAAGTCAAGAGGACAGGACCATCCTAATGAGCCTGGAACAGCATCTGATTGCTTTCTTTCTCCTAGTGCCTAGCATAGAAATTACTACTCTACCACAAGGTTTTTCAATCTAGGTACTGTTGACATTTGGGTCCAGATAATTATTTGTGGTGGAGACTGTCCTATATGTTGTAGGATGTTTAGCAGCATCTGTGGCCTCTGTGCACTAGATGCTAGTGGCATTCTCCCCATCCTAGTCATAAAAAAAAAAAAAAAAGTCTCCAGACATTGCTAAATGTCCCTGAGGGGCAAAATCACTCCTGGATGAGAACCACCTGGTCTGCTACGACACAAAGTAGTCAAGGAAAGGAAAATGCAGGAGATACAAAGTGAGGGGAAGACTCTAGTTTTCCTAAGGCCCAGAATAGAATGGACCCGAGACACTGGTCTCTAGTCAAGAGTCATTGCATGCAGGAGGCCATACGTTAGGAATGGAAGCACCAATGCACATTTGTTGAGTAAACAGATGAACACTTGGTGAAAAGAACCAGAGGAAAAGAACCTTGTTTGTTCTTATTACCTGCTTTTACCTCCAATGCTAAGTGTGTGGAACATCCTGAGCAGATACTTACTAAATTGACTGTTTTGTGCTCATAGTACGTATGCCTGGCCATTAGTCCAGGCACCTACATGTGTTAACTCAGTTCATCTTCACAACCACCTTAAGGAAGCAGAAACTACCAATTATCTCTACTTTGCAAAAAGGGGAACAGCAGCACAGAATGCTGATTCACAGAAATCACTGCAGCTGTATAATCTAAAAATGTCCTCTGCTGATCTCTGAGGTGAGACATTCCTATGAATTCTGTCTCCAAGTGGATTGCTTTGGGGAAAGATGTATCTCTCTTCCTACTGGCCTCCCTTCTTAGAGGACCTCTGTCCTCCCTACGTCTGAGGCAGAAGGAAGTCCCAACAGCCTATAAGGTCCACTTTCTCCCACCAGATAAAGGACTAAGAGGTTCTTTTATACAAAGTTAGCTGAGTCTCTATGGCCTTGTCTCAGGGATGTGGATCCCTACACTCTTGTCCCATCTAATGGCCAAACCAACTCCATCAAGGACCATTGCCTGACTTCATCATAAATCCCCTTGCAAACCACTGGAGGCACACCCAAGCAAAGAAAATACATAGGATCAAAGGCACTATCACCCAACTGAATCATACTTCTCTTCTAAAAGGAATTTCTATCAACCAATCAGATAGGATGCCATCCACAGACAACATCTATCATTTCCAATGCCCAGAAAAGATATACAAGAAAGGCTCTAATTTCTCTAAAACACAATTGAATGGTGAGTCTTGGGCAGAACCTAGCTAGAAAGTGCTGCTTTCACCTGCCATCAAGACCTCAAGCTACAGAAACATGGAGCCAGTGATTAGAGCTTGCAGAGTTTACTTCGCCCCATAAGTACATGGGAACCAAGGAAATTAGCCAGATGTATGGTTTTTGAGACCCGTCAGGCAGGAGCTGCTTATTACCATGGTCTTAGCAGCTGTACAAAGAATTTCATTCTCATAAAAATGTGCTTTGGTCTCCTGGGGGTGATCAGCTTCTCAATGGTAAGCCAAATTTTCTTCCATTCCTGCGCACTTTGTTTCCATGCCTATATACTACGTACTGTTTCCACATGTAATTCTAAGGCAAACATACACCTGCTCAGATCTCTACAACTTCCACCAGAGGGTATGGGAACTTCCACCATGAGCTGTGTACATATAGGCCAAAACTTATCCAAATATTTAAGCACGTACAATTTATTATATGTGTTATCCCTATAAAACTCTTCTCTCATTTAGACTTTTACAAAACATTGGCCCTGTGGGGTCTCCAAAAATGGCCATCATTTCTTCTCTTTCCTGTACCCACATCCCTTCTATATAACTGATTACCTACCCCTCCCCTCTGGGCCCAGCCATGTGATTGCACTGTCAGTGGGGTGCAGGGAAAGATGACACAAACCAGGACTTGAAGAAAATTTGCACAGGGGACTTGAAGAAAACCTGGCAGGGCAGGTTCAGCCCCCATCTCGACTGTTGGAGGATGACACCTTGAGTGAATGCGCTGGCAAGCCAAACTGGCAGCCCATGGCAGACATGAGGGAGCCTGCCCAAGCACAGCCCAAACTGTTAACTAACAATAAACCATGTGATGGTGGTTTTAAACCAGTTTTGGGTAGTTCACCATGCAGCAAATATAGAGTCCACTAAAGGGCCCAGGTTACCTTTCTAAACTGCAAATCTCATCAAACATCTGTGGATTTCCATCAACTTCAGTTAACATTTGAGACTGATACATAAAATGTTGATGCAATGTTGCGTATTATATGGTCTATATCCCACTTCTCCAGTT
The DNA here is from genome assembly GCF_053574225.1 of Canis aureus. NCBI lineage: Eukaryota > Metazoa > Chordata > Mammalia > Carnivora > Canidae > Canis > Canis aureus. Next base: position 52,699,204 of record NC_135629.1, read on the forward strand.
TTATCTACCATTTCAGAGAATCCTTTTACCTGAGAGAGAATGAGTTTTTTCTGTGCCTTTGTACCTAGGATTGGCACGTTTATTCAATTCTGATCCTGAGCACTATACACAAACTGCCTACACTTAGCTTGCATTATCTCTATGTGGCTTTGGTTGATTGTCAGTAACCCCTCCCTGGGACTTCCTGAATGGACTAACTGCCCATACTAGCAATCTTATTGTTTACATGTCTCCCCCTAGACCTTTATTCCCTTGAAGATACTACCCTGTCTTACTCTCTTCTCAAAGTTGAATTCAGTGCAAGGCACTTAACTGACACTCGTTGGCTCCCTAGAGAGTAACCTGAGTGGATTGGAGTTACTCAAACATTAGAGAGGACAGAGCTAGTTCCTGCTGGAAAGCCCCAAAGCACAGAAAGCTAGTGAGACATGAAGACTGGGTAAGAGTGTAATTAGAAGGTCCTTCCAGAAAGATCAAGTACGAGAGGATGTTTGTCCTGACAATGGCAGGGAAGTACAATGAGGTCCAAGAGTTCCAGGTCACTTAGGTGTAGCTGGGAATTGTTTCCTTCTGCTCTTGTAATTAATGGGATGGAGGGACTGCACAGAGTGTAGCTGTGCTGGATTCCCAAGGCTCTTAATTAAAGACACAGTTCCATTTTCATCTCTCCTCCTCCTGGGCCTGGCCTCTGGGGTACACATTTTTTTTTCTTCCCCCAGACCTAGGCAAATGCCAAGCAATGATTGCTCTTCACTAATGAGCTCAGAAAACTTTCACTGAGGCCTGTGGGACATTGATGTGCAAGTGCCACCACCACCACCACACACACAATTACTGCATGGAAACACTGCTGGGATTTCAGGAGAGCAAATGGAAGACAGAAACCCACAACCACACACCCCTCTTCCTTGCACTCTCAGGCAAACTGATCCACTAGTGTCAGCACCTGACAAACAGTCTTTCCAGCAGGTAAGCACTCTTCTCATCTGTGTCTTCTGTAGGCCAATGACAACCTTACAGTGGTGTGTGGAGGACAGCAGGTTAATCAGTGTAAAATATTCAAATCTGCCATGATCTTGGATAAGGCAGAGAAACTAATTTTTTTTTAAATTATGACACTTATTAAGTCAAAACAATTGTCAAAGGTCTAAGGCTGGAACTTGTCTTAAGGAAGCATTATTTATTTATTTTTTCTCAAGGAGAAATTGGCAAGCTTTAAAAAAAAAAAAATCCACTTTTATCCTGAATTCAGAAAAGCAGCAGGAGACTAAAAAACATAAAGGAACTCTTGTTGCTTAACTGAAGAATGAAAAAGACCTTCTTGGGCTCCAATATGAAGGAGACCACAGTTAAAAGAATTGCTAGCCTTAGCCCAGATTGAAGGAGTCTCTAGAAGAATCCAGAGAAATAGGGTCACCAGAGGAAACTCTGGCCTCTCACGCAGTAGCTACAGCACCAAGTAAACACAGGCTAACCTCTAGCCAGAAAAACTAAAACACACTGAGGGCCTATTACTGCTGATCCTTTTACCCTAACATATCATGTCAAACTTACCCCACCCCCCCAAAAAAATTGCGAGGCATGTTAAAAGGCAAGTAAGAGGGATGCCTGGGTGGCTCAGTCACTGAAGTGTCTGCCTTCAACTCAGGTCATGATCTTAAGGTCCTGGGATCCATCCCCACATTGGGCTCCCTACTCAGTGGGGAATCTACTTATTACTCTCCCTCTGCCTGCCACTCCCACTGCCTGTGTGTGTGCTCTGTCAAATAAATAAATAAAATCTTGGGGAAAAAAAAAAAAAAGTAAGAACAGTCTTTAACACAAGAGAACCAAGCATTGGAACCAGACTCTGTTCTGGCGGAGATTTTGGAATTGTCAGACCAGGAAACTAGCTAGCTATGGTTAATATGCTACATTTTCTAATAGAAAAAGCAAAGATGTAAGAACAAATGAGTAATGCAAGCTGAGAAATAAAAACTCTAAGAATCAAAAGGAAATGCCAGAAATCCAAAAACACTGCAACAGAAATAAAGACTGTCCTTGATGGGTGTCGCAGACTGGACCTGCCTGAGACGACTTGGTGAAATGGAAAATGCCTAAATAGAAACCTCTGAAACAGAAATGCAAAGGGGGGTGGGAGAAGCACCAGACTCAGATCGTTTCACAGGAAATTCTACTAAATCTTCCAAAACCACACAGTCCTAACACCATATAAATTATCCCAGAGCACTGAGAAGGAAAAATTCCCAACCCCTTTTAGGAAACAAGTATAATACTAATACTTAACCAGACAGACAGTACATACTACAGGCCAGTGATCACACATGAACATACCAATGAGAAAATTCTAAATAAAATACTAGCAAAAAGGATCCAACACCATGTTAAGAAAAGAATACACCATAAACAAGTGAAATTCACTCCAGGAATGCAAGATTTGTTGAATATTGAGATATTTATTAATATCATATACTTTATTAATGAATCAGAAGAATCATGATCCTCTTCATAAATGTTCAAAAAAACCCACAAAATTCAACACTCATTCATGACAAAACATTCAAGAATATAGGATATCTTCTCAATATGATAAAATAAATATAATACCTTAGTTCTAGAAGACATTATCTTAATTAATGGGAAACAGGGGCATCTCCTCTAGAACAAAGCAAGGATGCCCACTATCTGTTACTATTTGCCACTGTACTAGAGGTTATTAGCTAATGCAATCAGACAAGCAAAAACAATTAGAAGCGTAAGAACTGGTAAACAAGATATCTCAATTTGCAGGTGATATGGCAATATACCAGGAAAACCCCAGGAAACCAGGAACAGAGCTAGCTCAAAAAACAATTCAATGAAGTAGCAAGTTACAAAATTAGTAGCTTTCGTGTACAAAACTGTGAACAGAAGACATTATGGTAAAGAAAAACCTCATTTATAATAAATGGCTAAATACTTAGGGAAAACTCAACAAGAATGTGTAAAACCTGTATATGGAAAACTTTTGAACATTCCAGACAAACACTAAAATAGACCTGAACAAATAAATGGAAAGACATCCTCTGTTCTTTGATGACTTTATATTATAGAATTGTTAGTTCTCAAGTTAACTTACAAATTCAAGGCAATGACGATAAAAATACCAATAAGCTAATTTTAGAGTTGGACAAGATAATAGGAAAGTGCATATAAAACACAAACGGGGGGCAGCCTAGGTGGCTCAGCGGTTTAGTGCTCCCATCAGCCCAGGGCCTGATCCTGGAGACCCGGGATCAAGTCTCACGTCAGGATTCCTGCAGGAAGCCTGGTTCTTCCTCTGCCTGTGTCTCTCATGAATAAATAAAATCTTAAAAAAAAAAAAACAAAAACACACACACACACAAACAGGGGCACCTGGCTGGCTCAGTCAGTAGAGCATGTGACTCTTGATCTCGGGGTTGTAAGTTTGAGCCCCACGTTGGATACAGAAATTACTTAAAAGAAAAATATCAAAAAATAAAAAGAAAGAAAAGAAAAAGAAAAAAAGAAAAAGAAAAACCAAGCAAGAATATCTCGGAAGACACTAAAAAAAGAAAAACCACGAGAGGGAACTAGACATCCCAGAGATTGAAACTTATTATAAAGCTTCTTATAATTTAAACAGTGGCATGGCACATGAACAAATAAATCAGTAGAATAAAAGCCCAGAATTAGACCAGATACATATGGAATTCAATATATGACAAAGGTGACATCTCAAATTCCTAGGGCCACGATGTACTTCTCGTATAAATAATGCTGGGTCAATATGGAAAAAATAAAGCTAAGATTAATAGCTTACACAATACACAGAAAAATCAATTTCACAGGGATTGTAAATCTAAATATATATCTACAGGTATATACTAAAATAAAAATACCAAAACCAAAACAACTTGTAGAAGAAATTAAAGAATGTCTTCTTGTCTTCTGAGTGGCAAATATTCCTTACACCGGAAAAGAAGAGTGCTGTCCATAAAATTAAAATTAGGAAATCATTTCAACCAAATACACCAATTAAATCATTGGAGACAAGCCACGGAATGGAAAACATGCAAAACATGCATCCAGAGGGCTCATAATGGAATGTGTAAATCATGGTAAGAAAAAGGCAGGCAACTTTAGTATCTTATCCAACTCTATAAAATAGCTTCTTGGGAAACAAATTTGCACAATCACTTTGGAAAATTGGCATCATCTATAAAAATGAACATATGTACCCCATATGACCCAGCAATTTCAGTCCAGGGTATACACCCAAGAGAAATACATGCACTTGTGCACTATCAGAAATGTTAAAGTATGTCCATAGCAGCATTATTCACAATAGCCCCCATAATGAAAAGTGAAATGTCAATTTATACAAACTGCTTAAATAATTGCAGAATATTTGAAGAAAACACACACAAAAAACATACTAGCTAGAGATACTCTAATAAAGATTAATTTCACAGAAATAATGGGCAAATTCAGACAGACACAAAAGAATACGTACTGTATGGTTCTGTAGAGTTCAAAGACAAAAAAAACAAAAACAAAACAAACCCTCAAGCCATGCCGTCAGTCAAAATCCTGGTTATTTGTGCAGAGTAGGGAAGGGTTTCTCACAGGCATGAGGCAAAGAAGGGATTTAGCTATGCTGGTATTTCTTCTTGCCAGTTGATTACATGGATTTGTTCACATAATAATTAAGCTGCACATGTGTGAATTAAGCATTTTTGTGTTTCAGTAAAACCTGTTTTAAATGTTAACACACACAACCACTGCAGAAATGATTTTGGCCTCAATACTGTCAAGTACGTTGAAAGTGCACAGACCTTACACCAGCAATTCACGCTCCTGGAATAACTCACCAGTACTCCACAAAGTATGTACACCATTCTTAAAGCAGCTCTGTTCATCAACTGGGAAAAATGTCAACAACTAATTGTCCATCAGCAACAGAAAAGGTATGCTGCAGGGTGACAAAAAAGATTGCTATGTGGAAGCGAAAATTAATAGCTACATTCATCCATGTGCTTCTTATCCTCTCCCACTACTACTAATCTGGCTACCACTCTAATTCTGCAAAGGCTTTCTAACAGGCTTGTCCGCACTTTGTCCTTCCTTAGCCTGTCAACCTGGAAACCAGCGATTCAAACAGAAATTAAGACAGTCACCACCCCTCTGATCAAAACCCTCCACTGACTTCCTACCACATGGAGGATAAAAGGAAAATCCTTCCAGTAAACCCACAAGATCAGGATCCTGACCCAGCTCTGTACTCATCCTCCTGTGACTCCCAAGCTTGCTCCACTCCAGCCACACTGCCCCTTTGCTAATGCATGGTGGTCCCAAGCAGTTTTCTTTTCCATTGCCTTTGAACTGCCTAGGGTGCTCTTCCCGAATACAATATTACATCACTGCTCAAATGCTCCCTTAAAGGCAGGCCTTCCTTGCCCACTCAACAGCTCTGCTAAACCCCTGCATTTCCTCTCACCATTACTATGCCTAACTTTTCCTCCACTGCATTTACCACCATTTGATATAAAATATATTTACTCGTTTATCAGATGCCTTACTCTAAGCAGAAGGTAAGTGCCATGAAGGCAAAAATCCCAATTCGCTGCTATAGATGTGGGGCAGACACAACAAGGCCTGACGTAAGTGTGGACTCAAATACAAGCACTACTACTTGTGGGTTGACCTCAGACAAGCAACCTAAACTTTCTTGCCTCTGACTCTTCATATGCAAAAGGGAAAGAGTGACGGTATTGCTTCTTAGGGCTTTGTAAAAACTAATATACTACTTCAAGTCAAGAAAATAAATACTTAAGTCAAAGACTTGAAATACAATTTTAAAACATGGCTTAAAGATGTAAAAAACACCCATATTCAACAATCAAAAGATTATATCCACATACAGCAGTTGTAAAACCTAATGACTAAGTGTATGTATTCCAGATGGCATCCACCTAGTAGTATCGGAACCCTCCCTCAACCAAAAAATTATTAAATTGATAAACAATGAAATATCAAAGCCACTTACGCCAATAATGTTTTATTTTTTTCTCATGTAATAGGAAGTCTGAAAATAACAAATTCATGGCTACTGTAGACAAAGAAGCTACTGGGGAGGCCAGGATCCTTATGCCTTTTCTGCAGGATCCTCTTTAGCCTGTGGCTTGCATCCTTATAGTCACAGATGGATCTTTTAACACTAGGTACTTATCTCCTTGCAAGGTGTGAAGTAGGGCAAAGAGCAAAAACAAAACACGTAGAAGAATCTAGGTTATAATCCCTTTTCAAGTACTTTCTTCTCATAGCTCACACAGTGACATCTGCTTATCTGTCAACAGCCAGGCTACACATAAGACAAAGACTGTACTAGCTGCAGAAAACTCTGAAGAGACTTTTAAAAACAGCATACTTTAGTAATCTGAAAAAACTTGGGATTTTCTTGACATGAAAGAGACAGTGGGAGAGCAATGAGAGGTTTACATCACTCTTGGCTGGACAGGAGACCGAGAACGTCCCAGAGGATCCATCTGATGGAAGACATCATGCGCTGATCCAAAGCACTTAAATTAGACACTTGTAACAAACAGATATTAAAAATATCCACGTTACATAGTATGTAACATAATTCTAAACAGTCCACTGGTCAAGTAAGTTATCCAAAAGGAAATTAATACACATATCAGGAATGAAATTATAATAAAAATACTATATACAAGCCTTCTGTGATGAAGCCTAAGCATTATTTAGGGGAGCATAATCTTAAAAATAGAGACTATAATGTAATGAGCTAGGGTCTGTTTTCATGATTAAAGACTGACAAATGCAATTTCATGTTTACTAGAAAATTCCATCAGGGTATGAATTCTCATAAGCCTAAGAAAGCGGGCTGTGGCTAAAATCATCCCCATATGGGGACTGTGTACAGTGTGGGTTCTCACGTTTCCTGAAAGAATCATACTGATTATACTTCCAAAGTTTGAAACAGAAACCTCTCCTAGTATGAGTGAGGTCTCACAAAAACTGATGGATTGCCCTAGGCTAAGGTTCTCAACCTCAGCAATATTGACATTTTGGGCCACATAATTCTTTGCTGCAGGGGCTCCTGTGCATTATTATGTGCCAGTAGCATCTCCCCCCCCAGTTTTAACAACCAAAAATGTCTCCAGAGAAGCTAAATCATCCCTGGTTAGCAACTGCTGCTGCAGACCAGGGGTTGGCCAAATTTTTCTGTAAAGGGCCAAAAAGTTAATTATTTTAGACATTGTGAGTTGCATGTGGGGTGTCACACGTTCTTCTTCCTTAAAAATTTAACAACTATTCTTAACTTGCAAGCCATACAAAAATAGACAGTTGGCTTGTTTGCTGACCTCTGTTACAGACTTTCCTACTTTATAAGTTTTTCTCTTTTGTATGATCTCTTTCATGGAGAATACAGGGTGAGACCAGTAAAGGTTTGCCCAAAGGGTGAATTTACAGATTCTCTCTAGTGTGCTTACTCATATGCCCAGAAGGTGCCAGGTGGCGCTAAAGTCATCTTGACATTAAACACCAAGCTATGGTTTCTTTCCCTAAAGTTGTCCTTTTAAAGAGTTGAATGTACACTGATGGTTTCTGCATACCACAAGTGTGTTTTTGCCCCTAGCCATTTCTCACAAATCCCCACTTGTGAAAAACAAGTCCTTCCCAGCCATTACACAAACTGGATTTCTCCAGTTACATGTACTGGTTTGTGTACAGTTGAGTTCATCTAAGTGCTCCTGCCTTCCATACACCAAGAAGGCTTCCTCCCAGTCTGAGATCTCGTTTCTCTTAAAGATGCATTACTGGAGCCTCTTCCACACAGATGACACGAAGAGCTTCTCTCCTCGATGAGTCTTCACATGACTCCGAAGGGATGAATGGTCACTGAAGGCTTTCCCACAGGCCAGGCATTCATAGGGTTTCTCCCCAGTGTGTATCCTCCTATGCACATTAAGGTTTGAGCCTATGCTGAAGGCTTTCCCACAATGATCACACTCATACGGCTTCTCTCCTGTATGACTTCTCATGTGTGTCTTGAGGGTCGACTGGTTTCTGAAGGCTTTCCCACACTGCCTACATTCAACACGTTTCTTTACAAGATGAATGCTCATGTGCCTCCTCCGGGATAAATAATCCCCAAACACTTTCCCACAGGCAGCACATTCGTAGCGTCTCTCTTGAGTGTGTATTTTCCTGTGTGTGGTCAGGTTTGAGCTCGCGCTGAAGGCTTTCCCACATAGATCACACCCATAGGGCTTCTCTCCAGTGTGAGAATTCATGTGTGTCTTAAGGATGGACTGGTTTCGGAATGCTTTCCCACACTGTCTACATTCAATGGGTTTCTTTACAATATGAATTCTCATGTGTTTTCTCCGTGATAAGAGATCACCAAAGGATTTCCCACATTCTTTACATTCATATGTTTTCTCTACCATGTGGTTCTTCTTGTGCAAATTGAAGTTAGACTTCCATCGGAAGGCTTTTCCACACTGTGTGCATTCATATGGTTTCTCTCCAGTGTGATTCCGGACATGCTCTTTGAGATGTGAGGGATGCTGGAAAGCTTTCCCACAGTCGTGGCATTCGTATGGTCTCTCTCCTGTGTGCGTTCGTTTGTGTGCAATGAGGTGGCAGCTCCTGCCATACGCCTTCCCACACTCATCACACTTGTAAGGTCTCTCCCCAGTGTGAACTCTCATGTGTATCTTCAGGGAGGAGAGGGTTCGGAAGGCATTTCCACACTGACTGCAGTCAAAGGGCTTCTCTGTGAGGTGAGTTCTCGCGTGACTCCTGAGGGCAGAGGGATCATTGAAGGCTTTCCCACAGGCGCTGCATTCATAGGGTTTCTCCCCAGTGTGTATTCTCCTGTGCCGTGTGAGGGACGCACTCGTGGTGAAGGCTTTTTGGCACTGATGACATTCATGCATTTTCCTGCCATTGTAAATGCTCACATGTTGGGCTAGATGTGACCTGTTCTTGAAAGCTGCCCCACAGTCCCGGCGGTGATAGGGCCTCTTGCCAGCGTGCCTTCCCATCTGCTGAGTAAGATGAGTGCCCATGCTAAAGACTTCAAACAGGTGAGTGTACTCAGTGGGTTTATCTCCAAGATGTGTTCTTTCCTGTTGATTAAGAGAGGAGTGCTGACTAAGGCGTTTCCCACAACTCACCACATTCCTAGGAGTCCTCTAGCCATCCCCACAAAAACTGATGTATAAGCACGTCATTATGACAAATGAGGTCATGATTTGCAGTGCCAAAGTCCTGTTTCTGCCCCATTTGGGCTCCATCAAATAACAGGGTGGATGCTACCCCCTAAGGCTCCACGGGTGTAACTTTCACAAAGCTTTTGCATATATACTTTGTTAACTGTTTAAATCTGAATTGAGCCCTAACACTCACTATCTGGGGCACAGTTCTAGAAAAATTTGGTTGTTGCAACTCTAAGTCAAGAAATTTGAGGCTGGGTTTTTAGGGTTTTCCCCCGAAGCTGACATTCAACATCTGAAACAGCTGTCTCTTGGGGAAGGCCACTCATGCCTGGTTCTTGAGCTGCTTTTCTGAGGCTGCCCCTGTTTCCTCCCAACATGGGAGATTATCCCAAGGAAGTCTTACCACTGTCACACCACTGGATGTTTCCTTCCCAAAAATATCTTCCATGAGAATGGACCATTTGCTTTTAGATGGAGTCTCCCAATCTGAAACAAATTGGTAAAACGTTAACCCGAGGAGAGAAATATTAGCTGGAGAAAGATGGTGAGATGGTAGTGACAAAAACAGGGGAGATTTCTTTGCAATATTAACCCTAAAGAAAGAAAAGGCGTTATCAAAGGGGAGAAACATATGTGAGTAAAAATGTCTGTATTTAACTTGATTCACCAAAGGATAAATTCTTCAAAGACTGACAGTGATAACAAAAGAAAGAGTATGACCAGGAATGTTGAATATGAAAGAATGGGACAGAGCTCGTGTAGACATGTCAAGTTTGATGACACCCAGCAACTCTGCTTCTGGCTATTTATCCCAAGAAAATGAAAACACTACCTTAAAAACATATCCACACTCCCATGTTTACAGCAGCATTATTTACAATAGTCAAGGCAATGGAAGCAATCTAAGTGTTCCTCAATAGATGAATAAAGAAAACATGGCATGTAATATATAACAGAGTATTATTCAGCCATAAAAAAGGGAATATTCCCATTTTTGGCAACAGGAATAGAGAGCATATTGCTAAGTAAGATAAGACAAAGAAAGACGTATCATATCTTACTTCAGTGTGGAATTCGAAATACAAAAACCAAACCTCCCCCCAGCCCCGCCAAAAAAACTCAAAACAACTGAGCTCATGGATACCCAGAACAGATTGGTGGTGGTTGTCAGAGGCGGTGGGTGGATGTGGGTGTGAAGGGGGTCAAAAGGTAACTCCCAGTTATGAAAGAGATAAGCCTGGGGATGTAACACACAGCATGGTGACTATAGTTAATAATTTTGTAATGCACTGAAGGTTGCTAAGACGGTAAATCTTAAATGTTCTAATCACAAGGAAAAAATATTTTTCTAACTCTGTGGTGATGGATCTTAATCCACATTAAAGATCCACATTAAACATGGTGATCCACATTAAACATGGTGATCACATAATGGTTCAAACATTGAACCATTATGTCGTATACTTTTTTTTTTCCATTATGTCGTATACTTAAAACTAACATGGTATCATGTCAGTTACATCTCAAAACTAAGTAAGTTGGCAAATGAATACGTAGACAGATGAAAAAGATGAAGGAAGAAACATATACAACACAGGAGAGGACAGTGAGAGCAAAGGACTTGTGAGAGAATGGAGAAGGAGCATTCTCAAATTTCCCTGGGTGACATTTCCTAATGGATCTCCCTCCACCCCCTCAGTGAATAAAGCAGGTACCCAGAAGCACTCGTGTTTTCCTGGTAGTGTCTGCCTGGTGCTCACCGGGAGATGTGGCTTGGTGCAGTTCCCTCTCCTCTGTCCTCAGCTCCTCTTCTTGCTCCAAGTGGGAGATGAGGCTGGGTTTGCCCACCTGATACCCTACTCACGGGGAAAGACACATGTTGAGGGAGGATCGTGCAGAGGACAACCCCCTCCGTTAGGCCGGGGTCAAGGTTTTGGTCTTCAGTGTTCTGAAGATGGACAAGTCTGACTTAGGAGCAGCAAAATGATGGTGCCAAATTTCTAAGGAACACAGTGAAAGGCTTTCATAAAACACAAAACACAAAGACCCACACGCTTTGCCCTTCAAAAGAATGAGGATTTCTTAACTCAGAAACCTATGCCCAAACTCAGACACATGGGACAACCTCCAAGGTCAATGCAATGAACAGTCTCAACAATCACTGGGAAACACCATGGGGGCGGGGGGGGGGGGGGGGGGGGAGGTCACCTTTGTTCACAATTAAGTTCCAAATCCCCATAGTCCCTGGGTCACAGCAAGTACTTAGAACAAAAACATCTGACACACAGAGAAATAATTTCCAGTCTTACCCACTGAGGCAAGGTTGCTATAGTTCTCCAACATCACATCTTTGTACAGTTTTCTCTGAGAAGAATCCAGCAAGGGCCATTCCTTCTCAGTGAAGTCCACAGCAACATCCTGGAAAGTCACTGACTCCTGAATCACCACACACATTTGGGGTCAGTAAGAAACCAGCCTATCCGTGTTCACAGAAAGATGGCTGAGGCTGAAGCCTGGGCACAAGAGACTCCAAACACAGGATTGTCAGATGGACTTCTGGTGTCTCAAACCAGAAGCCAGTCCTCAAGACTCTTCACTATGAGGTGATCTCATCTCTTTAAATTCAACTCTGCTGACAGAGGACCAAATCTCTCTCCACTTCTAACCTGGCCTGAGCATTTTGAGCTCTACTATGAGAGAAATACCTTACTACATAAGTTCATTTCCCTAACTAGGTCCCTGCTACCAGGACAGCCTTGTAAACAGAATCTGGCTTTTTGTCCTGTGCCCTGGGTGAGGCTCTAAAAGATTTATAACGAGTGGTACTAGAACTCTGACAAGGAGGCATTCTAGGGAAGTGCCTCTCCCACCCCCAGGGGCCCAGAGATCCTGTACCTGAGAACCAACACTGGCTGGCATAGAAGGTTCCAGGCCATTGCAAACAAACAAGTCCATGTCCTGAGAAGAGGAATGGTCTTTTGACGAAGGAGGAATTTCTGACTCATGGATATAGGCAGGGTCCCGGGTGGACACAGCTGGGGAAGAGCAGATCCATGAGGATTAAAGCCTGCCCAACACTCACAGATCAGGAAACTGCCCCACACCTGCTTTGAGTATGCAGCACCTATCCCCACCTCTCTTCCATGCACAATGTCTTGTAAATAGCCAGAGCAGCCCTGCTCCACTCAAGGGCATAAAAAAGATGGTGGGCTTACATATCTACCAAGAAAGTAGTATGTTTCTAAATTAATGTTTGAAAAAAATTAAAGCTCTACGAGGTAGAGCTGTTACTTTGCTCAGATTTATAATAATTCTAAGTGAATAAAAAAAATAATAGGCATGCCTGGCTGGCTCAGTCAGTGGAGCAATGAACTCTTCATCTCAGGGTTGTCAGTTCGAGCCCCACGCTGGGCACAGAGATTTCTTGAAAATGGAATCTTTAATAATAATAAAATAACATAACCTTCATTACCTGTCTTTCCTTATATACCAACTACACACAATCTCTACCTTCACCCAAACTCACAAAGACCCCAAATCTGACAGTCACTGGGAGGCTACCAAGACTATACTTTATTCCCACCCCTTTTCAGTTCCTCCAACCCTGGCAGCCTACCTTGTGGCCATGTACAGCCCTGACCCAGTGAAGTCCAGAGGCCACTTGAACTGGACTTTTGAGGGCATCCGTTCATCAACCCAAGAACTTACCACATGTGGGAGACAGACCAAGAGCTGCCATTCTGTGAGAATGACAGTCAATCTGCCTAAACAACAGGGGACTGGCAGCAGGAAGCTTCCCTCTTGCTGTCACGGAATTCTTCCAGCAAGCATCTGTAGCAAATAAAAAGACTAGGAGTAGTCAAAGGTTTTCTGCCTCTTGGGTTCACAGGACAAATTTAACTTTTGCTTTCTAGCACCTCCTCTTTGGAGCAGCAAGTATGTCCGATCATGGGCCTTTGTCTTACTCAGGAAATTCTCCAGGCAATGTGGAGAAGGTCCCTGATGTGCCTCAAAGAAGATTCAGATCCAGTGTCCCAAGTAATCTGTCCCCAAGCACAACTTGGTCAGACTCCCTTACTTGTTAAACACTTGGGCTACCCCCTTCCCCCCAAAAAACAACACTTGGGCTCCCGACTTAAAGATTTATTTATTCATGAGAGAGAGAGACAGGCAGAGACACAGGCAGAAGGAGAAGCAGGTTCCATGCAGGGAGCCCAATTCAGGACTCGATCCCAGGACTCCACCAAAGGCAGACGCTAAACCACTGAGCCACCCAAGGATCCATCCTCAAGGCTCACCATGGTTTAGAATGGTTCTAGCAGCCACAAGGATGGTCTACCTAGAACCACGTGTTCTAATCTCCAGTGCCTTCTGGCCAAACACTCTACACCACTTGGGTCATGAGTTTAAGCCCCACAATGAAAAAAAAAAAAAGATAAAATAAATAAAGTGTATAACATAATGCAAAAGATCTAGCAGAGCTGGAACAATGTTAAGAAAGAAAACCAAACTTGAAGGATTCATGCTACTAAGTTCACTAGAGTAATGAAGAGTCATTGGAATATGTAACAAATAGACCAATGGAATAGATGAGAATCAGAAACAAACCTACACGTGTACAAATTATTTTCAATAAAAGAACAAGGCAATTCAGTAGGGAAAGCAATCTTCTTAATTAATAGTACTGAAAGAACTCAATAAGTAAAAAGAAACTGCATTTTTTATTATCACCATGTAAGCAAAAATGTGAATTAAAAACTTTTGAAGTGAATCACAGGGAAAAAAAATCCACAGAAAATATTGTATTTTATTTTTTTAAGTTTTTTTTAAATTTTTATTTATTTATGATAGTCACAGAGAGAGAGAGAGAGAGAGGCAGAGACATAGGCAGAGGGAGAAGCAGGCTCCATGCACCAGGAGCCTGACGTGGGATTCGATCCTGGGTCTCCAGGATCGCGCCCTGGGCCAAAGGCAGGTACTAAACCGCTGCGCCACCCAGGGATCCCCACAGAAAATATTTTAACAACTGAGTTACACAACAGTATTTTAGACTAGACACAAATAGAATATATTTTTAAAAAATCAATAAATTGGACTCCCCCCAAATTAATATTTTATCACATATCATTAAGAAAATGAACAGTCTAGCATAAAACACACATAGATCAATGGAACAGAAATGAGAGATTAGAAATAAAGTCACACACATATAGTCAATTCACATACAGTCAATTGCTTTATGACAAAAAAATCCAAGAATGAGGAAAGGACAGTGGCTTCAATAAATAATGCTGGCACAAGTGGATGGCCACATGCTATCTTACAACACACAAAACTCAAAATGGATTAAATATGTGAATGTAAGACCTGAAGCCACAAAACTCTTATAAGGAAACCTAGGCAATAAGCTTGATTCTGGTCTTAGCAATTATTTTCTGAGTCGACACCAAAAGCAAAGGAAGCAAAAGCAAAAATAAGTGGAACTATACCAAACTAAAAAGCTTCTGTACAGGAAAGGAAACCAACAAAATGAAAAGGCAACTACCTAACAGGACAAAAAAAACCTTTGCAAATCATAACTGATAAGGAGTTCATGTCCAAAATATGTAAGACTCAGACAATGCAAGAGCAAAAATACCAATCCAATAAAAAAATGAACAGAGGATCTGAAGAGACATTTTCCCAAAGAAATACAGATGGCCAACAGACACCTGAGAAGATGCTCAACATCATTCATCATCAGGGAAATGCACATCAAAACCACAATGAGATATCACCTCATACCTGTCAGAATGACTTACCAAAAGACAAGAAAACAGGGTGCCTACCTGGTTCAGTTGATAGAGCATGCAACTCTTGATCCTGGGGTTGTGAGTTTAAGCCCTATGGTGAGTGTAGAGCTTATTTAAAAAAAAAAAAAAAAAAAGACAAGAGGGTGCCTGGGTGGCTCAGTCAGTTAAGTGTCTGACTATTGATTTCGGCTCACATCCTGATTTCAGGATGGTGAGACTGAGCTTGCTTGGGATTTTCTCTTTCCTGCTCCTCACTAAAGCAGAGAGTGTGCTTGCTTTCTCTCTAAAATAAGTAGTAACTTTAAAAAAAAAAAAAAAAGAGAGAGATGGGGATCCCTGGGTGGCTCAGCGGTTTAGTGCCTGCTTTCGGCCAGGGTGTGGTTCTGGAGTCCCGGGATCGAGTCCCACGTCGGGTTCCCTCCATGGAGCCTGCTTTTCCCTCTGCCTGTGTCTCTGCCTCTCTCTCTCTCTCTCTGTGTATCTCTCATGAATAAATAAATAAAATCTTAAGAGAGAGAGAGAGACAGAGAGAAAGAGAAAGAGAGACAAGAAATAACAAGTGTAAGGGAGGATATGGAAGCAGGGAACCTTTATACACTGTTGGTGGGAATGTAAATTGGCACAGCCACTATGGAAAATAGTATGGAGGTTCCTCAAAAAATTAAAACAGAACTACCATACAATCCAGCAATTCTACTGGGTATATAACCAGAATACCTGAATGAAAACATTAATTTGAAGATACATCTGTAACCCTATGTTCACTGCACAATTATTTACAATAGCTAAGATACGGAAACAACCAAAGTGTCCACCAACGGATGAAGAGAGAAGGAAAATGTGTGTGTGCATGCACATGCACCTCAGTATTACTCAGTCATTACAAAAATGAAATCTAGCCATTTGCCACCATGAATACATCTTGAGGGCATTGTGCAAAGTCAAATAAGTCAGACAGAAAGAGGTAACTATTGTATTTTTTAATTTCTTTTTTTTTTTTTTTTAAAGATTTTATTTATTTATTCATGAGAGACACAGATTGAGACCTAGAGGCAGAGACACAGGCAGAGGGAGAAACAGGCTCCACGCAGGGAGCCCGATGTGGGACTCAATCCTGGGTCCCGGGATCACGTCCTGGGCCAAAGGCAGACACTCAACAGCTGAGCCATCCAGGCATCCCTATTGTTTCATTTCTGTGTGGAATCTTAACAAAAAACAAACAAACCAGGGAAACAAGGTCCTGGATATAGAGAACAGATAGGTGACTGCCTGAGGCAGAGGGTGTGTTAAATGGCTGAAAGAGGTTAAAAGATACAAATTTCCAGTTATAAAATGAGTAAGTCATGGGGGTACAATATACAGCATGGTGACTACAGTTAATAATATTATAGTGCATATAAAAGTAGGTAGGGAAGGGTACAACATAGGGAATATGGTCCAAAGTATTGTAGTAACATTGTACTATGACAAATGATAGCTACACTGGCTGGTGAGCACAGCATATGGTTTTTACATCTGAAACTATTGTAACATGGTGTGTTGACTATATTTCAACTAAGAAAATTGAGGGGAAATCCACTAGGAGAATGGATCTTGCAAGTTCGCATCACAAGGTAAAAAAAAAAATGTGTAACTATGTATGGTGATATTAGCTACAGACTTAATGTGGTGATCATTTTGCAATATATACAAATACTGAATAATTACACTGTATACCTGAAACTAATGTAATGCTATGTCAATTATACCTCAATTAAAAAAAAAATGAACAGGCAAGCCACAGATTGGGAAAAAATATTTATAGTACATATACTTAAAGAGCTCATATCAAGTACATAAAGAACTCCTACAAAATCTTTAAAAATAAAAAAAAAAAATCTTTAAAAATCCAACTCAACAAAAAGGCTAAAGACACTTCACAAAATTTAATGAATAACCGATATAAAAGCTTGTCAAAAGGTACTCAACATCATTCGTCATCAGACGAATATAAAACAAAAATGAAGATAAAGGATTTTAACCCCCTACGGTGGCCAAAATAAAAGACTACCAACATCAAATGTTGGCAAGGATGGATGGCTGGGGTTAAAACAGTCCAACTACTCTGTACAAAAGTTTGCCAATTTCTTGAAGTACATTTACCATTTGATTCAACCATTCTACTCATTGATATTTACCTGAGAAATTTTTAAAAACATGTTACAAAGACTCCTACAAAAATGATCACAGCAGAGCAGCCCGGGGGGCTCAGTGGTTTAGCGCTGCCTTCAGTCCAGGGCGTGATTCTGGAGACCCGGGATGAGTCCCACAGCCCACATCTGGCTCCCTGCATGGAGCCTGCTTCTCCCTCTGTCTATGTCTCTGCCTCTCTCTGTGTCTCTCATAAATAAACAAGTAAAATCTTAAAAAAAAAAAAAAAAAAAAAGATCATAGCAATCTGATTTCCTAACAGCTCCAAGCTGTAAATATTCTAAATATCCAACAACAGAATGGATAAACAAATTGTGGTGTGTACATTAGAATACTACTGAGAAATAAAAAGTACTGAGACACACAACATGGTTAAATGTTTACCGTGCTGACCAATAGGAACTAAACACAAAAAATGCCGATTCCAGTTATATGACATCCATAAATGGGCAAACTTATTTAGGTTGTTAGCAAAACTTGTTTATTTCGGTCACTAGAAGTAAAAAAAGTGGCTGTCTCAATGGAAATGTATGAGCAGGAGAGATTAAGAGAAGAGGAACTTTCTGGAGCAAGTAAAAGTCTTCATATTTTTATTTACTTTTAGTTAGCAGTTATACAAAGCACACAATTGTCAAAAAACTCATCAAACTGGATCTAAGATCTGTAAATTGTCTTCAACTCAAATTATAGTTTACTTTAAAAAGTTAAAAGGAATATTTCCAACTTTCTGGTCTCTAGTTCTACCAAAATTCTTCCCCAAAACTGACATCTGATATACTCCTCCTCTCCTATAAAAAGCAAGGACGAAGATGTCTGCCCTCCCTTCTAAGGTCAACCTTTTCTGGGTAAATAAGTTCAAAATACAAGGAGAGGGGGTCCATGGATGGCTCAGTGATTGAGCATCTGCCTTCCAGTCAGGGCATGATCCTGGGATCGAGTACCACATCGGCTGCTCTCCCTCTAAGTCTCTGTCTCTCTCACGAATAAATAAATAAATCTTAAAAAACAAAACAAAACAACAACAACAACAAAAAAACGGGGCACCAGGGTGGCTCAGTTCGTTAAGCATCCGACTCTAGATTTCAGCTCAGGTCATGATCTGAGGGTCTTGGGATGGAGCCCCATGGAGGGTCCACACTCAGCATGGAGTCAGCTTGTCTTCCCTCCCCTTGCTTGCACCCTCTAAAAATAAATAAATCTCTTAAAAAAATGTACGGAGGGGGGTGCCTGGGTGGCCCAGTTGGTTAAGCATTTGCCTTCAGTCTCAGGGTTCTGGGATTGAGCCCTTCATTGGCCACCTGCTCAGCAGGGGGCCTGTTTCTCCATCTTCTGCTCCCCCTGCTTGTGCTCTACTGTCAAATAAACAAATGAAATCTTTAAGAATTTTTTTTAAATTTTTAAATATCTTATTTATTTATTTGAGAGAGTGAGTATGGGTGTCAGGGGGAGAACAGACTCACCACTGAGCAGGGAGCTCGATGTGGGGGCTGGATCCTAGGACTCCAGGATCATGACCCGAGCCAAAGGCAGATGCCTAACTGACTGAGCCACCCAGGCACCCCTTAAAAAAAATTTTTTTTTTTTTTAAAAACCCACCTTTTTGGGGCAGCCCCGGTGGCCCAGCGGTTTAGCACTGCCTTCAGCCCCGGGTATGATCCTGGAGACCCAAGATCGAGTCCCACATCAGGCTCCCTGCATGCAGCCTGCTTCTAACCTCTGCCTGTGTCTCTGCCTCTCTCTCTGTCTGTCGTGAATAAATAAATAAAGAAAATCTTTAAAAAAAAAAAAATAAAAATAAAAACCCACCTTTTTGGAACATCTCAGAGTTCTTTCTTGCCTGTCAGCTTTGAACTCTAAGATCTTTCTTAGATCACTATGACCCTTAAAGGAACTGAAACAGTAGCTCAAAAAATTTCCACAAAGAAAATTCCATACCCAAATGGCTTGTCCAGTGCGGCTACCTTTTAAGGAAAAAGTAGTTCCAGAGTTTAGAAAACAGAGGAAATATTCCCACGCATTTTATGAGATTGGCATAAAGTGGAAACTGAAAACTGCAAGCCAATCTTACTCAAACAATGATCCAAATAACCAATACACTAGCAGACAGAAACCAAAAAAACGATACAATACTGCCTATCCTTTTCAAGTGAGTTATTTACCAAGCAAGTGTAATCATTAGAAAATCAACTGGTTTAATTTACCAAATTACCAGATAATAACAAAAGTACATTATTCACTCATTCATTCGATGCACAATGGCAGTGGCACCTACCACAAGCCAGACATTTTTTATGGAGCTTGAGATACACAAGATAAAAATATCAAAGTAGATGCTGAAAGAAAAATCACTTGTTAAAAGCCTAAACCATTCAAAAGGAATAACTAGGAAAAGAAGGGAGCTTTCTTTACTATCTCAAAAAAAGAGCCTCCAGCAAACAGAAGGTCAATTTTCCTCAAGGTCAGGAAAAAACAGGACTGCCTAGAGTTTGTTATCTGAACTCCACTCAATGCTACCAGGAGTCCCCAGCCTGTCCAGCAAAGTGAGTAAATAAAACACAAGCAATATACAAGCAAACAACACAATAAAAACAGAAAATAAAAATATTTATCTATTTATTCTATACAGATGATAACATTTGTCTTTGAAGAACATTCAAAACACTACACAAAAACTAACCCAAATTCAATATACCAAGCTGCTGGGGGAGGGGGGAAAATCCTAAGTGTTAAAAATAAAAGGTTCCTATGAATAAATTTAACAAATCGCACCCCCCCCCCCCTTGGGGCAGCTGGGTGACTCTTGGTTAACTGTCTGCCTTCATCTCAGGTCAAGATCCCAAAGTCTTGGGATGAAACCCTGCTGGCGACTCCTTGCTCAATAAGGAGTCGACTTCTCCATCACTCTCTGCCCTTCTCACCAACTTGTGCACTCTCCGGCTCGTTGAAATAAATACATAAAAATTTTTTAAAAGATTTTATTTATTTACTCATGAGAGACACAGAGAGAGAAGTAGACACACAGGCAGAGGGAGAAACAGGATCCTCATAGGGAGCCCTACGTGGAACTCAATTCCTGGACTCAGGATCACACCCTGAGCCAAAGACAGACGCTCAACCACTGAGCTACCCAGGCGTCCCAATAAAAAAATTCTAGTAACAAAAACCCAACAAACCCATTCTAAGTCCTTTAAAATTTTACTGAAAGGTATTACAGAATATATGCAAATAGATATGGTAATTGTTAAAATACAACAAAATTATAAGGTCAATATTATCCAAATTCATATACAGATTCAACACAACCTCAAAATAAAACTCCAGTATGTGAAGCTTTGTAAACTGACTCTAAAATTTAAAGTTATGAGGTGTCTGAAAAAGAATGGATAGGGCACCTGGGTGGCTCAGTGGTTGAGCATCTGCCTTTGGCTGGGGTTGTGATCTGGGGGTCCTGGGATGGAGTCTCACATCAGGCTCCCCGCAGGGAACCTGCTTCTCCCTCTGCCGATGTTCTCGATGTCTCTGCCTCTCTGTGTCCCTCATGAATAAATACATAAAATCTTAAAAAAAAAAAAAAAAAGAGGGACACCTGGATGGCTCAGCAGTTGAGCGGCTGCCTTCGGCCCAGGGCGTGGTCCTGGAGACCTGGGATCGAGTCCCACATTGGGCTCCCTGTAAGGAGCCTGCTTCTCCCTCTGCCTATGTCTCTGCCTCTCTGTGTCATAAATAGACAAAATCTTTAAAAATAAGTAAATAAATTTAAAAATATACTTGCATTGATAGGAAAAAAAGAATGTCCCTGAAAGTATTTAAGAGCGTTAAGTCCATTTACAAATAATTACCGAAATTAGGAAATGAATTTTTGGAAAAACATTAAGTAATAGTAAAATCCAAAGGAAATCATTAAGAGGAGGATGCAGGAAAGAGCACACAGGTTCCAGAGATTTCATAATCTCTTTCTGTTTATAGATTTACTTTACTGCTGTCTTTTAAGAGTGTGTTTGCTTTTTTTTTGCAGAGAATGTGCGTGTTTTTATACCTTTTTTTAAACATGTTTTATATTCCAATTAAAAGATACTTGAACGAATAAAAAAACTAAAAAAAAAAAGTACTTGAAAGTTAAAGGATAATTAGCAAGCGAAATAAGGTGGTGAAAAACCAAATGCAAAATATTAGCGATCACACTAAATATTAATGGGCTAACTCTCAAGGTTAAATGAACAGAATGTTGAAGTGAACGTTTTTTTTTGTTTTGAAGTGAACTTTTAAATTTGGTTGTAGGCTGTTTACACGAGTCAACTCAACCAACAGATCAGCGCGGCCAGAAGTTTACATGTAGAATGTTAACACTCAATGCAAATAAATGTCAACGGAAAGCCCAGTGTGCCTCTACCCGTGGTGGAGAAAATGGACCGCAGAGCCAAAGGAAGGTATCATTCCTCCCGGTTTCCCGTTCCAGACTCCACCAAAAAGTCCTGAATGCGCTGCGGCTGGGCTTTTCCCTCCCACCCCAAGGAGTCCTTTTTTATTTTATTTTATTTTTTTTTATTTTTATTAAATAATAAATCAGCTCACCAGTGCCTTTACCTCGTCCTGAACACATCAGTCCTAAATTTCAGTCCTCGCGTACCCACGTCTCATACCGCCACCCTCCCCTGGCTGCCCGGCTTTCCGGTCCCAGGTCCCCGGTCCCCGGCCCCGTTCACTCCTCCGGGTCGATGGGCCTTTCGAGTCCTGGGGAAGACCGAGGGTAAAGGGTTAAGTGAGGAAAGCGGAGCTTACAAGGCTGAGGGTAGAATCAGGTGCAGTGGAGGTCACGGAAGCTGCCGCCGAGGGGACGCCGAGTTCATACAGCAGGTCCGGTCTGTGGCGGGGAAGCGGAGGATCCCCAACAGCCCTGAGGAAGCCGTGGCGGACCCCTCCCCTGCCCATGTGTAGAGCCGCACTCGCCTCCCGAGAGCAATGGCTTCCGCTTCACTTCCGCCTTCTAAATCTCGCGGGACTTCTTAGGCGGCCTCTAACTCGGAAGCGTGGGGAGGAAGGGATTCTGGGAAATGTAGTTCTCGAGTTTACACCGTCCTGGCCGCCGTTCCCAGGTGGAGCCTGACGATCCACGTTTCCCCACTTTCAGTTGATCCAGTATCCCAGGTCTCAGTTCTCCGATTTCGTCTTGTAATCATTCTCTCCGTGGTATCAGCGAATCTCACCGTTTTAAGTACTGTCTATGCACTCAAGGTTCAAATTTACACCCACAGTCCCACATCTCTACCCTGGATTCTAGATGGTATGAGACTTGCTCTCTCCACTTGGCTGTCTTTAGACACTTTAAAATGCCACAAATCGGACAGCCTGAGTGGCTCAGCGGTTTAGCGCTGCCTTCAGCCCAGGGCGTGATCCTGGAGAACCGGGATGCAGTCCCGCGTCCGCTCCCTGCATGGAGCCTGCTTCTCCCTCTACCTGTGTCTCTGCCTCTCTCTATGTCTCTCATGAATAAATAAATAAAATCTTTAAAAAAAAAATGTTTTAAGAAAAATAATATGTTACAAATCCGGGCACCTGGGTGGCTCAGTGGTGGAGCGTCTGCCTTGACTCAGCTTGTGATCCCAGCGCCCTGGGATGGAGTCCCACATTGGGCTCCCCATGGGGAGCCTGCTTCTCCCTCTGCCTGTGCCTCTATCTCTCTGTGTGTCTCTCATGAATAAGTAAAATCTTAAAAATAAATAAAATGTCACAAAGTCCTGACTTCACCCTCTCAACCTCAAGTAACTGCAACCCCATCTTTCCATCTGTCCGTTATAAACCTCGACAACATCCTCAATCTTTTGGTTTGTCTCATCTGTCTACCAGGGAATGTTCAGTTTTTTCTTGACCAACCACCTAGAGCCTGATCACTTTGCCAAAAAAAGAGAGGTCGTGGCAGGGCTTGGGAAAGTGGTCCTCTTTTACAATACCTGAGCCAGAAGGTTAGGAAGCCCAGCTTCAAAACAACCCCCCCCCCCCCCAAAAAAAAAGGCAGCCCCGGTGGCGCAGCGGTTTGGCCGCCTACTGCCTGGGGTGTGATCCTGGAGACCCGGGATCAAGTCCCATATCGGGCTTCCTGCATGGAGCCTGCTTCTCCCTCTGCCTGTGTCTTTGCCTCTCTCTCTCTGTGTCTATGAATAAATAAATAAAATATTTAAAATAAATAAATAAAACTCAAAAAAAAAAAAAAAAAAAGGAAGCCCAGCTTCGAAGTGAGAGCAAAAAATAAAATATCTGAGTAGGGAAGCACAGAGGAGTGCAAAGGGCAGTCCACACCCTCTTAGCACAAATTCTTTTTTTTTTTAATAATAAATTTCTTTTTTATTGGTGTTCAATTTGCGAACATATAGAATAACACCCAGTGCTCATCCCGTTAAGTGCCCACCTCAGTGCCCACCACCCAGTCACTCCCACACCCCGCCCTCCTCCCCTTCCACTACCCCTAGTTCGTTTCCCAGAGTTAGGAGTCTTTATGTTCTGTCTCCCTTTCTGATATTTCCTACCCATTTCTTCTCCCTTCCCCTCTATTCCCTTTCACTATTATTTATATTCCCCAAATGAATGAAACCATATAATGTTTGTCCTTCTCTGATTGACTTATTTCACTCAGCATAATACCCTCCAGACAAATACCCACCATTTGCTTCAACGTGGATGGAACTGGAGGGTATTAGCACAAATTCTAATTCCAACTCCAAGCCAGACAACTTCAGTATATTGCCTATAGCATGTCCCTTTTATATACATGAGCTGCCTCCTAAATTGCTGTGAGACTCAAAAGAGTAAAGTAAGTAATTAAGTAATTCTGATTACTCTTTACAGGAACAAGATGGGGACAGAACCACCCCACTGCAGAGAGGTGAGCAGAAAATAGAAAGACCTGGAGCAGTGGGTGCTTGGGATCAAGACTGGGGAAACTCTAGAGAGGGGTGGGTCATATCTTAAAGATCTGGAATCAGCAAAGAGGAGGAAAATAGGAAAAAGATTCAGTTAGGACGCAGGTAGGATCTAGGGACATAAAAACAGAAATTGGATATTTAAAATTCATAAACAAACCTGGGTCAGGATCAGAGTTTGTCTAATCAAGGCTGAATCCCAGTAATCACACAAGGATTAATTGGTGGAATGAGTGAAGTGGAAAAATACCACTCACTTATCTCTTCAAAATTAAGAGTAGGACAATTCTACAAAACTCCTCAGTGGGAAGTATTGTTAAGGAAAATAGCACCCTGAAAGTTGGAAAAATTTTATGCACGTTGTGTTTCTACATAAAGATATGATTATCATAGAGAGATAAAATGTTAACCTTAAAAATGAAACTGCTAGTTATTTTGCCAGCAAAAAAAAGGGGGTGGGGGTGGGATATATGTAGGAAAACCAGAGAATTGCAACCCAGGACAAGCAAACTAAGGAGTCCACAGAACAAAGGAAAGGAATGCTCTTTCATAAAGGATAGCAGGAAATTGGGAAGGCTGTCATAAAAACTCCTTTGGAATAAACTTGTAGTTTGAAATATATTGGCTTTTCATTGGCTGAGTGGTGACAGTCTCTCATTGGCTGAGCTGTTGCCAGGAGAGAAGAAAATCTCTCATCCTCTTGCTGTGGTAGTAAAGTGGTATCAACTTGCAAGGTGCCACTCTTTCTGTTTGGTTGCAATTGCCAACCAGTAGTAGAGTTGAAAGGACCCCGCTCCTGTCTCCCCACCTTCCAGACTCCATTATAATGAGATTCTTTTATTAATTTTCACAGTTGATGAATTTATACTGGTAAACATCCCCCTACTTGTGTAAATGGCCTTTAATCAATCATTCACACTGCCTAGAGAAGTTGGAAAGGGATAAAGTGGACTTTTAATTTATTTTATTATTTTATTTATTTATTTTAAATTATTTGTTGAGGGGCACCTGGGTGGCTCAGTGGTTGAGTATCTGCCTTCGGCTCAGGTCGTGGTCCCGGGGTCCTGGGATTGAGTCCCACATTGGGCTCCCTGCAGGAGCCTGCTTCTCTCTCTGCCTGTGTCACTGCCTCTCTCTATCTCTGTCTCTCATGAATAAATAAATAAACTTAAAAAAAATAAATTATTTGTTGAAGTATAAGAAACATTCAGATAGTCTGTGGATAAAACTTAAAAGTGAACATTTATATACAAATCATAAAAATGTCCTCAAAGGGTACATGTCCAATTCAATTGCTACTCAGGTTTTTTAAATCTTATTTTTATTTAGTTTTTACTTTTTTTTTTTTTTAGATTTATTTATTTATTCATGAGAGACAGAGAGAGAGGGAGAGAGAGAGAGAAAGAGAGGCACAGGCACAGGCACAGGCAGAGGGAGAAGCAGGCTCCACACAGGGAGCCCGTTTAAAGAAAACAGCACCCTGAAAGTTGGAAAGAGGGATCCTGGGACTTCAGGATCAGGCCCTGAACTGAAGGCAGACACTCAACCACTGAGACACCCAGATATCCCACTACCCAGGTTTTTTAAAAAGAAAATCACCAGAAACCCAGAAGCCTCTTCCATGGTTCTGTTGGTCACTACAATCCCCCATCCTCCAAGAAACACCCTAATATGAAATCTTTTAACAAATCCGACAGGGTTCAGTATACAATTGCCATAAAATATGACACCTTAGCATATCGAATATGTTAAGTTGAAGGTATTTGAGAAATGGCTGTTTTAGAAAGGACTCTCTGACCTTCCCCTGAAGTAGGTCATAAGATGCTCATGGGATAGATGTCCTTTCTATACTCAGAGAAAGGGGGCATTCTTACCTCTGAAGATGGAGGGATGCAGAGAGGAATCCAAATGAACGGGATTGCTAAATTTCCGTTTATTACCCTTAAACACATACCCTTTTGTCTTATCATATTTCCCCACTACTTTCTACTCTTCCTCACACCTAGCACTAAAATGTTTAGGTTAACAATTTTGTGTTTTCATTTCCTTATGAAGTGTCTAGTGTCAAGTAAAACTTAAATGCATTTGCGTGTTTTCTCTTGTTAATCTGCCTTTTGGTACAGAGCCCCAACCAAGAGCCTAAGACGGGTAGAAGGGAAGATTTTTTTCACCCTCTCCTACACATCATGGAAGAGCTTTGCCTGTTTTTTGAACTTTAAGTAGGGTTAATCCCCTCCTTTGGGATTGATGCAAGAGTAAAACCCTGAACAATGCAAGAGAACAGCGCCACCTAGTGTATTATGGCCATGACTGCAGTGGAGCAAGTGACTATCTTCAGTAAAGTTTCATCCCTTCTCACGCTATGTATAAAACTCAAAATCATTCTAAAATGATTGCAGAAATAAATGTGAGCGATAAAACAAAAAAATAGAGAAAGTATGACTATTTCTTGGAATAGGCAGATATTTCTTAAAAAGGAGGCAAAGGAAAGAAAGATTTGATAACTAGAATGCATTAAAATTAAGAACTGCTAAAAAAAATTAAGAACTGCTCATCAAAAGACATCATTGGGGCGGTTGGGTGGCTCAGTCGGTTGAGGGTCCAACTTTTTAAAAGATTTTACTTATTTATTCATGAGAGACACAGAGAAAGAGAGAGTCAGAGACACAGGCAAAGGGAAAAGCAGGCTCCATGCAGGGAGCATAATGTGGGACTCAAGCCCCAGTCTCCAGGATCACACCCTGAGCCAAATGCAGAGGTTCAACTACTGAGCCACCCAGGTGCCCCGGTAGTATAGCCTTCTCTTAATAGACATAGGGTACCACACTACTCTTTGTGATTTTCCTAAACTCCATCCATGCTTTTGTTAATACTGCTTTATTAACACTCAAAACTACTTCTGATACCTCTGGCTTCCAAGTGTGTGTGTGTGTGTGTGTGTGTGTGTGTTCCCTCACACTAAATAATTCTCACATTTCCTGGTTACCAGCTGGGTGTCCTGCAATTCAACTTAATTCTAATACTGTCTACTGAATATAGTGTCAGGTCTCACAGGTTAAGAGTTCAGTTGCATAAGACAGCCCCTGTCCCACTTCAAAAACCAATTGCAAGTCCAAACTATCTCCTATGCTTCTGAATGGCTATAAATGAGAGGTTCCCTTGGTCCTCTCCTCAGGTTCAATGAATTTTCTAGAGCAGCTCACAGAATTCAGGAAAAGCAGATTACTTACTAGATTACTGCCATTATTATTATTATTATTATTATTATTATTATTATTTATACTTTACAAAGGATAAGAATGAACAGTTAGATGAAAAGATATGTAAGGCCAGATCCAGAAGGGTCCTGAGCACAGGAGCTGCTGTTACTCTGGAGTTTGGGGTGCTCCACCCTCCTTGAACATGACTGTGCTCTTGTTTATCAACCCAGAAACTCTCTGAACCCTGTCTTTTTAGTTTATTTAATGGAGGTTTCATTTCATAGGTTTGATTGATCAAGTCATTGGTCATTGGTTCAATCACCCTAAGCCTAACCCTAACCGTAACACCTGGGGGTTGGGGGTGGGGCTGAAAGTTCCAATCTTCTGGGCTTTCTGGAAACCAGCCCTGAGGCTACCTAGGAGTTCCGGAGCCAAGAGTTGTCTCTTTAGCATCCAAGGACA
This sequence comes from Canis aureus, assembly GCF_053574225.1. Classification (NCBI taxonomy): domain Eukaryota; kingdom Metazoa; phylum Chordata; class Mammalia; order Carnivora; family Canidae; genus Canis; species Canis aureus. The sequence goes on from NC_135629.1 coordinate 52,727,013, forward strand.
CTGTTATCACTCAGGAGATTCCAAGGAGTTCTGTGCCAGGGACTGGGGACAAAGACCAAATATTTCTCCATAGAGACAAAAGCCAGGTTCCAATCTATACAAATATTCTCCTCATGCCACTCTCAGAGAGCACACAGAACACACCCCAGAAAATAAATTCTGCTTAAAAAGACTCTTCCATCCATAGAGCTGCTTGGTATGAGATTTAGCTTCAAACTTAAGATAATGTTGATTTAATAACCAAATGTGTAATATTACTCTGCCCATTCTATAGATGTTGAAGTGAATTCAGAGTTGTTAGTTAATAAATGACAGGTACTAACACACAGTACTGTATGACTTAATACAAAAATATTTGACTTGAAAGCTTGATTAACTACTTTGTTAGAAAAAAAAAAAACAACTACTTTGTTAGAATTGAATTAAAGAGGAGTCAGGAGAGACTCCCGAGTGGCCCAGCGGTTTCGCGCCTGCCTTCGGCCCAGGGTGTGACCCCGGAGTCCCAGGATCAAGTCCCACATTGGGCTCCCTGCATGGAGCCTGCTTCTCCCTCTGCCTGTCTCTGCCTCTCTCTCTCTCTCTCTCTCTCTGTCTCTCATGAATAAATAAATAAATAAAATCTTAAAAAAAAAAAAGAGGAGTCAGGATTTCTAACATACCCATAATTCCCTTTCAATCATTTGACATCACCCAAGGCAGATGACAGAATCATGAAAAGGAAGATGTTCCAGAGGTGAGTTTTCGCAAGGCTCCCTTCATGTCTCTATTCCTGAGGCTGTAGATGAAGGGATTCATCATGGGAGTGACCACCGTGTACATCACTGAGGCCGCTGCTCTCCTTCTGGGGGAGAGGGAAGCTGCAGAACTAAGGTACACTCCAACACATGTCCCATAGAATAAGAAAACAACAGACAGGTGAGACCCACAGGTGGAAAAAGCTTTGACCTTTCCATTAGTTGATGGGACTCTCAGGATGGAGGAGACAATACGAGTGTAAGAGAAAATTATTCCTGAGAGAGGGCCAACACCCAACAAGCTGGTCATTAAATACACCAGGATGTTATTGATAAGAGTATCAGAACAGGCAAGTTTGAGGATCTGAGCAAGCTCACAGAAGAAGTGGGGGATTTTCAAGTCTGTGCAGAAGGACAGTTGCAACACCATCAGACTATGGAGCAGGGCGCTCATAATGCTAATGAACAGAGAGACAAGAATCAGCAGGCCACAGAGGCGAGGGTTCATGATGACCACGTAATATAGAGGATGGCAGATGGCCACATAGCGGTCATAAGCCATCACAGTTAGCAGTAAATTGTCCATGCATATAAACACCATGAAAAAATATAGCTGAGTGAGGCAGCCGGCATAGGTGATGGCTTTGTTCTGCGTTTGGATGTTCACCAGCATCTTTGGGACTATAGTGGAGGTGAAAGAGATGTCAACAAAAGACAGGTTGGCGAGGAAGAAGTACATGGGGGTGTGGAGGTGGGAGTCAGATCCAACCGCCAGGATGATGAGCAGGTTCCCCAGCATGGTGACCAGGTACATGGTCAGGAACAGCCCAAAGAGAAGGGGCAGCAGTTCTGGATCCTCTGAGAGACCCAGGAGGATGAATTCTGATACTTCTGTTCTGTTTTCTGATTCCATGTTGCTGATGTGTCTGATGAATTAGAGACATAAGTTAATTACAGTGAAACAGACACACAGATATCCCTTGTTGGAGAGAAGTCTTTTATCTATGCTTTAAAATCTAATAATATTTGGTGCACCCAAATGGCTTAGGTCATAATCCTGGGGTCCTGCAATCGAATTCCCATCAGGCTCCCCGCAGGGGGCCCACTTCTCCCTCTGCCTATGTCTCTGCCTCTCTCTGTGTGTCTCTCATGAATAAATAAAATCTTAAAAATCATAATAAAATAAAATCTAATAATACTTAAACAATTCTTCCCATCAGGTTCCTTTATTCTTTTCTTTCCTCACCAGGTAAATTTTGAGTGACTTCTATGTATTACCTATTTTTCTAATGCTAAAACTAAGAATGAAAACAAGTGCTGTTTTATTTTTTTAGAAACTATCATGCCTGCATGCCATTTTATTTTTATTTTTTTATTTTTTTTATTTTTTTAAAGATTTTTTATTTATTTATTCATGATAGTCACAGAGAGAGAGAGAGGCAGAGACACAGGCAGAGGGAGAAGCAGGCTCCATGCACCGGGAGCCCGATGTGGGATTCGATCCCGGGTCTCCAGGATCGCGCCCTGGGCCAAAGGCAGGCGCCAAACCGCTGCGCCACCCAGGGATCCCTGCATGCCATTTTAAAATCTAGGATTACATTCTAGTAGTTTCTTCAAACTATCAAACCTGGTTAGATTACTTTATTTTCTTAGAAAATCTTAATTGCATAGTTAATTCTGTACTATCCGAGTCTGCTCATAATTGCAAATCTCAGGTAATCCTGGAAATTACAATCTGACATTATCTACTGCTTCAGCACGAGAAATAACACCATTAATCCATTCTTCTAAATATTCTATATTTTACAATTACATCAGGTCATTCTATTGGGACCTACCTATTTCAAAGGAATTGTTTTTGTTGGACTTTGTTGTGATTTGTCATTTGTCATCAGACTACAGTGAATGAGAGACATTCTAAGAAAAGGCTGAATGAGTCTCTTGTGTCTGTTGAAGAAATGTCATATCTGTAGGGGAAATTCTTGTCTGTTCCTTAAACAAGAATGGTTAATGCTTTTCAGGAACAATGCTATTTTCTCTAATAAACACCTTTCTTTCTTCCTTCCTTCCTTCCTTCCTTCCTTCCTTCCTTCCTTCCTTCCTTCCTTCCTTCCCTCCTTTCTTTCTTTCTCTTTCTCTCTCTCTCTCTCTCTCCTAGTAAGCTTAGAGCCAGATATATGGACCATGTCTAGAAACTGAGAGTTATTTTATAGCATATTTCTTTTTTTCAAAAGATTTTATTTTTAAGTAATCTCTACTACCAACATGGGGCTCAAACCCATAATGATCCCATGCGATCAAGGGTTGCATGTTCCACCAGGTGTTCCTATAGCATATATCTTTTGACTGACTTTTTTTTCTTGGCAGCCACCCTCTAGGATATTTCCAAATAGCAATGGTTTTGTAATATCTCCCATCTTCCAAGTAGTCTTAAGTGCATTTACTTTGTGTATCTTTACAGAGCAATCTTCCTATAGGTGCCAGCAAAGAAAGGTCCATTACATCCTTGTAGGATACCTCAATGGCATTCTACCCATGAAACTCCCAAGTCCTCTGTGGCATTGAAATTCCTCTATTATCTGGCTCCTATAATAATTACATATGGGATTATGTACTCTCAGTAATTGCCACCTCATAAAACTGACCTCCACATCATCGTTGAGTCAAGATATCTTCAAGAGTGAATAATTCTAGGAGCTGGTGTGCAAATACATTATTGATATAAAAGTTGGTTTTCTTGGTTTAATTGAAACTAAACTATCTTAGGATATGATCTTGGAAGGATACATATGTCATGACAGAAGTGGACGGAGGTTGGAATGCATGGAGTCTTGAGAGAACAAGGGGGTAAGTGAGCATTTTTTCCTCTGCCCTAACACTGGCTTATGTGGAGGAGAGAACTTTTGAACCAGCCAATGCTAACATCCAGGCCACTAGACAGAATTGCAATCCATAGGATGGTTTATGAAGCAAGGGTGGGAGGACATTAATCTATTAATGAAAGAGAGAAACTGAGCAAAGTTCAACAAAGGACATTTATGTCCTTCAAATGAATAAGATGTTATATGCATTAAACAAGAAAAGATCTCAGTGCTAGGGTCATAGTGAATACTCTAGAAATATTGGCCATAATTATTGCTGTTGTTACATTTTTATTAATAACAGTATAGTGGTTATAGTAATCATTACACTGATATTAGCCAAAAGGCCAAGGAGTAGGGTAGTAGTCTTTATGGAAGGGAAAATATTGAGCTTGTTTAGAATATTCCCTTTCCCCTCAATTTCTTGATACATGGACTGTTACTTTTTTCAATTGTCACTATTGTAGAAATATGAATGGAAATGATACATTTGGAAAAAATTTTTAAATGCCCAAAAAAGTCTTATAGTTCTTCTGTGTCAAAATTTTGAAACATTTCATAAAAAATATTAAAAATAGAATTGCCATATGATTCAGCAATTCCTCACCTGAGTATATACTCAAAAGAATTGAAATTAGGGTCTCTAGGAGATATTCGTTCACTCGTATTCATAGGAGGATTATTCACAATAGCCAAAATGTGGGAGCAACCCAAGTGTCCACTGACAAATGAATGGATAAACAAAATGTGGTATATCCATACAATGGAATATTAAATATTATTCAGGCTTGGAAAGGAACAACATTCAGACACCTGCTACAATGTGGATGAACCTTGAAGACATTATGTTAAGTGAAATAAGCCAGTCTCAAAAAGATACACACTTTATGCCTCCACTTCTCTGAGGTTCCCAGAGGAGTCACATTCATAGAGATAGAAAGTAGAATGATGGGTGATGAGCTGGGAGAGAGGGATGGAGAGTTTCAGTTTTGCAAGTTAAAAGAATTCCTGGAAATGGATGGTGGGGATGGCTGCACAACCATGTGGATGTACTTAATACTACTGAACTGGACACTGAAAAAAAGGTTAAAATGGTACATTTTATGTTATGTATATTTTACTATGATTAAAAAATTAATTAATAAAAATGTTGAAGAACGTTTTTCTGATTTGCTTATTATGCTCCTGTCCTTCATGGTGCTTGGAGAAATCAATTGCCCCTCATTTCTCATACTTTATGGATGTTCTTGGGGAATACAAACCCAAGGGCAGTGGGATGAAATAGACAAAGGGGAGGAGTGCCTAGGTGGTGCAGTCCGTTAAGCATCTGACTCTTTTTAGCATTGGTTTTGGCTCAGGTTATGATCTCAGGATCATAGGAGGAAGCCCTAAGTCAGGCTCTGCACTCAGCAGGGAGTCTACTTGAGATTCTCTCTCTCTTCCTCTCCTTTTGCCCCTCCCCACACTCACATGTACTCTCTCTAAATAAATAAATATTTTTATTTATTTTTAAATTTTTTAATTTTTTTAAAGATTTTATTTATTTATTCATGAGAGACACACAGAGAAAGAGAGAGAGAGGCAGAGACACAGGCAGAGGGAGAAGCAGGCTCCACGCGGGAAGCCCGATGTGGAACTCGATCCCAGGTCTCCAGGATCAGGCCCTGGGCTGAAGGCGGCGCTAAACCGCTGAGCCACCAGGGCTGCCCCAATATTTTTAAAAATAGGCAAAAGGGATTAGGAAGCACAAACTTCCACTTACGAAAGAAATAAGTCATGGGGATGAGCAGTACAGCATAGGGAATATAGTCAATAAAACTGTAATAACTTTGCATGGTGAAAGATGGTGACTATACTTATCATGATTAGCATTTTTTAATGTATATAATTGTCAAATCACTATGTCATACAACTGAAAACAATGTACTATTGTATGTTAACTATACCTCAATAAAAAGAAAACCCACAGATCTGTGTGTCCTACCCAAGAATTTCCAGTTGACTAGGGCTGGGGTCGGATCCTAGTATTTGCATTTCTAACAAGTTCCCAGGTGATGCTGTTAACACTTGGTTGAAGGGAGGTAGGACCACACTTTAAAAACCATTGCTGTAGAAGTTTCTAAAGCATGGTGTGGAATGACTCCATCTGGATTCAAATCCTGTACAAAGCCAATGAAAGAAATCCATGAACACGCTTGATCTTTTGTTTCTTATCTGGGTAATGGAAATGAGGATATAGTATCTATAGTCTAGGAATGCACATGGGAAGGAAAAGCAAAGGACACAGCAGAGTGTGTACTCATTTGCTCTTATTATTTATATTACCATCACTGGCACTTGAGAAGAGTGGCATGTATTGGAAGGTGTAGGGAAAAAAAGGGAGATAAAGGAGGAGAGAGAACAGCTATGAGGGCAACACTCATGAATTTTTTTTTTTTAACACTCATGAATTGTGAAGGAAGAAGACTATTTTGAAAATTCTAGTAGGACTCTTGATTACATTAAAGGGCAAGTCAACTGGGTAGACTGGTCTCCTTCCCTTGAATTTCAGTACCTCCCTCAAAGGATTGGATTTAAAACTAGCAATGTGGGATGCCTGGGTGGCTCAGGGCATGATCCCGGGGGCCCGAGATCTAGTTCCACATCGGGCTTCCTGCATAGAGCCTGCTTCTCTCTCTGCCTATGTCTCTGCCTCTCTCTGTCTCTCATGAATAAATAAAATCTTTAAAAAAAAAACAAAAAAATACTAGCAACGTGAGAACAGAGCAGACAGGTCTCCTCCTATTCTACCTGGGAAATAAAGTGGTGCATCAGAGAAGCCTGGAATCCTTAGAGAAGTTCAGAAAATATGGATTATTTCAAGCAGGGAATAGGTCCTTGAAAACTTCAGGTGAGGAAAAGGCGTCAGCAAAGAGCAATTGTGAATCTAATGCCAGGGAACTTGGAAACATGCCAAGTAATTAATGAAAATCGGGAGGGCCTTTAGACAGCTATTTGGGCCATGCATCAGACTTACCTGAAGGGTTTCTTAAAAACTGATTGCTGGGTGCCACCCCAGAGTTTCAGCATGTCTGGGTGAGGACTGGGAGGGTGTATTCAAAGACTCCCCAAGTAATGATACTTCAGGCAATGCCGGCTGGATCATTTTCAGGTCCTGCGGCAAAATGAAAATGTGGGACCCCTAGTTCAAAAATTTCAAGACAGTGACAGCAAAGTATTAAACCAAGAGTGGGGTTCTCTGCGACCGTCTGTGTTATGCACATATAAACCCAGCCCTAGCTGCTGGTCTGGGGACAACATTTTGAGAGTTGCTGCTTTAGACTTACTACTTTGACCTAGGACTACCCCTACATTGGAATAACAATAATAATAGTAAATTGCTTACAAGGTATTTCTGTATATCCAGGATGGCGCCACAGAAGGCCACCGGTGTTGAGTTTCTCCCCAGGACGTGGATGTTGAAGACAAATTGGCCTTTGAGAATTTCAAGGAGACAGTCATGTATGGAGTTTCTGGACAAGATACATTCTGTAAGAAGTGACACAGTGTCTTCCTTCTTGGTCTGGTAAGTATGAGATTGTGTTGATAGGAGACAGGCAGTCTATTTACATTTTTTTTTTCTGTCCATAGAGGCCTCATTTCTAAAGCTCCTCATTAGGGGCACCTGGGTGGCTCAGTGGTTGAGCATCTGCCTTCGGCTCAGGTTGTGATCCCGGGGTCCTGGGATTGAGTCCCACATCGGGCTCCCTGCAGGGACTCTGCTTCTCCCTCTGCCTGTGTCTCTGCCTCTCTTTCTGTGTCTCTCATGAATAAATAAATAAAATCTTAAAAAAAATAAAGCTCCTTATTAGCCAAATTGTTCTTTCTCTCTTTTTTTAAAAGAGATTATTTGAGTGAGAGAGCATGCGCTCACACAATAAGGGGGGGGGCAATGAGAGCAGAGGGAGAGGGAGAAGCAGACTCCCTGATGAGCGCTGAGTTCCATGCAATGCGATGTGGGACTCAATCCCAGGATCCTGAGATCATGACAGGAACGAAGCCAAAGTCCGACACTTAACTGACTGAGCCACCCAGGTGCTCCCAACTTGTTCTCTCTTCATTCTAATCCTGCAGCAGGAAGAAGGAAATTGCTGCCTTGTTAATTGCCTGACAGGGCATAAGACATTTGCCCTTTCCTTCTCCTGTCTCTGTTCTGTTCCAGAGCTAAAGCTTCCAGTCCAGGGCTGATGAAGATGCCCCAAAGCAGAGCCAGTTATCACTTGCCATGTACCACTCACTTTTTCAGGAGATGGTTTGCCAAACCCCAGTCATTCCTTTTTTTTTTTTTTTTTTTTTTTTTAGGATTTTATTTATTTATTCATGAGAGACACAGAGAAAGAGAGAGGCAGGCTCCATGCAGGGAGGCGAACGTGGGACTCTTATCCTGGGACTCCAGGATGACTCCCTGAGCCAAAGACAGCTGCTCAACTGCTGAGCTACCCAGACCTCCCAAACCCCAGTCATTCCTGATTGTTTTCATGGTTGTTGCCAATATTCTCATTGACTTAAAAGCAACTCTTAATTGGCAAAGTTTAACTTGCCACAATCCTAAGCAAATTGTTTTTTCCTAACCATATGTTTGTGTGTGTGTTGGCAACGTATTTTCTTACTAAATGTACTAAAATATGTAGATTTAAAATGCTCTCTGCATTGTTTTGGAAACACTAATGACTGCCATCTCTAGAGCTTCCAGATTTTTGCCTTAGCAGCATCTGCTCAGGTAGATCTACTCTGACTTTATCCTGGGCAAGGCCTCTTGATTTGCGGCTCTCCCATATGGTGGCCTGTTACTGATGGCACTCATCTACAACTGTAGGGAGATGCAGGATTTGGGCAATTGTTTAATCTTTAAAGGGGCTTTATTTAAAAGGGGGGACCCCTTTTAAAGATTTTATTATTTATGAGAGACACAGAGAGAGGGGTAGGGGCATAGGCAGGGGGAGAAGCAGGCTCCTGTGGGACTCGATCTCAGGACCCAGGATCACGATCTGAGTGGAAGGCAGATGCTCAACCACTGAGCCACCTAGGTGCCCTCAAATAAAGGCCTTTTTGTGCTGTAAGCTACAACTCTGAGAGAACAAGGACTTGTCAGTTTTTGCTCACCACGACCCAAATAAGAACTGATTAAATATTCCTGGTATGAGCCAAGAGATTGTCTCAACCTATGAGGTAGGGGCCATTATTATACCCGTAATAGAAATGAAGCAATGAGTGATTAGAGGCAATGGTTCAGCGGGAAGTTGGTAAAAGTTCTGATTTGTGGTGTTGGCAGGTGTCTGTAGTGGAAATTCTCCCGCCATGATTTCACTCCACTAATGGGCAGTCATTGAAGGCAGAGGTGGAAGGAGGCTGAGTGATCAGTTACGCAGAGTGGACTTCAGCTCCCCCACTGACAGGAAGTCTCTCTTCTGCCAATTCTCAAAACTTGTTCATGCCTGAAAACCTTCGTACTGGTATTTCTCTTTGGAAATGTCTTCCCCTAGCAATCCAATAGTTGGCTCTTGTAAATTGGGTTGGTAAATTTCTTTTTAAAGGGCATTTCAAAATTACTAAGGAAAGTCTTTCTTAAAGGGAACTCTTGCAACAGGAAGATCTGCAAAGTGTATGCCAGAACAGAGGAGGTGTGGGCGAACAAAGATTTAAAATGCAGAGGCTGGGGGGCACCGGGGTGGCTCAGTGGTTGAGCATCTGCCTTTGGCTCAGTTCGTGATCCCAGGGTCTTGGGATTGAGTCCCGCATTGGGTTCCCCCTGGAGAGCCTGCTTCTCCCTCTGCCTATGTTTTTGCTTCTCTCTGTCTCTCATGAATAAAAAAAAAAAAAGATGCAGAGGCTGGTAGCTGGGGAGAGGGAAGGGGATGTGCCTTGAAATGCAACAGACTGCATTAAATATTGCATTAACAGGAAAGATGAGGCAGGAATGTTCACGTGTTGCAGGCATGTGGAGGCGCGGTGGGGATGGGAGCCTGATGTGGAGCAAATAATTTACAGCGGGGGAAGTTCACATAAAATTCAGAGCCCAATTGTTTCAGTCAATTTATTTATTTATTTATTTATTTATTTATTTATTTATTTATTTATTTTTATTAAAAAATATTTTATTTATTCATGAGAGACCCACATACACACAGAGGCAGAGACATAGGCAGAGGGAGAAGCAGGATCAATGCAGGGAACCTGATGTGGGACTCCATTCTGAGACTCCAGGATCACACCCTGGGCTGAAGACAGACAGACGATCAACGGCTGAGCCACCCAGGCACCCCTGTTCCAGTCAATTTAGCTTAAATGATGTCAAGCACAAAGTTTGATCAGTCTTGTTGTTAAGGTCTCAGGTGGAACATTAGCTTCTCAAAGGGTGCCTGTGTTGTGTCAACTATACTTCATTAAAACAAAACAAAGCAAAAAACCCACAATCGCTAATTAGGAAGAGTTCCTGTCTTCACCTACACCAATCACTCACTTTTCTTTACCATTTACTTCTCTTCCAGCTTTTGTCATCTGTGCAGGCTTTCTTAGTTACTTAATTTTCCTATATAAATGTGTGCTGTTTCTTCTACTTTCCCAATGTTTAGAATCATGCTTGGTGGGACGCCTGGGTGGCTCAGTGGTTGGACGTCTGCCTTCAGCTCAGGGCACGATCCCGGAGTGCTGGGATCGAGTCCCGCCTTGGGCTCCCTGCAAGGAACCTGCTTCTCCCTCTGCCAGTGTCTCTGACTCTCTGTGTCTCTCGTGAATAAGTAAATAAAATCTTAAAAAAAAAAAAAAAGAATCGTGCATGGTATACAGTAGGCACCCAATGAATATTTATTCCATGAATTAATGAATAATAAAATGCCCTGCAAAAAGATGCAACAATTTAGACTTTCCTAGGTAAATCACTCTCCTGAGGTTTCTGAGTCCTTGTATCTCTCTGGATATTTAGGGAATATCAAGTAAGCAGAATTAGGGTAATCAGGGCATATTCTTTGGTTATCAATAATCCTATACAAAGCCACTATGTCAGTCTAATTGAGGAGAACAGGGTGTGTCTTTTAATTCTTTAGTCCTTTCAATCGAGTTGCTAGATAAAAGTCAGTGACCTTGTGTGTTTCCCCAGACCAAAAGCATGCTGTAGCTGAGGAGTCGTGAACCGCAGTCTGGCTCAAACCCTTACCTCACTGACCTACGGATTTCTGTGTGTCTTGGTGAGTAATTGTGGCATGGGTTCCCTGCTACCCTTCACCTTGTAAGAGAATTTTTAATTTACGGAACATTTGCTCTTGACTGTGGGCATCAGGGTGCACTTTGAGGTTGAGGTATCTTGTGAAATGTAATTTCTCAGTTATCTATGTTGGGTAGGTTTTTTTCACAGGGTATCAGGATGGGCAATGTATTACCTTTTGATTGTGAGTTCTATTATCAGCTTTGTTCTTTTCAAGTGAGCTTAACTAAAATTACAACCCCCAATCCTTTAATATCAAGAGATTCTAAGAAAAAAAGTACTGTAACTTCATGAAGATGTTACCTGAAATTAGAGTTGAATTGACTACATGAGATGAATTTTTCCTAGTGTTAGTGAAATATATGTTTATTTTCCCACAAATCAGATAAAACACAGCAGAGGTGAAATTAGGTATCAACTTTGGTTTTAGATGCAAGGGATTTGGTTATAAAAATTATTCTTTTATAGAATTAAAAAAAATTTTTTTAAATTTATTTATGATAGTCACACAGAGAGAGAGAGAGAGAGAGAGAGAGGCAGAGACACAGGCAGAGGGAGAAGCAGGCTCCATGCACTGGGAGCCCGACGTGGGATTCGATCCCAGGTCTCCAGGATCGAGCCCTGGGCCAAAGGCAGGCGCCAAACCGCTGCGCCACCCAGGGATCCCTCTTTTATAGAATTTGAAGCCTTGTTTACCTGGATAGAATGAATCTTTTACAAACTTAAAAAACTTCATTATTTTTATCATTTGTCATTACATATATTTTAGTAATTTTTATCATTTAGTATGTTTACAGTGAAAGGTTATTGGGGTGAGTTCTGTTGTTTATTAGTGATCCACAAATAGTTATTACTTGCCTACATTGAGCTTACTACTGTTAGCTCAGCCTCACGGGTTTAATGGCAAACAAAATAAGGCTCAGGTCCCTGGGTTTTACAGTCCAGCCACTAAGTGTGCTAAATTATAACTGATGGTGAGTTGTTGTAAATGAGAAGATGTCAGAGGAGGACTTGATCTAATCCTTCATGAAGCTTCTTGGAAAGAAAAGACTTTGAAGCCACAATCTTAGAAATGACTACTATAGATGCTTTTAGGCAAATAGCCTTGAGCAATGGTACACAGAAAGGGCCACTGTGACCACCTGGCTGAAGACAGGCCCATTGGGTGACACACCTTAAAATATCCATAGACCCTGCGGCACCTGGGTGGCTCTGTTAAGCGTTGGTTAAATGTCTGCCTTTCACCTAGGTCAAGATACTGGGATCCTGAGATCAAGTCCCACATCAGGCTCAGCAGGGAGTCTGCTTCTCCCTCTGCCCCTCCCTGGCTCATGCTCGTCTCTCTCTCTCAAGTAAAATCTTAAAAAAAAAAAAATAAAATCCATAGATCCTAACTAACCAATAGCCTACTTGCAACCAGGCACAGTTCCCAAAAAAGGGAAGATTCCATAGTCACCATACCTCCTCGTTCTCTCCCTTTAAAGATTTCTTCTAAGCAATGTCTTAGATACATTTCACAATATTTAATATGTTGGGTTTTCATTTTCATTCAATTAAAAATATTTTCTAGTTTTTCTTGTGGCTGTTGTTTCTTCATGGTAATTTTTTAAAAAAAGATTAAAAAAATTATTTGACAGAGAGAAGGAAAGTGCACAAGCAGGTGGTAGGCAGAGGCAGAGGGAGAAGCAGACTCCCAATCTGGGCCAGGGAGCTGGGAGCCCAATCCCTGGGATCATGACCTGAGCTGAAGGCAGGCACTGAACTAACTGAGCCACCCAGGTGCCTCAAAGATTCTTTAAAAATGTATTTTAGAGAGTGGGAGTGGGGGGGAGGGGCAGAGGGAGGAGGAGACAAGCTCAAGCCGACTCTGAACTGGACTCTGAACTGAGCGCAGAGCCCAACAGAGGGCTCTCTTTAAGGAGCCTAGGACCACGACGTGAGCTAAAATTAAGAGTTGGATGCTCAACGGACTGAGCCGCTCAGGCACCCCATCTCTGCACTTTAAAAACAGCCCCACCTACTGCCTCATTGCAGACAGCCTCTATGCTGTCCTGCATGCTGCTCCCTTGCAATGCATTCAGTAAACATCTCCTTTGTTCTGCCTTTGGTAAATCCTTTTACCACCAAAGCCACCAGCATCCACCACATTTGAGGGACCCTCATCCCATTGAGATGCCCCATTTAAGCAACCACAACTAGGGTGCAGCTAGGCAACTAGCTGGGCTGTGGTGGGACGAGGAATGGAGAAACCATTTTAGCAGGATTGGCTCTGCACATGCAAAAGCCCTGGAGCAACTAAGAGCTCTAGAATGTTCTGGAAAATGAGCAAGATAGGACAGGGCTGAAAACAAAGCAAGAGAAGGAAGGCGAGCTATTAGATTGTGTGATTTTTGAACCTTGAAAGCAAGATAACAATGTAATTCTAAGGCTGGTGGGAAGCCATTGTGAGTTGGAGTGGCCCACAGATTAGTTTAGAAGAAAGCTAGTTGCATAGTGAGGATAGAGGGCAAACTTGAGGGAATGGAGATAAGATTAAGGATTAGTAGTAGGGTTTAGAAATGAATGATGGCAATCTAGACTCTTGGTTTCAGAGTGGAATGCGTGATGCTGTTGGGATAGATAGAAAGTGGAATGGATTATTTGGAGACTCATTCATTTCTTCATCTGGAATTCTGGGCACTTGATGTGGCTAGTGATGTTCCAGTGACTGGGTATAATGTTTTAATAAGAAAAAGCCACTCTTGTGCTTTTGAACATTATCTTCTAGTGGAAGAAAAAGAAGGTAAGTAAGCAAAGAACTAAATACATAATTATAAATTTTGAAGAAGACTGCATAGGAGGAATAACAACGCTTAGACAATAAGAGGAGACTGACTAGCTTTATTGGATGTGGGGCTCACAGTAAAGGTGACTTGAGATTTAAAGAGACCAAAAATAACAGAATTATCCACATGAAGCAGGGGTTGGGATTGGGGGGCAGATTTCAGCAGCTGGGATATTTTCTCTGGAGAAAGGACTGAATGATTTGATAGGATTTGGGTGTTGAGGGGGGGCATGATTTGGATTAGTATGAATTTCAACCTGTTTCTGCTATATGGTAGAGTAGAGGATCCCATCAAGGAATAGTTATAGGTTTCTCTTTCTTTCTTTTCTTTCTTCCTTCCTTCCTTTCTTTTCTTTTTCTTTTCTTTCCTTTCCTTTTCTTTTCTTTTCTTTTCTTTTCTTTTCTTTTCTTTTCTTTTCTTTTCTTTTCTTTTCTTTTCTTTTCTTTCTTTCTTTTTGTTTTAGGTTTCTAGTGATTGTTGCTGTCTCTTGGGAATGGGGAGAGAGTGAGCCTATACTTAAAATTTTCAATTGCTGTTGTGAACTGAGGGAAAGGAATCAAGGATTCTCTTAGGTTTTGATTCCAGCCCATAGGAGGCCGGAAGCCCTTGTCAAATGGTTAATCTTGTTTCAATTAATTGTACCTGTGGGGTGGGGCAAAGGGTGGGATACCGCTAATCCTTTCTGCCTGCTTTGAATAACCAGGGAACAGGTATCCCTTACTGAGGGTGTGAATGTTTGAAGTAAAACAGGTTTTTTTGGGAAGAGATAAGTTCAGTTTTTAAGTTTCATCAGAGGAGTCTGAATTTTTTAGAAATATTTTATTTATTCATGAGAGACACAGAGACACGGGCAGAGGGAGGAGCAGGCTCCACGCAGGGAGCCGGATGTGGGACTAGATCCTGGGGCTCCAGGATCACGACCTGGCCTGAAGGTGGGCTCTCAACCGCTGAGCTACCCAGGCATCCTCATCTATGAAAATTTTAGATGGCAGTAGTTGAAAAGCAGTAGGATATGGGTGTTAAGTGTTAAGTTTGAGATCCCTAAATGAAGATTTGGGTGTTACCAGCATAGAGATGAAAATAAGGTCAAGAAGGGATGTGTAGATTACAGAAGGCACAGAGTAAGGCAAGAAATGGGCCAAGACTGATCCCGGAGGACGTTTAGCAATGGAAGTGCCTGCCAAGATGAAAGAGAATAGCCAGAGCAGTAAGATATGGTCACAAAAGCCCAGGGAAGAGAAAAAGGGGTAGTGATCGAATTTTTCTGAGGGACCAACTTAATAAAAGACAGAAGTGCATTTACTGGATTCTCATTCACTCTCAAATCCTTGGCCATCTTGGCACAGTAGTGAAGGGGTAGTGGGGTGGAAGCCAGTTAGGGGTATATTAAGGGAGGTGAGGAAATGGGGACACTGTGAAGGTCGACTACTCTTTTGCGATGTTTGGTGGTAAAGAGAGAGTTAGCATTAACCAGAGGGATAAGTGGGACGCAAGGCATAAATTTGTTTCAGGATGGGAGATACTATGTTTATGTTATGTTTAAATGTTAAAGATATGAGTACAGTGAAGTAGAAGTTGATGGTGTTCCCCCAAACTGGGTTCACCTTATGGTGGGTTTTGAGTCAAAAGACACAATTTAGCCAAAGAAGAGGAAAAGGAAGGTTTTTATTTGCAACAGATAAAGAACTCTGGGGATATTTCTCAAAGCCATGTCTCCTCTAACAGCAAAACTGGGGAACTTTTAAGCCAAGGGTGCATATAGTCATGAAGGGGCTTGTGCAATGGGGAATTCAGCATGAAATTGAGGGAAAAGTCATTTTAAGGTGACAGAGTCTAGATCTTAGTTGATGGGAAGTCACCAGGCCAGCAAGGGTCAACATCTGTCAGTTCTCTGGCCCCAGTTTGTCTGGTGTTTGAGTGGTCAGAAGGCTTTAAATTCTGCAAAGATAACTCAAGAATGTGCTTTGGGCAAGTAGTCCTGGTCAGGCATAGATCACAAGGTGGCCTGGGGCCTAAAATGACTTCTTTTCTTTCTTTTTTTTTAAATATTTTATTTATTCATGAGAGACACAGAGAGAGAGAGGCAGAGACATAGGCAGAGGGAGAAGTGGGCTCCTGACAGGGAGCCCAAAGTGGGACTTGATCCCTAGACCCAGGATCACACCCTGAGCCAAAGGCAGACACTCAATCGCTGAGCCTCCCAGAGATCCCTCAAATGACTTCTCTTATGTCAAGAAAGCTATGTCTTTTTCTGGGGACCTCTAATTCTTTTTGCTTACAGTGGTGTTGAGAAAGAAGAACCAAGGAATAACAATAGAGAACGCCTTCTGAGAAACGATATGAAGGGATTAGACCAGTGGTTCTTTTTTAAAGATTTTATTTATTCATGAGAGACAGAGAGAGAGAGGCAGAGATACAGGCAGAGGGAGAAGCAGGCTCCATGCAGGGAGCCCGACGTGGGACTCAATCCCAGGTCTCCAGGATCACACCCAGAACTGCAGACGGCACTAAACCGCTGCGCCACCAGGCCACCCTAGTCCAGTGGTTCTTAATGGGGGCAATATCTTGGCAACATCTGGAGAGTTTTAACTTTGCAACTAGAGAGGATACTACTGACATCTACTGGGTAAAGTCCAAAGATGCTGCAAAGCATATGGGTGCCCTCGTAACAAACACAAGTATCTAATCCCAAATGTCAGTAGTGCCAAGGATGGAAACACTGGGACGGCAAAGTAAGAAGAGACACTGGCTTCAGAAGAGAAGGAAGAGGGGCACCTGGCTGGCTCAGTGGGAAAGGCATTTGACTTTTGATCTCAGGGTTGAGTTTGAGCTCCACATTGGTTGTAGAGATTACTTAAAAATAATCTTTAAAAAAAATAATCTTTTTTTATTTCGTTTTATTTTTTTAAAAAAATTTTACTTACTTATTCATGAGACACAAAGAGAGAGAAGCAGACACAGGCCAAGATGCAGGGACTCTGATGTGGGACTTGATCCCGGGACTCCAGGATCACGTCCTGAGCCAAAGGCAGACACTCAACCACTGAGCCCCCGGCATCCCTTTCTTTTTTAAAAGATTTTATTTATTTGACAGCACAAGCAGGGAGAGCAGCAGGCAGAGGGAGAGGGAGAAGCAGCAGGCTTCCCGCAGAGCAGAGAGCTTGATGTAGGGCTTGATCTGATCCCAGGACCCTGGGATCATGAACTGAAGGCAGATGCTTAACTGACTGAGCCAGGTGCCCCCAAAAATAAAACCATGAAAAAAAGGAGGTACTTCCTTGCTTGCATAGAAAGAAGAAAGAAACCAGGATGGTATCTGATTACATTTGAACTAGTGGCAAATCTTCTCATTGTTACTATTTCTTTGTGAAATAAGATATAAGACCATTTGTTGAAGAATGAAAGTTGAGATCATAAGTCCTGGAGAAATTGTGAAAAGTTAGCTTTGGATAACTAAGGAGTTAAATTGCTTGTGGGGCTTTTTCTTTAGTGTCAAAGGCCTGTTGAGAGTAGATGGCCTCAAAATTTTTTAGTGCTTCCCATATAACTGGTTAGGTAAGAATCACCCAAGTGGGATAGACAGATGGCTGGAATTATCCAGGGCAGATGCTAGAGTAAGACAGAGAAAGAGGAATTTGAGGTCTGGGAAAATATATTATTGAAATAATGGGCCATGACATTTTATATGTAGTGCCAAGGAAATGGGGAATATAAATAGCAAAATAATGGGAGGATGAACAGCTTGGATGATTCTTTGAGGGAAGAGAGCAGGTGCAGGACAGATTAAAAAGTGAACTAGGTAAAAGTATAGCTACTGTGCTCAGAGCGGGATGTCTGACTTTTTGCCCCTGAAGCGGGCAAGAGTTTCAGGTGATAAATTCAAGGTATGTGAGATGTAAAAGCCATGGATGTTTGATAGTTTATGCCCAAGAACATAGAATCATCTTGAATCAAGGCAGAGTCCGTAGGAGTCGGGTGCTAATGACATTAATGAGTTAGGTCTATATATTGGAGCCCTTGCAGATGAGAAACCAGGGCAGTGCCTCAGTGGAGATGGGGTTTTTTTAAAAAAAAGACTTTATTTTTTTTTAAATTTTTATTTATTTATGATAGTCACAGAGAGAGAGAGAGGCGCAGAGACAGGCAGAGGGAGAAGCAGGCTCCATGCACCAGGAGCCCAACGTGGGATTCAATCCCGGGTCTCCAGGATCGTGCCCTGGGCCAAAGGCAGGCGCCAAACCGCTGCGCCACCCAGGGATCCCTAAAAAAAAGACTTTAAAAGAATTATTTGACAGAGAGAGAGCACAAGCACTGGGAAGCAGCAGGCAGAGAGAGAGGGAGAAGCAGGCTCCCCACTGAGCATGGAGCCTGATGTGGGGCTTGATCCTAGGACCCTGGGATCATGACCTGAGATGAAGGCAGATAGATACTTAACCAACTGAACCACCCAGGCACCCCTGGAGTTGGGACTTTTGATAAATGATGGGCAGTACAGCTTGATAATATGGTGGATTTACATTAGGGATAAGGAAGATCAAGAATACCTATCCGATTGCTTTGAGATTGCTTTGAGGTTGTTCATGGCGAGAAAAACAAAGACCCAGGATGGGCTATGGTGGAATTGTCCTCAGTGCGAAGGGGAAACAGAAAGCTTGAAAATTCTCCTGTTAATGTTTGTTTCAGAACCCTGCCTGTAGTGGACCGTAGAAGCAAGAAGAGCATCCTGGGCTCATTACTCAGAGACTTGCAAAATGGCAGGCAAACATCCCTCTGCTATATTTGGTAAGTTCCAGGAATCCCTGGGTGGCTCAGTGGTTTAGCGCCTGCCTTTGGCCCAGGGTGTGATCCTGGAGACCCAGGATTGAGTCCCACATCAGGCTCCCTGCATGGAGCCTGCTTCTCCCTCTGCCTGTGTCTCTGCCCCACCCCCACCCCTGTGTCTCTCATGAATAAATAAATAAAATCTTTATTTATATTTGGTAAGTTCCTAGGGTAGATGCACTTTACTAGAATTAAATGGCCTTTCCACCTTAGAGTGGGCACCAAAGAAGAGAGCCAAGTAACCACTGAGGAGGACTGGAAAGGAGGCCAAGATGAGGGGAGATGGTATGGACCTCTACAAACCCTTGGAGCCCTAGAATCTGTTCACATATGATTCATTAACCTTTAGGATTTTGGAGGAAAGGCATATATGCATGGTGGAGAAAGGAAAGAATATTTAGGGGTGGCATTTCATTATCCTATCCATTTGTTTTATAAAGTTGGAAAAGATAAAAAAAGATAAAACCTTTCTGAGTTTTAATTTCCTTACCTAAGAAAATGGAGACTAAATCCATTCCTCATGGGTATTAAGGCACTGTATTTTCTGGCTCTGGGGAGGAGGGTAGGGCATGTTGATCTGGGTAATATGCTTTGTGCATATATATATATGGCTGATTCAATTGTTGTGGGGAAACAGACTTGTGGGGAAACAGACTTGTGGCTGTTACAATATTGGATTTACCTGGACTCTCAAGTCACCTTGTCTATCTCTGCCTATTCTAGACCCTGCTGGCGCCCATGAGAGGATCACAAAGGTGGAAATCATCCACTCTGCATTACAGGTGAATTGTCTCCTAAAATACATTTCTGTCCTGGAGTGAATGCGTTTCCTGCCAACACTCAGGAGCGTTAACCTTAAAAATAAGACTTGTCAGTGATTTTACTGGCAGAAATGGGTTTATTTGGGAATAGTAGAGAATTGCAATTTGGGACAAGCATGCTACAGTGAAACTATAGGCAAGTATGGAGAATAAAGGAGAGGAACCTTTTTTATAGAGGAAAGGAGGGAGTTGGAAGGTTGTTATAAAACATCTTTTGAATAAATTGGGAGTTCAATGTATAGTGGCTTTCCATTGGCTGGCTTGTGGCAGTCTCCCATTCCCTGGGCTGTTGCCTAAGGAGGAGAAAACCCTTTGTAAAGTAGTAGCTAAAGTAGGAAGGATTTGCAAATCTGTCTCTTCCTTTTGGATCTGTAATGACCTCTGGTGGAAGTGGATGAGAGCTCCCCTTGCTGGCCTACTGGCTCCATTTCAGTAAGGTTTCCCTTCATTTAAATTTTCACAGGATCCTTCTCCAACTCCCTGAGAGCTGGAGGGTATTATGCTGAGTGAAATAAGTCAATCGGAGAAGGACAAACATTATATGGTCTCATTCATTTGGGGAATATAAAAAATAGTGACAGGGAGTAAAGGGGAAAGGAGAAAAAATTAGTGAGAAATATCAGAAAGGGAGACAGAACATGAGAGACTCCTAACCCTGGGAAACAATCTAGGGGTGGTGGAAGGGGAGGGGGGCGGGGGGTGGGGGTGACTGGTTATGGGCACTGAGGGGGGCACTTGATGGGATGAGCACTGGGTGTTATGCTATATGTTAGCAAATTGAACTCCAATAAAAAAAATAATTTTCACAGGAGCATTACAACCCATCCTTCATCTTGAGACCTGATGGTGGTTCAGGGACTTCCAACAAAATTACTCCACTATTCACAAATATTTTCAGGCATCTTTTCTACTTAATGATGTTAGGGAAAATACATGGTCATTCTGTGGAGAAAATGTATTTAGCAAGTACTTTCCTTGAAAAGTGTTCAGATGTATGTTAGATCCTAGAGATAGGAAAAGTAAGACTGTAAAAACTATCAGGCTGGAAATGGAGAGATACATCTCATTTGTTAGAGATTCTTTTTTTTTTAAGATTATTTATTTATTTATTCATGAGAGACAGAGAGAGAGAGAGGCAGAGGGAAGCAGGCTCCATGCAGGGAGCCCAACGTGGGACTCGATCCTGGGTCTCCAGGATCACACTCTGGGGTTGAAGGCAGCGCTAAACCGCTGAGCCACCAGGACTGCCCTAGAGATTCTTTAAATTCTTTTTTTTTAATAATAAGTTTATTTTTTATTGGTGTTCAATTTGCCAACATACAGAATAACACCCAGTGCTCATCCCGTCAAGTGCCCCCCTCAGTGCCCGTCACCCATTCACCCCCACCCCCCGCCCTCCTCCCCTTCCACCACCCCTAGTTCGTTTCCCAGAGTTAGGAGTCTTTATGTTCTGTCTCCCTTTCTGATATTTCCTACCCACTTCTTCTCCCTTCCCTTCTATTCCCTTTCACTATTATTTATATTCCCCAAATGAATGAGAACATATCTTTAAATTCTTGACTGAATGAGATCCTTAAGGAGTGAGAGGCAAGAGAACCGAGTCCTAGGGTCTTGGAATTACTAAGTCTTTCATCCCCAGTGAGGTCACCATGACTTTTCCCAAAAATGTTGGTGGTTGGTTGCTGGTTGAGACAGAATGTGTTGATATTTTAGAACTCAATGACCTTTGAGGACGTGGCCATAGACTTCACTCTGGAGGAATGGGCGTTGTTGAATTCACATCAGAGAAAACTGTACAGAGATGTGATGCTGGAGAACTATAGAAACTTCGCATCTCTGGGTAAGGCTGACACGATCCCTTTATTTATTGAGTTTGGGCATGAATTTCTGGGGTAAATTAACCCCAATTACCTTGTGGCTAATATGAATATTCCTGTTGGTTTCCTGTAGGTTTTTATAGATTTTTACATTTATGAAAAATAGCTTGTGTTAAGATAAAATCTGCCTACCATAGTTTAGGCATTTAGAGAATACAAAGCAATGTGTAATGTATGTGTGTCTGGTTTTGTTTTTTTGTTTTCCTAGTATATTCAGAGTTGTGCTGCCATCACCACTATCTTAATTCCAGAATGTTCTCATTGCACTACCTGCAGGGCATTTTATTCCTCCTGGGTCTCTAGACCCTGGCAACAACTTAGCTACTTTCCATTTCTATAGACTTGCCTGTTCTGAATATTCATATAAATAGAATCATACCACATGTGGTCTTTTGTGACTGATTTCTTTCACCTAGCATAATGTTTTCTAGGTTCATTCATGTTGTAACATTTATCAGTACTTAATTCTTATTTATTTGCTGAATAATCTGTTGTGTGGACATACCATTTTGTTTATTTTTTCATTGGCTATGGACATTTCGATTTTTGGTGCTTGTTACTATGAATAGTGCTGCTACAAGCATTCATACAAGTTTTTATGTGGAGATAGGTTTTCATTTATCTTGTATATATGCCTGAAAGTGGAATTGCTGGGCCATTTTGTCACTCTATGCTTAATATTTTGAGAAACTGCCAAACAGTTTTCCAAACTGGCTTTATTATTTTACATTCTCTCCAGCAATGTATAAATGTTCCAAAATCTCCACATTCTTCCCAACACTTAATACTATCTTTTTGCTTTATAGCTATTCTGTTTGTAAAATGGTATCATCGTGGTTTTGATTTCCTTACTAATGACATTGAGCAACTTTTCATGTACTTATTGGGCATTTGTATATCTTCTTTGGAGAAATATCCTTTGCTCATTTGGGGTGCCTGGATGGCTCAGTCGGTTAAGTATCCAACCCCTGATTTTGACTCAGGACTCTATCTCAAGGGAATTTTTGCTCACTGGGGAGTCTGCTTGAGATTCTTTCCCTCTCCTTCTGCCCCTTTCCCCACTTATACATGTTCTATCTCTCTAAAACAAATCTTTAAAAAAATTCTTTGTTCATTTAAGAATTGGATTGTCATTTTTTTCTTTTGAGTTGTGAATGTTCTTTATAATTTCAGGATACAGATGCCTTATCAGATTGCAATTTGCAATATTTGCAAATATTTTCTTTCATTTTATGTTGCCTTTTCACTTTATTGGTAGTTTCATTTGTGGTATAAAAGTTTGATTTTAATAAATAACATCAATTTTCTGGATTCTCGATTCTATTGCAGTGGTTTATATTTTTTTATTAAAGATTGTATTTATTGGGGATTCCTGGGTGGCTCAGTGGTTTAGTGCCTGCCTTCCACCCAGGGTGTGATCCTGGAGACTGGGGATCGAGTCCCATGTCGGGCTCCCTGCATGGAGCCTGCTTCTCCCTCTGCCTGTGTCTGTGCCTCTCTCTCTGTGTCTTTCATGAATAAATAAATAAAATATAAAAAAAAAATAAAGATTGTATTTATTATTTATTTGAGAGAGTGACCAAGAGAGAGTGAGCCTGCACAAGCAGAGAGATGGAGAAGGAGAAGCAGGCTCCCCACTGAGTGGACAGCTGGATGAGGGGCTCAATCCCAAGACCCTGAGATCATGACCTGAGCAGATGCTTAACTGACTGAGCCACCCAGGTGCCCCTCAGTGTTTTATATTTCCATCCTTATACCATTACCATGCTGTAGATTATTGTAGCTTTGTAGTAACATTTGAATTGATTAAGTGTGAGTTTCTAACTTTTTTCTCTTTTCTAAGATGGTTTCGGTTATTTTGGATCTCTTGAATTTTCTTTTTTTTTTTTTTAAATTTTTTATTTATTTATGATAGGCACACAGTGAGAGAGAGAGAGAGAGAGGCAGAGACACAGGCAGAGGGAGAAGCAGGCTCCATGCACCGGAAGCCCGATGTGGGATTCGATCCTAGGTCTCCAGGATCGCACCCTGGGCCAAAGGCAGGCGCCAAACCGCTGCGCCACCCAGGGATCCCGGATCTCTTGAATTTTCGTATGAATTTTAGGCTAAGCTTGTCAATTTCTGCAATGAATCCAGGTTGGATTTTGATAAAAGCCACATTGAATCTGCAGATCAATCTGGGGAGTGTTGCCAATTTAGCAATATTAATTATTCCAATATATATAAACATGGGATGTCCTTTCATTCATAGAGGTCTTTATTTTTGTTAATATATTTTTAACTAATTAAAATTTTAAAGTATAATTAACACAGTATTCTATTAGTCTCGGGTGTACAATAGAATGATTCAACAGTATATACATTTAGTGCTCATCAAAATAAATGTACACTTACTCTCCTTCCCTTTTTTCACCCTTCCCCTTCCCCTCTGGTAACCATCTGTTTGTTCTCTATAGTTAAGAATTTGTTTTTTGGTTTGTCTTTTCTTTTTTTTTGTTTCTTAAATTCCACATAAGGGTGAAATCATAGTATTTTTCCTCTTACTTCACTTAGCATTATATTCTCTAGATCTATGTTTTGCAAATGGCAAGATTTCATCATTTTTAAGATTTTATTTATTTATTCATGAGAGACGCTCAGAGAGAGAGAGAGAGAGAGAGAGAGAGAGAGAGAGGCGGAGACACAGGCAGAGGGAGAAGCAGGCTCCATGCAGAAGCCCAATGTGGGACTCAATCCCAGGACTCCAGGATCACCCCCTGAGCCAAAGGCAGACACTCAACCACTGAGCCACGCAGGCATCCCAAGATTTCATTATTTTTTATGGCTAAGTGAAATTCCATAGTATGTATGTACCACATTATATTTATACATTCATGTGTGACACTTGGTTGTGTCCATATTATTCTATTGTAAAAAGGCTGCAATCAACAGAGGTGCAGATGTCTTTTTGAAGTAGTGTTTTCATTTTCTTTGGGTAAATGCCCAGTAGTGGAATTACTGGATCATATGGTAATCCTAATTTAAGTTTTTTGAGGAACCTCCATATTGTTTTCCACAATGGCTACACCAGTTTATGTTCGCACCAACAGTGCAAGAGGATTCCTTTTTCTCCACATGCTTACCAATACTTATTATTTCTGTGTTTCTGATTTTAACCATCCTGACAGATATGAGGGAATAGCTCATTGTGGTTTTGAATTGCATTTCCCTAATGATAAGTAACGTTGAGCATCTTTTTGTGTGTCTGTTGGATATCTGTCTTAGGAAAAATGTCTATTCATGTCCTCTGCCCATATTTTTTATTTGGAATATCCTTTTTTGGTGTTTTATTAAGTTTTATATATTTTAGATATTAACCCCTTCCTGGATACATTATTTGCAAATATCTTCTCCCATTTAGTAAGTTATCTTTTTGTTGATTGTTTCCTTTACTGTGCAAAAGCCTTTTATTTTGTTGTAGTACCAGTAGTTTATTTTTTAAGATTGATTTATTTGAAAGAGAGAGAGAGCAGAGAGAGCAAGCACACATGAGCAGGTGTGAGGGGCAGAGGGAGTGGGACAAGCAGACTCCTAGCAGAGCAGGGAGCCCCATTCGGGGTTTGAGCCCAGGACCCCGAGATCATGACCTGAGCAGAAGGCTGACATTTAATTGGACTGAGCCACCCAGGGGCCCTGTACCAATAGTTTAGTGTTTTTGTTTCCCTTGCCAGAGGACTTGTATTTAGAGAAATGTTTCTACGGTTAATGTTGAGGAATCATTACTGCCTGTGTTTTCTTCAAGGAATTTAATGGTTTCAGGTTTCATATTTAGGTCTTTTTTTATTTAAAAATTTTATTTATTTATTCATGAGAGACACACAGAGAGAGGCAGAAACATATAGGCAGAGGGAGAAGCAGGCTCCATGCAGGAGTCCCCATGTGGGACTCGATCCCAGGACTCCAGGATCACACCCTGAGCCAAAGGCAGACAGTCATCCACTGAGCCACCCAGGCATCCCTCACATTTAGGTCTTTAATCCTTTTGAGTTTATTTTTGTATATGGTATAAGAAAGTGATGCAGTTTCATCCTTTTGCATGTTGCTGTCCAGTTTTGCCAATACTGTTTATTGAAGAGATTCTTTTTCCCATTGTATATTCTTGCCTCCTTTGTTGTAAATTGATCATAAAAGCATGGGTTGATTTTCTGGACTCTATTCTATTCCAATGATCTATGTCTATTTTTTGCCAGTACCATACTATTTTGATTACCACAGCTTTGTAGTATATCTTGAAATCTGGGATTATGATGCCTCTAGCTTTGTTCTTGGTCTTCAAAATTGTTTTAGCTAGGGCAGCCCGGGTGACTCAGTGATTTAGTACTGCCTTCAGCCCATAAATAAGAAAATCTTTTAAAAAATTGTTTAGGTATTTGGGGTCTTTTGTGGCTCCATAAAAATTCAGGATTATTCTAAACCTGTTGAAAATTAGTATTTTGATAGAGATTACATTAAATCTGTAGATTGCTTTGGGTGGTATGGCATTTTAACAATATTGGTTCTTTCAATCCATAAGCATGGAATATCTTTTCATTTGTGTGTCTTAAATTTCTTTCATCAATGTTTTATAGTTTTCAGAGTACAGATCTTTGACCAGTTTAGTTAAGTTTATTACTAGGTTTTTTTTTTTTTTTTTGGTGTAAGTGTAAAGGGGATTGTTTTCTTCTGTTCACTATTAATGCACAATAAGGCAACAGATTTCTGTATATTTTTTGCACCTGCAACATTACTGAATTCACTTATCAGTTCTAAGTTTTTTGGTGGGTTTTCTATACATAGGATTATGTCATTTGCAAATAGTGACAGTTTTATGTCTTTTGTCCTAATTTGGATGACCTTTATTTCTTTTTCTTGTCTGATTGTCGGGGCTAGGACATCATGTAATATGTTGAATAAAAGTAGTGAGAATGGATATCCTTGTTCCTTAGAGGAAAAACTCTTAGTCTTTCACCACTGAGTATGATGTTAGTTGTGGGTTTTTCATTTATGACTTTTATTACATTGAGGTATGTTCTCTTAACCGACTTTGTTGAAGGTTTTTTTTTTTTTTATCACGAGTGGATGTCATACTTTGTCAAATACTTTTTCTGCATCTATTGGAATGATCATATGTTTTTTTACCTTTTCTCTTGTTTATGTGATGTATCACATTGCTAAAATATTAAACTACCCTTGTATCCATGGAATAAATCCCATTTGATTGTGGTGAATGATTTTTTTTTTAATGTATGTCGTTGGGTACAATTTGTTAATATTTTATTGAGGGTTTTGCATCTATGTTTATCAGATACTGACCTGTGGGTATTTTTCTTTGGTAGTGTTTGTCTATCTAGTTTTGGTAACAGGGTAATGCTGGCCTTGTGGAATGAATTTGGAAATTTTCCTTCCTCTTTTTGGGAATAGTTAGAGATGAATAGGTATTAACTCTAAATGTTTGGGAGAATTCACCTGTGAAGGCATCTGGTTCTGGACTTTTTTTTTTTAATTGATTCAATCTCATTGTCAGTAATTGTTCAAAAACTCTATTTCTTCCTGATTCAGTTTTGGGAGGTTATATGTTTCTAGGAATTTCTATTTCTTCTAGGAATATCTATTTCTTCTAGGTTATCCAATTTGTTGGCACATAACTTTATAATATTTGCTTATAATCCTTTGTATTTCTGTGGTGTTGGTTGCTATTTCTCTTCATTTATGATTTTGAGTCTTCTCTCTTTTGAGTGTGGCTAAAGGTATATTGTTTGGTTGATCTTGTCAAAGAACACTGGTTTCACTAATCTGTTCTATTATTATTATTTTTTGGATGTGCTGCTGCTTTATTACTGCATTTTCTTGAACATTTGCAACATGCCACCAAGGTTACTTAAATTCAGCTATCCCGCCCCCCCCCCCTCCCCCGCTGGTCTTCCTTCTTATTTGCATGGAGGCTCAGAGGTGAAGGATTTTACTCAAAGGAACAGAAAGGTACAAAAGCAGCAGCAAAGGCTTAAATAAAGAGGTCAGGGAGGAGTTGAGGTTGAAAGCCTCTACCTCTCTGGCCCTTGGTTCTCATCCTTCAGCTCAAGAAAGGCAGACTTCGTAGAGTGGCTGGGGGAACACATGCCTTTTATTGGTCTAAGGAGCATAACTAGTTCATAGGCTTGGGCAGAGCTCCCCTGTCTGTATGGCTCCCATCTCCCTCTCCTGGGAGTTTGTGACTCACCCCCAGGGAGAAAAGTGTTCTGGACAGGGGTGGCAGACAGAGCCAGGATAAAAAATACAGAACTGGGGTCTGAAAGGGTATCATGGTGAAGTAGAAAACACAAGGTTATGAGATCATCCAAATAAAAAGTCCACCCGGGCAGAAGAGAAGTTTCTCCACATGGGCCCCCCACCTGCCCTTGCCAGGAATGGGAGGGGGCAGGAAGCTTTGGCTGGAGATTTCCTACTGTGCCCTTCATGCCATCAGCATCTCCCGGATGTTGTCCTCAGCTTCCTTCACACTCCGCTCCAGGTAGGATTTTTTCTGTTATAGTTCTTTACTTTTTTCTTCTGCTATTTTCTGTTTCTCTAACAGCTGACTGTGAATTACCTCCTTGGACTGAAGAATAAACATTCTTCCTACACCTTCATACATATTAGTCTCATCTACCAAAGTCATAATCTCTGTATCTGTAAGATGTGCGTGCTTTTTTGTTCTGTTTAGCTGTTCAATCTGTATGTCTGCAAGCTTCACCTTCTGTTGAGTGTCAATAACTTTGGCTTGAAGTTCTGTGAAGGCCTTCTTCAACTCCAGATCCACGGGAGCCGCCATCTTGGTTCACTGTTCTATTATTTTTTAGTCTCAATTAAGTTTCTAATAATTTCCTTCCTTACACTGGCTTTGGGCTTTGTTCTTTTTGTGGATCCTTTAGGTGGAAGGTTAGTTTGAGATTTCTCATGATTCTTGGGGTACACCTGTATTGATATGATCTTCCCTCTTAAAAAAGCTTTTGCTGCATGCTAAAGATTTTGGACCATTGTGTTTTCATTTTCATTTGTCTCCATGTATTTTTAAACTTCCTCTTTGATTTCCTGGTTGACCCATTCATTGTTTAGTATTTTTTTTATGTTATTTAACCTCCATGTATTTGTATTCTTTCCAGAGTTTTTTTCCTGTGGATTATTTCTAGTTCTATACCTTGTGGTTGAAAAGGATGTATCATATGATTTCAGTCTTTTGTATTTTTTGAGACTTGTTTTGTGACCTACCATGTGATATCTTCTGTATAATGTTTTGTGTGCATTTGAAAGGAATGTGTATACTGGTGTTTTGGGATGGAATGTTCTGAGTATCCATTAAGTGCATTCCAGTACATCACTCAAATCCATATTTTCTTGTTGATTTTCTGTCTGGGTGATCTATCTATTGAGATAAGTGGGTTGTTAAAGTCCCCTACTAATATTGTATTACTATAGACTTCTTGCTTTTTTTAAAAAGTTTTATGTATTTGGGTGCTCCCAAGCTGAAATGCATAAATATTTACAATTATTTTTTAAAGATTTTATTTATTTGAGAGAGTGAAAGCACAAGCAGGGGATGGGGCAAAGGGAGAAGGAGCACCCCTTTATGAGCAGGGAGCCCGATGTGGGGCTCAATCCCAGGACCCTGGAATCACAACCCGAGCCAAAGGCAGACACTTAACTGATCGGGCCACCCTGGCACCCTGATTGTTATGTCTTCTTGTTGTATTGTTCCCTTTATGATGATGTAGTGTCCTTGTCTTGTTATGATCTTTGTTTTAAAGTCTATTTTGTTCCATGTAAATATTGTTACTTCAGCTTTCTTTTCACTTCCATTTGCCCTGTAAATGTTTTTCCAACCCTTTAATTTCAATATGCTTTTGTCTTTAAGTTTGCAATGACTGTCTTGTAGATAGCATATAGATGGGTCCCACTTTTATTCATTCAGTCACTCTGTCTTTTAGAGTATTTAATCCATTTACATTCATAGTAATTATTGATAGGTATGTACTCATTGCCATTTTGTTACATGTTTTATGGTTGCTTTTTTTTTTTTTTTTTTTGCTTTTGGTTGCTTTTGTAATTCTCTGTTCCTCTCTGATCTTACTCTTTTCCCTTGTGATTTTGTGGCATTTTTTAGTGATATGCTTGAATTCCTTTCTTTTTATTTTTGGGGTATCTTACAGGTTTTTGGCTTATGATTACCACTTTTAGGTTTGTACATAATATCCTATGCGTTAGTAGTCTATATTAGGTTGATGGTCCCTTAAGTTTATTTTTAAAAAGATTATATTTATTCATGAGAGATACAGAGAGATGTAGAGACATAGGCAGAGGCAGAAGCAGGCTCCCTGAGTTGAGCCTGATGTGGGTCTCAATCCTGGGACCCTGGGATCATGCCCTGAGCAAAAAGTACATACTCAACCACTGAGCTACCTAGGCATCCCTGGTCTCTCAAGTTTAACCTATTCTAAACATACTAATTTTTACCCCACCCCCATTTTATGTATATGATGTCATACTTTACATCCTTTCAGTTTGTGAATCCCTTGACTGATTAAGATTTTATTTATTTGAGAAAGAAAGAGGGCATGGGGGTAGGGGCAGAGGGAGAAGCAGATTCTTTGCTGAGCAGGAAGCCTGATGCAGGGCTCAATCCTAGGACCCTGAGATCATGAACTGATGCTTAACTGAATGAGCCACCCAGGTGCCCCCCCTTGATGGATTTTTATAGATATAATTAATTTTACTGCTTTTGTACTTTAACTTCCATTCTAGTTTTATAAGTGATTAATCTACTTTTATTATGTTTAAATGTACCTGTGAAATTTTTTCCTTTTATAATTTTCTTCTGATTATGGCCTTTTCTTTCCACTCAAAGGATTCCCTTTTACATTTCTTGTAAGGCTGGTGATAAGTTACATTAACTTTTCTTTTTCTGGGATACTCTTTAACTTAATCTGAATGACAGTCTTGCTGGGTAGAGTATTCTTGGTTGCAGATTTTTTTCCTTCCAGCACTTTGAATGTATCATACCACTCCCTCTTGGTATGCAAAGTTTCTGAAGAAAAATCCTCTGATAGTCATATAGTGTTTCCCTTGTATGTAACTGTTTTCTTTACTTTTTTAAAAAAAGATTTTATTTATTCATTCATGAGAGACAGAGAGAGAGAGAGAGAGAGAGAGAGTGGCAGAGACACAGGTAGAGAGAGAAGCAGGCTCCATGCCAGGAGCCCCACATGGGACTCGATCCCAATTCTCCAGGATCAGGCCCTGGGCTGAAGGTGGCGCTAAACCACTGGGCCACCTGGGTTGCCCCTGTTTTCTTTACTTTTGCTGCTTTTTGCCAGTTTAATAACTGTGTGTCTTGGTATGGAACTCTTAAGGTGATTTTGTTGGGGGTGACTTCTGGATCTGGATGTTTGTTTCCTTCCCCAGATTAGGGAAGTTTTCATCTATTATTTCTTTAAATAATAAAATTTCTGCCCCTTAGTCTCCCTTCTCCTTCTGAGACCCATGTAATGCCTGGGTGGCTCAGTCAGTTAAGTGCCTGCCTTTGGCTCAGGCCATAATCCCAGGGTCCTGGGATTGAGTCTCACATTGGGCTCCCTGCTCAGTGGGGAGTCTGCTTCTCTCCTTCCCACTCCCTCTGCTTGTGCTTTTTCTGTCAAATAAACAAAAATAAAATCCTTAAATAAAAAATATAATGAAAGTATTACGCTTGATGGTGTCATTGAGTTCCCTCAACCTATCCTCAATTTTTCTAAGATTTTATTTTAAAAAAATTTTTTTAAAGATTTTATTTATTTATTCATAGAGACACACACAGAGAGAGGCAGAGACACAGACAGAGGGAGAAGCAGGCTCCATGCAGGGAGCCCGATGTGGGACTTGATCCCGGGTCTCCAGGATCATACCCCGGGCTGCAGGTGGGGCTAAACTGCTGCGCCACCAGGGCTGCCCTAAGATTTTATTTTTAAGTAATCTCTACACCCAACACGGTTCAAATTCAACCCCAAATTCAGGAGTCTTTTGCTACACTGAGCCAGCCAGGTGCCCCTATTTATAACTTTAAATATTCTTTTTGCCATTCATTTTGGTTGCTTTCCACTACCCTGTCTTCCAGCTCCATGATCTATTCTGCTCTCTCTAGTCTATTGTTCCCTCTAGTATATTTTTAATTTCAGTTATTGAGTTCCTTATCTCTGATGGGTCGTTTTTATATTTTCTATCCATACAATTCTGTTAACAGTGTCTAAGTCTTTTTTTAAAGTATTTATTTATATAAGAGACAGAGAGATAGAGAGGCAGAGACCTAGGCAGAGGGAGAAGTGGGCTCTTCACAGGAGCACAAAGTGGGCCTCAATCCCAGAACCCGGGATCATGACCTGAGCCAAAGGCAGCCGCCCAACTGCTGAGCCACCCAGGCATCCCAACAGTGTCTAAGTCTTAAAATTCTTTTTAAAAATACTTTAAAAAGATTTTATATTAGAGAGAGAGAAAGAGTGTATGCATTTGAAAAAGAGAGCATGAGCAGAGGGAGGAGCAGAGGAGGGAGAGGGAGACAATCCCTAGCAGACTCCACAATAAGTGCAGAGCCTGATGCAGGGCTTGATCCCATAACCCTGAGACCATGAGCTAAGCTAAAACAAAGAGTCAGACACTTAACTGATTGAGCCACCCAGGACCCCTAAGTCTTAAACTTCTTTTTTTTTTTTTTTTTTTTTTTTTAGTCTTAAACTTCTTTTTTTTTTTTTTTTTAAATTTTTTAAATTTTTATTTATTTATGATAGTCACAGAGAGAGAGAGGCAGAGACACAGGCAGAGGGAGAAGCAGGCTCCATGCACCGGGAGCCCGATGTGGGATTCGATCCCGGGTCTCCAGGATCATGCCCTGGGCCAAAGGCAGGCGCCAAACCACTGCGCCACCCAGGGATCCCTAGTCTTAAACTTCTTATGTTAACTTTAACCCTAATCAGTTTTTGATGATATTGTCAATGGAATTGTTTTCTTGTTTTCGTTTTCATTATATTCATTGCTAGTATAAAGAAATACAAATGCTACATTGTATGTAATCTTTTCCCTTATTCTTTCAGATTTTCTATTTATAAACTTAAGACATCTGTGAGTAGAGATGGTTTTTCTTCTTTCCAAACTGGATAGCCTTTTTTTCCTGTGTAGCTGCCCTGGATAAAAATTCCAATGTAATGTTGAATATAGGTGGCCAGAATGGACATCTGTTGTCATTGTTCCTAATCCTAGGGGACAGGACAGTTTTCAGTCTTTGTCCATTAAGTCTATTTATAATAGATGATTTTAAATCTTTGTCTACTAACTCCAAAATATGGCCTTATAAGGGCTATTTTCTGTGGCTGCTTTTCTTTTTTTTTAATTTATTTTTTATTGGTGTTCAATTTACCAACATACAGAATAACCCCCAGTGCCCGTCACCCATTCACTCCCACCCCTCGCCCTCCTCCCCTTCCACCACCCCTAGTTCATTTCCCAGTTAGGAGTCTTTATGTTCTGTCTCCCTTTCTGATATTTCCCATACATTTCTTCTCCCTTCCCTTATATCCCCTTTCACTATTATTTATATTCCCCTAATGAATGAGAACATATAATGTTTGTCCTCCGATTGACTTACCTCACTCAGCATAATACCCTCCAGTTCCATCCACGTTGAAGCAATTGGTGGGTATTTGTCATTTCTAATGGCTGAGTAATATTCCATTGTATACATAAACCACATATTCTTTATCCACTCATCTTTCGATGGACACCGAGGCTCCTTCCACAGTTTGGCTATTGTGGCCATTGCTTCTATAAACGTTGGGGTGCAGGTGTCCTGGCGTTTCATTGTATCTGTATCTTTGGGGTAAATCCCCAACAGTGCAATTGCTGGGTCGTAGGGCAGGTCCATTTTTAACTCTTTGAGGAACCTCCACACAGTTGTCCAGAGTGGCTGCACCAGTTCACATTCCCACCAACAGTGTAAGAGGGTTCCCTTTTCTCTGCATCCTCTCCAACATTTGTGGTTTCCTGCCTTGTTAATTTTCCCCATTCTCACTGGTGTGAGGTGGGATCTCATTGTGGTTTTGATTTGTATTTCCCTGATGGCAAGTGATGCAGAGCATTTTCTCATGTGCTTGTTGGCCATGTCTCTGTCTTCCTCTGTGAGATTTCTCTTCATGTCTTTTGCCCATTTCATGATTGGATTGTTTGTTTCTTTGGTGTTGAGTTTAAGAAGTTCTTTATAGATCTTGGAAACTAGCCCTTTATCTGATATGTCATTTGCAAATATCTTCTCCCATTCTGTAGGTTGTCTTTTAGTTTTGTTGACTGTATCCTTTGCTGTGCAAAAGCTTCTTATCTTGATGAAGTCCCAATAGTTCATTTTTGCTTTTGTTTCTTTTACCTTCGTGGATGTATCTTGCAAGAAGTTACTGTGGCCGAGTTCAAAAAGGGTGTTGCCTGTATTCTCCTCTAGGATTTTGATGGAATCTTGTCTCACATTTAGATCTTTCATCCATTTTGAGTTTATCTTTGTGTATGGTGAAAGAGAGTGGTCTAGTTTCATTCTTCTGCATGTGGATGTCCAATTTTCCCAGCACCATTTATTGAAGAGACTTTCTTCCAATGGATAGTCTTTCCTCCTTTATCGAATATTAGTTGACCATAAAGTTCAGGGTCCACTTCTGGGTTCTCTATTCTGTTCCATTGATCTATGTGTCTGTTTTTGTGCCAGTACCACACTGTCTTGATGACCACAGCTTTGTAGTACAGTCTGAAATCTGGCATTGTGATGCCCCCAGATATGGTTTTCTTTTTTAAAATTCCCCTGGCTATTCCCCTGGGAATCTTTTCTGATTCCACACAAATCTTAAAATAATTTGTTCTAACTCTCTGAAGAAAGTCCATGGTATTTTGATAGGGATTGCATTAAATGTGTAAATTGCCCTGGGTAACATTGACATTTTCACAATATTAATTCTGCCAATCCATGAGCATGGAATATTTTTCAATCTCTTTGTGTCTTCCTCAATTTCTTTCAGAAGCGTTCTGTAGTTTTTAGGGCATAGATCCTTTACCTCTTTGGTTAGTTTTATTCCTAGGTATCTTATGCTTTTGGGTGCAATTGTAAATGGGATTGACTCCTTAATTTCTCTTTCTTCAGTCTCATTGTTAGTGTATAGAAATGCCACTGATTTCTGGGCATTGATTTTGTATCCTGTGTGGCTGCTTTTCTTACCCCTCCTCAACTCCCCCACCCCATGTGTGGTATACTTTCCTGTTTTTTTTGCATGTCTCAATTTATTCTTGAAAATTACATTTTAGAAATATATTTTACCTATCTAGTATCAGATGCCTTTGCCATCAAGGTTTATTGTTGCTGTTATCTTGCTGGTGCTTATTTGTTTAGTCACCTCCCTAGCTAGTCCCACAGATTCTGTATTCCCTACAATGTTTGGCCACAGAATTTTCTCCAAACTCTTAGAAGAAAGTGCTTATTTGGGTGCACTTGGGTGGGTCAGTCAGTTAAGCATCCTATTTTTTTTTAAGATTTTATTTATTTATTCATGAGAGACACACACAGAGAGGCAGAGAGACACAGGCAGAGGGAGAAGCAGGCTCATGTAGGGAGCCCACATGGGATTCGATCCTGGGACTCCAGGATCACGCCCTGGGCCAAGGGCAGGCGGTAAACTGCAGAGCCACCCAGGGATCCCCTAAGCATTCTACTCTTGATCTCAATTTAGGTTTTAGTCTTAGGGTTGTAAGTTCAAGGCCTTGTTGGGCTCCACACTGGGCATACAGCCTATTAAAAAAAGAAAATTTAAAAATTTAAAAATTTAAAAATGCTTATTTTAACTTTTAAGCATGGTTTCCTGGTCATTATAAGTTTGTAGTCCAAAAATGATTAGTAGCATTTTCTTAAATGCCTTGCCTTTGTCTCCTCATCTCTTGCCAAGTAGATCTATGTAAGAAGTCATGCCTTTAAGCTTCAAGCAACTCATAAGATAAGGTCATTTTTCACTTTTGGTTTGGGCAGGATCTAAGAGTCAATCGAAGCTAAGTAATTTGGGATTTACCCTCTTTCTTGGGCATGTGCATAGCTTTGCTCATGCACAGAATTCTGAACCCCAGGAACTGATTTGAGGTTTTCAAAGTCCCCAAGGTAAAGGCTTGGAGCTAGCAGCCTTTTTTTCTGCTAAGCTGAGCTCTGAGTAAAATCCAATAGCCACATCACCCTGAGGATATAGATTTTCTAGGGAGCTGCAAGCTTAGAAAAATAATGTTTATTTTTCATGATAGACAATGAATTTTAATGTAACAGAGTACAAAGGACTCACTGAGGTCCCTGTGTGGCTCAGTCAATTGTGTCTGCCTTTGGCTCGGGTCATGATCCCCAAGCCCTGCAATTGAGCCCTGCATTGGGCTCTCTGCTCAATGGGGAATTTGCTTTTCCCTCTCCCTCTGCTCTCTCTCTCTTGCTCACTCTCTTTCATATAAATAAATAAAATCTTACTTTATTTTTTTAAAAGATTTTTAAAAATTTATTTATTCATGGGAGACACACACACACAGAGAGGCAGAGACACAGGCAGAGGGAGAAGCAGGCTCCACACAGGGAGCCCGATGTGGAAATCGATTCCAGGACCCCAGGATCATGCCCTGGGCCAAAGGCAGGCATTAAACCACTGAGCCACCCAGGGTTCCCTCCACACTGATTAAAAAAACAAAAAAACAAAAAACCATTTTATTTATTTATAAGAGACACACATAGAGAGGCAGAGACCTAGGCAGAGGGAGAAGAAGGCTTCCCATGGGAAGCATGATATGGGACTCTATCCCAGGACTCCAGGATCATGACCTGAGCCAAAGCAGATGCTCAACCACTAAGCCACCCAGCCGCCCCTCCACACTGATTTTTAAAGACTATTAATATATTTCTCCCCTTTCCAACTACTTATCTATGCAAGACTGGATTTTCTTCATACATTCAAACAAAACAACATAGAAAACAGATTGAATGCAGAAGTGGATATGACAATCCAGTAGTCTTTAAGTCATGCATTAATGAGGTGTACAAAATGTGAAAAAACGATATCGCTCTTCTCACTAGCTTTTTAAAAATAAAGGTTTTTAAGAAAAATGTTAATTGTTCTGGGGCTGGTTCTTTTAACAGTGCTCAGGTCTCTGTTGGCTGCAAGGCTACTGGCTTTTGATTACCATGCCATAGAGCTGAGGAGAGAGCAAAAATAGAAATAATCTAAAGTTAAAATATCAAAGACCCTTTACCAAGGTTCAGTGATTTTTCTTGGATAATTTTCTTTTTTTTTTTTTTTTCTTGGATAATTTTCCATTTGTTCTATGGCTTTGGCTAATTTCTAGAGTTCTGAATCAATTGATCTTTTTGTTTTGACCATCATTTGTTGTTTTAGTGGGAGAGATGAGTTAAACAGGGTCCTTGTTCTATTATTCTGAAAGCTGATCTCTCAAGTGCTTTACTTTTGCTTTGTTAGAAATTTCCCAATCATTTTGCTGCTCCTGAGGCCACACTTGCCTGTGTTCAGAACCTCAAAGACAAAGTTGTTGCCAGTTTTAAGATTTTTTTTTTTGTTATACACTGCATGTTTCTCTCACATAACATTGTTCCTCATTATAGAAAAGCAGCTCAGTAAACCTACTCTGATTGCCCAGATGGAACAGGAAGATGAAACGAAAACAGAGACAAGAAATCACCAAGTTACCTGTTCATGTGAGCAGTGGGCGTATATGATTTTTTTTTTTTTTTACCACATCTGGTGGGGGTGAGGAAGAGGTACATTATGAAGTCAAACAGGGAACAGATATGCTTTAAATTTGAGGAGATACCAGAGACCATTTGGTGTGAGCTTATTCATGTACTTTGAGAATTCCCTAGTTCTCGGCTTTTAACCGATCATTTCATGCTTTCTTATACTCTGAAAGAAAGATCTCTCTTATGCTTTAATATTTACATTTAGGATCATTGTCTAATTCTTCCCATTTTGCATATATAGCTATAACCTTTGCCTGTTAACATAATTTTCAATCATGATAGAACCATTACTTAGTAAATTATGTAAAATACTAAAATATGTAAATATCAATTCTTTTGATTAAGAATGCATTTTTTTTGTACACTGTATTCGTAAATAGTACGGTCTATTTTTTAAGATTTTATTTATTTATTTATTCATGAGAGAGAGAGAGAGAGAGGCAGAGACACAGGCAGAGGGAGAAGCAGGCTCCATGCAGGGAGCCCGATGTGGGACTCAATCCTGGGGCACCAGGATCAGGCCCTGGGCTGAAGGTGGTGGTAAACTGCTGAGCCACCCGGGCTGCCCAGTAGCGTCTATTGGGTTTTTTTTTTTTTTAGTAGCGTCTATTTGAAGAGAAATCTACATGTGTCTCAGTTTTGTCTTCATCACACCATTTCACACTCGTAGTTGTTTCCTGTTTCAGATTGGGCTTGGGCTTTCCCTGCTTTTGTCAGTATTTTGTCACCATGTCTTTCCCCAACTTACTTTCCCCTCAATTTGTTCAGATGTGATGGTTCTCCTTAAAACCAAACAATCACAAGATAAACAAGATATTTTGGAGAAAGAAGCACTCAGTGATAAGAAGGTAAGAGTCACATGAGAATTTCTTGCTCTGTGTTAGAAGTCTAGACTTCCATGTAGTAGAAAAGGAACACATTGCCAATAAGGGGCAATTTGAAATACTAATTTTACCCATAGAAAACAGGAAATAAAAAAAAAAACAACAAAAAAACAGGAAATCTCTAAAATATTATGAACTTGAAGGAAACTCACACCCTAGCTCCAAAAATGGTTGCAGAAAATCCCCAATATAAATATTTTCATAATGGAAGTTAGATATTAAATATTGAAAACATTCACTCCAAAGCAATTATGTTAAACTCTAAAGAGACCCTGATGAGAGCCACCTGGCATAACATTTCATCTTATTCAAGAACTGTGTATGTTCACTAAGGAAATGTTAGGTAAGCTCTAATTCTAATAAAGTACTTGTTTAAACACGTCAGAATTTGAGGGGAGGGGGGGAAGATTCTCAATATAGTGAATGTAATAAATATTGTGATCATAACTCATTTTAACTAATAGGAACAAACTCATGGAAGCAGATCCATTGAACAGAATAAAATTCCCTTGAGCGTGAAATCTAGCATTACTCAGAATCAAAGAATTCATCCTGGAGAGACACCCCATCAATCTCTTCATCCTGGCAAAGTCCTCGGAGATTGTTCACAACTTAACCCACATGAGAGCATTCTTTCCAGAGAAAATGACTGTAAAAAAGATAAAAATACCTTCATCAGGGATTCTTCCTTAGTTATTCGTAAGAGACAACACACAAAAGAGAGATCCTATGAATGCACTGACTCTAAGAGAGTCTCAAATTCAATATTATACCTTAAGCATGAAAAAACTTGGATCAGAGAGAAATCTTTTCAATGTAGCCAGTGTGGTAAAGTATTACAGAACCGCTCATCCATTGCATTGCACATGAGAACCCACAGTGGAGAAAAACCTTTCAAATGTAACCAATGTGGGAAAGCCTACAGTTCAAGTTCTTACCTTACACGGCACAAAAGAATTCACACTGGGGAGAAGCCCTATGAATGCCATGATTGTGGAAAAACCTTCAGAGATAGTTCACTTCTCAAACAACATGAAGGAACCCATTCAAAGAACAAACCCTACAAATGTAATCAGTGCAGCAAGACCTTCAGTAGAAACTCTAGGCTTACCACGCATAAGGTAATACATACCAGAGAGAAGCCCTATGTCTGCGATGAT
The DNA here is from genome assembly GCF_053574225.1 of Canis aureus. NCBI lineage: Eukaryota > Metazoa > Chordata > Mammalia > Carnivora > Canidae > Canis > Canis aureus. The sequence continues at coordinate 52,766,056 of NC_135629.1, forward strand.
TGTGGGAAAACCTTCGGTATTCTTTCATACCTTACAAGACATAAGAGAATTCACTCGAGAGAGAAGTCCATTGAGTGTAGCCACTGTGGAAAAGCATTAAGTAGTCTGTCATCCCTGAAGGCACACCTGCGGATACATACTGGAGAGAAACCTTACAAATGTGATCAGTGTGGGAGGACTTTTAGAATGAGCTGTAATCTTAATGTGCACAAGAAAATGCATGCTGGAAAGAAACCATGTATGTGCAATGACTGTGGAAAAGCCTTCAGGGATCGCTCATGCCTTAAAGAACACATGAGAATTCACACTGGAGAGAAACCCTTTGAATGTAATCAGTGTGGGAAAGCCTTTAGAGTGAAATCTTTACTCAATTTGCACAAGAAAATTCACACGAGATCGAAACCATATCAGTGTAAGGAATGTGGAAAAGCCTTCAGTGGTCTCTTATCTTATAGGAGACATATGAAAAAGCACACCAGGGAAAAGAAACCCTTCAAATGTAGTGATTGTGGAAAAGCTTTTGCGAGGCATGTATCCCTTACAATACACATAAGAACTCACACTGGAGAGAAACCCTATGAGTGTGATCAATGTGGGAAAACCTTCAGTGTAATGTGTAATCTTACTGTGCACAAGAGAGTCCATACTGGTGAAAAGCCCTATCAATGCAATGTCTGTGGGCGTGCTTTCAGTAAGCTATTAACCCTTCGGCGGCATCATGAGAGCACTCATGGGGGACAAAAGTCTTAGTAATGTCCATGTGCAATAGTATTCGGTGAACTCTCAATCTTTAAGGTATACGAGCAAATGCTGACTGCAGAGAAACTGGATCTAAAGAATGGAAAATGCCTCTGAATAAAAGATCTGTGGGTGAACTCTAAGTTATGCAATGACTGTAATAAATCCTTTATCCCTTAAATATGTGACCACTCTCAATGCTGAGAGTAAAAACTTTTGTAGTGTCTTCAAGACTTGTTACTTGAGAAGAATTAACACAATGTTTTAAGTTGCCATGTGCACAGTGTTTGTGTGTGTGCGTGCACCTGTGCCTGCACACGAGTTGGGAGGGAAATTTTATTCACAAATGCTATCATTTACCGATATAACCCATGTCAGGTTGTTATAAATTTTTATATATAATTAAAAAATTAAATTGCTACTGGAGTACCAGGATGGAGGTGCGTTTAATATTTACCTTTTACTTTGTGTTTACAAATCATCCAAATCATGTCTCTTAACCTACCATTTCCTGACACCAGGGTCTATAATGAACCTTCCCACCAAAATTGAGAGTGGTAAATCTTCCTTGAAATTCTGTACTTTTCACAGCACATCATCTACATTTAAGATATTGTTAAGTAATGTACAACCCCAAGACTTTCTGACAGGGTAGAAATAACTATTAACTACTACACACACTGGCCAAGAAGTAGAACATTGTCAGCACTGAGAATCTTCCTTCAGTGCTTCCTTTTCGCTCACTAATCACCCTAATTCCTGCCACCAGAACATGTGTACTCTATGCATTTTTAAGAGATTTTATTTTTAAGTCATCTCTGCACCCAATGCAGGGGTCAAACTCATCGAGAGTTGCATGTTCCACTAACCGAACTGGCCGTGTGCCCCAGAATCATGCATTTTTAACAGTTTTATTGAGATACTTTGCATGCCAAAGTATAAGAGTCACTGGTTTTTGACATTATGCCTGATATATTGTCATTTGCAACTGGATTCTGACTAGCATTGTATTTGTGAGATTCATCTATTTTCTTTTTTTTTTTAAGATTTTATTTATTTATTCATGAGAGACACATAGAGAGAGGCAGAGACATAGGCAGAGGGAGAAGCGGGCTCCCTGCCGGGAGCCCGATGTGCGACTCCATCCTGGAACCCTAGGATAATGCCCTGAGCCAAAGGGAGACTCTCAACCACTGAGCCACCCAGGCGTCTCTGTTTTTTTTGTTTTTGTTTGGTTTTTGTTTTTTCTTTAGTAGTTTTATTCTGACACATAGCTTTCCATTTTATGAATATGCACAATCCCTGTACCTGTTCTGGACATTTGGGTTGTTTATAATTGGGAGTATTATTTTGGAGTATCATTTTTTTTGGAGTATCATTTTTTAAAGATTTTATTTTTTTCAATTTTTAAAATTTATTTTTTTTCATGTGGCTTTTTAATTATTTTTAGTCATTGGTTTCACAACTGGTGCTGGGTTTTTTTTGTTTTTTTGTTTTTTGCTTATTTATTTATTAATAATAAATTTATTTTTTATTGGTGTTCAATTTGCCAACATACAGAATAACACCCAGTGCTCATCCCGTCAAGTGCCCCCTTCAGTGCCCGACACCCATTTAACACCACCCCCGCCCTCCTCCCCTTCCACCACCCCTAGTTCGTTTCCCAGAGTTAGGAGTCTTCATGTTCTGTCTCTCTTTCTGATATTTCCTACCCATTTCTTCTCCTTTCCCTTCTATTCCCTTTCACTGTTATTTATATTCCCCAAATGAATGAGACCATATAATGTTTGTCCTTCTCCGATTGACTTATTTCACTCAGCATAATACCCTCCAGTTCCATCTACGTTGAAGCAAATGGTGGGTATTTGTCATTTCTAATGGGTGAGTAATATTCCATTGTATACATAAACCACATCTTTTTTATCCATTCATCTTTCGATGGACACCGAGGCTCCTTCCAGGCGCAGGTGTCTTGGTGTTTCACTATATCAGTATCTTTGGGGTAAATACCCAGTCATGCAATTGCTGAGTCATAGGGTAGCTCTATTTTTAACCTCTTGAGTAGCCTCCACACTGTTTTCCAGAGTGGCTATCCCAGTTTGCATAAAATTTTATTTATTTGAGAGAGTGAGAGCACGAGAAAGAGTATGCACAGAGGGAGAAGCAGACCTCCTGATGAGCAGTGAGCCTAATGTAGGGCTCAATCCCAGGACTCTGAGATTATGACCGAGCCAAACGCAGATGCTTAACTGACTGAGTCACCCAGGAGCCCTATAATTAGTATTTTACAAGCGGTTCTGCCATGAACATTCTTCTGCATGTTTTAGTTCACAGGTGTACATATTTTTATTGAGTCTATTGTAGGAGTGCAATTTCTGAGTCAGGGAATACATATGATCACATTAATTCAACACAACCAGTTTTAGAAAGTGGTTGTTCCAAAATGCATGACTGCTATCTTGGTAATATTTTACATTGTTTTTTATTTTGGTAATTTTGGTGTATATGTTGTAGGACCATATTTTTGCGTATCATCCTTGCGCAGGGGCCATGCTAATCTTCTCTGTATCGTTCTAATTTTAGTATATGTGCTGCCGAAGCGAGCACGTAGGACCATATTTTTATTTTTTAAATTTTAAAAACTTTAAATTTTGAACTAGTTTTGCACTTACTAGAAGCTTGTACAGAGAGTTCTGTATAGCTCTCAGTTTCCCAATGTTAATACAATTAATTTATAACCTGCTTCCTTCTGGATGGTGCTTTTTTGTTGTGATCTCTAAGATTGGTGGTTTTGATGTCTACTTTCCAGGCAACCTGCAAAACCTTGCCCAAGTAACTAGTAAATTGGTTTCTTTGCACTCTTTCCTATTATAGTACTAACCTCACTCATGAAGGGACTTGAGTTAAAAAAATTTTTTTACAGTGACTTTGTGGGAAATGATCCCATGATACATGCTCTGCTTCCCCAGTCTTTCCCTATGGGGACTTAAAGACCGCTTTGCTACTCTTCCAGTGATAATCTGACTCAGAGAAAGCTGGGAATTGGTCTAATGAAAAGCCCATCAGTTCTCTTAAGGTCAGATCCAAGAAATCCAAGAATAAAATTCCTTGCCTGGAGGTGAGAGGAAACATGTGGGAAGAGAATGAGGCATACCTGTCCTGAGGGTCAGGAAATCTGGTCATTCAGGAGTTCTTTCTATGAACTGTTCTCCTTAAGGATTTGAAATACTTTGGGGAAGAAATGACAGTACATTTTGGGCTAATGAGGAGCTTTGGAAATTGAGCTCCCAGGGCCACAGAGATTACAGTCTACCCGTGACCACTCCCCTTAAAGACCTGCTCATGTCAGAAAATACATCTGAATCTCCAGAGATGGTCTCTCTTGCCCAAGAGCCCAACTGCCTTACATGATCCCTCTGCCCTTCCTGGGGACACTTTCCCGCTATCCTTCAATATTTAGAGGAAAAGTAAACTACTCATTGGTGACTTCAAGGTAATCTGATGTGCTCTAACAAATGCTGTGAGAAATTGAGCAATTTTTAAAAAATCTACCTATCTGGAAGACATCCAAGAGGTTAGAGAAAGTTCGGTAGGATTAAGTTAATATTGAATTTGCAGTCAGTTATGTTTCTGCCTTTTACTCTGCCTTTTAAATTCCAGGGGCTCTTTCCCTACCTGAACATGAATTAGCCCCTTCAGAAATTGGACAGATTATTCTACAATTCCCTGGTTTCCCTCATTTTTATTTTTTGGCTGCGAATGGGACTAGGATGGGTGAGTTTGGCTTCTCAGTTTTCCCATATCTGATTCCAGCTATTATCCTTAGAGAACTCAAGTCTTATCCCTACTTCTTATCTGTGAGGACCTTGAGAGAGGAGGTTGAAACATTAATCTACCTTTCCAGTCTTTCTTTGAAAACTTTTAAGGAAAATAAAGAATATTTTAAACCATCAAAGTAGCACAGCGAGCAGTAAAATAAATAGCCATGTAACTGCTTTTCCAAAATTAATGCTGACATTTTGGCCATATTAGCTTCAGACACTTTTTAAAAAATACTAAAGTATTATACATACACATTAAAGTTGAGTATCAGATTCCACATAGACCTTTCTTTGCCTTCAGACAGGGATAGCTATGTATCATCATGGACAAATCCTCTGTTATTATTCCTCTTCTCCCCTCCCAGAGGTTACCACTCTGGAATTGGTGGATATTTGCCATGGGTAGTTTAAAACTATGAGTTGTGAACATGTCTGACAAATACTTCTCTACTATAGAAAAAAATTGTAATTAACCCAAATGCCTATTGATGTGAGAATGTATGTTAAAATTAATAAACCAGTTCTTGTGCCAGTCTTTTTTTTTTTAAGATTTTGTTTATTCATGAGAGAGGTAGAAACATAGGCAGAGGGAGAAGCAGGCTCCATGCAGGGAGCCTGATGCAGCAGGCGGGACTCCATCCTGTGACTCCAGGATCACACACTGAGCCAAAGGTAGACGCTTAACCACTGAGCTACCCAGGTGTCCCATTGTGCCAGTCTTGATAAACATAGAAAGGACAGTGTAAAGCCAAGAAATTAATTTTTTACAGCTAGGACTAATGTAAATATTTAGATTTGCATAATTAAAACATAATGAACATTTAAAAACTTAAGGATATTATAGTATAAAATATTAAAATAACACAGAGTACCATGACTGTGCCATAACTTATGTATGTATTCCCATACTGATGTTTGTTAGATTATTTCCTTTCTCTTTCATTATAGTGAGGGCTCCCACTGAGGATTTGAATACAGCCCTCTTTCAGCCCTGAGATTATATTCTTGGGGTGTCCTCCCTCTGCCTTTTTTACTCTTTTTCCCTTCTAGACATTAGGACTTGTTGAGAGCTAAAACCAAAAGTGATAGGAAAAGTCATTGCAAGGCCCCATTGTGCTTGGTGCTTTCTGCAATACCTTTGTATATCTTTTATAGTAGTTCCCATTATAAAAATGTGAAAATCGAATCTGTTCAGTTTCAGGGAACTTCCTATATCGCAGATCCATGTTATAATTGGAAGGGGTGGGGAGTTCATGATTAAACCAAGGAGTATCTGTGTTTTAAGTCTTCTCCGTAGGTGGTTTTTATGATCCTTTGTCTATCTCAGGAAAAAAGTCTGCTCTGTTCAGGGCCTCAATTTGTGAAGCAAAGGACTCATTAGGTGTGCTCACTGTATGCATCTTGTGATTCTATCATATTTGAGGTATCATTACAGAAATTCCTTTAATTCATGAGAATGGTAGGCAGATGCTTAGACACTGCCAGCTCATATTAATCCCTTATTGCATCTTTTGGGGGCATCATGATCAATTTCTTAGGAATCTGAGTAAGCCAGATGGGATAGGAGAGGTCTAGAGTCAGTCCTGAGTTGGTCCACATGGGACTTCTCCCCTGAACCAGGGGCTGAGGTGGCCAAACCAGGAGTAACAGGAAGGAGAGTCTGATCTATGGCTTACTCTTAACATTTTCTTTATTTTAAATACAATTTTAAAATTTTTATTTAAATTAAATTTACCAACACCCAGTGCTCACCTCATCATGTGCCCTCGTTAATGCCCATTTTTCTTTGAGATAGAACATTGTAATAGTTTTAGGTGTACAATGTAATGGCTTGATATTTGTAAATGTTGCAAAATGATTACCAGAATAATTTTCTTTTTTTAAAAAAATATTTATTTATTCATGATAGTCACAGAGAGAGAGAGAGAGAGAGAGAGAGAGAGAGGCAGAGACACAGGCAGAGGGAGAAGCAGGCTCCATGCAGGGAGCCTGACGTGGGATTCGATCCCAGGTCTCCAGGATCGCGCCCTGGGCCAAAGGCAGGCTCCAAACCGCTGCGCCACCCAGGGATCCCCCAGAATAATTTTCTATAACATCCGTCATATGGTCACATATTTGCTTCTTGTGATGAGAACTTTTAAGATAAAATTCTATGTTATCTATGATAATTGATAGACATGGCTTAAGACAAAAGAGGAGGAATCTATGCTACTGGATAAAGAGAGGTTAAATTTCACTTCCAGGAACTGTAGGAAAAGAATGATGGGAGAGACAAGACATTATGGGGTATGTATTAAGTTTATGAAAGGGTATATCTATCCAGACTATTAATCTAAGCACAGAACTTGACTCTAATGACTTCCATTAACATTTGAATATTTTTGGAATTAACTATCCCTCCTCCTTGTTTCCTTGCATTCTTTTATTTTTTCTTTTTTTCCCCTCCATTATGTGGTCAAAGAGCATTAAGCAGAAAAGATGTGTGTTTATTTTGGAAAATACCAGTGAGAAAGAGGTAAGGAACCTCTAAAATTGAATGTCATTTATATCTTCCAAATGTAGAGATAATTAGATAAAACCCACTGATGTGTTACTATTTACATGTGCCATGTCAAACATTTTGCATTTATTACTATAAGTCCCCATGCTACCCAAAAGTATAATCATCCCGGTATATTTGCTTCTATTTCCTTCTTTCTACCTACCAGTCTATCTGGGGGCTCAAGTGTTTGGTGGCCTCGATATCAGGTTTAGCTGAGAGATACTTCCTCTCTAAGATTATGAGGATAACACACTTAAAAATTTTATTCATTTCAGAATATATATATCATTCTCTCCCACTATTCTGTTAAAGAAAAAAAGTGCTTCATTCTAGCTTTAGAGAGGGACATTTAACCTTCAACTACTGGAGAGAGATTATAGCAACATATTTTCCCAGCCTATTTATCTTTCTCTTTCCGTAAGTGAAAAGAATCCATAAATCAAAGAATCAAAAAAATCATTATAAATCCACCACAATCATGACTAGCAAGGCCACATGTTCCAAATAATATAACAACAAGTGACTGTGGGGTCCCCATCAGCTTGGGTCCCTGAGCAGCTCTGGAGCAGAACCCCTGTGCCCAGTGTCTTAATTATATGAACATATGCAATATGCTTATATGCACACATGTGTAACTCCTGACAGATTCATACAAGCCTCTCTTTGAGCCGGCAGCATTTTCTAAACTTCAGGTCCTACAGATGTGCTCTGTTTTGATGTTGGCCAATGCATTCTGTGTGGGAGGTCACAGGTATGGGAGTCTGAAGACCAAGGCATTGATGAGTATAGAGCAACTTTTATGCCAAAGTTTTGTGTTTTTTAAAGATTTTATTATTTATTCATTTGAGACAGACACAAAGAAAGAATGAGCAGGAGGAGAGGCAGAGAAATAAAGAGAAGCAGACTCCCCACTGAGGGATGCCTGAGTGGCTCAACGGTTGAATGTCTGCCTTTGGCTCAGGGCTGGTCCTGGGGTCCTGGGATCGAGTCCAACATTGGGCTTCCTGCATGGAGCCTGCTTCTCCCTCTGCCTATGTCTCTGCCTCTCTCTCATGTGTCTCTCATGAATAAATAATAAAATCTTGTTAAAAAAAAAAAAACTCCCGCTGAGCAAGGAGCCCAATGTGGGGCAGGATCCCACGACCCGGAGATCATGACCTGAGCCAGAAGTAGACACTTAACCCTCTAAGCCACTCACCCAGGCACCCCAACTTTCATGCCAGAGTGAAAAGAGAACTGACACTGTGGTTTGTTTCAGAAGGGCTGAGTAGTTTTGATTGGCCAAAGATGGCAAATTATGTGAAGATGAACATTGTGTATCATGCTGAAAATCATTTCATTATTTTAACAAATGATGAATACAGGAATCAAGATGTATCCTGCCTTCTAAGAATAACCCTAAGGTGTCCTCTTATATAATTAGGAAAAGTTCCTCTTTATGAAAGTATTTTAGCTGATACATGAAAGAACTAGAACGTCAAGATTTTGTAACTCAATGAATTTTTTAAAAAATATTTTATTTATTTATGAGAGACACTGAAAGAGAGAGGCAGAGACACAGGCAGAGGGAGAAGCAGGCTTCATGCAGGGAGCCCCATGTGGGACTCGATCCCGGTACTCCAGGATCCCGCCTTGAGCCTGTGCTTAACTGCTGAGGCACTCAGGCATCCCTAACTCCCAATGAATGAATGGATCAAGACGATAGTTATTACAAGAAACAAGACAATATGTTTCCTCATGAGAATATTTTAAAGTAAATGCCCCTCCACCACCAAAAGAACCTGAATTTAATCAGGCTTCTAGACTAGAGGTAGGTAGATGTTTTCAGTAAGGAGCCAGATGGTAAATAGTTTATATTTTGTGGGCCATATGGCCTTTCACAACTACTCAGCTCAAACTGAGATGTAGCGTAGCGTGCAATCTGCCAATGATGATATACAAATGAATGGCTACATTCTAATAAACCTTATTTACTGGATCTTGCCCATAGGCTGTATTTTCTCAAACTGTATTCTATAATACAGCTTTAATAATTTCATTCTAGAATTTTCTTGCAGGCATCTTAACAGGATAATGTTTCATTCCTCTTTTCTTAAGTACCCTACTTGACAAAGAATTGATAGGAAATAAAAACTTAGGACAGGATAGTGCAGAGGGAAGTGTTGACGGGAACAGAGCAAGAAAAGGAGAGGTCAAGTGGGGAGAGAGGGAAGCAGAAAAGACAGGCATGTTTAAGAAAGTTTCTCTTGTTTTGTTTTCTTGTCACCTCTATCTTTTCTATCAGACCCTCAGCAACATGACATCAGGAAACCTCTCAGATCCTACAGAATTCCTCCTCCTGGGACTGTCAGAGGATCCAGAACTGCAGCCCCTTCTATTTTTCCTGTTCCTGTCTATGTACCTGGTGTCAGTGCTTGGGAACCTGCTCATCATCCTGGCCATTCTGTATGACTTCCACCTCCACACTCCCATGTACTTCTTCCTCTCCAATTTGTCTTTTGTTGACATCTGTTTCACCACCACAACAATCCCAAAGATGCTTGTAAACATCCGGACACACAGCAAATCCATCACTTACACAGGCTGCCTCACACAAATCTGCTTTGTCCTGACTTTTGCTGGATTAGAAAATGGAATACTGGTAATGATGGCCTTTGATCGATTTGTGGCCATCTGTCACCCATTGAGGTACAATGTCATCATGAATCCCAAACTCTGTAGGCTGCTGGTTCTACTGTCCTTCCTTATTAGTGTTTTGGATGCCCTTCTCCACACTTTGATGGCGTTGCGGCTGTCCTTCTGCACAGACCTGGAAATTCCCCACTTTTTCTGTGAATTAGCTCATATTCTCAAGCTTGCCTGTTCCGATATCCTCATCAATAATATTCTTGTGTATTTAGTGACCAGCTTGTTGGGTGTTATTCCTCTCTCTGGGATAATTATCTCTTACACTCAAATTGTTTCCTCTGTCCTGAAAATCCCATCAGCTGGTGGAAAGTATAAGGTATTTTCCATCTGTGGGTCACACTTAATAGTTGTTTCTTTGTTCTATGGGACAGGTTTTGGGGTGTACCTTAGTTCCGCAGCTACACACTCCTCCAGGAAGAGCGCAATAGTATCAGTGATGTACACTGTGGTCACCCCCATGATGAATCCCTTTATCTATAGTCTGAGAAACAAGGATATGATGGGGGCTTTGAGGAAACTGATTTCTAGAATATCATATTTCCATTAATGTGTCAGTTGCTTTGGGCTTACACTTCTGGGGTTTGATGGAGAAATAATGTGTGATCCAGACAGCCTGACCAACTTTGAATATATGAAACTAGAGATGAAATAATTTTTTTAAGGGTAAGAATTTTGAAATCAGACCAGCTGGGTTTGAATCCTACCTCCACTAAAACATGGCTTTGTGGCCTTTGACAATTTATCTCAACTCTCTAAACTCAGTTTCCTCATCTACAAAATTGGCATAATTATATTAGCTTATATTTTGGGGGATCCCTGGGTGGCGCAGCGGTTTGGCGCCTGCCTTTGGCCCAGGGCGCGATCCTGGAGACCCGGGATCGAATCCCACGTCGGGCTCCCAGTGCATGGGGCCTGCTTCTCCCTCTGCCTGTGTCTCTGCCTCTCTCTCTCTCTCTCTCTGTGACTATCATAAATAAATAAATAAATAAATAATTTTAAAAATTTTTAAAAAAAAATATTAGCTTATATTTTGGGAAGATTTGAGATACTTCACCTCAATTAGTGAGGATGCATGCCTCCAGTGGTATTGCGGTAGAATTCTCAGCTCCAGTGGGGTCAAATGATAAAATCAATGATCTTTCCTAACAAAAAAAAAAAAAACTTCAGGGATTGGGTAGGTCCAGGCACAGAACCACAGAGCTGCATTTCACTCTGCCATGTGTTACTATTTGCCTCTTATGGCTGTTCTGGTGGTCACTGATGCCTGCAGCAGTGCAGAGGCTTTTCAGACCCAGAAACAAAGACTGATGGCCTCTCCTTGGGTTTCTTTGCAACACAAACATAATCTTTCCAAGGAGACATCCAGAAGAAGTTGTTTTTATCATCATCCCGAGTTGAGAAATGTCATGTATTAGTTGCTTATTGTCATTGTAACATGTTACAAATTTAGAGCTTTAAACAGCATGAGTGTATTCTGCTGTAGTCTGAAGGTCAGAAGTCTGAAATCATCTATATTGCAAAGTGTTAGGTTCCTTCTGATAGCTGGTTGGAGAAAATGTTATCATTTAACAGGTACAGAGTTTCTGTTTGGGATGATAAAAACGTTCAGGAAATGGATAGTGGTGATGGTCATGCAACATTGTGAATTTTTTTTTTTTATAAAGGTTTTACTCATGAGAGACACACAGAGAGAGGTAGAGACATAGGCAGAGGGAGACGTGGGCTCCATGCGGGGAGCCTGATGCCAGACTCAATCCCCAGACTGCTCCAGGATCAGAATGATGATATAATTGTTTGGCTAATGAAGAGCTTTGGATATTGATCCCCCAGAGGTACAGAGACTACAAACCTCGCTCAACAGTCCTGCCCCAGGAAAGAAACAGCATACCTGTGCCTTGCCCTGATGGTGATCTCTCTCTCCCAGGAGCTTGATGCTTCACTCCATCCCTCTCCTCTTCCTACCAATACAGTACCAGTCTCCATCATCCAACATCTAGCAGAGATGTTCCGTACCATTCCACAGTGATGTCACCTAGGTAACCTGATGTCCTCTAGTTAGTGTTTGGAAATAAGGGCATATATGTTACTACAAGTTTATCCAGCCGAAACTATGAAGAGTACATGCATAAGATGATTAGAATCAAGACATCTATTTGCCTCTTGTCTGTCTTCTATTTTCTTGACATGTTCCCTGTATCTTTCCTCCAATCCCTAAAGAGTTATCATTCTGCCGGTTTCCTACTCTTTCTATAAGGAAAAAGACTAATTTCATTCTCAGCAGGAACATGCTTATTTGCAAATTGGTGATTGTTATAACATTTGCTTAATCCTTCTACTGGTTTCGGAAAGATGACTTGGGCAGTTTCCCTTTATCTCCCAATTCTGGGTTTTATGATATACTGTTGTGTTATCTCTGTTGCCAGGCTGTGAGGTCTCTGTGTAAGGGGGTTGAGATGTAGATAGACTTATCAGTCTCACTACCTGTTTCTTCTAATGAAGTCACCAAATTAAAAAATAGCCTAATTTAAAAAATGATGATTCTTCAACCCTTTCCAGGATTAATAAATGCTGACTCATAGCTTTATTAACTTTATTTTTCCTTTTCTTTTTTTAAATAATTGTAGAAGCTTTTTTTAAAAAAAATTTTTATTTATTCATGAGAGACACACACAGAGAGGCAGAGACAGAGACAGAGGGAGAAGCAGACTTTCTGTGGGAGCCTGATGCGGGACTCAATCCCAGGACCCCGGGATCACGATCTGAGCCAAAGGCAGATGCTCAACCACTAAGCCACCAAGGCACTCCAAATATTTTTTGAAAAAAATAACAATATAATAGGTGAAGAGAAAGCATCTCTCCATTTGACTTCTTCTTTTCCCAACATGGTGCTTGTGCTTGGTGATATTCTTGCTACTTGCCCAGGAGCCAACATTTCATTGTCTTGTTACCATATAATTTCCATCAGATTCATCAACAACATGGAACCTAGAAATGAAACAGTCATTATAGAATTTCTTCTCATGGAAGTGACAGAGAATCCAGAACTGCAGTCCCTCATCTTCATCCTGTTCCTATTCATGTACCTGGTCACTGTCCTGGGAAACCTGCTCATCATCCTGGCTGTCATCTCTGACTCCCATCTTCATATCCCCATGTACTTCTTTCTTTTTATTCTGTCATTTACTGACATCTGTTTAAGTACAACCACAATCCCAAAGATACTGGTGAATATCCATACACAGAACCAGAGCATCACTTATGCAGGCTGCCTCACACAGATCTGCTTTGTCATGGTTTTTGCAAGTTTGGATAGTTGTATTCTTTCAGTAATGGCCTATGATCGCTATGTGGCCATCTGTCATCCACTGAGGTACACAGTCATCATGAACTCCCACCTCTGTGGCCTCTTGATTCTTCTCTCCCTGTTTATTAGCATTGTGGATGCCTTGATACACAATCTGATGGTGTTGCATCTGTCCTTCTGCACAGAACTCGAAATCCCTCTCTTCTTCTGTGAAGTTATTCAGGTTATCAAGATCGCATGTTCTGACACCCTCATCAATAACATCCTGATATATTTTGCAACCAGCATATTTGGTGGTATTCCTCTGTGTGGAATCATTTTCTCTTACACTCAGGTAGTGTCTTCAGTTTTGAGAATGCCATCAGCAGGTACGAAGTATAAAGCTTTTTCTACCTGTGGGTCTCACCTGTCAGTTGTGTCTTTGTTCTATGGGACCGGTTTGGGGGTGTACATTAGTTCTGCTCTCACTAGTTCTTCCAGAAACACTGCAGTGGTTTCAATGATGTACACTGTTGTCCCTCAAATGATGAACCCCTTCATCTACAGCCTGAGGAACAGGGACATGAAGGGAGCCTTGAGGAAACTCATAAGTAGAATGCCTTCTCTTCTGTGACTCTGTCATCTGCATGGACTGGGGTTTCTGAATGAGTCAAAGTGAGAGAAATATTGAGTGAGCCAGAATATCTGGTTCTTGCATCACCAAGTTCTTGTAGAATGACTAGAGAACATAATGGGTAAATTCATTTTAACTTTGGGTTGAAACGATTTGTTCTTTGAATACCTCTGTGATGTTTCAAAAATGAATTACATTATCAAATCAGTTTCTTTGATCAGGTCCATAGAGCTGAACCTGAGGCAGGGCACACAGTGAGTTTTGTTTGGATATTCAAGGAAGAAGAAAAGTTAAGAAGTTGAATAAATCATGGAGTGGATCCAAATAAGTCTGTGGTCATAGAGTCATAATTCTACCAATTGCATAGATTGCACCATTTGAATTGCACCTCGAAAATTAGCCTACTATGAAACATAGGAGGAATTGATCTTTTATACCTAATTTTGTAATTTCCCAGAGTGGTCACTGGCAAACTGTATCTGTGCAAAGGCACTATCAACATCTACCACACTCAGTTTCATCATCTATAAAATTGTATAATATTATTATCTCAGTAGTTTGAGATAATGGTGATACAGTTAATCTTAATTAGTGGAAAAAAATCTCTGTTTCTGCCAAAAGAAGGTAACTCTGATTCTAAGAGACACAAACAATAAAGAATGTTATATTCTTTTTTAAAAAGTTTTTATTTTAATTCAAGTTAGGTGACATATAGTGTTATTTTAGCTTTAGGTATACAATACAGTGATTCAACACTTCCACAGAACACCCAGTTCTCCTAACAAGTGCACCTCTTAATCCCTATCATCTATCTCACCATACCCCCTTCCACCTCCCCCTTGTAACCATCAGTTTATTCTCTATAGTTAAGAGTCTGTTTCTTGGTTTGCCTCTCTCTCTCCTCCTTTGCTCATTTGTTTTGTCTCTTAAATTCTACATATAAGTTAAATCATGGCATTTGTCTTTCTCCATCTGACATCTTTCACTTAGCATGATACCTTTTAGCTCCAGCCATGTTGTTACAAATGTCAAAATTTCATTTCTCTTTATGAATGAATAATATTCCATTTTATCTCTCTATATTTTATATAGATGTGTGATGAATATTGTATGTATACAATAGAATATTATGTATATATACATATATGACATCATCTGTATCCATTCATCTATCAGTGGACATTTGAGTAGCTTTCATAGTTTGGCTATTGTAAGTAATGCTGCAATAAACATCGGGTGCATTTATACCTTTCAATTAGTGTTTTTATATATTTTGGGTAAATGCCAGTAGTGCAATTACTGGATCATAAAGTAGTTCTATTTTAACTTTTTGAGGACCCTCCATACTGTTTTCCACAGCAGCTGTATCAGTTTGCATTGCCACCAATAGTGCATGAGGGGTTCTTTTTCTCCACATCCTTGCCAACACCTATTATTTCTTGTGTCGTTGATTTAGCCAAGGAATGTTATATTCTTGGCAACTACTTCAGAGGTAGGGAATGTAGAGGTAAATTTATGTATTTTTCCATGTAATGGTTTTATCTTGGACTAGTTCCCCTCATGGACACAGATGACTGCAACAGATTCAGGCCTTATCCAGAAACCATGCTGGGAGACAGAAATCTGACTCTTTAACTCTGGCTCTGTTGTTACTTGGCATTGCATTGAGTCATGTGGAATAATCCCCTTTAATTTATTCCCTGAGAATAGGATCCTATGCCATCTACTTAATCTAATTCTTGCTAATGGGAAATTCTTACTGTGGGAAAATGATTCCTGATCACATGGAATGTAACTCCTACTGAGAAATCCACCCTCATAAGCATTACAAACACTTAGGACAATGTTCGACAACTAGCAAGTACTCCACAAGATTTAATTGCTGTCATTGTGTTCCATATCTTATAGGTATTTTGGTATTTTAAAAGAATTTTTATTTATTCATTTGAGTGAGAGAGAGCACAAGTAGGAGAGAGGCAGAGGGAGAGGGAGAAGCAGACTCCCCACTGAGGTGGGAACCCAATGTAGGGCTTGATCACAGGACCCTGAAATCATGACCTGAGCCAAAGGCAGATGCTTAACTGACTGAGCCACCCAGGTGCCCCTCTTATAGGTCTTTTTTAAAAAAGATTTATTTGAGAGAGAGAGAGTGTGAGAGACCATGTGAGTGAATGCTTGAGAACAGATCGAGGGACAGAGAGAGATTGTCAAACAGATTTCCTGCTGAGCAGAGAACATGATGTGGGGCTTGTTCTCATGACCCTGAGGTAACCTCCTAAGTAGAAACCAAAAATTGAGTGTTAACTGACTGAGCCACCCAGGCACCCTTTTTATATGTCTTTTATAGCCTATATGTTTTCTTTTTAAGATTTTACTTAATGAGAGAAAGAGAGATAGAGATAGAGATAGAGAGAGAGAGAGAGAGAGAGAAAGAGAGGTCACAAGCAGGGGTGAAGGGCAGAGGGAGAAGCAGACTCCCTGCTGAGCAGGGAGCTGCCTGCAGGACTGGATCCCAGGACTCTGGGATCATGACCGGAGCTGAAGGCAGATTCAAGTGACTAAGCCACCCAAGTGCCCTAACAAATATTTTGTTATTTGTTTATTTGAGAGAGAGCATGTGTACATGAGAGGGGGGAGGGGCAAAGGGAAAGAGAGAAAGAAGCAGCCTTTTCGCTGAGCAGGAATCTCCACCTGGGGCTTGATCCCAGGACTCTAGTAGGATCATGACCTGAGCAGAAGACAGACGCTTAACTGACTGAACCCAGACACCACTCCCCCCAAAAATATTTCAAATATGTCTTTATTAGTATAGATATTCTATGGAGAAATTTTTTTTTTTTAACAAGGAGATATTGAGTGTAAGAGTGGAGAAAAGGGAAATTGTCAAGATTAGGCACAGTACTTTCCCCATAAACACAGAAAAGAAGGTCCATGGGTTAGAATCACCTCTGTGGGGAAAGGATTAAATAGTGGAGTTCTCAGGAGAATCAAAGGAATTGCTGGAGAAGTTCTATTGTTATGGGAGGTTGGATGAAGGTTTTATTTTCAGCACCACATCTGAGAAACAGCTCCTGCCTGGCTCTCAGCCTCTCTATGGAGAAGGTTCCTTCGTTGAAGCCCACAGCACAGCTAAGGAGGTAAATCACCTGAGACCTTTGTTCATGCTGAGGTTGCCTGACTCCAGCAAGAACCACCGACTCTGAACCTCTGGGGAGACATTTGAGGAATGTGCATGCATTTTTATACTTAGAACTATATTTGAGATTTTTTTTAGAAACATAACCCATTTTTATTAAAAAATGTGAAGAATTAAAAAATCTTTATATTGGATGAGCATTTTTAATAAACGCTGTAAAATTCTATTGACCTCTGAAGTCTGAGATGCATTACTTCAATATTAAAAGCATATGGGATAAAAATTTAAAAAAAATAAAAGCATATGGGAGAATGTGTTTAGAGTTAGGAAAATGGCAGATTTTTCTTCAGTTTTGCTTTTTAATGTTGTATATACTAAAAAATCACACAATAAGAACATTTATACATATCTAGGGGTTAAAAAGAACAATGCCATCACCCTAGGAACTGCCTATGTGATCTGCTACTCACATCACCCTCTCCCCATTCCAGGTGCAGACACTTCTGACTTGTGTGCTTATTTTCTTTGAAGTTCTTTTGGGTTGAATTCCATGAAATTTCCAATATTTTATCATATTTGCCTTATAAAACTAGCAATAGAATTAAATGCCATTGTCTTATCACCTAAATATATATTCCTGTTCAATTTATAAATTTGCCTCTTCCAAACTTGTATAAGTTTAATATATTAGTTTTCATCTTAATGGTTTTTCTCATCATTGTACTTTAATATTTAATCATGTTATTGGGCACATAAGTAAATAATTTATTTATAATTCTCTGTTTTTACATGATATATGGCAACTTTTCAAAGTATGTATCCTGTCCAATATTGATGGAATTTTGTTTGTAACTAGTTTTCTGTTATTGTGAATAAACCTGTTGGAATATTCTCATATATGTCCCTTTTTCTCCACGTCCTTGCCAACACCTGTTGTTTCTTGTATTTTTTAATTTAGTAATTCTAACATGTGTGAAGTGACATAGCATTGTGGCTTTGATTTGCATTTTCCTGATGATTAATGATGTTGAGCATCTTCTCATGTGTCTGTTGGCCATCTATATGTCTTCCTTGTAGAAATGTCTATTCTTCTGCCCATTTTAAAATTGGATTAGTTGATGTTTCTGTTGTTGAGTTGTGTTCTTTGCATGTTTTGGGTACTAACCCCTTATCAGATATGTCTTCTCCCATTCAGTGGGTTATCTTTTTGTTTTGTTGGTTTTTTCCTTCGCTGTGCAGAAGCTTTTCATTTTGGTGTAGTCCCAATAGCTTAATTTCGCTTTTGTTTCCATTGCCTTGGGACACATGTTTAGAAAAAATGTTGCTATGGCTGAAGTCAGAGAAATTACTGCCTATGCTTTCTTCTAGGATTTTTATGGTTTCAGGCATCAACTTCCCTTTCTTTTAAGTATATATATTATTTCTACTGAGTTGTTTATGTTTTTCTTATTAATTCACATGAGTTCTGTAGATAATTTTAACCCACAGTCCCCTAGAGTGGACAAATATATACATTGAAAATATTGTGAAAAAATTAGAAAAATAGTTACAGACATAAAAAAGTGACAGATTTCTCTGCATTGACTAGAGACAAAAATGTCTAAAAATAAATTAGAATTATTGTATGAATATACACAATGAAGATTAAGCTTCAGGAAACATTAACGACTCTTAGAAGAAAAACCTTTGAGAGTTCCCCATTTCTACAATTCAGCTATATTTTAAAATTTGTTATTTATATCAATATATACAAAGTATATTTTCACAACTAAAATTAGTATCAGGCTTACTGATGTCATTCACTGGGTAATGACATCCTTCATTAATACCTAAAAATAAGACTGAAATTCCATTAAAGAAGGATAGTGTGCTAATATTTGCAAAACATTTGAAATGGAGATGAACAGACCCAGGTGGACATGATGTACACTTGGTCTCCTGGGATCAAGAAAATACCATCTTGAATTTCACTGTTCTAGAGTCTTGGTCTTTAAGGATTTACACTGCCCTGGGATGTCTGTGACAATAAAATTGCTTGGTTAATGAGGAGCTTTGGAAATTGAACCTCTAGGGATATAGAGACTATAATCTGCCTATGACCACCTCATCTAACCTTAAAAGTAGTACAGCTCAGCCTCCTCCCATAGATGATCTTTCTTGCTCAAGAACCTGAATCTCACTTAATCCTTCTGCCTTTCCTGAGAGCATGTCTTCCATAAGGTACATCGGAAATGTCAATCATCAGTCCACTATGATGCCAAGCAGGTAACGTAACACTCCCTACTCAGTGTTCGGCAATGGGGGCAAATGTTTTAATATAGGTTCATCTGGGGAAGCTGTGAAGAGAGTACCTACACCAAATGATTAAAAGCAAATTAACCCTGGTCTTCCCACATGCCTTGTCTTTTTCACATGTTTCCTTGTGCTTTTTACTGTCACTCCATTTACTAATATCTTTTCATTCACTTGTATGGCCAGGAACCATTTTTTCCCCAAGTAGAAATTTGCCCTTTTTTTTTTTTTTTTAAGGATTTTGTTTATTTATCTGAGAGACAGAGAAAGAGATAGAGAGCGAGCACAGGAGTGGGGTGAGAGGCAGAGGGAGAAGAGGACTCCCTGCTGAGCAGGAAGCTTGACTTGATCCTGGGACTCCAGGATCATAACCTGAGCCAAAGGTAGGCATTTAACTGACAACCCAGGTGCCCGTTTGTTTTTTTTTTTAATTTATTTTAGATTTTTATTTATTTTTTTGGGGGGGGGGAATTTGCCTTTTAAAAAATATGGTGACTGTTACAAAATTTTCTGACATTTACTTACAATCATGTGGTAAGAGGGCAGGAAATTTAGATAAGTTTATCTTATTCTTGGTTCTTGACATCTATGCATTATCTCAGTTGTCTGCCTCTGAGGTCTCTGGAGATTCAGATAGATTGTTTGTTTGTTTGTTTTACAGAGAAAGAGCAAGAGTGTGTGAGTGCAGTGGGAAGGGAGAAGGAGAGAGAATCTCGAGCAGACTCCCCGCCGAGTGTGGAGCCCAAAGCAGGGTATGATCTCAGGACCCTGGCTCAATCCTAGTACTCTGAGATCATGACCTTAGCCAAAACCAAAAATTGGATGCTTAACTGACTGCACCACCCAGGTGCCCTCCAGACAGAATCTTCAGCTGCCTTTCTAGTCTGTTTCTTTTTTTTTAGATTTTATTTATTTATTCATGAGAGATGGAGAGAGAGAGACAGACAGACAGAGAGAGAGAGAGAGGCAGAGACATAGGCAGAGGGAAAATCAGGCTCCCTGCTGGGAGTCTGATGCGGGTCTCAATTCCAGGACCCCAGGATCACAACATGAGCCAAAGGCAGACACTCAACCACTGAGCCACCTAAGTGCCCCAGTCTTTTTATTTTTATAAAATTATCAAACGTCAAATGTTTTATTTTTTTAAAAAAGATTTTATTTATTCATTTTAAAGAGAGAGCATGAAACGGGGGGCCAGAGGGAGAGGGAGAGAGAAAAGAAGACTCCCCACTGAGTGGGGAGCCCAACATGGGGCTCAATCCTAGTACTCTGAGATCATGACCTAAGCTAAAGTCAGATGCTTAACTGACTGAGCCACCCAGGTGTCCCTATAATTACCAAATGTTATGAGGAAACAGCATCATAAACAGTATAATTTTTAAAAATGACTACCCATTAACCCTTTCCAGACTTAACAATTGTTGATGCTCTGCTATATCAGCTTCAGGTTTTTATTATTTTTTTAAAAAATGAATAATATACATACAGAAGGCAGCCATCTCTTACTCCTCTCTATTAGTCTTCATCCCATCCCAAGATGGTTTTTGCCAGCAGTGATGCTCTTCCTGCTGGTCTAGGAAACACACATTTGATTGACTCCATCTTTTCCATCAGATTCATCAACAATATGGAACCCAGAAATGATACACATGTTTCAGATTTCCTTCTCATGAGAGTGACAGAGAATCCAGAACTGCAGTTCCCCCTATTCATTCTGTTTGTGTCCATGTACCTGGTCACCATCCTGGGAAACCTGCTCATCATCCTGGCTGTCATCTATGACTCCCATCTCCACACCCCCATGTACTTCTTTCTCTCCAATCTGTCTATTAATGACATCTGTTTAAGCACAACCACCATCCCAAAGATGCTGGTGAACATCCAAACACAGAATCAAAGCATCGCTTACACAGGCTGCCTCGCACAGATCTGCTTTGTCCTGATTTTTGCAAGTTTAGAAAGTAGTCTTCTTGCAGTAATGGCTTATGACCGCTATGTGGCCATCTGTCATCCACTGAGGTACACAGTCATCATGAACTCCCACCTCTGTGGCCTCTTGATTCTACTGCCTCTGTTTATTATCATTGTGGATGCCCTGATGCACAGTCTGATGGTGTTGCATCTGTCCTTCTGCACAGAACTTGAAATCCCTCTCTTCTTCTGTGAAGTTGTTCAGGTTATCAAGATTGCATGTTCTGACACCCTCATCAATAACATCCTGATATATTTTGCAACCAGCGTATTTGGTGGTATTCCTCTGTGTGGAATCATTTTCTCCTACACTAAGATAGTGTCTTCTGTTTTGAGAATGCCATCAGCAGGTACGAAGTATAAAGCTTTTTCTACCTGTGGGTCTCACCTGTCAGTTGTGTCTTTGTTCTATGGGACCGGTTTGGGGGTGTACATTAGTTCTGCTCTCACTAGTTCTTCCAGAAACACTGCAGTGGTTTCAATGATGTACACTGTTGTCCCTCAAATGATGAACCCCTTCATCTACAGCCTGAGGAACAGGGACATGAAGGGAGCCTTGAGGAAACTCATAAGTAGAATGCCTTCTCTTCTGTGACTCTGTCATCTGCATGGACTGGGGTTTCTAGAATGAGTCAAAGTGAGAGAAATATTGAGTGAGCCAGAATATCTGGTTCTTGCATCACCAAGCTCTCGTAGAATGACTAGAGAACATAATGGGTAAGTTCATTTTAACTTTGGGTTGAAACTTGATTCTTCTTTGAATAGCTCTGTGACATTTCAAAATTGAGTTCCAATTCCTAAGCTCGGTATTTTTGATGAAGTCCTCACAAGCCATCCCAAGACAAGGGTTACACTGATCCTGAAATATGAGAAGAGAAGTAGGAGAAGTTGGATAAGTCAGAGAGAGGATCTAATAAGTCTGTGGTTATAGCAGAGACTTGATTTTGCCTTATTTTATGGTTAGTGCCATGTGAATCGCACTCCAGGGGAGAGCCAAATGTGAAACATAGGGGGAGCTTTTCTTTCATACTCCAGTAATTCTTGGGATCAGTCATGGGTAAACTGTGTCAGTTTTCTCTTTTTAACTGGTTTTTTATGGTTTCACATCTCACATTTAGATCTTTAATCCATTTTGAGTTTATTTTTGTGTATGTTAGAAGTCCTAGCTGCAGCAATCAGAAAACAAAAAGAAATAAAAGGCATCCAAATCTGCAAAGAAAAAAGTAAAACTTTCACTACTTACAGATGACACAATACTCTATATAGAAAACCCAAAAGGCTCCATCAAAAAACTGCTAGAACTGATAAATTCAGTAAAGTAGCAAGATACAAAATCAATGTACAGAAATAAGTCACATCTCTATACACCAATAATGAAGCAGCAGTCGTTTTAGAATGACTAGAGAACATATGGGTAAGTTCATTTTAACTTTGGGTTGAAACTTGATTCTTCTTTGAATAGCTCTGTGACATTTCAAATAGCTCTTGATTCTTCTTTGAATAGCTCTGTGACACTTCAATATTGAGTTCCAATTCCTAAGCTCGGTATTTTTGATGAAGGGCAACACCAGCATTAACAGTATAGATCCTCAATTTTATCATCTATAAAACTGCCATAATGGGATTATCTCAGTGGTTTGAGATGAGCGTTAGACCTTTGATCCTTATTAGTGAGGAAACCATCGTATCTTCTAAGAGAATGTAATCCTGATTGTATAATGTGAAAACAATATATTTGTATTTTCCTGATCGGTGATGGTGGGGAGCTTTTCATTTATCTGTTGGTCATCTGTATGTCTTCTTTGGGAAAGTGTCTACTCATGCCTTCTGCCCAGTTTTTAAATTGAATTATTCATTTTTTGGTTGTTGAATTGTATAAGTCCTTTATGGATTTTGGATATACACCGTTTATCAGATATGTCATTTGCAAATATCTTCTCCTATTCCATTTTTTGCCTTTTAGTTTTATTGATTGTTTCCTTAATTGTACAGAGGCCTTTTATTTTGATTAAGTCTCAATAGTTTATTTTTGCTTTTGTTTCTCTTGCCTCAGGAGGCACATCTAGAAAGAAATTGCTACAGCTTATGTCAAGGAGGGGACTGCCAGTGTTTTCCTCTAGGATTTTTATGGTTTCAGGTCCCACATTTAGGTCTTTAATAATTTTGAATTCATTTTGTGTTTGGTGTAAGAGAATGGTCCAGTTTCATTCTTCTGCATGTTGCTGTTCAGTTTCCCAACCCCATTTGTTGAGACTGTTTTATCCATTGGATATTCTTACCTGCTTTATCAAAGATTAATTGTTCATATAGTTGAGGTTTTATTTCTGGGTTCTTTATTGTGTTCCATTGATTTGTGTGTTTTTGTGCCACCATACTGTCTTGATGACTACAGCTTTGTAATATAACTTGAAGCTTGGAATTGTGATGCCTCCATCTTTGCTTTTTTTTTTTCAAGGTTGCTTTGGCTATTTGGGACTTTTGTGGTTTCATACAGATTTTAGGAATTTTTGTTCCAGCTCTGTGAAAAATGCTGTTGACATTTTGATAAGGATTGCATTGAATGTGCAGATTGCTTTGGGTAGTATAGACATTTTAACAATATTTGTTCTTCCAGTCTATCAGCATAGAATGTCTTTTTTTTTTAAAGATTTTATTTATTTATTCATGATAGACATAGAGAGAGAGAGAGGCAGAGACACAGGCAGAGGGAGAAGCAGGCTCCATGCAGGGAGCCTGACGTGGGACTCAATCCTGGGTCTCCAGGATCACGCCCTGGGCTGAAGGCAGGCACTGAACCGCTGAGCCACCCAGGTATCCCCAGCATAGAATGTCTTTCGATTTCTTTGTGTTATCATCAATTTCTTTCACTAGTGTTTAATAGTTTTCAGAGTACAGGTCTTTAACCTCTTATGTTAGGTTTGTGGTTTGTTCCTAGATATCTTATTATTTTTGGTACAGTTGTAAATGGGATTGATTCCTTCATTTCTCTTTCTGCTGCTTCATTATTGGTGTATAGAGATGTGACTTATTTCTGTACATTGATTTTGTATCTTGCTACTTTACTGAATTTATCAGTTCTAGCAGTTTTTTGATGGAGCCTTTTGGGTTTTCTATATAGAGTATTGTGTCATCTGTAAGTAGTGAAAGTTTTACTTTTTTCTTTGCAGATTTGGATGCCTTTTATTTCTTTTTGTTTTCTGATTGCTGCAGCTAGGA
Organism: Canis aureus; assembly: GCF_053574225.1. NCBI lineage: Eukaryota > Metazoa > Chordata > Mammalia > Carnivora > Canidae > Canis > Canis aureus. Next base: position 52,790,377 of record NC_135629.1, read on the forward strand.
CTTCTAACATACACAAAAATAAACTCAAAATGGATTAAAGATCTAAATGTGAGATGTGAAACCATAAAAAACCAGTTAAAAAGAGAAGAAGACATTAATAGAGATTTTCTCAAAGAAGACATACAGATGGCCAAAGACACACGAAATGATGCTCAATATCACTGATCATCAGTGATACAAATCAAAAGTACAATGAGATATCATCTCACACCAGTCAGAATGGCTAAAATCAACAACGACAACAACATCAACAACAACACAAGAAGCAACAGGTGTTGGAACACCTGGGTGACTCAGCGGTTGAGCCTCTGCTTTCAGCTCAGGGGTGGTCCCAGGGTCCCGGGATCGAGTCCTGAATAGGGCTCCCCATACGGAGCCTGCTTCTCCCTCTGCCTGTGTCTGCCTCTCTCTGTGTGTCTCTCATGAATAAATAAATAAAATCTTAAAAAAAAAGAAACTACAGGTGTTGACAAGGATATGGACAAAGGGGAACCTTCTTACACTATTGGTGGGAATGCAAACTGGTGCAGCCACTGTGGAAAATAGTATGGAGATTCTCAAAAATTTAAAAATAGAACCACTCTATGATCCAGCAATTGTACTACTATGTAAGTGACCAAAAAATACAAAGACACTAATTCAAACGGATACATGCACACCAGTATTTATAGCAGCATTCTCTACAAAAGCCAAATTATGGAAATAGCCCATGTGTCCACTGACTGATTCAGTGGGATATGGACTGGACACATGGGATACACACACACACACACACACACACACACACACACACACACTGGAATATTACTCAACTATACATTATACAATAGAATATTACTCAACCATCAAAAGAATGGAATCTTGCCATTTGCAATGATATGATTGGAGCTAGAGAGTACAATCTATGCAAAATTAGTCCAAGAAAGATATTGCCACATGACTTCACTCATATGTGGAATTTAAGCAGCAAAACAAATGAGCAAAGTATTAAAAAAGAGAGAGGCAAACCAAGAAACAGACTCTAAACTACAGAGAACAAACTGATGGTTACAAGAGGGGAGATGGGTGTGGGGATGGGTGAAATAGGTGATGGGGATTAAGGAGCACACTTGTTGGGAGGAGCACCAGGGGATGTATGGAATTGTTGAATCACTATTGTACACTTGAGACTTATAATACACTATGTTATTTAACTGGAATTGAAATAAAAACTTTTTAAAAAAATGGGAAAGAGCCAGTCTCTTCAAAAAATGGTATTGGGAAAACTGGACAGCCACATGAAAAGAATGAAACTGGACCACTTTCTTACAGCCTATGCAACTTTCATGTTTTTAAGTGTACAATATGGTGGCAAAATTACACTCACGGTATTTACCGAACATTGCATCTGTTTCTTTTTTTTTTTTAATTAATTAATTTATTTATGATAGTTACAGAGAGAGAGAGAGGCAGAGACACAGGCAGAGGGAGAAGCAGGCTCCATGCACCGGGAGCCCGATGTGGGATTCGATCCCGGGTCTCCAGGATCGCGCCCTGGGCCAAAGGCAGGCGCCAAACCGCTGCGCCACCCAGGGATCCCATTGCATCTGTTTCTATAGCTTTCATGAATCAAAGGGAAAATCTGTAGCCATTTATGAATAACTTGATCTAATGTAATGTCACAGGACCTGCCCTTGACAACTTCTAGTCTACTTTCTATCTCTATGATTTTTCTTACTCTAGATATTTCATCAAAGAGAAGTCATAAAATAAAAGTTCTTTTGCATCTGGCTTATTTTACTTAGCATAATGTTTTCATGGTTTGTCCATGTTTTAGCATATTTCAGAACTACATTCCTTTTTATGGCTGAAAAATAATCCAGTGTGTGTGTGTGTGTGTGTGTGTGTGTGTGTGTGTGTGTGTGTCTACATTTTGGGTCTTGTCAGTAATACTGCTATGAACATTGTTGTATAAGTACCTGTTTGTCTTCCTGATTTGGATTCTTTGACTATATACCTGGCAGTGAAATTGCTGGGTTGCATAGTAAGTCTTTGTTTAGCTTTTTTTTTTTTTTTAAAGATTTTATTTATTTATTCATGAGATACACAGAGAGAGAAGAGAGGCAGAGACACAAGTAGAGGGAGAAGCAGGGCTCATGCAGGAAGCCTGACATGGGGCTGGATCCCTGGTCTCCAGGATCAGGCCCTAGGCTGAAGGCAGCGCTAAACCGCTGAGCCACCTGGGCTGCCCTCTTTGTTTAGCTTTTGAGGAATTCCCAAACTGCATTCAATTCCGAATTCAGAAAGTTTATGTCCTCTGATTTTGTTCTGTGTAAAATTGTTTAGGCTCATTGGGGCTTCCTGAAATTCCATCTGAGTCTGAGGATCAGTTTTTCTATATCTTGATAAAGGCATTACCGCTTTTTGCACAAAAATAGTATTGAAAGGGATCTCATATATGGTCATTGAATCTCTGTATTTCTTTGTATAGACTGACATCTTAATGATGTCTTTCTACCTGTTAGCACCAGGCACAGTTCCATTTATTTAGATTTCCTCCAGTTTATTTCAGCCATGCGTTTTGTTTTCAGTGTACAAGTCTCTTATCTCCTTGGTTAAATTTATCTCTAGGTGTTTCATTGTTTTAGATGCTATTTTAAACAGAATAACTTTCTTCTATTCAGTTGCTTCTTTCAGATGTGTAAGAACACAACTGATATTGGTGTGTTGATCACCTATCCTGCAACTTTGCCCAGTTCTTTTTTTTTTTTTAAAGATTTTATTTATTCATTCAGGAGAGACAGAGAGGGAGAGAGAGAGGCAGAGACACAGGCAGAGGGAGGAGCAGGTTCCATGCAGGGAGCCCGATGTGGGACTTGATCCCGGGTCTCCAGGATTACACCCTGGGCCAAATGCGGTGCTAAACCACTGAGCCACCCGGGCTGCCCAGCTTTGTCCAGTTCTTTGCTCAGTGCCTTTCCTGTGGACTCTTTAGGGTTTTTTATATATAAGATCAGGTCCCTGTGAATAGAGATAGTTTTACTTCCTCCTCTCCAATCTGGATGACTTTTATTTGGTTTTCCTGACTAAGAGCTCTGGCTTGAACTTCCAGTTCCATGGTGACCAGCAGTGGTAAGGCAGGCTTCCTTGCCTTATCCTTGATGTTAGGGAGAAAGCTTTCAGTCTTTCAAGTATGGTGTTAGCTGTGGGTTTTCCATTAAAACCATTTAACATCTAGAGGAATTATTGTATTATCCCTAGTTTTCTGAGTTTTAAATTATTATGATACAGATGCAATGAAGTGCCGAGACACCTGCACCCTGATGTTTCTAGTAGCAATGTCCATAATAGCCAAACTGGAAGGAGCCTCGGTGTCCATCGAAAGATGAATGGATAAAGAAGATGTGGTCTATGTATACAATGGAATATTACTCAGCCATTAGAAACGACAAATACCCACCATTTGCTTCGACATAGATGGAACTGGAGGGTATAATGCTGAGTGAAAGAAGCCAATCGGAAAAGGACAAACATTATATGGTCTTATTCATTTGGGGAATATAAAAAATAGTGAAAGGGAATAAAGGGGAAAGGAGAAAAAAATAAGTGGGAAATATCAGAAAGGGAGACAGAACATGAGAGACTCCTAACTCTGGGAAACGAACTAGGGGTGGTGTAAGGGGAAGTGGGAGGGGGGTGAGGGTGACTGGGTGATGGGCACTGAGGTGGGCACTTGATGGGATGAGCACTGGGTGTTATTCTATATGTTGGCAAATTGAACACCAATAAAAAATAAATTAAAAAATAAATTATTATCATGAATGGGCTTTGGATTTCATGAAATTCCTTTTCTTCATCAATTGAGATACAGTTTTTCATACTTATGTTTATTAATGTGATGCATTTCCTTGATCTACTTTCTTATGTTAAATCATCTTGAGTTCTTGGATAAATATTATTTGGTTATGGTAAATTATCCTTTTAATTTGGTGTTGGATTCAATTTGTTAATATTTTGTTGAGGATTTTTGTATCTGTATTTATCAGGGATATTCTTTTGTAATTTTACTGTGATGTCTTTATATGGGCTTGGTGTCAGGGTAATGCTGGGTTCATGAGATGATTTAGAAAATGTCTCCATCTCTTAAAATTTTTTGGAAGAATATGAGAAATATTGGTATAAATTCTTCTTTAAATGTTTGGTAGAATTAACCAGTGAAACCCTGTCATCAGGAGGTTTTTTGTGTTGGGCGGTTTTTGATTAGAGATTCAATCTCCTTCCTCATTATTTATCTGTTCAGATTTTCTTTTTTCATGATTCAGTCTTGGCTTTGTTTACGTTTCTAGGAGTCTCTTCATTTCTTCTAGGTTATCCAGATTGTTGGCATATAATTGCTCATAGTATTCTCTTATGATCTTTTGTGTTTCAGTTTTTAAAAAATATTTTATTTTTAAATTTTAATTTAATTTTTAAAAAAGATTTTATTTATTGATTGATGAAAGACACAGAGAAAGAGGCAGAGACACAGGAAGAGGGAGGAGAAGCAGGCTCCATGCAGAGAGCCCCATGTGGGACTTGATTCCGGTACTCCAGGATCATGCTCTGAGCCAAAGGCAGACGCTCAACCGCTGAGCCATCCAGGCATCCCAGTATTTTATTTTATTTTTTTTAAAGATTTTACTTATTCATGAGAGACACACAGAGAGAGGAAGAGACACAGGCAGAGGGAGAAGCAAGCTCCATGCGGGGAGTCCCGATGCAGGACTCGATCTCAGGACCCCAGGATCATGACCTGAGCCAGAGGCAGACGCTCAACCATTGAGCCACTCAGGTGCCCCTCTGTGGTATCAGTTGTAATGTTTCCTCTCTAATTTCAGATTTTTTTTTTTAATGATAGTCACAGAGAGAGAGAGAGGCAGAGACACAGACAGAGGGAGAAGCAGGCTCCATGCACCGGGAACCTGATGTGGGATTCAATCCCGGGTCTCTAGGATCGCGCCCTGGGCCGAAGGCAGGCGCTAAACCACTGCGCCACCCAGGGATCCCTAATTTCAGATTTTATTAGAATCTTCTCTTTTTTCTTAGTCTAGCTAAATTTTCTCAATTTTGTATATCATTTGGAAAACCAACTCTTTGTTTTGTTGGTCTTTTATATAGTTTTCATGGGCACCTGGGTAGCTCAGTCAGTTAAGCATCTGACTCTTGGTTTTGGCTCAGGTTATGATTTCACAGGTGGTGAGATGGAGCCCTGAGTCAGGGCTCTGCACTCAGCAGGGAGTCTGCTCAAAGATTCTCTCCCTCTGCCCCTCCTCCAACTTGTTCTCTCTCTCTGTCTCTCTCAAATAAATAAATAAATAAATAAATAAATAAATAAATAAATAAAATAAATCTTTATGTAGTTTTCTGGTCTCTATTTCATTTATTTCTGCTCTTTGTGTTTACTTCCTTCTAAGTTTGACCTCAGCTTGCTTTCCTACTTGAGATCTTTTTTTCTTTTTCAAGTGTAGACATGTATCACTCTAAATATCTCCCTTAGAACTGTTTTTGGAGCATCCCATCGTTTTTAATATATCGTGCTTTCATGTTTTTGTTTCAAGGTGTTTTTATTTCCCTTTTGATTTCTTCTTAGACTTATTGGTTGTCCAGGACTGTATTGTTTAATTTCCACATATTTGTGTGTTTTCCAGCTTTCCTCATGTTATTGATTTCTTGTTTCATAGCATTTTGGTTGGAAAGAATACTTGTTAAGATTTTATTTTTATTTTTTTGTTTTTTTAATAATAAATTTATTATTATTATTTTTTTTGGTGTTCAATTTGCCAACACACAGAATAACACCCAGTGCTCATCCTGTCAAGTAATCTTTATAAAACTGCCAAGACTCTTTGGGAACCTATCATATGATCTATCCTGGAGAAAGTCCTATGAGCACTTGGGAAAAATATGTATTCTGAGGTTGTCAGTTGAATATTCTGTATGTCTGATAGGTCCATTTGGCCTGATGTATGGTTCAAGTCTAATGTTTCCTTGTTGATTTTCTGTCTGGATGATTTCTTCATTGTTGAAAATGGGGCATTGAAGTCCCCTACTATTATTGTATTGTTTATTTCTCCCTTTGGTCTGTTGGTATTTGCTTAATATTTAGGTGCTCTGATGTTGGGTGCATATATATTTATGGTTTTTATATTTTGGCAGTGGGACCCAGTAATGGGGGTTGGTCTGGGAGCATGTAGGAGCATAGTTGGAGGGGTTGGTTACAGATGAGCTCAGTGGTATAAACCAGTGACAGAAGGCAAGGTCTGATGCATGTCCACAAGCAACTGTGGGGGCCCCAGCTTTTGGTGAGTTCTTTTTTTTTTTTTTAAGATTTTGTTTATTTATTTATGAGAGACACAGAGAGAGACAGAGAGGCAGAGACATAGGCAGAGGGAGAAGCAGGCTCCATGCAGGGAGTCCGAAATGGGACTCAATCCCGGATCTCCGGTATCACACCTTGGGCTGAAGGGCGCTAAACCGCTGAGCCACCCAGGCTGCCCTTTTGGTGAGTTCTTTTGCTGCACGATCTCTCCCAGGCATGCACACTGCCATGGAGGTTGGTGATGAGTATCAGGCTGGTGGCTTACAATGCACAGCTGGAGGGACTATCTCCAAGTGAGCAGCACATGGTGCTAGGGGCCAGCAAGAGGGTCTGGGGTAGTGCTTTGCATTCACACAGCTTCAGAGGCTTGAGCTGGCTGCTGGTGTGGGTTAAGGGCTCAGAGTACAGGGGGAGGAATGTGAGGGACTCAGGTGGATGGTGTTACTGAACATGAGTAACTGGGGTGAAAGGGAATGCAAGGAGTGGACTTTGTTTTTTTCTGTGACAAAATATGCTAGGTTTTTATGCACTTCAGGTCCCAGTGAACTGAGATCAGTTCTGCTATTCGTATCCCCTGCTTTTTTTAATTTTTTAATTTTTAAATTTTTTATTGATCCTTGCCTTCTGATTATGTCTCAGCTTTGCTAGTCTGGGTGGGGTGGAACTTAAGGCATGTGCGATGCCCTGAAACACTGGGAAACTGATGGCTCAACCACTCGTTCTTTTCTGGTACGGGGACTCTTTCCATCTGAGGTCCCTCTTGGTGCTCACAAATGTCAACTTGGGGAATAGGGTAATGAAGGCAAAATGAAACTGGTTTCCTTCTCGTGTGATTGTTCTCAGGTTTTACCACTGTGTTGGTAAAATTTCTTAAGTGTACTCCAGAGCTCTCTAAGAGTTGTTTTTGTTTGTTGAATACGTGTCTAATTTTTTAAAAATTCTACTTGTTTGAGAGGGAGACAGAGCAAGCATGAGCTGAGGAGAGAGGCAGAAGGGAAGGGGAGAAGCAGAATCTCCACCGAGTAGGGAGCCTTTTGACAGTGGACTCACATGGGGCTCACCCAGGGCTCGATCCCAGGACTCTGTGTTCATGACCTGAGTCGAAGGCAGGCTTAACCTACTGAGCCATCCAGGTAGCCCTGAATTGCACCTTGATTATATATCCATCTTCTTTGCCTCTTTTTATAATTTTTTAAAGATTTATTTTTGTTTTTTTTTAAGACCTTTTATTTTATTTACTCATGAGAGATACAGAGCGAGAGAGAGAGGCAGAGACACAGGCAGAGGGAGAAGCAGGCTCCACGCAGGGAGCCCGACGTGGGACTCGATCCCAGGTCTCCAGGATCATGCAGTGGGTTGCAGGCGGCGCTAAACCGCTGCACCACCGAGGCTGCCCTAAAGATTTATTTTTGTAAGAAAGAGTGCAGCAGGGAGAGGGGCAAAGGAAGAGGGAGACAAGCAGACTTCCCACTGAGCAGGGATCCCAGGACTCTGAGATGGTGACCTGAGCCGACATCGAGAGTCAGATGCTTAACTGATGGAGCCACCTAGGTGTTCCTGCCTCTTGTTATAGTTTTTTACATAAAGTCTATTTTATCTGATGTAAGTATAGACACCCCTGCTCTCTTTTGGTTTCCATTTGCATGGAATACCTTTCTCCACATCTCCACTTTCAGTTTATGGTGTGCTTAATTGATGAAGTGAATCTTTTGTAAGCATGATATAGCTAGATTAGATTAAATCTCATGATAGGGATTAGAAAAAAGTCTATTCATCATTTTATGTGTTTTGATCAGAGAATTTTACATTTAAGTGATTATTGATAGGTGAGTTCTTACTATTGTCATTTTGTTAACTGTTTTCTTGGTGTATTGTAGATCCTTTTGCTCCTTTCTTCCTATATTACTGTCTTCCTTTGAGATTTGTTGATTTTCTGTGATTTGTTGATTCCTATTTTTTTTGTATAGGGTTTTGATGTGTGGTTAATATGGGGCTTACATTAAACATTTTAGTTGTAACAGCCTGTGTTAAGCCAACAACTTAATTTTGATTACATACCAAAGCTCCACCCTTTTACTTCCTTCATTTCATATTTTTGGTGTGTCAATTTATCTTTTTATATTGTATGTTTGTTCAATTATTGCAGTATAGTTATATTTAATAATTTTGTTTTTTACCATTACCCTAGAGTTACAAGTGATTTACAGCACCCTTAAAATGTTATATTTTTCTATATTTGACTATGTTTTTACCTCTATCACTGAGTTTTATATTTCAATATGTTTTCATGTTATTAACTGACATTTATTTTAGCTTGAAGAACCACTTAGAATTTCTTTTAAGACTGGTCTAGTGGTGATGAACTCCTTCAGTTCTTCATCTTTATCTCTCCTTCAGTTCTGAAGGACAGCTTTGCTGTGTAATGTATTCTTTTTTTGGTAATGTATTCTTGGTAGGTTTTTTCTTTCAATATTTTGCATAAAGCATCTCACTCTCTCCTGGGTTTCAAGATTTTTGCTGAGAAATCTGCTGATTGTCTTATGGGGTTTCCCTTGTATTTTTTTTAATTTATTTTTTATTGGTGTTCAATTAACTAACATACAGAATAACCCCTGTGGGCGTCACCCATTCACTCCCACCCCCCGCCCTCCTCCCCTTCCACCACCCCTAGTTCGTTTCCCAGAGTTAGGAGTCTTTACGTTCTGTCTCCCTTTCTGATATTTCCCACACATTTCTTCTCCCTTCCCTTATTTTCCCTTTCACTATTATTTATATTCCCCACATGAATGAGAACATATAATGTTTGTCCTTCTCCGACTGACTTACTTCACTCAGCATAATACCCTCCAGTTCCATCCACGTTGAAGCAAATGGTGGGTATTTGTCATTTCTAATAGCTGAGTAATATTCCATTGTATACATAAACCACATCTTCTTTATCCATTCATCTTTCGTTGGACACCAAGGTTCCTTCCACAGTTTGGCTATCGTGGCCATTGCTGCTATAAACATCGGGGTGCAGGTGTCCCGGCGTTTCATTGCATTTGTATCTTTGGGGTAAATCCCCAACAGTGCAATTGCTGGGTCGTAGGGCAGGTCTATTTTTAACTCTTTGAGGAACCTCCACACAGTTTTCCAGAGTGGCTGCACCAGTTCACATTCCCACCAACAGTGTAAGAGGGTTCCCTTTTCTCCACATCCTCTCCAACATTTGTTGTTTCCTGCCTTGTTAATTTGCCCCATCCTCACTGGTGTGAGGTGGTATCTCATTGTGGTTTTGATTTGTATTTCCCTGATGGCAAGTGATGCAGAGCATTTTCTCATATGCATGTTGGCCATGTCTATGTCTTCCTCTGTGAGATTTCTCTTCATGTCTTTTGCCCATTTCATGATTGGATTGTTTGTTTCTTTGGTGTTGAGTTTAAGAAGTTCTTTATAGATCTTGGAAACTAGCCCTTTATCTGATATGTCATTTGCAAATATCTTCTCCCATTCTGTAGGTTGTCTTTGAGTTTTGTTGACTGTATCCTTTGCTGTGCAAAAGCTTCTTATCTTGATGAAGTCCCAATAGTTCATTTTTGCTTTTGTTTCTTTTACCTTCGTGGATGTATCTTGCAAGAAGTTACTGTGGCCGAGTTCAAAAAGGGTGTTGCCTGTGTTCTTCTCTAGGATTTTGGTGGAATCTTGTCTCACATTTAGATCTTTCATCCATTTTGAGTTTATCTTTGTGTCTGGTGAAAGAGAGTGGTCTAGTTTCATTCTTCTGCATGTGGATGTCCAATTTTCCCAGCACCATTTATTGAAGACTGTCTTTCTTCCAGTGGATAGTCTTTCCTCCTTTATCGAATATTAGTTGACCATAAAGTTCAGGGTCCACTTCTGGGTTCTCTATTGTGTTCCATTGATCTATGTGTCTGTTTTTGTGCCAGTACCACACTGTCTTGATGACTACAGCTTTGTAGTACAACCTGAAATCTGGCATTGTGATGCCCCCAGATATGGTTTTCTTTTTTAAAATTCCCCTGGCTATTCGGGGTCTTTTCTGATTCCACACAAATATTAAAATAATTTGTTCTAACTCTCTGAAGAAAGTCCATGGTATTTTGATAGGGATTGCATTAAACGTGTATATTGCCCTGGGTAACATCGACATTTTCACAATATTAATTCTGCCAATCCATGAGCATGGAATATTTTTCCATCTCTTTGTGTCTTCCTCAATTTCTTTCAGAAGTGTTCTATAGTTTTGAGGGTATAGATCCTTTACATCTTTGGTTAGGTTTATTCCTAGGTATCGTATGCTTTTGGGTGCAATTGTAAATGGGATTGACTCCTTAATTTCTCTTTCTTCAGTCTCATTGTTAGTGTATAGAAATGCCACTGATTTCTGGGTATTGATTTTGTATCCTGCCACGCTACCGAATTGCTGGATGAGTTCTAGCAATCTTGGGGTGGAGACTTTTGGGTTTTCTACGTAGAGTATCATGTCATCGGCGAAGAGGGAGAGTTTGACTTCTTCTTTGCCAATTTGAATGCCTTTAATGCCTTTTTGTTGTCTGATTGCTGAGGCTAGGACTTCCAGTACTATGTTGAATAGCAGTGGTGAGAGTGGACATCCCTGTCTTGTTCCTGATCTTAGGGGAAAGGCTCCCAGTGCTTCCCCATTGAGAATGATATTTGCTGTGGGCTTTTCATAGATGGCTTTTAAGATGTTGAGGAATGTTCCCTCTATCCCTATACTCTGAAGAGTTTTGATCAGAAATGGATGCTGTACTTCGTCAAATGCTTTCTCTGCATCTAATGAGAGGATCATATGGTTCTTGGTTTTTCTCTTGCTGATATGATGAATCACATTGATTGTTTTACGGGTGTTGAACCAGCCTTGTGTCCCGGGGATAAATCCTACTTGGTCATGGTGAATAATTTTCTTAATGTACTGTTGGATCCTATTGGCCAGTATCTTGTTGAGAATTTTTGCATCCATGTTCATCAGGGATATTGGTCTGTAATTCTCCTTTTTGGTGGGGTCTTTGTCTGGTTTTGGAATTAAGGTGATGCTGGCCTCATAGAATGAATTTGGAAGTACTCCATCTCTTTCTATCTTTCCAAACAGCTTTAGGAGAATAGGTATGGTTTCTTCTTTAAACGTTTGATAAAATTCCCCTGGGAAGCCATCTTGCCCTGGACTCTTGTGTCTTGGGAGGTTTTTGATGACTGCTTCAATTTCCTCCCTGGTTATTGGCCTGTTAAGGTTTTCTATTTCTTCCTGTTCCAATTTTGGTAGTTTGTGGCTTTCCAGGAATGCATCCATTTCTTCTAGATTGCCTAATTTATTGGTGTATAGCTGTTCATAATATGTTTTTAAAATTGTTTGTATTTCCTTGGTGTTGGTAGTGATCTCTCCTTTCTCATTCATGATTTTATTAATTTGAGTCTTCTCTCTCTTCTTTTTAATAAGGCTGGCTAATGGTTTATCTATCTTATTAATTCTTTCAAAGAACCAACTCCTGGTTCTGTTGATCTGTTCCACAGTTCTTCTGGTCTCGATTTCGTTGAGTTCTGCTCGAATCTTTATTAACTCCCTTCTTCTCCTGGGTGTAGGATCTATTTGCTGTTTTTTCTCTAGCTCCTTTATGTGTAAGGTTAGCTTTTGTATTTGAGTTTTTTCCAGTTTTTGAATGGATGCTTGTATTGCGATGTATTTCCCCCTTAGGACTGCTTTTGCTGCATCCCAAAGATTTTGAACAGTTGTATCTTCATTCTCATTAGTTTCCATGAATCTTTTTAATTCTTCCTTAATTTCCTGGTTGACCCTTTCATCTTTTAGCAGGATGGTTCTTAACCTCCACGTGTTTGAGGTCCTTCCAAACTTCTTGTTGTGATTTAGTTCTAATTTCAAGGCATTATGGTCTGAGAATATGCAGGGGACGATCCCAATCTTTTGGTATCGGTTCAGACCCGATTTGTGACCCAATATGTGGTCTATTCTGGAGAAAGTTCCATGTGCACTTGAGAAGAATGTGTATTCAGTTGAATTTGGATGTAAAGTTCTGTAGATATCTGTGAAATCCATCTGGTCCAGTGTATCATTTAAAGCTCTCGTTTCTTTGGAGATGTTGTGCTTAGAAGACCTATCGAGTATAGAAAGAGCTAGATTGAAGTCACCAAGTATAAGTGTATTATTATCTAAGTATTTCTTCACTTTGGTTAATAATTGATTGATATATTTGGCAGCTCCCACATTCGGGGCATATATATTGAGGATTGTTAAGTCCTCTTGTTGAATAGATCCTTTAAGTATGAGATAGTGTCGCTCTTCATCTCTCACTACAGTCTTCGGGGTAAATTTTAGTTTATCTGATATAAGGATGGCTACCCCTGCTTTCTTTTGAGGACCATTCGAATGGTAAATGGTTCTCCAACCTTTTATTTTCAGGCTGTAGGTGTCCTTCTGTCTAAAATGAGTCTCTTGTAGACAGCAAATAGATGGGTCCTGCTTTTTTATCCAGTCTGAAACCCTGCGCCTTTTGATGGGGTCATTAAGCCCGTTCACATTCAGAGTTACTATTGAGAGATATGAGTTTAGTGTCATCATGATATCTATTCAGTCCTTGTTTTTGTGGAATGTTCCACTGAACTTCTTCTTAAAGGGGAATTTTAAGAGTCCCCCTTAAAATTTCTTGCAGAGCTGGTTTGGAGGTCACATATTCTTTTAGTTGCTGCCTGTCTTGGAAGCTCTTTATCTCTCCTTCCATTTTGAATGAGAGCCTTGCTGGATAAAGTATTCTTGGTTGCATGTTCTTCTCATTTAGGACCCTGAATATATCCTGCCAGCCCTTTCTGGCCTGCCAGGTCTCTGTGGAGAGGTCTGCTGTTACCCTAATACTCCTCCCCATAAAAGTCAGGGATTTCTTGTCTCTTGCTGCTTTAAGGATCTTCTCTTTATCTTTGGAATTTGCAAGCTTCACTATTAAATGTCGAGGTGTTGAACGGTTTTTATTGATTTTAGGGGGGATCCCTCTATTTCCTGGATCTGAATGCCTGTTTCCCTTCCCAGATCAGCAAAGTTTTCAGCTAGAATTTGTTCAAATACATATTCTGGCCCTCTGTCCCTTTCGGTGCCCTCAGGAACACCAATTAAACATAAGTTTTTCTTCCTCAGGCTGTCGTTTATTTCCCTTAATCTATCTTCATGGTCTTTTAATTGTTTGTCTCTTTTTTCCTCAGTTTCCCTCTTTGCTATCAACTTGTCTTCTATGTCACTCACTCGTTCTTCCACCTCGTTAACCCTGGTCGTTAGGACTTCTAGTTTGGATTGCAGCTCATGCAATTGATTTTTAATTTCTTCCTGATTAGCTCTAAATTCTGCAGTCATGAAGTCTCTTGAGTCCTTTATGCTTTTTTCTAGAGTCACCAGTAGCTGTATAATAGTGCTTCTGAATTGGCTTTCTGACATTGAATTGTAATCCAGATTTTGTAACTCTGTGGGAGAGAGGACTGTTTCTGATTCTTTCTTTTGAGGTGAGGTTTTCCTTTTAGTCATTTTGCTCAGTGCAGAGTGGCCAAAAGCAAGTTGTATTGGGAAAAGGAGAAAAAGAGAGGAGAGAAAGAAGGAAAGAAAAGAGAAAGAGAAAAAAAAGGAAGAAAAAAAAAAGAAAAAGAAAGAAAGAAAAAAGGGGGGTGGGGGAAGGAAACAAATCAAAAAGCAAAACAAAACAAAACAAAACAAAACAGAACAAAAAAAAAAAAAAAAAAAAAGAACCACGGGGGAGTATCTTCTGATTCTGTGTACTTTAAGTCCCTTGGCTTCCCCTGGAACTTGTCCGTCTAGCTGGTCTTCTGGGGGAGGGGCCTGTTGTGCTGATTTTCAGGTGTTAGCAGTTGGGGGAGCTGCTCTGCCCCCTGCCTGGTGCAGGGCTCAGCGGGGGTTGTTTACCCCGTGAGGCCCCAGGAGCAACAGCCCTAGTGGCGGGGCCAGCTCTGGAAACCTGGATTCAGCTCTGGCAGGAACTCCGGAGCTCTCCGTCTCCAGGGCCTGGAGGCTCCGGGGCGGGGCCGCTGATCTGCTCAGCTCGGGCCAGGAGCGTCCTCGCTGTCCTGGGCCCTCCCGGCCTCTGCCTGTCCCGGGGGGAGGCCGGATCCTGGGCTGTGTCCCGGCGCCCTGTGCTCCGGAGCCTGCGCTGGTGGATTCGCTCCCGGCCACGCAGCCCCTTCCGCGGAGCCGCCGCCCGAGCCCCTCCGAGCTGCTCCTGAACCGCGCAGCCCCCTCCGCACGGAGCCTCTTCCTCTGCCCGAGCCCCTCCGAGCTGCTCCAGGTCCCGCCGTGCCCGCTGCAGCCCTTAGGGAGCTCGGCGCACTCTCCCGGGGCGCAGGTGTCTGTTAGTTTCCCAGGGAACCCGAGGGCATCCTCGCCCTCCTGGGTCCTGCTCCAACTCCCTGGGAGCCCCTTTCCGCCCGGGAAGGTTGGTGCAGCTCCTGCGTCTCCGGGACGGGGCTCTCCTGTCCTGGGGACACTCGCCCCGGCCTCAGCCCGGCTCCTCGCGGGCCCCTCCCCCTTGGAGGCCTTTGTTTCTTTATTTCTTTTTTCCCGTCTTCCTACCTTGATAGAAGCGCAAACTCTTCTCACTGTAGCATTCCAGGTGTTCTCTCTTTTTTTTTTTTTATTTTTTTATTTATGATAGGCACACAGTGAGAGAGAGAGAGGCAGAGACACAGGCAGAGGGAGAAGCAGGCTCCATGCAGGGAGCCCGATGTGGGACTCGATTCTGGGTCTCTAGGATCGCGCCCTGGGCCAAAGGCAGGCGCCAAACCGCTGCGCCACCCAGGGATCCCCAGGTGTTCTCTCTTTAATTCTCAGGCCGAATTCATAGATTTTCAGGATAATTTGAAGGTTTTCTAGGTAATTTGGTGGAGATAGGTGACCTGGGGACCCTACTCTTCCGCCATCTTGCCCCTCCCCTCCCTTGTATTTTATGAGTCTTTTTTCCTTTGCAGAACCTCCAGAATCAGTGATGAAGATCCAGGACAGGGAGTTGTAATGGTCAGGGTTAGCAGAATGCATGCACTCTGCTATGGGTGCTAGCTGTAGTTTTCTGCATGGTAGCACAGCTGACTGTAAATACTTGCATGGTGGTGAGGGTCAGGACAATGTCAGGGGTCAGCCATGGGTGTGTGCATGGTGGTAGAAGCCAATGATAAAAGTTGGGGTTCTCTGCCTGAGTATGCACAGCTGTGGTTTCTGGGGCTGGTGGTATGCATTTGTATCATGACAGAGATAGCCATGAATATGCATGGATTTGGGGACCAGGGATAGGGAATGGGGCTGGCTGCATGCACATGTGTAGTTATGGGGGCCAGGACCAGCTGTGAGTATGTGTTCAGGGACCATGGTGACTTCTAGGATGAAGACACCTGTGGTGGTGGGAATGGAGTGGGACTCAACCTGTTGGTCTTTGCATGTGAAAATCTGCAGAACTCTTGGTGATGAAAACTGCAGGGAGACTATAGTAGCTGAGCTGGCTGTTGGTTTCCTCAGTGATGAAAGCTGCTGGAGTCATCTGTGGAGCAGGCCTCTGGGGTCTGCAATGGTGAACACTTGATAAACAAAATATGGTATATATACACAATGGAATATTATTCCTTAAAAAGGAAGGAAATCCTGACCTACAATACATGGATGAACCTTGAGGACATAAAGCTAAGTAAATGAGCCAGTCACAAAAGGACAAAAATTGTATGAATCTATTTATGAGGCACCTAGAGAAGTCAAAATTATAAAGCCAAAAACGGAATGGTGGTTACTAAGGGCTAGGGAAGCAGGAGACCTGGCCTTATCAAAATGACATAGAATTTTATGTTTTTTATTTTTTTTATTTTTATTTTTTTACCAGATGAAGACTTCTGGAAATTGGTTGCACAACAATGAGAAATACTTAACATTAATGAACTACACACTTAAAAATGGTTAAGATCACTTATTGTTAGTGTACAGAAATGCCACTGATTTCTGTGCATTGATTTTGTATCCTGCCACATGGCTGAATTGCTGTGGGAGTTTTAGCAATCTTGGGGTGGAATCTTTTGGGTTTTCTACATACAGTACCATGTCATCTGCGAAGAGGGAGAGTTTGACTTCTTTGCCAATTTGAATGCCTTTTATTTCTTTTTGTTGTCTGATTGCCAAGGCTAGGACTTCTAGTACCCTATGATCCAGCAATTGCACTACTGGGTATTTACCCCAAAGATGTAGTGAAATGCCAGGACACCTGCACCCTAATGTTCATAGCAGCAATGTCCACAACAGCCAAACTGGAAGGAGCCACGATGTCCTTTGACAGATGAATGGATAAAGAGGAGCACTGGGAGGATCCCTGGGTGGCGCAGCGGTTTAGCGCCTGCCTTTGGCCCAGGGCGCTATCCTGGAGACCCGGGATCCAGTCCAACGTCGGCTCCCTGCATGGAGCCTACTTCTCCCTCTGCCTATGTCTCTGCCTCTCTCTCTCTCTCTCTGTGACTATCATAAATAAATACAAATTAAAAAAATAAAAAAAAAGAGGAGCACTGGGTGTTATGCTATATGTTGGCAAATTGAACTCCAATGGAAAAAAAAAGAGGATGTGGTATACACACACACACACACACACACACACACACACACACACACAATGGAATATTACTCAGCCACCAGAAAAGGTGAATACCCACCATTTGCTTTGATGTGATTGGAACTGGAGGGTATTATGCTGAGTGAAAGCAGTCACTTGGAGAAGGACAGTCATCATACGGTTTCACTCATATGTGGAATATAAGAAATAGTGAAAGGGATTATAAGGGGGAGGAGAGGAACTGAGTAGAAAAAAATTAGAGGGAGACAAACCATGAGAGACTTCCTAACTCTTGGGAAACAAACAAAGGGTTGTGGAAGGGGAGGTGGGTGCGGGGATGGGGTAACTGGGTGACAGGCACTGAGGAGGGCACTTGATGGGATGAGCACTGGGTGTTATACTATATGTTGGCAAGTTGAATTTAAATAAAAAATAATTAACTTGAAAATCTTTGTTATAAAAAAAGATGAAAAAAATGATTAAGATGGCAAATTTTATGTTCATATTAATGTTTCAATCCACAGTCCCCTAAGTAATGAACACTGTACCTTAACTTGTGACAAAATATTGCATAGCAGTCAGAATGGCTAAAATAAACAACATAGGAAACAATATTTACCCAAAGAATACAAAAATACTGATTTCTAGGGCCACACACAACCTGATGTTTATAGCAGCATTTTCAACATTAGTCAAAATATGGACAGAGCCCAAGTGTCCATCGACTAATATATGGATAAAGAAGGTGTGCTATATCTATACAATAGAATACTGCCTAGCCAGAAAAAGAAAATGAAATCTTGCCATTTGCAACAACATAGATGGAGCTAGAGGGTATTTTGCTAAGTAAAATAAGTCAGCTAGAGAAAGACAAATACCATATGATTTCACTCATGTGTGGAATTTAAGAAACAAAACAGATGAATATAGGGGAGGGGGGAAAAGAGCAATAGAGGGAAACAAACCATATGAGACTCTTAACTACAGAGAACAAACTGGGAGTTGATGAAGGGATGTGGGTGGGGGATTGGCTAGATGGGTGATGGGTATTAAGGATGGTACTGTTATGATGAGCATCAGTTGTTGTATGTAAGTGATGAACCACTGAATTCTACTCCTGAAACTAATATTGCACTGTATGTTAACTAACTGGAATTTGAATAAAAACTTGAAAAAATGAAAATGTGACTGTGAAAACCTAAGGTGGGAGTAGCAGTTCTGTTTGAATTAATCAGAGAATTATTGCAGAGAATAGATTAGAATATATTGTATAAAACATCTTGTATATGCTCTGTGTATACACAGTGAAGATCAATGTTCGGGAAACATTTAAAGACTCAGAGATAAACCTTTGGGTGTTTGCATTTTTATAATAACATAGTTATATTTTTAAATATCTTATTTATATTACATATAATATAGCATATTAAGATATATTAAAATATACATCATGTATATAAACATGCACACTGTATTATCATACCCCAAATAGGTATCAGAATTCCTTATAACATTGATTAGATGGCAATATCTTTGTCCATAACTAAGAAAAAAAGACCTTTAAATTTTTTATTTTTAAAAGATTTTATTTATTCATGAGAGACACAGAGAGAGGGGCAGAGACATAGGCAGAGGGAGAAGCAGGCTCCTTCTGGGGAGCCTGACTGGATCCCAGGACCCTGGGATCACCACCTGAGCAAGAGGCAGACGCTCAACCACTGAACCACCCAGGTGCCCCAGAAAAGAAGACTCTTACCAAGTTAGAGAAGGATGGTGTGTCCACAATTACCAAGAATTTGAAATGGATGGATACCTACCCTTTACATCGATATGGGTGAAACTGGAGGGCATTATGCTAAGTGAAATAAGTCAATTGGAGAAAGACAATTATATGGTTTAACTCATATGTAGGAATATAAGAAATAGTGCAGAAGACCATAAGGGAAGGAAGGAAAACAGAATGGAAAAAAATCAGAAAGGAAGACAAACCATGAGAGACTCTTAACTCTGGAAAAGAAAACAGGGTTGCTGGAGGGGAGGTATGTGGGGGGATGGGGCAACTGGATGACGGGCATTAAGGAGGGCACAAGATGTGATGAGCACTTGGGCGTTATATGCAACTGGTGGATTATTGAAAATTACATCTGAAACTAATGATGTACTATATGTTGGCAAATTGAATTTAAATAAAGAATTTGGAATGAAGATGAGCAGACACAGGTGGAGAAAAGTACCCGATGTACACTCGGTCTCACAGGATCAGGGAATTCCTTCCTTCCAGATTCTTGGTCTTGAAGGATTTGCGTTTGCCTGGGATCTCAGTGACAATGAGAATGTTTGACTAATGAGGAGCTTTGGAAATTGAACCTCTAGAGATACAGAGACTGCAATCTGCCTGTGACCACTTATTTGAGCAATTCTTCCCATGAAAAGTATAGCATAATTGAGCCTCCTCCCATAGATGATCCTGCTTGCTCAGGAGCCTACATCTCATTCAGTTCCTCTGCCCCTTTCTGAGTACAAATTTCCCAGGTGGTGCATTCGGGGGAAATGTCAATCCTCATTCCACTGTGATGCCAGCCAGGTAACCTACATCGATGTTTGGAAACGAGGGCAGGTGTTTTACTCCAGGTTCATCGAGGGGAAGTCAGGAAGAGAGTACATGTACTGATGACTAGAAGGAAGTCATCCAGGGTTCTCCTGCCTGTCTGTCATCCCCTTCACATCCTTGTACTTTGTACCAATCTCAAGTACCTCCATTTACTAGTGTACCCACTCTCTAGGTTAGTCAGGACCATTTCTTAATGAATAGAAATCTGCTTTAAAAAAATAGGATGGACATTTACTGAATGGGCTCCACAACAGATTGGAAGTGGAAGAAAAGTGAATTAATGAATGAGGAGACAAGGTGGCAAACTTAGGCCTGACCATAGAGCCGATGTCAGCAGATGAACCGTTCCAGGACAAAACACAGATCAGACTAGATAAAACGGCCAAAGGCATACTATGCGGAGGAAATGGAGTCTGGATACAGACAAACAGGCTGAAAGCAAAGGAAGAAAAACGGAGCCTCAGCCTCCCTGTGGTCTGCTCTGGTCCACGCGCTCAGCCCTGGATGACTCCCAGGGCCTCTGACTCCAGCCTGGGAGCTGGAGAAGCCTCCACACCTGCAGACTTGAGGCAGGCCCTGTTCCCTCCGGCAGGCTTTCCCTTCCTGAGTGGACCGGGGCTTCTTCAGGAGACCCCACTCCAATGTTTAAGAGGTTCAGGCCCAGCTCTGAGCTACCTCGACCCCCGTCCCTGACCTCAGCAGACGTCCGGATGCATGTTTGAGGTACCTCACGTATGTACCCTGTTGCTCCACCGGGCAACTGCTGGAAGCTTTTCCAACTGTTCTTTCTTCCACTGGGGAAGAGACCTTGTGATCTGTAGCTCGCCTCACAGGGTTCTTTGCTCTCTGGAATTTTGAAGCCTTTAAAAATAGAAGATCTGTAATAAAAAAAAATAGGATGACTGTTAGACAAGTCTCTGACATTTACTTACAATTTTGTGGAGGTGAGAGGGCAGAAAAAATTTGGCAAAGTTCACTTTATCTTCCCATTCCTGGCTCCTGACATACTTACGTATTACCTCAGTTGCTTGCCAGCCACTGAGGTCTCTGGGCATCCAGACAGCATCTTCAGCTGCCTCCCCAATCTGTTTCTTTATAAAATTACCAAATGTTTCAAATAATCACAACACTATAGATAGTACAGTATTAAGAAATGGCCACCTGGCAACCCTTGTGGAAATTAATAAGGGATGACACTCTGCTATATCAGCTTCAGTTTTTTGATAATGGAACAGGATAATATGCCTTCAGAAGGCATTCATTTCTTATCCTTCTCTATTAGTCTCTGTCCCATCCTAAGACAGTGTTTGTCTCTGATGATGCTCCTTCTGCTGGCCTAGAAAACACACATTTGACTGTGTTGTCACTTCACCTTCTCCATCAGATCCATCAACAACATGGGACTCAGAAACAACACAGGGGTTTCAGAATTCCTTCTAATGGAAGTGACAGAGGATCCAGAACTGAAGCCCCTCCTCTTTGTTCTGTTCCTGTCCATATACCTGGTCACCATCCTGGGAAACCTGCTCATCATCCTGGCTGTCATCTGTGACTCCCACCTCCACACCCCCATGTACTTCTTCCTGTCCAACTTGTCCTTTACTGACATCTGTTTAAGCACAACCACCATCCCAAAGATGCTGGTGAACATCCAAGCAGAGGATCAGAGCATCACTTACACAGGCTGCCTCACACAGATCTACTTTATCCTGGTTTTTGCTAGTTTGGAAAGTTTCCTTCTTGCACTAATGGCCTATGACCGCTATGTGGCCATCTGTCATCCACTGAGGTACACGATCATCATGAACTCCCACCTTTGTGGCCTCTTGATTCTACTCTCTTTGTGCATTAACATTGTGGATGCCCTGATGCACAGTCTGATGGTGTTGCAACTGTCCTTCTGCACAGACCTTGAAATCCCTCTCTTCTTCTGTGAAGTTGTTCAGGTCATCAAGCTCGCATGTTCTGACACCCTCATCAATAACATCCTGATATATTTTGCAACTAGCGTATTTGGTGGTATCCCTGTGTGTGGAATCATTTTCTCCTATACTCAGATAGTGTCTTCTGTTTTGAGAATGCCATCAGCAGGTGGAAAGTATAAAGTTTTTTCCACCTGTGGGTCTCACCTCTCTGTTGTGTCCTTGTTCTATGGAACTGGTTTGGGGGTGTACATTAGTTCTGCTCTTACTAGCTCTTCCAGAAACACTGCGGTGGTTTCAGTGATGTACACTATTGTCCCCCAAATGATGAACCCCTTCATCTACAGCCTGAGGAACAGGGACATGAAAGGAGCCTTGAGGAAACTCATGAGTAAGATACCATTGTTTTTTCAGGAACGTGCTGTTTAATTTCCACATATTTGTATATTTTCCATTTGTCCTTCAGCTACTGATTTCTATCCTCACACCATGGTGATCAGAAAAGATACTTTGCACGATTTCAATATTTTAAAATTTAAATTTATTTTAAAATTTAAAATTTACTTTGCACATTTTCTACCGTTGTTGGATGGAGTGTTCACAGATAACTGTTAGGTTTTGTTTGTTTATTATGTTTTCCAAGTTCATTCTTTCTTTTTTATCTATCCAGGGGCACTAAGCATTGTTGAAAGTGATGTATTGAAGTCTCTTGTAATATTGTGGAAACATGTATTTCTTTTTTTTTTTTTTTTGAAACATGTATTTCTTACGTCACTTCTATCATGTGTGCTTCACTCATTTTGAGGCTCTGTTGTTTGGTGTTTGTATGTTTGTAATTGTCACACTGTCTTGATTATTGACCTTTAAATCTGTATTTCTGTGTACCTATTTACCTATATTCCATCTTGCTTGCTTTGTCTATTTCAACAGTTTTGGTTTAAAGTCTACTTTTTCCTCCTGACGTTAGCTCTCTTTCGGTAACTATTTGATTGGTTGTATTTTTAATTTTTTCATTTAAAAAGCTATTTGTTTGTGGATCCATAGTAAGTCTCTCATAAAAACCTATATTCCTGTGGTGTTTCCTTTACTTGTCTTCCAATCTCTACTTTTTGATTGGACAGTTTAATCTATTTACCTTTAAAGTACTTACTGATGAGGAGATTCTTAATTCTTCCAATGAAAATTTTATTTATTTATGTCTTTATTTTTGTTATTCTTTCTTTTTTTTAATAAATTAATTTTTTATTAGTGTTCAATTTGCCAACATACAGAATAACACCCAGTGCTCATCCCGTCAAGTGCCCCCCTCAGTGCCCGCCACCTAGTCACCCCCACCCCCCCGCCCTCCTCCCCTTCCACCACCCCTAGTTCGTTTCCCAGAGTTAGGAGTCTTCCATGTTCTGTCTCCCTTTCTGATATTTCCTACCCATTTCTTTTTTTTTTTTTTTAAGATTTATTTATTTATTTATTTATTTATCTATTTATCTATGTATTTATTTCTGAGAGAGAGACAGAGACAGAGACAGAGACAGAGACAGAGACACAGGAGGAGGGAGAAGGAGGCTCCACGCCAGGAGCCTGACGCAGGACTCGATTCCAGGATCCAGGGTCGCGCCCTGGGCCAAAGGCAGGTGCTAAACCACCGAGCCACCCAGGGATCCCACGGAAGAAAGATTTAGATGAGTATCTTGGCACATTATCTTGGGTGGAAGCTGCCAACTACCTATCATCATTTGCCTGTTCTGAAAGTCTTGGGTCAATGCCCTTTTCGAATGACTGACTACTTCCAGATGATGTCTGAGGTTCCTGATTGAGTAGCCTTCTTCTTTTGTCCAATTCTGAATTTTTTTAAAGTTAGTTAACATTTGAACCTCCTAGAGTTTCATTGCTATTTTTTAAATTTATTTTCTTTTTTTCTTCCAGTTTATTTTTTTATACATTTATTTTTTTATTGGTGTTCTATTTGCCAACATATAGAATAACACCCAGTGCTCATCCCATCAAGTGCCCCCCTCAGTGCCCGTCACCCAGTCACCCCCCCCCCCCCGCCCACCTCCCCTTCCACCACCCCTAGATCGTTTCCCAGAGTTAGGAGTCTCTCATGTTCTGTCACTGCCCTCCTTTCGGCCCCGTTGATTTTTTGTAGTGAACATTTTGGATTTTGTTCTTTTTGTTTTTTTGTTTTTGTTTTTTTAAAAATTTTTATTTACTTATGATAGGCACACAGTGAGAGAGAGAGGCAGAGACACAGGCAGAGGGAGAAGTAGGCTCCATGCACCGGGAGCCCGATGTGGGATTCGATCCCGGATCTCCAGGATCGCGCCCTGGGCCAAAGGCAGGCGCTAAACCGCTGCACCACCCAGGGATCCCAGATTTTGTTCTTTTGGAATATATCCAGGTAACTGTCTTTAAGGTTACCACGGGCATTATGTTTAACATGCTAAATTTAAAACAATCTAGTTTGAATTTATACCATTTTTATTTCAATAGCATGCACAACCTCTGATCTTCTATTGCTCTGTCCTTCTTTATGTTGTTACTGTCACAAATTAAATTTTTATATTGTTGCCAATAACACAACTTTAACATTTTTACATTTGTTTTTAAAACCAGTAGGAAATAAAAAGTGAAGTTATAAACCAAAAATACAATGCTGTTTTTTAATTTGCCTATGCATTTATCTTTTTCCGAAATCTTTATTTTTTTCCATGAAGAACTGATTACTGTTTTGTATCTTTTCATTTTAGCTTGAAAGAATCTGTTAGATATTTTCTTTTTTTTTTTTTTGTTAGATATTTTCATAGAGTAGGCTTAGTAGTAATGAACTCCTTCAGCTTTACTTGTTTCTTTCTTCTTTATTTGTTTCTATTCAGTGGAATATTTTGTTTCTTCCTCAGGTTTGGAAGGAAAATTTTATCAAATATAAAATCCTTGTTTGCCAATATTCTTTCAGGACTTTATATATGTCATCCTACTATCCTCTCACCTTCATGGTTCTGATGAGAAATTGGTTGTTAGTCTTATTGAGGACATCTTGTATGTGTGGAGTTAATTTTCTCTTAGGTTCTTGTATGTGATAAGCTCCTTTCAAGATTCTTTCCCTTTGGCTTCGCCAGTTTGAGGATGATGAGTCTTAGTGTTAGTATCTTTGAGTTATTCTCCTTGGAGTTCACAGGGTTTCCCAGATTTGTAGGTTCATGTATAGCATCATGTTTGGGGGAATTTCATTCATTTTATCTTCAAATACTATTTTCTCTTTCTCTTTTTCTGGGACTCCCATAATGCATATATATATCTTTTTTCACTTGATGGTGTCCCATAGGTCCCTTAGGGTCTGCTCACTTTCCTTCATTCTTTTTTTCCTTCTGGTTCTCAGAATCAGTATTGTAATGTAATATCTCTGAGTATCAGAATCTCCCCCACATTTGCTCTTTTACACAGTTTTATTGAGAAGTAATTGAGATATATCACTATATAAGTTTAAGGTAAACAGCATGATGGTCTATTCTACACATATTGTGAGATGATGATCACAATAGGTTTAGTTAATATCCATCATCTCATATAGGCACAATCAAAAGAAAATAAAAAATATTTTCTCCTTGTGATGAGAATTCTAAGGATCTACTCTAATAACTTTCCAATATATCATACAGCAGTGTTAGCTGTAGTCATCATGTTGATATATCCCTAAAACTTATTTAACTTATAACCAGAAATTTATACTTTAGATGTCCTCCCTTTAATTCCCCTTACCCCACCTCTCATCTGTCTTAACCATCAATCTGTTTTCTTTTTCTGTGAGTTTGGTGTTTTGTTTTTTAGATTCTACATATAAGTGAGATCATACAGCATTTGTCTTTCTTTGACTTATTTCAGTTAGCACAGTGCCTTCAAGGTCCATCCATGTGTGTCCAGTGATGGACAAATGGATTAAGAAGTTATGGTGTATGTGTGCATATACCATAAAAAATTAGGAAATTATACCATTTACTATTTTAAAAATTGTTCAAGGTGGTAGTAGTCTGTTTAGTGACTTTCCTAGAATGTATTTGCAGACTGTAATTTTTATGGTGTGTGGTCATCGAAATCTTTGTTCTTTATTTTGTTCAGGTAGTACTGTTACAGAATTCCTTAAATTCTAGGAGTGACACAGACAAAGAAATAACACAGCTCTCTCAGTCTTCATAGATTGGATCCGTGCTGCAGTATTCTTTCTTTTTAAAAAGATTTTACTTATTTATTTGAGAGAGAGAGTGGGAGGGGGTAGGGAGGAGCAGAGGGAGAGGGACAGGCAGATTCCATGATGAATGTGGAGCCTAACTTGGGGCTCAATCCCATGATCCCCAGATCATGACCTGAGCTGAAACCAAGAATCAGATGCTTAACCAACTGAGCCACTCAGGCGCCCCTGCTGCAGCACTCTTACAACACTTATCCAGGTTTGCACTGAGCATAGAGATCAGTGTGAAAATTTAGGATCTTCTCTGGCCTTTTCTGAGTATATGTCTTATCATGGGCATGCATGTGGCTTTCTAAATTTTCCCATACACTTGGTTGATTTTAAACATCCTAATTTCCTAAAGAAAACTTCCCCTGTTTTACTCTGGGGTTTAGCTGGTCTAGTTTATGTTTCTTTAAAAAAAAATAAAGATTTTATTTATTTATTTTTTAATTTTTATTTCTTATTTATTTATGATAGTCACACACACACAGAGAGAGAGAGGCAGAGACATAGGCAGAGGGAGAAGCAGGCTCCATGCACCGGGAGCCCGATGTGGGACTCGATCCCGGGTCTCCAGGATCGCGCCCTGGGCCAAAGGCAGGCGCTAAACCGCTGCGCCACCCAGGGATCCCTACTTATTTATTTATTGAGAGAGAGAGAGAGAATATGGGGGGGAGAGAGAGAGGGATAGAATCTCAGGTAAACTCCCCGCTGAATGTGGAGTCCAATGTAGGGCACCATTTCGTGACTCTGAGATCATGACCTAAGCCAAGACCAAGAGTTAGATGCTCAACTGACTGAGCCACCCAGATGCCCTCTATTTTACATTTTGACTTAATCTTTTATCATAGGTATATATAAGCTGCTAGTTTGGTTTGCAGTATTTTTGAACAATGCCTGCTACTTTTCCAGCCTGAGGTCTGAGTTAGGCAAAACAGAAATGAATGCAAAACAGAAATGAATTGTGTCAATCCTTCAAGCAGCAACCAGCAGGTTACAGCAGACATACAGAATGCTTTGAGTAAAGATCCACTCTGCTTCCTTGGAATACCTGCTGAGAATACAGGCTATGACAGTTTTCATACTAAGACTATTGCCATGCCAGGGAAAGGGAGCAGCAAGGGCAGGTAAAAATGCCACATAATTTTCCTACCATTTTGAAGTTGCTTTTTCCTTGACTCGGCACTCACTTGGTTGCTATAAATTTTGACTGTTTTCAGGAATTCTGAGAAAGTTAGTTCTAACAATTCTGTTGTTTTTTCAGTGTTATTTTGAGAGGACAAGAGCTTTGAGCTGGCTAACCTCCCATTTTACTATTGCACTGAGGCTATTCTTCCATGCACACTTCATTTTAATTATAGGGCAAACATTAGAAACTGTTGAATTGACAGGTCAAGGCTCGCAGGCTGTGCTGTCCCATGGGGGAGCCACTGCACACATGTGACTGTTGAGCACATGGAGAGTGGTGGTCCAAACTAAGACAGGTGCTGAGTTTAAAACCCACACTACATTTCAAAGAGGAAAAAAAAGTAAAATATCAATAATTTTGTACGGTTTACATATTGAATTAATACACTAGGTTAAAGAAAATATATTAACATTTATAAAAAAAGAGACAATTGAATATGTAGAAAAAGAATACAAAGAACCATACATAGAATTTGCTTTTTAGGGTATATTTGCTGTAATATTATGTATATTAACACTTGCATTTTATAGATGATGCATTTATCTATCTCCATATAATAAACTATATTTTTTAGCTTACATGTCCTGTCTTCCTTAGATTGTTGCTATAAAAGGTGTCTTTGAATGTATTTTAGACATTCTTTGAATGTCTTTGAATGTATATTCTAACAATATTAGAATCCAATTACAGAAGGGAACTGTATCCATGTATAAAAGGATCTTGAAATGGATGTGTAAAGAAATAGGTGGATGGACAAGAACTGTTTACTTTTGGCCTCCCAGGATGCAGGAATTAGCCAGTTTTAAGTTACTCCTCTGAGCCTTGTTTCTTAAGGATTTTTACTACCCTGGGATCAGCATAATAGCAAAAGAATGTGACTAATGAGGAACTTTGGATATTGAACCTTGAAGGGCCACAGAGACTGCAAATTGCCTGTGGCCACTTTGCTCAGGTCACTGGGCAATGCACCTGAGTCTTTTCTCAGGGACCATCATTTTGTATAATGGCCTAGTCCTTTGCGCTGTGTTTTCATCCCCCTCAGAAGAGGGCTTCCATTTATTTCCTTTAGTATTAAAGGGAGAAACTGGATATCATTCCTGAGGGCTGGCACCCGGGTAATCTGAAATTCCCTAGTCTATGGTTTTCATATAGGAAGAGGTGTTTGTCTACTAGTCCATTTGGGTCTGTTATTGGGAAAATGCTGAAGACAACCTGATCTTACTCACCTGAGAAGTGCCTAATTGTTGATCAATTGATATAAACATGTACTTTTGCAACAATACCTAATAAATCTCATTTTCTACTCTGAATCCAAAGTTTTAGAGATCTTTTCTATCCTCAGGAGAAATTTCTTTGCACAATTTGTGGAAAGTTCTAGAATTCTCTAAAATGTTTCTTAATTTCTGGGTACAGAATTGAGGTAGATAGTTAGCATATATTTATCCTTCCACATCTGTTTTTAATATTCCTTTGTAAGAATGATCCTTGGGGGCAGCCCCGGTGGCTCAGCGGTTTAGCGCCGCCTACAGCTCAGGGCGTGATCCTGGAGACCCAGGATGAGTCCCACATCAGGCTCCCTGCATGGAGCATGCTTCTCCCTCTGCCTGTGTCTCTGCCTCTCTCTCTCTCCTCTCTGTGTATTCTCATGAATAAATAAATAAATAATCTTTTTTTAATAAGGAAATATATATATTTTTAAATTTTTATTTATTTATGATAGTCACAGAGAGAGAGAGAGAGAGAGAGAGAGAGAGAGGCAGAGACACAGGCAGAGGGAGAAGCAGGCTCCATGCACCGGGAGCCCAACGTGGGATTCGAATCCGGGGCTCCAGGATCGCGCCCTGGGCCAAAGGCAGGCGCCAAACCGCTGCGCCACCCAGGGATCCCAATAAAAAAATCTTAAAAAAAAAAAAAAAGAATGATCCTTGGTCTTGACCCTGGTGCTTGAGTTTCAGATAAGTGTATACTCATGAAACCGTCACCACCATCTACCATCAAGACTATAGACATATCCATCATATCCCAAAGTTTCCTCCCATTTTAATTATTATTTTTATTATTATTTTTTGTGATGGTTATACTTATTTTTTTAATAATAAATTTATTTTTTATTGGTGTTCAATTTGCCAACATGCAGAATAACACCCAGTGCTCATCCTGTCAAGTGCCCCCCTCAGTGCCTGCCACCCAGTCACCCCCAATTGCCATCAGGGAAATACAAATCAAAACCACAATGAGATACCACCTCACACCAGTGAGAATGGGGAAAATTAACAAGGCAGGAAACCACAAATGATGGTTATACTTAATATAAGATCTACCCTCTTACCGAATTTTGAATCTACAATACGATGTTGTTAGCTGTAGGCACTACGGTGCATAGCAGATTTTCAGAACTTCTTTATTTTGCACAACTGAAACTTTTTACCCTTTGACCATCACCTCCCTATTTACCTCTCTTCCAAGCTGGTAGCAACTACCATTTGACTCTCTTCCATGAGTTTGACTACCTTAGATCCCATATATAATGATCCCATACAGTATTTGTCTTTCCCTGTTGTGCTCATTTCACTTAGTATAATGTCCTCTGGGTCTATCTGTGTTGTCACAATGGCAAGATTTTCTTCTTTTTTTAAGGTTAAATAATATTCTATTATGAATATATATCTCACTTTCTTTATCCATTCATACATTAATGAACATTTAGATTGGTTTCATATTTTGGCTATTGTGAATAATGATGCAACAAACATGGGAGTGCAGGAATCTCTTTGATATCCTGATTTAATTCTCTTGAGTATATACTAGAAGTGGGATTGCTGGATCACATGGTAGATATATTTTGAACTATTTGACGTACCTCCATAGTGTTCCCCATTGGGCTGTACCAACTTACAATTTCCACTAAGTGCATCAGGCTTCATTTTCATTTTCTCCACATCCCCCCCTTTTTTTTAAATAAAGAATTTATTTATTTATTTATTTATTTATTTATTTATTTATGAGAGAACACGTGAGCTGAGGGGAGGGGCAGAGGCAGAGGGAGTAGCAGACTCTCCCCCTGAGCCGGGAGCCTGACATTTGTATGTCTTGTTTGGAGAAATATATTTTTAGGTCTTTTCATCATTTTTTAATGGGGTTACTATTTTTTTGCTATTAGTTTGGATATTAACACCACATCAAGTGTGGTTTTGCAAATATTTCTCCCATTTTGTAGGCCAGCTTTTCATTTTGTTGAACATTTCTCTATGCTGTGCAAACTTTTTAGTATGATGTGTTCAACTCGTTTATTTTTTCTTCTGTTGCTTGTTTTTCTTAAGATTTATTTATTTATTTATGTATTTATTTATTTATAAATTTATTTTTTATTGGTGTTCAATTTGCCAACATATAGAATAACACCCAGTGCTCATCCCATCAGGTTGCTTGTGTTTTTGATGTTATATCCAAAAACACATTGCCAAGACCATGTCAAGGAGCTTCTCCCTTATGTTTTATCCTGGGAGTTTTATGATTTTAGGTCTTCTGTTTGAGTCTTTAATCCATTCAAGTTGATTTTTTAAAATTTTTATTTTTTAAAAGATTTTATTTATTTGTTTGAGAGAGAGATAGAGAGAAAGAGAGAGACAGATAGCAAGAGTGTGTGAGAGAGAGAGCACAAGTGGGAGGGATGATCAGCCTCCCTGCTCAGCAGGGAACCCAATGGGGGGCTTGATCTCAGGACCCCAGGACCACGACCTGAGCCAAAGGCAGATGCTCAACCAAATGAGCTACTTGGGTACCCCTCCAATTGATTTTTAAAATATCTATCTTTTTATTCTACTTTTTCTTTTTTATATTTGAGTATAGTTGACACATAATGCTACATTAGTTTCAGACATACAACATACTGATAGCACAAGTTTATACATTCTGCTATGTTCACCACAAGTGTAGCTACCACCTATCCTGCCTGATACATCGCTATTACAGTATCATTGACTATATTCCTTATGGTGTGCATTTTATTCCCATTACCTATTCATAACGTAACTAGAAGCCTGTATCTCCCACTTCTCTTCCTCCATCAATAGATGAAATAGGATAAGGAAGATGTGGTATACATATGCCATGGGATATTAGGCAGTCATAAAAAGGATGATATTGTGCCATTTGAGACAACATGGCTGGACCTAGAGGGTATTAAGCTAAGTGAAATAAGTCAGACTGAGAAAAACAAATACCATATGACTTCATTCATAATTTTGGTGTAGTGTAAGGTATGCATCCAGTGTCATTCCTATGCATGCAGTTTTCTTAATACCATTTATTGAAGAGACTACCCTTTCCTCATTGAATATTCTTGGAACCCTTGTCAAAGATTAGTTGACTATATATGTGTTGGTTTATTTATGGACTCTCTATTCCACTCCATTGGTCTCTGTGTCTGTTTTTATGCCAGTATTATACTGTTTGGATTACTATAACTTTGATATGTTGCTTGATATAAGGAAGTGTAATGCCTCTAGCTTAGTTTTTCTTTTTTTTTTTTTTAATTTTTTTATTTATTTATGATAGTCACACAGAGAGAGAGAGAGAGAGAGAGGGGGGCAGAGACACAGGCAGAGGGAGAAGCAGGCTCCATGCACTGGGAGCCCGACGTGGGATTCGATCCCGGGTCTCCAGGATCACGCCCTGGGCCAAAGGCAGGCGCTAAACCGCTGCGCCACCCAGGGATCCCTAGCTTAGTTTTTCTTGCTCAAGATTGCTGTGACTGTTTGGGGTCTTTTGTGGTTCCATATACATTTTAGGATTATTTTTTCCCCTATTTATTTATGAATATTGTACAGTGAATGCTATATACCTAGCCTCATAGTCAGAAAAGCAGTCATCCTGAATTCCTCCCTTTGGAGTCTTGGCCTTGAAATATTTGCATTGCCAGGGATCACAGTGACAATAAAATTGCTTGGCTAATGAGGAGTTTTGGAAATTGAACCTCTGGGGATACAGAGAAAGCAATCTGCCTGTGACCACTTGCTTCAACAGTTCTTCTCCAGAAAAGAAGTAGCACACCTGAGCTTCATCTCATAGGTGATCCTTCTTGCCCTGGAACCTGAGGGTCACTCAATCCCTCTGCCCTTCCTGAGTATAGATCTTCCATTTGGTACATTCAGAGAAGATGTCACATCATTCTACTACGATGCCCACCAGGTAACCTAATGTGTCTTACTCAATGTTTGGAAATGAGGGCAGTTGTTTTGCTACAGTTTCATCCAGAGGAAGCTGTGAAGAGTGCATGTATCGAATGATTAGAACTGTGTCACCCAGTGTCCTCTTGCCTGTCTGTCATCTTCTTCACATTTCCTTGTACTTTACACCAATCTCAAGTACTGGTGATTTACTAATATCTTAGTCTCTACTATAGCCAGGACCATTTTCCTACTGAGCAGAAATATGCTTTATATAAAACAGGATGGCTGTTATAAAATTATCTGAGATTTACTTGCAATCTGGTGGTGTAGGAGGCAGGAAATTTGGTAAAGTTCATTTTATCTTCCCATTCCTGGTTCTTGAAATACTTATATATTACCTCAGTTGTTTGCCTCCGAGGTCTCTGGGCATCCAGACAGAATCTTCAGCTGCCTCCCCAGTCTGTTTCTCTTTAAAAAATTACCAAATGTTTCAGATAATCAGAACAGCATAGATAGTGTAATTTTTAAAAAAAAATTATTTACTTATTCATGAGAGACAGAGAGAGGGAGGCAGAGGGAGAGTCAGGCTCTCTGCAGAGTAGAGAGCCTAATGCAGGACTTGATCCCAGGACTCTGGGATCATGGGATCATGACCTGAGCAGAAGGCAGATGCTTAACTGGTTGAGCCACCCAGGTGCCCAGATAGTGTATTTTTTTTTTAAAGGCCACCTATCAATCCTTGTGGAAATTAACAATGGATGACACTCTGCTGTATCAGCTTCAGGTTTTTGGTAATGGAACAGGATAATATGCCTTCAGAAGGCATCCATTTCTTATCCTTCTCTATTAGTCTGTCCCATCCTAAGACAGTGATTGTCTCTGATGATGCTCCTTCTGCTGGCCTAGAAAACACACATTTGACTGTGTTGTCACTTCACCTTCTCCATCAGATCCATCAACAACATGGGACTCAGGAACAACACAGGGGTTTCAGAATTCCTTCTAATGGAAGTGACAGAGGATCCAAAACTGAAGCCCCTCCTCTTTGTTCTGTTCCTGTCCATATACCTGGTCACCATCCTGGGAAACCTGCTCATCATCCTGGCTGTCATCTGTGACTCCCACCTCCATACCCCCATGTACTTCTTCCTGTCCAACTTGTCCTTTACTGACATCTGT
Organism: Canis aureus; assembly: GCF_053574225.1. Classification (NCBI taxonomy): domain Eukaryota; kingdom Metazoa; phylum Chordata; class Mammalia; order Carnivora; family Canidae; genus Canis; species Canis aureus. The sequence continues at coordinate 52,823,615 of NC_135629.1, forward strand.
TTAAGTACAACCACCATCCCAAAGATGCTGGTGAACATCCAAGCAGAGGATCAGAGCATCACTTACACAGGCTGCCTCACACAGATCTACTTTATCCTGGCTTTTGGTGGTTTGGAAAGTTTTCTTCTTTCAGTAATGGCCTATGACCGCTATGTGGCCATCTGTCATCCACTGAGGTACATGGTCATCATGAACTCCCACCTCTGTGGCCTCTTAATTCTACTCTCTTTGTGCATTAACATTGGGGATGCTCTGATGCACAGTCTGATGGTGTTGCAACTGTCCTTCTGCACAGACCTTGAAATCCCTCTCTTCTTCTGTGAAGTTGTTCAGGTCATCAAGCTCGCATGTTCTGACACCCTCATCAATAACATCCTGATATATTTTGCAACTAGCGTATTTGGTGGTATCCCTGTGTGTGGAATCATTTTCTCCTACACTCAGATAGTGTCTTCTGTTTTGAGAATACCATCAACAGGTGGAAAGTATAAAGCCTTTTCCACCTGTGGGTCTCACCTCTCTGTTGTGTCCTTGTTCTATGGGACTGGTTTGGGGGTGTACATTAGTTCTGCTCTTACTAGCTCTTCCAGAAACACTGCAGTGGTTTCAGTGATGTACACTGTTGTCCCTCAAATGATGAACCCCTTCATCTACAGCCTGAGGAACAGGGACATGAAAGGAGCCTTGAGGAAACTCATAAGTAGAATGCCTTCTCTTCTGTGACTGTGTCATTAGCATTTGACTGTGGTTTCTAAAATGAGTCAAAGTGACAAAAATACAGGGTGAGCTGGAATATTCAATTCTTGCATCATCAACTTCTACTAAAATTACAAGATGGCCATGTGCATTTTAACTTGATGTGGAAAGCTAACTTGTACTTTATCCAGCAATGTGGTATGGTGTTTGGCAAGGGATTTCAAAGCTCTAATTTCAGTTTCTTTTTTTTTTTTAAAGACTTTATTTATTTATTCATGAAAGAGAGAGAGAGAGAGGCAGAGACATAGGCAGAGGAAGAAGCAGGCTCCCTGCTGGGAGCCCGATGCAGGACTTGATCCTAGGACCCCGGGATCATGACCTGATCCAAAAGTAGATGCTCAACCACTGAGCCACCCAGGCATCCCTCTAATTCCACTTTCTGAGTCAAATTCCCTAAAAGCAGAACTTCAGTCAGAGGTTCTTATAGCAGTGATTTTGTGAAGTTTATTTTCAGAAGAGAAGTAGGATAAGGTAGATAGAACAGGGAAAGAATTTAAATGAGGATGTCATGAGTCTACCTGATTCTAGGATTATACCATGAGAACTGCACTTCAGTGTTGGAACTACTGGAAGGCCATGTGCTGATGTTTTGTACCCCAATTCAATAATCACCAATTCCAGTCACTGGAAACTGTACCTTCACAGGGCAACCTCAGCAACCACTACACTTAGTTTCATTACATATAAAATGCCGTTATTATATTATCTTAGTGGTTTGACGTGATAGAAAGAATTAACTTTTATCAGTACAAGATATTTGGTTGTAATAAGAAAAAGAAATCCTGATTCTAATATGCTCAACACATAAAGAGGGTTATAAGGTGATGGATGTGTTCATTAACTTTCTTGTGGCAATAAGTGTACAGTGCATATATATATATATATATATATATATATATAAAGTCATCACATTGTACACCTTAATTTTGTTATTTATACCTCTGTAAAACTGTAAAAAAATGAGTTATCCTTCATTGTAGGGACTTTAGAAGTAGGAATATATAAGAACTGGACAGTAAGGCTCCATTCATTCTTCCATATGGTGGCTTCCTCCCAGATCTGGCTCTCCTATAGTCCAGATGGTTGCAACAGATGGAAGAAATCTATGGATGAATGTATTTAAATCTGGAATATGAAACCTTTCCTAAAGTCTTCTTGTTAAAATATATACAAAGCATATATAAAATGTATCTATAGGAAAAAAAAAAGGTAAGATAGTGAAACACATACCTCTCACCCAGGTGAAGAAATAAAGCAGTGCCACAGAGAATCCACTTGATGGTGTCCCAGCCACGTTACCTTCTTTCTCCCCAGTGGCAAACACTATACCGAACTTTGTATTTATCATTTGGTTGATGTTCTTCTATTAGGTTGAATCCTATGAACTTGCCAGTATTTGATCATGTTTGTCCTTTAAAATGGGCAGTGGGATTCAATGTTAGTATCACCCAAATGTATCCATAGCCAATGTGTAAATTTTCTTATTTTTGAACAAGTTAAAAGTTAAATCTTAATGAATGCATCTTGTGTCTTGTTTTTCCATCTTTGCGCTTTTGAGGTTCAGAAGTGTTTATTTTAGCAGTAATTCATTTATTTTCATTGCTTTCTATTCTTATATTATGTACAGAGACATTACAAAGTAGGTATTCTTGTGAGGTTGAAAGATATTTTGGTTGGTACTTTTCTTCGTGTATAAATAAATCTGCTTGAGTATTATCACATACATTTCATGGTGGAAAGAAGAACGTTTTATACTCAGGATAGAATTATTATGTGTATGAGGTATACTCATACACATAATATTTGGATATTTCTTTTTAAAAAATTTTAAATTTAAATTCAGTTTAGTTAACATATACTGTATTTTTAGTTTCAGGGGTAGAATTTAGTAATTCATCAGTTGCACATAATACCCAATACTCATTACATCATGTGCCTTCCTTAAAGCCCATCACACAATTGCCCCATCCTTCCACTGACCACCCCTCCAGCAACCCTCAGCTTGCTTCCTAGAGTTAAGAGTCTCTTATGGTTTGCCTCCCTCTCTGTTTTCATCTTATTTTATTTTTCCTTCTCTTTTCTATGTTCATCTGTTTTGTTTCCTAAATTCCGCAGATGAGTGAAATCATAGGTTATTTCTCAAAAAGTTAAAAATAGAACTACCCTACAACCCAGAAACTGTACTACTAGGGATTTATTTGAAGGCTACAAACATAGAGATTTGAAGCAGGACATGCACCCCAATGTTTACAGCAGCAATGTCCACAACAGCCAAAATATGGAAAGAGACCAAATGTCCATCAACAGATGATTGGTAAAGATGTGGTATATATTTATAATGGAATATTACTCAGCCACCAGAAAGAATGAAATATTGCCATTTGCAATGATATGGATGGCACTAAAAGCTATTATGCTACATGAAATAAGTCAGTCCTCTGGGTATTTCTGAAGACTTTCCCTAAGTGATTGAATCATTTGACATGCTCACCAAAATTTCCTGGTGATATATACTATCACTAACATGTTTTCATTTATACTGACAATCCAGTGAGCGTAACATTATTTTATTATTGGCATTTCCATTATTATCTATGAGATTGTCATTTCATATATTTATGGGTCATTTATTTTTACTCTCTGTTAAATACGTGGTTATGGTTTTTCTGCTGAGCTGTTGTCGAAATGGCTGAATTTCTTTCTATTTTTATAGCTGAATAATAATTCATCGTATATACACCAAATTTTCTTTATTCACCTGTCAGTGGACAATTAGGTTATTTCCATATCTTGATTATTGTGAATAATGCTGAAACTAACATGTGAGAACAGGTATCACTTAAAGATACTGATTTTGCTTCCTTTGCACAGGTACCCAGAAGTGGGATTACAGGCTCATACAATAGTTCCATCTTTAAGTTTTTAAATTGAGGTATAATTGGCATAAAACAGTTTCAGATGTACAACACAATGATTCCACATATGCATATATTGTAAAATGATCACCACAATAAGTCTAGTTAACATTCATCACCATAGATACAAATAATTTTTTATGATGAAAACTTTAACATTTACTTTCTCTCTCTCTCTTTTTAAAAGATTTTATTTATTTATTTGAGAGAGAGAGAGAGAGAACATGAGTGAGGGGAAGGGGCAGAGGGAGAAGGAGAAGCAGACTCCCTGCTGAGCGGGGAGCCAGATGCAGGGCTGGATCACAGGACCGGGATCATCACCTGGGCTGAAGGCAGACACTTAACTGACTGAGCCACCTTGGTGGCCCTAAGATTTACTATCTTAGCAACTTTCAAATATGCAATACAATTTATTACATCACATCCCCATGATGTATAATTGGAATTTTTTGCCTTTTGACCACTGACACACATTTCACCAACTCCTCCATCCCCACTTATGGCAACCGCCAATCTATTCTCTGTATCTATGGGCTCAGGTTTTTGTTTTGTTTTTGAACTCAACATCTAGATGAGATCATATGGCATTTGTCTTTGTCTTATTTCACTGGAACCTGAACCTCAGGGTTCATCCATATGTTTCAAATGGCAGGATTTCCTTCTTTTTTAAATGGGTGAATAATCCATTTTGTGTGTGTGTGTGTGTGTGTGTGTGTGTGTGTGTCTGTACACATACATATACCAATCACATTTCTTTATCCATTTATCTGCTGATGGACACTTAGGTTATTTCCATGTCTTGGCTATTGTTAACAGGGCTGCAATGAACATGGGAGTATACATATCTCTTCAAGATAGTGATTTCATCTCCTGCTGATATTATCTCCAGGAGTGGGGTTGAGGGATCATATGGTAGTTCTATTTTTATATTTTTGAGGAACTTCATACTGTTTTCTATAATGACTTCATCAGTTTACATTCCTACCAACAATATGCCAGACTTCCTTTTCTCCTCATTTGTGCCAACACTTGTTATCTCTTGTCCTTTTTTTTAAAAGATTTTATTTATTTATTCATGAGAGACACACAGAGAGAGGCAGAGACACAGGCAGAGGGAGAAGCAGGCTCCCTGTGGGGAGCTTGATGTGGGACTTGATTCCAGGACCCTGGGATCATGACCTGAGCCAAAGGCAGACACTCAACCACTGAGCCACCCAGGTGTCCCTCTCTTGTCCTTTGTATGAAAGCCATTCTAAAAGGTGTCAAGTGATATCTCACTGTGGTTTTGATTTCCATTTTGTGATGATTAGTGATGTTGAGCATCTTTTCTTGAACGTGTTAGCCATGTGTATGTAAAAAGCCACAGCTAATATACTAATTGGGGAAAAACTGAGAGTTTTTCCTTTATGGTCAGGGATATCCACTCTCACCACTTTTATTCAACATAGTACTGGAAGTCCTAGCTAGCAATCAGGCCACAAAAAGAAATAAAAGGCATCCAAATCAGCAAGGAAAAAATAAAACTTTCACTATTTGCAGATGACATGATACTATATACAGAACCCAAAAGACTGCTAGAACTATGTATACCCTTTAGAAAATATGTATTCAGTTTCTCTGCTGATTTTTAAAATTTTTTTATTTTTTTAAAGATTTTATTTATTTATTCATGAGAGACAGAGAGAGAGAGAGAGAGAGAGGCAGAGACACAGACAGAGGGAGAAACAGGCTCCCTGTGGGGAGTCCAATGTGGGACTCGATCTTGGGACTCCAGGATCATGCCCTGAGCCAAAGGCAGACACTCAACTGCTGAGCCACCCAGGCGTCCCTAAATCAAATGGTTTATTTTTTGCTATTAAGTTATATGTGTATTTTATATACCTTGGCTATTATTAATCTCTTATCAGATACATGATTTATAAGGATTGAAATAAGTAAGCTTTTCATTTAGGTGATGGTTTCTTGCTATGCAGAAGCTTTTTAGTTTGATGTAGACACATTTATTAATTTTTGCAGTTGTGGCTTGTGTTTTTGGCATCATAATTGTTGCCAAGATGAATGTCAAGGAGCTTTCCCTCTGTTTTCTACTAGCAGTTATATGCTTTTCAGGTCTTATGTTTAAGTCATGAATAATTTTGAGTTAATTTTGTGAGTAATGTAAGATAGGGGTTCAATTTCATTCTTATGTGTGGGGGTATAGTTTTTCCAACACCATTTATTAAAGAGATTATCCTCTCTCCCTGGAGTGTCCTTGGCTCCTTTGTCAAATACAAGTTGATTATATATGTGAGGGTTTATTCTGGGCTCTCAGTTCTGTTCCATTAGTCTATGTGTGTGATTTAATGTCAATACCACACAGTTTTTAAAAAGATTTGATTTATTTCAGAGCAAGAGAGATAGCAAGAGAGAACATGAGCAGGGAAGAGAGGGAGAAGGCAGCTACCTGCTCGGCAGGGAGCCCAATACAGGGCTTGATCACAGGGCTTAGGGGTGATGACCTGAGCTGAAGGCAGACACTTAACTGATTGAGCCACCCAGGCACCCCACCAAACAGTTTTTTTTTAATTTTTTTAATTTTTATTTATTTATGATAGTCACAGAGAGAGAGAGAGAGAGAGAGAGGCAGAGACACAGGCAGAGGGAGAAGCAGGCTGCATGCACCGGGAGCCCGACGTGGGATTCGATCCCGGGTCTCCAGGATCGCGCCCTGGGCCAAAGGCAGGCGCCAAACCGCTGCGCCACCCAAGGATCCCCCAAACAGTTTTGATTGCTATAACTTTGTAGCATAGTTTGAAGTCAGGATACCTGATGCCTCCATCAGAAGTGTATAGAAGCCATTTCAGGCTTCCAGAGGGGCCCAATCAGATCACAGATATAGGCTGACTAGAGCCCAACCCTTGGGAAACAGTTGGGAAAGTATGCAGTTAAACACTTTCCAGGAAGAAGGTGGGAGCCTTGTGTTTCTGCCTCCTCCCTGTGTGCTGAGCCCAGGGGGTAACCACAAGAAGTATTTATGTAGCCCTACAAAACTGTCTCATGATTTTCTGTGGTATCTGGGGATTTGGAAATGCCAAGCCCTATTGCTCTCAGAGCTAGAAGATTTGGGAGCAAGTTCCTGGAGTTTGTCATACAAGTTGGGTCCCCATGTGTGTGGTCTTATCCCTTCATTCCTCAGAGATGAGCTGAGTTGGGGATTCTCACCTGGCGGTAAGGTGCTGTCCTATGGGTGGGTGGGGGGGTTGATGGTGTGAGCATACTTCAGTTTTTCCCACCTCTTTTGAGGTAGGTATTTTCTCAGTGCTCTGATATGTAGGAGTTACCCAACCAGTTTCTGGATTTTTCTCAAAGGGAATTAACGCATGTGTACCTCAATGGTAAGTGTGTTCCCAGGAGGAGGGGGGTCAGGAAACCCCTCTTCTGTCATATAGCTGATCTTGGTGAGAATTCATTAGGTTTAAACATTTAACAAGGCCAATATTAGGTCAAATTTCTTTAATATGTAGTGTTGGGCAATGTAAAGGAGTGATTTTTTTTAAAAAAAGGACACATTAGGGTCCTATCAAAATGACAGTTTTGTAGGATAAAAATGACAGTTTTATAGGACAAAAGATGATCAAATATGGAAATCAAATACTGGTTGCATCAATCTGATATGTGTTTTTATGGTCACATTTCCTCTTCCTTTTCTGTTTTTTCTTCTACCTATTTTATAAGGAAACATATGATGTCTATTTAGGGCTCACCTAGATAACTCAATGTAAGTGCATCCTTGACAAAGACCCTTTTTCAAATAAGTTCCAATAACATTCATCCTTTTATCATGAGTTACTAATCACAAATTGGGGGGACTAGGAGTAGACCTATCATATTGAGGGCCTCCATTTCACTTCCTACAGATGTGCTTTGGTTGATTCCATCGAGAGGCCTAGTCTCATCTAAAACTGGGAGGGAGAGTTTTCTGTCTCCTGGCTTCAGGTTCAAGTATGACATCTAAATTTGCTGCCATCACCTTGTGACTTGAGTAGAACCAGTCTTAGGACAAAGCCACCAAATGGAGAAATGGAGTGAAGCCCTATCCCTTGTTCTTGTACATTTCTTATCTCTGAAGTCCTAGTAATGACAAACAACTGTTTCTTGTTTGACCATATTATAGTCAGGAGTATTCTTGTATTCTTCTTATTAGAACTGAAGTCTTCCTCACTGATGAAGCACAAATAACTCACAATTATTTAAAGCTGAGATGATATCATTATACCAATCTTATAGAAAACAAAACTGAGTATAGTGAGTGTTAATATTGCCTCCCAGGGATACAATTTACCAGTGACTGGTCTCCATCCTTACTAAATTGGGGTGTGACAGGTAAGTTCCCTTACTTCACTAAGGCCTGACTTTGGGTTTCAATTGACATGGTCTGTCATGGGATAAGGTGGAAGCCAGTCTGCAGATATGACCCCAGTTGTGCTTCTATCCTTTATTGAGCTATCCATATTCTACAATTTTCCTTCTTCTGGGAGTCATGCATGCAAACATTATAAAACTATGACCTCTGCCTCAGGTTCTACCCCTAGGGAACTGAGAAAAAACTTGAAATAAGAACTGAAATAATTTGTCAAACATAACAAAGCTAAATAAAAATAAAAGTCAGGCTTCAAGTCTAAGTTAAAATGCATGTGGCCATTACGTTATCTAGTCACATTACAAGCATTTGGTTACAGGTGAATTATACATCATGGTTCTCCTGTGAGTCCTAAAACTCTGATTTATTCTAACAACCAGCCCAAAGTACACAGAACAATCACAGAAAGGAAGGTATCCTACTGAAAAGTTTCTTCAAGGCACCCTGCATGTCACTATTTCTCAGACTGTAGATAAAGGGGTTCATCATTTGAGGAATCACGATGTACATCACTGAAGCCATGGCAGTCTTCCTGGAAGAGTCACTAAGTGCAGAACTAATGTATACTCCAAAAGCTGTCCCATAGAAGAAGGACACAACAGACAAGTGAGAGCCACAGGTGGAGAAAGCTTTATATTTCCTGCCCGCTGATGGCATTCTCAAAACAGAGGAGAAAATTTGAGTATAAGAGAAAATAATTCCGGAGAGAGGAACACCCCCAAATAAGCCAGCTGCAAAATATGCCAGAATATCATTGATGAGAGTATCAGAGCAGGCAAGCTTGACAATCTGACCAAGCTCACAGAAGAAGTGGGGGATGTCCATGTCCTTACAGAAGGATAACTGTAGCACCATCAGACTGTGGAGCAGGGCATTGACAATGCTAATGAGCAGTGAGAGTACCATCAGCAAGCCATAGAGTTGGGGGTTCATGATAACAGTGTACCTCAGGGGATGGCAGATGGCCACATAGCGGTCATAGGCCATTGCTGCAAGGAGAAAATTTTCTAAACCAACAAAAGTCAAGACAAAGCAGACCTGGGTGAGGCAGCCTGTGTAACTGATGCTGTGACTCTGTGCTTGGATGTTCACCAGCATCTTTGGGATGGTGGTTGTACTTAAACAGATGTCAGTAAAGGACAGGTTGGAGAGGAAGAAGTACATGGGAGTGTGGAGGTGGGAGTCACAGATGACAGCCAGGATGATGAGCCCGTTTCCCAGGATGGTGGCCAGGTATATGGACAGGAACAGGCTGAAGAGTAGGGACTGCAGTTCTGGATCCTCTGTCAGTCCCAAGAGAAAGAATTCTGAAAATACTGTTTGGTTTTTGGGTCCCATGTTGTTGATGAATCTGATGGAAAAGATGGAGTGAAAACCAAATAAAATGAATGGTCCCTGGATGAGCCACAGCAACATCACCTGGGAATTGCTAGAAATACAAACCTGATATCACTGCAGATATACTGCTGATAAACTCTGAGGTTGAGGACCAGCAATCTGTTTTGGCAAGCCCTCCAGGTTAATGTGATATATGACAAAGTTTGAGAGCCAGTGATTTTAGAAAAATGAATAAAACCTATTGAGAATCCATGTGAATATTTCAATCATTTCCTCTTCTAATTTTTCCCTCTGTCATAATTTCCCACTCTTCTTGCCCTTCTCCCTCTATTGACCCTTATTTTTATTGGTCACTATCTCTTCCTCACACATTGTACTAAGTGCTGAGTCTGAAGTGAATGAGTGGTATTTATTTTGGAAATATTTCTTGCCTTCATGCAAATGGTAAGATGAGAATGAAGTTATCCATTCTCTCCTGCAGAGTCTGCTCTCCAAACTTAGACATGCTCAGAATCATCTGAAGATTGTGTCAAATTACTGATGATAAATCATTATTACTCCATTCACCCATGAGGATTCTTAGTTGAGGTGAGATTATATCATGAGTACAGATTATGGCAGACTAGATCTGAATTCAGGTCATATGACTGCTGAGTTGACCATCCTTTTTTTTTTTAAGTTTTTATTAGAATTCCAGTTAGTTAACATACAGTGCAATTATTAATTTCAGGCAGCAATACAGTGATTCAACATGTCCACAGAAGGTGATCACACCAGGTGATCAACACAGGTGCCTTCCTTGATCCCCATCATCTAAGCTCTTTCTCCATCCCTTTTCCTCTGGTAACCATCCATTTGTTCTCTGGATTAAGAGTCTGTTTCTTGGTTTGCCCTCTCTTTCTCTTTTTCCTCTTGCTCATCTGTTTTGTTTCTTAAATCCACATATGAAATGAGTTGACTGTCTCGACCAACCATTGTTAACACTTCTGGATGACACAGCATTAGCATTCCTAAATCACCTCTCATGTAAGTTCCTTTCAAAGTTTTAATATTTCCATTTTGAGAAATGCCTTCAATCTTTTCCCTCACCTACAAGGCGTGTCCATTTCTACCCATGACATAGAGTTGTAGTATGAAAAAGTGTAGAAAGTCATGGCATCCATTCAAGTATATGCCCTTACCTGAGCATAGATTTAAAAATGTTGCTTATTAGCAATGTCCACAATAGCTAAACTGTGGAAGGAGCCTCAGTGTCCCTCAAAAGATGAATGGATAAAGAAGATGTGGTCTATGTATACAATGGAATGTTACTCAGCCATTAGAAATGACAAATACCCACTATTTTCTTCTATGTGGATGGAACTGGAGGGTATTATGCTGAGTGAAGTAAGTCAATCGGAAAAGGACAAACATTATATGGTCTCATTCATTTGGGGAGTATAAAAATTAGTTAAAGGGAATAAAGGGGAAGGAGAGAAAATGAGTGAAAATATCAATGAGGGTGACAAAACATGAGAGACACTTAACTCTGGGAAATGAACAAGGGGTAGTAGAAAGGGAAGTGGGTGGAGGGTTGGGGTGACTGGGAGATGGGCACTGAGGGGGGCACTTGGCAGATGAGCACTGGGTGTTATGCTATATGTTGGCAAACTGAACTCCAATAAATAAAAAAATAAAAAATAGAAAAACAAATAAATAAGTCTTTATTTAAAAAAATTAAACTGTTGCTTATAAACTTGAAAATCATAAGACTTCTCCTTGGAATTGCTACTCATCTGCATTAGTGATGCATTGTAAGGCAAACTAGGCAGGTATGCCAATGACATTCTCTGTTTTAAGGGGACTTTTCTGAGGGCACTTGATGGGATGAGCACTGGGTGTTATATGTTAGGCAAAATGAGTTTAAATTTAAAAATTTTTAAAAAATAAGGGGACTTTTCCACCCAAGGTGGTAGGTGGCAGATCATTTAAAAAAATAGCTAATGAAAAAGAAAGAATTAAATTCATAGACTCCTCAGGGAATAGAGGAAAATTTAAGCAATTATTGGTCCTTGGAAGACAAAGACTTTCAAGACAGTGCAGATTTATATGGTACTTATAAGATAATCAAGTGCCCTAATAGAAGTGCTTCTGTAAAGCAGTGGTGCTCTCTCACCTAGGGCCGATAGAAGTGGCCATGACAGCCTTTATCATTTGGTGTATTACTTAGATTCAGAACTCTGAATTTAATACAAACTAGCACTTGCTTTGTGAATGGGGAAAGCCTTTCAACTGTGTGGAGGTCTTGGTTTCCTCAATGTAGAGTGGAAACTGTCATCAAATCTTATGGGGATGTTGCAGTGATGAGCAGTGCATAGAAGAAAAGCAGCCAGCACAGCACTAAGCATATAGGACCCTCCTAATAACATTTGCTATTGTGTGTGTAGTTTTAGGTCTGTGAATGGTGGCACCTGGAATGTTTCATTTCTCAGAAGAAAACAGTAGGGTGTGCAACAGAGGAAAGACAGTAAAGAGAGAGGAAGTACATCCCTAGCATGATAACTGCAAATTTCAGAGTAGTGTTTATGAGCTGAAACTCTAGCTGGGATTCTTTATTGTGTAGAAAAGGAATGAAATGCACAGGAATTATACCAATATTCATTTGGCATGGACAGATGATGAATTATATAGCAATTAAAATGAATTAAAGAAAAAATATGATTAAGAACACATATATTCTTGAAACCGTAAGGTATAAAAATCCTATATACACCTATTAAATTGAACTTATTAATTTTATTTTTAAAAAATTTTTATTTATTTATTCATGAGAGACACACAGAGAGAGGCAGAGACACAGGCAGAGGAAGAAGCAGGCTCCATGCAGGGAGCCCTATGTGGGACTTGATTCCGGGACTCCAGGATCAGGCCCTGAACCAAAGGCAGACGCTCAACTGCTTGAGCCACCCAGGCATCCCTATTAATTTTATTATTAAATTTTCATTATGTTTATTTCATATACTAGATATGTCTGATTCCAAAGACAGCATATAAAATTCCTTCTCCACAATTGCTTTTTCTTTTTTTCTGCTCTAATCAAGTAATCACAAAAAACTTTAGCAAATATTAAAGTATAAATCTTTACGGTGACATTATCTGATCATAAATTAATAGAAGTATAAGTAAATAATAAAAAAGATTATTTTAAAAAAGAAAAAATGAATCAGATTTATAAGTTGATAAAAAGGAAAAACCTATAAACATTCGTATGACAAAAAGTCTATAGCATGAGAAAACTCTAAATATATATTGAAATCTCTCAGGTAGTAATCCCTAATAAAAATAAACCCAAGCAAAGAATAACACAGAGACAACAATGAAGTGCTGGGTTTCCCACCTGTTGACATGATCAAATTTAGATACTTCACTGTCCTCATTCTGAGTGTTTTTATTGCAATTGATAGTGGAGATATAGGTGAAGTCCCCACATCATAAGTATGCACAATCCTGATTCTTTTTCTTCCCTAGGAGAACCAGTACACTAACTTTATGTACATTATTCCCCTGAAATTTTTGCTATGATTAGTAATATCATTTTATAAAAACTTACATTCTTTTGCATTTTAAAAGCCTTATATAAATGGAACCATACAGTACATGCCATTTAAAATGGGTATGCTTCTGCAGTTTATTTTTTGATTTTTTTCATATATTCAATCCCATTCACTGATTTTAATTACTAGAGAGTCTTACACGATATTGTTACATCATGGTTTATTTCCCCATTCCCTAACTGATGGATATTATGGTTGAGGCCTTTTATCCTATGTATGTTTATGAAGACATGTATAATATAAAACTATGAATGGGGGCTACCATCACATTCAAGACTGTGTTGTCTCTCTGGGAAGGGGAGAACAGGAGGGGAAGAAAAAGAGGTGCATATATATTTACTTTTTTTTTTTTAACTTTATAGAAAAGACCTGAAGCCAATATATCAGAAAATCAACATTTGGTCATCTGGAATGAGTGGAAGGGTGTTCATATGTTTTTTATTATACATCTCTGCTATTGTGATATAAAATTCTTGGTAATTTTATGATGATGAATACATGTACTCACAGGGTAGCCAGCTATATCTGCCTGTACCTTGACTCTTTTTCTTGTGTCCTCAAGGGAACTACAGGGATAATACACTCTTCTATGCAACAGTATGTCAAGAACCAGGAATGCAAGTAAAAGGAAAAGCTGACCCAAATTCTTCCCCACGACCATCACAAGAATTCAAGTAAATGTGGGAAAGTGTATAATGCTCATCTTGTTTTAAAAGGGGTTGATTTTTGGGATACCTGGGTGACTCACTCAGTTAAGAGTCTACTTTTGGCTCAGGTCATGATCCCAGGGTCCTGGCCTCCTTGGTCAGCAGGGAGTCTGCTTCTCCTTCTCCCTCTGCCCCTCCCCACTGCTCATGCACACGCTCTCTCTTTCTCTCTCAAATAAATAAATAAAATCTTTAAAAAAATTTCTCATCACAAGAAATGAATGTGAGGTGACAGATGGCAACTAAACTTAAAAAAAGGGGGGGCTGATTTTAATCAGAAGGAAAATATTTTCTGTCATATTTTAGGGAGATTAGGGGACCAACTGATTGAGACCAGGGTCAGTATCAGTACAAATATACAGAGGAACTTGTCAACAGGAAGACAGGCTAGAGTGCATGGGACACTTGGTTCTCATCATTCCATGTATGCACACTCCTCATTGCTTGCCCTGGATGAATCTGTAATAAAATAACCTGCTCCTTGTACAGAAGCATTACCTAAAGGACTTTCAGTTACCTGGCTGGCATCAGTGTGGAATGATGTATCACATGTTACCTAGATATAAAGATGGAAGATCTGTCTTCAAGAAGGGCAGAGAGACAAAGTGAGGCAATGGGCTCCTGGTCAAGAAAGATCATTCCTGTTTGGAGTCTCAGGTGTGCTTCTTCTTGACTAGGTAAGGGCTACGGAAGTGTTTTATCCCTGGGGAGTCAATATCCAAAGCTCCTCATTAGACAATATTTTTAGTGCCTTTCTGATCCATAGGCTCTGCAAATCCTTAAAGACCGAGACTAAGAAGAGAGGAATTCATGATGGCTAATCCATGAGCCTATGAGGCCAGGTGTATGTCATTTTCCCCGCCCATTCATGCTTACCTCTCTCTCATACACCTTGCACACATTTACACACACTCCTTTTTTAATGAGTTCCAGGCTTCTTTTCTTAAAGTTACAGAGAGAGGTATCACTATATGATTAATATCTTGAAGCCTAATTCCAATTTTAAATGTGTAAGTATTATTCATGTACTGGGTGTAAATAATATATTTATAAATATAAAGATATTGTAAAATTCAAACTCCTAGGAATATTTCACTTTTATTTTTTTTAATTTTTATTTATTTATGATAGTCACACACACAGAGAGAGAGAGGCAGAAACACAGGCAGAGGGAGAAGCAGGCTCCATGCACCGTGAGCCCGACGTGGGATTCGATTCCGGGTCTCCAGGATCGTGCCCTGGGCCAAAGGCAGGCGCTAAACCGCTGCGCCACCCAGGGATCCTGAATATTTCACTTTTAGAGTCATCGAATGTTTCCTGTACCTGTTTTCTGTTCTCCATCGGAGAATCTCATCTATTCACTGTGATCATTAGGGCTGTGATCAATACAGACAGACTTAATACTCTCTTTTTAAATTTTCATAATCACCTGGTCCATAGATACAATGTACATTTTTTTCCCAGTGTGGAGTTTTAGATTGAATTATGGTTCTTCATTTTTTTATTCTGTTATGATAAAGTTCAATGTCACTGAAAGGAAGTACTGTGCAGTTTTCCATCACCCAGAGATTTCATGTGTAATAATAGATGTGGATGATACCCCATGTTAATATTAATAATAATACTTGAAAACGTATTTCTTTAAGCGTTTCAGTATTTTCACATATTCACCAATGTATTTCACATTTTAACTTGATTTTTTTTCACATTTTAACTCTTTCTAATAGAATTTTCTTAAGCCATATTTTGAAAAAATATATTTTTGAAAATAGACTTATGACAAAATGGCATTATAATATCACTCTTCACCATCATAACACCAATAAACTTCAAACACACGAATAATAGGGAGATATGAAGACTTAGCTGGGTTCAAAAAATGATAAAGTTTTCCACATATTACAAGAAAATGAAACCATAAATGGTAAGTGGGATGGGGGCAAGTGATTCTGCTGGTTTATGTTCACAGGTAAGTGGATACTTATTCTGGGTAATGAAGATTAAAGAATGAAACCGGACCCCAACCTTACACCAATCACAAAAGCCAAATATAAGATCTGAAACTGTAAAACTCCAAGGACAACATGTAGGGGATAATCCATTGATTTTGGTTTTGGTGATGATGTTTTGGATTGGACATGAAAAGTAAAGGCAACAAAGCAAAAATAAACGTGTTGGACTACATCAAACTAAAAAGATTCTACATAGGAAAAGGAACAATCAACAAAATGAAAATGCAACCTCTGGAATAGAAGGAAATCTTTTCAAAGCTCATATCCTTAAGGGGTTCATATCCTTACTATATAATGAACTCATACAACTCAACAGTAAAAACTCAAATAATCCTTTTTTGTATATTTTTTATTGGAGTTTGATTTGCCAACATATAGTGTAACATCTAGTGCTCAAAAACTCAAATAATCTTATTTAAAAATAGGCAAAGGACCTGAATAGATGGCAACTTAAAAAAAAGACATACAAATTGCTGACATGTACATAAAAAGGTTCTCAACATCACTAAACATCAGGGAAATGCAAATCAAAACCTCACTGAGATATTACTTAATACTTGTTAACTTGGCTGTTACCAGAGACAACCCACAAGTAGGTGGAGAAAGGCAACCCTTTTACACTATTTGTGGGAATATAAACTGGTACAGCTGCTATGGAAAGCCATATAGCAAGATCTCAAAAAATTAAAACTATTTCTAAAAAAGACCCAAATAAATGAAAGAATATTCTATTTTTAGATAGATATGCACAATGTCATAGAAACAATTTACCTTAACTAACTTTATAGATTTAATGGAAATTCCGAGATGTTATTGTATTTTGAGAGATTGATTTTAAAATTTGTATGAAAGAGCAATGGAGAAAGAATATTTGATTTGAGGACACATAAGAGGAAGGAGTAATTGCTTTAGTATGTATCAAGATTAATTATGGAGACACAGTAACTAAAATGGTATGGTTCTGGAACACAGTGAAAAACAGAACCAGTGAGACCAGCAAATAGGAAGATTTTATTGAGGACAGAATCAGTGGATGGGTTACTTAGGACAATTGCTGGGGAAGGTGCCAGTCAACAAGAGCCTTTAGGTTGTAGGGAATCAAAATATTTACATCAAAATTGCTTAGCAGACGCTGGCATTGTGCAGTACTTGTTAAGATTATCAGGATAATTGGTGAAGGAACCAGAACTTAATTTGCCAAATTCCTTACCTTTCTCAAATTCACATAGGCTGTTTGTCTCAAGCTGAGACTGAGAATGCTATGTTTTTCTCTCTACCTCTCTTTTTCAAATTTATTTTTTACTTTTTATTTTTTAAGATTTGTTTTTATTTATTTTGAAGATTTATTTTATTTTATTTTATTTGAGAGAGAGAGAGAAAGAGAGAGAGAGAGAGAAGCTATGAATGGGAGGAGGGGCAGAGGGAGAAGAAAACTCCTCACTGAGCGGGGAGCCTGATGTGGGCTTGATCCCAGGACACTAAGATCATGACCTTACCCTAAGGGAGATACTTAACCGATTGAGCCACCCAGGTGCCCTATTTTTATTTATTTGAGAGAGAAAGAGAGAATGTGTGAACAGTGAGAGGAGCAGAGGGAGAGGGAGAGGGAGAGAATTCTCCAACTAACTTCCTACTGAGAGCAGACCCTGATGTGGGACTCAATCATAAGACCCTGAGATCACAGCCTGAGATGGAATCAAGAGTTGGACCCTTAACCAACTGAGCCACCGAAGTACCTCTCTTTTTTTTTAATTATATATTTAAAGTGTACATAATGATGATTTGATATACATACATAATGGACTTATCATGCTGAGCAAGCTAATTACCATATCCATCTTCTCATATAGTTACCACTTTTCTAGTGTCTAGTGGTTAAGAGTACAACAAATCTAGGCTGAGGCCAGTCCTCTGGCTATAATGACACCCTTGTTCAGTCCTTTCCCACCCTATCCTTCTGTCACTAACATTTTCCTGAGAACCTGTCCCCTAAAATAACCATAGACAGAATCCATTCTACTTCAATGGTTCCCAAAAATCAAGCTCAGAGTGTTCATATACATCCTCAAAAACACCAAAGCTAGAGAACCCAAAGTCAGTTTTCAACCTAAGTTGAACTACCTTTATGGTATTTAACCACTGAAACATAAGAACTTGTTGAGGGAAAGGTCAGACAACCTGATCACCCAGTATTCCTGTACTTTGACTCATTCTAGAAGCCCAAGACCAAGGCAGATGACACAGTAGCAAACAAGATGAGTTTCTTCAAGGCTCCCTTCATGTCCTTGTTCCTCAGGCTGTAGATGAAGGGGTTCAACATTGGAGGGACCACGGTGTACATCACTGAGGCTCTTGCAGTATCCTTGGAAGAATGAGAAACTGCAGAACTAATGTACACCCCAAAAGCTGTCCCATAGAACAAAGAAACAACTGAGAGATGAGCCCCACAGGTGGAAAAGGCTTTATATTTCCCCCCAGCTGATGACATTCTCAGAGTAGAAGAGACAATTTGAATGTAAGAGAAAATAATCCCAAGGAGAGGAACACCACCCAATACACTGGTCACTAAATACATCAGGATATTATTGATGAGGGTATCAGAACAGGCGAGCTTGATGACCTGAGCAAGTTCACAGAAAAAATGGGGAATTTCCAGATCTGTGCAGAAGGAGAGTCGCAACACCATCAGACTGTGGAGTAGGGCATCTGCAATGCTGATGATCAGGGTGAGTAGAATCAGCAGGCCACAGAGGTGGGGGTTCATGATGACTGTGTACCTCAGTGGATGGCAGATGGCCACATAGCGGTCATAGGCCATTGCTGCAAGGAGAAAGTTTTCTAAGCCTGCAAAAAACAGGACAAAGCAGACCTGGGTGAGGCAGCCTGTGTAACTGATGGATTTGCTCTGTCTTTGGATGTTCACCAGCATCTTGGGGATGGTGGTGGTGCTGAAACAGATGTCAGTGAACGCCAGGTGGGAGAGGAAGAAGTACATGGGTGTTTGAAGGTGGGAGTCAGAGCTGATAGCCAGGATGATGAGCAGGTTTCCTAGCACAGTGACCAGGTATATGGTCAGGAACAGTCCAAAGAGAAGGGGCTGCCATTCTGGATCTTCTGAGAGACCCAGGAGGATGAATTCTGCTACACCTGTTTGGTTTTCTGGTTCCATGTTCTTGATGAGACTGATGGAAAAAAGCACAGAGGAGAGTACATGTAACAGAGGTACAAGTATCCCTTGTCTTTAGAAAATCCTGATATGAATTGAATATTATTTCTTTTCTTATTAAAAAGAAAATAATATTCAGGTGTAGTTTTTATTTGAATGCCTGGGTGACTCAGTGGTTGAGCATCTGCCTTGGGCTCAGGGCCTGATCCCTGGGTCTTGGGATCGAGTCCCACATCGGGCTCTCTGCAGGAAGCCTGCTTCTTCCTCTGCCTATGTCTCTGCCTCTCTGTGTCTCTCATGAATAAATAAAAAAATCTTTAAAAATAGTTTTTATTTAAATCCCAGTTAGCATAGAGTGTAATATTAGTTTCAGGTATACATTATAGTGATCAAGACTTCCATAGAAGACCCAGTGCTCATCACAGAAATTAATATTATTCATCTTTTCTTTTGCCTTTTACCTGTCTTGGTCTCTCTCCTTTTCTCAACCTCTTTTGTTTTTGTCCTCCTCTTTTTTACATTCCTCAATTACTCCAAGTTTATGTGTTATTTTCTCACACCATGCCACATAATAGGAATAAGATAGGAAAAATATATGTTTTTATTCCTTCAAAATTCTCCAGCTTCCAATTAGCAAGCAGGAAACTCAAGACCAAGCAATATTAAATCAGGGTTTTAGTAATAGCTGAGTAATATTACATTGTATACATATACCACATCTTCTTTGTCCATTCACCTTTCGATGGACACTGAGGCTCCTTCCACAGTTTGGCTATTGTGGACATTGCTGCTAGAAACATCGGGGTGCAGGTGTCCCGGCATTTCACTGCATATGTATATTACTCATCCATTAGAAATGACAAATACCCACCATTTGCTTTGACGTGGATGGAACTGGAGAGTATTATGCTGAGTGAAATAAGTCAATCAGAAAAAGACAAACATTATATGGTCTCATTCATTTGGGGAATATAAAAATTGTGAAAGGGAATAAAGGGAAAGGAAAGAAAATGAGTGAAAACATCAGTGAGGGTGACAAAACAAGAGAGACACCTAACTCTGGGAAATGAACAAGGGGTAGTGGAAGGGGAGGTGGGCGGGGAGTTGGGGTGACTGGGTGATGGGCACTGAGCGGGGCACTTGGCGGGATGAGCACTGGGTGTTATGCTATATGTTGGCAAATTGAAGTCCAATAAAAAATATTTTTAAAAAATCAGGGTTTTAAAGCGGGGTTTCTCAAACTATGCCTTGCATCAGAATTCACTCAAGGCTTTGTTAAAACTCACATTACTGGCTCCCCTACTCTGAATATGAGATTCAGGCTTGGGCATCAGGCTGACAATTTGCCTTTCTAACAAATTCCCAATGTTGCTGCTCACAGTCTGAGTTTTACTTTGAGGACCCCAATTCTAGAGCATAGCAGATTGTGGGCATGGCAAATCTACTTGACTATAGGTTGGAGCAGACCCAGCATAACTATGGGGGAAATGCTGGCCTGCCCATCAACTCTGCAGAGTGAGCTGGCTGGGAGTTCAAACACATGACTCAGTTAAGCCTCTTTATATTCTTTTTTTTCATATTCCTTCTCTCCCTCCCCCTACTCCTTCTTTCCTTCCTTCCTTCCTTCCTTCCTTCCTTCCTTCCTTCCTTCCTTCTTGGAAATAATGCTCTGCTTTTATTAACTCATTCTTAGTTACAGAGTAGACTCTATCATCACTCTGTAGCAGTAATTATTGAGAACTCTAGATTTAAACCTCTTCATTTTCAATGGATCATCAAAATCTGCCTATTGAATATCCCATTTCCATTTCAGTGTCTGGTCATTGGATTCTATAACAAAACCCTTGCTATGAGGCACTTGGTTGACCAGTGGTTGAGCATCTGCCTCCTGCTCGGGTTGTGATCCCGGGGTTCCGGAATCAATTCCCACATTGACCTCTCCTTGAAGAGCCTGATTCTCACTCTGCCCGAGTCTCTGCCTCTGTGTGTCTCTCATGAATAAATAAATAAAAATCTTTAAAAAACCCTCTTCCTATAATTGTTGTAATTAATGGTAATAGCGGATATTATAAAATAAATATGATAATTATTTTAAACTGCACACACTACCTCTAACACAACATCTGTTGCCAAGCATGTCCTCAGTTCTTTTCTCATGCTGATTTTATTCGGTCTATGGCAGGATAAGTCAGGTGCTTCTACCATCCTCCTGTTTACCTCTGACTTCACGAAGAGAGAAAGGTCAAGAGGCACCTGGATGGCTCAGTTGGTTAAGTGTCTGCCTTGGGCTCAGGTCATGATCCCGGGATCCTGGGATTGAGCCTGTAATAGATTCCCAGCTCAGTGGGGAGTCTGCTTCTCCCTCTCCCCGTGCTTGTGCTCTCTCCTACTCTCTCTCTCTCTGTATCTCAAATAAATAAATAAGATCTTTTAAAAATTAAAAAAAGAGAGAAAAGTGAAGTTATGGTTACAAAACCTTGACACTCCAGTGAGATGTGGTGCAGAGAATTAAATTCAGGCTTCCAGA
This sequence comes from Canis aureus, assembly GCF_053574225.1. Lineage (NCBI taxonomy): Eukaryota > Metazoa > Chordata > Mammalia > Carnivora > Canidae > Canis > Canis aureus. The sequence continues at coordinate 52,845,028 of NC_135629.1, forward strand.
CTTTGGAGCTGAACTCAGAACATCATGTGATGTGGTCTCTGACGAGTGAAGATTTAGGTGTCCTATAGGGTTGATCAGACTTCAGCACCAGCTTTTTGAAGTTTGCCCCTGCATAAGACTGCGAGTGGAAGTCAAGAGCTTCCCTGCCTGAAGTTCTTCTAATTTCCAACCATGTAGGTAGTACGTAAGCAAGTGATAGCTTCAAAACAGGATCCACACTCAGAACTAGAGATCAAGATTATCATATAGTATTTTAGGCTGTTATGGTTATTATTTCAATGAGATTCACTTTTCTTTTAACATTAAGATATTAAAACATTCTCATAAGGTTTACATAACACATCTATATTTTCCACCCCATACTGAAGAATTTGAGGAAGGAGGAATTGCATGAGGTCTTGAAGGAAAGAAAAAAGTTAAAAAGCAAAAATTTGTTAATGTGTTAAAAATCAGAATCCTGGGATAAGAGAGATAAAATCTACGGACACTAATGTCCAGGCTGTTTGACAAGAGTGTTGCTACTGTCGTAAGAAGAGGAGGAAGATTGTCAAGTTAGCTTTAAGAAAGAAAAAGGAAATTGAGAAAGGTATATCTGGATACCTTAAATGCCTTGCTAGTTGGGCTTAAATAATTTAATTCATATAAATGGGAGCTTAGTGCCTGTGGAATGTGAAGCACTTGTTATTTAGGATGATGGGGACAATTGGATGAGAAAATGAGACCTTATTTTTAGGAATTACTTACTTATCCCTGATCCCGGGGACCTACACCCTCCACAGCAGTAAATGAAATAAATACATGCACACTCTTTTTTGTTTGACCACTCCTTTTGTTTGACCACCAGTCACATTTTTCATACATTTTTTAAACACTTAATTTTTTTATATATTAGAGAGAGAGAGCGCACTGAGTGAGTAGAGGGAGAGGGGCAAGCAGCCTCCATGCTGAGTGCAGAGCCCAAAGTGGGGCTTGATCTCACCACCCTGAGATCATGACCTGAGCTGAAATCAAGAGTTGGACTTCTAACAAGTGAGATATCCAGGCATCCCTGCCAATCACATTTTTACATGCAAAGGAATAGAAAAAGACTACAAACAAATTCAAATTTTAAACTAACAAGTGTGATAATTATCTTTATTAATAGGCAATAACTTCCAAGAAAATTTTGAACCTTTTTCCTTTCCAAGATAGCTTAATGATATCAGCCCCTTTCATTTTCCTCTTTTTTATGGTAGATTAAGGAAATAATCCCTTCCTACTCAGCAGTTTAACTGATTTTCTCTTGCTCTTTTTTTTTTTTTTTTTTTTAATACCGATTCTGTCCCTGTGGTATAATGGACAATTTTAAGGAAAGAAATGTTGAACACCATTCATAGAAATTCAGATCCTCTATGTGTTTCATCAAAGTCTAGGTTAGGCAGCCTTGGCCACTCGTTTCCAAAGGAATCCTTAGTTTATGTGTCAGGAAGAACTCAAGGATACTTCTGTTTTCTTTGTTAGAGTGAGTTCCTGAGAATACTGTTATTGTATCATCCAAATAGGCAAGACATGGCTACGTCCCAGGTGCATCAATGGATCTGCCAAATATTCTCATGAATCAATGTTTTAGAAAAAAGTCTGTAAACGTCTCTTCTGTGAACAGCTTATTAAGATACTAATACTGAGGAGCTGAACGGCCCTAGGTAATATCTGTTTCACCAATGAGAAAATATGAGCCCTTAGCATGGAGTCATGAAAACAAGCAACCAGTAATATCAATTAATATTTAAATTCAGGCACCTATGAGTTTGATTCTGTCTCCAGCACTTTCTTTGTAAAGAAGGACAATTTCTTTTCAATTGTGCAAGAAGCCTCAGTCTCATTTGGATAATGGAAAAAATTATAAAACCTTATGGGAATGTTGCAAGAATGAGTGATGTGTAGATGAAATCACTAAGTGCAATGTTTGATATATGAAACACTCTTAATATTTCCTATTGTGATTTGTTTCTGCCATGGACACAAGTGTACCATCTGGCATGGTTCATTTAAAAAGGGAAGTGTTAGGAGGGGAAAGTGTAGGAAGAGAGGAGAAACAACCATAAACATGGCAACCATAGCATGACAATCATAAATTTCAAGGAAAAACGGATGTGTTGAATCTCTTAGTGGGATAATTGCTTACATAGGGAAACCAAAGTGAACAATCTGAATGAACATAATAGTTAATTCTCATTTCTCATGGACATATGATAAAATGTATAGCATCTAAAACGAATAAATTAGGCTCAGACATATCAACAGATATTAAAAACTCCAAAGAGAAAGTAATTTTCCTAACAAGACCAATATTATGATACAGTTTAAATGTTTTAAAATAGCACTGATCTTAAAACTTTAATTTCTTACTATATAGCATTTCACATATACAAAAAGCACAGAGAAAACAAAGTCCTGGGTATCTGCCACTAAGGACCATTAAATTAAAATACATTGACATATTGGCAGTAAATATTTTAAGAATCAAAGTAATACGTATTTATTTTTTCATATCCTTAATAACTTTTTCTTGCCCAAGAGAACTACCGTACTGAACTTGGCATTTATGATTTCCTTATGGTTTTAATCGTTGAATACAAATGCATAACTTTTTGTTTTACATTTTAAACTTGACATATTGTACATTTTACATTTAGTTTTAACAATAATACACTTGATGTCTTGGTACATTTTTCTCTGGTTCATTAACTTGAAATACCTTACTTTATTCCAGTGTCATATTACATCACAATTTATTTGTCCTTTCTTTAACTAAGAGGCATTTTACTGTTGCCTTTTTTTTTTTTTACTGTTGCCTTTTATACACACAAACAAACACACACAATGTGCAAACAATTTAAATAACATGCAGAGAATAACCAAACTCAAGACTCTGGTTGCCTCTGGGAATGAAAAGAACATAAAGGGATGCTCTATTAATTCATGTTATTTTGTTACTTTAAAAAACATTTTAATTTTAATTACAGGATAGTTAACATACCCTGTTATATTAGTTTCAAGATGTCCAATATAGTGATTCAATGATTCTGTACATTACTCAGTGCTCATCATGATAAGTGTACTCTTAATCCCCTTCACCTATTTCACCCATGCCCAACCCAACTCCCCTCTGATAGCTATCAGTTTGTTCCATGTTATTTTGTTATTTAAGAAAAGAGTTCTATGTGGAAAACAGTATGGAGGTTCCTCAAAAAGTTAAAAATAGAACTACCACTACCCTACAATCCAGTAATTGCACTACTGGATATTTACCCAAGGAATACAAAAACACAAATTCAAAGGGATACACGCACCCCTATGTTTATAGCAGCATAATCTATTATAGCCAAGATATAGAAGCAGTCCATTGATTGAGGAATGGATAAAGAAGTGGTATATATATATATTATATTATATTATATATAATATTTATATATAAAATATATAATATAAATAATATAAAATAATATAATATATAAAATATTTTATATGTATATAAAATGAAATATTATTCAGGCATCAAAAAGGATGAAATCTTGCCGTTTGCAATGACATGGATGGAGCTAGAGAGAATAATCCTAAGTGAAATAAGTCAGAGAAAGACAGACACCATATGATTTCACTTACATGTGGAATTTAAGAAACAAAACATAAAAGCAAAGGGAAAAAATGAGAGAGAGAGAGAGAGAGAGAGAGAGAGAGAGAGAGAGAAATTTAAAAACAGATTCTTAATTACAAAGAACAAACTAATGGTTACCAGAGGAGAGGTGGGTAGGGGATGGGTTAAATAAGTGATGGGCATTAAGGAGTGCACTGATGATGAGCTCCAGGTTTTGAATGGAAGTGTTGAATCACTATTGTACACTTGAAACTAATATAACACTGTATATTAACTGACTGGAATTAAAATAAAAACTTAAAATGAAAAAAAGGAACTCTGATGGCAAAATATCAAGTTTTAGTAATTCTGGAAGCATAGGTACCTGTTTATTTGTTCTATTATTCTATGCTCTTTTGCCTTAAATATTTCATAGATTACTAAAAAGAAACAGATAGCCTCATTCTCCACCTCCTCTGTCTCAGAACACTCATAACCAGGAAACAGTGTCAAAAGCAAAGGTCTCTTCTACAAAGGAGTATCATGAGCCAGGAGTGGAAAGGAAAGGAGAGGCTGGCCACACACCTCTGCCCTTTGCCAAAGAAATTAAAGAAAATGTGAGAGAATTCTTGAATATTCTTCAAAATTGAGCAAAAGTAGATTGCTCTTGAGAGTGGAAAGAGTCCCAGGACTTTAGGATCAGAATAGGAGATTAGCAGAATGAGAGATAGTCAAGCATTTGTGCAAAGGTGCAAGCAAACAGGTGGAGGAGAAGATTGATGAATTCTTACGCAGGCACCTCAAAGGTCACCTAACTCTGTTCATCTGCATGTCCTCACCTCACAGTTACCAGGTGGACCACTAAACAAAGAACTTTATTGCAAAACATAAAGTAGGGGACTTCAGATTACCTGGATGTCAACAGTAAGGAATGACATTCAGTTCTTCCCTAGATGTGAAGAATTCTCTTCCCTAGAATGAGAGCTCTGTTCTCAGTGAGCACAGAAAGGTAGTGGAGCCCTGGGCTCTTAGTGCAGAGATGCTGGACCTTGGGACGAGGCCCAGGTGGGCTGCAAATGACCTGGGTATGGCTGTTGAGTGGAGTGATCACAGGAAGACTATCTGCAGTCTCTTTCTCTTTTGGGGGTTCAATATCCAAAGCTCCTCATTAGCAAACTCTTTTTTTACTCTCATGTGACCACAGGGCAGTGCAAATCCTGGAAGAGCGAGGCTCAGAGATGAGGAACTTTGCTTTGTCTGATTCTCTCACCCTGAGTGATCAAACATATGTGATCTTCTCCCTCCATAGGTCTTGGCTTATATCCATTTCAAGTAACCTACAAACCCAACCACATCTTCCTTCTGTTATTAGATTCCAGACTTTGTTAAACGTATATTTACATTCAAGTCTGTTTTAATTACAATCTCAAGAAGGCTGATAATACATTTGAGCTAAAAAAATATATAGTTTCCTTATATGGATAGATAAATATTACCTGGATTAATACATGTGATAATGTAGGAAACATACACTAAAAACGCAACACTAAAAAAACAAACAAACAAAACAAAACAACAACAACAACAAAAAACCCGCAACACTACGGGGAGATGTTATGTGTGACTCATTGAATGTTGATTCTGTCTATGCATATTATATTTAGCAGTTTCTAATGTTTTCTGTACCAGACATTTGTTCTTTTGATAAAATGTCACTTCCAACTTTTCCCAAACAATAGTAATGGCCTAAATATATTTTTAATCACATTAAGGGCCATGGGTTAAAACTATTGGTCTTGGTTATCAATACTGTTGTAGTAAATTACAAATGATCAGAGTAATAGTCAATCTGTGATACCATATGATTCTGAGGATGTAATCATAAGATTTGAGGCCTGTTTGTTATAATAATTAAAAAAATTTTAATCTTATTTTTGTTTCAAGTTTTCATTTAAATTCTAGTTAGTTAACATACAGTGTAATATGGGTTTTGGGTATAGAATTTAGTGATTGATCACTTACATAGAACACCCAGTGCTTGGGATCCCTGGGTTGCTCAGTGGTTTAGCGCCTGCCTTCGGCCCAGGGCGTGATCCTGGAGTCCTGGGATGGAGTCCCACATCGGGCTCCCTGCATTGAGCCTGCTTCTCCCTCTGCCTGTGTCTCTGCCTCTGTTTCTCTCTCTCTCTCTATCTCTCTGTGTGTGTCTCTCATGAATAAATAAATAAAATAAAAAAAAAAGAACACCCAGTGCTTATCACAACACATGCCCTCCTTAATACTTATCACCCATTTAGCCCATCCCCTGCCCACCTCCCCTCCAGCAACCCTCAGTTTTGTTCTCTATACTTTATAGTCTTTGTGGTTTGCCTTCCTCTCTGTTTTTATCTTATTTTTCCTTCCCTTCCCCTGTGTTCATCTGTTTTGTTTCTTAAATTCCACATATGAGTGAAATGATATGTTATTTGTCTTTCTCTGACTGGCTTATTTCACTTAGCATAATACACTGTAGCTCCATCCATATCATTGCAAATAGCAAAATTTCATTCTTTTTATGGTTGAGTAATATTCTATTGTACATATACACACCTTCTTTATCCATTCATCTGTCGATGGACATTTGGGCTGTTTCCATAATTTGGCTATTGTTGATAATGTTGCTGTAAACATTGGAGTGTACGTGTACCTTCAAATCAGCATTTTTATGCCCTTTAGGTAAGTACCTGGTGGCACAATTGTTGGGCCATAGGGTAGTTTTATTTTTAACTTTCTGAGGAACCTCCATATTGTTTTCCAGAGGGGCTGCAACAGTTTGTATTCCCACAAACAGTGTAAGAGGGTTCCCTTTTCTCTGCATCTTTGCCAACATCTGTTTTTTTCCTGTGTGGTTAATTTTAGCCATTCTGACAGGTGTGAGGTGGTATGTCATCATGGCGGTTTTTTTTTTTTTAAGATTTATTTATTTGTGAGACATGCACACACACACACACACACACACACACACACAGAGGCAGAGACATAGGCAGAGGAAGAAGTAGGGTCCCCGCAGGGAGCTGGATGCAGGACTCCATCTAGGATCCTGGGATCGTGACCTGAGCTGAAGGCAGCAGCTCAACTGCTGAGCCACTCAGGCGTCTCTCATCATGGTTTTAATTTGTATTTCCCTGATGATGAGATTTCAAGTGTCTGTTAGCCATCTGGATGTCTTTGGAAAAATGCCTATTCATGTCTTGTGCCCATTTCTTAACTGGATTATTTGTGTTTTGGGTGTTTAGATTGATAAGTTCTTTATAGATTTTGGGTATTAGCCCCTTATCTGATATGTCATTTGTGAATATCTTCTCCCATTCTGTAGGCTGCCTTTCAGTTTTGTTGATTGCTTTCTCCACTGTGCAGAAGCTTTTTATCTTGATGAAGTCCCAATAGTTCATGTTCGCTTTTGTTTCCCGTGCCTCTGGAGACATCTCTAGTAAGAAGTTGCTATGGCAAAAGTCAAAGAGGTTGCTGCCTGTGTTTTCCTCTAGAATTTTGATGGATTCCTGTCTCACGTTTAGGTCTTTCATCCATTTTGACTTTATTTTTGTGTATGGTGTAAGAGAGTGGCCCAGTTTCATTCTTCTACATGTTGCTGTCCAGTTTTCCCAGCAGCATTGTTGAAGAGACTTTTTCCCATTGGGTATTCTTTTCTTTTTTAATTTTTTAAATTTTTATTTATTTATGATAGTCAGAGAGAAAGAGAGAGAGAGAGGCAGAGACACAGGCAGAGGGAGAAGCAGGCTCCATGCACCGGGAGCCCGATGTGGGATTCGATCCCGGGTCTCCAGGATCGCACCCTGGGCCAAAGGCAGGCGCCAAACCACTGCGCCACCCAGGGATCCCCCATTGGGTATTCTTTCCTGCTTTGTCAAAGATTAGTTGACCATAGAGTTTTGGGTCCATTTCTGGGTTTTTTTATTCTGCTCCATTGATCTATATATCTCTTTTTGTACCAGTATCATATTGTCTTGATGATTACAGCTTTGTACTATAACTTGAAGTTTGAAATTGTGATGCCTTCAGCTTTGCTTTTCTTTTTCAAGATTGTTTGGCTATTCAGGGTTCTGTGGTTCCATACAAATTTTAGGATTGCTTGTTCTAGCTCTGTTAAAAATGCTGTTGGTATTTTATTGGGGATTTCATTAAATGTGTAGATTGCTTTGGGTAGAATAGACATTTTAACAAGATTTTTTCTTCCAATCCATGAACATGAAGTGTTTTTTCATTTCTTTGTGTCCTCTTCAAATTTCTTTCATAAGTGTTGTATAGTTTTCAGAATATAGATCTTTTACCGTTTTAGTTAGGTTTATTCCTAGGTATCTTATTGTTTTTGGTGCAATGGCAAATGGGATCGACTCTTTGATTTCTTTTTCTGCTGCTTTGGTATTAGTGTATGTAAATGCAACAGATTTCTGCATGTGATTTTATATCCTGTGACTTTGCTGAATTCATGTATTAGTTCTAGCAATTTTTTTTGTGGACTCTTTCTGGTTTTTTACCTAGAATGTCATGTCATCTGCAAATAGTGAAAGTTTGACTTCTTCTTTGCTGATTTTGAGCCTTTTATTTCTTTTTGTTGTCTGATTGCTGAGGCTAAGATTTCCAGGACTATGTTAAATAGCAATGGTGACAGTGGATATCCTTGTCTTATTTCTGACCATATAGGAAAGGCTCTTAGTTTTTCCCCATTGAGGTTGGTATTAGCTACACAGCTAATATCCTTCTCCCCTATTTTGTTGAGGGTTTTTATTAAGTAGGTGCTATATTTTATCAAATTCTTTTTCTTTATCCCTTGAGAGGACCATGAGGTTCTTATCTTTTCTTTTATTAATGTGGTGTATCATATTGATTGTTTTATGAATATTGAAGCAAACTTGTAGACCAGGAATAATATCCACTTGATCATATTCAATAATCCTTTTAATGTACTGTTAAATTTGATTTGCTAGTATTTTATAAAAATTTTTGTATCCATGTTTATCACAGATAATGGCCTGTAATTCTCCTTTTTAGTGGGATCTTTGTCCAATTCTCCTTTTAAGTGGGGTGTTAAAGTCCCCCACTATTATTGTATTGTTATCAGTGAGTTTCTTTGCACTTATTATTCATTGATTTATATATTTGTATGCTTTCAAGTTTGGGGCATACATATTTTCAATTATTAGATCTTCTTGATGGATAGACTCCTTAATTATGATATAATGCCTTTCTTCATCTCTTGTTACAGTATTTGACTTAAAATCTAGTTTCTTAAAAAAGATTTTATTTATTTATTCATGAGAGACACAGAAAGAGAGGCAGACACAGGCAGGGGGAGGAGAAGCAGGCTCCATGCAAGGAGCCTGATGCAGGACTAGATCCCAGGAATTAGGGATCAGGCCTTGAGCCATAGGCATATGCTCAACCACCAAGCCACCCAGGTGTCCCAAAATCTAGTATGTTTGATATAAGTATGGTACCCCAGCTTTCTTTTGATGTCCATTAACATGATAGATGGTTCTCCATCTCCTCACTTTCAATCTGCAGGTGTCTTTAGGTCTAAAATGAGTCTCTTCAGAACATGAGAGAATCCTAACTCTGGGAAACGAACAAGGGGTGGTGGAAAGAGAGGTAGGCGGGAGGTGGGGGTGACTGGGTGACAGGCACTGAGGGGCGCACTTGATGGGATGAGCACCGGATGTTATGCTAGGTGTTGGCAAATTGAACTCCAACAAAAAAAAGTCTCAAAAAAAATGAAAAAAATGAGTCTCTTGTAGGCAGTATGTTGATAGATCCTGTTAGGTTTTTTGTTTTTTAAAAGATTTTATTTATTTGTGAGAGACAGAGAGAGAGAGGCAGAGACATAGGCAGAGGGAGAATCAGGCTCCATGCAGGAAGCCCAATGTTGGACTTGATCCTAGGACTCTGGGATCACACCCTGAGCCAAAGGTAGAGGCTCAACTGCTGAGCCACCCGGGCATTCATTGTTGGTTTTTTTTTTTTTTAATCCATTCTGATACCCTATGTCTTTTGATTAGAGTATTTAGTCCATTTACATTTAGAGAGATTATTCAAAGATATGAATTTAGTGCTATTGTCTTACCTGTAGAATTGGTGTTTCTGATGATGTTCCCTGGTCCTTTCTAGTCTTTTTTGCTTTTGGTCTTTTTTCCTCCCACTTAAAGAGTCCCCCTTAATATTTCTTGAAGGGCTGGTGTAGTGTTTATGAACTCCTTTAAGTTTTGTTGTGTGGGAAACTCTATCTCTCCTATTCTGAATGACAACCTTGGTAGATAGAGTATTCCTGACTGCATATTTTCCCCATTCAGCATATTGAATATATCCTGTCACTGTCTTTGGCCTCTGAAGTTTCTGTGGCTGTATCTGCTGCAAACCTGATCTGTCTTTCCTTGTTGGTTAAGGACTTTTTTTTCCCTTGCTGCTTTCAGGATCTTTCCTTGTTATGTATTTTGTGAATTTGATTATGATATGCCTTGGTGATGATTGGCTTTTGTTGATTTTAACAAGAGTTCTCTGTGCTTCTTGGATTCTGATATCTGTGTCCTTCCTCAGATAAGGGAAGTTTTTTAGCTATAATTTGTTTGCTTAAGCCTTCTGCCCCTTTTCTTTCTCTTATTTTCTAGGACTCCTATGATACAACGTTATTACATTTTAATATGTTACTGAGTTCCCAAAGTCTACCTTCATGATCCATTACCTTTCTTTCCTTCTTCTTTTCAACTTCATTATTTTCCATAATTTTATCTTCTATATCACTGATTCATTCCTCTGCTTTTTCCATCCTCCTTTTTATGGTCTTCATTTGTCTTTGCATCTCAGTTATAGCATTTTAAATTTTGGCTGGACTAGATTTTAATTCTTTCATCTCTGCAGTAAGGGATTCTCTGGTGTCTTCTTTGCTTTTTTCAAGGCCAACTAGTATCTTTATAATTGTTGTAAATTCTAGTCCAGACATCTTATTTATATCTGTATTGATTAAATCCTTGATCATGAGTTCTTTTTCCTGTTCTTTCTTTTGGGGTGAATGTATCCATCTTGTCCTTTTTTCCAGAAAATAATAATAATAATAATACCCTAGATCTTGGTTGTGTTTTGGTCTACTTCTTAAAAGAAAATTTAATTTTAATAATTTATATAATTTATATATAAATTATATAATTATAATAATGATAATTTTAATAATTTAATAATTTCTTCTTAAAAGAAAATTTAATTGTAATAATTTATATAATTTATATATATTATATAATTATAATAATAATAATTTTAATAATTTAATAATAATAATAATACCCTAGATCTTGGATGTGTTTTGGTCTACTTCTTAAATTCAAAAATTTTAAAAAAGTAATAAAACAAAATAAACAAAAAACAAAAATATATAAATGAAAAATTAAAACAATAATAAAAATAAAGGAATTTAAAAATAAGGGAAAAATGATAGAATAGTAATAAAAATTAAAAATAAAAGTAAAAAGGAAGGCAGATCCTATTTCCTTTTTTTTTTTTTAAAGATTTTATTTATTTATTCATGAAAGACACACACAGAGAGAAAGGCACAGAGACAGGCAGAGGGAGAAACAGGATCCATGCAGGGAGCCTGACGTGGGACTTGATCCCGGGTCTCCAGGATCACACCCTGGGCTGCAGGAAGCACCAATCCGCTGAGCCACCCCGGGCTGCCCAGATCCTATTTCCCATAGAGCTGGAACTTTCCAGCATCTATGGTCAGTAGACTTGGTGCAGTAGACTTGGTACATGTTTGTGCTGGTCTTCTGGGGAGAGGCATGCTGCTCTGATTCTCAGGTGGATAAGCCCTAGTGGAGAAGCACTTCCAGGGCTCAGGGAGGTGGAGTTTAGTGTAAGTGGCTCTGGGCTCCACTAGGGGGAACAGTGTTGCTTCCTGAAGTCTTTCAGCACTGTTGGGCTGGATAAAAATGGCTGTCCCCACTCTCTAGCCCCAGAGCTGAGAGTTCACATCCCCCACTCTTCAGGAAGCCCTCACAGAAAAGCAGTCAATCATCCTTCTTGTATCCCTGGTTCTGTCAGATGCCTGTCTTCACTCTGTCTGTATCCCAGCTGTTTTATCTCAGATGCATGGCTGAGTTTTAAAACTCCAAATTTTAGGGACTCCCATGACGCAGACCCACGATGATCCTCTAAGAGAAGGTCTTGCCACACACTTTTGCTGTTTGCCAGACCATGCCAGGAAAGCAGTTGCATGACTGTACAGCGGTTGAGTTTATGACAAGGCAGAGCAGAGAGTTGGCACCCAGGCTCGCTGCCCTTGGCTGGAGTTCCTGCTCTTATGCTTGAGAACAGTGAAGCATGTGGGTGCTACCCATTCTTCTTGTGACCCAGGGGTCACATGCTGTCCATGCCTGGGCCTTCTCCACTTGAGTCCCAGGCATAATCCTGGTGGTGGTGGACTTCTAAAATTTCAGATTTTGCACTCCACTGCTTGTAATTCTTTCTGTAAGCAGTGGTCCCTCCCAATGGCAGTACACACGGTTATATCTCCCCCAGATAAACTCTCCCACCTTCCAAAAGATGGTTGCTTTTCTACTTGTAGACATATGATTTTGTCCTCTCAGATTGATTTCTTAGGTGTTCAGAATGAGTTGATAACTATCTAGCTATATTGAAAGAGGAGGTAAGCTTAGGGTTCCCCTGTTCCTTTGCCATCTTAATTCATCCTCCTATGCTCTTTTAACATTCATGTCATATTTCTCAGGCTTAAGAGTATATAAGAAACTTACAAAGTACTTATTTATAAACTCACATTTTGGATGTCTCCCCAGTGAATCAAAGTCAGTAGTTCTCAAAGTCAGCATTTCAAAAATCTGCAGTGTGAACAAGGGCTTCAGGTGATTCATCTCTGCAGGTGTTCTGTGGATGTTGGCACTAGAACACACCAGGGCAGCAAGGAGCTGTTCCCCAGTTGTGGTGATGATGTAATACTTCCTCTCCTCACAACGAATGCTACTCCTTTAGTTTCCTGGGAGACCTCTGTCATTCTCCCCTAATACACGCATCCAGAAAAAAAAAATACTTCTAGGGGCAGCCTGGGTGGCTCAGGTCATGAGCCAAATGATCATGATCCCTGGGTCCTGGGATCAAGCCCTCCATTGGGCTCCTTGTTCAGCAGGGAGTCTGCTTCTCCCTCTCCCTCCACCTCTCCCCCTGCTTGTGCTCTTTTTCTCTCAAATAAATAAAATCTTTAAAAAACTTATGAATATAGGCAACATATGAAAAACTATATTAGTTAAATGTTGTTGAGTCCCACAATATTTGTCAGGCATTGTATTAAGTGTTTGTTTTGGTTATGACAGTTGACTGCCCGACAAGAATTAACTCTAGATGGTCAGTCTAAAAGCTTCCATATTATTTCTCCCGTACAAGTAATTAGATTAAGAAGGAGCATATGATCTTCTTAGTGATGACCATATGATCTTCTTCTTGGTGATGAGATTTTAAGGGGTATCTTCTGGATGATGCCATGGAAAGGTCAATTTTCAAATGGCCCAGGGAAAGAAAGTCAGTTTTCTGTCCCTGGGTATCACAACCAAGTATGACACCTGTGTCTGCTGCTACCACCGGTCCTAGAATGAAGCCACCTTATGGAGAACTAAATGAATCTCTATTCTCTCTTTCATTGAGAATATTAGAGAATATTCATTGAGAATATTAGAGAATATATTAGAGAAAGTATTAGAGAAAACTTTTCCTTTTCTTCTTCTTCTTCTTCTTCTTCTTCTTCTTCTTCTTCTTCTTCTTCTTCTTCTTCTTCTTCTTCTTCTTCTTCTTCTTCTTCTTCTTCTTCTTCTTCCTCTTCCTCTTCCTCTTCCTCTTCTTCCCCCATTTCCTTCCCCTTCTTCCCCTTCTCTGCCATGAACAATAGCATCTGGCTTGTTTCACTCCTAAGGTTGAACTGGTGAGTTGGGTCAAGTTGAGGAAAGAGGAAAGTAAGAGAATATCCTTACTGTGATTATTGCAAATTTCAGGGATGAGTTTTTGTGCTGAAACTCCCTCTAGGAATCTTGGTCTTGTACAGGGGAAAGGAAGGGAATATTAATATACCAATATTTATTTGACATGGCCATAAAGCAATTAAAATAAATATTTAAAAAATTAGATCTTATGAATCAATATAAGCAATGAAAACGAGAGATAAAATTGTTCATATGAAATAACATAAGTATTTACACATAAATTATCACATATACACACAGAGTATGAAAGCATGCTTGAGGAATACCATTACATTAGTGCTGCCTTTGTTAGGGGAACTAAGGGAAACATAAAAAGAGTGCCTTCTGTATTTGTATTATTTTCTTAATTAAAAATTTAGGCATGAGATGATACAATAGAATACCATCATTTGTTAACTCTGGGAATGGGTAAATGGTAGCATATTAAATTTATTATTATAATATCTATGCTGTTCTTATAATTTAAAATATATGATAGTTTTATGAAGATGAAGAAAATAACCTTCTGTCTGTCTGGGTCTATACTTCCTTCTTCTAAGTCTTCATAGCCAGGCTATAAAGATAATACCAAAGTTCTTCTATACAGTGTATGGGGGGTTAAAATGAAGCTGACTAGTATCTCTCCCTTCCATCACCAAAGGATGCAAGTAAATGTCAGAGAATTTTATAATAGTCATCATGTTTGTGAAGAGGAAGATTTTAAGATCAAGAGCAAAGTGGTTCCTGCTATTAGACAGAACAGAAAACTAGCACAATCAGAGCTGCATCAGCATTGTGGAGGTACAAAGTAATGTCAAGATGATGACATTAAGGCAAGAGTCCCATTGAGGTCTTAGTACTGATTGTCTTAGGCATAGGTCCATCTCATGACTATGCAGGGAAGCAGCTCCAGTAAACATCTTCCCTCTGTCCAAAGCATTGTCTAAGGGACTTTCTGTTACCTGGCTGGCATCATTGCAGGATTATACTGACATCATCCCTGGATATTGAATGATTGAGACAGAAGGTCTGTCTCTGAGAAGGGCAGAGGGACTGAGTGAAGCCCCACGTTTCTAGGCAAGTAGGATCATCACTGGGAGGTGGCCCACACTGGGCAGAGCTGTTAAGTTAGGTGGTCATAGACAGATTATTTGCAATTTCTACACCCTTGAGGGTTCATTATCCAAAGCTCCTCATTAGACAAACATTTTATTATTATTTGGATCCCAGGACAGTGTAAATCCCTAAAGACCAAAGCTATAGAAGAGAGGAATTCAGGATGGTTGATCCCTGACCCTCAGAGGCCACACACATGCCACATAGTTCTCCCCACCTGCTCATGCTCACCTCCATTTCACATACCTAACACATGTGGACACACCATCTTTCTCTTTGGATTCCACTCTTCAGGTTTTAGATATAAGCAACAGCATCTCTATCTTAAGCAACAGCATCTCTATCTAATTAGTGATATCAGGAAACCAGATTCTAACTTTAAGTGTGAAAACACAGTTTATATATGTGAGTTTAAAAATATATATTTATAAATACAGCTAAGCTATGTAAAAATGCAAACAACTAGTGAAGTTTTTTCTGAGTCATTTAAGTGTTTCCTGAACATCAATTTTCATTCTGTAGAGTTAATACTGCAGATCTTAATCTGTAATCTCTAAACAATTCTGACTCTGATCAATATAGACAAGACTTTAGAATTTCATAAACACCATTTCCAATTTTATCACAATGGGTTCAGTGTACATATTTCTTCACATTAATGGGTCATGCATTGAAATTATGACACTTTTAAAAAATAGATTAATGAGAAATTACAATGTCATGGACAAGGCAACAGTGTGCTGGTTCATCCATACTCTCAGTAGAATGAGTGAGATTTCAGCCATAATTTAGCAGGTAAAGATGGTGCTCTGTGTTAATACTTAATTACAAATTTTCATTATTTAATGAATTTATTATATTTACACACTTATCAATTTATTTTTGCCACATGTTAACTCTTTATGTATAACTTCATTTTAAAAGATTTTATTTATTTATTTGAGACAGAGAGTGCACAAGTGGGAGGAGGAGGAGCAGAGGAAGAGGAGAAGCAGACTCCTCACTCAGGGGGAGCCTGATGTGAGGCTCAATCACAGGACCCTGGGATCATGACCTGAGCCAAAGGTAGACGCTTGACTAATGAGCCACCCAGGTGCCCCTATGACTTCATCTTTTAATTGGTGGAATTTTATGGTAGTATTTGAAACCGACATGAGACAAGATGGCATTTGAATGTCATCCTTTCATTTCAACACATTAAATAATAAGTACATATATAAATTCATAGGTGATCTCATAAAACAAGACAAATTTTGCCATGTGCTATAAAAATAACTCACACATAATGGGTGAGGGCACTAAAGCCTAGAGGCTCTATGGAATCACCTCCATAAGGAAGAAGTTAACTCTCTCCAGGTAATGAGCATCCTGGAAGTTAAATGTCCTAGAAGAGATTAGTGCTTGAAGTCAAAGACAAAAATGGAGCTTTAGTTTTTGAGCAATGTGGGTGAACACAAAAGTTATGGACACTGCCTGGCCCCAACCATAAATATGGATTTGGAACAACTGAAGGTTTCAGAAAATGCCACATGTTACCTATCTCAATCTGAGTTACCTATTCACTTGGAGACTGGGTTTGTGATACTCACAATATAGAAAAAAACAATCTTCAAATTTGTATGGAGTCTCAAAAGACCCCAAAGAGCCAAAGCAGTCCTGAATAAAAGAACAAACTTGGGGGATTCCTGGGTGGCGCAGCGGTTTGGCGCCTGCCTTTGGCCCAGGGCGCGATCCTGGAGACCTGGGATCGAATCCCACATCCGGCTCCCGGTGCGTGGAGCCTGCTTCTCCCTCTGCCTGTGTCTCTGCCTCTCTCTCTCTATCTGTGACTATCATAAATAAATAAAAAAAAAATTTTTAAAAATTAAGAACAAAGTTGGAGGTATCACACTTCCTTGCTTTAGACTATGATGCAAAGCTAGAGTAATCAAAATAGTATGATACTGTCATAAAAATAGACACTGGGACCAATGAAACATAATCAAGATGCCAGAAATAAACTTCAGTGTATATGGCCAACTAGTATTTGACAAAGAAGCTCCATACTCAATGGGTAAGGACAATCTCTTCAATAATGGTGTCAAGAAAAATGGATAAACACATGCAGTGAAATGCAAGTAGACCTCTACCTTATACTACTTACAAAAATTAACTCAAAATACACTAAAGGGGATCCCTGGGTGGCGCAGCGGTTTGGCGCCTGCCTTTGGCCCAGGGCGCGATCCTGGAGACCCGGGATCGAATCCCACGTCGGGCTCCCGGTGCATGGAGCCTGCTTCTCCCTCTGCCTGTGTCTCTGCCTCTCTCTCTCTCTGTGACTATCATAAATAAATAAAAATAAAAAAAATACACTAAAGGCTTAAACAAAAGACATGAAATCATAAAACTCTTGGATGAAAATTTAGGGAAAAACACTTTGACATTGGTCTTGGCAACAGTTTTTTGGATAGACACCAGAACAAAGACTAAAATCAACAAATGAGACTACATCAAATTAAAGGCTTTGCACTACATCTGAGACTAATTATGTGCCATATGTTGGCTAATTGAATTTAAATAAAAAAAAAGCTTCCACAACGAGTAAAGCATCAACAAATTGAAAATACAACCTACTGAATGTGAGAAAATATTTGCAAATTGTACATGTGATAAGGGGTTAATATCCCAAACATATAAAGAACTCATACAATTCCTTAGCCAAAAACTAAACAACCCAATTAAAGAGTGAACAGAGGAACTGAATGGACATTTTTCCAGAGAAGATATATGGGTAGTTAACAGACACATGAAACAGTGCTTGGCATCACTTATCATCAGGAAAATGCAAATCAAAACCAGAATGTCACCTCGCACTTGTTAGAATGGGTCACATCAAAAAGAGAAAAGATAATGTGTAAGCAAGGGTGTGGAATAAAAGGAACCCTCGCGCACTGTTAGTGGGGATGTAAATTGCTACAACTCCTGTGGAAAACAGTATAGAGGTTCCTTAAAAAATTAAAAATAGAGCTACCATATGATCTAGCAATTCCACTTCTTGATACATAGCTAAAGGAATTAAAATTGTGATCTTATGGAGATATCTGCATTCCCATGTTCATTGCAGCGCTATTCACAATAGCCAAGTTAGGAAAACAACCTAAGTGTCAACAGATGAATGGATAAAGATGTGGTACATATACAACACAGTATTATTCAGCCTTAAAAAAGTGGTAAATCCTGCCTTTTGTGACAACTTGGATGGATCTTGAAGGCATTATACTAAGTAAAATAAGTCAGAGAAAGACAAATACTGTATAATATCACTTATGTGTGGAAAATCTGAAAAAGTTAAATTCACAGAAACAGAGACTAGAATGGTGGCTACCAGGGGCTGGGCAGTGGGGAAAATGGAGAGATTTTGGTCAAAGGGTATAAACTTGCTGTTATAAGATTAAAAAATTTTGAGGATCTAATATAGATCATGATAACTATAGCTAATAGTACTATATTATATACTTAAGTATTGATAAGAGAGTAGAGTCTTAAATATTCTCACCACAAAAGAAATGAAAATTAAGTAATGGGATGGAAGTTTTATCCATGTAATGGTGATAATCATTTCGCAATACATAAATGCATCAAATCAGCACATTGTACGCCTGAATCTTACAGAATGTTATATACAACTATATCTCAATAAATCTGGAAAAAAATGACCAAATACTGAAAATTAAATACTGGCTGCATAAATCCAATTTATGTCACCGTGGTTACATTATCTCTACATTTTTGGAGTCATTTCCACTTCTGTCTCTTATAAGGATACATATGATTATATTTAGAAGCTACCCAGATAATAGGGTGGATAAGCTCACCTTCTACAAAGACTCCAAGTAAGTACAATTCATCCTTCTATCATAAAATATTCTTAAGTTATGGGACTAGAATGTGGACAAATTCTTTTGAGGACCACCATACAACCATTTATAGCTGGGGTTCCAGTTGACTCTTGTAACTTACTCTGTGGAAAATTCTATAATCATCTGACTCAAGGAAGGACAGTCAGAGTTCTGTTTCTGGGAATCATGTTCAAGTATGACATCTCCATCTGGTGCCACTACCTGATGGCCCTGAGGAAAGCCAGCCATAGGCCCATACAATCCATGAAGGACTGAATGAATCTACCTGTTTGTATACATTCCCTGCCTCTAAGTGCTTGTAATGAAAGATAACTCTTTATTGTTAGCAATATTAGAGTTAGGGATTTTTTTCTTATTGTAACTGGAAGTTTCCTCACTGGGAAAGTTCAAATATTGCACAATCATCTCAAACCACTGAGATAACTTAATTATACAAATTTCATAGGTAATAGAATGAAATAAGTAGATACTAAAATCCTCAGCAGGATAGAGTTTACAGTGAACAAAATTACTAAATAAGTATATAAAAGGTAAACTCCTCTTCTCCATTACAGGTCTAACTCCAGAGTGTTACTGGCATGGCCCTACCCTGAAATCAAGTGGAAGCTAGTCTCTAGCTATTACCACAGTCTTGTTTCAATAATTCCCCTATCCTACATACTTTCTGCAATATTCCTTCTGAGAGTGATCCCCTCCAAAAAAAATCACTATAAAAAGAACACTTTCCTCAAGCTCTGCTTCTGTATAGAACCTGAGCAAAGAAACTGAATTTAGAGGATTGAAATCATGTGTCAAACATCATAAGACCAGACAAAAAAAATAAAAGTATGTTTCAACCCCAAGTTAAAATTAACTTGGGCATTCTGTTGCCTGGCTGGTTTAGAGGTATTCAGTGATGGAAAAATTAAGCATTATGGCACAACCAGGATTCCTATCACTTTGCCTCTTTCTAGAAACCCAAGTCCAAAGTAGATGGCATAATCACAGCAAAGAAGGCATCCCACTGATGAGCTTTCTCAAGGCTCCTTTCATGTCCCTATTCCGTAGGCTATAGATAAAGGGGTTCATCATTTGAGGAACCACAACATACATCACTGAAGCCACTGCAGTCTTCTTGGAAGAGTCACTAACTACAGAACTAATGTACACTCCAACAACTGTCCCATAGAACAAGGACACAACTGACAGGTGAGACCCACAGGTGGAAAAAGCTTTGAGCTTTCCCCCTGCTGATGGCATTCTCAAAACAGAGGAAACGATTTGAGTATAAGAGAAAATGATCCCAGAGAGAGGAATACCACCAAATAGGCTAGCCACAAAATAAATCAGTATGTTATTGACGAGGGTGTCAGAACAGGCGAGCTTGATGACCTGAGCAAGTTCACAGAAGAAATGAGGAATTTCCAAGTTCTTGCAGAAGGAGAGTCGTAGCACCATTAGACTGTGGAGCAGGGCAACCACAAAGCTAAAGAACAGTGAGAGCAGAATCAGCAGAACACAGAGTTGGGGGTTCATGATAACAGTGTATCTCAAGGGGTGACAAATGGCCACATAGCGGTCATAAGCCATTGCTGCAAGGAGAAAATTTTCAAAACCACCAAAAGCCAGGACAAATCCAACCTGGGTAAGGCAGCCTGTGTAAGTGATGCTCTGATCCTGTGCTTGGATGTTCACCAGCATCTTTGGGATGGTGGTTGTGCTTAAACAGATGTCAGTAAAAGACAGATTGGAGAGGAAGAAGTACATGGGGGTGTGGAGGTGAGAGTCAGAATTGATGACCAAAATGATGAGCAGATTTCCCAGGATAGTGACCAGGTACATGGACAGAAACAGGCAGAATAGGAAACGCTGCAGTTCTGGATCATCTGTCAATCCCAGAAGAAGAAATTCTGAAACATCTGTGTGATTTCTGGGTTCCATGTTGTTGATGAATCTGAGGGGGAAAAACGAGGTAAAAATAAAATAAAATGAATGGTCCTTGGAGGAGCAACAGCAGCATCACCTGGAAACTATTTAGAAATGCAAATTCTTGGTGCTGCTCCAGATACACTGCTGATAAACTCTGACGTAATGACCAGTAATCTTAAATTTTAACAAACCCTCCAGATAAATCTGATACATGCTGAAGTTTGAGAGCCAGAGCTTAAGTAAAAAGAAATAAAAATTTATGTATATGGTGAAGCAAAGAGAGTATTCAAATCTTTCCCTCTGCTAATTTCTTCCTCCATCATCATCATATCTTACTTTTCTTTTCTCCACTCAAATTTGTGGCTCAGATTTTTATTGATCACCAGTTCTTTTTCACACATTGTGCCAAGTACTGAGACGAGACAAAGAATAAACCATGGCATTTCCTTCAGAAATATTGCTTGTCTCAAACAGAAAGATGAGAATGAAATTATCCAATTTCTGTTGTAGAGCATGGTGCCCAACCCTTGGTGTGCCTCAGAATCAGCTGATGTACTTGTCAAATTACAGATGAGTTGGATCATACTGTTACTCCATTTATCTATTGGGAAATTGAGGTGGGGTGGAGAACATAGTGCCTGGAAAGGACAAGGTGTGAACTCAAGTGGTTTGACTGCTGAGTTGACTTTCTAGACCAATCATTGCTATACAGAATTAGCATTCCTAAACCAACACTCAGATTTCATAACAGTTCCTTTATTTTTTAAAAAAAGATTTTATTTATTTATTCATGAGAGACACGGAGAGAGAGGCAGAGACACAGACAGAGGAAGAAGCAGGCTCCATGCAGGGAGCCTGATGTGGGACTCAAACTCCAGACCCGGGATCATGACCTGAGCTAAAGGCAGACGCTCAACCACTGAGCCACCCAAGCATCCCTATAACAGTTCTTTTAAAATCTTAATGTATTCACCTTGAACAATGCTCCAAATCTTTTCCCTTGTCTACAGTATTTGTCCACCCCTACCCATGAAGTTCTGTGTAGCAGATGCTTGACATCTCCAAGCATATACTCTGTACCTGAGCAAAGATTAGAAAATGTTGTGTATAAACTTGAAGCTCATAAGAATCCCCCAGAGAAACAGTACTCATCAGCATTAGCAATTAATTTTAAGAGAATCTGGGCAAATGTCAATGACATTCTCTATCTTATCCTAAGGAGACATCTTCCTTAGGGGATAGGTAGCAGGAATATCATTAAAAAAAAACCCAGGTAAATAAGAGGAAAAAAAATCATAGTCTTTTAAAAAATAGGTGAAAATAGCAACAATATTTGGTCCTTGGAAGATGGAGAATTATAAGATGGACTTATATGATACTTATAAGATAATCAGGCATCCTTAACAGAAGTACTTCTGTAAAGCAGTGGTCCTCTCCTGCCTAAATGAGACAGAAGTGGCCATGACAACCTTAATCATTTGTCATATTACTTAGGCTTAAATACTGAATTTAATCCAGACCAGTACTTGATTTGTGAGGGGGGAGGGGTGGAATTACTCACTTATATGAAAAGCCTGGTGTCCTCATTTGTATAATGGGGACTATCATAAAACCTCATGTTTTTTTGCAGTGATGGGAAACGAATAGAGGAAAAGCATCTGGTACAGTACTTAGTACATAGGACCCTCATACTGACATTTCCATGAGTGAGTGTGTGTGTGTGTGTGTGTGTGTTCCTGCTGTGAAGAACAACACTTTATACATTTCACTCCTCACAAGGAAGCAGTGGGGTGGGGTAAGTTGAGGAAAGTCAGTAGAAAGACAGAATATCCCCAGCAGGATAGCTGCAAATTCCTGGGAAAAAAATTATGAACTGGGAACTTTTATCATGTAGAAAAAGAGTGAAGGATTCATCAATGATATCAATATTCATTTGAGGGGCACCTGAGTAGCTCAGTGGTTGAGCGTATGCGTTGGGCTCAGGCCCTGATCCTGGAGTCCCCGGATTGAGTCCCGTGTCGGGTTCCCTGCATGGAGCTTGCTTCTCCCTCTGCCTGTGTCTCTGTCTCTTTCTCTCTCTCTCTCTCTGTGTGTCTCTCATGAATGTATAAATAAAATCTTTAAAAAATTCATTTGACCCTACGACCCAGCAATTGCACTGTTGGGGATTTACCCCAAAGATACAAATGCAATGAAACGCCGGGACACCTGCACCCCGATGTTTCTAGCAGCAATGGCCACTATAGCCAAACTGTGGAAGGAGCCTCGGTGTCCAACGAAAGATGAATGGATAAAGAAGATGTGGTTTATGTATACAATGGAATATTACTCAGCTATTAGAAATGACAAATACCCACCATTTGCTTCAACGTGGATGGAACTGGAGGGTATTATGCTGAGTGAAGTAAGTCAGTCGGAGAAGGACAAACATTATATGTTCTCATTCATTTGGGGAATATAAATAATAGTGAAAGGGAAAATAAGGGAAGGGAGAAGAAATGTGTGGGAAATATCAGAAAGGGAGACAGAACGTAAAGACTGCTAACTCTGGGAAACGAACTAGGGGTGGTAGAAGGGGAGGAGGGCGGGGGGTGGGAGTGAATGGGTGACGGGTACTGGGTATTATTCTGTATGTTAGTAAATTGAACACCAATAAAAAAAATAAAATAAAATAAAATAAAGGCAAATAAATGTTGAAAAAAAAATTCATTTGAAATTGACACAGTGGGAGGATGGGGTAAGTAGGTGATGGGCCTTAAGGGGAGCATGTGACATAGTGAACACTGGGTTTTATATGCAACTGATGAATCACTGAACTCTACCTCTAAAAGGAATAACATACTATATGTTAATTAATTGAATTTCAATAAAATAAAGTTTAAAGTTAAAAAAAGAAAAAATGAAATGGACATATGATGGGGGTGCTTGGGTGGCTCAGTGGTTAAATATCTGACTTCTGCTCAGGTCATGATCTCAGAGTCCTAGGATCAAGCCCTGCAACTGGGGCTCCCTGCTCAGTGGGGAGTCTGCTTCTTCCTCTGCCTTTGCCCCCATCCCTCTTATGCTCTTTCTCACACGTGTGCTCTCTCTCTTTCAAACACATAAATAAAAATTAAAAAGAAAATAAATGGGTATATAATGAAAAATATAACAATTAGGATCACCTGGGTGGCTCAGTTGGTGAAGCATCTCCCTTCAGCTCAGGTCATGATCCTAGGGTCCTGGGATGGAGCCCAGTGTCAGGCTCCCCGCTCCTCAGGGAGCCTGCTTCTCCCTCTCCCTTTGGTCCTATCCCTGTTTGGGCACAAGTGTGTGCTCTCTCTCTCTCTCTCATGAATAAAATCTTTTTTAAAATATAGCAATTAAAATAAATTACATAATAAAATGTATTTGATAAAAAATTAGTATAAATAATGAAGCCTATACAGGAAATATTTTTGAATTCCATAAAGTATACATTATTAGAAAATTTTAATTATATTTTGAGTCATTAACAAGGCATAATCCATAATAAAATTTACAGGTTTTTATTTTTATTCTGGATTATTCAAACAAAAACAAAAACTCATAGAGATAAATGAAGGGTGATACCCACCAATCAATAGCATAAAATTCACACACATCACCATCTTCATTCTAAATGGTTTTTTAAAAATATTTTTTTAAGTTTTATTTAAGTACCCTCTACACCCCAGGTGAGGCCTGAACTCATGACTCTGAGATCAAGTCTCATGTTCTACTGAGCCAGCTAGGTGTCTCTCATTCTAGTGTTTTTATTGCAATAAATGATCCAAGTATACACATTATGTATTTGAACAATCTTGATTCTTTTCTTTCCCTGGGGGAATCACTACATGAACTTCATACACATTATTCCCTAGAAATTTTTACTAAAATTAGTATTATTGTTAATATAATAACATAAACAACTACATTATTTTCAACTTTGAAAACCTTATATAAACAACTATATAGGGATCCCTGGGTGGCGCAGCGGTTTGGCGTGGGCCTTTGGCCCAGGGCGCGATCCTGGAGACCCGGGATCGAATCCCACGTCGGGCTCCCGGTGCATGGAGCCTGCTTCTCCCTCTGCCTATGTCTCTGCCTCTCTCTCTCTCTCTGTGACTATCATAAATAATAAATAAATAAATAAATAAATAAATAAACAACTATATAGGATATTTATATTTGAAATTCTTATATGATTTATCTTTTCTTTATTATGATATATTTAGTCCCATTTTATTTATTTATTTATATTTATTTATTTATTTATTTATTTATTTATTTATTTAAAAATATTTATTCTAGAGAGAAAGAGAGAGAGAAAGGCAGCAACACAGGCAGAGGGAGAAGCAGGTTCCATGCAGGGAGCCTAATATGGGACTTGATCCCGGGACTCCAGGATCACAGACCGAGCCGAAGGCAGGCACTCAACCACTGAGCCAACCAGGCATCCCTAGTCCCATTTTATTAATTTCAATTACCAGAAAGTAATCCACTGTATTGTTATGTCATGATTTATTCCTCCATTCCCTAACTGATAGGTATTATAGTTAATGCCTTTTATCCTATGTATGTTTATGAAGACATGTGCATTATAAAGCCATGTATAGGGGATACCATCACATTTGAGAGGAAGTTGTCTTAGGAAGGGAAGAACGAAAGCAGAGGATACAAAAATGGTGACTTCTGTATGCATTTTTTTAAGTAGGCCCCACGCTCAGAGTGGAGCCTCACATAGGGCTTGAACTCAGAACCATGAGATCAAGACCTGAGCTGAGATCAAGAGTCAGATGCTCAACCAACTGAGCCACCCAGGCGTCCCTATTTTGTTAATTTATAAAAAAGACCTGAACTTTGTGTTTTTTTAAAAAATATTTAAATTCAATTTGCCAACATACAGTATAACACCCTGTGCTCATCCTATCAAGGGAAGACCTAAACTTTGTATAGTAGAAGTCAACACTTGTTGATTCTGGAGTGAGTTGAAGGATGTCTTTTAATTTATTATTATTATATAAAATCATTTTTAAAAAGATTTTATTTATTTGAGAGAGAGCGAGAGAGCATGGGGAGGAGGGGTAGAGGGACAGGGACAAGCAGACTCCCTATGAGCATGGAACCCGATGCAGCACTTGATCTCAGGGCCTTGGGATCATGACCTGAGCTGAAGGCAGACACTTAACCGTCTGAGCCACCCAGGTACCCCAAAATCATTGTTAATCTTACAGAGAAACAGGTATGCTAAGAAGGCAGTCTTCTAGATCTCTCTGTGCTTCCACTTTCTCCCCAGCATCCTTAAGCAAGCTACAGGGATAATATACTCTTTTGCTCAGTGGCGTATTGAGAACCAGGAATGCAAATAATAGAAAAGCTCACCCAAACCCCTCCCCATGACCACCACAAAAATTCAAGTAAATTCCAGAACATTTTATAACAGTGATCTTGTTTGAGAAGGGGCAGATTTCTGCTCAAGAGAATAACTGGGTTCTGCCATTTTTTAAGAGATATTAGGAGACCAGCTGATTGAAACCAGGGTCAGTATCAGTACAAACCTACTTGGGAACTTGTCAACAGGAGGACAAGCTGGACTGCACGGGACACTCAGTTCTCATCATTTTATGCCTGCACACTCCTCACTGCTTTCCCTGGGTGAATCTGCAGCAAAATACCTGCCTCTCTTACAGAAGCATTAACTACGGGACTTTAAATTACCTGGCTGGCATCAGTGTAGAAAGATATCCCCTGGATATTGAAGACAGAAGGTTTGTCTCAGAAAGGGCAGGGAACACCAAGTGAGACATTGGGCTTGTGGTCAAGAAAGGTCATTCCTGGATGGAGCCCTAGGTGTGCTTCTTCTTGATTGTAAGGGCTGTTTGTTGAATGGGGTTGTCATAGGCTGACTCTACAGTCTCTCTCTCTCTATCCCTGGGGAATCAATATCCAAAGCTCCTCATTAGACACATGTGTTTAGTATCATTCTTATCCCAGACTGTGCAAGTCCTCAAAGACCAACATAATAGAAGAGAGGAATTCATGAGGTCTAATCCCTCACCATGTGTGGCCAGGTGTACACCAGGCAGTCCTCTCCACCTGCTCGTCCTCACTCCCCCTTTCACATACCTTACACATGTAGACACACATCCTTCTGGAATTGGACTCCAGTCTTCAGTTTTTAGATATGGGCAAAGGCATCTCAATCTAATTAGTGATATCAGGAAACCAGATTTTATTTTTATTAAAGATTTATTTATTTATTTATGAGAGAGAGAGAGAGAGAGAGGCAGAGACACAGGAGGAGGGAGAAGCAGGCTCCATGCCGGGAGCCTGACGTGGGACTCGATCCTGGGACTCCAGGATCGCGCCCTGGGCCAAAGGCAGGCGCCAAACCGCTGAGCCACCCAGGGATCCCCAGGAAACCAGATTTTAACTTAAGTTGAAAACACAGTTTATATATGTTGGTGTGAAATATATGTTTATAAATACAGCTAAGCTGTGTAAAGATGCAAACAATCAGTGATGATTTTTTTTTCTGAGAGGCATTGAAGTGCTTCCTGAACATCAATTTTCATTCTGTAGAGTTCATACTGCAGATTTTAATCTATAATCTGTAATAAATCTGTGATCAATATAGATAAGACTTTAGAATTTCATAAACACCATTTCCAATTTCATCACGATGGGTTCAGTGTACATTTTTCTTTACATTAGTGGGTCATGGGTTGAAATTAATGACACTTCTTTTTTATTTTTTATTTTTTATTTTTTTTGACACTTCTTTTTTTAAAAAAAAAAGCATTCTGCTGCTCTTTTTTAAAAGCTTTAATTTAAATTCCAGTTAGTTAACGTACAGTATAATGTTAGTTTCAGATGTACAATATAGTGATTCAACACTTTCATACAAAACCCAGGGCTCATCACAAATGCTCTCCTTAATCACTAGTTTATTTTAATCATTAGTTTATTTTCTATGGTTAAGAGTCTATTTCTTGGTTTGCCTCTCTCTCTTTTTTTCCCCTTTGCTCATTTGTTTTTGTTAAATTCTGTGTATGAGTGCAATCATATGGTATTTGTCTTTCTCTGACTGACTTATTTCAGTTAGCGTGATACTCTCTAGCTCCATCTCTGTCGTTGCAAGATTTCATGCTTTTTTCTTATTTAATAGAGTTATAATAAATTTCAGTGTCACTGGCAAAGCAATAGTATGCTGGTTCATCCATATTCTCAGTAAAATGAATGAAATTTCAGCCCTAATTTAATAGCTGAAGATGGTGCTCAATGTTAATAATTATAAACTTCATCAGTAGTGAATGCAACATATCTAAAAGAAAGTGAAGGAAGTATAGAATTCTATAGCCTTTATGCAAAATTAATATTTCAAACATTGAAACATTGCCTGATCAAATTTTGTTGAATTAATGCTATTTGACAGGAAGGATTTGACAAATTCACTGATGTATCTTCTCTTTTACCAATGTACTTCTGCCATTCAAATCCTTCCCCAAATCTGTACAGAATCTGTTGTGAATGTTGCTAATATCACAACCTACAGAGCTTCATGGCCTTCAGGCAATCACCTCTTATCTCAGTAACATTGGTCAGAAATGATGAGAGTTCTTCCCAGAGCATCATGTAGATCCCCAGAGCAGATGTTTAAATTATGAGTCATGCCATTTCAAGTGTCAGAAGTGCTTATGGCTAATGTATTGTTTTTCTAAAACTGAGATGAGGGAGGGCCTGGGTGGCTTAGTCAGTTAAGCATCTGACTTTTGCTCAGGTCATGATCTCAGGGTCTGGGATTGAGCTCCACGTTAGATTCGCACTCAGTGGGGAGGCTGCTTATCCCACTCCCTCTGCATCTCTCCCTCTCCCCACTTGTGCTCTCTTGCCCTCTCAAATAAATAAAATCTTAAAAAAATAAAAACTAAATTGAGCTAGAATTTACCTAATGTAAAATTAAATATTAACTATTTTTTTAAATTAAAGTATAGTTGACATACAATGTTACCTTGGTTTTGGGTGTACAGCATAGGGATTTGACAAATCTGTACATTGTACTGTGCTCACCTCAAGTGTAACTATCATCTGTCACCATGCAATGCTAATTTAGTATCATTCTCAAGGCTGTGCCTTTCATCCCCATAACTTATTCATCCCATTACTGGAAACTATACCACCCACTCCCCTTCACCCATTTTGTCTATCTCCTCATTCTCTCCCTTCTGACAACCATCAGTTCTCTGTATTTATGGGTCTGTTTCTGCTTTTTGGTTTATTTATTCATTTGTTTTTTTAGATTCCACATGTAAGTGAAATCACAAAACATTAACCATTTTTAAGTGTTCAATTCAGTGGAATTTATTACATTCATGGTGTTTTGCAACTATGACTATGACTTGTTTTCAAATGTTTTCCATCATCCCAAATAGAAACTCTGTAACCATCAAGTGAGGACTCCTTCTAGCTCCTGGTAATCTCTAACCTACTTTCTGTCTCTGTGAATCATACAATGTATGTCTTTTAGTGTCTGGCTTCTTTCTCTCTCTCTCTCTCTCTCTCTCTCTTTGCATTGGATTTATTTAATTAAGGAGACTAGAATTGATCTTTTAATAATCTCGATTCTTTCAATCCATGAACATGGTATAATCTTTACCTTTATTTAGGTCTTATTTAATTTTTCCTAGAACATGTAGTTTTTTCTTTTTAATTTCAGTATAGTTAACATACAGTGTTATTTTAGATTTAGGTGTACAACATAGTGATTCAACATTTTTTAAAGACTTATTTACTTTAGAGAGAGAGAGAGAGAGCGCACGAGCACAAGGGAGATATGAAGCAGACTCCATGCTGAGCTTGGAACATGATGTGGGGCTGTCTTACAACCTTGAGATCGCAACTTGAGCCAAAACCAAGAGGCAGACATTTATCTGGCTGTGCCACCCAGGCACCTGGTGATTCAACAATTTTATGCATTATTCAGTGCTCATCATGGTAAGTGTACTTTTAATCCTTATCACCTATTTCATTCATTGCCACCCCCTCTGGTGTGCTTCAGTTTGTTCTCAACAGTTAAGAGTCTATTTCTTGGTTTATCACTCTCTCTCCTTTATTTATTTATTTTTATTATTATTTTTTAAAAATTTTTAAATTTTTATTTATTTATGATAGTCACAGAGAGAGAGAGGCGCAGAGACACAGGCAGAGGGAGAAGCAGGCTCCATGCACCGGGAGCCCGACGTGGGATTCGATCCCGGGTCTCCAGGATCGCGCCCTGGGCCAAAGGCAGGCGCCAAACCGCAGCACCACCCAGGGATACCCTGCGCCACCCAGGGATCCCACTCTCTCTCCTTTAAAAAAAAAACTTTGTTTCTTAAATTTCACATATGAGTGAAACCATAGGATATTTATATTTCTCTGACTTATTTTGCTTAGCATTATACCCTCTAGCTCTATCCATGTTGTTGCAAATGGCAAGATTTTGTTCTTTTTTATGATTGAATAATATTCCATTATGTATATATATATACACGCATATATTATATATATAATATATATACCAACATTGTGTATATATATATATATACCACTTCTTCCTTGTCCATTCATCTATCCATGGACACTTGGGCTACTTCAATAATTTGGCTATTGTAAACAATGCTACTATAAATATAAACATAGAGGTGCATGTATCCCTTTGAATTAGTGGTTTTGTATTTTTGGGGTACATATCCAGTAGTGTAATTACTAGGTAGTTCTATTTTTAACTTTCTTTTTTATTGGAGTTCAATCTGCCAACATATAGCATAACACCCAGTGCTCATCCCATCAAGTGCCCCTCTCAGTGCCCGTCACCCAGTCACTCCCACTCCCCGCCCACCTCCCTTTCCACCACCCCTTGTTCATTTCCCAGAGTTAGGAGTCTTTCATGTTCTGTCACCCTTTCTGATATTTCCCACTTATTTTTTCTCCTTTCCCCTTTATTCCCTTTCACTAATTTTTATATTCCCCAAATGAATGAGACCATATGTTTGTCCTTTTCCGATTGACTTATTTCACTCAGCATAATACCCTCCAATTCCATCCATGTTGAAGCAAATGGGTATTTGTCGTTTCTAATGGCTGAGGAATATTCCATTGCATACATAGACCACATCTTCTTTATCCATTCATCTTTTGATGGACACCGAGGCTCCTTCCACAGTTTGGCTATTGTGGACTTTGCTGCTATAAACATTGGGGTGCAGGTGTCCTGGCATTTCACTGCATCTGTATCATTGAGGTAAATCCCCAGCAGTGCAATTGCTGGGTCATAGGGCAGATCTATTTTTAACTCTTTGAGGAACCTCCACACATGGCTTATTTCACTTAGCATAATGTTTTCAAGGTCCATCCATGTTATAGCAGATATCAGAACTCAATTCCTTTTATGACTAGTATTTCATTATAGGTATATACACCACTGGACTGTCTTGTGGATTAAAGGGTGCCTAGTAGCATCCTGCCTTCTACTTGGCAGATGCCAGGAGCACTCCCCTCAAATGTGACAACTAAAACTGCTCCAAAACACTGCCAAATATCTTCTGGGGGACAAAATTATCCTGGTTGAAAACCACTATCTTAGCCTCTTTCTGCCTCAATCAACTAGGGAAATATACATTCAGGAATGACATTCAGGGATGCCTGGGTGGCTCAATGGTTGAGTGTCTGCCTTTGGCTCAGGTCCTGATCCCAGGGTCCTTGGATCGAATCCCACATCAGGCTCCCCACAGAGAATCTGCTTCTTCCTTTTTTTTTTTTTAATTTTTATTTATTTATGATAGTCACAGAGAGAGAGATAGAGAGAGAGAGAGAGGCAGAGACACAGGCAGAGGGAGAAGCAGGCTCCATGCACCGGGAGCCTGACGTGGGATTCGATCACGGATCTCCAGGATCGCGCCCTGGGCCAAAGGCAGGCGCCAAACCGCTGCGCCACCCAGGGATCCCTGCTTCTTCCTTTGCCTATGTCTCTGCCTCTCTCTCTCTCTGTCTCTGTCTCTCATGAATAAATAAATAAAATCTTTAAAAAAGGAATGACATTTAT
Source organism: Canis aureus (assembly GCF_053574225.1). Taxonomy (NCBI): domain Eukaryota; kingdom Metazoa; phylum Chordata; class Mammalia; order Carnivora; family Canidae; genus Canis; species Canis aureus. The sequence continues at coordinate 52,876,657 of NC_135629.1, forward strand.
ATTTAAACAATGGAAAAACCATTATTAAGGCCTAGCTGACAATTTCAAGATGGTACTCCACTGAGGTCATGATGTCTACCCAAGGCTGATACTCAGGTAAACTCCTATTCCAGGTATAGAATTCTTACCAAATGGGGCTTTCAGGGACAGAGGTTCTTCCTTCTTGTAAATGGGCAATAGTCACTCACTTACTGATCATATCCTAGAGTTCAATGTCAGAAGGTATCCACCCTTACTTATCTCATTCCACATGCCTTAGATGTACCTGTAGTCACATACTGCAGCGGAGCAGGTTTTGTCCCAGCAGAGAGCAGATAAATTCCTTCTGTGTGTGTGTACACAATTCTCCACAGTATAGTCTGATTAAATTGTGTGTCTAATGGAATATCATTTTCTTTTAAGGAAAAGAAAAAAAAATATGTAGTCATTTAATAAAAAAATACATTTATTATATAAATTTATATATTTTTATATAATATATAGTCAGTTAATAAAGTATATATTTATTATATAAATTTATAATATATATTATATTATGTATACTATATAAAATATAATATATTATATAAAATATATAAATTTATATAATAAATATATTTTTTCTTAACTGACTACATATGTGTGTGTGTATATATATATATATATATATATATATATATATAATGAGGTCAGATTAGACAGATTGAGGCCTTAGGCAAGAAGTATCAAATCGACTTTCCCTTTCTGAATGCCAATAAGAAACACTAAGGCGGTCAACCACAGCAAATTTCCACAAAACAAAAACTTTGTTTTTTTGAATCTCATAAGAGGCAGAGTTCCCATCCTGCTCATGCTTTTTTCACTTTTTATTTTGAAATATTTTTAGACTCACATAAATGTTGCAAAAATAGCACCAAGATCTTGGTGTACACTTCCTAGAGCTCCCTTTGATGGTGGTGTAATCTTTCATAATTTTAGTTAATTTCCCAAACTAGGAAACAGACCCGAGAGCAATACTATTAACTAAAACTATATGCCTTACTGGGATTTAACCAGAGTTCCTTTTTGGGAACACAGAAAAGACAGACTTCATGCATTCACACTGAAATCAGATGGAAGCCTTTGTCTGATCAAAGTCTCAGTTCAGTAAAAGAGGACATAGCCATTCTTGAAATTATGAATAATTTATCTATTTCCAGTCTCAACGTGTGCCAGCTTGTATTCATTAAAGAAAAACACTCCAGGACACCCCTTTGTACATTAATCCACATGCATGCATGCATGTCTTTTCTTTCTCAGTTCCCAAATACTGCAGCTCTCAGACTTGCTGTGCTTTTGAACCTCTTGTGGTGCTTTTGAAATTCCAATGTATAAGACTCATACTAGACCAATTAAATGAAAATCTCTGGAGGCCAGGTTTTCAAAATTCTTCAATGATCCCAAACTGCAGCCAAAGTTAAGAATCACGGCTTTCAGAGATTCTGCAATAAAAAAAAGACTCAAATTGACAGGATCCCAAGCTAACAATACACTGCAGTGGGAGACAGACTCCCCACTGAATTTCACATCAAGGCTAATTTTAATTTGTGCTGTTCAGGCTGAAGGGGCCTCTTCTCTCCTGCCCTCCAGGCTGTCTTGAACAGCTGTCAAATAAAGAGGTAAAGGATCTATACCCTAAAAACTACAGAACACTTCTGAAAGAAATTGAGGAAGACACAAAGAGATGGAAAAATATTCCATGCTTATGGATTCGAAGAATTAATATTGTGAAAATGTCAATGTTACCCAGGGCAATTTATAAACTTAATGCAGTCCCTATCAAAATACCATGGACAAAAAAATTAAAAAAAAAATACCATGGACTTTCTTCAGAGAGTTGGAACAAATCATCTTAAAATTTGTGTGGAATGAGAAAAGACCCCGAATAGCCAGGGGAATAATAAAAAAAGAAAACCAGAGCTGGGGGCATCACAATGCCAGATTTCAGGTTGTACTGCAAAGCTGCGGTCATCAAGACAGTGTGGTACTGGCACAAAAACAGACACATAGATCAGTGGAACAGAATAGATAACCCAGAAGTGGACCCTCAACTTTATGGTCAACTAATATTCAACAAAGCAGGAAAGACTATCCACAGGAAAAAAGACAGTCTCTTCAATAAATGGTGCTGGGAAAATTGGACAGCCACTTGAAGAAGAATGAAACTAGACCACTCTCTTACACCATACACAAAGATAAACTCAAAATGGATGAAAGATCTAAATGTGAGACAAGATTCCATCAAAATCCTAGAGGAGAACACAGGCAACACTCTTTTTGAGCTTGGCCACAGCAACTTCTTGCAAGATACATCCATAAAGGCAAGAGAAACAAAAGCAAAAATGAATTATTGGGACTTCATCAAGATAAGAAGCTTCTGCACAGCAAAAGAAACAGTCCACAAAACCAAAAAACAAACTACAGAATGGGAGAAGATATTTGCAAATGACCTATCAGATAAAGGGCTAGTTTCCAAGATCTATAAAGAACTTCTTAAACTCAACAGCAAAGAAACAAACAATCCAATCATGAAATGGGCAAAAGACATGAACAGAAATTATCACAGAGGAAGACATAGACATGGCCAACAAGCACATGAGAAAATGCTCCACATCACTTGCCATCAGGGAAATACAAATCAAAACCACAATGAGATCCCACCTCACACCACTGAGAATGGGGAAAATTAACAAGGCAGGAAACAACAAATGTTGGAGAGGATGTGGAGAAAGGGGAAGCCTCTTGTACTGTTGGTGGGAATGTGAACCGGTGCAGCCACTCTGGAAAACAGTGTGGAGGTTCCTCTAAGAGTTAAAAATAGATCTGCCCTACGACCTAGCAATTGCACTGCTGGAGATTTACCCCAAAGATACAGATACAGTGAAACGCCTGGACACCTGCACCCCAATGTTTCTAGCAGCAATGTCCACAATAGCCAAACTGTGGAAGGAGCCTCGGTGTCCATCGAAAGATGGATGGATAAAGAAGATGTGGTTTATGTACAAAATGGAATATTACTCAGCCAATAGAAACGACAAATACCCACTATTTGCTTCAACGTGGAGGGACCTGGAGGGTATTATGCTGAGTGAAATAAGTCAATTCGAAAAGGACAAACATTATATGTTCTCATTCATTTGGGGAATATAAAAATTAGTGAAAGGGAATAAAGGGAAAGGCAAGAAAATGAGTGGGAAATATCAGTGAAGGTGACAAAACATGAGAGATACCTAACTCTGGGAAATGAACAAGGGGTAATGGAAGGGGAAGTGGGCGGGGGGTTGGGGTGACCGGGTGTTGGGCACTGAGGGGGGCACTTGATGGGATGAGCACTGGGTGTTATGCTATATGTTGGCAAATTGAACTCCAATAAAAAAAATTAAAAAAAAAAAAAAAAAAAAAAGAGGCTAGAGAAAGATGACAACCAGGGGGCACTTGTGAGCTAATGTCAGGAAAAAAATTCCATGTTCACCTCATTTTAAAGAAAACAAATGGCACACACACAAAAAAATTCTCTAAATGGAAACACACACCAGTTTCTACATGGAAAGACTCAATATCATAAAGTTTCAGTTCTTTCCAAATAATTCTAAAAGTTGATGTAATTGTGAAATTATACCAACTCAGGTTAGAAGATAACTAAAAAGCCTAAAATTTACTTGCAAGAGTAAAAAGATAGGAATTCCAAGAATATTTTAGGGAAGCTGAATAATAGATATGCTTAAGCAACTGTCAAAATAAAGTAAAAAGAATTTTTAAAAAATGATGTGGTACTGATCTCAGGAATATGTAGACCAAATGAGTTAAATAGAAAACCTAGAATATACTTCAAAATTGTACCTGAAAGAATCAAGTGATTTTCTATAGGCTTAGATTGTACACTTGAAAATGAAATCAAAGCCCTTGTTCGAAATGAAGGGCTGCTATGTTGAGTTTTGTTTCCTTTGTGCATTTATTTTCTCTAGAGAAATAGACATATGGATGAATAAATTATCATCATCACCATCATAAGTGTTATTGTTATCCCAGCTAACCTGTATTTAGTGCTTCATAGTTGTGTCAGAAATACTTATAAGCACATTGTATGTATTGTATCATTTAATGGACATAATAACTTTATGAGGTGATACAATTATTTGCCGCAATTTACAGATAAAGATACCGGGATTTAAAAAGTAGCGGTAAATCCCCATAGAAAGTGATGGTGAGGCCAGGATGCTAACACAGGTAATCTGGTATCAGAGCACAGGTTCTTAATAATTGAACACCTGGGTTGCTCAGTGGTGAGCATCTGCCTTTGGCTCAGGTTGGGATCCCAGGGTCCTGGGACTGATCCCTGCATCAGGCTCCCTACAGGGAGCCTGCTTCTCCCTCTGCCTATGTCTCTGCCTCTCTCTCTCTCTCTCTCTCTGTATCACTCATGAATAAAAAAATAAAATCTTTAAAGAAAAAAAAGAATTGAACCATAACTTCACATGTACACATATGCTTATATTTTTAACTATTCTTAAGCAGTAGGCCAAAGTCATGACATAGATGCCCTAAAACAGCAATGCCAATTTTCTTTTGGAAGTGATCATTTGATTTTCCTTATACCTAAATGTTTTAAAAAATTATGTAGTAAACATTACTTTTATAGCCACATAAAAGTACTTTTTTTAAAAAAGGATTTTATTTATTTATTCATGAGAGACACACACAGAGAGAGAGAGGCAGGATCCCAACCCATTTCAGCACTGTACTGGCCCCTCTGACCTGAATCTCCAGGTGGGCTCCCACAGACTCAGCTTCCAAGCTTGCCCCAGCACCAGGCTAGCCCCAAGCTCCCAACTGACCCCAGCATCTGGCTGAACCTTGTGGCCTTAGGCTCCAAGTGAGTTCCCATGAATTCAAACTGGTCTTTCCCACTACCAGGCTGGCCCCAGGGCCCCCAGCCTCCAGGTCAGCTACCACAGACCCAAGCACCAAACCCACTTCAGTGGTCTCTGGTGCCTGTTTGACCCCCATGAACCCAGGATCCAGGCCCAGTCATATAGACACAAGCCCTAGGCCCAACCCAGTGAAGCCAGGTTGGTCCCTGTGTATACAAGCACCAGATCTGCCCACCTGGCAACCCAGGTACCAGACTGCCTGCTCAAGAACTCCAGCAATAAGCATGTAAAAAAAGCCAGTTTTATTGGCCAAAAATGGTGGAATGTTGGCAATTTCATATGACTCAGTCTAGTACTATGTTCTCTACTTTTGTCTATGGTTGGGTGATTTCCATAATTAAAGGGTTTTAAAAACTGGCACTTAATGTAGCAGTTGGTTCCATGGATGTTTATTGAGTGGACCCATGACCTGATAATCTGGCAGTGACCTCATAAAACTGAATTCCTAAAAATGCAAAAGTAGAGCCTCCCACTAATGCCACCCTAGGACCGATACTCGGAGCAAGGATCTGGCTGCAGACCCATTCAGCCCGCCTCTCTGTGTGTATGCCCATCAGGTGAGATTCTATTTGCTCCATTAGCAGAAGTGGAAGGAAGCTATGGTGTCTTTCCAGAGAGTTGCCCTCTTGAGGGTAAGTGGGGCTGGAAGCAGCCTTTGTTTCTCGGTGTGACCTCACTGGGTGAATGTAGGGAGATGTTTCTTGGTTCTTGAGCTGATGAGGAACACTAGCTTCAAAGAAGAGTGAGGACTACCTCAAGGAGAAGCCCTTGACCTTGGGGAGACAGAGTTAGGAGGCTAGGAGAGTTTGTTCTCTAAGGAGAGGGCACAGAGCACATTGGGAAACCTACAATTTGCACCAAGTTGCCTCCTAAAGACCTCAAATAGTCAATAGAGGCTTCCTACTGCTATGTCTCAGCCCCCGTAGGAAACAACTATTCAGGGAATAGAAGTGAAATTGGACAATTTGTCTAACAAGGAGCCTTGGGAATTGACTTCTTATTGGCCCAGAAATTGTAAATATTCCCTCTGTTCTTACAATTCATCCCCAGCCTAGCTTTTCCTCTTTGGGCAAGGTGGATACCTACCTGTGCCTCTATGAGGGATCCTTGGTCTCAAAGACATAGCTTCATCATTCTTGTCATGTCCTAGAAGCAGAGCCAGCATCTTTATTGGCCATCACCAGGGAGGAAACTGAGCCAAGTTTGCTTCAGTGATGTCAAGAAGAGGAAAGGTAGCCCAGTAAATGGGCTTGAGGGACAAGGAGAGCAAGCAAGAGAGAACCTCGATGAATGTTGGTAAAGTGAGTAGGTGGCAGCCTTTGTATTGCCAAAAACACTGGGAGATTTTGCTTGGCTGAGCTCAGCACCATTTCCCAGCTCAGAATCGAAGGACCACACCTATCCACCTAGCTCAAACTAGGGCAGCTAGAATGCCACCAATCACTTTCTAAAGCCAATGATTTAGGACGCAGTTCTTAGTATCTGGACCTGCTTTTCCAAGCCCCCTTGAGCACCTCAAAACACAAAGGCATTCCCTCCAAGACACATGTATTATTCCAACCATTGAGTCCCCGAAGCCCTTGGATTTCATGATCTTTTCAGGCTGAGAGGCCCTACAAACAAGTCCAGGGATTCATCTAGGATAGGATTTGGGTTTACTTGAGTAGAGCCTAACCAAGAAGAAGGGAAAACATGAGTCTCCCAGTTTGTAAGACTTAAAGCATTTCCAAGAGCTTTGAAGGACATAGTATGACAGAGTAAGTGAGGGATAGCTTAGGTGTGCAGAAGAATATGAGATGAGGACATTGATTCAGTTAGTAATTTAACTTAAAAGGTATTTGCTAGTTCCTTTTGGTGTTAAAAATATCAGTCTTTTAGCCAAATTATGATACCACTCATGGTAGGATGTTGGCAGTGCTATAGAGGGGCGTAATCTCTGATCTGATGTCAAAACAGAGTAAGGGACGTTTGGATGACTCAGTCCATTGGGCATCTGCCTTTGGCTCAGTTCGTGATCCTGAGGTCCTGGGATCGACTCCTGCATCAGGCTCCCTGCTCGGTGTGGAGTCTGTTTCTCCCTCTGCCTGCAACCCCCTGCTTGTGCTTTCTCTCTGACAATAAAACAAAACAAAACAAAACCACAGAGTAAGGAACCACCTTTGACAGGGGGCTCTGTAGGGGTAAAATTTGGTGGATGATAGCAAGTGGGCCAGGGAACTCCAGGAAAAGAGAATGCAGAAGGACAGCATGGCTCAGTGGAAAGGCTGTGAGCTTTGGACTCAGGAAGAACAAAGTTCACCTCTAAGAGCTGTGGGAGCTACACATCCTTTCTCCTCTTTGGGTTTCAATGATCACGTCTGTAAAAAGGGATCATGACCCGTTCCTCATGGTTTGTTGCTGTGACAATATATCATGCATATAAAGTATCTATTGTGGTGCTTGGTACATATTAGGAATTTATTAAATAACTTGAAATGTGAAGGAGCATGGAGACAGAAATAGGAAGGAAGGATGATATTTTAGAGATTGGCATGTCGTCCCACAAAGCTGGTGAAAAAACATCATTTTAGGAGGGCAGTAGTAAAGTGAGAAGTATGGATTTGCATGGGTGTCTGCAGAAGAAGTAGACACTTCTTCCAACTTTATGGACTGACTTCTGTAAGAGAACAATTTCATTTGTGTGTTGGGGCAGGCTGGAGCATGCTGTGACCCTGGGTCTAGTGGTGTGGGGTGCAAGTGCAGGGGCTTGTGGTGGTTTGGACAGGGAGGGGTGATGACTGCTGGGACCCACAGCACTGACAACTATGTGGTGGTCCTTGGTGAGGTGTCTGCAGTGGCTGCAAGGATTCTTGGGGTCCTTGGCACTGCCTCCAGATCCTTCAGTTAAGGACCACAGCAGACAGGAGTGGTGGCTGGAGCCAGTGATGTGCACACATTTGGCTGTGGGGACAAGTGCAGTAGGTACCTATGTAATGGTAGGGACTGGTTGCAGACACACATGTAGTGGTGGGGGCCAGAGAAGGCAGCAAGAGCTGGGGCCAGCTATGGATTCATTGGCGGCTATGGGGGCCCTGGCTGTTGGTGTGTTTTCCCATGGCTGCATAATTTCCCTACTGGCATTTGCACTGCATAGAGGCTTATGATGAGTGTCAGGCTTACAGGTACACAGCTGGGGGTGGCTAGTCCCAAGGATGCACATGGTTGTGAGAGCGGGGTGGGGGTGGGGGTCTAGTCTGGTGTCTTGCACTGGTGCAGCTGCAGAGGCCTGAGTTGACTGCAGGTGGGGTTCCTGGGCTCTTGCCAGGGCAGGGAGGGACTCAGGCAGCTGGCTTCCATGAATGGGAATCACTGTGGGGCAAAAGCTGATGAGATCTGCAGGTGGTCCTGACAGCTGTGCTCACCACTGATTCCTTCTTCAGTGGTAAAATCTGGGGAGTTTATCTGTAAAGCAGATCACTGGGAACTGTAGTCACTTATGCTGTATGGCTGCTTTTCTTCCTTGTTTTTGCTGTGTCGATATATGTCAGCTTTGTAGGGTTTGGGTGGGGTAAATCTGAAGCAAGTCCTTTGCGTAGTGCCCCAGAAGACTGGAGAAGCTGGCTGCTTACCTGACTTTCATTCCTGGTAAGGGGATCGATCTTTCTTGCTTTCTTCCTTTCTTTCCTTCCTTTCCTTCCTTCCTTCCTTCCTTCCTTCCTTCCTTCCTTCTTTCTTTCTTTCTTTCTTTCTTTCTTTCTTTCTTTCTTTCTTTCTTTCTTTCTTTCTTTCTTTCTTTCTTTCTTTCTTTCTTTCTTTCTTTCTTTCTTTCTTTCTTTCTCTTTCTTTCTTCCTTTCTTTCTTCTTTTCTTTCTTTCTTTCTTTCTCCCTTCCCTTCCCTTCCCTTCCCTTCCCTTCCCTTCCCTTCCCTTCCCTTCCCTTCCCTTCCCTTCCCTTCCCTTCCCTTCCCTTCCCTTTCCTTCCCTTCCCTTTCCTTTCTCTTCTTAAGATTTTATTTATTTGAGAGAGAGAGAGAGAACTTAAGAGAAAGAGAGCATGAGTGGGGAGAGGGACGGAGGGAGAGGGAGAAGCAGTCTCCCTGATGAGCAGGGAGCCCAATGTGGGGCTCCATCCCAGTACTCCAGGATCATGTCCTGAATGAAGGCAGATGCTTAACTGACTGTGCAACACAGGTCCTCCAGGCGGGATGTGTGTATGTGTGTGTGTCTTTCTAGCTGGTAGGGTCCTTATTTTTTTTTATATTTTTTAATTGGAGTTCTATTTGCCAACATGTAGTGTAACACCCAGTGCTCATCCCATCAAGTGCCCCCCTCAGTGCCCGTCACCCAGTCACCCCAACCCCCCACCCACCTCCCTTTCCATTACCCTCTGTTTGTTTCCCAGAGTTAGGTGTCTCTCATGTGCTGTCACCTTCACTGATATTTCCCACCAATTTTCTCTCCTTTCCCCTATAATCCCTTTCACTATTTTTTATATTCCCCAAATGAATGAGACCATATAATGTTTGTCCTTTTCCGATTGACTTATATCACTCAGCATAATACCCTCCAGTTCCATCCATGTCGAAGCAAATGGTGGGTATTCATTGTTTCTAATGGCTGAGTAATTCCATTGTATCCATAGACCACATCTTCTTTATCCATTCATCTTCCGATGAACACCGAGGCTCCTTCCACAGTTTGGCTATTGTGGACATTGCTGCTATAAACATCGGGTGCAGGTGTCCCAGCGTTTCACTGCATCTGTATCTTTGGGGTAAATCCCCAGCAGTGCAATTGCTGGGTCATAGGGCAGATCTATTTTTAACTCTTTGAGGAACCTCCACAGTTTTCCAGAGTGGTTGCACCAGCTCACATTCCCACCAACAGTACAAGAGGCTTCCCCTTTCTCCACATCCTCTCCAACATTTGTTGTTTCCTGTATTGTTCATTTTCCCCATTCTCACTGGTGTGAGGTGGCATCTCATTGTGGTTTTGATTTGTATTTCCCTGATGGCAAGTGATGCGGAGCATTTTCTCATGTGCTTGTTGGTCATGTGTAAGTCTTCTTTGGTGAAATTTCTGTTCATGTTTTTTGCCCATTTCATGATTAGATTGTTTGTTTCTTTGCTGTTGAGTTTAAGAAGTTCTTTATAGATCTTGGATACTAGCCCTTTATCTGACAGGTCATTTGCAAATATCTTCTCCCATTCTGTAGGTTGTCTTTTAGTTTTGTTGACTGTTTCTTTTGCTGTTCAGAAGCTTTTTATCTTGATGAAGTCCCAATAATTCATTTTTGCTTTTGTATCCCTTGCCTTCGTAGAAATTCCTGTGGCCAATTTCAAAAAGGGTGTTGCCTGTGTTCTCCTCTTGGATTTTGATGGATTCCTGTCTCGCATTTAGATCTTTCATCCATTTTGAGTCTATCTTTGTGTACGGTGCTTCTTGATGGTGACTTGGGGAATAGGATAGTATGAGCAAAAAGAAGCTTTCTTCTTTTCTGGTGTGATTAATCTCTGGTTTTGTATTCTACTGTGTTGCTAAAACTCTTTGAGTGGATTCTAGAGCTCTCCCAGAGCTTGTTTTTGTTCACAGATAGCTGTATAATTGTTGATCTTTGCAGGGGGGTGATAAGGCTGGGTCTTCTGTGTTGCCATTTGGGGCTCTTGCACTTCCTGGCTGATTTAATCAACCTTGGGCAATGTAAAAATACCTTTTAGCTGTAATGGCCATAATCATGACTATAAAAGCTTTCACTGAGATCTATGAGTCTTTCTAGCAAATTAATGAATCTCAGGGGGCTTGGGGACTCCTTGAAACTTGCAATTGATGTCAGACATAGGAATGACCTTATGGACTGTGTTCTCTTTAATTTCATAGTGTCCCAACTCCTTGCAGGTCCTGTCAGAGCAGTATTCACTAGGATGATGCTAATTCACTGAAAAACACTCATCCTTCCACTTTGACTCTTGAATGGCCACAGGGTCTGTGTATGGAACTGCAGTTGTGCTATGCTCAGTTATTACAGGTAAAAGTTATCAATAGGGTTTTTTTTAAAGATTTTATTTATTTATTCATGAAAAACACAGAGGCAGAGACAAAGACAGAGGGAGAAGCAGGCTCCCCAGAGGGAGCCTGATGTGGGACTCCATCTGGACCAGGATCACGCCCTGAGCCAAAGGCAGATGCTCAGCTGCTGAGCCACCCAGGCATCCCTATCAATAGAATTTTTAAATGATGGGATCTAAAAATCCTGAGGATTGGCTCACTGAATGCATTAGGAAATGGAAGCCAACAGGAAATAAGCTTAGCTTCCATGCAATCACTTAGTTACTGTTATCTGTAACAGCTAAAGTGTAGTTGAAGGACAATATTGGGAAAGATCCTGACTCTGGTCCAAGTTTGGATATGGGACAGAGGGAAATCCATAAACACAGCTGACAAATCAGATGGATTTGCTGACCAAAGCTCCAAATGGGTCTTGATAGAACACTTACTCTGCACTAGGCTTTTCACACTCAATGGCAGATAAAAATGCTCAAGACACTATGGAAGAACTGAATCAGGAGATACTATATCGCGATGGACCAAGGAACACACTTTCATCCTCAGAGTAATAGTTTGGTAGAGAATTGGAGTGAACATTTGAAACAGTGTTGTCTAAAACAGGCAGAGATATAGCAGCATGATGTGTTGGCTTATACACCATCACAAGCATGCTATCACGCTCAACATGAGGAGGCCCAGGAATAGATAGATTCTTCTATTTATCTGGGGGATCTGGGTAGGTAAGTTTTGGGGAGGATAGTGTTATGACTGCAATTCTTCCTTACATCATCTCAAGTTTATTTTTTCTCCCTGATACAATAATCCCAGGACTGGTGCTACTCTGTGGATGCTGGGTGCAAAGATAATCCCTAATCAAGGAATGGCAACTATACCTTTAAATCTTTATGTCTTTATCTAAATCCCTAAATCTCCATCTTTATTGGAGACTGACAATTTAGATTTTGCCTTCACCCCATCTAGCAAAATTGGGGCTAGAAGTGAATGCAGCTCTATCACCTAGTAGACCAGATAGCCGCCAGTTCTATACCTATATAACTTTATTCCATGTAGGTGGGAACAGACTGAAGGGGAAGCACTTGGTTAAATATTTCTGACCACCATCTGGGCCTGCAGAGGAACACAACAAAGATGTGCAAGGTTGGGTGAAAAAAAATGATAAATGGGGAAAAGGGAGAATAGTAACTGAGGGTAAAGGCCTACATAGATTAGGCAGTTAGGGAAATCCAACATTATACTGTTGCCTTGACACAGGCTCTGAGCAAAAGATGATATTGTTTCTTAGCTCAATTATACCGGATGCTGAGGTCACCTCTGCTTTTGGAACTTGACCAAGTCAGATGGAAGGCTGTAACTCTGAGTGGCATTGCTTTAGATGACATTTTGATCATATGATAGGATAATGGACTGGATTCACTGTTAATGACTGACTGGAACCCTGGTAATATTCCCTGTGTCTCTGACTTGTATATTTCAGTTTGCATCTATTACCATACTGAAATATAGTATAACACTGGCATTGTTGGTAAGATTCTAAAATTGATACTGACAGTTTAATGTATTGGGAAATTGAGTTAAAGCCTCCTTGTTATGTAATAGTAATGGAAAATGACTGGTCTGAGGAAGCTGATTTTAGCTAATTGTCAATGATTTTCTGTGCTAAATGATTCACAAGTCTATCATAATGTATAAATACAGGTAGATCAAGTGACAAAAATATGAAAAGGGTTGTAATGACTTTATAGGGTAAATCGGTTGTTTCTTTAAATTTATCCCTATCTACACTGACAGTGACAAGTGTTAGGCATAAAATCATGTTGCTATAAGAGAGCCTTAGCCAAGGATGGTGGATGTTTGCCTGTGTGATAAAGAATTTATCCCTGCTCAAAACACTTCTGGGAGGTAATTTCTAAGCTCCTGGAATTTCATACCTGATAAGAGTGTCTTGGTTTGTCTGGAGGTCTTAAGTCACACTAGATGTAATTTGGGGTGGTGATTGACTGTACCAGATAGTCTTAGGGAGGAAATGGCCACAAAAGGTAGTAATAATGTGGTTTCCAGAGGGGATTTGGGTCCTTCTCCAGGAGGACTAGAGCTTGGAGACTGATATGAGCGATGTGGACAGTCATTTGTACTTACATGATTGAGTCTCAGTGAAAATTCTGAACACCGAGGTTAAGGAGAGCTTCCTTAATTGGCAGTATTTTGTGCAGTATTTTGTGTATAATGAAAGTGATGCTGTCTCGACTCAGGATAGCGGACAATAGAGGTTCTATATTTGGGATTTTACTGGGTTCCGCCCTATGTGCTTCTTCTATTGGTTGATTTTAATCTGTACCCTTTAGCTGTAACAAACCATTTTTAATTGAAATATAGTTGACATACAATGTTATGTTAGTTTCAGATGCAACGTATAGTGATTCAACAATTCTATACATTATGCAGTGCTTACCACAATAAGTGTAGCTACTATCTGTCACCATACAAAGTTATTAGAATATGATTGATCACTGTAATAAACTTTAACCATGAGCATAATAGCTCTAACCATAGGTATAGCAGTTGTATGTCTTTTTAGTGAATTCTGAAATTATGAATTTTAGGGGAACCCTTAACCATGGAATTAGTGTCAAAGTGGGGATGGTCTTGTGGACTGTGTTCCTTCTGACTTTGTAGTGGGCAAACTGTCACACTCTGATTCATAGCATTTGGTGATTTCCATAGTGTGAGTATGATCATAATGATCAATTTTAAGCTACCAACATTTTAACAGAATTTATTAAAGTTTAAGTTTCTACTCTTGTGAAACAATATGAGTCAACTTCAAAACACCTTTCCTGTTCCAGGTAGTATAATGAAAATCTCTTTATTCCTGGTGTGCCCATTGTACCAAATTAGAAGCTACATACTCTATGTTCATTATTTGAGTGATTTCACAAAGTCTTTTATCATATGTGTTTGACATAGAAGGTACAAAATACTCAATATTCCTATTCTCCTGAAAATCAATGCAAGAATCTTATAATAATTTCATTCTAATTACCTTAATATATTCTGTTATTGTTGCCTATTATTTTAACTCACCTTCATTACACACTTTTTAGAATTATTTCTTCACAGACTCAGTGTTTTATTTAAATGTTTCCTACATATATACCAATTTCTTAGTAAACCATTGCTTCTCAGACATCACTTCCTCTGTCTTGATTCAATTTATTTTAACCTGGAGCATATTCTTCTGTAATTCTTTCAGCAAAGATCCATGCATGATGTACTCTCCCAATCTTTATCTGAAATGGGAATATTCAGGTCAAGTTTCTTTGAATTGAGTCTTCAAACCTGTGTTGCTGCAATGTACCAATTGTTCAAGGTACAAAAATATGGAAGCTAGTGTTGTAAATAGCACAGATAAGAAATTGGTTATAAGCTCATCTAAACTTACAGAATCATCTTCATAGTGTTCAGCTAACTTCCCCCTTTCAATACTTCCGGAGGAATCATACCCATGGAATCAAGGAATCAATCCAGCGCATCCGAATTTATCCTCCTAGGACTTTCAGAAAATCCAGAGCAGGAGACTCTTCTTTTTGCTTTGTTCCTCTGCATGTATGTGGTCATGGCTATGGGAAACCTTTCAATCATCCTGGCCATCAGCTCAGACTCCCACCTTCATACTCCCATGTACTTCTTCCTGGCCAATCTCTCCTTGGTTGATTTTGGTCTGGCTACCAACACAGTCCCCAAGATGCTGGTGAACATCCAAATGAAAAGCAAGTCAATCTCCTATCCCTGCTGCCTGACCCAGATGTACTTTTTCCATTTCTTTGGCATTGTTGATAGTGTCTTAATTGCTGTGATGGCTTATGACCGGTTTGTGGCTATATGTCACCCCTTACACTACACCACCATCATGAGCCCACACCTCTGTGGCCTGCTGGCCGGTAGCCCATGGGTGTTTTCCTATTTTATTTCCCTCACTCATATCCTCTTGATGGTGCGCTTGGTTTTCTGTGGGAACAACAAGATTCTTCACTACTTCTGTGACCTCACTCCTCTTCTCAGGCTTTCTTGCACTGATACATCTGTGAACAAGATCTTTGTGCTCATTGTGGCTGGGATGGTGATAGCCACACCATTCATCTGCATCCTGGCCTCCTATGCTCGCATCATTGTGGCCATCATGAAGGTCCCTTCTGCAGGGGGCAGGAAGAAAGCCTTTTCCACCTGCAGCTCCCATCTGTCTGTGGTTGCTCTCCTTTATGGGACCACCATTGGGGTCTATTTGTGTCCTTCCTCTGTGCGCACAGCTGTGAAGGAGAAAGCCTCTGCTGTGATGTACACTGCGGTCACCCCCATGCTGAACCCCTTTATCTATAGCCTGAGGAACAGAGATCTTAAGGGGGCCCTGAGGAAGCTTTTTAGTAAAAAGATAATTTCATCTTCCTGACCACAAGGATATCTGGAAACTTCCAGGAAGTAGGATCTCAACATCTAGGGTCTCGGACAAAAGAAAGGAATTGGACGGTTTGAGAGTAGCCACTTGGAATTTTAAATTGTAGAAGTTTAAAAGGAAATCTCAAGATGGTCCTGTTACTATTTTCTCAATTACTGAGACCAGTAGGAGTCCTTTTGGGTATGTCTATTGCTATCTTCCCAGAAGGATCAGTCTAGCCCTACCAGATTGGATCTTTCCTGGTTCAAAATCCATTTAGCTCTCAACAAATACTTATGGAGTTCATATTCTGGGCTTGCTATAAGTGCTGGCCATGGAGTGGTGAGCAGGAGACACAAGGTCCCTATTGTGTGGATTTTGTAGTTGAATATAGGAGAAGATACTGAACACTAATTATAATGGGATGAAATATGCACATGAGGGCAAGGATAGAACAAGAACACCAGACAGAATCTGGAAGGGGGAATCAGGGAAGGTTTCCTAGGAGAGATGATCCTAAACTTCAAAGGATAAGATGATATTTTTCAGGCAAAAATGAGGAGATACAGTATCAGAAAAATAAAAAACAACAATATGTGAAAAGTTCAGAGAGCAAGAGAAAGAGAGAGAAGGATGCGTTTGTGAAGTAAAAAATCCAGCTATGGTGAATGACTTGGGGAATGCCAGGTCAAGGACTTTGAGACCAATTCAAGAGTTTGGCTTTTTAAATGAGAACCAGGTAGTTCATTGACTTCCAAGAACAAAGTCAGGGAGCACGAGGTAAGTCATGACCACCCCCCTCATCTTCACTCCTATTCTATCTTCTGGGGGAGAGGGCGGCATGTGCTAGATAAAAATTGTATAAACACAAGGGAAAAAAATTCAGATTGTGTATTAAGGAAATGAAGAACCACCTGATGGTATAAGTCTTGATAGCCAAAGGGGAAAATACCAATCAATTGAATCATGAATGTCAAAGGCAGAAGGAAGCTGAGGCATATCTCAATCACCATATATGCCTGTGGAATGCGTATGAGTAGTAATACTGTTTACAACAGAAATGAGAGCTCTTCATTATGAGCTTATTTTGTGCCACACACCATTCTTTGTTAGTTATTCTAAAGCCCCTATGATAGCAATGAATTTCATTTATTTAATTGCATAGTAGTTCTAATACTCATATGGAGATTTACAACTGAAGTAAAATGAGTGGTGACTTAGCAGGGCCAGAAATTTTCAAATGGTGCTAAGGAGCTGACATCATCTTAAGCAGGATGACTTTGAATAATGACACATCTAATTTGCCTTTGGTAATTCCTTCCGTGATAATTAAAATAGAATTTCTCAGTTGAACAAACAGATATCCAGGCCTGGTCCTAGTATAACAACTATTAGTGAAACTACAGGTAGAAAAATATGAAAAAATCCAGTTCGTGGGGGAATATCCTAATAGATAAAATATAAAATTTAATAATTTTGGACTCTGCCCTCTGCAGGTGGCAGGAAGAAAGCCTTTTCCACTTGCAGCTCCCAGCTGTCTGTGGTTGTTCTCCTTAAAGGGACCACTACTGGGTTCTAGTTGTGTCCTTTTCTGTCCAGCAGCTGTGAAAGAGAAAGCCTTGCCGTGGAGTACCCATGCATCTGGTCATGACCTTTTTCACATAACCAAAAAGACAGGTGAAGATTGATTCACAGCCCCCTCCCTTCCTAAGTTCCCTCCATTCTCTTGACACGTGCATGGAAGTAGTTACAGTGTTGGCTGGAAGGGAGCTGGAATTTGCAGACTCAGAGGATCATTACAACCTGGCACTCAAAATATTTGTGACTACTTCTCTCTCTGATATAGAAAGATATGGCTTGAGCTAAAGCACTGATCTGACCACCTCCTCCTCTGTGGAATGAGAGATTCCAGTGGCTAATAAAAATTGCTCACAATTTTTGTCAGCTAAACTATCTTCATCTTGTTTTAAGAAATGAAAACCACAAACCCAGGAGAGACTTGTTCTGTTAGTCCTTGTAATATCAAATTCCATCACTTGTTGGCTTTGGCATATCCATTTATTCCATCTCCATACCTTATCTATTCATTCAACAAATATTTACCAAGTGCCTACTCCATGATAATTATTTTGCTCAGCACTGGGGATAGAGCATTTAACAAGCGGTCATAAAACCTTCCCTGTGTCCACAAAGAGGCAGTGAGAGGAAATTTTGGGGATGTCCTGTTTCTAATCATAGCACAATT
Source organism: Canis aureus (assembly GCF_053574225.1). Lineage (NCBI taxonomy): Eukaryota > Metazoa > Chordata > Mammalia > Carnivora > Canidae > Canis > Canis aureus. The sequence goes on from NC_135629.1 coordinate 52,894,324, forward strand.
ATTTTTAGGGATCATAAATTCTCAAATGGTGCTATTTCCTTTAATAACCACGAATCTAAGGCAGCCCTGGTGGCCCAGCGGTTTAGTGCCACCTTCAGCCTGGGGGTGATCCTGGAGACCTGGGATCGAGTCCCAATGTCAGGCTCCCTGCATGGATCCTGCTTCTCTCTCTGCCTGTGTTTCTGCCTCTGTCTCTCTCTCTATGTCTCTCATGAATAAATAAATAAAATCTTAAAAAAAAATAACCATGAATCTATACATGGGATAAAATTCTAAGCACTATGCATCAAAACCAAAACAAACACATTATTGATTCATATTAATTTTAAAAATAAAATTGAATAATACAAAACAAAACAACCATTACTAGTCCAGTATGGAAAATAACAATTTAAAAAAGTTACTTGGGCAGCTGGGTGGCTCAGCAGTTTAGCGCCGCCTTCAGCTCAGGGCTTGATTCTGGAGACCTGGGACCGAGTCCCACGAGTCCCATGTCGGGCTGCCTGCATGGAGCCTGCTTCTCCCTCTCCCTGTGTCTCTGCCTCTCTCTGTGTGTGTCTCTCATGAATAATTAAATAAAAATCTTTAAAAAAATAAAAAATTAAAAAGTTACTTAATTAGTTAATTAATCAAATACTAATGGTAAGAACACCAAAGGTATAATGCCAGATGCATAATTAAGAACAAGTTTGCATTTGAATAAATTTTAAGGAGTTGTCCATGTCTTTTTCATAAAGATTATTTCCCTTCTCAATCTTGGAATAAATTATGCAAGCTTTATGAACCCAACATATAGTTCAACTTAAAACAATGCTTAAAAGATTTATCTCACAGTTTCTATGGATCAAGTGTTTGAGTATGACTTAGCTGAGTGCCTCTGCATTAAAGTTCTCTCATAGACTGCAATCAGAACGTCATGAGCAGAATAGCATTCTTATAAAAGAGACCCCAGAGAGCTCCCTTGTCCCTTCTGTTATGTGAGGACTCAGTGAAAAGTTTGCCATCCATACAGAGAAATGGGAACACTCTTGCACTCTTGGTGGGAATGCAAACTGGTGCAGCTACTCTGGAGAACAGTATGCAGGTTCCTTAAAAAGCTAAAAATAGAACTACCCTATGATCCAGCAATTGCACTACTTGGTATTTACCCAAAGGATACAAAAATACAGATTTAAAGGGTTACATCCACCCTAATGTTTATAGCAGCACTCTCAACAATAGCCAAACTATAGAGAGACTCCAAATGTCCATCGACTGATGAATGGAGAAAGAAGATGTAGTGTATATATACACAATGGAATATTACTCAGCCATCAAAATGAATGAAATCTCTCCATTTGCAGTGACATGGATGGAACTAACGTGTATTATGCTAAGTGACATAAGTCAATCGAAGATAGACAAATACAATATGATTTCACTCATATGTGGAATTTAAGAAACAAAACAGATGAACATATGGGAATGGGAAAAAAAAGGAGAGGGGAAACAAATCTTATCTAGGAGACTCTTGACAGTGGAGAACAAACTGAGTGTTGATGGAGGGAGTTGGGTGGGGGATGAGCTAGAGGGTTGATGGATATTAAAGAGGGCACTTGTGATGAGCACTGGGTTTTGTATGTAAGTGATGAATCACTGAGCTCTACCTCAAAAACCAAAATTACACTGTATATTAACTAGGTAAAATTTAAGTAAAAAAGAAAAAATGTAATAAAAACATAAAAATAAAAGTTTGCCATCTATAAATGAGGAAATAGACCCTCACCCTACACCAAATCTTCTGACACCTTGATTTTGGATATTCTAGTCATCTGATCTGTAAAAATAAGTTTATGTCATTTATAAGTCACCCAGTCTTTGTTATAGCAGCCTGAACAGACTAAGACAATTGCTAAAGAGGGAAATTTATAGCTATAAATACTTACAATAAAAAAGATCTGAAATCTAACTAACAATCTAACTTTACAATTTAAGTAATTAGACAAAGAGGGTCAAAATAAACCCAAAACTAGTGGAAGGAAGGAAAATAAGAATATTAGAGGAGAGATAAATAAAATAAAGAATAGAAAATCAATAGAATTAATAAAACCAAAAGTTGGGTCTTTGAAAACATCGACAAAATGAACAAATCATTAGCGAGACTAAGAAAAAAGAGAGAAAACTCAACTAGAATCATAATGTTAATAATCATAAATGTAAAAGGGAACATTAGTTTTATTTTACAGAAATAAAAAGGATTGTACAGAGTGCTATGAGGAATTACATGTCAGCAAATAAAAGTAACCTAGGCAAAACGGGCAATTTCCTAGAAAAACACAACCTACAAAGGCTAATCATGAACAGAAAAATCTGAATAGATTTATAACTAGTAAGGAGATTGAATTAGTAATGCATAATCATCCAAGAACGAAAAGCTTGGGACCAGATGGCTTCAGCGGTCCAAACCTTTAAAGAAGAATTAGTGCCAATCCTACTTAAACTTTTCCAGAAAGAAGAGAGAGCACTTCCAGCATTGCCCTGGTATTGAAATCAGACAAAGACACTATAAGAAAAGAAAATTACAGACCAATATCCCTTATGAATATTAATGTAAAAATCCTCAACAAAATACTAGCACACCCCAACATAGTAATAGGATTGTACAACATGACCAAATGAGATTTATTCTTGGAATGCAAGGATGTTCCAACACAGGAAAAATTAATGTATATAGCACATCAACATAATGAAGGGGGAAAACACATAATTATTTCAACTGTTGAAGAGAAATCATGTGAAAAAATTTAATACCATTTTATGATTAAAAAATCCAAGAAACTAAGAATGGAAGGAAACTACCTCAACACAATAAAGGCCACAAAGAAGAAGTCAAACTCTCCCTCTTCACCGATGACATGATACTCTACATAGAAAACCCAAAAGCCTCCACCCCAAGATTGCTAGAACTCATACAGCAATTTGGCAGTGTGGCAGGATACAAAATCAATGCCCAGAAGTCAGTGGCATTTCTATACACTAACAATGAGACTGAAGAAAGAGAAATTAAGGAGTCAATCCCATTTACAATTGCACCCAAAAGCATAAGATATCTAGGAATAAACCTAACCAAAGAGGTAAAGGATCTATACCCTAAAAACTATAGAACACTTCTGAAAGAAATTGAGGAAGACACAAAGAGATGGAAAAATATTCCATGCTCATGGATTGGCAGAATTAATATTGTGAAAATGTCGATGTTACCCAGGGCAATTTACACGTTTAATGCAATCCCTATCAAAATACCATGGACTTTCTTCAGAGAGTTAGAACAAATTATTTTAAGATTTGTGTGGAATCAGAAAAGACCCCGAATAGCCAGGGGAATTTTAAAAAAGAAAACCATATCTGGGGGCATCACAATGCCAGATTTCAGGTTGTACTACAAAGCTGTGGTCATCAAGACAGTGTGGTACTGGCACAAAAACAGACACATAGATCAATGTAACAGAATAGAGAACCCAGAAGTGGACCCTGAACTTTATGGTCAACTAATATTCGATAAAGGACGAAAGACTATCCACTGGAAGAAAGACAGTCTCTTCAATAAATGGTGCTGGGAAAATTGGACATCCACATGCAGAAGAATGAAACTAGACCACTCTCTTTCACCATGCACAAAGATAAACTCAAAATGGGTGAAAGATCTAAATGTGAGACAAGATTCCATCAAAATCCTAGAGGAGAACACAGGCAACACCCTTTTTGAATTCGGCCACAGTAACTTCTTGCAAGATACATCCATGAAGGCAAAAGAAACAAAAGCAAAAATGAACTACTGGGACTTCACCAAGATAAGAAGCTTTTGCACAGCAAAAGAAACAGTCAACAAAACTAAAAGACAACCTACAGAATGGGAGAAGATATTTGCAAATGACGTATCAGATAAAGGGCTAGTTTCCAAGATCTATAAAGAACTTCTTAAACTCAAGAGCAAAGAAACAAACAATCCAATCATGAAATGGGCAAAAGACATGAGAAATCTCACAGAGGAAGACATAGACATGGCCAACATGCACATGAGAAAATGCTCCGCATCACTTGCCATTAGGGAAATACAAATCAAAACCACAATGAGATACCACCTCACACCAGTGAGAATGGGGAAAATTAACAAGGCAGGAAACCACAAATGTTGGAGAGGATGCGGAGAAAAGGGAACCCTCCTACACTGTTGGTGGGAATGTGACCTGGTGCAGCCACTCTGGAAAACTGTGTGGAGGTTCCTGTAAGAGTTAAAAATAGACCTGCCCTGACCCAGCAACTGCACTGTTGGGCATTTACCCCAAAGATACAGATGCAATGAAACGCCGGGACACCTGCACCCCGATGTTTCTAGCAGCAATGTCCGCAATAGCCAAACTGTGGAAGGAGCCTCGGTGTCCATCGAAAGATGAATGGATAAAGAAGATGTGGTTTATGTATACAATGGAATATTCCTCAACCATTAGAAACGACAAATACCCACCATTTGCTTCAACGTGGATGGAACTGGAGGGTATTATGCTGAGTGAAGTAAGTCAATCGGAGAAGGACAAACAGTGTATGTTCTCATTCATTTGGGGAATATAAATAATAGTGAAAGGGAATATAAGGGAAGGGAGAAGAAATGTATGGGAAATATCAGAAAGGGAGACAGAATATAAAGACTCCTAACTCTGGGAAACGAACTAGGGGTGGTGGAAGGGGAGGAGGGTGGGGGGTGGGAGTGACTGGGTGACGGGCACTGAGGGGGACACTTGATGGGATGAGCACTGGGTGTTATTCTGTATGTTGGCAAATTGAACACCAATAAAAAATAAATTTATTATAAAAAATAAAAAATCAAAACAAAACAAAACAAAAAACACAATAAAGGCCATACACGAAAAACACATAGGTAACACCACACTCGATGGTGAAAGACTAAAACTTTTCCTCTAAGATCGGGAATAAAACAAGAATGTCTGATCTTACTACTTCTTTTCAACATGATACTGGAAGTCCTAGCCAGGGCAATTAGGCAGGAAAAAATAAATAAAAGACATCCAAAACGGAAAGCAAAAAAGTAAAATGATCTCTGTTCACAGACGGCATGATCTTATATGTAGAAAGCCCCAAAGTTGCACAAAAAATTTAGAACTAATAAATTTAGCAAAGCTATACAAAGTTGTCCAAAGAATATAAAATCAGCACACATGGGGATCTCTGGGTGGTTCAGCGGTTTAGTGCCACCTTCAGCCCAGGACCTGATCCTGGAGACCCAGGATCGAGTCCAGCGTCGGGCTCCCTGCATGGAGCCTGCTTCTCCCTCTGCTTGTGTCTCTGCTCCTCTCTCTCTCTCTCTCTCTCTGTGCGTGTGTCTCTCATGAATGAAATAAAATCTTTTAAAAAATAAAATCAGTACACAAAAATCAGTTGTGTTTCTATACACTAACAATGAGCCATCTGCAAAGGAAATCAAGAAAATAATTCCATTTACAATAGCATCAAAAAAGGATTTAAAAAAGATAAAATATAATTCTTAGGGATAAACTGAAGGAAAAAAAAGGTTTGTATACTGAAAACTACAAAATATTGCTGAAAGAAGTTAAAGAAGACACAGATTAACAAGAAAGGCTTCTGTGTTCATGGTTTGGGAGACTTAATATTGTTAAGATGTCAGTACTACCTAAAGCAAGTGGCAAATTCATTATGCCATGAAATCCCCATGCAAATTTCAACAACATTTTATGCAGAAATATAAAAATCTACCATAAAGTTCATATGGATTTCAAAGACTCTAAATAGTCAAATTACTCTTAAAAATAGGAACAGACTTAGAGGTCTCACTCTTCTTTCTTTTTTTTTTTTAAATTTTTTTCTTTATTTATTTATGATAGTCACAGAGAGAGAGAGAGAGAGAGAGAGGCAGAGACACAGGCAGAGGGAGAAGCAGGCTCCATGCACCGGGAGCCTGACGTGGGACTCGATCCCGGGTCTCCAGGATCCTGCCCTGGGCCAAAGGCAGGCGCCAAACCGCTGCGCCACCCAGGAATCCCAGAGGTCTCACTCTTCTTGATCCCAAAACTTACTACGAAGCTACAGTAATTAAAATAGTATGGTGCTAGCATAAATACAGACATAGAAACTAATGTTATAATAGTGGGCCCAGAAAAAAAACCGTGGCATATATGGTCAAATGATTTTTGACAAGGGTGGTAGACAATTCAGTGGGGGGAAAGACTGTCTTTTTAACAAATGCTGTCGGGAAACTGGATATTCACATGCAAAAGAATGGTCCCAAATGTTGAGCACCTACCTTCTATCATATACAAAAATTAAGTTAAAATGGATCAAAGACTTAAACCTATAACTATAGAATAGTTTGGAAGAAAACAAAGAGAGGAAACTTTATGACATTGGATTTTGTAATGATTTCTTAAAATGACACCAAAAGCACAGGCAACAAGAGAAAATGTAGATAAAACATACTTCACCAAAATTAAAAGCTTTTGCACATAACAGGACACAATCAGCAGAAAAGGCAACTCATGGAATGGGAAAGAAATATTTGCAAACCATATATCTAATAAGGGATTAATATCTAGAATATATAAAGAACTCCTACATGCCAACAACAACAGGACTAAAACAACCCGATTAAAAATGGGGAAAGGATTTAAATAGACATTTCTCTAAAGAGGACATACAAATGGCTAATAAGCACATAAAAAGGATTCAACATCACTAATTATTAGGGAAATGCAAATCAACCTCAATGAGATATCACTTCACACTTACTAGGATGACTACTATAAAAACAAACAAAACAAGCAAATAGAAAAAACAAGCTTTGACAAGCATATGGATAAATTGGAACCTTTGCTGGTAGAAATATAAAATGGTGTAGATGCTATGGAAATAGTATGGCAGTTCCTCAAAAACTTAAACATAGAATTATCATCTGATCCAGCATTCCACTTTTGGGTATATGCCCCCCCAAATTGAAAGCAAGGACCCAGACAGATGCTTGTATATCCATGTTCATAGCTGCGTTATTCGCCATAGCTACATGTGGGGAAGAACTCCAAGTGCCCATTGCTGCTACAACATAGATAAACCTTGAAGACATTATGCTAAGTGAAATAAGTCATACACAAAAATACAAATACTGTGTGATTCCATGTATATGAAGTGCAAAGATGAGTCAGATTCATAGAGACATAAAGTGGGTAGTTACCAATGGCTGGAGGGGGAGAGGATAGGGAATTAGCATTTAATAGAGACAGGATTTCAGTTTGGGAAGATGAAAGTATCATGGGGATGGTTGCACAAGTGTGAATGTACTTAATGCCACTGAGTTGTACAGTTAAAAATGGTGAAAATGGTGGAGGGAAGGGGAAGGAGAGAAAATCTTTCCTTTTGAGCAGTGAGAATACAAGTGGTACAAAAAAAATTATTTAAAAAAAAAACTAAAAAAACCCGAACAGGTGGTTTTACTTTCTCTTTTAGGTTTTCTGTATTTTCCAGTTTTCCTTCAATTAATATTTATTGCTTTGGTAAAAAGAAGAAGCATGAATCCTTTTAAAAATTACATTTTAAAAGATGTTAAAGGAAAATCACAAAGGCTATTTTGAAAATTGACTTTTAGTAGCCATGTCTAACAGGAATAGCATCAGACAAAAAAGAACAGGTGAGGCTAAACCATATTTTAGAGGCAGTTTCTTTTAAAAATATGTATTTTTACATTTATTTTAGAGAGCAAGCAAGAGTGAGTTGGGGTGGGGGGGAGATAGAGGGAGAAAGAATCTCAAGATGCCTCCTCTCTGACCAGGGAGTCCAGCTGGGAGCTCTATCTCATGACCCTGAGATCATGACGTAAGCTGAAACCAAGAGTCAGGTTTCATGAATCTTGATTAGATTTCATGCCATGAAATCCCCATGCAAATTTCAACAACATTTTATGCATAAATAGAAAAATCTACCATAAAGTTCATATGGATTTCAAAGACTCTAAATAGCCAAATTACTCTTGAAAAATAGGAACATTAAGATGCTTAATCGACTGAGCCACCCAGGTGCCCCTAGAAGCAATTTCTAAATGAACTTTAATGGGTTGAATACTGTCCTCCCTTCCAACTCATGTCTGTCCAGAACCTCAGACTGTGACCCTCTGAAGATTTAGAGTTTTTGCAGGTGAAATGAAGGTAAGGATTTTAAAATGAAATGATCTTAAGGTGGGCACTAAATCCAATGACTGGCATCCTTATATAAGGAGAAAGAGATGGTTTTGAGGTACACAGATGCAGAGAAGAAGGTCGTGTGAACATGAGAGCAGATTTTGAATTTCTACAGTCCCATGCCAAAAAATGCCAAAGGTCTTCTGCTGCCAAGAAAAGCTAGGAGAGAAGCAGAAAATCAATTATTTCTCAGTCTCCAGAGGGTACTAAGCCTGCCCAAACCTTGATTTTGGAATTCTGGCCTCTAAAAGTATAAGAGAATAAATTTTTGTTGTTTAAAAAAATTTTTTTTAAATACAGGGATTCGAATAATGATTGAAAAAAAAACACATTCATTGTCACCTATGGGAAATGTTAGGGAGACAAGAAATTATTTTGAAAACCAATAAATAAATGGAAATAATATAAAGATTCAAACATTTTTGCTGACTTTCTTCTAGAAATAGTACCTCAAACTTACCAGAGACTTAAAGAGGGGAAGTTTATTTTTGTAGGAGTATTCTACCTCCTAAAAGACAGTCTGAAAGAATACTTTCATTTGCAATCTTTCGTGAAATGATGTATCCAGGCAATGAATCTAAATGACTGCAGATTTCACAAAAAGAGAAACAATGAAAAAATATGTGCTTTCTCCAATATTACACTGTTTGTGGGAAATGTAAACTCGTACAGCCATTATGAAAAACAGCACAAAGCTTCAAGAAATACAAAATAAACCTACTGTGTAATCCAGCAATTTCATTTCTTTTGGGTATATATCCAAAGGAAATGAGATCAACTTTGAGGAAATATGTGTGCTCCCATGTTCATGGCAGCATTATTCACAATAGCCAAGGTATGGAAACCATATCATATGACTCCGTCTAGTACTATGTTCTCTACTTTTGTCTATGGTTGGGTGATTTCCATAATTAAAGGGTTTTAAAAACTGGCACTTAATGTAGCAGTTGGTTCCATGGATGTTTATTGAGTGGACCCTGACCCGATAATCTGGCAGTGACCTCATAAAACTGAATTCCTAAAAAATACAAAAGTAGAGCCTCCCTCTAATGCTACCCTAGGACCAATACCCGGAGCAAGGATCTGGCTGCAGACCCATTCAGCGCACCTCTGTGTGTGTGTGTGCCCATCAGGTGAGATCCTATTTGCTCTATTAGCAGAAGTGGAAGGAAGCTATGGTGTCTTTCCAGAGAGTTGCCCTCTTGAGGGTAAGTGGGGCTGGAAGCAGCCTTTGTTTCTTGGTGTGACCTCACTGGGTGAATGTAGGGAGATGTTTCTTGGTTCTTGAGCTGATGAGGAGCACTAGCTTCAAAGAAGAGTGAGCACTTCCTCTTGGAGAAGCCCTTGACCTTGGGGGAGGCAGAGTTAGGAGGCTAGGAGAGTTTGTTTTTTTCTGAGGAGAGGGCGCAGAGCCTGTTGGGAAACCAACAACTTACACCAAGTTTATAGATTCATTAAAAAAAGATTATGCTATAAATCATGGGCTTTAGAAAGGGCTTGCTAGAATCACAGCTGGATAACATTGAGTGGTTGCATGTTATCCAGAGGCAGTTATGCTAAGAGGATCTGCCTTTGGTTCAGGTCATGATCTTGGGGTCCTGGGATTGAGCCTCATGTGGGGCTCCCTGCTCAGTGGGGAGTCTACTTCTCCCTCTCTCTCTGCCCCCCGCACTTGTGCTCTGACTCTCTCTCTCTTTAGGCTTTCCTTATGTTCTTTCCTGGTTTTATGAATTCATATCTTACATTTAAGTCTTTAATGCATTTTGTTATTTTTTTGTGAGTGGTATAAGAAGTCCATTTTCATCTTTTTCAATGAAAAATATTCAGATCCCCCCACAGTGGTTGAATGTTCCTCACCACACACCAAGTTGCCTTCTAAAGACCTCAAATAGTCAATAGAGTCTTCCTACTGCTATGTCTCAGCCCCTGTAGGAAACAACTATTCGGGGAATAGAAGTGAAATCGGACAATTTGTCTAACAAGGAGCCTTGGGAATTGACTTCTTATTGGCTCAGAAATTGTAAATATTCCCTCTGTTCTTACAATTTATCCCTACCCTAGCTTTTCTTCTTTGGGCCAGGTGGATACCTACCTGTGCCTCTATGAGGCAGCCTCAATCTCCAAGATGTAACTTCATCATCTTGTCCTGTCCTAGAAGCAGAGCCAGCATCTTTATTGGCCATCACCAGGGAGGAAACTGAGCCAAGTTTGACTCATGCCTCAGTGATGTCAAGAAGAGGAAAGATAGTCCAGTAACTGGACTCAGAGAATAAGAGAAGAGAGTGAGAGCGAGCAGGAGAGCAAGAGTGAGTGGGAGCAAGAATGAGAATTTGAGAGCAATTGGAGAGAATGCAGGCAAGAGAAAAAGAGGAGAGATCCTGTGTTCTCAGAGAACTGGGTGATTCTGCTGGGCTCAAGTTAGCATCTAGGTCTCACGCCTGAATCCTGTGGCCACTCATGCAACCACTCAATGTTATTCAGCTGTGATTCTAGCAAGCCCTTTCTAAAGCCCATGATTTGTAGCATAATTTTTTTAATGAATCTATAAATTTTGTTTAAAAAATAACTCAGAAACATATATATACTCCAGTGATATATGAGTACTATATTAAATTTTACGTTTTGATCACCAGAGAAATTATCTTCATGAATAGATACACTTTATAAAGCTGAGGTTTTTGTAATTCTAAAGGTAAGTGTAATTTCCTCATTAAGCATCTAATTATTTCAAATATTAAAGGCCTTTAAAGCTAAGATCTGCTAGAAATTTTATGATTAAAAATAAGTCACCAGTGAAGAGAGATAGCTTCTAACAAATATTTGGTGTTTGTTGTTAAACTAATACTTAATTTTGATTTGTTTACAGATTTTAAGTTTATTAGTTTGAGGTCAATTTTATTGAAAATTATTTATCATTTTGAAGTCTTAAAAATATCAGTTTGTCAATTTAAATTTCTGGTTTTCTGGTTAAGTATACTTCATATATAAAAGGTATCAAATTGCCCAAAAAATACTTTGGAGCTGTTGTTACATGGACAAATAATGTGTCCTTTTAAAGGATTGTTTGTCTTCATTTTGACTTACATTATCTGATCAAATATTAATTTTTGAAAATTATCAAATTAGGTATTGGATTAAGAAAAGATTCCATCCCAAAATGTGAATCATGAGTCTTCACAGACAGTGATTCAAAATAATCATTTCATTTATTTTAATATCCAGGTTTAATTATAAAAATGTTTTCTAAATGTGATTAATGTTCTTCCTGTTATTGGAGATTATGGTATGTGTATTAACATATTACATTTTTTTTTCAAAATTTAGGTTAAACCAGTAATTCAAGAAAGGTATTAAACTGCTATTAAAAACTAAATCAAAACTTAACTTTTGTATGAACATTTTTCATGTTGTTTGGGCTAATTAAAAAAAATTAGTCATTGAAACTCTTGAAGTTTTATTCATAGCTAGATGATAACTATGTTTCTTTAGACAAACAATACTTTGTTTTTTTTTTTGTTTTTTTTTTTTTTGTTTTGTTTTTTTTGACAAACAATACTTTGAACTGGAGACATTAAATATAAAGAGTCTTCTTTTTGCAAGAAGCATGTAGCACAATCTTTGTATTTGGACCTGCTTTTCCAAGCACACTTGAGTATCTTAAAGAAGAAAGTGTTTCCGCCAGGCTTTATTAGCGTAAGTCTGAGTTATTTCCATCACTGAGTCTCTGACGTCATTGGAAATTCCTGATCTTTCCTTGCTAAGAAACCGTGGACACCAAGCTCTAGGGTTCCATGTGAGATAGGGATTGTGCTTCTTTGAGTAGAGCCTCATCAAGATGATTGGAAGTATGTGAGTCTCCCAGTTCCAGAGACATAAACTTCTCCCAAGAGTTGTGGAAAAACAGGAAGTGACAGAGGAAGTGAGTAGGAATTTAGTGGAGAATGATCAGGGGGCCAAGGAACTCCAGGAAGAGAGAATGCAGAAGGGTGGTATGGCTCAGTGGAAGGGCTGTGAGTTTTGGATTCAGGCAGACATACGGTGGAAGCTCACCATGTAATAACTATGGGAACTACACGTCCTTTCTCCATTTTGGGCCTTGCTCATCTCATTTGTAAAAGGGGGATCATAATCCCTTCCTTGCAGTTTGTTGTTAGGATGACATGCCATATATGTAATAAGTCTATTATAGTGCTTGGCACATACCAGGAATTCATTAATATGAAATGTGAGGGAGCATAGAGGCAGGAAATGACAGGGAAGGATGGGTAGTGAGGGGGATTGGCATATTGCACCCCACCAAATCAGATGTAAGACATAATTTTAGTAGGGCAATGGGAAAAAAAAGTAAGGCATATGGATTTGCAATAGAATCAGAAGATTTTTTTCATGTGAAGGTAAACATTTGGATTTTATTCAGTGGACAATAGTGATTCATGGTCTCTGGCACAGATGGCAGACTTTCTAAGAATCACTGCCTGATTCAGCTGTTCTTTCTGAGAACTCTTATAATTCTCAGGATAATTTTCCATTACGTCCATTTCCCCATAATTTGATAAATGCCTCTTGAGTCTGTTTCCTTTATTAAACTGTGAATTTATCAGTTCGCTCCAGATTCTTGAAATTATAGAGATTAAGAGTATAGGCTCTAGATTCAGATGACTTGATTTAGTTCTGCCACCTGCTGTCTGTGAAGCACCATTTGATTTTATTAATCTCCTTGTGTCTCCATTTCCTTGTATGTGAAACAGAACCAAGCTCAGTGGGTTGTTGTGGGTAGCAAATTGGCAAAGAACTTAGAGCAGCATCTTGTGTTATAGGAGGCACTCAATATAAAAGATAATCGTTATTTATTCATGCACATATTTAAAGGTTGTGTTTATGCCTTCTATACCTGGGTAAGGTGCTGGCCATAAAAATGAGCAAAGATATAGAATCCCTGCTCTCAAGTGTCTGGAGGACAGGGTCTGTGTCACTTCATGTCTATGTCCCCACCACTCGGCTCAAATCCTGGTATATGGCAACCATCGTTAATGGTTTATGGAATAAATGGGTGGATGATTGGGAAAGTGAATGAAAGTGACACAGTTAGAGGTATGCTTCATAAGGATTAATCTGGCAGTGATTTCAGGATGGTTTGGAGGAAGGAGAATGGATGCATAAAAACTAAATATTTCATATTCATTTTTTATAAATAAAAATCGATATACTTACTCCAGATTCACCTGAAAAAAAAAAAAAAAGACTAATAAGAACTAGGATGTGGCAAGCCAGAAGTAATGGGAGCCTTGATTTTCTCTCAAGTAATGGCAGGAGGAGGTAGATGGAAAAGGAGTAGAAGAATAGAATGTTCAACTTCTGGAAGATGTAGCAACTCACTAATGGATTGGCTTTGGCAGTGGAAGAAATGTTTCAGTCATAGTTATCTAGAGGGATAGTGATTTCATTCACAGAAATAGAGGCTCTAGAAGAAATTAGACTTTATTTTGTATACAATGAAGTTGCCATGCAAGACAAAAAAAAAAGAGAAGGATATCACTGCTTATTATAACCATTTTATTACATGTCAGACACTGTAGATAATTATATATATGTATCATTTGATCCTCAAGAAAACCCTATCCATTGTATACTATTATCATCATTCCCTTTTGAAGAAAGTGAGGTTTATTTTCTGGGGGTTGGGGTGAAGAGGGCAGGCCTATACTTTAGCAGAATTTCCAAAAGATCGTAGGACCAAAATTGTTAAGTAAAAGAGAGCCAAAGTGAGAATATTTAAGATCTATTCTCTCAGCACTTTTCAAGTATACAATAGAGTATTAGTAACTCTTTGCTCATTAGATCCCCAAATCTTACCCATCTTAGAACTGCAAGCTATACCCTTTCACCAGCATCTCATTTCCTTAAGCCCCCGGAACCACCATTCTACTGTATATTTCTGAGTCTGACTTTTTTAAAAATTCCATATATAAGTGAGGTCAAATAATATTTGTCTTCCTCTGCCTGGAATATTTCACTTAGCATAACTTCCTCTGGGTTCATCCATGTTGTCACAAATGACAAGATTTCCTTCTGTCTCATGACTGAATTTTACATATATCCCACAGCTTCTCTATCCATTTCCCCATTGATGAACACTTAGCTTGTTTCCATACCTTGGCTATTGTGAATAATGCTGTAATGAACGTGGGAGAGCAGATATCCATTTGAGATGCTGACTTGGTTTCCTTCAAATACATACCCAGAAGAGGGATTGCTGGATCATATGGTAGTTCTAGTCTTACATTTTGAGGAACCCCCACACTTTCCACAGTGGCTGTACCAGTTTATACTTCTACAAAGACTGCACAAGGATTCCCTTTTCTCCATATCATCACCAACAGTTGTTATATATTGTCTTTATGGTAAAAGACATCTAAAAGTTGTGAGATGATATCTTATTGTGATTTTTATTTGTGTTTCCTTGATGATGAACACCTTTTCATGTACCTTGTGGCCTTTCATATCTCTTCTTTAGAGAAATGTCTATTCAGGTACTTTGCCCATTTTTAATCAAATTATTTGCATTTTTGTTATTGGGTGGTATAAGTTCCTTATATATTTTGGATATAACCCCCATCAGATATCCCCCATCATCAATGGCTTGCAAATATTTTCTCCCATTCTGTAGGTTGCCTTTTGTCTTTGTCAATTGTTTCTTTTGCTGTGCAGAAATCTTTCAGTTTCCTGTAGTCCCAGTGGAGTTTCTTTTTGTTTTTCTTCCCTCTGCTTTTGGTGTCATATAAAAATAAAAAATCATTGCCAAAACTGATGTCAAGAGGCTTTCCCTATGTTCTTTCCTCGTTTTATGAATTCATATCTTAAAGTCTTTAATGCATTTTGAGCTATTTTTTGTGAGTGGTATAAGAAGTCCACTTTCATCCTTTTCAATGTAAATATTCAGTCCCCCCAACACATTTATTAAAGAGACTAGCCTTTCTCCATTGTGTGTTCTAGGCACCCTTGTAAAAGATTAGTTTACTGTTTATGCATGGTTTTATTTCTTGGCTTTCTATTCTGTTCCACGGATCTATGTGTTTTTATGCTGGTACTACACTGTTTGATTTCTAGAGCTCTGTAACATAGTTAAAATCAGGAAATGTGATGCCTTCAGCTTTGCTCTTTTTTTTTTTTTAATTTATTTTTTATTGGTGTTCAATTTACTAACATACAGAATAACACCCAGTGCCCGTCACCCATTCACTCCCACCCCCCGCCCTCCTCCCCTTCTACCACCCCTAGTTTGTTTCCCAGAGTTAGCAGTCTTTACGTTCTGTCTCCCTTTCTGATATTTCCCACACATTTCTTCTCCCTTCCCTTATTTTCCCTTTCACTATTATTTATATTCCCCAAATGAATGAGAACATATAATGTTTGTCCTTCTCCGACTGACTTACGTCACTCAGCATAATACCCTCCAGTTCCATCCACGTTGAAGCAAATGGTGGGTATTTGTCATTTCTAATAGCTGAGTAATATTCCATTGTATACATAAACCACATCTTCTTTATCCATTCATCTTTCGTTGGACACCGAGGCTCCTTCCACAGTTTGGCTATCGTGGCCATTGCTGCTAGAAACATCGGGGTGCAGGTGTCCCGGCGTTTCATTGCATTTGTATCTTTGGGGTAAATCCCCAACAGTGCAATTGCTGGGTCGTAGGGCAGGTATATTTTTAACTGTTTGAGGAACCTCCACACAGTTTTCCAGAGTGGCTGCACCAGTTCACATTCCCACCAACAGTGTAAGAGGGTTCCCTTTTCTCCGCATCCTCTCCAACATTTGTTGTTTCCTGCCTTGTTAATTTTCCCCATTCTCACTGGTGTGAGGTGGTATCTCATTGTAGTTTTGATTTGTATTTCCCTGATGGCAAGTGATGCAGAGCATTTTCTCATATGCATGTTGGCCATGTCTATGTCTTCCTCTGTGAGGTTTCTGTTCATGTCTTTTGCCCATTTCATGATTGGATTGTTTGTTTCTTTGGTGTTGAGTTTAATAAGTTCTTTATAGATCTTGGAAACTAGCCCTTTATCTGATATGTCATTTGCAAATATCTTCTCCCATTCTGTAGGTTGTCTTTGAGTTTTGTTGACTGTATCCTTTGCTGTGCAAAAGCTTCTTATCTTGATGAAGTCCCAATAGTTCATTTTTGCTTTTGTTTCTTTTGCCTTCGTGGATGTATCTTGCAAGAAGTTACTATGGCCGAGTTCAAAAAGGGTGTTGCCTGTGTTCTCCTCTAGGATTTTGATGGAATCTTGTCTCACATTTAGATCTTTCATCCATTTTGAGTTTATCTTTGTGTATGGTGAAAGAGAGTGGTCTAGTTTCATTCTTCTGCATGTGGATGTCCAATTTTCCCAGCACCATTTATTGAAGAGACTGTCTTTCTTCCAATGGATAGTCTTTCCTCCTTTATCGAATATTAGTTGCCCATAAAGTTCAGGGTCCACTTCTGGATTCTCTATTCTGTTCCACTGATCTATGTGTCTGTTTTTGTGCCAGTACCACACTGTCTTGATGACCACAGCTTTGTAGTACAACCTGAAATCTGGCATTGTGATGCCCCCAGATATGGTTTTCTTTTTTAAAATTCCCCTGGCTATTCGGGGTCTTTTCTGATTCCACACAAAGCTTAAAATAATTTGTTCTAACTCTCTGAAGAAAGTCCATGGTATTTTGATAGGGATTGCATTAAACGTGTATATTGCCCTGGGTAACATTGACATTTTCACAATATTAATTCTGCCAATCCATGAGCATGGAATATTTTTCCATCTCTTTGTGTCTTCCTCAATTTCTTTCAGAAGTGTTCTATAGTTTTGAGGGTATAGATCCTTTACATCTTTGGTGAGGTTTATTCCTAGGTATCTTATGCTTTTGGGTGCAATTGTAAATGGGATTGACTCCTTAATTTCTCTTTCTTCAGTCTCATTGTTAGTGTATAGAAATGCCACTGACTTCTGGGCATTGATTTTGTATCCTGCCACGCTACCGAATTGCTGTATGAGTTCTAGCAATCTTGGGGTGGAGACTTTTGGGTTTTCTATGTAGAGTATCATGTCATCGGCGAAGAGGGAGAGTTTGACTTCTTCTTTGCCAATTTGAATGCCTTTAATGTCTTTTTGTTGTCTGATTGCTGAGGCTAGGACTTCCAGTACTATGTTGAACAGCAGTGGTGAGAGTGGACATCCCTGTCTTGTTCCTGATCTTAGGGGAAAGGCTCCCAGTGCTTCCCCATTGAGAATGATATTTGCTGTGGGCTTTTCATAGATGGCTTTTAAGATGTCGAGGAATGTTCCCTCTATCCCTACACTCTGAAGAGTTTTGATCAGGAATGGATGCTGTATTTTGTCAAATGCTTTCTCTGCATCCAATGAGAGGATCATATGGTTCTTGGTTTTTCTCTTGCTGATATGATGAATCACATTGATTGTTTTACGGGTGTTGAACCAGCCTTGTGTCCCAGGGATAAATCCTACTTGGTCATGGTGAATAATTTTCTTAATGTACTGTTGGATCCTATTGGCCAGTATCTTGTTGAGAATTTTTGCATCCATGTTCATCAGGGATATTGGTCTGTAATTCTCCTTTTTGGCGGGGTCTTTGTCTGGCTTTGGAATTAAGGTGATGCTGGCCTCATAGAACGAATTTGGAAGTACTCCATCTCTTTCTATCTTTCCAAACAGCTTTAGGAGAATAGGTATGATTTCTTCTTTAAACGTTTGATAAAATTCTCCTGGGAAGCCATCTGGCCCTGGACTCTTGTGTCTTGGGAGGTTTTTGATGACTGCTTCAATTTCCTCCCTGGTTATTGGCCTGTTCAGGTTTTCTATTTCTTCCTGATCCAGTTTTGGTAGTTTGTGGCTTTCCAGGAATGCGTCCATTTCTTCTAGATTGCCTAATTTATTGGCGTATAGCTGTTCATAATATGTTTTTAAAATCGCTTGTATTTCCTTGGTGTTGGTAGTGATCTCTCCTTTCTCATTCATGATTTTATTAATTTGAGTCTTCTCTCTCTTCTTTTTAATAAGGCTGGCTAATGGTTTATCTATCTTATTAATTCTTTCAAAGAACCAACTCCTGGTTTTGTTGATCTGTTCCACAGTTCTTCTGGTCTCGATTTCGTTGAGTTCTGCTCAAATCTTTATTAGCTCCCTTCTTCTCTTGGGTGTAGGATCTATTTGCTGTTTTTTCTCTAGCTCCTTTATGTGTAAGGTGAGCTTTTGTATTTGAGTTCTTTCCAGTTTTTGAATGGATGCTTGTATTGCGATGTATTTCCCCCTTAGGACTGCTTTTGCTGCATCCCAAAGATTTTGAACGGTTGTATCTTCATTCTCATTAGTTTCCATGAATCTTTTTAATTCTTCCTTAATTTCCTGGTTGACCCTTTTATCTTTTAGCAGGATGGTCCTTAACCTCCATGTGTTTGAGGTCCTTCCAAACTTCTTGTTGTGATTTAGTTCTAATTTCAAGGCATTATGGTCCGAGAATATGCAGGGGACAATCCCAATCTTTTGGTATCGGTTCAGACCCGATTTGTGACCCAATATGTGGTCTATTCTGGAGAAAGTTCCATGTGCGCTTGAGAAGAATGTGTATTCAGTTGAGTTTGGATGTAAAGTTCTGTAGATATCTGTGAAATCCATCTGGTCCAGTGTATCATTTAAAGCTCTCGTTTCTTTGGAGATGTTGTGCTTAGAAGACCTATCGAGTATAGAAAGAGCTAGATTGAAGTCACCAAGTATAAGTGTATTATTATCTAAGTATTTCTTCACTTTGGTTAATAATTGATTTATATATTTGGCAGCTCCCACATTCGGAGCATATATATTGAGGATTGTTAAGTCCTCTTGTTGAATAGATCCTTTAAGTATGATATAGTGTCCCTCTTCATCTCTCACTACAGTCTTTGGGGTAAATTTTAGTTTATCTGATATAAGGATGGCTACCCCTGCTTTCTTTTGAGGACCATTCGAATGGTAAATGGTTCTCCAACCTTTTATTTTCAGGCTGTAGGTGTCCTTCTGTCTAAAATGAGTCTCTTGTAGACAGCAAATAGATGGGTCCTGCTTTTTTATCCAGTCTGAAACCCTGCGCCTTTTGATGGGGTCATTAAGCCCGTTCACATTCAGAGTTATTATTGAGAGATATGAGTTTAGTGTCATCATGATATCTATTCAGTCTTTGTTTTTGTGGACTGTTCCACTGAACTTCTTCTTAAAGGGGAATTTTAAGAGGCCCCCTTAAAATTTCTTGCAGAGCTGGTTTGGAGGTCACATATTCTTTTAGTTGCTGCCTGTCTTGGAAGCTCTTTATCTCTCCTTCCATTTTGAATGAGAGCCTTGCTGGATAAAGTATTCTTGGTTGCATGTTCTTCTCATTTAGGACCCTGAATATATCCTGCCAGCCCTTTCTGGCCTGCCAGGTCTCTGTGGAGAGGTCTGCTGTTACCCTAATACTCCTCCCCATAAAAGTCAGGGATTTCTTGTCTCTTGCTGCTTTAAGGATCTTCTCTTTATCTTTGGAATTTGCAAGCTTCACAATTAAATGTCGAGGTGTTGAACGGTTTTTATTGATTTTAGGGGGGGATCTCTCTATTTCCTGGATCTGAATGCCTGTTTCCCTTCCCAGATTAGGAAAGTTTTCAGCTAGAATTTGTTCAAATACATATTCTGGCCCTCTGTCCCTTTCGGCGCCCTCGGGAACCCCAATTAAACGTAGGTTTTTCTTCCTCAGGCTGTCGTTTATTTCCCTTAATCTATCTTCATGGTCTTTTAATTGTTTGTCTCTTTTTTCCTCAGTTTCCCTCTTTGCTATCAACTTGTCTTCTAGGTCACTCACTCGTTCTTCCACCTCGTTAACCCTCGTCGTTAGGACTTCTAGTTTGGATTGCATCTCATTCAATTGATTTTTAATTTCTGCCTGATTAGCTCTAAATTCTGCAGTCATGAAGTCTCTTGAGTCCTTTATACTTTTTTCTAGAGCCACCAGTAGCTGTATAATAGTGCTTCTGAATTGGCTTTCTGACATTGAATTGTAATCCAGATTTTGTAACTCTGTGGGAGAGAGGACTGTTTCTGATTCTTTCTTCTGAGGTGAGGTTTTCCTTCTAGTCATTTTGCTCAGTGCAGAGTGGCCAAAAGCAAGTTGTATTGGGAAAAAGAGAAAAAGAGAGGAGAGAAAGAAGGAAAGAAAAGAGAAAGAGAAAAAAAAAGGGGAAGAAAAAAAAAAAGAAAAAAAAAGAAGAAAAAGAGAAAGAAAAAGAAAGGAGAAAAAAAGGGGGTGGGGGAAGGAAACAAATCAAAAAGCAAAACAAAACAAAAACAAAAACAAAAACAAACAAACAAAAAAAGAACCACCGGGGAGTATCTTCTGATTCTGTGTACTTTAAGTCCCTTGGCTTCTCCTGGAAGTTGTCCGTCTAGCTGGTGTTCTGGGGGAGGGGCCTGTTGTGCTGATTTTCAGGTGTTAGCAGTTGGGGGAGCTGCTGTGCCCCTGCCTGGTGCAGGGCTCGGTGGGGGTTGTTTACCCCGTGAGGCCGCAGGAGGAACAGCCCCAGTGGCGGGGCAGCTCTGGAAACCTGGATTCAGCTCCGGCAGGAACTCCGTCTGCAGGGCCTGGATGCTCCGGGATGGGGCCGCTGATCTGCTCAGCTCGGGGCAGGAGCGTCCTCGCTGTCCTGGGCCCTCCCGGCCTCTGCCTGTCCCGGGGGAGGCGGGATCCTGGGCTGTGTCCCGGCGCCTGCGCTGCTGGATTTGCGCTCCCGGGCCGCGCAGCCCCCTCCGCGGAGCTGCCGCCCGAGCCCCTCCGAGCTGCTCCTGGAACCGCGCAGCCCCCTCCGCACGGAGCCTCTTCCTCTGCCCGAGCCCCTCCGGGCTGCTCCCGGGGCCGCGCAGCCCCCTCCGCGGAGCCGCCGCCCGAGCCCCTTCAGCTGCTCCGGGTCCCGCCGGGTCCCGCCGTGCGCTCTGCAGCCCTTAGGGAGCTCGGCGCACTCTCCTGGGTGCGCAGTTGCTGTTACTGTCCCCGGGAGCCCGAGGGCATCCCCGCCCTCCTGGGTCCTGCTCCAACTCCCTGCGAGCCCCTTTCCCCCGGGAAGGTCGGTGCAGCTCCTGCGTCTCCGGGACGGGGCTCTCCTGTCCTGGGGACACTCGCCCCGGCCTCAGCCCGGCTCCTCGCGGGGCCCCTCCCCCTTGGAGGCCTTTTGTTCCTTTATTTCTTTTTCCCCCGTCTTCCTACCTTGATAGATGCGCGAACTCTTCTCACTGTAGCATTCCAGCTGGTCTCTCTTTAAATCTCAGGCCGAATTCATAGATTTTCAGGATAATTTGAAGGTTTTTTCACTCAGCATAATACCCTCCAGTTCCATCCACGTTGAAGCAAATGGTGGGTATTTGTCAAAGAAACCTGGATGTGGCTTCAGATCCCACAAGATCCCCACAAGATGCCGCCGCTCATTTCAGTTGCCAACTGCAAGTCCAGGCTGTTCAGAGGTTTCAAGGACCCCCTCCTTAGATTCAGTTAATGTGCTAGGGTGGCTCATGGAGCTCAGGAACAGTAAGCCCAGTTTACTTACTAGATTATTGTTTTTTTTTATAAAACGATATAACTCAAGAACAGCCAGATGAAAAAGGTGCATAGGGCATGGTATGCAGAAAGGGCACAGAGCTTCCACGCCCTCTGAGTGCACCAATCTCCCCTAATTTCCATGTGTTCACCAACCCAGAAGCCAGCTTTGTTCTTTCTCAAGATTGCTTTGGCTTTTGGGGATCTTTTATGGTTCCATGCAAATTTTAAGATTGTGCCCTCTATTTCTGCAAAAAATGTCATTGGAATTTTGACAGTGATTGCATTGAATCTGTAGATCACTTTGAATAGAACACACATTTTTCATCATATTAACTATTCTAATTGGTATAACACAGGATATCTTTCCACTTATTTGTGTCTTCTTCAATTTCCTTCATCAATGTTTTAGTTTTTTGTATATAGACATTTTACCTTTTTGGTTTAATTTATTCCTAAGTGTTTTATTGTTTTGGATGCTATTATACATGGAATTGTTTTGTTTGTTTCTTCTTCAGATAGTTCATTGTTAGTGTATACTAACTGATATACTATAGATATACTAACTAGTATATAGATATACTAACAGTGTAAAAATACACTGATTTTTGTGTATTGATTTCATATTCTGTAATTTTACTGAGTCATTTATTTGTTTCAACAGGTGTGTGTGTGTGTGTAGTTTTTAGGAATTGCTATATATAAGATTAAGTGTGTATATTTTTTTTCTGATTTCATTGCATCATCTTTCTGTGATTTGTTTGTTTATTTGTATTTAAGTAGGCTCCACACCCAGTGTGGAGCCCAATGTGGGGCTTGAATTCATGACCCTAAGATCAAGATCTGAGCTGAGATATAGAGTCAGACACTTAACCAACTAAGCCACTCAGGTGTCCTCTTTCTGTATTTTCTTATAGCTTGTTGAGCTTCCTTAAAACATCTATCTTAAATTCTTTATCAGACATATCATAGACCTATATTTCTTAAGGGTCAGTTACTAGAAAATTATTGTGTTACTAGAATAACATATTATTGTGTTATTGTTACTAGAAAATTATTATTATTGTCGTCTGGTTGTGTCATATTTTGTTGATTTTTTTAAAAAAAATATTGTATTTATCTATTTGAGAAAGAGAGAGCACAAGTGGGGGGCAGAGAGAGAGGGAGAAGCAGACCCCACTGAGCAGGGAGCCCCACATGAGGCTCAATCCCAGGACCCCAAGATCATGACCTGAGCCAAAGGCAGATGCTTAACTGACTGAGCCACCCAGGCACCCTGTTCTGTGGATTTTTAATGTTCCCTGAAATTGTGCATTGATGTTTTCACATTGAAGAAGCAGTTACCTCCTCTAGTCTTTACTGACTTGCTTTGGGAGAAAAATCTCTGTTAGCCCTTCTGGGGATTCTTAGGCTTTTCAATGGATTCTTAGACCACTTCAATGAATACACTTATTCTACACTTCTTGTTCCTTATGGGGAAGGGGCGTTTGTAGGATTATATACTTTCTCTTGATCCTGCAAAACCAGGCTAGAGACTGACAGCCTCCAGTCTGCTTTCCCTAGTGTGGTACTCTGAAATGCTCAAGTTTATGTGTTTTTTCTCAATTCCTCAGTGTTAGACTGGTTTTCTACATTTGCTCACCAGCACTCTGCAAATGCCCACACTTGCCACCCTTCGGGGCATGCACAGGGAACCAGCTAGCCATGGCTTGGTGGTGTTCGTGGGTGAGGCACACAGAGCTCTGGGAGTGCCTACAGGAGAGCTAGGGGGGTCTACTGGTGAAAAGTAGTGCCAGCAGAGTGTAAGCAGGCTTACACAGATTCTGATGGAATCTGTGAAATAGCAGGATCTGCATCCCGTTGTTGCATTGTGAGCCTTGCCTGCCATTCGCCCACAGTCACCTAGCTCACCTCAGTGTTCTGCATGGGGTGAGAAAGAAGTGGGTCTCTTTGTCAGCATCTTGCACAGCTGGGGCAGTCAAACACTCACACACTCAGTTTGCCCTGTGGAGAAAATCAAGGACTGAGGGTGTCTCCTTGGCACTGCACTCTGCTGTCTTGGGCAGGCATGACCATGGCTACAGTGAAGCTCTTCCTCTTATCCTCTTCAAAGTGTCAAATCTCAGATTGTTCTTGCTCTAGCTGTGTGCTGGATCTTCTCTATTGGACCCCGGGCTCCGACACACATACTCTGGTCAATGGGTAATTGGCAAACTAGATGTTCTTTGCAGGGAAGATGAAAAAGTGCTCTGGTATCTCCTTGACATTGCCCAGTAAGTGATCATTAAAGGGAAACAGGATTGTGAGCTGAGCAAGTGTGATCATGTAATCTAATTGTGTAAGTCTTCTCCTAGGACCTTCTACAGTTTTAAAATTTTACACTTTCTTTTTCTAAATTATGCATTTAAGAATATGAATTTACTTCTATGTGCTGGTTTACCCTCATCTCCTTTGGATTAGATATATTTTTTGTTTTGGGGGTACTTTTTTTTTTTTTTAGTATAGTTGACACAATGTCACATTGGTTTCAGGTGTACAATACAGGGATTCAACTTCTTTAGACATTATGTTATGTTCACCACAAGCGTGGCCACCATGCATTGCTATTACATCATTGACAATATTCTCTAGGATTTGCCTTTTATTCCCATGGCTCGTTCATTCCTTAATTGGAAGCCTGTATCTCCCACTCCCCTTCACCCATTTTGCCCATTTCCCCTACCCACTCCCTCTGGCAACCATCAGTTTGTCTTCTGTATTTATAAGTCTGATTCTGCTTTTTGTTTGTTCCTTTGGTTTTTTTTTTTTTTTTAGATTCCACACATGAGTGAAATTGTATGGCCTTTGTCTTTCCCTGTCTAATTTCACTTAGCATTTTACCCTCTAGGTCCACCGATGTTGTTGCAAATGGCAAGATCTCATCCTTTTAAAAGGGTGTGTAATATTACATTGTGTATATCTATATCTATACATGGAGATATACACACACACACACACACATACACACACTGATAGGTTTTTTAAAAAAAACTATAAATATTCCTGATTTCGATGATCATGTCTGCTTTGATGCATACATCATTTTTATTTATTTTATTTTTATTCATTTGTGTTTTTTTGGGGGGGGTCATTTGTTTTTAAAAGATTTTATTTATTTACCTATTTGACAGAGAAAGAGAGAGAGAGAAAAAGAGAGAGAGAGAGAGTACAAGCAAGGGGGATCAGCAGACAGAGGGAGAGGGAGAAGTAGGCTTCCTGCAGAGTAGGGAGGTGCATGGGGCTTGATCCCAGGGTCCTGGGCCAAAGGCAGATGCTTAACTGACTGAACCACCAGATGCCCCCATGCATTATTTTTAAAAGTGCTTTTAATAGTTCCAAACATGTAGGAAGAGGCTGATTATCTTTTATTATTGATTTCTAATTCGATTACATTATGATCAGAAAATATGCTCTGTTTGATATGTATTCCTTAGTATTAACATTTGTTTTATGGCCTAATTTTTGCAGATATGTGTTCTTGAAAAGAAACGTGGATTCTCTGATAATTTCACATAATGCTCAAATCAAGCTGGTTCATTGTGTTACTTAGATTTTCTATACCCTTGCTGAAATTTTGCCCTGTTTGCTCCTGGTCTCTCAGCTACTGAAAAAAGATATGATAAAATCTCCTAATATGATGTGGTTTATGATTTTTTTCTTACAATTCTGTTAGCTTTTTTCTTTATACATTTTTATAAGCCTGTGCCATTAAATGCATATTAGTACCTGTTTTTTTTTTTTTTTTTTCTTTTTCTGGTGAGTTTTCCTTTAATTATGATAATGACTTTTCTTATGCCTTTTAATGCCTCAACAAGCTCTCTGGCTTCCTGCTTGCTTCAGCAGGCACATATACTAAATACTTTAGCACATATACTAAAATAAGCTGTTCATCTTCATTTTGGTTAGTATTTCTTTTTTTTTTTTTCGTGGTTAGTATTTTTTTTTTAAGATTTTATTTATTTGTTCATGAGACACAGAGAGAGAGAGAGAGAGAGAGAGAGAGAAAGAAAGAGAAAGAGAGGTCTAGACACAGGCAGAGGGAGAAGCAGGCTCCATGCAGGGAGCCCGAAGTGGGACTCAATCCTGGGTCTCCAGGATCATGCCCTGGGCTGAAGGCGGCGCTAAACCGCTGAGCCACCTGGGCTGCCCTTGTGGTTAGTATTTCTTGATATACCTTTATTATTTCCTTATGGTGAAACTTCTCTATATCATTACCATTTAGGTGTATCTCTTGCACACATGAGATAATAGAATTTTGTTCCTTTGCCAATCTGAGAATATCTGTTTTTAAAGTCATTTAAACATTTGGTGTAATTAGCCATATATTTTGTGATTTTATTTCGTTTCTTTATATTTCTTTTCTTGACTTAAAGTGGTGTGACCAAAATCTCTTTAGTTTTGTTACATCTCTACTATAATTTACAAGCTATAAATTCTATATTCATTATTTTAGTGGCTATACCTAAACTTAAGTCATGTCCAAAATACTCAATATTTCTATTCTCCTGCAACTCAATCCAAGGACCTTTCAACCCTTATTCTAATTCCTCTTCTTATAGTATGATAACTGTTCCCTAGTATCTTTTTTTTTTTTTAAGATTTTATTTATTTATTCATGATAGTCACAGAGAGAGAGAGAGAGGCTCAGAGACACAGGCAGAGGGAGAAGCAGGCTCCGTGCACCGGGAGCCCGACGTGGGATTCGATCCCGGGTCCCCAGGATCGCGCCCTGGGCCAAAGGCAGGCGCCAAACCGCTGCGCCACCCAGGGATCCCTGTTCCCTAGTATCTTAATCCATCTTGTTTATATGCACCTTCTTCTCCTTCTCCTGCTCCTTCTTCCTTCTATTATTATTATTTTAAATCTCAACATTTTATTTTTTTCTACATAGAAACAAGTTACTTGACAGTTCATTGCTTCCTGGATATTACTTATTTTTAACTCGATTTGTTTTATCCTGAAGTAAATCCCTTAGTTTTTTCAGTAAATTTTCATACATGGTAAACTCAATATTTTTCTGAAATGGGAATATTCATGGAGAGTCCTACTACCAAACCTTGACATATGAGTTGCTGTAAACATGTCATGAATAGTTCAAGATGTAATCCATATATAAACAGGTGTTACACTTAGTCTGGTTGGGAAATTGGTTGTAATCTCATCTGATCTTCCAGA
Source organism: Canis aureus (assembly GCF_053574225.1). NCBI lineage: Eukaryota > Metazoa > Chordata > Mammalia > Carnivora > Canidae > Canis > Canis aureus. The sequence continues at coordinate 52,921,374 of NC_135629.1, forward strand.
ATCATCTCTGCAACATTCATGTAATGTCACCCTTTCAATACTTCCAGAGGAATATTACCCATGGAACCAAGGAACCAAACTAGTGCATCCGAATTCATCCTCCTGGGGCTTTCAGAAAATCCAGAGCAGGAGACCCTCCTCTTTGCTCTGTTTCTCTGCATGTATGTGGTCACAGTAGTGGGGAATCTGCTCATCATCCTGGCCATCAGCTCAGACTCCTACCTCCACACTCCCATGTACTTCTTCCTGGCCAATCTCTCCTTGGTTGATTTCTGTCTGGCCACCGATACAGTCCCCAAGATGCTAGTGAACATCCAAATCAGGAGCAAGTCAATCTCCTACGCCTGTTGCCTGACCCAGATGTACTTTTTCCATTTCTTTGGCATTATGGACAGTGTCTTAATTGCTGTGATGGCTTATGACCGGTTTGTGGCTATATGTCATCCCTTACACTATACTACCATCATGAGCCCACGCCTCTGTGGCCTGCTGGCTGGTGGTCCATGGGTATTTTCCTGCTTCATTTCCCTCACTCATATCCTCTTGATGGCCCGTCTGGTTTTCTGTGGGAGCAATGAGTTGCCCCACTACTTCTGTGACCTCACTCCTCTTCTCAGGCTTTCTTGCACTGATACATCTGTGAACAAGATCTTTGTGCTCATTGTGGCTGGGATGGTGATAGCCACACCATTCATCTGCATCCTGGCCTCCTATGCTCGCATCATTGTGGCCATCATGAAGGTCCCTTCTGCAGGTGGCAGGAAGAAAGCCTTTTCCACCTGCAGCTCCCATCTGTCTGTGGTTGCTCTCTTCTATGGGACCACCATTGGGGTCTATTTGTGTCCTTCCTCTGTGCGCACAGCTGTGAAGGAGAAAGCCTCTGCTGTGATGTACACTGCGGTCACCCCCATGCTGAACCCCTTTATCTATAGCCTGAGGAACAGAGATCTTAAGGGGGCCCTGAGGAAGCTTGTCAACAGAAAAATCACTTCATCTTCCTGACCATAAGGACATCTGGAAACCTCCAGGAAGTAGGATCTCAACATCCAGGGTCTTGGGCAAAAGAAAGGAATTGGACGGTTTGGGAGAGTAGCCACTTGGAATTTTAAATTGTAGAAGTTTAAAAGGAAATCTCAAGATGGTCCTGTTACTATTTTCTCAATTACTGAGACCAGTAGGAGTTCTTTTGGGTATGTTTAATGCTATCTTCCTAGAAGGATCAGTCTAGCCCTACCAGATTGGATCTTTCCTGGTTCAAAATCCATTTAGCTCTCAACAAATACTTATGGAGTTCATATTCTGGGCTTGCTGTAAGTGCTGGCCATGGAGTGGTGAGCAGGAGACACAAGGTCCCTATTGTGTGGATTTTGTAGTTGAATATAGGAGAAGATACTGAACACTAATTATAATGGGATGAAATATGCACACGAGGGCAAGTATAGATAGAACAGGAACACCAGACAGAATCTGGAAGGGGGAATCAGGGAAGGTTTCCTATGAGAGATGATCCTAAACCTCAAAGGAAAGATGATGTTTTTCAGGCAAAAATAAGAAGAAAGAGTATCGGAAAAAGAAAAAACAAACAATAATATGTGAAAAGCTCAGAGGGCAAGAGAAAGAGAGAGAAGGATGCATTTGTGAAGTGAATGACCTGGGGAATGCCAGGTCAAGAAGGACTTTGGGACCAACTCAAGAGTTTAGCTTTTTCTTGAGAACCAGGCAGTTCATTGACTTCCAGGGACCGAAGTCAGGGAGCACATAGGTGAGTCATGGGCCTCCCCACTCCTATTCTGTCTTCTTGGGAAGCAGGATGGCCATGTGCTAGATGAAAATTGTACAAAACAAGTGGAAGAAAGAGACTGAGACCATGCACTGAGGAAATGAGGAGCCATTTGGTGGTATAAGTCTTCATAGCCAAAGAGAAAAATACCAATCAATTGAATCATGAATGTCAAAGGCAGAAGGAAGCTGAGGCATGTCTCAATCACCATATATGCCTGTGAAATGCATGAGTAGCAGTACTGCTTATAACAAAAATGAGACCTATTAGTTGCAGGGTTTACTTGTATCTCCTTGCCATGTTCTTTTGCAGTGTCTCATTTCCTCATTCTATAGCCCCTAGGAAAGGAACGCATCTCATTTTTGTTGTGAAATAATTCTAATCTTTATATGGAGATTCACAACCCAGATAGACTAGCAGTGAGTTTGGACTCTACTTCTGGGCTGAATGGCAGTGAGTGGGGCCCGAATTTTTCAAATGGTGCTAAGGAGCTGACATCATCTTAAGCAAAATGGCTTTTAATAATTGTGCATCTATTTTGCTTATGTTACTTTCCTTCCAAGAGAATTAAGTTAGACTTTCTTAGTTGAACAAACAGACCTGGCCCCATGGTAGGCTGGAAAGATGATGCTTTCTGGAGATATTCAGGCGAATAAAACCCAGACTCAAGAATATTGGAGTTTGCTGTAGGGAACCCACCATCCCACTCAGGGCTTTTTTTGAATAATCAAAAACCAGCTGATCGTTGAACCACAGCTCTCTCTCCTAGTAGGTCCCCTCTGTCTCCTGCCATATGCATGCGAGTAGTCACAGTGATGGTTGGGAGAAGGGATGCAATGGGGGACGCCTGGTGCCAATAAAAATCTCTTAAGATTCTGTCAGCCAAACTGTTTCTGTCTTGTTTTGTGTTAAAAAGTTAAGGCCTGGGGATCCCAGGGTGGCTCAGCAGTTTAGCCCCTGCCTTTGGCCCAGGGCATGATCCTGGAGACCCGGGATTGAGTCCCGCGTCGAGCTCCCTGCATGGAGCCTGCTTCTCCCTCTGCCTGTGTCTCTGCCTATTTCTCTGTGTCTCTCACGAATAAATAAATAATAATAAAAATCTTTAAAAGAAAGTTAAGGCCTCACCTCTAGAAGATATTTGTCCCAGTAGCCCTTACAATATCAACTTCCAACATTTGCTGGCATCACTATATGTTTAATTAATTCACTCAACAAATATTTACCAAGAGTCCTTTATGACAGCTATTATTTTTAAGCACTGAAATAGAACAGTAAGCAAGAGAGAAAGAGAGAGAGAAAGCCCTTTCCTATGACAACAAGGTTTAGTACCAAGGAGTTTTTTGGGGGAGTGCAACTGTTCTGTGTCCTGATATCAGAGCAAGACTTTGAAGGTACTAAAAATTTTTAATGGTGCTCTACCTCCCCAGATCCCACAAATCTATACATGGGATAAAAATCCAAGGACTGTATGCCAGAAAAAAGAGTTAATTTTACTGATAATATTTTTTTCAGAAATAAAATTGAACACTAGATAAGACAGCAACCCTTCCCATTTCAGCAGGGAAAACAATAAACGTAGAAGCAATATGTCAGATAATTACCAATGGCAAGAAGGACTTCAAAGATATAATGGAGAATATATAACAGAGACAGATGGGGGGTATTTTAATCCCCACATTTCTGAGGAGCAACTGGTCTCTGTTAAGATGATTTCTGAGTTGAGACCTGAATCAGGCAGAAAGTATTCCAGGGAAGGAGGTAGGAACAGAGCGTCAGAAGCAGGGAACTGGACTTGCAAACTCAGGAGTAAGAAGTCGATATTTAAGTGCTAAGGAGCTGTCCCTGTTTTAAAATATATTTATTTGTATTTCCCTGATGGCCAGTGATGCGGAGCATTTTCTCATGTGCCTGTTGGCCATGTCTATGTCTTCCTCTGTGAGATTTCTGTTCATGTCTTTTGCCCATTTCATGATTGGATTGTTTGTTTCTTTGCTGTTGAGTTTAATGAGCTCTTTATAGATCTTGGATACTAGCCCTTTATCTGATACGTCATTTGCAAATATCTTCTCCCATTCTGTAGGTTGTCTTTTAGTTTTGTTGACTGTTTCTTTTGCTGTGCAGAAGCTTCTTATCTTGATGAAGTCCCAATAATTCATTTTTGCTTTTGTTTCTCTTGCCTTCATAGATGTATCTTGCAAGAAGTTGCTGTGGCCAGTTCATAAAGGACAAATATTAAATGGTCTCATTCATTTGGGGAATATAAAAATTAGTGAAAGGGAATAAAGGGAAAGGAGAGAAAATGAGTGAAAATATCAGTGAGGGTGACAAACCATAAGAGACCCCTAACTCTGGGAGATGAACAAGGGGTAGTGGAAAGGGAGGTGGGTGGGGGGTTGGGGTGACTGGGTGATGGGCACTGAGGGGGCTGCTTGGCGGGGTGAGCACTGGGTGTTATGCTATATGTTGGCAAATTGAACTCCAATAAAAAATTAAAATAAAATAAAATAAAATAAATATATATATGTTTAGATTCATATAAATAAATTAGATTTGCAGGAACAAAATCCTGCAAGCATTATAAACCCAGCACATAACTTGGCTTAAAACAACCGATGGTTATTATTGCATGGTTTCTGTGGGTCAGGGAACTGGGAGTGGCTTAGCTCCGTGACTTGGCTCAGAGTGTCTGACAGGGCGGCAGTCACAGTGTCAGCCGGGACTGTGGTCAGGGCCTGTCTTGACTGGGGCAGGGGATCTGGTTCCGCCCTCACTCTCAGCAGATCTCATTTCTTCACTGATCAAAGACAGCAGTTCTTGGACATAGGGGTCTCTCCGTAGTGGGGCAGAAGAGAGAGAGGGACAGAGACAGAGACAGAGACAGAGACCGAGAGAGAAGGGGGGGGTGCTGGCTGTTGCCTTGGGCTGGACACTCTGAACTCATGCAGTTCCAGCTTATGACACACGGGAGCAGCAGAGTCACCTAGCCCGGTTGCCTCGTCTTTTCACCTGCTCCAGGAATAGCACTTCACAGTGAGCCTCTGTGTACCAGGCACAGACCTGCTTATCCTGGTTCCTGACTCCACTCCCACCTCAGCCCCATCACCACAGGGGAGCTCCAAACCTGTAGCTTCCTGAGGGCATCCCCAGTCGGGGCAGTGGTCCTAAGTGTTCCAAATTCCCCATCCATCCCACCCCTGGAACTCCCTGAATCTGTGCTTTCTCTTCCCACCCCAGGACTGGGGTTGTCTGGGGTCCAAATGGGGAAGGTCCACAAGGCCCTTATTCTTTCTGAGGTGGGGAGAGAGAGACAGTGGCAGGGTTGGGGGAGGGAGAGAGTAGGGAAGGTAGCCTTCACAATTAAAAATAAAACAGCAGCATCTGTGTATGGAGTGTCAAGTCCAGAGGTGGCGTTGGGACAGGTGGGATGTAGTGTCCACTTCGTGTGAGGGGCGAGACATAGGCAGGATTTGGAGAATCCAAGGGGAAGGTGGAGAGACAATATTGACTGACAGTAACTGGATGGTTAGGACACTCAGCATTCCCTTCGCAGATATTCATTGGGTTCCTGTGATGTTCCTGACAAGTCTCGGGCCTGGGGAGATAATGGATTCATTGACGGACTGTCAATTTCTGCCCTTTAGGAGCTAACATTCAAGAGTCAGAGTCCATGAATATAATTAATGAGTACATCAAGGAAGATGTGATGTCACTTTTTTTTTTTTTTTGAAGAACAGTATATGGATAAGGGTAGAGGGCTATGTTATAATTTTCTTTTTCAAAGCTTTATTGAGACATACTTCATACAGCATACATTCACCCATTTAAACTATACAGTTTTATTTATTTTTTTAAATAATAAATTTATTTTTTATTGGTGTTCAATTTGCCAACATACAGAATAACACCCAGTGCTCATCCCGTCAAGTGCCCCCCTCAGTGCCCGCCATCCAGTTTTAAAAATATATACAACTTAGTGGCTTTTGGTATGTTCACAGAGCTGTGCAACAATCACCATGATCACGTTTAAAACATTTTCATTACCCCAAAAAGAAAATCCATACTTGATGGCAGTCCTCATACCCATTTCACTCCTACTCTGTAGTCCCCAGCCCTAAATAACTGCTATTTTCTTTTTCTTTCTTTCTTTCTTTCTTTCTTTCTTTCTTTCTTTCTTTCTTTCTTTCTTTCTTTCTTCTTTCTTTCTTTCTTTCTTTCTTTCTTTCTTTCTTTCTCTTTCTTCTTTCTTTCTCTTTCTTTCTTTCTTTCTTTCTTTCTTTCTTTCTTTCTTTCTTTCTTTCTTTCAAGATTTTACTTATTTATTCATGAGAGACACAGGCAGAGGGAGAAGCAGGATCCCTGAGGGGAGCCCAATGGGATCCCATGACCCCAGGATCAGGACCTGAGCCAAACCCAGCTCAACCACTGAGCTACCCAGGTGGCCAGGATTGTAGGATTTTAATTATTATTTTTTTTATTTAGGGATAATTGACTTACAGCACTCTGTTAGTTTCAGGTGCAGTACATGAAATATTTGCATATATTGCAAAATGATCACCACAATAAGTCTAGTTAACATCTGTCTCTATGATGAGGGGACAAAGGACTAGCTGAGGACAAAGCACAAGTCCAGGACAGCCCATTGACAAGTCCTTGAAACAGGCAGAGGGACATTCCTCTAGGGACTCAACTGCCTCAATGTTAGTACTTGCTAAGGGCAAAAGCCAATCTTAGCCTGACCCCCGGGATCCTGTAAGTCTACTTTAACGTATAAAGATTCCTTTAGAAGTGTCCTTTATCTCCAAACCACCTGAGATACATGTTAGCAATCATCCCCCAAGCACATGGCCCACTGATATACATCTGAAGGGTTTCATGACTCAGGTTTTATTAGACGATAATAAGTGACCTTTTCCCAACAATAGCTGGCCCCCTCAAGGTCCTGGAAACCTTGCTTCCAAAATTCCTCAGAGAGTAACCCTCTTCCCGAACCCCTCCCAACTGCCGGGTATGTAATCAGCCACCCCTCACAGGCCCGGGGCAGCAGCTCTTCCTGCCCATGGGTCTTGTCCCCATGCTTTAATAAAACCACCATTTCGCACCAAAGATGTCTCAAGACATCTTTCTTGGTCGTCAGCTCTGGATCTCATCCCACCAAACCTCACCTGTATTCCAAAACTTCATCAACCATGCATAGTTGATGCACTTTTTTCTTGTCATAAGAACTTTTAAGATATGCTCTCTTAGCAACTCTTAGCAATACACAATTGTGTCATCAAGAGTCACCACCCTGCACACAGGATTGTAGTTTTAAACTAAGTAGTTAGGGAAGGCCTCACTGAGAAGGCAGCATTTGATCAGTCATCGAACAAGGGGTGGTAGAAAGGGAGGTGGGCGGGGGGTGGGGGTGACTGGGTGACAGGCACTGAGGGGGGCACTTGATGGGATGAGCACTGGCTGTTGTGCTATATGTTGGCAAATTGAACTCCAATAAAAAATAAATTAATTAATTAAAAAAAAAGAAAAGGCGAAGGAGGGAACCATTTGGACGGCGCAGGGACAGCCAGCTCATGGGCCCTGCAGTGAAAGCAGACTGGTGTGTTCAAGGAATTACTGCAAATAGAGATTGGACCAATTTAAATGATGAACAGCTTTCTTATCGTCAGGCTGTTGGAGCTGTTCCCAGAGATGACAAAGAGCTTGCAGGAAGCGTGTAGAGCTTGGTGGTGTGGGGGGTGGCGGGGGAGGCCTGCAGAACAATGAGAGCAGAGGAGATGAGTCATGGCAATGGGAGTGTGAGTGGAGGTGTTACCTGGGTCAGCGAGGTGTTGGTTACCCTGGGGTCAGAGCCAGCTAGGTGGGGGCGGTTTCACCAGTGAAAGCAGGCGGACCCGGGTTTTAGAAAGTGAATCTGGTATTGCGGTGGCCTGGAGCTCCCTGCGGGGAGTGGAATAAGCCCCTGCTCCCCACCCTCCCCAAAGCCTGAGCTGTAAAGGCCTGCTTCCCTCTGGATGCCAAGCCCCCACTCCAGCAGAATGTGGAATGCCGTCTCAGGTGTCATTAGCACCTGATTTGTTGAAGGAGTTGAAGGAGATCCAATTTGCCCCAGGGACTGGGGCGGGGGGGGGGGTGGGGGGGAGGGGGGCGGCTGATGTCTTTGAGGGAGGGGTCCCACAGCCTGTCCTGCTTATTTCTGTTCCCAGTGCCCCACAAACCTAAGAAACAATCACTTCACTGTGGACAGGCTTTCTCTCTTTGCTTTGGGGTCAGGGAAGGGGCTGAGGCTTCTTCAAAGTCTGAGTGTGAATAGGTTGGAGCTTTCAAGAGAGAGTCAGGTTTCAGCAAACCTAAGGAATGTCCTCCAGCAAGTACTCAAAAGGTGGAGAAAAGGGAAGAAGCTTTTCCTTTAGAACAGAATGGGGTTCCCTAGGACACAATGTGCGGGGCGGGGGATGGGTGCCTGCTGAGCCGACTAGCCATAAGATGTGCAGCCCCCTCCCCGGGCTTTGAGGGGGAAGGGGAGTGGGAGGTCCTCCTGAGAAGGAAGAAGTCTTAAAGCAGTGGCCCATACCCTGGGGGGTGGGGGGGTCTCCATTGAGAATCAGACTGTGGCGGGGAGCCTCCTCACTGGAGAAATGCACATCCGTAGACACTCATGACATTTCAGTGGCTCAGAGCTGACTCCAGGGTTCACTGCCTAGACTAAAGTCCCAGAACTGCTGGGTGACCTTGGGCAAAGTCATTATCTCTCTATGCTCGTTTTCTCTCTGTAAAATGGGAGAAGTAGTGGTGATAAGCCTTCCTGCCTCATTGGCGTATTGGGTGATTAGATACAATAAGGCATGTGGAGGGTTCAAGGTAGCAAGGGTAAGTGCTCAGCTTTCATTAGTATTACTAATGAACCCCATCTATTGGTTTTCTAGAGGTATGTGGAGCTGCTTATGTCCTTATGGACGAGAGGAAAATGCACAAGTTTGGGGAAGGCAATTCAGAAAACCTGTGTTTTGTATTCCACCACCCCCCCACCCCCCCCCACCCCCCCCACCCCCCACCCCCCGCCTTATTCGGCCTCAAGGCTGATTTCCACAGAGATCAATGGCAAATCCAACAGGTGCTGCTTTCACTGCTTGGAAGCAGGAAGTTAGGGACCCCAGGTGGCTGAGCCTTAAAGGCAGCAAGGAGGGTGTGATCTGTGGGCTTTGGGGATGAGAGTGGGGGGTAATGAGAGAAGGGGGAGTTGTTTTGGGACCCCCTTCGTTGACAGCCTTGGGAGGCCCAAAGCCTCCAGCAAACACCATGTGGTTAATGAATTTTCCCCTCCTGTAGGAATAAAATCAGCAAGATTAATTGGTGATGTCTGTCTGGGCCTGAGCAAATGAAGAGTGTGGAGTGGAGGCGGGCATCTGCCTTCCCCATTGTGGGCCTCATTCATTCCTTTATGGAATACCCATGAGGCCCCGGAGAACGTGCCAGAGATGAAGGAGGCCCTGGTTGGAGCCGGGCCCATGCAGGGGACCCTTGTGCGGTAGGGGCTCTCAGCCCAGCCTGAATGTGGGGGGTGGAGGACACAGAGAAGGCTTTCTGGAAGATTGTCCCCTGACCTGAGTTACCCAGGTGAAAATGGGGAGGGGTGGGTGTGCAGAAAGAGCATTCCAGGCAAAGGTGCATGCGGGGTGGCCAGAAATGGCAACTGCGTGTCTCGGAAGTTGGTAAAAATGACAACAGGGTCGACAAGGCAGGTGACTTAGACATTTCTAAATACATTGATTTGCTTAAAGCATGTGAGGAACATGGCTGTTTGTTGGTTTTCCTCTCTCCAAAGCGTGAACTTCACGAGGACAGGGATGTGGTCTGTCTTGTTTCCTACTAAACATCAACATGTTCGGCTAGACCTAGGCTGGGCGTGCTGGTAAGTTTAGCAACTCGTTTTTGGGGGGTTGGGGTCGGAGTCAGGGATCCTGATTAGTAGTGTTTGCCAGTTTGGGTGGTTTAAACATTTCCATCCCTGGCTGATTTCCAGTGACCACTGTGATAGCCCTGAACATGGGCTTGGGAACATGCAGCATCACAGATTCCTCACCGTAAAGGAACAGTAGACAACGTCAGGGTCATATATTGGCAAAGAGTAGGAAGTGATGAGTTTTGAGTATTACTTTTGTTTTTAATATATTTAATCATAAGCTTATATAGTTTATTTTTTAATGATGCTCGTGTTTAAAAAGTCACTCCCGAAACTGCCCACAACTTGCGGATCACTCTTGTGAGCTGGGACAAGCTGTCTCCAGAACACCAGTGACCTAGCTTATACAAGGTGTTTGGTAAATATTTGTTGAGCGCGCGAATTGATTTACCAAAGCAGCACATGCTTGCTGCAGGGCATCCAGACAATAGTGAGGCGTGTTTGGGAAGAAGTGAAAGCCTTCCCTTTATACTTTGTACCGGGGTGACCATGCCACCCGGTTGTGGGTCTTTCTGGACATTTGCTATACATACACATACAGGTCAGGGGAAGATGTTTACTTTTTTTTTTTTTTTAAGATTTTATTTATTCATGCCAGACATAGAGAGGCAGAGGGAAAGGCAAGCTCCATGTAGGATGCCTGATGTGGGACTCGATCCTGGGACTCCGGGACCATGCCCTGAGCCAAAGGCAGAGGCTCAACCACTGAGCCACCCAGGCATCCCTGCTTTGTTTTGTTTCAATCGGTCTTTTCAAACATGTGCTTCTCTTCTCCCTCCTTTGTTTTTTTTTTTAAAGATTTTATTTATTTATTTGAGGAAATAAATAGTAAAGGAAAAGAGAGAATCTGAAGCAGACTCTGTGCTGAGTGCAGAGCCTAATGCAGGGCTTGATCCCATGACCGTGAGATCATGACCTGAGCTGAAACCAAGAGTCCTATATTTAACTGACTGAGCCACCCAGGTGCCCCTCCTCTCCCTCTTCTAAATTCTACTTTTATTATTTTTATGTTTAAATTTTTATTTTTTTATTCAACTGTGCATGCTGGGAATTATTCCTGTTGGCCCACTATGATCTACCTCTCTTCAAATTGGCTGCTTCCAGAGACTTCCACTGGATGGATCAGAGCTCTGTTGTCTAGCTGCCTATGGCCACTAGGCTGCAGAATGGAATTTATAATTATGTTCAGTTTTAACTTAAATTTGAGAACTGAGACTCAATTCAATGATTGGAAAACCTCTAAATACGTTTGGAAACAACTTGGGTATAAGAATCTACTTTTTTAAACTGTGAACTTCATGAAGTATTACTCTACAAATTGAGTAATTCTGATGAACATTTGGCATATGAATTGAGATGTACATGTAAAACACACACTGAATTTTGAAGAAGTTAGCATGAAAAAAGAATGTAAAATAGCTCAGTAATTTGATGATTATATGCTGAAACAATATTTTTCACCATGTTGAGTTCAATAAAATACACTACTAAACTTAATTTTAGGGATCCCTGGGTGGCGCAGTGGTTTAGCGCCTGCCTTTGACCCAGGGCGCGATCCTGGAGACCCAGGATCGAATCCCACGTCGGGCTCCCGGTGCATGGAGCCTGCTTCTCCCTCTGCCTGTGTCTCTGCCTCTTTCTGTCTCTCTCTCTCTGTGTGACTATCATAAATAAAAAAACAAAACAAAACAAAAAACTTAATTTTATCTGTTTCTTTTTACTTTTCAAGATGTGGCCTCTATACCCATGAGATGCCAGTTACACTGCTCCTCCAAGTGTGACAACCAGAAATGTCTCCAGACACTGCCAGATGTTTCCATGCATTACCAAAAATTGTACACGCATACACACACCTCGGCTAAGGAGGGCACCTCATCTCATTGAGCTCTTGACTTCTGTGGTAGGGATGATCTTTACCTTGCAGATAGGAAACTGAGGCTCAGAGAGGTCAAGTGACTTGCCCAAGGTCACACAGCAGGTTTGAAATCCAGGCCTTCCTGCCCTAGTCCACAGCCCTTGGCACTGCATCCCACTATGCTTTCACTAGAGCAGTTCTCCCGAGTAAGTGTCAGACACCAAGTTGTCTGGTGGACTGGCCCAAGGCAGGGGGCCACATGCCTAGGATCCCTGAGCATCAGTTTCCTTATGTGAAAAATGAGCTTGCAGTAAGCCCGGCCTTTCCTTGGTGTGATGAGAATCAAATTGTATTCTTAGGAATAAGGGCAGGAAGGGCAGGGTTTAGGATTTCTCATTTACTCCTGCTTGTATTTATTAAAACACACGCACAGAATAGGCCTGCTATGTCCCAGGAAGTCCTAACTGTCTTCTGTGGCTTCCCTATGAGGTAGTATCTTTCTTATCCTTATAGGCCGGTGATGAGACAGAGGCTCAGAGAGGTTGAATGACTCACCCAAGGTCATACAGGTAGCAAGGAGCCAAGTCAAGATTTGAACTCGGGCACCAGGTCTAGAACCTATACTCTTAACCACTGGGCTTACTTGGGGGGGCCTACGTGTGTGGCAAATATATCAGAATCTGGGGACACAGACCCAAACCTGGGGAATCCATTCTCTTTTAGCCTGACGCTGGGGTACTGGTTCTGTTGGACTCAGACGCAGACCCTTTACATCATGAGATGCCTGCTGAGTAGTGTCAGGCCCTCTCCCCCTCCTCCAGGGCATTTCCCTGGTCACATGGGAGGAGACAATGGAGCCAAAGCTTAAAGACAATGGGGCAGCTCAGTTACTAATGCCACTTCTGGGCAGGGTTCCTGCATTCTGCAGGGTGAAAGAGAGCTACAGCTTCCTGGTGGACTCGAGGGAGCTGGAGGATCCAGCAGCCAAAACTCCTGCTCAGATCTTCTAGGCTCTGGGTCTGGTCTGGTTTGGCTAAAAAACTTACCCATGTTAAGGGACACTGTCCGCCCCTGCCCCTGGGGGCTACATTTGAAAAGAGGAATCTGGTAGGCAATTTGTAACTCAAAGGAATCATGTGCCACCTCTAAGTGGCCCTCCTTGATTGCCCTACTCAACTCCATTTTTACTGAATATTTTCATCCATCCATCCATCCATCCATCCATCCATCCATCCATCCATCCATCCACCCATGTATTCACTAAGCAAGCATATTCTATATTGCTAGGTGCTGAGATGAGCAATATGATGAGCTCCATCTCTTAGATTTTGCTCCCACACCACCATTTCTACGTGTATCTCACTCTTACTCTATGTTTTGCAGCCACACTGGCCTCAGGCACATTCCCACCACAGGGCCTTTGCACTTGCACTTGCAATGCTTTCCCCCAGGCATGGCGTGCGTTTTGCATCTTTGTCATCTGTATGTATCACATCCTCAGCTGCCATCCCTGACCACCCTGTCTTAAGTGTCCCCTCTGTAGCCCGAGTACTTTGTTTAATCACTGTCTCTTCCCCATGTTACTCTCTTCTTTATTGTCATTGATATCTCAAATGATCTTTCTGATATTTATTTGCTTTCTTGGGATCTGCCTCTCTATGAAGGAGGGATGTCTGTCTGTCATGTTGATTGACTGCTGTGTCCTTTGTACCTAGAACAATACCTACCACATAGTTGGCACTCAATAAATGTAACTCAATAAATGTGTTGCCTGGATGGGTGGATGGATGGATGGATGGATGGGTGGGTGGGTGGGTGGATGGGTGGATAGAGCTCACAGGTTTGAAACAAAGCAGCTGTGAGAACACATGAGTGCAGAAGGTGAGCTCAGCTGGCCAGAGAGGGAAGTGACAGCCGGGTACTGACACAAGGGACAGGATGAGAAGCTTCCTGAGTAGGTCAAGAGGTTATCAAAGGATCTTATAGGACAAGCTGCTGTTGGCTAAATAGGTGGAGGGAACAGCATGCCAGACATAAGGAATAGAAAGATCAGCAGATTGGGCTTAGGGGGGAGGCAAGAGGTTCAGACGTGCAGGAACATAATGTACATGGGGAGGGACAGAGAGACCTGGGGGACGACCCAATCAGGTGGAGGCCAGAGGTATGGGCCGTGAAAGAATTCACCTAAGGCAGAACAACGGAGATAGTTTATTGAACACAACCCTTTGCCCCCCTCGTCCAGCTCCTTCCAAGACCCCTCTGCCTCACTCACTTAGCGTCTGCCCCCACCACTGTGACTCCTCTCCTGACTTAGCAGACCCTCACTGGCCCCTTTACCACCAATATTTCTTTTCTTTCTTTTTTTTTTTTTTGGAAGATTGTATTTTATTTATTCATGAGAGACACAGAGACAGAGAGAGGCAGAGACACAGGCAGAAGGAGAAGGAGGCTCCCTGCAGGGAGCCTGATGCGGGACTTGAACCCAGGACCCTGGGATCATGACCTGAGCCGAAGGCAGATGCTCAACCACTGAGCCACCCAGGTGTCCCATCGCCAAAATTCCTTTTGCAAACCTTCCTTAATAAGACCACGAGGGGCTTTTTCTAGAATCCCAACTGTACCTTGTTACTGCTCTGTTTAAAGCTCCTTGGCACCTGGCCAGAGACTTTGGAACAAAGTATAAGTCTTCTGCGTGACGTGACGTACTGGCTCTTCCCTATCAGACTCCAGGTGGGGATTCTGCAGAGCCCAGCTGTCAAGGGACTCTGCAGTCAGTGCTCATTCTGGCCCTGCCCATCACTGGCTGCGCGAGCCGGGGCAAGCTCCCTGGGCCTCAGGTTGCCTCCTCCGAAAAATGGGGATAACTGGCTAATCCAGTGGGGTCCTGGGACCAGCAAGATCAACATCACCCAGGAGCCTGTCAGAAATGCAGATTCTGAAACCCAAGGAATCAAGATCCCCAGGTGACCCATGTCCATAACATTTGAGATGTGCAAACAACACGTTCTGGCGAGGAAGGCTTTGCTTTGAGCCTGGCGCGCAGCCGACACTCAATAAATAATGATTAGCCGATGATGGGGGACCCATCCCATTTGTGAGCACGTATTTCCGAACAATTAAGCTCAGCGTTCAGGAAATCCTTCTCCCTGCTGCTGATTCTAGTGGTTATGAATTACTCCACAGGTGTTAGAGCTTCACGGCAGCCCTAGGAGGTGGCTTCTGCTATTATCCCCTTTTATTGGTGAGGGGGCTGAGATAACAGTGGGGCCCCACACCCTTCTGCTCTGTCCCCGCAGCAAAAGATGGCAAAGGACCATGATGAAGTGCGAGTCCTCTGATGACAACCAGCCTGCTCTCAAATCAGCTGTGTGACTGGCAAGTTCACTCAACCTCTCTGTTCTTAAAACAGGTCTTGGGTTACGCAGGTTTGGGAAATGCTGGGTTTTAATGGGTTAGTTCACTCATTCTTTAGGCCTGGAAGGCACAGCACGTGGGACCCCAGGATACCTTCAGTGGCTCACAAAACTGGTTGCATCTTTTAAGATCAGAAGGGGGAAAGAAAGACTTCACTGTGGATTATATTTACCCTTATACCAAAGCAGTTGAAAGATATGGTTTTAAAAATTGTTCCTGGACGGTGGTGGGAAGGTGGGCTCAAGTGCTGGGTGTGGGAGATACGCCAGGGAACGCTGCCTGCTGACACCCACAGCTGAGCCTGTCAGCTCCCCTGGCCCATGGGTCCCTGTTTTCCTGCGGACCAGACAGGCTGAACCACAGGAGCCAATCGGGGCCTGGGAACAGAAGAAGGGGCCCTTCCCAGCCCCACCCAGCCTCAGAGGGATTAGGCTGCTGGGGCACATTTGATACTCAGCAGATCGCAGCCACCTGCCCGCTGGGCCCCGGGGAGGGGCTCCTGGTCATGTCCGTGGGCTCGGCTCGGGGGCTGCAGCAAGGGTAAGAAGCGGCCCCCACACTTTCCTGATGCCTTGAATGGCTGGCCCATGGCGGGGCCCCCCCGGAGGCCAGCATTGGCTCCTGGTGCTGCTGGCGCTCAGATACCTGCTGCCCACAGGTAAGGGCCTCTCCTGGTCCTAGTCCTCTGGGAAGGAGGGGACATGGGGCACGAGTGCCCTGCCCTGGGCTCATTCTCAGATGGCCTTCAGTGTCAATGGCACTGGTCTCCCTTTCCTGCCTGGTCTCCACCCAACCACTGCGTCTTTGATGTTTCCAAACACCTCACCAGACGACCACCCGCCCTCCCTTTCTCCCCCTTACTCTCCTACTCTGCACCTCTCATTACATTCCACCATTATTTATTTACTTGTTTGTCTATCTCCTTCTCCAGCCTGTGAGCCCCATGAGGGCAGTGATGCTGTTTTGTTCACTGATGTGTCTCTGGTGCCTGGGATGGTGCCTGGTGCATCGTAGGCCCTCCATAAATATTTATCTTGTAAACTGAGGGCAGTCTGGCTGGAGATGGGAAGCACGGTGGCCCAAGGCTCAAGTTTGGGAGCTGAACCCACCTTCCCCATTCACTGGCTGGGATTCTGGAAGCCGCTTGGCTTAGCCTTTCTGGGTTTCAGTTTTCCCATCTGTAAAATGATGTGCCAGTGATAACAGCAGTTTATAGGGCATGTGGGGAGGCCTCAGTGGGGTCATGGAGATAATGCCCAGCATGGTGAAAGGCCAGTGAGCAGTGGCATTACAGTCACGAAGGGGGAAGGGCATATGTGGGTGGGGTGGGGGCACGAACGGGTCCCTCTCTGTGTGGGACCCAGATAAGACTGCATTTTCCACGAGGGCTTGAGGGGAAATGACATGTAGGATTTGGGACCACACAGGGGGCTTAGAGATAACTGCTTCTCTGATGACCCCATTTCCCTGAGGAGAAAACTGAGGTTTAGAAGGATCAGAATTTGCTCAGGACCACACAGCAGGAGGGGTGGGGCCAGGTCACTCAGTCGCTCAGTAGGCATTTGCCTGCTGAGCCCCTGCCATGCACCTCTGCAGGCTCTGAGGACACGGCAGGCCCGTGATGCTTGCAGGGAGGGCAGGTGCAAAAGCAGAAGCACGGTGGGAGAGACAAGAGGTTTAGAAGTTGTAGGAGTTTCCTGGAGGTGCCGTAGCAAAGTCTGATGGCTCGAATAATAGAAATTTATTGTCTCACGGTCCTGGTGGCCAGAAGTCTGAGATCACAGTGTTGACGGGCTGGTTCCTTCTTAGGGGCTCAGAGAGAGAACCTGTTCGAGGGCCCTCTCCTTGCTTCTGGTGGTTTGCTGGCAATCCTCAGCATTCCCTGCCTTCTGGAAGTCCCACCTCTGCCTTCCGCTTTAACACACAGTGTTCTGTGTGTACCTGTATCCAGATTTCTCCTTTTTCATAAGGACGCAGTCATATTGGATTAGAGGCCCACCCTGCTCCATGGTGATGTCATCATAATTTAATTAGTTGCATCTCCATCTGAACATAGCAACCCTATTCTCAAATAAGATCACATTCAGGGCAGGTGGGTGGCTCAGCTGGTTGAGCATCTGACTCGTGATTTTGGCTCAGGTCATGATCCCAGGGTCAGGCCCTTCATCAGGCTCCATGCTGGGTGTAGAGTTTCCTTAAGATTCTCTCTCTCCTTCTGCCCCTACCCCACACCCCCCAAAAAAGAAAAATTTCAAATAAGGTCATATTCTGAAAGGAACTAGGAGTTAGGACTTCAACATATGAATTTGGAGGGGAGACAATTCAAGTCATGACCAAGAGTTTGGGTGAGTAAAGGCCACTGAAGTATGCTAGGGTATGGGTGGGTGGGAATCTTCCCCAAGAAGGTGGGGTTTCTGGTGAGTTCTAGAAGAAGGCTTGGCTGACAGAGAGGCTCTTTCACTGTCTTGGCCTGAGGCAGAGGCTGAAACCAGCCCCAGAGGGTGAGGTTTCAGTCAAAGGATATCTGAGCAAGAGTGGACTCTGTCCAGACCCCCACCTCCAGGACCCACATTTGCAGAGAGAGAGAAGTGAGAGAGAGAAAGACCCTTCACTCCCACGGTTCTCACAGTTGAAGGTATAGAAGCCCCTACTGTGCTTATGAAAACAGTTTCTGGGATAGTAGGTCTGAGTGAGATGACATGGCTCACAAAGAATTAGTCCTCTAATCATATCCATTCAGATGACTACTATAAAAATAAATACATAAATTAAAAAAAACAAACCCAGATGACAAGTGTTCATGAGGAGAAACTGTGCACTGCTGGTGAGAACGTAAAATAACGTGGCCATGATGGAAAGATGAGATGAATGGAGGTATATAAGATGTACACGTATAGAATGGAATATTATTCAGCCTTTAAAAGGTGGGGAATAAAATAAAATAAAAAAATAAAAGGTGGGGAATATTTTGCAATACATCCTGAAATTTGGGGATTGTGATACCTCTAGCTTTGTTCTTTATCAAGATTGCTTGGCTATTCGGGGTCTTTTGTGGTTCTATACAAATTTTAAAATTGTCCTAGTGCACAAATGCTGTTGATATTTTTATAGGGATTGCATTAAGTCTACATTGTGTTGGGTAGTATGGAAATTTTAGCAATATTTTTTCTCCCAATCCCAATCTTTCCATCTGTGTCATCTTCAGTTTCTTTCATCAATGTTTTTATAGTTTTTGGAGTACAGGTATTTCACCTTCTTGGTTGAGTTTATTCCAAGGTATTTTATTCTTTTGAGACAAAAATAAATGAAATTATTTTCTTAATTGCTCTGCTGTTACTTCATTATTAGTGTATAGAAATGCAACAGATTTCTGTATGTTGATTTTGCATCCTGCAACTTTGTTGAAATCATTTACCAGTTCTAGTGTTTTTTTTTGGTGGAATCTTTAGAGATTTCTATGTATAGTGTCACATCATCTGCAAATAGTGAGAGTTTTACTTCTTCCTTACCGATTTGGATGCCTTTTATTTCTTTTTCTTATCTGATTGCTGTGGCTAGGACTTCCAGTAGTATGTTGACTAAAAGCGGTGAAAATGGACATTCTTGTCTTGCTCCTGATCTTAGAGGAAAAGCTCTCAGACTTTCACCATTGAATATGAAGTTAGCAGTGGGCTTTTCATTTATGGCCTCCATGACATTGAGGTATGTTTCCTCTACACCTACTTTGTTGAAGATTTTTATCATGAATGGATATTGTACTTTGTCAAATGCTTTTTCTGCATCTATTAAGATGATCGTGTGGTTTTTTTTTAATCTTTTCTCTTGTTACTGTGATGTATCATATTGATTGATTTGCACATCTCAAACCACCCTTGCATCCCTGGAATAAATCTCATTTGATCATGGTGAATAATTTTTTTCATGTTGGATTCAATTTGCTATTTTGTTGAGTATTTTTGCATCTATGTTGATCAGAGACGTTGGTCTATAGTTGTCTTTTTTTGTAGTGTCTTTATCTGGTTTTGGTGTCAGGGTAATGCTGGTCTTGTAAAAGAAATTTGGAAGCTTCCTTTCCTCCTCTATTTTTTAGGAATAGTTTGAAAAAATAAATATTAACTCTTCTTTAAATGTTTAGTATAATTCACCTGTGAAGCATTGGGCCCTGGACTTTTGGGAGTTTTTTGATTACTGATTCAATTTCTTTTTTTTTTTTCTAAGATTTTATTTGCTTATACATGAGAGACACAGAGAAAGAAAGGGGCAGAGACACAGACAGTGGGAGAAGTAGGCTTCCTGCTAGGAGCCTGATGTGGGACTCAATCCCAGATCCCAGGATCACACCCTGAGTGAAAGGCAGACTCTCAACCCCTGAGCTACCCAGGCATCCCTTTTTTTCCTTTTTTTAAAATTTTACTTATTTATTCATGAGAGAGACACAGAGAGAGGCAGAGAAATAGGCAGAGGGAGAAGCAAGTTCCCTGTGGGGAGCCCAATGTGGGATTGTGCCCTGAGCCGAAGGCAGATGCTCAACCACTGAGCCACCCAGACATCCGATTACTGATTCAATTTCATTGCAAGTAATTGGTCTGTTCACATTTTCTATTTCTTCTTGATTCAGTTTTGGAGGGTTATATGTTTCTAGGAATTTATCCATTTCCTCCAGGTGGTCCAATTTACTGGCATATAATTTTTTCATAGTATTCTCTTACAACCGTTTGTATTTCTGTGGTGTCACTTGTTATTTCTCCCTGTTCATTTCTGATTTTATTTATTTGAGTCCTCTCTCTGTGTGTTTTTTTTTTAACTTAAAAAATTTTTGCACTGGGTGTTATGCTAAATGTTGGCAAATTTAACTCCAATAAAAAAAAATATTGCCAGTGGCATACAAAAAAATTTTTTTTATGAGTCTGGCTAAAGATTTATCAATTTTGTTGATCTTTTCAAAGAACCAGCTCCTGGTTTCATGGATCTATTCTATTGGGTTTTTTTTTTAGGGTTCCATTTCATTTATTTCTGCTCTAATATTTATTATTCCCTTCCTTTTACTGGCTTTGGGTTCTGTTTGTTCTTTTTCCAGCTCCTGAAGGAGCTGGATACTACAATGCTACAAAACTATAATACTACAAAGTTGTAGTAATCAAAACAGTCTGGTCCTGGCACAAAAATAGATCAATGGAACAGAACAGAGAATCCAGAAATAAACCTATACTATTATGGTTAACTAATCTATGACAAAGGAGGCAAGAATGTGCAATGGGAAAAATCTCTTTAACAAATAGGGCTGGGAAAACTGGACAGCTACATACAAAAAATGAAACCTTGCTGTTTGCAACAACATGGATGGATCTAGAGAGTATTACGCTAAGTGAAATAAGTCAGAGAAAGACAAATACCATATGATTTCACTCGTGTGTGGAATTTAAGAAACAAACGAACAAATAGAAAAACAAAAAAGCAGACTCTTAACTACAAAGAACAAAGTGGTGGTTACCAGAGGGAAGGCGGGTGGGGGGATGGGTGGAATAGGTGAAGAGATTAAGAGTACACATAGTGATGATCTCTGAGGAATGAACACAATTGTTGAATCACTATATTGTTCAATGAAACTAATGTAATGCTGTATGTTTTTTATTTATTTAATTTATTTATTTTTAAAGATTTTATTTATTTATTTATGAGAGGCACAGAGAGAGAGGCAGAGACACAGACAGAGAAGTAGGCTCCTCGCAGGGATCCCAATGGTGGGTATCACGCCCTGAGCTGAAGGCAGATGCTCAACCAAAGCCACCCAGGCATCCCTATAATGCTGTACATTAATCACACTTGAATTTTTAAAAAAAGGAAGGAAATACTGACATGTGCTGCAACATGGATTGACCTCAAGGACACTGTGCTCAGTGAGAAAAGACAGACACAGCAGGACAGATACTGCAGGAATGCAATTCTATGAGGACCCTACAGGGGTGACATTCATAGAGATAGGAAATAGATGGTAGGAGCCAGGGGCTGGGGCAAGGGTATGGGGAGTCAGTGTTTAATGGAGACAGAGTCTCAGTTTGGGTTGACCAAAAAATTCTAGAGATGGGGATGTTGTTATGGTTCACAACAATATGAATGTATTTAATGCCATTATACTGGACGCTTAAAAATGGTTAGAGAAGCAAATTTTATGTTATGTGTATTTTACTGGAATTTAAAAAAACAAACAGGAATTAGTCCAGTGTCTGCCATATTGATCAGAACTAAATGTTAGCTTTTGTTGAGAATGTGGACATCATTCCACTGTTATTAATATCAGGGTTTAAAATAGTGCTGATCCAGTAAGATGAGCAATCCTAAAACAATGGTGGTGTTATTATTAACTAAAATTATTTGCTTTGTGGTGGGATTTGCACTAAGCTCTTGGCCATTAGTCTTGCCAAACACTCTCTGAAATAGGCACTGTCACACATAACCCTAATTTACCAAAGGGGAAACACAGACACGGAGAAATTGAATGCCTTGTCCAGGGCCACACAGCATTTGAATGCAGAATTGTTGACAGAGCCTACTGTGCTGCTATGAAAGTATAATAACAGACTGGGCCATCCCTTGTAGATTAGAAAAAAAGAGGAAGTGACATGAAGATGTTGGGGAACTATAATAAAAAAAAACATTAAATCATAAGCATTAAACCAGAATGTGATGGGTGTGGAACCCAATGTGGGGTTTGAATTTATCACCCTGAGATCAAGACCTGAGCCGAGATCAATAGTCAAAAACCAACTGAGCCACCCAGTCGCCATAGGAATGCCATCTTTTTACATAGGCAATGGGATGTAACCCATTAAACACCTGTTTTCAAGATAAACAATGATTAATCCTCAAGATAGAGGACTTGACAGCACCATTTGTCACACATAGGTCACCTGAGATTCACCCTGCTCACTGGGGTGACCATCCATATTAGCTAATTGGCTCTATCCACAGGAAAACCAGACGTCTCCCATCTTTATGATAGGAGGTGGTTGTGCAATTTGGAGCAAGGTACCCACTGACATTAGTCTCCTACCCTCCCACAGAAACTGAGAGGGAGATTAAAACCTCTTAGTTTTAATTTTTATTTCTCCTTACACAGATAAGTCCAGGAAATAAAGTCAAAAGAACATAAATAAGGAAACAGAGAGATGAGGGTTAGGGGTGCTTTGCCTTGCTGTTGTCATTCAGGGGACTCCAAAGATTTCACAGGAATTAGGTCTTAGAGGAGCAAGAGTGATAAGGGCCAAGGATGAAGGCAATTGGAGCATGAAAGGGGACCCAGGATGACTATAAAATGACCTCCTACTCTCATGTGAAGCTCCCAGGTTCCTGTTCTCTGGATAAAATGCTAACCCCTCATGTGCCCTACAGCTGGCACATTCTGCTCTCCTACCTCTCAGCTCCTTCCTCCAACTACATTGGCCTCTGCTGTTTCTGGAGAGATTTGGGCCACAGGGCCTTTGCACTTGCTATTCATTTGGCCTGAGTGTTCTCTCTATAGCTCTCCCCAAGGCTGGTGTGAACTCTCAGAAAAAAATAATACAGGAAATATCCTATTTTAGAATCTTCAGAGAATTCAAATGTCTGAAATTACCTTGTTTACTTAATGATTCTGCGTCCTGCCTTAGACTGTATGTTCCACAAAGGTGGTGAGATGCAGGGTAGTGAAGAGCACTGGTCTGGGGCCAGGTAGCCCAAGTTCAAATCCCAGCTCAGCTGTGTGACTTAAGGACTCTCTGAGGCTGCATAAAATGGGGGGAAAACAAAGAGTTTCAATAAGGAATTGATAAACAACTCCTAGAAACTATAGGTGACACAGAATAGGGACTCTACGAGTGTTTACAATTTTTGTTGTTATGACAGTAATAATAACTTACAGGAATTTCCCCTTATCCATGCTCTGCGTCCCCAGGTCGCAGCTCCCTGTGTGCAATGGCATGGGGGGGGGGGCAGTAGATCCCTCTTCTGACCCCACGGTGGCCAGAAAGTCAGTGGTAGCCTACCTCACTCCCCACACTGAGCCTCAGCACCTAGGTGTTTCATTATCTCGCATCAGCACAGGAAGGCTGAGTATAGCAGATATTTTGAGAAAGAGCACATTCACATAACTTTTATTTTTTTAAATTTGTTTTGAAAGATCTTAAAAATTTATTTGTCAGAGAGAGAGCAAACACAAGCACGGGGAGTGGCAGAGGGAGAGGTAGGCTCCCCATTGAGCAAAGAGCCCAATGTGAGGGGCTCCATTCCTGGACCTCAGGATCATGACTGGAGCTGAAGGCAGACGCTTAACTGACTGAGCCACTCAGGTGTCCCTATGTAACTTTTATTACAGTATATTATAATTTCTCTGCCTTATTAATGTTGGTGTTAATCCCTTACTGTGCCTAATTTAGAGATTAAACTTTATCATAGGTAGGCAGGTACAGGAAAACACACAGCACATAAAGGGTTCAGTACCACCTGTGGTTTGGGTGTCAGGCATCCACTAGGGGTTTTATTTTATTTTTTATTTTTTTATTTTTATTTTTTTCACTAGGGGTTTTAGAACCCGATGGATCCCCCCCCCCAACTAGCAGATAACAAAGGACCACTGTCATCTTTAGCTTCTCGCATAGAATTTAGCATATGTTAAATGCTCAGTACATTTTTATTGGATGGGTGGACAGATGGGTGGCAGGTTTCTGAGCTGAGAAGGGCAGCACCAAGCCCTTTCTGTGCCCTGGTTGCTCTGCACCATGGCTTCTATCAGAGAGCCCGGCTGGGAGAGGGGACAGGGGGACTGTTGTGGTCAGGGCTTCTCAGGACCCCCTACCCCCCCAGCCTCTGATCATTCCACTTCAGAGCTCACAGGTCAGATCAAACAAAAATGGACAGATACATGGTCATACGGAGCGAGGTCTGGTCTCTCTTTGAAGAGTTGGAATCTTGAAAACCAAGTTTCAGTTAGAAGGAGCCTCTTCTGACTCAGTGCTCAGCTCCAGGGGAGAGCACAGCCCTTGGCTCCAAACCAGAATATAACCCTCCAAAGCTTCTGTTTGCTCCAGCCCTTTTAATTCTCTTTAATCTTAGAAGGAAGAAAAGGCTCCCTGCAGTGCAAATGGTTGGGGGGGGGGGGTGATGGATGGGGGGTGATGGATGGGAGCCTTCATTCCTGTCAACATACTTTTATTGTTTTTCTCCCACAGCCGCTTTTGCGGTCTTGCAGGAAATTATGTGGAGGTTTCCTCCGGCTTATAAACCCTGTAAACCTCGTGACCAATCCTGTTTGCTTAGGATTAGGACTGCTCAGTTTGAGCCTTTGCAGGATCTGCCAAGTCATTTATATACTTCAGGCCTCCGGGCGCTTCAGGGCTGAAAAGTCAGTGAAAATGAAGAGACAAAGGATGGCCATCCAGAGGGGCTTGTAGTCTTCCCCTTTAGGGTGACAGATGTGAGACGTGAGGAATGTAAAAGGGGAGAAAGAGAGACAGAGGCACAAGGGGATAGAGAGAGAGAGAAAGAGAGAGAGAGAAAGGGAAGGGGGTGGAGAGAGAAAGATTTTAATGTGCAGCCAGGATTGAAAACCATTGATGCAAATCAGGTTTTTGAATAATGACCTAGGGCTTGACTTTGTGGAAATCAAGATTATTCCTCTGCATTTGTAATACAAAAAGCACTTTGCTGGGGCACCTTGGGTGGCTCAGTTGGTGAAGTGTCTGCCTTTGGTTCAGGTCATGATCTCAGGGTCTGGGGATGGAGTTCAATATGAGGCTCCCTGTTCGAGGGGGGCCTGCCTCTCCCTCTCCTCTCTGCTTGTGCTCTCTCTCTCTCTCTCTCTCAAATAAATAAATAAAATCTTAAAAAAACATGCTTTGCTTATGGCTAGGTCAGCTCAATCATGGACATTATATACCCAGAGGGTGGAGAGTGGGGTTTAAAGGAAGGGCCCTAGAGCCCTGCTTCCCAATGGAACAGCCTCTAGTCACATGTGGCTATTTAAATTTAAATGAATAAAAATTAGATAAAAATTAAAGTTAAGGGACACCTGGGTGGCTCAGTGGTTGAGCATCTGCCTTTAGCTCAGGTCGTGATCCCAGGGTCCTGGGATTGAGTCCCACATCAGGCACTCTGTGGGGAGCCTGCTTCTCCCTCTGCCTGTGTCTCCCCCTCTCTCTGTGTGTCTCTCATGAATAAATAAATAATTTTTTTTTAAGAATTAAATTAAATTTTAAAAAGTTAAGTCCCTCAGCCACAGTAGACATGTTTCTAGCCCCGGGTAGTGGTGCAGGATGGCTGGCTACCATGTTGGATGGTACAAAACTTGTCCATTGCTACAGAAACATGCAGGGGTCCATCAGGCAGCAATGCTTTAGGGGGAGACCACCAGGCTTCAAAACCTAGGTCTGACGCTTCCAGATTGCGTGACCTTGGCAAGTCACTCTGCCTCTCCTCACCTCGGTTTGCTCATCTGTAAAATGGGTTTATTTAACAACGACACTGACATGCAAGGGTTGGTGTGAGAATTCTGTGACTTAATATCTTAGAAATTTTGGAAGAGTGCTGGGTACATGGTAAATGCTTATAAACATGGTAACAGCATTTCATATTTATATTATCAATATTAGCATATGTTTATATAACAAAATTTATTGTATGTTTAAAAATTAGATTATATAGTCATAATAAATATATAGGAAATGTAATATATTAGTTAATATATAAGTATTATGTATAACTGTAATATGTAATATAAAGTAATAACATTAATTGACATCTACTATTAATGTTAATGTTATTTTATAGTTATATAATTATTATATATCATTTAAAATATATATTGGGGCACGGCTGAGCATTTGCCATTGGCTCAGGTTGTAATACTGGGGTCCTGGGTTTGAGTCCCGTATTGGGCTCCCCGTGGGGAGCCTGCTTCTCCGTCTGCTTGTGTCTCTGCCTCTTTCTCTGTGTCTCTCATGAATAAATATATAAAATCTTTTATATATATATATTACATATAATAACCTATAATATAGTATAATATAAATGAACATCTATTGTTAACATTATTAATCTTTTACTGTAATAATTATATTACATGTTATTATCTATAATACTATTTCTTATAAGTATATAATTATATGTGTAATAATCTATTATATAATTATATATAATATATAATATAATAACATTAATTAACAGCTACTATTAACATTAATATTGTTATTTATTTTACTCTATTAATAATACTTATTAGTATACCTCCCTGATCCAGATGAGCCTCTCATCCCCTCTTAATCCTCAGTCATTATTTAAAAGGTACACATTTTCCACTCTGCTATATATGGAGAAACTGAAACTCAGAGGGGTTTTGCCATTTGCTAAAGATCAGTAGCATTCAGGAGGTGAAACTGGGATCCAGTTTAAAGTTATTAGATTCTGATGCTCATGCCTGTCCACTCTATCATAAGCTCGCTTCAGGTGGAAGCACAAAGGTCCTGGGGTAGATATCACCAGGTGTATGATGTGTAGGCCAATTTTGATGGGACACAGAGTATATGGAAGGGAGAGGTGCAGAGGGGAATAAAGTTAGAAGGGTGGGTGGGGTCTTTAGGGAACAAGGGAGCACACTAAAAAGTATCTGATCTGAGATATCCTGCCCTTTAGCTTATGGCAGTGAGGACAGCAGCCCACATCTACTGAGCACAGACTATATGGGGGGACCATTGCCCATGGTCCTTCTCTTGGACTCCTTACAGGAACCTTTGGAGGAAGGTTTTGTTACTGTCATTCCCACTTTAGAGATGAGGAAACAGGCTCAGAGAAGCCCACACGACTGGCCAGTGGTGGAAGCAGATTGCAGCTCAATGCCTTCTTCCTGGCCTCACTGTGGCAAGGCTGTGCCAGGGAGCTGCTCAATCTGTCAGCTCAGGAAGACAGGCGTGGGGCAGAACTTACAGTGGGTGGCAAATTCTGGTGCCAGCGGTACAGTTTCCTCTAGAAGCATTTGCACAACATGGATGTTGAGGTGCCTTTGGCCTCTAAGAGCTTCCAGAGGTATGTGGCATCCCCAGAGTCAGACCTTGGCCCTATGTGCACTGGTCCCTCCCCCAGAGGGAGGGCCCCTCCTGTTCCTCCCCTGCCTCCCTCCTCCTCCTCTTCCTCATTCTCTTCCTGGACATTACCAGGAGAAGCCCTCAGGGGGTTCTTTGAGGATCAAAGGTGTTACTATATCTGGCAGAGGTTAACAAGACCTACCCTCATTTTGGTTCTTTAGGTAATGAAGAGGCTGTGACATAAAACTTTTTTTTTTTCTTAAGGATTTTATTTATTTGACACACAAAGAGAGAGAAGAAGAGAGAGAGCATGAGCAGGGAGAGTGGCAGGCAGAGGGAGAGGGAGAAGCAGACTCCCTGTTGAGCCAAGGAGCCAAGGTGGGACTCGATCCCAGGATCCTGGGATTGAGCCCCACATCAGGCTCCTTGTTGAGTGGGGAGTCTGCCTCTCCCTCTCCCTCTGCCCACCCCCTTACCCCCCTACACTTGCTCTCTCTCTCTCAAATAAATAAATGAAATATTTTTTTAAAAAAGGATAATGTCCATATTTACTTTTTAAATTCTGGTTCAGGATCCAGTTAAGAATCACGCACTACATTCAGTTGTCAATGTATTCAATGTCAATGTATTTTCTATAATGTCAATGTCAGTGTATTTTCCTATAATCTGGAATAGCACTCAGCCTTTGTCTTTCATGACATTGACATTTTTGAGAGATCATGACACTGGATTTGTAGAACCCACCTCAATGTGGGTTTGTCTGATGTTTCCTCATCATGAGATTCAGTGTATGTAAATTGGTGGGCACCGTGGAAGTGACGCTGGGTCTTCCTCAGCGCATCCTAACAGGAAGCACGTGCTGTTGGTTTATTCCTTTCCTGGTGATGATGACTTGGATTGCCTCGTTAGGGTGACATCAGTCAAGTTTCTCCACTGGCAATGTACTATTTTCCTCTTTGTAATTAAGACATGACTTATGGGAAGACTCTCTGAGACTATGTCCTCTATCTCATTAAACCTTTACCTGCTGGTTTTAGCACCTGTGTTAATCAAAGTTCTCCAGAAAAACAGAATCCACATTATCTATCTATCTATCTATCTATCTATCTATCTATCTAATCTATTGAAAGGGAGAGAAATTAGTTTTATTTATTTATTTATTTATTTATTTATTTTGAGAAATTAGTTTTAAGTAATTTGCTTATGTGATTATTGAAGCTGACAAACCCCAAGATCTGTAGGGTAAACTGGCAAGCTGGAGACCTAGAAGAATCTGTGGTGTGGGTTCCAATGTGAGTCTGAAGGCATGGGAACCAGGAGAGCCAACGGTGAAATTCCAGTATGAAAGCCAGCAGGCTTGAGATCCAGGAAGAACCCGTGTTTTGTTTGAGGCTGAAGGCTGGAATGTCCCAGTCCAAAGGTAGTCAGGCTGGAGGAATAGTCTCTTAGTTGCGGGAGGGTCAGCATTTTTGTTCTACTCAGGCCTTCAACTGATTGGATGAGGCCCACCCATATTAGGGAGAGTAATCCGCTTTACTCAGTCCACCATTTCAAGTGTTCATCTCAGCCAAAACACCCTCACAGGAAAGCACATGGGATAATGTTTGACCAAACGCCTGTGCTCCCTGCTGCCCAATCGAATTGACATATCCACCCAACCATCCAGTGATGATTTCTGCTGAATTCATTATTCCCATGATGGTCACAAAATGTTGATTTCCTAGCTCTGTTGTTCTTTCCACATTTATTCATTGGCATTCTGCTGTAAGGGAAGCTTATATATTTACTTATATACTCATTACCAGCAGAGTATGGTTGGTTCATGGACATAGTTTATCTTGATGCCCAAATTCTCCCTGCCTTGGCCAGTAGGGGAATCTCTTTCAGTCTGGCTCCTTTGTCCTATCATCATATCCTCGTTCATCTCTGAGTATCTTCCTTACTTTCTGGTATAAGATATTCTAGGTTCTTTTTATATTTTCCAAGACGGGAATCTTTGTTTTCTCCAGTGATGTTTAAAAAGGGACCCAGCACACAGTAGCCATTTAATTTGTATTTGTTGAATCAAATAGGGCTTAAGAGGTATCACTCCTTTCTTGTCTGTCTACACCCTTGGTTTTATGTATATTTGTTTCCTTGCTAGGATCTAAATGTATCCATGGGTAACTAAGGGTGTGTATGGGTGTATCTGTAAATTGGCATGTGTTAATATCTACACTTCTGTATGTTTTTGTCGTTAAATCTGCAGACAGGTCAGTTGGTAGGTGGTGCTACTATCTACCTGTGGGACTTTCTTTTTTTTTTTTTTTGGGACTTTCAATATATGGGCATCTCTTCCTGGTGCTGCATATTTGGGGATATATGTTCAGGGAGCTGTATATAGGATCTGTTGGAAAAGTGTTTTGATTAAGGGCACTGAACATCTGCACATACATTGGAGAGTAAGAAAGTGTTTACTTTTTTATTTTATTTTTATTTTTTTATAATAAATTTATTTTTATTGGTGTTCAATTTGCCAACATACAGAATAACACCCAGTGCTCATCCCGTCAAGTGCCCCCCTCAGTGCCCGTCACCCATTCATCCCCACCCCCCACCCTCCTTCCCTTCCACCACCCCTAGTTCGTTTCCCAGAGTTAGGAGTCTTTATGTTCTTTTTTATTTTTAAAATGGAGATCTTTCTTCCGATCCATGAGTCTGGAATGTATTGCCTTTCCTTTGTGTTGTCTTTAATTTCTTTCATCATTGTTTAATAGTTTTCTGAGTACAGGTCTTTCATCTCATTGGTTAAGTTTTTCCTAGGTATCTGATTATTCGGAGTGCAATTATAAATTGGATTGTTTTCTTAATTTTTCTTTCTGTTGCTTCATTATTAGTGTTTAGAAATGCAACAGGTTTCTTCACATTGATTTTGTATCCTATGGCTTTACAGTTTGGTTTCTTTGAATATAAGAACACAAGGTCCATACATTTGGTGGTTGTTTCTCTTGGGTCTTTTATTGTGTAACAGATGTGGGGTGACTTGTGGTCTGTGGGGTAGGTTAAATAATTGCAGAAGAGTCCTGCAGGTCTGTTCCTGGTTGTGTATTTTCTTGGAAATGATGCATTGTAGAGACAGGTAACAGTGGCAGTATGCTTCTAAGTGGGTGGGCAGGGCAGTTAGTTGCTGGTTTGTGTGAAGGTCCTGTTGAGATATGATCTGAGTCCCCAGGTCCCTGATGGAGCATTCCGGCGAGGGGTGAGGACTGGAGAGTGGCTGCACCTGGGTGTGTTGTGCAGGTTTGGAGTGGATAAATCTGGGTGTGGATATCTCTAACCACAGGTCAGTTTGGTTTTAGTGACAGGCGATTGTAGCTCTAAATAAAGGTCTCTAGAGGCAAAGAGAGTTGACATTCCTCTTTCATCTTTTTTTGCTGAGAGACTGACCTCTGTAGTAGCGGGAAAGGTCTCAAGTTCTGGTAATTCTGACCAGCTGAGGACCTTTCTGCTGGGAACAGGTGTCCCAGGAAGCTGGGTGCTGGCCTCAACTCTGTCCCTAGGGCCACCCACACTCAAAGAGAGAGAGAGAAAGTTTCGTTTAAACCTAATCATCCAGAAACACAATTATGTTTTGTTCCACACCTCACTATTTCTTCCACCTGATGCTCACAAATATTTCCTTCTTGGTGTGTTATGAGGCTCAATATGAAGATGATCAAGATCCGCCCTGGATGAGAATCTATAGGGGAGAGACAGACAAGTCCAAACATGTTGTTCAACCTTAGGCTTTCTCTGTCCAGTGCAGATAGTCTTTGGTATCTTGGTGCAAGGGCTCCCTCCTTGAGGTGGAAGCTACGTGGGGGCTGGACTCTCATCCTTGGATATTTCCCTTCCCACAGACTTGGCAAATGATGTATCTGGGATGTTGGGGCCAGGACAGTGGCTAAGTGCCCTAGCTTTGAAGCAATATGTTCTGGATTCAAATCCAACTCAGCTACTCACTAGCTGTGTTACACTGGGCATGTTACATAACCTCACTGTGTCTTAATTTGCTTTTCTGTAAAATGAGAATAATTATAGTATAATACTGCCCAATAGAAATATATTGTGAGTCACACACATAATTTTAATTTTCTTTTCTAATAATGATATATATATATTTTGATATATTTTTTAAAGTAGAAATAAACAGATGCTATGATCTGAATATCTGTGTCTCCACTACCCCAGCTACTAAATTTGTGTGTTGAAATCTAATGTCCCATATGATAGTATTAGAAAGTGGTAGGGCCTTTGGGAGGTGCTTAGGTCATGCTGACCAAGGCTTCATGAATATTAATCCCCTATAAGAGTGATTTCAGAGAGGGGATCCCCGGGTGGCTCGGCGGTTTGGCACCTGCCTTTGGCTCAGGGCGAGGTCCTGGAGTCCTGGAGTCCTGGCATCGAGTCCTGCCTTGGACTCCCAGCATGGAGCCTGCTTCTTCCTCCTCCTGTGTCTCTGCCTCTTTCTCTCTCTCCCTCTCTGTGTCTATCATAAATAAAAATGAATGAATAAATCTTTAAAAAAAAAAAAAGAGTGATTTCAGAGAGATCCTGCCACATGAGGATATGAGAAATCTGTGAGCTGGAAGAGGACTTTAATCTGACCATGCCAGCACCCTGATCTCAGACTTCCAGCTACCAGAACTGGAAGAAAATAAGTTCTCCTATGGTACTCTGTGATAGCAGCCCAAACAAACTAAGATAGAAGTGAACTTTACCAATAAGTTTTATTTAACCAAATTTATCCAAAATATTATAATTTCAAACTCATACTCAAAATAAAAAACAACTATTAATGAGGCACTTTGTATTCTTTTTTCTTTACCAAGTCTTCAAAGCCAGGTGCATATTTTACACTCACAGCACATCTTGATTTGGACTAGGCCACTTTTGTTGGGAATACTTGATCTTACAGGTGAAGGTGTAGATTCATATACCCAAGTTGTCCCAAACAAACTTAACAGTTTTCTTTTTTTTTTTTTTTAAGATTTTATTTATTTATTAGAGAGAGAAAGAGAACACAAGCAGGGGGAACAGGCAGAGGGAGAGGGAGAGGCAGATTCCCTGCTAAGCCTAGAGCCTGACATGGGGCTAGATCCCAAGACCCTGAGATCATGACCTGAACTGAAGGCAGATGCTTAACCAACTGAGCCACCCAGGTGTCCCCGAACTTGATAGTTTTTTAATAACTGGACTGAGAATCAATTTTAAAATTTAAATGAATTAAAACCAAATAAAATAAGAAATTCAGTTTTTGTGTTGCACTGGGCACATTTCCAGTGGCCACACAGGGCAGCTGGCTGCCATATTGGATAGCATCTGGTACCTAATATATGGAATTGCTTTTAATATTAAACAAGTTAGTACCTTTAAAGCATTTAACTGTAATGCTGGTGAGTGCTACATTAAGTGTCTGTTGCAGAGCAGAGATATGCAACTAATATTTATTGAGTACCTACTTTGTCCCCAAATATAGTATGAGATGTTGGGCTCAGATAGGGAGTGAGACCCAACCTGGTTCTCATGCAGCTGACATAGATTCTGGTGGTTACAATCAGAACATTACAAAGTCTGTGCATGGTTAGGCATTGCCACGAGACCCACAGAGAAGAAATCAGTACTAAGGAGGTATTTCTAATAGGTGGATCAGGAAGGGCATACCAAAGCCTCCTCATCCACTGGCTGAATCTGAATGATACACAGGCAGGAAGAATGTTCCAGACAGAGGGAGCAGCCTGAGCAGAGCCCTGTGGTGGGAGGCAGGACACTGCATGACTCCCTGAGAAATGGCCAGTGTATCTGAACCAGAGAATGCCAGAGGAGAGGGGCATGATGTGGAACTGGTCAACCCTTGCAGGGCCTTGGAAGCTGGAGGATAGCCTTTGGTCTAGGTTTGCAGAGTCACAGGTTTGAAACCTAGTTACAGCTCTGTGACCTTGGGCAAGTTATTGAACCCCTGTGAGCCTCAGAAGGAAGGACCTGGCATGTCAGAGGTGCTCAAGAGTGCTGGTATTTATTTATTTATTTATTTATTTATTTATTTATTTATTTATTTATGAATGATAGTCACAGAGAGAGAGAGAGAGAGAGAGGCAGAGACATAGGCAGAGGGAGAAGCAGGCTCCATGCACCGGGAGCCCGATGTGGGATTCGATCCCAGGTCTCCAGGATCGCGCCCTGGGCCAAAGGCAGGCGCCAAACCGCTGCGCCACCCAAGGATCCCAAGAGTGCTGGTTTTGAGCACCTAGTCAGGATGGCCCATCTTCCTTAGGTGTTTTTGTGGGGCCTCTTGGGGGTCTTCTGATGAGCTTCAAGACTGTCTCTTCTCAACGTGTTCCTCTCTTGCTCCCCATGACTTCTCCAACTTTGAAGGCAAGGCTCAGACAGGTAGACTTGACCAAGCCCCATAGCTCTTGGGCTGCAGACTTCCTGTGTGAGAGAACTCAGGTCAATGGGTTCCAACGGGGCATCTTTCATCTCTTTGCAGTGTGAACTCCTGTATCCTCAATTCCATTCACCTGTGTGACTACAGCCTGTCACAGCACCTAGATGGAAATCCTACCCCCACCCCACCCCAGGTTCTCATGCTCTACCTGTCCAGGCTCTGCCAATTGCTACCAGCAGACCTCACCTTTCCTGCTTCTCCAGGGTTATTACAGGGGTGAAAGGGGTTGCTTAAATGGATGGTGGATGTGGAGGTCAGGACAGTAAGCACTTGATACCAACCTTTATGTCTGAGGAGTCACTGACTGCTAACCTCTCTTTTCTGCCTTATTGTCTCCTAGTACACAGTGCCTGAAAAACAGCAGGTGCTCACTAAAGGCTTACAGATGGATTAAAGACATAGATGAACAGATTCAAGCCTGGTACATTGGTAGGCTCTGGAGATACAAAGTTTACATAGAGCTAAAGGTATGAGGGGGAACACAGGGCTCTGACAAGCAAGCGTAATAAACAGCAGTGGTTGTTATGATAGGGATGGCAATGTTTGCAGATGAGGCTAGTGGAGAAGATGGGGTGGCCTCCGGGTCTTTGGGACTAATCAGTGGGTGTTGGAATCATTAAGAGGAAGGAAGAACACTACTGGGATACTGGGTAACAACCAAGCTAGATTACAAAGTGGTAACCTTGCTCAGTTGCAGCCATGTAGGTAGGACTTGAGATCAGTGAGATACCCCATAAGGGGCATCTGGGTCCAGAACAATCTGGACCTCAGGAAAAAGAAAGTGGTGGGCGGGCTTTAGAGGTTTGGTTACGCAGAGTGTATGACAGATAATTTAAGCCATGCCATGACCAGGGAGAGTGTTTGGTGTAACATGATCAGAAGGACAAGATTAAACTTTGCATTTTTTGCACTGGCTCGCAAGAGACAGTTGTGAAATTTTTAGGATCTTTGTGTGTAAGTTGATAAACAGCTGTTATTAAAGATGATATCACTTTGTAGTTAATTACATTAAAAACGAAAGTCATAGGATCCCTGGGTGGCGCAGCGGTTTGGCGCCTGCCTTTGGCCCAGGGCGCGATCCTGGAGACCTGGGATCGAGTCCCACGTCAGGCTCCCGGTGCATGGAGCCTGCTTCTCCCTCTGCCTGTGTCTCTGCCTCTCTCTCTCTCTCTCTGTGTGACTATCATAAATAAATAAAATTAAAAAAAAAAAAAACAAAAGTCATAAATACTCAACACGTTCTAAGTATTTTAAGACATTTTAACTCTTCTGCAATTGCAGGAGTCAGGAGGCTCACAACCCACCAATGAGGGGCTTTTCCATTTCCTGTGAATGGTCAGCATCATAGTTCAGAGGAGGAAGAAAAAGTTTTCTGTCTCAACCACACAGGCTCATTTGGACTATTTTTTTCTCATGGGTAGAATAGAGATCTCCTTAAAATGTATAACACTAAAAGTATCTCCCTCATTCATTCAGCAAATCAATACCGAGTACCAAAACTACACCATCCAAAAGCCATTGACTGCTGCTACCTTTTGATATTGAGGCCAGGGTTACAGCCCAAATTTGACTGATTTTAAGCCCAGACCTGATTCTCTGCACAGCCTTTCTGGCAACAGCTGTCAGGAGGGAAAAGGCAAGGGGATCCCTGGGTGGCTCAGTGGTTTGCCACCTGTCTTTGGCCCAGGGTGTGATCCTGGAGTCCCAGGATCGAGTCCCATGTCGGGCTCCTTGCATGGGGCCTGCCTTCTGCCTCTCCCCCCGCCTCTCTCTCTCTGTGTCTCTCATGAGTAAATGAATAAAATCTTAAAAAAAAAAGAAAGGAGGGAAAAGGCAGATGTACTTTTCTTCCACACAAGGGACAGCTCTGAAGAACTCAGGAACTGGAGGGCGTTCGTGTGACGTGTGCTGCAGCCTGGGGCTCACTAGCCAGAGGAGTAGGGCCTGAGCAGGTGCCAGGTTGCTCAGGACTCGGAGTTTCCTGGTCTCAGCTTGCTCTGCAGACAGTACCCACCCGGGAGCCTCCCCTTGACCCCGGGACACTTGAGACCTTCTGCTCTTCCTTTCTTCAGCTTGACTGAGATAGAATTGCCATAGGACATCGTGTAATTTTAAGGTATACAACGTGCTGATTTGGGACTCGTAGATATTGCAAAACGACGACCACCTCCATCACCACACATGATTGCCATTTCTCTTTTGTGGTGAGAACACTTAAGATCTACTCTAAAAAAAAAAAAAAAAAAGATCCAATTTTAAAAGGGGCAAAGACACTGAATAGACATTTTTCCAAAAAAGACAACTGGCTAAGGCACACAAAAAGTTGCTGGACCTCACTAATCATCAGAGAAGTGCAAATCATGACCACAATGCGAGATCCCTTCACACCCTAGAGGTGAGTGTTGGGAGGATGCATGCCAGCCTTAGGGGACGTTGTCTGAACCATTCCTTTCACTGTCTCGAGAACCTGGAGTGGGGACATTGTCTCGTTCCAGGAACTGTACTTTCAAAGTTTAATTTTTAAAAAGCCTCCCACTCCACATCAGGTTTCACAGCTTCTCAGTGTCCACTGAATCCATTAACGTCCCAGGTGTGTGCGTGTGTGTGAGTCACTCATGGTGGGGATGGGGGTGGGACAAGCCCTGGGGACACTTTGTCCTGGAACAAGTCCTTTCTTTCTGCGCTTTCACACCTGTACTTCCCCCTAGGTTGACGCCAGCACTTAGCAAGGTGTGTGGCTAACGTGTCCAGGAAATACCTCTCCTCTGGTTGCAGGGAAGTGAGTCTCGCTGCCTCTGAGAGGTGGGCACCACATCCATTGCTCACATATCCATGTGTCACCTGCCTGGAGTGTGTCCTGTTTCCCAGGGTATGCCAGGCTGACCTGCAGCTCTGAGGCTTTCCCGGGAATGCGAACACACAACAAACACTCCCCCACGCTAGCTCCCTGTGTGACCCTGGATCACGTCCCTGAGCTTAAGTTTTCTTCTCTGTAAGGCGTCTCTGGGTCACACCCACCTACCTCACTGGGGGTTTGTGATAATTATTATAATTAAATAAGAATTACCTCTACCCAGCTTCTGCTATGCAGCAGGTGCCATGCCAGAAGGCTTTTTAAAGCTATGTTGGCATTTTGTAACTGATATTTTAGGATTCCTATTTTATGCTGCTGCTTCCTCTTTTTCTTCCTCTTTTTCTTCCTCTTTTTCTTCCTCTTTTTCTTCCTCTTTTTCTTCCTCTTTTTCTTCCTCTTTTTCTTCCTCTTTTTCTTCCTCTTTTTCTTCTTCTTCTTCTTCTTCTTCTTCTTCTTCTCCTTCTTCCTCCTTCTTCTTCCTTCTTCTTCCTTCTCCTTCTTCTTCTTCTTCTTCTCCTTCTTCTCCTTCTCTTCTTCCTCCTCCTCCTTTCTTCTTCTTCTTCTTCTTCTACTTCTACTTCTACTTCTTTTAACTAAGCTGAAATAGCTTCAACAAATTCTCAATCTTTGGGTCCTTAGTGAGCCTAAGTGTGTATTCTGAAGAAATTATTGAAGGACAGGAGAGAGAGAAAGAGAAAAGCAGGAAAATATTGGCTCCATCTTGGAGTAGCCCTTAGGACAATGGAACATATAAGCTGATTACATTTCTCCCTTTACATTGGCTCGGAGACAAACATACGCTCAACCTGGACTTAATATAAAGCACTTCATAGCATGGAAAATGGCCACCACCTATTTATGACACTGCTTCATTTTCCCCCTTCCCTCTGATGTCCTCACTTAAGTTTTAGCCTGTTGTATGTAGCTTTATTTCCTTTTTATTTTGCATGAGGAGGTGTATGTATGTTAATGAAAAAAAAAAAAAAAAAAAGCCTGGAAGATACACTGCAGTTCATCCACATTTACAGGTTAGGGTCTTTTAGGCTAAAGGATTTAAGATGGTCAGTAATGTTCCTAAAAATTTAGGAAGT
Source organism: Canis aureus (assembly GCF_053574225.1). NCBI lineage: Eukaryota > Metazoa > Chordata > Mammalia > Carnivora > Canidae > Canis > Canis aureus. The sequence goes on from NC_135629.1 coordinate 52,958,841, forward strand.
GGGTTTGGATGGATGTCTTGGCATCCCCTCCCCATACCCAGAGAATTAATAGATCTCATCAGATTAGCAAATGAATCCATGACCCCCCCACCCCCCACAAATATTATGTACCTCTGTTCTGGATAATACAAATGTAACTCCTGGGTCAAGCCAGAGTGTCAGAAAGTAGCTTGCGTACTTCATTGGTGGGGCTCACTGTCAGCAAGCTTTATTTATTTATTTTTAAAAAGATTTTATTTATTCATGAGAGACACACAGAGAGAGGCAGAGACACAGGCAGAGGGAGAAGTGGGCTCCCTGTGGGGAGCCTGATGTGGGACTTGATCCCAGGACCCGGAGATCACGACCTGAGCCGAAGGCAGATGCTCAATCACTGAGCCACCCGGGTATCCCTGTTAGTAAGCCTTAAACCATGGGTCTGACCTGAAATGATCCTGACTCCCAGGGGACCGTTGAGACATTTCTGGTTGTGGCATCTGGAGAGAGGAGGGTACTGTGGCATCTAGGGGAAAGAGGCTCAGCATCCTACAGTGCACACAATGCCACCCTCCTATTCCAGGATCAGAGATGGTAAGTCCTCATCGTTTGAATCTTCCAAGGAGAGACATTTTGTTGGGCATAGGAGTGTTTTATTGTTTTCGGTTCTGTCCTTGTTGGTTTACCAGATGTGGAGTTTGTGTGCCTGATGCTGAGGGTCAAGGATCACTGCAGCCAAACCGGTCCAGGCTTTGCGCAGTTCAGAGGCAAACAGTGAAGGGAGATATCAAACACATCACAGTGAAATTGTGATGATCCAGAGGAGAGGAGGAGGTCTTGGGGTTCAGGCAAGGGGGACCTAACCTGGTAAGGGGGTCTGGGTTTTTCCATTAGGAACTGAAATTGAGAGGAGTTCACCAGCAAGGGGGGTGTGGGAAAGTTGCTGGGGGAGGGAGGAGGGTGCACACTGGTGTTTTTTCTCCTTCCTCTAATTCTCCTCTCTTTCTCTCTCTCCTTTCTTCTGTTTTCTTCCACTCTTCCCATTTCTCTTTTCCCTCCCTCTCCACTTTCTCAACATATTTTCTTTCCCTCTTCTCCTTCCTTCTCCTCATCCTTCTTCAATTATTTTGAAATACATTACCGTTTGTTTCTTGAGTGCTTCAGGTCATGAGTAAAGGCCCTGTGGCCCTGTTTTTGTAAAGACCTCAAGCTAAGAATGGTTTCTACATATTTAGAGGTCTGGGGTAGGGGCACCTGGGTGGCTCAGTGGTTGAGTGCCTGCCTCTGGCTCTGGGCATGATCACGGGGTCCTGGGATCGAGTCCCACTTCTGGCTCCCTGCATGGAACCTGCTTCTCCCTCTGCCTGTGTCTCTGCCTCTCACTCTGTGTCCCTCATGAATAAATAAATAAAATCTTAAAAAAATAATAAATGGCTGAGGGTAAAACTTATGAACCTCAAACCACAAAAACCAAAAACCCACCCAAAACAAAGTGGGAATATGCAGCAGAGACAACAGTCCTTGAAACCTAAAATACTCAGATTCTTTACAGAAAAGGTTTCATATGATTTTCACCTGCTTCTTTTTACTTTTGTTGGGTGTGGCTGCCGGAAAATTTTTTTGATTGCGTTGTATTTTAAATTGCATTGTGTTCCTCCTGGAAGAAGTACAGTCTCTGAGGGGGATTCCAGCATCCTGTTCCAGGAAGGGCACATGTCCTGCCTTGGCTCTTGCTCATCTTTGCCCCTCAAGGCTGTCCTGTGGGCACAGTTCAGGGTGGGGAAGGTAAGAGATTGTAGTTATTCTTGTTGGCTTCTGGCATTGAATTCGAGTTTAAATCCCAGTCCTTTTGCATCCTGGTTGTGGACACACTGCTTATCCCACTGACCCTCAGCAGCGTCATCTATGAAAGGTGACTAGAAGAGCATTGGCGCCCCTCTGGATTTCTGTGAACGTTTAGTGAGCTAACCTGTGGCAAGCCCTTAGCACAGTGCCTGGCTCATAGAAATTATCAGGAGGAGAATGGTTCCTGAAAGCCATTGACTGGGGACCCTACCAGTCATTTCTTCCCTAGGACCAAATGTGTTCTTGATTCTTTTCAAGAGAGCCAGCGCCCCTTGGCCGGGGCTCTCCTGGTCTGGCTCCATCCGAACCCTTCCTGGCAGCCCTGCCCAGCTGCTTCTGTGGTCACTTGAGATTAGCAACCTGTCATGGTATTACCTGAGCTGGCCAACACCCACAGGTGTGGCCAGGAGACCTTGAAGACCAGTAGGGCATGTCGGTCACCAGACCAATTTTACAGCAGGAGGGAGTCCTCCTGGCAGGTGGGAAGTTCCCCCTCAGGCTCTACTAGGGGCAGAGGAAGTACAGGCTGACCTCTACCTGCCCAGCCGGCAAGACCTGGGCAGGGCATGGTGCCGGACATTTGGGCATGTGGCGCCAGCTCCTGCTCTTGCTTTGTTTTCTAGCTGAAAGCATCAAGCAGACACATCTCCTTGGCACCAGCTTCATTCACCCACTCACTCACTTGGCAAATATTTACTGAGCACTTGCTTTGTGGCTCCGCTTGTGCTAGGCAGGAAGACTGCACAAGCAAGCAACACAGTTCAGGACTCTGCTCTCGCAAAGGCCAAAAATCTAGGTTATAAAAAAGCGAACATAGAGGCAGGTGAGCGAGGGGCTGGAGGCCACTACAGATAAGGTGGTCAGTGATGGTCTCTCTGAATCCGTGACATTGGAGCCAAGACTGAAAGGGATCCTGCAGGAGGAAAGGCATTTCAGGCAGATGCAACAGCCTATGTGAAATCTCTTAGGAGACAACATGCGTGGCATGTCCAGGGAGCTTTACAAAGGTCGAACGGCAGTGATGTGTGAACAGGGAGTCATAAGGGGTCAATGAGGGGGGCGGGGGTAGCTTGGGGTGGGGAGCATTTGTATCTGTTGTGGCAGAAGAGATTAATGTCCTCCCCATCCCCACAAACTTGCTGGCTTTTGGCAGGAGACCACCCTCGATTCCCACGCCCATGGTCCTCTCCCGCGTGGCCATTTGCTTCACCAGAGCATGCAAGCCAGAAAGCCAACAAAGTGAGTCCAACAAGTTAGAAGCTGTAGTCTTGGAACCTAATCACAAAAGGGGCATGCTGTCGCTCTTGCTGTGTTCTGTTCATTAGCACAGATTCATTAAGTCCAGCCCATATCTGAGGGGAGGGGATTCCATGAGGGTGTGATCGTCAGGAGGTGGGCATCATTGAGGGCCAGCTTTGACAATGGCCTACCACAACTTCCCCAGCCAGTGTGTGGTGTTTGGATCTCAATCTGAGTGCAGTGAACTGAAGAGGCACATACATTATTTTGCAATCTTTTTCTGGCTGAAGAAAAAGCCAAGAGATTGTCCGTTGGAAGGGGGAAGAAGACTTTGGAGCTCTAGCAGTCAGAAATAAGTTATCAACAGAGGGAAGTTATTGTGGTTAATCATGAGAGTTGGGATTACTCATGAGAGTTGAGCAAGATAGTGAGCTCCCTATCACCAGAGACATCCAAGTAGAGGCTGAAAGACTCCACAGGGGGAATGTTGTAGTGGGGCCTTATAGATTAGGAAAACCCAAGCATTTTCACAGAATTAAAATCTGTCCCCATGGCCTCTCATAAAGATCACTCTTGGGAAGTCCCTTCTTGAAAGAAAACAGTATAGTACTGAATCCCATGAGAGGCCTCAACCTGGGGGCTTGTGCCCCTTGCCCCCATCCTGGCATACTGGGGTTCAGGGTCTCCTCAAAGATTCCTCCCAGAAATGTTCACTGCTGCCACCTCCTTGGAGGAGGGTCTTTGGAGAAGGACATCTCAGCTGCAGGATCATGGATGCTTTCGTTGGTCTGTTCATCTATTTTAACAAACACACAGTGAAGTACAGTGCTGAGAACACATAGGTGCAGGCTCTGGACTTGGACCTGCCTGGGTTCAAACCCTGCATCTGCCTCTGCTTCACTCAAAGAGCAAGTTGGACGATTGCTCTGAGCTGTGGGGAGATAGCATCACTCCTTTGAGCACCCCCATAAAGTCCCTCTCAACTTGCTCTGGGGTGTACAAGTTTCCTATGGCCAAGTCACCACAAACTGTACCAAGTCACCACAAACTGAGTGATGGGGAGAACCTGTTCATTGCCTCTTCCAGCTTCTAGAAAGTTGTCCATATTCTTTGGCTCATGGGCCCACCCTCTGTCTTCAAACTAGTGGAGCATCTTCAGATCTCTCTCTCACTCTACTTTCCTTATCTCATCTCCTTCTGGAACTCTGACCTCCCACCTCCCTCTTAGAAACACCTGGGTGATGGCACTGGGCCACCAGGGTCATCCAGGAGTATCTCCCCATCTCAACATCCTTAACTACATCTGCAAAGTCCCTTTTGCCACGTAAGGTCACATTTGCAGGGCTGGGAATTAGGATGGAGACATCTTTGGGAGGCCATTATTCTGTCAACCATGCCTGGGCGCATGGCCTTCTGGGCCTCACCACCTGTCTCTCCAGATTCTCTCTGGGCCTTTCTCAAAGGAAACTTCTGCTCCAGCTCACTCTAGCCTCTGGTTTTGGCATCTGGTGAACTGCTCCTCTGGGCTCCCTTTGTCTGATATTACTCACTCTGCAGGTCTCCTCACTCCCAGGGTTCAGCAAGCCTGAGGCTAGATTAAATCCCCACCCTGTAGGTCATCTGACATCACAGATACATGTATGCTATTCCTTATCACCTGCCTCCTTCCTCACTCCAAAGCCCCCTAGGGCAGGGGCTGTGGCTCTTGTTCACCGTGACATCCTCATACCAGACACAGTACCTGGCATGTGGCAGCCCCTGGCAAAAACCTATCAAGATTTTTTTTTCATTATTTTATCTTAATTTATTTTAATTCCAGTAGAGTTAACATACGGCATTATATTAGTTTCGGGTGTGCAATATAGTGACTCAGCACTTGCACACATCACCCAGGGCTCATCATGACAAGTGCACTCCTTCATTCCCATCACCTGTTGCCCCCACCTTCCTCCCCTGCCTTCTGGTAACTATCAGATTGTTTTCTATAGTTCAGAGTCTGTTTCTTGGTTTCCCTCTCTCTTTTTTCCCCTTTGCTCATTTGTCTTATTTCTTAAATTCCACTAAATAGTTCTGACCAACAGTGAAATCATATGGTATTTGTCTTTTCTCTGACTTATTTCATCTAGCATTGTACTCTCTACCTCCATCCGTGTCATTGCATCGATGGATGAATGGATAAAGAAGATATGGTCTATGTATACAATGGAATATTATTCAGCCATGAAGAAAACCTGTTGGTGTGAATAAAACCATTGACCCCTGCCCTCCTGCCCCACTCCTGGCTTCCTTGTTGCTATTTACAGGTGTATTCATTTCCTAGGGCTGCTGTAACAAAGTGCTACAAACTGAGCGGCTTCAACAAGGAAATAATTATGTCACACTTCTGGAGGCTAGAGGTCCATGGTTAATGTCAATGTGTTGACAGGGTTGGTTCCTTCTGAGAGGGAGAACCCATGCCTTTCCTCTCTCTTGGCTTTTCTGAAGTTGATCAACATCTCCCCTAGGGTGACTGCAGAAGCTATCTTACACATGCTCCCCAATAAGCATGCTTAATGTCACCTCTAGTTGTCACTAGCTCTGCTGTATATGGATACGAGGCATCACATGTCAGCCTCATTAGCAATGTTGCAAGGTAGGCGCTGTCATTGCCTGTTTGACATGCACAGGAGAGGTCATTGTCCAAGGCTGAGAAGTGGTGGGGCCGTGATTCGAACCTGTGTGTCTGACACTAGAAGCTTGTACCTGGTACCTTGCCTCGATAAATCACCACCCCAAGTTGATGGGAGAGAAGGCAGTTTCCAAGGGAGAAAAGGCGCAGCTAGGTCAGTGGTGAGTCTAACCACAAAACCATAGAAGTTCTTATTTTTTCCTTTTTAAAGGAATTAGAAACGACATACATTAATAGCACAAATTTTTTTTAATAGCACAAATTTAAGTGTACATCCCAAGGCACTGTTTTCCAACCTCTCATTATGAACAATTTCAAACATACAGCAAAGTTGAAAGAATGTTGGTGTGAATTCTTTAATACCCACTACCTAGATTCTATATTCACATTTTGCCATATTTGCTTTATCATCTATCATCTATCCATCCATACATCATCCACCACTTCATCCATTATCCATCTACCCAGACACCATCCATCTGTCCATCCATCCAATATCTGTCCATCTACCCATCCTTCTACCACCTTATCTAGCCATGTTCTTTTTTTACGCATTCTAAGGAAGTTGTATTATCAATACTCTTACCCTCTAAATAGTTTACCATGCAGAGAGCTAACCAAAGTTCAGTATTTGTGTATAGATTTTTATCTTTTGAGATTAAATTTACAGTCAGTGAAATGCACAGATTTCAGGTATATTTTAAGTTTTAATTTTAATCCCAGTATAATTGACCTATGGTGTTATGTTGGTTTCAGGTGTATGATATAGTGATTCAGCATTTCCAAGCATCGCCTGGTCCTCATCACAAGTGTACTCCTTAGTCTCCTTCACCTATTTTGCCCATCCCACCATGCACCTTCCCTTCTCTATAATTAAGAGTTTGTTTCTTGATTTCTCTTTTTTTCCCTTTGCTCATTTGTTATGTTTCTTAAATTCCACATATGAGTGAAATCATATAGTATTTGTCCTTCTCTGACTATTTCACTTAGCATTATACTCTCTAGCTTCATCCACATAATTGCAAATGGAAAGATTTTGTTCTTTTTATGGCTGAATAATACTGCATGGTATATACCGTATCTTCTTTATTCATCAGTGGATGGACATTTGGGCTCTCTCCATAGTTTGGCTATTCTTGATAATGCTGCTATAAACATACAATTAGTGTTTTTGTGTTATTTGAGTAAATACTCAGTAGTGTGATTGCTGGATCATAGGGTAGTTCTATTTGAGGAAACTCCACACTGTTTTCCACAGTGGTTGCACCAGTTTGCATTCTGACCAACAGTGCAAGAAGGTTCCTTTTCTTTTTAAATCTTTTTTTAAATTAAAAAAATATATATATATTCATGATAGACACACACACACAGAGAGAAAGAGAGAGAGAGAGAGAGAGAGAGAGAGAGAGAGAGAGGCAGAGACACAGGCAGAGGGAGAAGCAGGATCCATGCAGGGAGCCTGACGTGGGACTCGATCCCGGGACTCCAGGATCATGCCCTGGGCAGAAGGCAGGCGCTTAAACCGCTGAGCCACCCAGGCTGCCCCGAAGGTTCCTTTTCTTCCACATTCTTGCCAACACCTGTTGTTTCTTGTTTTTTTTTATTTTAGCCATCCTGACAGGTGAGGTGGTATCTCATTGTAGTTTTGATTTGTATTTCCCTGATGATGCATGATGTTGAGCATCTTTTCATGTATCTGGAGGCTTTCTTTGGAGAAATCTCTGTTTATGTCTTTGGCCATTTTTAAAATTCAGTTATCTGTTTTTTGGGTGCTGAGTCATATATATTCCTTTTTAAAAAAATATTTTATTTATTTATTTATTTATTTATTTATTTATTTATTTATTTGAGAGAGAGAGAGAGAGAGAGAGAGAATGAGCCGGTGGTGGGGCAGGCAGAGAGGGAAAAGCAGACTCCCCACTGAGCAAGGAGCTTGACATGGGACTCAAACCCAGGACCCTGAGATCATGACCTGAGCCAAAGTCAGACACTTAATCGATTGAGCCACCCAGACACTTAATTGATTGAGCCCTGTATATGATCTTTGTATATTTTGGATACTAACCTTTTATTGGATATGTCATTTACAAATATCTTCTCCCATTCTGTAGGTTGCCTGTTAGTTTTGTTGATTGTTTCCTTTGTTGTGTAGAAGCTTTTTATTTTGATGTAGTCCCAATAATTTATTTTTGCTTTTGTTTCCCTTACTTCAGGAGACCTGTCTAGAATCAGGTATAATTTGCTAAGTTGGGGCAAATGTATATATCAGTGCAACCTAAACTCCTATCAAGCTGTAGATAGAACATCAACATCACCTTAGAAACATGTAGAATATTACCTCCTCTTTTTCTCTTTTATATGGGAGTATAATTTATACCTGATAAAGCTCACAGATCTTAAGTGTATAATTCCTTCAATATTTGTGAGAACTTAAGTTTTTAACCACTGGGCGATACTTGGAGTCACTTCTCTTCTTGATGACTCCCATTTTATCTTTGGGCCAGATGCTTTGGGATTGATCTAAATCTGTGGTTCTCAATCTGGAGTGATTTTGCCCCTCAAGGAAAGTTGGCAATATCTGGAGATATTTGGGGGTGAGGAGGGGAGAGGGTTGCTATGGCACCTGTGGGTGGAGGTTCAAGAATGCGGCTGAGCACCATAGAGTGCACAGGACAACCCCCCACAGTGAAGGATTATCCATCTCCAAATGTCAGTAATGCCAAAGGACAGATACCCTGATAACAATGGACCTCAAATCCATCCTCCAGAATCTCCCAGATGTGTTCAGATTTGAGACTGAATCAGTTTAGGCTCCCTCAGGGGGTCCTGCTCACCAGACACAAAGAAACACCCACTAAAATTGGAAGAAGGATGAAGCACCAAAGGGTATAGAAAGCAAAAGGGAGAGGGGCACATGGGTGGCTCAGTGGTTGAGTGTCTGCCTTTGGCTCAGGTCGTGATCCTGGGGTCCTGAGATTGAGTCCCACATCAGGCTCCCTGTGGGGAGCTTGCTTCTGCCTCTGCCTATGTCTCTTCTTCTCTCTGTGTATCTTTCATCAATAATTAAATAAAATCTTAAAAAGAAAAGAAAACACAAGGGAAGTGCAGTGGGTAGGAAGAAATTTATTTGCTTTTTCAGCCATGTCTGTCTCATTCACCTCTCTATCCCCTTGGTGCCTGGTGAGTAGTCAAAAAATGAATGAATCAGTCGGCAAACTTTTATTTATTTATTTTGCATACCTCCTGTATGTGTCAGGTGCCCTATGTGGTACTCATGAATCTAGGGAGCCGTAAGAGATGAAAACACAGATATGAGATGGTGTGGTTGGGCCCTCTCACAGAGGAAGTTACAGGGTGTTCTGGAAACTGGGAGGGCAGGCAAGCATTCCGTCTGTGGGAGGCAGTGGGGAGCTTCATGGATCACCAGGCATGTCAGCAAAGCCTCTGAAGCAATGAGTCAGGTCCAGAGCAGGAAGGCCACCCTGGCCGAGGAAAACAGCCCTAGAACGACTCGCCAGGTAGAAGCTGTGTCCAATGTGGTGGTGAAGGATGGGTTTTTGGGAAGGCTGAAGCGTGCTGGTGTATGGGGAGATTGTAATTAGGCAGGTGTGGGGGGGTAGGTCCTAGAGCAAGGTGGGCCAGAGAACCAGGCTGGAGAGCTTGGACTTGATCCTGAGGGTGATGAGACGGTCCCGAAGAATTTCGACCAGAGGTGGGGCATGGCCAGTTTGCATTTTTGAAAGGTCAGTGTGTGGCTGGGTGGAGGGGAACTCAGAGGGGAGCTGGAGCAGGGGATGAGTAAAGAGACGATTTCGAAAAGTCGGAGAAGATGAGGGCTTGAACTGAGGTGAGGTGGCTGGAAGGGAGTCAAGAGTTACGTCAAAGATTCCATGAGAGGCGGGGTCCCGGGCAGCATTTCGCAAAGTGAGCGCCCAGAAGGCTGGTTCCAAGGCTGCCGTGCCCTCATCCAGCTAAACTAAATACAGCAGGATTCCCTTCTCAGCTGGTGGGAGGAAATCTTCACACTTTGGTTACTTTTTCTATTCAACCAATGTTTGAGGGCCTATTGTGTGCCATTCACGGAGATGCAGCCATGACTGAGCTAGAGCCAGCCCCTGCCCCCCAGGGAAGGGGAGAGGCAAGTGCACACATGGATGACAAAGTAGACTCAGAAAATTGGCAGGTGCTAGGGAGTAAAGGAAGGGGATAGTAAGGTGGCGAGGGAGGGAGAAGGCAGGACAGTTCGGTGGTAGGGAGGGCAGACTTCTCGGAGGAAGTAACATCTGAATGGAGGCTGGAGGAATGGGAAGGAGCCAGTTGTATAGAGAGCCAGGCAGAGGGAAGAGCATGTGCAAAGGGCCTGTGGCGGGTCAGTTCCAGGGCAGAGGCCAGTGTGGTGGAGAAGACCCAGAGGTGGCTGGAGGCAGACCTGAGGGCTATGAGGGTCACCGTGGGGGAATTCAGATTCTACTCCAACTGTAGTGGGAGGGCATGGGGGGCTTCGAACAGGTGAGTTGTACAGAAAGATTTGGAGAGAGTGAGAAGGCAAGCAGGGAGCAGGTGCTGTCTCTGGCCAGGGGAAAAAAAATATTATTTCACACAGGCCTCAATTCAGCATCACACTCTGCCAATTGTAGTTTTGAAAATTGTAAGTTAATTTTTAAGCACTTTCTGTTGAGGTCTGACATCCACCCAGTAAAGTGCACGAAATGCCCTCCTCCTAAGTGTATGGCTCAATGGATTCTTACATATGTGCAACCCTGTACAGCTCGAGGTATAGAACATTCCTTTCCTCTAGAACATGATGTCTCGGCCTCCGAGGTATTGACATTGGGTGAGGCAGATTTTGGTTGCAAGGGGCTGTCTTGTGAATCTAGGATGTTGACCTTGACCCCGGCCATTGTCCTCTAGATGCCAGTAGCACCCACACCTCTCTGCTGTTTTTTTTTTTTTTTAATGGAAGTTTTTACCTTTTGACCATCTTCACCCATTTCCCCCACCCCTACCTTTGACTCCGACAGCCACCAATCTGTTGTCTGTATTAGTGAGTATGGTTTCTTTAGATTCCACATGTAAGCGGGATGGCACAGTATTTGTCTTTCTCTGTCTGACTTATTTCACGTAGGACAATGCTGTCACATTTCATCCAAGTTGTTGCAAAAGGCAGGATTTCCTTCTTTTTCCACAGCTGAATGCCACTCCATTGTTTACCTTTACCACATTTTCTTTTCCCGTTCATCCACCCAACGGCACCCAGGTTCTTTCCAGGCCTTGGGGATTGTAAATAATGCTGCAGTGAACATGGGGGCGCAGATATCTTCTTGAGATCCTCTTTGCATTTCCTTTGAATATATACCCAGAAATGGGATTGATCGCTGGATCACATGATAGCTCTATTTTAAATTTTTTGTGAGGAATTGCCATACTGGCTTTTAAAATTTTTATTTTCATTCCAGTAGTTCACAGTGTTATATTAGTTTCAGGTGTATAGTATATAGCGATTCAACACTTTCATACATCACCCGGTGCTCATCATGACCCGTGCACTTCTCAATTCCCATCACCCGTTTCCCCAATTCCCCACCCACATCCCCTCTGGTAACTAGCAGCCTGTTCTCTGTAATTAAGAGTCTATTTCTTTATCAGAAAGGGAGACAGAACATGGAAGACTCCTAACTCTGGGAAACGAACTAGGGGTGATGGAAGGGGAGGTTGGCGGGGGTGACTGGGTGGCGGGCACTGAGGTGGGCACTTGACGGGATGAGCACTGGGTGTTATTCTGTGTGTTGGCAAATTGAACACCAATAAAAAATAAATTTATTTTTAAAAAAAGAGTCTATTTCTTGGTTTGTCTCTTTCTTATTTTTCCCCCCTTTGCTTGTTTGGTTTCTTAAATTCCACACGGGAGTGAAATCATATAGTATTGGTCTTTCTCTGACTGACTTATTTCATTTTGTATTATACCCTCTAGCTCCATCCTCGTTGTTGCAAATGGCAAGATTTCATTCTTTTTGATGGCTGAGTAATATTCGATTCTGTTCCATCACATCTTTATTCGTCCGTCTATTGATGGACTTGGCTTGCTTCTATACCTTGGCTATTGTAAATAATGCTGCATTAAACATAGGGGTGCATATTATCCCTTTGAATTAGTGTTTTGGCTGCTATATGGTTTTCCGTAGTGGCTGCACAAAGTAGATTCCTGCCAACAGAGCACAAGGGTTCCCTTTTACCTATATCCTCACCAACAGTTGTTATCTCCTGTCTTTTTTTATAACAGCCAACCCAGCAGGTATGAGGTGATATCTCCTTGTGGTTTTGATTTGTATTCCCCTGGCGATGAGTGACACCTTTTCGTGGACCCGTTGGATGGCCTCTGTGAGACTACCTCTGTTTTGGGAGCCAGATGTCTCCAGACATTGCCAAATGTCCCTGGGGTGGGAGGCATAACTGTCCCCAGTTGAGCACTCCTACTCCTCATGTCTCTTTTCCAGGCACTATTCCCATCCCCAGAACATTATTCTAGTTTCCATCCCCATCCCCATCCATTAGTCTTGCCTATTCTCGAACCTGTTGTGAATGGAAACATATAGTGCCTCACTGCAAGGCCTCTGTACTTCAGTTCCTTCCTCCGTGGAATGGATTGATGGCCACACCACCTCATAGAGACACCACGAGAACCCAATGAACTGTTACAGTCCATGAAGGGTGGGGCTCAGAGAAAACATTGCATAAATGCTGGGTGTTAAGGCTGTGGTTTAATGTTAGCACTCTCAGCCCCTGGCACCCTTCTTCCTGGTTCCCTAATACCTGGCATACAATAGGTGGTCAGTAAACATTATTATTGCTGTTGTCATTGCCTTTTTTTTGTGTGTGTGTGTATTTTTTTTTTTTATTGGAGTTCTACTTGTCATTGCCTTCTAAGTGGACAATCTGTCATCCTTCTGCAAGGAAACTCCTTTCTCAAGTATCACCCAACAGTTTCTCTGGAGCTTCTCCTTCCTCCTTGATTATGACATTTGTATGGAGGATTTTCTCTTGTCCTAGAAACCCACTCCTCCTGCTGGTTCCGTGATGACACTGTGGGTTTCTCCTCCCTCTTTCTGCCCTGTTGGTCTGGGGACGGCAGGAGCCAGAGGCTGTTTCACTTCCTCTCTGATACCACCGTTCTCTCCACACACCCACAGAAGGACAGGCAGGCCTCTGAGAGAGGAGAACACCCAGACATCTGCCCTGTCACCCCTAATTCCCAAGTGTTCCTGCTGACACATCTGAACACCCTCAGAGGTAGACAGGGGACCATGGATGCCGCCTCATGGTGGAGGAACCACCAAGACGAGGGAGACAGAGCAAAGAGAGGTGAAGGTATTTATTTGTTAAGGTGTTTAAGATTCAGCAATTAAACAATAATGGTATTATTATCTTAAACAATTATTTATAGTGGGGAGCATTATCCCAGACCAGCATTATCCAATAGGATCCCAGACCAGCATTATCCAATAGGAAGGGGCCCCAAGTCACATATGTAATTGTAGATTTCCCAGTAGCCAGGTTAAGAGAGTAAAAAGTCATCAGGTGCAATCAATTTTCACCAGATATTTTATTTAACCCAATATATCCAAATATTTATCATTTTAGTAAGTAAGTGTGAACATGACCAAGGAGATGGTTTACGTTTCTTTTTTTCCCCACACCGTGTCTTCTAAATCCAGCATGCATTTCCAACTACAGCTCATTTCATTTCAGATGCTAGATTTTTTCATATGAAACGATTTGACCTGCCTTTATGTTTCATAAAATTCCCATCGAAAAGGTACGTTACATGGTCTCATTCATTTGGGGAATATAAAAAATAGTGAAACGGAATAAAGGGGAAAGGAGAAAAAATGAGTGGGAAATATCAGAAAGGGAGACAGAACATGAGAGACTCCTAACCCTGGGAAACAATCTAGGGGTGGTGGAAGGGGAGGTGGGCGGGGGGTGGGGGTGACTGGTGATGGGCACTGAGTGGGGCACTTGATGGGATGAGCACTGGGTGTTCTGTATGTTGGCAAATTGAACACCAATAAAAATAAATTATATAAAAAAAAATAGAAAAGAAAACGTACGTGCACATGCCCAAGGTGTTGCAAGCCTAAGCACACATTTTCCACTGACCAAACGGAGAGTTGGCTTTTTAAATTAAGATGAAGCGAAATTAGAAATTCAGATCGTTAACTGTACCAGCCACCTTTCAAATGCTGGAGAACCACATGTGGCTCACTGTGGGGGGCCCCATCCGGTGGCACAGACGTGAAATCTGAGCATTATCACAGAAGGTTCTGCTGGACGACAGCCCAGCTTTGAACCAGGGTTTCGTATCGGTGACACTATTGACACCCAGGACTGGATAGTTCAGCGTTGGGGGGCTGTCCTGGGCACTGTAGGATTTCCACCAGCATCTCTGTCGTCTACCCACTTGATACCAGTAGCAGCCCCCTTTCCTGTCACGACAACCAAAAAATGACTCCAGACATTGTCAACAGCCCTCTAGGGCGAAGAAATCACCCCTGGATGAGAAGCACTGTTCTAGATCAAAACTGAGTTTAAATCCTAGCTTTGTTAGATGCTAGTTGAGTGACTTTGGGCAAATCCCTAGGCCTTGGGGTTCTCATTGCGCCATGGAGCAGCGCACAGCCGTTGGCCTACAGAACTGAGGTGAGGGTGAGACCCAGCTTCAGTGTCCTGGTGATGACTGGATGCCGTGTCCGCACATAGCTGGGTGTTCAGTAAACAGTAGCTGTGATCACCCAGTGTGAACTTGAACCCATTAACCCCTGTGTGCACTGTGGAGAGCAGGGCAGCTCCCAGATACTGATGGGGCTCAGGGGGGCTTGTTGTCACCTACTAGAGAAAGAAAAATTGAATTGCTTAAATGAGGACAGTTTGGGGGATCCAGAGGTCTGGGGTGTGGTCCCAGCTCTGTCATTAATCTGATGCTCTTGGGTGCCCTGTTGTCCCCTCTGTGAGGTGGGGGGAATGTATACGGTGATCCCCTTCTAACAGGACCCACCACCTTGGCCTCTGTTTCTTTTTTTTTTTTTTTTAATATAAATTTATTTTTTATTGGTGTTCAATTTGCCAACATATAGAATAACACCCAGTGCTCATCCCGTCAAGTGCCCCCCTCAGTGCCCATCACCCAGTCACCCCCACCCCCCGCCCTCCTCCCCTTCCACCACCCCTAGATTGTTTCCCAGAGTTAGGAGTCTCTCTCATGTTCTGTCTCCCTTTCTGATATTTCCCACTCATTTTTTCTCCTTTCCCCTTTGGCCTCTGTTTCTCTGTGATTGTTTTACTTAAAGAAGGGAAGGGGTGCCTCAGGGTAGAGAACTCTCAATGGGGGTCTAGACAGAGGCCCCCTTCCCGCCGCCTTCAGTCTTTGCTAACACTGTGTCTTTCCTCTGGACCCCTCTCTCTATCTTGCCTCGCCCAGCCGACCCAGCTTATCCTTCAAGCTCAGTGTACGTGGCACTTACTTCAGGAAGACTTCCCTGATTCCCTGTCCCCTCCCAGTCTGAAACGGGTGTCTCCTCTCAGCCTCTATGCCGCTGCCACTCCAGCTTGATCACTTGTAAACTCATTGGTTGTACATCTCGGCCAGGCTGCATGCCCAGAGCAGAGTCGGGGCTCGGGTTGCCTCTGTCCTAGGAGTGTGTGAATGGGGAGCAGGGCAAGAAGACAGGGACACCTGGGTGGCTCAGCGGTTGAGCATCTGCCTTTGACCCAGAGTGTGATCCTGGAGTCCTTGGACCAAGTCCCACGTTGGGCTCCCTGTGGGGGGACCCTGCTTCTCCCCCCACCTATGTCTCTGCCTCTCTCTCTGTGTCTCTCATGAATAAATAAATAAAACCTTTAAAAAAAAAAAAAAGAAGACAAGAGAGTAGGTTAGCAGGAAGTTTCGTTGAACGTGGAAGGACCTGGGGGTTTCTGATAAGCTTGCCTTGATTACCACGGGCTCATGGAGTTTGGCTCTGGATATAAGACGCAGTAGGGTGTCCCCTGCCCACCGCCTTCACACTGGGCACCTGCCTGTGTTTTCCCCTGGTTCAGAAGATCAACCCACCTGTCAGGCTGTTAGAGGCTTCAGGGGGGTTGGGGAATGAGTGGGGGGTGGGGGGCTCCTAAGGGGAGTGGATGGGGGCCACTGAGGAGTACGGGGTACCTACGGAGGATTGTTCTGGCCATCTGCACTGGGCAGGTGGCAGGAGAGACGCAGTTTCGGGTGTCCAGCCCAAAGCCTGGGGTGGTAAGAAGCCTGTGGAGACTACAGCGTTTTCAAGGAGGAGTCAGTATCCCAAATCCCCTCCCTGCAGCCCTTGCCAGCCTCCCATGCTCCTCTCTGCCCCGGGCAGGGACAGCAAAAGCGTTTGGCTTGCGAGTGAGGGACTGCGGACCCCCAGGACAGCCACGTGTGCCTCGCGGGGTTCGGGGGTGGTCCGGGGCGCACAGGTGCAACAGGCCCAGCCCTCGGCTCCCCTGGCAGCCGGGCAGTTCCCATGTGGGAGTGCAGTCTCCTCTCCACTCCCGCACATTCCAAAGCGCTCAGAGCCAGATGTGCCTCCCCCAGGGAGGGTCCACCCAGCTCCAGTCTGGTGGTACCAGCCCCTGAGCAGGAAGGTGTGCGTGGGCTTCAAAGAAGGGGACAGGTCCCTGCCCTGGGTCCCTGTCTGGCCTTAAGCCCAGATGGACCCTGGTGGGTCTCTCTCTGTCTGACAGCAGGCTCGGGGTCCGAGGGGCTGGCGGGTGGGGGTCCCCTCCAGTCTCTCCCCACGGAGGGTGTCTCTCTGTGGCTGTTAGCTACTACGTGGGCACCGAGAAATGCCAGCTGACCTTTGCCAGCAGCGAACCACTGCTTCCCCCAGGGCGGGCCCTGCCTCTCTGGGAAGCTCAGCAAGGCGTGTCCTCACCACCCTCCCAGGAGCCAGGGCTGGGCTGGGCCAGGTTCAGTCACTGGGACTTGTTCAGGGCTGAGGAGCACGGCCGGGGCGGCCAGGCAGGAGCATGCGCTGGGGGGGCCCTGCACACCCGGGGCGCCGGCGCGGGCACCTGCTGGCTCTGGCTGCGAGCCTCCTCCTCGTCTGTGCGCCAGGTGAGTGGGCCGGGCTGGGGCCAGGAGAGGAGGGGCAGATGGGACAGGTGGCTCAGGCGTCCCCAACACCCCGGCCACCCCGGGGGCAGCCAGGAGGCCTTTTGCTTTCTGGCAAAGTCCTGCATCACCGCTGGCCAGATGAGGCTGCATTTGCCCCCACTGACAGGCCAATTCACAAAACCACTGCGTCACGCATTAAACATCTGCCAGGATGGGTGCAGAGATGGCCAGGCACTCCTTCCTTCGTGCACTGCCCCCCTGGCCTCGGCACCTGTGCCTGGCTCTGAGGTAGGAAACGGGGCCGCCACAGAGCCCGGCTTCCAGGAGCTTCTGGTCACGCGGGGTGCAAGGATGAGCAGAGGAGCACTGGCGGCTGGGGAGTTCCTGCGCTGCAGGGTGGCTTTGGGGTTGGCAGGGATTTCTATGGGTACGATTAGTGGAAGGGAGGGAAGGGCAGCCCTGCAGGGAGATCTGTGCGCTCAGAGGCCAGGAGGCAGGGAACTGCCAAGTGTGTTTGGGTTAGTTCAGTGTGATGTGAGCGGATCTGGGCTGCACGGTAGGGAAGGCACAGGGAGGGGTGGAAGCAGAAAGGCAGCCTGTGAGGTTTAGGGAGGTGTGTTCTTAGATCCCAAAGGGGACTTTGCAAGCCGGCTGGTCATTTGGGGGGATTAGCTGGGGCCTTGTTGCCTATAGGAGGAAGCCCACTGGCTTCTGGGAAAGGCAGGGGGCCGGCTTGGTGTGCTTGCATGCTGTGGGGAGAGACCAGGCTCTCTCGTCTACAGAGGGAAGACCCAAGATTTCCCTCTTGTGACCCCTGGGCTGTCTGGCCCCCCAGACTGTTACACCCCAGCTGCTTCCTTGGGCAGGAAGTCTGGGCTTTCTAGCCAAACCTCTTGGGTGTGCGAGACATCCGGGGGCTTGTAGAGGGAA
The DNA here is from genome assembly GCF_053574225.1 of Canis aureus. Taxonomy (NCBI): domain Eukaryota; kingdom Metazoa; phylum Chordata; class Mammalia; order Carnivora; family Canidae; genus Canis; species Canis aureus. The sequence continues at coordinate 52,976,630 of NC_135629.1, forward strand.
CATCGATCCTCTGCCAGGTGCCTAAGTACCTGTTCCTTTCCTCGTCCTAGAAGAAAGGACTGTCCTCAATGTTTAGCTGGGAAACAGAGGCCACCAGGGCATGAGGGGCAGTCAAGAGGGGCTTCCCCATCCTGGACAGGCATGAGACCCTGGACAGTGGCAGCCTGGGAGCCCCCCTGCCCTTCCCTCACCCAGGCCAGGCTGCAGCTCCCAGAGCAGGTGGGGAAGGCTCCCCAGCCCCCCAGCCCTGAGTCACGGAGGCCGGCTCTGGTCCCGGGAAGAGCTTTGTGGTTAGATGTCATTGTGAGGCATCCATCCACACAATGACCTGAATGGTGGGCGGGTTTATATGGGACAATCCCACCACCTCCGATGGGGTGTGTCCCCCCTGAGCTGTCCCCAAAGCACGTAGCCACAAACAGAGGCTGTTTAACAGCTTTTGTCCCCAAGGCTCACTCCCAAGTCTGATGCTAGGGTGCTGTTTGAGCTGGGTAAACTCCTGTTCCTGTCCCAGGGAGTGCTGGTCGCCTGGACTATGGCTTGACCCCCCTCCCCACTGCCCCATCATTTCCATAGTGCCTGGGACACCACTCAGGGCAGGGATTCCCCTGGAATCAATCCAGACACCCTCCAGGACTTTTGACTTAAATGCTGGAAAAGACTCCCTTAATCCCTGGTCAGAGATGAAAAGAAATCTAAATCTCGCACTGACTGACAGGCTGAGTGTTCTTGGGCCAGACACTTAACCTCTCTGAGTTTCCTTCTCCCCAAAGAGTAATTTTTAAAATTTTATTTAAAATTGATTTTAAATAAAAATAAATTTTTATTTTTTAGTTCATTTATTTATTCATGAGAAACACACACAGAGAGAGAGAGAGAGAGAGAGAGAGGCAGAGACACAGGCAGAGGGAGAAGCAGGCTCCTTGCAGGGAGCCCAATGCGGGACTCGATCCTAGGACCTTGGGATCACGACCTGAGCCGAAGGCAAATGCTCAAACAGTGAGCCACCCAGGTGCCCCCAAAGAGTAATTTTTTAAAAATTCCAGAGCTGGAGGGAATCTATTTCTTACCTCTCCTTCCACCTTGGGCCCCATCCATCTTCTCCCACATCTGTATCCTGTGCTCTTTCTCTCCTTTCCCCTGGAGAGATCCCAAAGGACCTTAGTAACCGTCATCTTACATTGTGCACATCCTGTGTGCCAGGGTTTTACCTGCATTATCTCAATTGAGCCTTGAGTGGCTGAAAATGGGACCTCTACTGTCTCCCATTTTGTGGAAGAGGAGACAGGCTCAGAGAGAGGTGAATTCTTTTGTTCAAAGTCACACAGCAAGGATCCAAATCTCAGTGTCTGGATGATTCCTAAGCCTTGACTTCACCCTCTGCCTGGCAAGAGGGTTGACCAAGATTACTGGTGTCCTGGGAGTTTCCTGGTCCCCGGGTGCCTCCTCCAGGAGAAATGAGGGGCTGTCCTCCACTGCCCCTCCCAGCAGGGCTCCCCAAGGGCGAAGACTGCATAGAACATATAAAGATCTCACTGCGCTCTGCTGAGTGCCTTCCTGGGTCCCTGGACAATGGCCAGAGAATATTTGGAACTAAGAGGTGGGCCCCTGAGTCCAACCCGCTCTGGCTAGGATTTCAGCTCATCTTTTACCACTTGGGACTCATCTCCCAAAGAAGAGGAAAGATTTGTTCATGTTTTCCTTGGGCCTCAAGGAAGAGTCACCTTTCTTCCCAGTTATTGGGTGGCCTCCCCCAAAAGGAGAGTGATGGGTCCAGACAGGTGGGGCAGCCCTGGGCTTCTTTGCATCTAATTTGTCACTTGATGTCCCCAGGGCTGCCCCCAGGTGGGCAGTGTGAGCAGGTGAATGAGCCTTTCCCACCTTCTGGGAGAGTCCAGGCCCGACCCAGTGGCTTTTACAGGGACCCACCCACTCTTGACAGTAGATTCCATGGTCCAGATTACCCCACCCATTGCACAGATGAAGGGCACAGAAGCTCAGTGGAAGGTCCCCCATGTGGCCGGGGGAGAGCTGTGCTTGGAACCCAGGCTGCGACTCCAAACACCATGCTCTGTATCGCCCTGCCACTATTTGGATCTGGCTTCTGGATGTGGGTACCAGCCTGCTCCCTTGTCTTCTGGCTCTCTACTCAGATCTCAGAGCTGTCCCCAGAAGCTTCAGTGCATCACAGATCCAGGGTTGTGGGGGCACGAATGCCAGGTCAGGAGGACACATCCCAGGAGGGCCACCACCCAGCCATCCTGGTTTGCCGGAGACTGAGGGTGCTCCCAGAATGTGAATCTTTAAGTGCTAAAATTGAGAAAGTCCAAGGGCAAACCACAACAAGTTGGTCGCAGTCCATCCTGGTCCCTCTCCTGTACTTATTCCATTCCTGGCACTTCTTCTGCGGCCTGGCACACCTCCTCTGCCTTAGTCATGAATATTGGCTTCCCTAAGAGCAGCCAGGAGAGAGACAACCTGGCTCTTATCCCTCTGCCTCTACCCTCCTGGGTGCCAATCCACCTTCTCTATCCACATCTGTCTCCTATCCTGGATGCAAATAGTGTGGACGGGTCTCAGCCTGGACCTGGCCATCAGCTCTGGTACATGCACAGTCCAGCTTCCTGTTGCTGGGATACAGCTGCCCACATGTCCTCTCGGGGGGAACTGGTGCAGACAAGAAGAGGGAGTTTGAGGCCCGAGTCCCATCTGGCTTCTTCACGCTCTGCTCCTTGCCCCTGAGTGATGGCTCTTCCTCATCATGGAGTCTAAATTGTCCCCTGTATCTGGATGACAAAGATGCAACCCAGCAGAGCAGTTAACAGTACCTGTGCTGGTGCCAGACAACCTGGGTTCTAATCCCGCCTCTGCCACTTTCTGGACAAGTGAGGTAACCTCTTTAAGCCTCCAGATTCTTATCTATAATGTGAGAAAAAAATGTGTGATTGAGTAGTTGTGAAATCTATATTAAATGAGAAGATGCCTCCAAAATAGTGGTTCTGAACTGGGTGCAATTTTTGCCCTCTGGGGACATTGGCTGTGTCTGGAGAGCAGGGGCTACTGACATCTGGTGGGTAGACACCGGGGATGCTGCTAAACATCCTGTCCTTGCTTCTTCCAATCCATCCTTTTTGCAAGAAGACTGCTCAGTGCCCACTGTCCTCTGTCCTGGGGTTTTCACACTGGGGGCTGTGTCTTCTTGGGAATACTGGTTTTATCTCTGTCAGGGCCTCTGGGAGCATTTAAAAACTTACACCAGTCTCTGGTTTGTGAGATACACCACAGACCTCTCTGTGCTCCATTCCCCAAAACTGCATCCATCTCTTTAATCGCTTGTAAGATGACAACCTGAGCTACTGGGTCCTAAAGATTCCTTGCCTTCTAGATCTAGCAGGCTTTCACAATCCTGACCTTTACTCTGTTTTGAGATTTCACCTCTTACCAGTTGGAGAACAGAAAGCCAGTGTGTAACCTCAGCTTTGGACTCTATACCAGAACATTCTCAGAAAGAATTCTCCGTTCAGAGAGTGAACTTTTATACGTACCATTGCTCCTTGTATCTTCCATTGCCTAACTACAGAGACCATCATGCCAAGCTCAATTGAAACAGGGTGTGGTGGGATAGCTGGTGACACTCCAGGTACTGGAGAGAGCTGTCTAGATCTTGGGTATGAAAACAAAAATGATCTTGTCTATACTACCTCTGCATTAGGTTGTCCTGAGAAGGTAGAGTGACTTGATGTTGGGGTGCCTTACTATGTGTCAAACACTGTACATATTTTTTCTTTTTTTTTATAAATTTATTTTTTCATTGGTGTTCAATTTGTCAACATACAGAATAACACCCAGTGCTCATCCCGTCAAGTGCCCCCCTCAGTGCCCACCACCCAGTCACCCCCAACCCCCCACCCTCCTCCCCTTCCACACCCTGCCCCCAGTTCGTTTCCCAGTTAGGAGTCTCTCATGTTCTGTCTCCCTTTCTGATATTTCCCACTTATTTTTTCTCCTTTCCCCTTTATTCCCTTTCACTATTTTTTATATTCCTCAAATGAATGAGACCATTTAATGTTTGTCCTTCTCCGACTGACTTATTTCACTCAGCATAATACCCTCTGGTTCCATCCACGTTGAAGCAAATGGTGGGTATTTGTCGTTTCTAATGGCTGAGGAATATTCCATTGTATACATAGACCACAGCTTCTTTATCCACTCATCTTTCAATGGACACCGAGGCTCCTTCCACACAAACACTGTACATATTAATTCATTCAATAGTAAGAACTTTCACAGGGTTATGAAGAGTCATTGGGGCAACCTATGTAAAGAGAGGACCTGGTACAGAGATCTTTGAATAATTTTTTTTTTTATTTTACCCTTATCAGCTCTGTCTCCATCATCCTCTACCCCTCTGGATGGAGGTGGCAGCTTTCTGCAGGACAGATTATCTACAGGTGTCTAAGGAAGCTGATGTCATTTTTAGCTTAGCACAGTATTTCTGTGAACAGTAGAGACTTAATATATGAATGGACCAGTGAATTTTACTTTCATCCCATTCCCATGATAGGTATGCACAGGCTGTGCTCTCCTGAGATGAAGTCATTCATGCACTGATTCATTCATGCAACAAATGGATACCCAGTTACCCCATCCTCCCTCCCGCCTCCCTCCGGCAACCCTTTGTTTGTTTCCCAGAGTCAGGAGTCTCTCATGGTTTGTCTTCCTCTCCGGTTTTTCCCCATTCAATTCCCCCCACCTTCCCTTACGGTCCCTTTCACTAGTTCTTATATTCCACATATGAATGAAACCATATGATAATTGTCTTTCTCTGATTGACTCATTTCACTCAGCATAATACCCTCCAGTTCCACCCACATCGAAGCAAATGGTGGGTATTCATCCTTTCTGATGGCTGAGGAATATTCCAAAAGGCAGTTGGCTTCCTAGGTCACTCTGCCTGTTTCAAGGACTTGTCAACGAGCTGTAAGTCATAGGGAAATTTACCTACGTATTTAATGTTTACAACCTCTGTTTTACAAAGTGAATGATAAAGATAACCAAACTTAGATCACAATTTAAAAATAAAGTAATATGAGTGGGAAATATCAGAGAGGGAGACAGAACATGAGAGATTCCTAACTCTGGAAAAGGAACAAGGGGTGGTGGAAAGGGAGGTGGGCAGGGGGTGGGGGTGACTGGGTGATGGGCACTGAGAGGGGCACTTGATGGGATGAGCACTGGGTGTTATGCTATATGTTGGCAAATTGAACTCCAATAAAAAAAAAAAACCTAAAAAATAAATAAATAAAGTAATATACTAGGGCTCCCTACAGGAGCCTGCTTCTCCCTCTGCCTGTGTCTCTGCCTCTATCTCTCACAAATAAATAAATACACATCTTAAAAAAAAAATAAAGTAATATACTAATCAACAACAAAAAATGCAGAGTAACAAAAACATTCACTAAGACACTAAAATGATTTTTAAATGAACTAAGAAGGAAGAAATGTTGAATTACTGTCATGTGTCTTTCACGATACAGTTATAAATTGGCAACTCCAGGAGTTTGCCCCAAAAGAGAACCATAATCCTAGTTTGAGCAGGAGTAGCAATACTGATATACAGCACCTCTAAGACAAAATTGTATTGAATAATGATCTTTTTAAAATTATCACAGTAACTTTTAAATTTTGTTTTCCTTTTTTCTATTTATTTTATTTTTATTTAAAAAATTTTTTAAATTCAAATTCAATTTAATTAACATATAGTATACTATTAGTTTCAGGGGTAAAATTCAGTGATTCATCAGTTGCATTCAATACCTAGTGCTCTTTACATCAAGTGCCCTCCTTAATGCCCATCTCCCCGTCACCCCATCCCCTCACCCACCTCCCCTCCAGCAACCCTCAGTTTGTTTCCTAGAGCTCAGAGTCTTTTATGGTTTGCTTCCCCCTCTGCTTTTATCTTATTTGATTTTTCCTTCCTTTCCCCCATATGAGTGAGATCGTATGGTACTTGCCTTTCTCTGACTGACTTATAAGTTGTAAGGAAATTTAACATTTTTTTTCCTTTTGCCTCAATATTTATTTTCCTTCTCAGACTTTCCTGAAAATTCCAGTGGAAGTCATGTGTGCCCATTGTAGAACACTGAGAAAATTCAGTGAGGACACAAGAATGAATACACTAGCTTGAACTGGATCTTGAATGATGAATAGGTCTTAATTTGTGAAAGAGGAGAGTGTGAACCATGGACAGAAAGGAAAGAGGCTGAAGAATTATGATTTGTTTGGCTGGGGAACCTCAACAATGTCACTATGACTTACAGAAGGCGATGGGAAGGATGTTTTGGGAGGTAAAGCTGGGGCAAGGTTTCTGGACCTCAGCCTTCTTGACCATTGGGGGTCCAGTACTCTTTGCAGGGGGTTGGTACTGTGGCCCAAGCCTCTGTGGTTGGTAGCAGCATCCCTGGCCTCTGCCCAGTAGGTAGCAGCAAAGGGTTTTTTGGGGGCTAAAAACCCAAAAGGCATCACCTTTACCCAATATTCCTTGGGGGGGAATGTCAGACCGAGTTGAGAACCAGTGTGAGAAGAAGAGGCAAGATGGATCTTTAAGGACTAAGATTTGAAGGGGAGAACTGATGCAGTCTGGTTTTTCATCTTAGGGAAATTCTGTGGTTGCCCTGTCCTTTCTCCTGTACAAATTTGTCTCTTCTCAGTCAGAAAGATTGCCCAGTTTCCCCCCAGCTTCCCACATCCACAGCAGGTCTTCCGGACGGACGTAGGTTTGTTCAGGAGAAGTGCAGAGATTCCAGTTACATTGCCCATCAGGAAAAGTTGCAGGGAGCCCGTGGCAGCCAGCAGCTGGCTCTCAGAGGACAAGTCTTAGACCTTCCCCCAAAAGGCAAATGCTGACCCATCCCTGCTTGACCCCGTGGGCCTCCCCAGATCCAGTGCTCCTACCCCATCCTGTAACACATGGGGCCGCAGCACCGAATCCACATGGGCACACAGGCACCAGTTTGCGATGTGAGGTTTCCACAGGTGTGACTACAGTGAACAAAAGTGCCCTGTCTTTTACTTCCCCAGCTGAGACCACGACCAGAACCTCTGCTCCTGGAAGAGAGAACAATCTGACTGTCACTTCAGGCTCCAGCCCAGGTTTAACCAGCCCTGACAGCAGGGCGACAGGTGATGCTCAGGCGTCCTCACCTGACCCAATGAGGGAGCTCAGAAGCACACGGGGCGCCCCCGCAGGGCACAGCACAAGCACGGCTATGCCTGGGAGCTCTGAGCGCGCCAGGGCACCCCTTTCTGGCACAGCAGCGTCACAGAACCCAGGGACAAGCTCAACCATGTCACAGTCCAGCTCATCTTCTGGAAGGAAAATAAATTCCTCTACTTACACATCCCCCACCATTAGCAACAGTCCTGATTCTTTTGATCTGTCCACCACAGCAGTGACTGGGGCCTCTCCCTTAGATCCCAAGGCCTCAACCTGGGTCTCTTCATCAGCATTTGCCAACCTCCTGGCACAGACTAGCCACACTTCTCCTGAGACTAGAAACCCAGGGCTGGAGCACACCAGCCCAGGAGTGGAGACAGGCCTGGCCAGAACCTCACCAGGAGCACTAACCTTTTCTGAAGCCAAGAGAGAACCCCTCCGGACATCCACCTCTGCACTGTCAGAGGCCTCATCCCACAGAGGTGAGACTTCTGGGTTAGGAAGCATCTGTTCCTGATTGTGATAGTTTGCCTCCATTCATGAGTAAGGACCTGCTGCCTCTGCCTTCTTGGAAATGGGTTTGTTTTCCTTGGTTGGTCATTGAGGAAGGTAAGAAAGCCCCTTCCTTTTTTTTATGGGGTATTTTACTTGTATTGCTTCAGGATTCTGGGTGCAGGGAAATGACCAGTTGGCCATGGTGGCCACTATGGCTCCCTATATCTGGTTTTCTAGGACTGTAGAGAAGAAGTTCACTGTAGAAGTTGCCTGCATATACCCAGAGTATGGGATTGCTCATCCATATTGTGCTTTGTAGCTATTCCTGATGAATATCACATTTTTATTTTACTTTAAGATTTTATTTATTTGTTTGTTTGAGGGAGAGAGAGAAAAAAAAAGACAAATGGAGGGGAGAGGCAGAGGCAGAGGGAGAAGCAGACTCCACACTGAGCAGGGAGCCCGATTCAGGGCTGGATGCTAGGACTTTGAGATCATGACCTGAGCTGAAAGAAGACGCTTAACCGACTGAGCCACCCAGGCACCCCTGAATATCACATTTTTAAAAAAGATTTATTTATTTGAGAAAGAGAGAGCATGAGCAGGGAGGAAGGGCAGAGGGCGAGGAAGAAAGACAAGCAGACTCTGTATTCAGTGTGGAACCTGGCACAGGGCTTGATCTCACAACTCTGAGATCACGACCCTGAGATCATGACCTGAGCTGAAACCAAGAGTCAGATTCTTAAGTGACTGAAACACCCAGGTGCTCAATGCATATCACATTTGTTAAACACTTTTTTTTTATTGAGGTAAAATATATAGTTCAGTGGCATTAAGTACATTCACATTGTTCCGCAACCATCCCCACTACCCAACCCCAGAACTTTTTTATCTTTCCAAACTGAAACTCTCTTCCCATTAATCCCTAACTCCTCATTTCCCCCTCCTCCCAGCATCTGAAATCACCATTCTACTTCCATCTCTACGAATCTGACTATTCTAGGTACCTCATATATGTGGAATCATGTAATATTTGCCTTTTTGTGTCTGGCTTATTTCACTTGGTGTAATGTTTTCAAGGTTCATTCTTATGGTAGTAGGTGTCAGAGTTTTCTTCCTTTTTAAGGCTGAATAATATCCCATTGTGGATATAAACCACCTTTTGTTTATTCACCCATAGGTGGACATCTGGGTTGTCTCCACCTTCTGTCTATTAAGAATCATGCTGCTGTGAACATTAGTGTACAAATACCTGTTTGAGTCTTTTTCATGTTTTAGGGGCAAATACCTAGTAGTGGGATTCCTACACAATGTAATGGAATACTATATTTTTATGTTTACGTTTTGAAACTTCTTGGGGTCACCTGTTCTCACCCAGATGAGAATCAGCCCATCATAACTAAGCTTTCTCAGGTATCCCTGATTGATGAGATCCTTCTCAGTAAGACTGGTGGCTTCTGTGTCTGACTCATGTCCCTGAGATGACTGATCACATCACCTTAGTTGTCATTATCTTTAAAAACAAACAGCTTCCCATCAGGAATCTTTCTTTTTTTAAAATATTTATTTATTCACGAGAGACGCAGAGAGAGGGGCAGAGACATAGGCAGAGGGAGAAGCAGGCTTCTCAAAGGGAGCCTGATGCGGGACTCGATCCCAGATCCCAGGATCACGACTTGAGCCAAGGCAGGTGCCCGACCGCTGAGCCACCCAGGCGTCCCTCCCATCAGGAATCTTGATAGTCTTTCCTGACACTCTCTAGTCTATGCCCTCCACTATGTCCTATTAGAATATCTGACTTGAAGTCACCTGGGCAGCCGTCTGCCTCACTCATATACCTCTTTGACCAGCACATTCTTTATGGAATAGACCAGCACTTTGATGCCCATGACCTTCCAGACTTAATGTGGATTCTGATGATGCTGGAATTAAGGAGAGAAGAGAATAAGTTACTGCCCATTAATACCTTATTCCATTGTGCTTGTTCATGGCACAATTCTTGTGCAGAGTTGGTATTCAAATCACCCCAAGCCTGTGTTCTCCTGTCTCTAACCTTTGACTAACACTTCCTTGTAAATAATCTTTGTTTCCCAAAGTGTGATTTTTCTCAGGTGCCTTCCTTCTAAACTGACCAATATCCATCCAACCCACCTGTCTCTCCTACAGGCACTGATGGGACTGTGGTGTCCATCACTAACTTTTCCACATATGAAAATTCCTCATGGCTGAACAGTGACCCTTCAACACCTGTGACAGTGGTGGACTCTGCAGGTATGATAGCCGCTGCTTAGCTTTGTCTCTCTAGGAACCATGCTTTCTGATCCCTGGTAAATTGTGCTTTTGCTAGAACCAGTCTGAGAAATTGGCACTACCTGGATTTCTCCTAAGAATGTAGGTCTCTTTGCCGTTTCTTCAATATGGAACATAAGTATCTCCAAGAACACAAGAGATCATTCTGTGTTCAGGACATATTCATTAATATATGGCTCTTACTGAAAGAAGTTCCAAACTATCATGATAAGAATTGATCACAGATGGTTGATGGTTCCTGGAATGATCCTTATGTGAGAAAAAGCCACCATCTTGGAAGATGTGATGCCATGAGAAAGTCAACTCTGTGTCCTAGAGGTTTTTCTGAAATGGAAATGGTTCTCTCTTGTCAGGAAGAAGTGATAGGAGTTTGGAGACTGACCTATCATTTTATAATCTAATATTCCCTGCACTTAGTTTCTCTTTAAGGGCCAAACAGGAGTTTCCAAAATGGGAAATAATAATAACAACAACAACAATAATAATAAAATAGATATTAAATTATGCCGTAATTCCTTGGAAATAATATTCAGTGGTCAAGAGTTTCAGATGGGTTAGCAGGGACCATAGGCACTTGGTGAATAAGGCCGGATATGGGAAAGGAACAATACATGTAGAAAAGGAGAAACAGATTCTCCCTCAGGTGGTCGGAAATGGGATTGTTAAATGTTCTCTCAGGATAAACTCAAAAGAGATCAATCTGACATTCATAGAAACTTCACCACAATAACTAATACCTCCTAACATTATGAGTACACTTTTTAGCAATAGAGGGCTGGGGGGAGCCAACTATACTGTCCAAGTCACAACTTCTCCTGATGGCCAGCAGATGACCGCTGCATTTGCTGAGGCTTCTGGAGTAGGTCAGACATGGGAGGTCAATCAATGATGAATTCACATATCATAGGTATCGAAGACAGAGTATCACCAAATGCTTTTGCTTGAGACCAATCAATACAACAATCCCACCATCAACACGAAGCTCTTCTATTATTATGATGCAGGCCATCTTGTGGGTTTGACTTCATGCCAACAAGAGAATTCTTCCTTGCAATGTGCCTTCTCAGAGATAAATGAGGACATGGCCGAGCCAGCGTCTAGTGAGAGCATTTCTTGTCTATGCACATCTTGAGGGAATGCTAGGCTGACACCTCAATCCTCTTATCCTTCAGGGACTCAGGAATCCGTGACAACCACCAGCAGGGAGCTCAGTGAGGGAGCACATGGAGACACCACATGGTCAACAAGTGACTCTGCATCTCTGATGACTACCATCAGCCTGGGTACGTATGATTATCTGTGTACACTATGTTTAACACTGGTCTCTGGGGTAAAATAATTGATTGCTTGGGTCCCATGTGCTGGTACATAATCAAAATTTTCTGCTGTTGTATCCAGAGGCTATTGATAATATATATTTTTTATCTTTTAACTTATCTTATTTAAATTCAATTAGTTAACATATAGTGTATGTTCAGTTTTAGATATAAAGTTCAACTGCTCTTCTGTTGTATATAACACTCAGTGTTCATCACATCACATGCCCTCTTAATGCCCATCACCTATTTACCTCATCCCCTCACCCACCTCCCCTCCAGCAGCCAATATTTTTTATGGAGAATTTATTTATTTATTTATTTATTTATTTATTTATTTATTTATTTATTTAGGTTTATTTATTTATTTTAGATACAGAGAGAGTAGGGAGGGGCAGAGGGAAAGGGAAGGAGAGAGTCCTCAAGCAGACTCCTCACTGAGCACAGAGCTCAATGTGAGGCTCGATCCCAGGATCCTGAGATCGTGACCTGAGCAGAAATCAAGAATTGGATGCTTAACTGACTGGGCCACACAGGCACTCCTGTTTCTAATATTAATTGCTTCTTAGTAATTTATATGTTCAAGAACCAATCACTTCAACCTTCGGAACAGCTATAGTATCTCTACAAATCAGCTGACCAATTGTGAAGAGCCTTCCTAACTCAGACACTAGGTCACTAAGGTCAGGGATTCCCATGAACGGAGAAAGGAACACTTGTCATAAGTTTATTCTATGGGTCACTTCATAATTATAAGATGATTGTAACACTGTCCCTTGTTACAATGTTCAGTACATGGCCTGCAGGTGAGAGGTGTCAACGTATGGTGCTTAAGCAGATGGATACAGTTGTCCTGAGTCCTGAAAGCAATCATTTGACATGTCTTTTGTGCTAGACATTAAAATGTTCCACCTTTTCCTGATGAGAGGTGAAAGAACATGAAAATATATAGGAAGTAAGGTGCCTTGGTTGGCCTCTTTCTTTAACCTGTTAAAACCAAGCCATAGAACTTTTAATTAGAATCACAATTTTGAAGTCTGGGGGATAAAGGCAGATATCAGACTAAAATTGATTGAAGGTTGGACCAAGGAGGAAAAACAGAGCAAAAGGTGGGAGAGTTTTCCCCTGTTCCCAGGTAGAATCTTTACCCTCCATTAAGACATGAGATGTTGTACATAGGTCCACATGGAGGCCACACTGATATAGAAAGCTGGGATGCCAGGGGGAGCCCTGCAGGCAGTAGACCAAGCTCATATACCCAACATCAGACACAAGGATGGATGATAGGATTCCTACCATCCAAAGGAGCAGAATATGTACAGATTTATAAGGAGAATCAAAACCAAAAGAACCCCCTTTTTTTAAATCTCCTTGCAAACTTCCTAACTGAAGAGCTGTTTTAGTCACAGGCTTGTCCACCAGAAGCCCAGGAACATCTGAAGATATCATAAATCCAACCTCCAAGGGGTCCAGCAGTAGCTACAAGACCAGGACCACTGTGGAAACTTCCTTTAGAGAGACTTCAACAGAGACTGCTATGACCACAGGGAATGACAGCACCAGACTCCTTCACTTGCCCACAGGAACCACGGTGCCAGCAGAATCATCTACAGAAATGGCAGTAGTTACAAATAACACCTCCCACTCCCCATATCCAGTTACAGCTCGGGCCACTGCATACGTTGAAACGCCAGAAAGGACAAGCCAGTCAAGAGGAACAATGTCCTTCCTCCACCCAGAGGCAACTTCCACAGGGAATGTCCAGCAAGTCAGCTCAGTCCTGACTTCCAAAACAACTGAAGTGGACTTGTCCACACGGCTTGGCTCCACTGAGGGAATTGCAATGGACACACATTTCCCCTCCAGCACATCTTCCACTGGCCTTCAGGACTTTGAAACAAGTTTAGTTATAACCCCCAAGATAGCCACAAGCTCAGTGACAGAGAAATCTGGACTTGAAACCAGGACATGGGTCAGCACTATGGTCACTCCTTTCACTGCCTTCAGTAAAAAGGCAATGACAGCTGAATGGCCTTCAGGTGGATCTGTGGATGGGACTTATTCGTCTGCTAGCCCATGGTCAAAGCAGACAGCTAGGAATGGCCCAACACTGAGTGCCTCCCCTGTGGATCCAGACACAGCTTTTACCACCCTCCCTTCTGATGGGTCAGAAGGCTCAACCACTATCAGCCTCATCAGGATGACAAGAGAGAAAACTGGCTCCTCTATATCTGCTACCTCCCCTTCAGTGGGGCCTAAGTCTGAGTCCATCACAGGACTGGAGACCACTGAAACTGCATCTCCACCTGAGGCCCTTTCTGTGACATCATCTCCTACAGAACTAACAAGCAAGGGTGGGACCCCCACTGTGAGGGTCATCACCTCTAGCCCCAAGGGAGCAGGGTCAGTTTCAACTGTAATGCCTAGCCCACAGAGGAAGTCCAGAACCACAGACAGCACCCAAGCACCAGAGACCTCTCCATGGACTGTCACAGACACAGCTGCCCACTTCCATGCCACTGGCTTGCCCAAAGACACTTCTACAGGCAGGACACTTGCTTCCTCAGCTGTGGCTGTTGCAACAGCTGAACAACAGTCAAGTATATCTGTGGGTGAGGCTTATTCATCTGCTATCACACGGTCAGAGAAGACAACTGAAAGTGATCTGCATGATGCGTCTCCAGAGACCACAGACACATTGCATCTAACCTCCATAGAACAAACCACATCACCATCTCTGACCTTTAAAAGTCAAGCCATTACCAGCCCCCCCAGTGCCTCAGGAGGAAAAATGAGCTCTTTACCATCTATCATACTTCCTTCAATGGGATCTAAGACTCTGGTGGCCATCACAAATGTAGTGACAAGTGATGCTCCCTCTAGGACTGGACTACTGTCACAGACCTCATCTCCTGCAGAAATGAGCACCGTGGGTGTAACCACACCTCCCACTCCAGATGTTACCACCACCATCACCACCATGGGAACCAACCCAGTCCTGACTACCATGTCTGACTCAGAGAGGACAGTGAGCACTCTGGCCACAGAGACCAGCACATCTGCCCTAGAGCATCCTTCCACATGGTCACCTACAACTGCTTCTGCCCCAACATCAGGCCTTTGGAGTTTAAAAAAAATAACTTCAGTTTTGCAAGTCACAGGTTCCCCTGAAACAAATTCTGCAATGGGCACTACTTCATCCTTAGCATCAAGCACTGAATCAGGCTCTACATCTACTCCCCATGACATTGCGACTATCACTGGAACCAGCTTACCCATTCCATCTTCTCATGCTTCAGCTGAAGAGATGAAGTCCACAGGTATGAGAACATTCAGTCATTCAGACACGACGGCATCTATGCCCATCTCAACTACTTCTGGTACCGAAAGGATGAGACCCTCATCTCCTCATATTTTAAGCACAAGTTGGACTACTAGTAGAAGAGAAACATTTCTACCTGTTTCAGTGGTTTCTACTGACCATTCAAATGCAAAGTCTGATTCTCTGCCCACTCTTGACTGGGCTACTGGGATATTTGTGTCATCAGCCACAACCACTACCTCAGTTCCTCAAGGGGACACAACTCAAACATTCCCTGTGGAGAACATAATCAGCTCGACTACCTCACAACAGCCACTATTTACAACAGAAATGACAAGTGGGGTCACACCTGCATATGTGGAAAGTAGTTCTAGAGTCACGTTCTCATGGAAGCTAGACAATGTCAGCAAAGAAGCAGAGCAGAATTCTACCCAGGTTTCTGCCACAATATCTGAAAGCACATCCCAGAAAACTGGCATTACCATGAGGAAAAACACTGTAATGTCTGAAGTGCCCACTGAGACTACTAAGGAGGACTCCTCTGAAAGGATGTTAACCAATGGCCCTGCATTGACCACAATATCATCAAACATCCCAAAAGAAATGAACACCAGGCTCTCTACCTCCCCCAGCATGGCAGCTATAACCATGGCTGGCAAAACTATCATACCTGGGCCCTCATCAGAGAGCACACAAACCACAGATGCATCATTCATAGTCTCCAGGACAGAGAGTCACATGGCTGAGACTGAGGGTTCAGGACAGACAGACATGACCATTAGCATGCACACAGGATCTGAGAGGGTGCCACAGACAAGCCCTTCCTATGAACATCACACCAGATCCCCATCTTCCCTGGTGCCTTCACATGCCATGAGCTTGACTTATCTAACATCCCACACATCACAGACCGGTGGCCTTTCTGCACCTGTTCCTGCCACCTTACCTGGACACTATGACCCACTGATGACCACTGGCAGTTGGACAACAAGCATGGCACCTGTGACAAGTACACCTTCAGATCCGATCAGCACCTCAGAAGGGATACAGGCCACTTGGGAAACCTCTACTGCCACAGCGGACGTCCAAGATTCCATTAACACAAAGGTAACCAGTGTGGGGACCATCACTTCCACACAGGAGTCCCACTCCTCTGCACCCCCTAGCTCAGAGAACCATGAAGAAACTACTCCAATCATCACCTCTTACCTAAATGAGGACTCCATGGACTCCACACCATTGCCTGACATTTCTGACACCACCAAGCTTGAGACACAGTCAAAGTCACCCCTGTCTCTGGAGCCAACAGGCACCAGCACTGTGCAGCACACCAGCATGGCCAAGGAAAACACAATTGTACCTTTGGGGCTGTCCCCTGCTAGTCCTACTATGGCCTCCTTGACAGATGTCATCTCCTCTAGAAGGACGTCAGTCCCTGGCCCTACTCAGTCCACAATGTCACCAGACATTCCCAAGAGTATTAACACCAGGCTCTCGACCCTCCTTGTCACGACAGTGTCTGCAGATATAGCCATGGCCACAAAAACAGTCCTCTCTGGGGTCTCATCTCAGGGCACAGGAACCACAGATGTATCAGCTACAGCCTCCTGGGCAACGAGTCACATGGTTGGGACTGAGGGCTCAACACAGTCACACATGACCATTAGCATGGACACAGAGTCTCAGGGGGTGTCACAGACAAGCCCTTCCTCTGAAGTCGACATCAGATCCCCATCGTCCCTGGAGCCCTCGCATGCCATGAGCTTGACTTCGCTAGCATCCCCCACATCACAGACCAGTGACCGTTCTTCACCTGTACCTGCCAGCACACTTGGAGTCTCTGACCTGCTGAAGCCCACCAGCGAGTGGACCACAAGCACGGCACCTGTGACAAGTTCACCTTCAGATTTGATCAGCACCTCAGAAGGGATACAGGCCACTTGGGAAGCCTCTACTGCCACAGTGGACATCCAGCATTCTGACCACACAGCAGTGACCACTGTGGGGAACATCACTTCCACACAGGAGTCCCAATCCTCTGCCCTCCCTGGCTCAGAGACCCCCAAAAGCACCACTCCAATTGTCACCTCTTCCTTCAGTCAAGACTTAATGATATCCACAACATTGCCTGGCCTTTCTGAAACCAGAGAGTTTGAGACACCGTCAAAGTCATCCCTGTCTCCAGAGCCAAGGGTCACCAGCACCGTGGGCCACACCAGAATGGCCACCGGGAACACAACTGTCCCTCATGAGCAGTCCACTGCTAGTCCTACTGTGGCCTCCATGACACATGTCATCTCCTCGAGCCAGGTGTCTGACTCTGGCCCTACTCAGTCTACAATATCACAAGACGTTTCCATGAGTGTCAACACCATGGTGTCTACCTCCCCTGTCCTGACAGTGTCTGCAGATAATGCCAAAACAGTCTTTCCTGGGGCTTCATCACAGGTTGCAAGAACCACATCTGCTTCAGCCCTGGCCTCCCAGGCAGAGAGTCAAACGACTAGGACTGAGGGCTCAACACAGTCACACATGACCATTAGCATGGACACAGCGTCTGAGGGGGTGCCACAGACAAGCCCTTCCTCTGAAGTCGACATCAGATCCCCATCGTCCCTGGAGCCCTCGCATGCCATGAGCTTGACTTCGCTAGCATCCCCCACATCACAGACCAGTGACCGTTCTTCATCTGTCCCTGCCACCTCACTTGGAGTCTCTGACCGGCTGAAGACCACCAGCGAATGGACAACAAGCATGGCACCTGTGACAAGTTCACCTTCAGATTTGATCAGCACTTCAGAAGGGATACAGGCCACTTGGGAAGCCTCTACTGCCACAGCAGACATCCAAGATTCCAGTAACACAGAGGTAACCAGTGTGGAGACTGACACTTCCTCACAGGGGTCACAATCCTCTGCTCCACCTGGCTCAGAGACCACCAAAGGCACCACTCCAATTGTGATCTCTTCCCTCAGTCAGTCCTCCACAGTCTCCACACCATTGCCTGGCCTTTCTGAAGCCACAGAGCTGGAGACACAGTCAAAGTCATCTCTGTCTCTGGAGCCAACGGACACCAGCACCATGCCTCACAACAGCATGGCCAGGGAAAACATCACTGTCCCTTCTGGGCCGCCCACTGCTAGTCCTACTATGGCCTCCATGACAGATGTCATCTCCTCTAGAAGGACGTCAGTCCCTGGTCCTGCTCAGTCCACAATGTCACCAGACATTCCCAAGAGTATTAACACCAGGCTCTCGACCCTCCCTGTCACGACAGTGTCTGCAGATATAGCCATGGCCACAAAAACAGTCCTCTCTGGGGTCTCATCTCAGGGCACAGGAACCACAGATGTATCAGCTACAGCCTCCTGGGCAACGAGTCACATGGTTGGGACTGAGGGCTCAACACAGTCACACATGACCATTAGCATGGACACAGAGTCTCAGGGGGTGTCACAGACAAGCCCTTCCTCTGAAGTCGACATCAGATCCCCATCGTCCCTGGAGCCCTCGCATGCCATGAGCTTGACTTCGCTAGCATCCCCCACATCACAGACCAGTGACCGTTCTTCACCTGTACCTGCCAGCACACTTGGAGTCTCTGACCTGCTGAAGCCCACCAGCGAGTGGACCACAAGCACGGCACCTGTGACAAGTTCACCTTCAGATTTGATCAGCACCTCAGAAGGGATACAGGCCACTTGGGAAGCCTCTACTGCCACAGTGGACATCCAGCATTCTGACCACACAGCAGTGACCACTGTGGGGAACATCACTTCCACACAGGAGTCCCAATCCTCTGCCCTCCCTGGCTCAGAGACCCCCAAAAGCACCACTCCAATTGTCACCTCTTCCTTCAGTCAAGACTTAATGATATCCACAACATTGCCTGGCCTTTCTGAAACCAGAGAGTTTGAGACACCGTCAAAGTCATCCCTGTCTCCAGAGCCAAGGGTCACCAGCACCGTGGGCCACACCAGAATGGCCACCGGGAACACAACTGTCCCTCATGAGCAGTCCACTGCTAGTCCTACTGTGGCCTCCATGACACATGTCATCTCCTCGAGCCAGGTGTCTGACTCTGGCCCTACTCAGTCTACAATATCACAAGACGTTTCCATGAGTGTCAACACCATGGTGTCTACCTCCCCTGTCCTGACAGTGTCTGCAGATAATGCCAAAACAGTCTTTCCTGGGGCTTCATCACAGGTTGCAAGAACCACATCTGCTTCAGCCCTGGCCTCCCAGGCAGAGAGTCAAACGACTAGGACTGAGGGCTCAACACAGTCACACATGACCATTAGCATGGACACAGCGTCTGAGGGGGTGCCACAGACAAGCCCTTCCTCTGAAGTCGACATCAGATCCCCATCGTCCCTGGAGCCCTCGCATGCCATGAGCTTGACTTCGCTAGCATCCCCCACATCACAGACCAGTGACCGTTCTTCATCTGTCCCTGCCACCTCACTTGGAGTCTCTGACCGGCTGAAGACCACCAGCGAATGGACAACAAGCATGGCACCTGTGACAAGTTCACCTTCAGATTTGATCAGCACTTCAGAAGGGATACAGGCCACTTGGGAAGCCTCTACTGCCACAGCAGACATCCAAGATTCCAGTAACACAGAGGTAACCAGTGTGGAGACTGACACTTCCTCACAGGGGTCACAATCCTCTGCTCCACCTGGCTCAGAGACCACCAAAGGCACCACTCCAATTGTGATCTCTTCCCTCAGTCAGTCCTCCACAGTCTCCACACCATTGCCTGGCCTTTCTGAAGCCACAGAGCTGGAGACACAGTCAAAGTCATCTCTGTCTCTGGAGCCAACGGACACCAGCACCCTGTGGTACACCAGCATGGCCATGAAAAGCACCACTTTCCCTTCCGAGCTGTCTACTGCTAGTCCTCCTGTGGCCTCCACGACAGATGTATTCTCCATGAACAGGATGTCTCTCCCTGGCCCTGCTCAGTCTACAATGTCACCAGACATTTCCAAGAGTGTCAACACCATGGTCTCTACCTTCCCTGACCTGACTGTGTCTGCAGATAATGCAATGGTCACCAACACAGTCCTCCCTGGGACCTCATCACAGGGCACCCATTCCTTGGCTGTATCAGCCACGGCCTCCTGGGCAGAGAGTCACAAGGTTGGAACTCAGGACTCATCACAGTCACATATGACCATAAACATGGACACAGGGTCTGAGGGGGCACCACAGACAAGCCCTTCTGAACTCAACAGATCACCATCTTCCCTAGTACCTTCACATTCCATGAGCTTGACTTCTCCAGCAACCCACACATCGCAGACCAGTGGCTTTTCTACACCTGTCCCTGACACCTCACCTGGAGCCCCTGATTTGCTGACGACCACCGGCGGATGGACCACAAGCTTGGCAACTGTGACAAGTTCACCTTCAGATTTGATAAGCACCTCAAATAGGATACAGTCCACATGGGAATCCTCTACTGCCACAGCAGAAACCCAGGGTTCTGACAACACAGTGGTAACCAGTGTGGGGACCATCATTTCCACACAGGAGTCCCACTCCTCCACCCCAATTGGCTCAGAGACCCCCAATGTCACCACCCCAATCATCACCTCTTTCCCCAGTGAGGACTCCACAGTCTCCACACCTTTGGCTGGCCTTTCTGAAACCACGGAGTTGGCAACACAGTTAACATCATCCCTGTCTCTGGAGCCAGGGGAAACTAGCACCAGGCAGCACACCAGCATGGTCAGAGAAAACATCACAGTCCACACTGAGATCTCCACTGCTAGTCCTACTGTTGCCTCTATGACAGATGTCATCTCCTCTAGCAAGATTTCCGTCCCTGGTCCTACTCAGTCCACCATGTCACCAGACATTCCCACAAGTATACACACCAGGCTCTCCAGCTTACCTGTCATGACAGTGTCTGCAGGGATAACCATGGCCACCAAAACAGTCCTCCCAGGAGCCTCATCACAGGGCACACGAAGCACAGATGCATCAGCCACGTCCTCCTCGGCAATGAGTCATACAGTTGGGACCAAGGACTCAACACAGACACACATGACCATTAGCAAGGACGCAGAGTCTGAGGGGGTGCCCCAGACAAGCCCTTCCTCTGAACATGATGTCAGATCCCCATCTTCCCTGGAGCCCTCACATGTCAAGAGCTTGACTTCGCTACCATCCTTCATATCACACACCAATGGCCGTTCTTCACCTGTCTCTGCCACCTCACTTGGAGTCTCTGACCTGCTGCAGACCACCAGCAGAAGGACCATAGACTTGCCACCTGTGACAAGTTCACCTTCATATTTGATCAGCACCTCAGAAGGGATACAGGCCACATGGAAAACCTCCACTGCTACAGTGGAAATCCAGCCTTCCCCCAACACAGCACTGAGCAGCATGGGGATCATCACTTCTTCCCAGGAATCCTCTTCCTCTGCCCCACCTAGCTCAGAGACCCCCAAAGGCACCACTCCAATCATTACCTCTTTCCTCAGTCAGGACTTGATGATCTCCACATCATTACCTGGCATTTCTGAAACCACAGAGCTTGAGAAACAGTCAAAGTCATCCCTGTCTTTGGAGCTAGGGGACACCAGCACCCAGCGCCACACCAGCATGGCCACAGAATACATGACTGTCTCTCATGAGCTGTCCACTGCTAGTCCTACTATGGCCTCCATGACAGATGTCATCTCCTCGAGCAGGATACCTGTCCCTGGCCCTGCTCAGTTTACAATGTCACCAGATATTTCCACAAGTATCAGCACCATGGACTCTACCTTCCCTGTCCTGACAGTGTCTGCAGATAATGCAATGACCACCAAAACAGTCCTCCCAGAGGCCTCATCACAGAGCACACAAAGCACAGATGCATCAGCGACGATCTCCTTGGCAGAGAGTCACACGGCTGGGACTCAGAGTTCAGCACAGTCACACATGACAATTAGCATGGACACGGGGTCTGAGGGGGTACCACAGACAAGCCCTTCCTCTGAACACCACACCAGATCCCCATCTTCCCTGCTCCCTTCACATGCCATGAGTTTGACTCCTCTACCATCCCCCACATCACAGTCCCTTGGCCTTTCTGCACCTGTCCCTGCTACCTCTCCTGGAGCCCATGGCCCGCTGACCACCACTGGGGGATGGACCACAAGCTTGGCACCTTTGGCAAGTTCACCTTCAATTGGGAGCAGCACCTCAGAAGGGATACAGGCCACTTGGGAAGCCTCTACTGCCACAGCAGACATCCAGCCTTCTGACAACACAATGGTGACCAGCGTGGGGACCATCACTTCCGTACAGGAGTCCCACTCCTCTGCCCCAGTTGGCTCAGAGACTCCCAAAGGCACCACTCCAATCATCACCTCTTTCCCCAGTGAAGACTCCATGGTTTCCACACCATTGCCTAGCCTTTCTGAACCCACAGAGTTGGAGACCCAAACAGTGTCATCCCTGTCTCCAGAGCCAGGGGACACCAGCACCATGCAGTACAGCAGCATGGCCACGGACAACATGACTGTCCCTTCTGAGGTGTCCACTGCTAGTCCTACAGTGGCCTCCACATCTGAGGTTAACTCGTCTAGTAGGATGTCTGTTCTTGGCTCTGCTCATTCTACAATGTCACCAGATGTTTCCACGAGTATTGACACCTTGGTCTCTACCTTCCCAGTCCTGACAGTGTCTACAGATATAGCCATGGCCACCAAAAGTATCCTACCTGGGGCCTCATCACAGGGAACACGACCCACGGATGCATCAGCCATGGTCTCCCTGTCAGAGAGTCACACAGCTGGGACTCAGGGTTCAGCACAGTCAGACATGACCATTAGTATGGACACTGTGTCTGAGAGGGTACCACCGACAAGCCCTTCCTCTGAACACCACACCAGATCCCCATCTTCCCTGGTCCCCTCACATGGCATGAGCTTGACTTCTCTAGCTTCTCCCACATCTCAGACCAGTGGCTTTTCTACACCTGTCCTTGACACCTCATCTGGAGCCCCTGACCCCCTGAAGACCACCGATGGAAGGACCACAACCTGGGCAGCTGTGAGAAGTTCACCTTCATATTTGATCAGCACCTCAGAAGGCATACAGCCCACTTGGGAAGCCTCTACTGCCATAGAGGACATCCAGCATTCTGACAACACAGTAGCGACCAAGGTGGGGACAATCACTTCCCCACAGGAATCCCACTTTTCTGCCTCACCTGACTCAGAAGCCCCCAAAGCCACCCCTCCAATTGTCACATCTTTCCTCATTCAGGACTCGACAATCTCCACACCATTGCCTGGCCTTTCTGAAACCACAGAGCTTGAGACACAGTCAAAGTTATCCTTTTCTTCAGAGCCAGGTGACACCAGCACCCTGCACCACACCAGCATGGCCACAGAAAACACGACTGTTCCTTCTGAGCTGCCCACTGCTAGTCCTACTGTGGCCTCCACAACAGATGTCATCTCCTCGAGCAAGATGTTTGTCCCTGGCCCTGCTCAGTCTACAATGTCAGCAGACGTTCTCACAAGTATCGACACCAGGCTCTCTACCTCCCCCAACATGGCCCTCATAACCATGGCCACCAAGGCAATCTACCATGTGGCCTCATCACAGGGCTCACAAACCACAGATGCATCAGCAATGGTCTCTGAGACAGAGATTCAAACAGCTGGGACTCAGAGTTCAGCACAGTCACACATGACAATTAGCATGGACACAGGGTCTGAGGGGGTACCACAGACAAGCCCTTCCTCTGAACACCACACCAGATCCCCATCTTCCCTGCTCCCTTCACATGCCATGAGTTTGACTCCTCTACCATCCCCCACATCACAGTCCCTTGGCCTTTCTGTACCTGTCCCTGCTACGTCTCCTGGAGCCCGTGGCCCACTGACCACCACTGGGGGATGGACCACAAGCTTGGCACCTTTGGCAAGTTCACCTTCAATTGGGAGCAGCACCTCAGAAGGGATACAGGCCACTTGGGAAGCCTCTACTGCCACAGCAGACATCCAGCCTTCTGACAACACAATGGTGACCAGCGTGGGGACCATCACTTCCGTACAGGAGTCCCACTCCTCTGCCCCAGTTGGCTCAGAGACTCCCAAAGGCACCACTCCAATCATCACCTCTTCCCCCAGTGAAGACTCCATGGTTTCCACACCATTGCCTAGCCTTTCTGAACCCACAGAGTTGGAGACCCAAACAGTGTCATCCCTGTCTCCAGAGCCAGGGGACACCAGCACCCTGCGGTACACCAGCATGGGAATGGAAAAGGTCACTATACCTTCTCAGGTGTCCATTACTATTCCTACTGAGGCCAGCAGGACAGATGTTACCTCCTCGAGCAGGCTGTCTGTCCCTGGCCCTGCTCAGTCTACAATGTCACCAGACGTTCCCACGAGTATCGACACCAGGCTCTCTACCTCCCCCAACATGGCCCTTATAACCCTGGCCACCAAAGCACTCTACCATGTGGCCTCATCACAGGGCACACGAAGCACAGATACATCAGCGACAGTCTCCTTGACAGAGAGTCACACAGCTGAGACTCAGAGCTCAGCACAGTCAGACACGACCATTAGCATGTACACAGGTTCTCAGGGGGTGCCCCAGACAAGCCCTTCCTCTGAACACCACACCAGATCTCCATCTTCCCTGGTCCCTTCACATGCCATGAGCTCGACTTCTCTAGCATCCCCCACATCTCAGACCAGTGGCTTTTCTGCACCTGTCCCTGCCACCTCACCTGGAGCCCCTAGCCTGCTTACAACTACAGGAGGAAGGACCACAACCTTGGCACCTGTGACAAGTTTATCTTCAGATTTGATCAGCACCTCAGAAGGGATAAAGGCTACTTGGGAATCCTCTACTGCCACAGCAGACATCCAAAGTTCCATCAACACAGTGGTGAGCAGCGTGGGGACCATCACTTCTATCCAGGGGTCACACTCCTCTGCCACACCTGGCTCAGAGATCCCCAAAGGCACCACTCCAATTGTCACTTCTTCCCTTAGTCAAGACTCCACAGTTTCCACACCATTGACTGGCCTTTCTGACACCACTGAGTATGAGACACAGTCAAAATCGTCCCTGTCTCCAGAGCCAAGGGTCACCAGCACCGTGTGGCACACCAGCATGGCCACAGAAAACACGACTGTCCCTTCTGAGCTGTCCACTGCTAGTCCTACTGTGGCCTCCATAACAGAGGTCATCTCGTCTAGCAGGATGTCTGTCCCTGGCTCTGCTCAGTCTACAATGTCACCAGACGTTTCCTCGAGTATTGACACCAGGCTCTCTACCTTCCCAGTCCCGACAGTGTCTGCAGATACAGCCATGGCCACCAAAACAGTTCCCCCCGGGGCCTCATCACAGGGCACACAAACCACGGGTGCATCAGCCACGGTCTTCCTGTCAGAGAGTCACACAGCTGGGACTCAGGGCTCAGTACAGTCAGACATGACCATTAGCATGGACACAGCATCTGAGGGCCTGCCCCAGACAAGCCCTTCCTCTGAACAGGACATGAAATCCCCATCTTCCCTGGTGCCTTCACATGCCATGAGCTTGACTTCTCTAGCATCCCCCATATCACAGACCAGTGGCTTTTCTGCACCTGTCCTTGCCACCTCACCTGGAGTCCCTGAACCGCTGATGACCACTGGAGGATGGACCACAAGCTTGGCACCTGTGACAAGTTCACCTTCAGATTGGAGCAGAACCCCAGAAGGGATACAGGCCACTACTGAACCCTCTACTGCCACAGTGGAAATCCTGCGTTCTGACAACACAGCAGTGGCCAGTGTGGGGACGAACCCTTCCGCACAGGAGTCCCACTCCTCTGCCCCACCTGGGTCAGAGACCCCCAAAGGCACCACTCCAGTTGTCACTTCTTCCCTCAGTGAGAAATTCATGGGCTCCACACAGTTGCCTGGCCTTTCTGAAGCCACAGAGTCTAAATCACCCCTTAGTATGGAACCATGGGAAACCAGCACCTCTAGGCCCACCTACCAGGCCATAGAGAAAACTACTCTCCCTTCTGATGTGTTCACCAGTAATGCTGTCGAATCCTCCAAAACAGGTATCTTGTCCTCTAGTAGGAACACTGTCCCTGGCCCTCCTCCATCCATGTTACCTGATATTCCTGCAAGAATCAACACCAGGCTTTCTACTTCTTCCCTTTTTTGATCATAGGAAAATCACCCTTTTAACTGATACATCCTTTGGGGATGTATCAAAGATCACTCTTGGATGCATCAACCACAATCCTGGGTAGAGTGGTTGGTTTTAGCACAGGCTACATGACCACTAGTATTGTGAATGTTTGTAAGGGGTTATGTGAATTTTTTTTTCTTTTTTCAAACTTTGTGCTTCGTTTTTCTGGCAGTGATCCCTTCCACGATATTACTTTTAAATTTTTTTCACAGTATCTTTAGTAAATGTCATTTCCTATTCCTGTGACCTCACTTCTCATTTTTGTCCCTGTAAAGCTTAGTTTCTTCTTATAGTCTTGGAAACTAAAATCATTTTACCTCTAGTTTTTAAGAACACCTTCCTTGAAACATTGGCCACCTTTGATGTTACCACAGATTTTAAAAGTATGAATATTTTTTATAAATATAACTTTAATGTGCTGACTAGCCTTGGTAGATATCATACACCTTCCTCTGTCCCCTTCTCTGTGACCTATGCAGAGCCTCTTTCCAGTTGATAGTATCTGTTCTATGGAGGAGACCACTATGTCTACTTCAGTACTTGTCTTTTTTTGACCCCAGAACATTGAGACAGGTCCACTTTCCCATGTCTTTTCTGGACTGCAGGAGATACTCATATCCCTGGACTCTAGTTCCACCACTCCCACATATACACCTTTATCTCCTCGTCCACCATGTTTTGAAGTGTTCCAAGTCTGATATTACCTTTTTGGTTTTGGTTTCAGACCAGCCTTCAGCTGGCCAGTGTGCTAAAATTTCAGTGGAAATCTCTCTCTCACTCTTATGCTTCTCTCTTGTGCAGGGTCTGCTGGTATAACCTCCTCTCCAGAACCCAAGCTTTCCATGTCTGTGTCAGAAATTACTTATCACCTGAGCACCGTAAGGCTGTCTTCAGGTGAGGCCATTTCAACTGACACATCGGTGCCTTCTCTGTCTGCAGCTACAGTCACATCTGGAGTTTCAGGTGCCAGCCCAGCTGCCTTCTCACCCAGTTCATTTTTGAGAACAGAACCAGGCCCTGAAGATGCCATGTCCACCATTGCAGAGAGTCTACTTTCATCAGCTTCAATACCATTTCCCTCTTCGACCTTCACTACTGCTTATTCTTCAATCAGCCCAGCCCCTCAGGGAATTACTTCCTCACTGGTTACCCAGCGTACAGTGGGCACCAACATCGGGACAGAGAAGAGCACTGCTGAACAACCCTTGGCTGTGGTCAGTACTTTGGAAACATGGACTGAACCAGTCAGGACATCTTTGTCATCCAATGTGGATACCAGAATAACAGAACAAATTCACTTGGAAGCAGTGACAAGTCCTTCTCAACTTCCTGTAAATTCAACACAGTTGACAAGTAAGGTCCCACAGCTCCTATACGTCTATTTTTAGTGGCTTATATGAAATGACCCTTTTCCTGAAAGGCATAAGGGAGTTAATGAGTTTATAACTGCACGGAAATTCTTTTAGGAAACATTTGTTGATCTATCCTCAGTCCTAGGCTAGAAACTAGGAAACAAAGTATAAGTAAGCAAGTAGATGATTCTAGTACCATGATAGATGTTTTAACATTACTATGATTATGATGATAATGCTAACAACAGCAGATTTTTTTATAGGGCACTTATTCTGTGTCGGGCACTGTTGTATTAAGTTATTTAATCCTTACTGGAACACAATTTGAAGAAAGGATGATTATAAACCCATTTTTACAGATTAGTAAAATGAGGCACAGACGGTTATGTAATCCACTCAAAATCAATCACAAAGCTAGTAAGTGGTAAGAATTCAGACTGTGTGGCTCTAGGAGTCTATGTTCTTAGTTATTAGGCTAAGTAGGAGTGGTCATAAAGGGAGGAGAAAAAGCAGGAGACTCTGACATTGCAGAAGCTGTAGGATGGGAGATTTTTAGGAAGGAAAATGGTCAGTTCTGTCAAATGCTACTAATAGTCAAATTGAAATGAGGGGAGTCTTTCTATAACATTTGGGCACTCAGGGACTTTAATGAAGGGAGTATGAATAAGTTGCAAAGAACTAGAACTAGAACTACACATAGATGCCGGGGAGATATCCCCCATTTTAATTACATTTTCTACTTTAAATTCAATTTGCCAACATATAGTATAGCACCCAGGGCTCATCCCATCAAGTGCCCTCCTCAGTACTCATCACTCAGTTACCCCATCATCCCCCCACTGTCCTCCCCTTCCACAACCCTTTGTTTGTTTCCCAGAGTTAGGATATCCTCCATTGAATTGAGTGTGTTTCTATATTAAGAACAGAGTCAAAAGTAAGGGAAAAGTGAAAGGAAAAGGTGAGCAAAGGAAATGATGGAACAAAGTAATGATGCAATGGGGGAAGGATTCGGGGTCAAGGAGGTACACCATCTCCAAGAGATCCTTAGATGAAGAAGGGAACCTCTTGGGGATTGAATTCCTCTGAAAAGTTGAATTTGCCCCCAACTTTTGTTTGGGAGACAAGTGTAACGAAGTCCTCTAACTACTTTAGCACCTGCGTTGCTAGACAATATCTATAGGAAGATGAATTGGCTACCTCTCAATTCACAGTAAAATTAGACACATTGAATAGTGTTGATGCATGTCTTAAAAGGTGGCTCAGTAGTTGAGTCATGGATATTCAGTAAGCAAGTGATGAGTGGGATGATAAGAATATAGAAGAGTGGTTGGATGGATATAAGGGTAAAAGGAAGAATGGAAAGACATATAAATGAAAGAAGAGAGATCTGATATATAGAAAGGAGGATTGATGTAGAGAAGGGAGATAAGAAGGAAGGATGGATGGGTAGATATAGGGATAGGTGGGAGGAAAGATGGACAAATCTACAGGTGGATGAATGGGTCAATGGACAGGGGTGGCCACTCGTAACACATAGCCTGGCTCAAGTCCATACAGATGGACTTGAGAAGAATTGAATTGTATAGTCATCTAAGTGGATCCAGTTAGACAGTGCTCTCCTTCTGGATAAGATGAATTAACTCAGGTTTCTTCTCCAACCTCACTTGCAGGGACTGATGGCATCGTGGAACGCATCACAAAGATACCCAATGAAGCAGTCCATGGAGGTGCCACAGGACCAATCCATGTCCATGTGTCACCCACATCATCTGCTAGTCCTAGAGGTAGGTTCAACTTTGCTTACTTCCCAGTAATCCCACATGTGGCCTTATTTCCTTTTCCAGAGAGATGGCATGTTTGTTTCTTTAGAGGAAGAACAATGGTGGGGTGGCCATGGGCTTCCCTGTCTTAGCTGGATTTTTGTCTAATAGCTACCGGGTGGATGTTGCCACTTTTTTTTACTCATAACATGCATAGTGAGTTGAGTTCAAGATTGGATATGTCAGTTCCACAAATATGACCCAGTTTAACTTAATTCTGAAAATGCTTATTAATCACTTTCATTGTATTAGAGGCTGTGCTGAAATGGAGGATGCACAGATGAAAATACTGTATCCAGGGATCCCTGGGTGGCGCAGTGGTTTGGCGCCTGCCTTTGGCCCAGGGCGCGGTCCTGGAGACCTGGGATCGAGTCCCACGTCGGGCTCCCGGTGCATGGAGCCTGCTTCTCCCTCTGCCTGTGTCTCTGCCTCTCTCTCTCTCTCTGTGACTATCATAAATAAATTTAAAAAAATTTAAAAAAAAAGAAAATACTGTATCCATGGAGCTCTCAGACCAGCAGGGAAGCAACAAAGGAACAGAATTACTATGATGCAACTTTAAACATATGCAATGAAGATATATTTGAACTATAGAAGGAAAGCTTAATGAGGAAGATAATATTTGAATTGGGTTTGAAAGAATGACTAGGGATTTAACAGAAAGATGAAGGGGGTTGATGAAGACATTCTGGATAGAGGGAACAGGCACGTGCAAAGGCATAGAGAGGGATAAGACTGGAAATATTTGGGAGGTACAAAAAAATTGCTAAAATGTGAGATAGAAGGATGGAGTGGTGGAAAATGATACTGGAGACAGAGGCAGAAAACAACATTCAGAAAACCTTCTCAGGCTTGGTAATGCTTGGTTGGATATTCTTTAACAAAAGGACAAAGAATTTTGAGGCAAAAAAAGGTTTGACAAACATGTTGTTCCTTCCTAAAGAACCATAACATGTATAAACATTTTAAAGGCTCTGAGAAATCCTACTGTAAAGAAAGTGTTTAGCTTTATTCAACATAAGAGTTTTACAGTTACTTGACTACATAATCTTTCTCTCTAAAAGGCACCTGCTAACATTTCTCAGTGATTATTCTGCCTGAGAGTTTAAGAAGTGCAGGTGTATAGGAAGGGGTTCTCCTCACTGTGTGGTTAAAAGCTAAAGCTCCCCATACCCATTGATTTATTCCCAAGATTTTTGGAGCCCAGACTATTTTACATTTTGGAAGCTTTCTGCAAGATACAGGCTTTAGACAGAGTTACCCCACAATCAGATGATTAGTCTCATCCTGTGACCCAGGTGTCTTTGGTTGGATTTCCTCAAAAGCAGAGTTGAGTTAAGGATATGGGGCAAGTGGCTTGTCTCAGGTGGGGGATAGTCCCAGGAAGCACTGGAGAACACAAGGAAAGGAAGTGAATGCAAGTTGCATTCATGAGCAGGCCACAGCTGTGAACAACAGTGTCAGTCCCACTAGGAAGCTCTGGGAGACAGCAGAGAGTACCTCAGTGTTGTTCTATCTGAGGAAC
The DNA here is from genome assembly GCF_053574225.1 of Canis aureus. NCBI lineage: Eukaryota > Metazoa > Chordata > Mammalia > Carnivora > Canidae > Canis > Canis aureus. The sequence continues at coordinate 53,007,206 of NC_135629.1, forward strand.
GAAGTGGATGGGGCATTTGTTGTCCGACTCTCTTCTATCATTGGCTCTAGAATGTTTGATCCTTGGGTAATAACTCTCAATACTTCCAGCCTACCCCCTGCCCCCGCCACAGGCTAAGTGAGAGCCCTTAGGTGTGGAGTCACAGGGGCTGCATCAGGACCCCCTTGGGGTCACTATATGGAATATAGTTGGGCATTGACAGGATTGGTTACATCAGTTCACCAGGAAATGAATCACTGGGTTTCAGGTGGTGACCAGTATTTAGATAGCAAAGCATATGAGGAATAGCTAACAGTTTTCATTGACTCCTTTCAATATAGAGCAGGGTTTCTCAACCTCAGCCCTATTAAGCAAATAATTACTTGTGAGCTGTCCTGTGCACTGTAGGATGTTTAGCAGCATCCTTGGCTTCTACTCATTAGACGCCAGTAGCATCCTACACATACACACAGTTGTGCCAACCAAGACTGTCTCCCAACATGTGCCAAGTATCCCCTGGGAACAAAATCACCCTGGATTGAGAACCTGAACCAAAAAACTTCTGTTTAACAATCTCTCCAGATGTGTATTTCCTCCTTACGTTCTTCTCTTTTCATCAGAACCCCCACAAAATCCTGAAATTCAGTTAGAGAATGATATACTACAGTGCCAGAGAACATTGGTTTAACATGAGGCAGAATAATGTTTGAATTTCCACATTAGCAGTCAGTAGCTGTGTGACCTTGGCAGATGATGATCTCTGAGTTTCTGTCTTTCTCTTCTATGAAACCACAAGAATAATATGATGTATATTCAGTGCTCTGGTGAGGATCAAAGAGATAAAACATGCTAGGTGCTTGCAAATGTCCCTCTTCCTCCTTTCCCCCTCCTCCTCTTCTTTCCCCTCCTCTTCCTCCTCATCACCAAATACATATTAAGCACTTCAGTATGTCCACTCTCAGAAATTTAGGGGTTTGGGATAGTCTTAGCAAAAGAGGGACATCACTTTTCCATCAGAGTCTAAATCCCCTTTATTTTGTCCCTGGATCAAGTGCTGATAGTCTTGTGGTCCTTATAGAGAAGTCTGCTGGTTGTTCTCCTGCCTTCCTGGGGACCATTTTTTGAAGCTCCAGTCAGCAGCTGCTGTCTCAGCCAATGTGACTTTATGCATCTTCAGGGTCTGAATTCCAGTCACCCTGGCCAGCTTCAGTACTGGTCTAGCATGATTCCTGGCAAATCTGACTCCGCAAATAGTTATTTTGTAGTGGAAATACAAAAAGTAGCAGTTGTAGAAACAGTAGTAATAACCAGTAATAGTTGGTAAGAGTAGCAGTAACAACAATAATAGTAACAATGGTAATAGAGGTAACAGCAATGATGGTAGATATTAGCCGTGGTAGTAGTCACAGCATTAGTAATAGTGGCAATAAGAGCAGTCATGGTAGGTAGTAGCAGTGACAGTAGTAATGGCAGTAACAGCAGGTAGTTATAGAAGTAGCAGTGGTAGTATTGTGAGCCAGGAGGCACCAGGCTTGGTGCACTTTTAAAAAAGATTTATTCATTTATTTGAGCGAGAGAGCATGTGTAAGAGTGAGAGAGCAAGAGCAGGGGAGAGGGAGAGAGAAATCTGAACAGACTTTAGGCTGAGCACAGAGCCCAACATGGGGCTCGATCCTACAACCGTGAGATCACCACCTGAGCCGAAACCAAGAGTTGGCTGCCCAACCGATTGAGCCAGCCAAGCGCCCCAGCTTGGTACATTTTTATCAGCATTCTGAGATGGCCACTCTACTTATACCTACTTTTCAAATGAGAAGATGAAAGTCGAGCAAGGTTTGATAATACATCCAATTAGTGGAGAAGCCAGAATGTAAGTGCAGGACTGCCTTCTTCCAGAACCCAAGTTCTTAAGTACAATGACACATAATCTCTCTCAAGCCAAAGGAGACCTGTCTCTGCATACATCCATCTACATATCCGTTCATTCACTCATTCATTCATTTATTCAACAAATTTTTGTGGACGCCTCCTATATGCCAAGCAGTCTTCTAGCTATTAATAGCTATTATCAAGCAGACTGTGAGGAGTGCCAGGGTGCAGACTCAGGCAGTAGAATAGTGAAATATTGAGAAGGGAGAAATTAATTCTGACATGGATTGACATGTAAAGGTCAATTTGAGAGTCTGGAAGCTGATGAAAGATGGGCAAGGCAGACAGAGAAAACAGCTTGAACAAAGGGTTAGGGACTGAAGAGTACAGACAACATTTGGGAACAGGGAGTGGTTAAGAATTCACGGAGTTACAGCACAAGGTGAGAAGGGGAAGGTGCAGGAATGTCAATGACAATTCCTTTTCCCATTCCAGAAGCACTGCAGGCATATCCCAGGCAGACACATTTCTCTTCCTTTCCTCATGTGGAGAAAAAATAAGCTATTGCCGGAACAGTAAGCAACAATCATTTTGTCCAAACTGTGTGTCCATCCCCCAATTCACAGGACTACCAACAGAGTGGACAGAAAGAGCAGAGATCACAGCTCTGAAGCCCACCTCTACAGCAACTTTGACCACTACAGTCTCTACTCCCACTTCCGGAATGCTGACTCTCCTCGGGACATCAGGTAAAACGGCCAGCACAAGCACAAGAAGAACAATTATTACAGCCCCAGATGTTTCCCCTGATGCTCTAGAAATGACAGCTTCATTGGCCACCAGACCTGAAGCAGAGACCAGCACAGAGGTTCCCAGGACAACCTCATCTGTCTTCAATAGAGGGTCAGAAACCACACCGTTACTGGTCCTGAGTTCCGAAGCAAAGAACAGTTCACCTGTTCCAACTCTGACTGTTTTCTTTAGTGAGCCAGAGGCCACAACCTCATGGGTCACTCATCCTGCAGAAACCAGCTCAACTGTTTCCAGGGAAACCCTGAATGCTTCCCACAGTGAATCATATAGCATACCCCCAACCAGTTCTGGGGAAGACGTCAGTTCAGCTGTTCCAACTCTGACTGTCTTCCCTGGTGTACCAGAAATTGTGACCTCACTGGTGACCAGTCCTGGAGCAGAGACTAGTATGGCTATTTCAACTCTGGCTGATTCCCAAGATGAATCAGAGACCACTGCCTCATGGGTCACTCATCCGGGGGTACAGAGCAGTTCAGCCATTCCAACTTCACATGTCTTCCCTGGTGAGCCAGGGCTGGTGACCTCACTGGATACTAGTTCTGGAGTGGAGATCAGCCCAGCTGATCACACCCTGACTATTTCTCCTGGTGAGCCAGATACAATAGTCTCACTGGTTACCCATTCTGGGGCACAGACTGGTTCAGCCATTCCAACTCCAGCTGTCTCTCCTGGGACAGAAACTATTTCCACTATTACAACTTTGACTGTTTCCCCTGGTGAACCAAATACAACAGCCTCATGGCCTCATTCCAAAGAGAACAGCACATCTGTTTCCAGGATAACTCCAAATTTTTCCCAAAGTGAATTAGACACTGTACTTTCTATGGCCACCACTTCTGGAGCAGAAGCCAGCTCATCCACTCCAGCAATTACTGTCTCACCTGGTATACCAGCTATGGTGACCTCACAGGCCACTAGTTCCAGAACAGATGCCAGTACAACCTCTTTGACTCTGACTGAATCCCTGCATGAATCAGATACAACAGTTTCCTTGGTCACCCATCCTGCAATGTCCAGCCCAATGGTTCCTAGGACAATCCCCAATGTTTCCCATAGTGAATCAGAAAGTGCACCCTCAACAGCCACCAGCCTTGAGACAGAAGCCAGTTCAGCTGTTCCAACTACATCTGTCTCCCCTGGTGTACCAGATATAGTGACTTCACAGGCCACCAGTTCTGGGACAGATGCCAGTATGGTTATTTCACCTCGAACTCTTTCTTCTGGTGAACCAACAAACACAGTCCCATGGGTTAATCATTCTGGATCACAGACCAGTTCTGTTCCAACTCTGACTGTCTCCCCTGGTGTATCAGGGGTGGCAACCTCACTGGTCACCAGTTCTGGGGCAGAGACCAGTACAACTTTTCTAACTCTTACTGATTCCTCACATGATTCAGATACAACAGCCTTACAGGTCACCCATTCCACAAAGACCAGCACACTTGTTTCCACAATAACTCCAAATTTCTCCTACAGTGAATCAGATACCTCACTCTCAACAGCCACAACTCCAGGGGTAGAAGTCAATTCACTTCCAGCTAAAACTATCTCATCCAGTGTGCCAGGGTTAGTGACCTTACTGGTTACCAGTTCTGAAGCAGAAACCAATACAACTTTTTCAAGTCTAACTAATTCTCTGCATGAACTAGAGACCACAGCCTCATGGGTCACCCATCCTGAGAAAGAAGCCAGTTCAGCTGTTCCAGCTCTGCCTTCTTCCCCTGGGGAGTCAGATACAGCAGTCTCATTGGTCAACCATCCTACAGAGACCAGCCCAGCAGTTCCCAGGACAACCCCCAATATTTCCCATAGTGAACCATATACCACACACTTGATGGCCACCAGCCATGGGACAGAAGCCAGTTCAATTGCTCCAGCTCCAACAGTCTCTCCTGGTATAACAGATATGGTTACCTCCTGGTTCCCTAGTTCTAAGACAGATGCCAATATGACTATTCCAAGTGTGACACTTTCTCCTGGTGAACCAGCAACTACAACCTTATCAGTCACCCAGTCCAGTGCAAAGACAAGCACAACTGCTTTTCCTCATTTACCAGAGACCATAGCCTCATTATCTATCCAACCCGAGTTGGAGATCAGTGCAGCTCTTCCAACTCAGACTGTTTCCTTCAGTTCAGCAGAAACAACATCCTTCGCCACATCTGTGACCAAGACCAGCAGAGTTCATCTAGGCCCAACTGTCTCACCTGGTGTTTCTGCAGAAACAGCCTCACTCTCCACAGGTCCTGGCACAGACATCAGCACTAGTTCAACTTCAACTCTTTCCCCTACTTTTTTGGCAACCACAGGCTTACTGGCCACCAGCCCTGCATCAGATGCCGGCACAGGTATCTCAACGTTGACTGCTGGTGTTCTTGGGCTTGTCAGTACCCCTGAAACCACCGGCGAGCCTTATACCTTAACTTCCTGGGGCACAGAACCATCATCACCTGTGACATCAGTTGGACTCCCTGAATTGTCCAAGACTGTGACCTTGAGAGCATCAGAGACCCCAATACCACCTAAAACAAGCCACAGGGAAGGATTGAGTGCAACTACTGTCCTGAAAACCACAATTCTTGAAACCACTAATTTAGCCGCTACAGGTTCAGGCCCCACCATGGCAGAGACCACAACTACCTTCAGTACAATGGCAGGAAGTTCCTTTGTCGCTGAGACCTCGCCTGAGATGTCCACCTTGGCCTCTCTGAGTGTTACTTCAGAAACAAGTAAGAATGACTTTTTTTTTTTTTTTGCTGCAGTAAGAATATATATATGCTATAAAACTAGCCATTTAAACCACTTTAAATGTATAATTCAGTGGCATTAATTCTATTCACAGTGTTTTACAAATATCATCCTTTGTCCAAAACGTTTTATTACCCCAAACAGAATCTGTGTACCCATTAGACGTTAGCTTTCCTTTGGACTCCTTTCAGCCCCTCTAATCCACTTCTGTCTTCTTGAATTTGCCTATTTTAGAGATCTCATGTATGTGTAAATAGTATATTTGTTTTCTTGTGTGTGTCTGGCTTATTTCACTGAGTGCAATGTCATGGTGGTTCATCATGTCATAGCGTGTATCAGAATTTCATTCCTGTTTATGGATGAATGACATTCCATTGTATGGATGGGCCACATTTTATCTGTCTGTTCATCTGTTGATGGACACTCAGGCTGTTTCCACCTTTTGGCTACTGTGAACAATGCTGCGATGAATGTGGGTATGCACGGATCTGTTTGAGTCTCTGTTTCCAATTCTTTGGGATAATATCTCGAGAAAGAATTGCTGAGTCATGTGGTGTACTAGTTTGTTAGGGCAGCGGTGAATACCAAACACTGGGTGCTTTGAACAATAGAAATATATCAGTTCTAGAGGCTGAAGGGGATCCTGGGAGAATGTACAGAACATGAATTTTGGAGTCATCCTCTCTGCAGGGGCAGTTAGGGAGCTGAGGTATTTATCCATCAGCTCCCATCAATCATTGCTCCCTGGGCCTGTTTATTCCCCTGAGACAAGGAGATGCAAGCATTGCTGTGTGCTGAAATGGTAAGAGACAAGGGGAAGTGAGAGGACAGTGACCAACTCACCCTGGTTTTCCCAAGACTGTCTCACTTTTCCAACCGGACGTCTGATCCCAGGAACTCACATAGTCCTGGGAACACTGGGATGGTTGGTCACCCTGTATGGGAGGGTCTTGAACAGCAGGCCATTCTAGGCCAAACCCCAAATCAGTGCTGGAGTTAAGGTATGTCCTCAGAGCCTTCCCTCCCATCCCTAGCCCAGGACTGACTCAGGACTGGGTCATTTTACTCTCCCCACCACCACAGCTGCAGTTCCTTTCTTGACACCTTTTACCATCAACTTCACCATCACCAACCTGTACTACACAGAGGACATAGAAAACTCGGGATCTGAGATATTCAATGCCACTGAGAAAGACCTGCAGCGCCTGGTGAGAGCCCCCCACCAAAGCTCACCTTCTTCCAAGCCTGCCAAACCCTGAAGTCTTGGCCTCTCCAGCTCATCACCCTCTCATTTGTTCCCAGCTCAGGATTTTGTTCGAAAACAGCAGTGTTGGCTCCCTCTACGCCGGCTGCAGGCTGACCTTGCACAGGTGAGGCTTCTTCCAAAGGACTTACAGAACCCCAGTTCTCTCCTTTCTTGGTCCCCCACATCCCAGTCAACCACAGCCTCCGGCCTTTGCCAAGAGGCAGCATATCATATTGGATCCAAAGTGCCTGGGTTTGAACCTTTGCCCTCCCATTTGCTAGCTGTGTGACCTTGGGAAAGTTGTATAACCTCTCTGTTCTTCACATTATCTACAAAGTGGTGATCATACTAGTACCTTACTCTTGGGGTTCTTAATCACTCATCACAATGCCTAGCCCATTGTGAACACTCAATGAGATCTAATAATATTAGCCAGTGTAGTATCTTTGCCAACCATGTCCCCAGAATCCCCGACACTCTGCCTGCCCCAGCTCTTATCTACCCTATTGGGGACAAACTCTGGACACTGCAATTCTGCAGTATATTCCTTGAAAAGAGATAGGGACTTTCCCAAAGGATGTTATATAGAACCAAAGGGGGCAAAAAACCCAAATGTTGAATACTGGCAGGATATATTGCAATTTAAAAATTCCCAAATGGACCTGAACTCTGCAGAAATAGTCCATCTTCTCCTTTCTGCCTATGCCCATTTGGTGTCTTCTGAGGTCAGTGGGGGCTCAGAATTCTTTCCGTACATTTCACGACCTTATGACTTCTCCTTGGGGTCTTGCATCCAGCCAATGCAAGTCATCCGCCAGAGAGGGGTGTCTTCTACTCAAATGGCTTCGTGAGAAGAGGTTCCTGGAGTGTTGTAGACCCAAACCATCCTAATGAGTTCTACTCACCACACCTGCCCCCATCACCCCATGAGATGGGGGAATCAATAAGATAATATTGCCCATATGATATGCCACCTAAAAATCTAAGCAATATACATGTTTTCATTCATTTCATCTTTACAACAACATGATTATTATCCTACATTGCAGAAGAGAACACTGAGGCTCAGAGTAGTCAACTTACTTGAGAGGAGCCAGGATTTGAACCCAAAAGTTCTAGATCTTGAATTCCTCCTTTTAACCACAATACAGCAGTGCTCAAGGTCACGGGGATTAACAACTTACATCCTTAAAAGCACTCAGAACTCCAAAGAGCCTGTGGATTTGGAGGTTATTTCTGCTAGTATTTACTGGATTAGAAATTAAAACAAATGTTATAAATATTTAATCATTAATTTATTAAAAGTAATAACTATATTACATGTTAACATAAATAACATAATTTAATGAATAATAGCCATATTTCCCCTGCCTCCCCCAAAAGCATAACAAGAAGAGAGCCATTATTTACCTTTATGCAGATCTTTTTAATGTCTGGCTTAGGAGAAGACACTGGGATATCTGCTTCTGCATTCAGTCTTTTACAATATTTCACTTTGTGGCCTCTGGAAAAAAATTCACAGTGACACTCCTGAGAGAATAAAAGTGAAAATAATGTCTTGGTATGAATATGAAAATATTTTTACTTGATGGACTCCCTGTAAGAGTTTGGGAATACCAGGAGTCCCTGGGCCACACTTTGACAACTATGCTTTGAGTATCATGGATAATAGAAAGAATTCCCAGGCAAGGGAAGAAGGGGATCTTTCTCATTGTAAAGCCCCCAGTATGGGCCAAGCATAGTAGGTTCAGCTTAAATTCAGGACAAAAGTCCTCTTATCACCTCTTAATTCATTTTCTCTGTTTTTCTCCAAACTTGGTTGCCTGCTCCTAAGGTGTTCCCAATGGGTTGGGATTCCCAATGGGTTAGTCTGGCTTGGGATTCACCAACTTAAAACAAAGTCTTCCTTTCAGGCTCCATGACGGCTGTTACACAGTGTCACAGTCAGCCACAGGGGTGACTCACTCACCTCCTCCAAGGTCTTCAGTCCTTTGCTATTCCTTTCCATACGTGGCCTGGGCTCAGGATTCTTGTTTCCTCCCCGGAAACTCCACACCCCCTATTCCATGACCCAAGCAGGATTCAGCTGTTACTGGAGGGGACACCATCTATACTTACCTTCTTGAGTGGACAAGGACTGTACTAGGTGCTGGTAGTTGACACAATGAACATAAACCAATTAATAAAATGATTGAGGAGCAAAAGAGGGAAATTAGGTATGGAGTAGCCCTGGAGAATACTGCATTTAAGGTGGGGTGGTCTGCATCCCCATATGAGACATAAAAAGATGTGTTTGAGAAAGCAGATGAAACCCAGAGAAGAGTGCTAATACACACCAAGGGGTTCAACGAAGGAAGGCTTTGTCAAAAGTGGCCAACTCTCAGGTGTCTCTGCATGTCCCTATTCCTTTTTTTTTTTGCATGTCCCTATCCCTGTGTCTTTCTTTCCCCAGGGCTGAAGAGGATGGAACAAGCACCAGAATGGACGCAGTCTGCACCTACCGCCCAGATCCCACAGGCTTTAGGCTGGATAGAAAGCGGCTGTACTGGGAGCTAAGCCAGCAGACCCATGGTGTCACTCGGTTGGGCTCTTACACCCTGGACAGGGACAGTCTCTGTGTCAATGGTGAGCACCTCCATTGCTGTTGGGGTCTCCTCTTGACTCCCAGATGGGCGCTCCTTGGTACAGTTTCTCAGTATCCACGTTCATAGTTTTGGGCCAACTTAGAATTTCCAAGGGGAAATTCTCTTCCATCAGAACACCTAGAAAGCAACTTTCCTTCCTTCCCTCCTTCCTCTCTCCTTCCTCTCTTCTCCTTCTCTTTCTTTCTTTCTTTCTTTCTTTCTTTCTTTCTTTCTTTCTTTCTTTCTCTCTCTCTCTCTCTCTCTCTCTCTCTCTCTCTTCCTTTCTTTCTTGTAAATCTAATATTTATTTTGTACATTGTCATTTTAAATATTAGAAACTTTGAGAATGAAAGGGGTATTTTAGGAAAATATCCTTTTCCTATTTTAGGAAAATTCTTAGGAACCTTCTTATCACCTGATTTACAATACAGGGCCTGCCTTTTTCTCTGCCAAGGTGAATTGTTATATTACTTTCTAATTTTTGATCAGATTCCAGCATTTTACCCTGTGTGCTTTCCAGTATGGTAAACTACTCTGAAAATTTCATTAATGTGAAGTTTTGTTTGCTGATGTCACTTCCTTGGGCTATCACTTTTTTGTTACATCTCTTTTCATGAATACTGATATTTGTCTTCATTACATTCCTTTAGTTGCACAAATATAGTCTCTCAAATATCAGCAGTGTGGACATTCCATGGTCAGTTAGTCTCTAAGTCCTACTATTTTTTTTGTTAACATTTTAATTTTAATTCCACTTGGTTAACATATAGTGTTACATTAGTTTCAGATGTACAGTAGAGTGATTTGGCACTTCGTGCATTACCTGGTACTCCCAGAACAACTTCCAAGGTATGGAAATAGGATTCCCTCCAAAGTCTTCTTTATTGCAGTAACCTTTCACAGAAACCCAAATCTGGAGCATGCAGCTGTCAGGGACGGAAGAAGGTAAAGCAAGCCCACAGTGGCTGTAGGCATTAACTCCTCCCCAACAGGCAACAAGTTCCCAAGGTGGTGACTGATCTGCCTCTTTCTCTTTGTCATGACAGCCTGTGGCCCTTATGCATTTTCTAGGGGCCAGCCAGATTACACCTCACCTGAGTATAAAACAACAAGGCTGTTAGCAATGTTTTTAGCAATAAATCCCGCTGCACCAATGCTCTTAGCAACAAAACCCACAGTAACGCCTATACTAAAGGCTAATATTTATTGAGGGATGCCTATGATCTGGAACATTCTGTGTATCACCTTTTACTAATCCTGTCCAATACCCTGTGACATATTATGTATGTTTTACAGAGGAGCAACCAAGGCTCAAGGAGGGAAATCTACTTTCCCAAGTTCAGACAGCTAATATAAGTGGTAGCAATAGGACTCAAACCCTAAATTGGCTCCAAGGCCTCCCAAGAGGCCCCCTAACTACTAGGCTACCTAGACTAACTAGAACTAGCCTCAAATCTCAGGATAGGAAGGCATATCAAGATACCTCTAATATGACAATTTAAACTAATGGTTGATTAATTAATTACATTCCCACTGAATTGCCTTTGACATTGGCTTTCTATCTGGATTAAAACCTGTATTGTATTTCAGTAGTCCTCAAGAATTCCTTAAAGCTGTAGTTGAGTGTGGGTTTGGGTGATTTACAAGTCTTTCCTTAAGCCCTCATCCTGGTTTTTTGCTCATTCTGTGACCCTGGGCAAACCATGCAACCTCTCTAGGCCTCAGTGTCTATTTTTAGAATGGAATTTTTAAAAACATCATCTAAGATTATTATAAAGGTCAAATGAGATAAAACCTGAATAATCTAAGTACACTACAGGGCTCCCTCCACAAGATCCAGTCTCAAAGAAGAATTCCATTTCAAGGAGCCCAGTCAGACCATCAAATATAAAATAAATCTAAATTTTACTTGTATTACTTACAGATCATCAGAGAGGATCCAAACTATGATCCAGAACCATACTTATTCAAACTCTCTTTTACCTTTTCCCTCTTACTCTCCAACTTTATACTCTATTTGACTCCCCCCTTTGTCTGCCTGTCTCATTCTCTCACCCTCATGATCTCAGTTCCACATTATAAAAGTCTAGGAACCATGTCAAAGATCACACTGTCCCTGAAGAGTGAGGTAGTGGGAAAATTTCAGATCAAGGACAAAGGTATATTTAATTGGCAGAGAAAACACAAATAAGGCTGAAAATACTCTCATAAAGTTGTTGTTCCTAATACTCATTTAATGAGGTTAATACTGTCCCAGGCACCTAGTAAACTCCTACATGATGAGGGAGATTTTGATCATTATTGTCTTTGTGGTTGGTGACCATGAGGATGACATGGTCATGAGCACTGGAGTATGAGGCAGTTAACTTATAACTTAACTTATAAAGTTGATGAGTCTCAGAGAAACCACTCAAGGATATTTGTGTTGTGTGTTTCAAGTCCTACCCCTTACTCTTTTCTTAACCTCCTCCCATCAGCTTACTCTTCCTCTCTGGCTCTCTCTGCAGGTTATAACCATCAGTACAGGATCCCCACCACCAGCAGTAAGTCACGAGGGCCCAGATGTCCTTGCACCCCTGGGATGCTTCCTCCTTACACCTGCTCCCTGAGGGGGGGAAGTATCCACCGACCCCCAGTTCTCAGCCCCAGAGCAGCTCCAGACCACCCATTAGAGACGCGAGCTCCTGTCAACAGCCCTGTCCTCTCATTGCTTCATGATAGAGCCCAACAATTTGCATTCATGTTGTATTCTTTCATTCCTTCAGCTCTGCTGACTTCCACATTCTCTCCAGGACTCCCTACATCTCTGCCTCCCACTCCCAGCTCTACAGGTAGGAGTTTAATCTCTGAGTCCCATGAAACTTCAACTCCTGTTCTGATTGGTGAATCCCTGCATGATCTGGACCCTGCTATCCACCCAACCCCAGGTTGTCCCACTGTCTCCCTTGCTCCCTCATCTCTGGCTATACCAGCCCCATTTCTGTTCCGCCAAAGACCAAACACCTTTCCATCCTCAGGGCCTTTGCTCTCACTGTAATGGGAACTCAGTTCTGTTCCTGGTTTCTCTTTGTCCTCCAGATTCAGGTCAGCTGGCTCTTGCTCAGATCTCCTCCTAGAAAGTAGCTTTTCCCCATATCTCACACATAGATGTGTTCTAATCTCTATTCCATCTCTATGATCATTTCCTTCATGGAAATTACTATTGTTTGGATTTCTTGACTGTCCAAACATTTGTGACACCAAAGGTCTTGGCCCCTCCTCTTCCCACCAAGATGTTGTGACAGGTCAGCCTTTGAACACTCTGGGATGAGAAGATTGAAGTTTCCTTTTGAGCTGCTATGACACATCTACCATGGAGGTCCCCTCTCCTCCCTTGGCTGGCTAAGGAGGGAGGGTACCCCGGAAGGGATATCTCAGGCTTCACCTACTGGGCACTGAACAGAGAGATGGCACTAGTGTCTTCCCTCTAACGTACAGGGGGAGGTCTCAGGCCTAAGACTGTGATAGGTCTCCTCTCTCTCTCCCTCCTGCTGCAGGTGTGGGTCCAGCCCTGGTGCCATTTACCCTCAACTTCACCATCACCAACCTGCTCTGCACCCCAGACATGAAGCACCCAGGCTCTATGAAGTTCAACTCCACTGAAAGGGCCCTGAATCGCCTGGTAAGAGCCCAACAATGCTTTCCCTGGCCTGCCTTGTCCTTCCCTCACCCAGTCACCTCAGCCTCTCCTGCTCAATTCTTTCTCCTTCCTCCCAGCTTGGCCCCTTGTTCAGGAATACCAGTGTTGGCCCACTGTACTCTGGCTGCAGACTGACCTTGCTCAGGTGAGACTTCCTTCTCTTATAACATGAAGGCTTGCACTGTTACAGGCAAGTTCACCTGGTAGTGCGGACCTGAACATAGCAACCAGAAGAATCATAAATGGCTGAGGTCTTCCAGGAATTCAGATGAAAGGCATCCCCTCTGACTGGGTATTTCAGAGAGGGCTTCCTGAAAGAGGTGGCTGTCAAATAAAAGTCTTAAATTACTTGCATAAGCAGAGCCACGGAGCATTCATGCTCACTGGTCAGAAAGGGCAGCACTGACTCTTTAGGCAGACATAAAGTGACACACTTCAGGCCATGGCCTGTGACAGGTGCTAAGGGCACTGAGAGAGTCAGTCATGGGCCCTTCCCTCAAGGTACCCACAGTATTGAGAGGACAGCAACCATAATAATTGAGAGGACTTAAAACCATAATAGGAACAGTATTACTACAATGATAAAGCACTCACTACAAGGAGGCCATAGAGGCCTGGAGGATGGACTTTTAGCTCATTGTGAGGAAGTGGAGTGGAGACAGTCTGGAGAAGGTGATGCCTGAGCTGAATAGGTATGAATAGGTATTAGCTAGAAGAAATTTTGGCAAAGATATTTCAAGGGGTGGCATATCTCAGATCCATGAGGAACCATGGAGTTGTATGCAGAATTTTGATGTGATATCATTTATTTTAAGTAGTGCACTGGTAGATGTGAGGAAGGGACAGGAGGTGGGGAAGCCAGTGAGATGTTGGGCTAGACCTGGATGTTGCTTGGATGGGGGGTACCAAGGACAGGGGAAGGTCCAGAATATTTCCACATGTTTGGCTCCATATATTTGGCTCATCTTAGTTGAGAAGGCCCCAGAAAAGAATGTGCATGAGAAACCAGACAAGACCCAGGAACGTGAAACGTCATAAAACAAGGCTGGGGGCAAGGGGCAGCAAGCTGAAGGCTAGAGTTGAACAAAGTATATAATTCTCCTACATCTCAGGATACCCCTATTCCCACGTCCCTACTATCCTAGGACTGAAAAAGATGGAGCAGCAACTGGAGTGGATGCCATCTGCACCTATCATCCGGACCCCATGGGCCCTGGGCTGAATAGAGAAGAACTGTACCAGCAACTCAGTCAGCTGACCCATGGTGTCACCTTGCTGGGAACCTACACCCTGGACAAAGACAGTCTCTATGTCAATGGTGAGTGTTTGTGCTGCAGTTAGGGTCTCCAGTCCCATACTACTTTATACTAGTAGTTCTCAACTAGGATGATTCTGCTCCCCAGGGGACATTGGCAATGTCTGGAGATATTTCGTGTCGTAACCGGAGTGGTACTAGTGACATCTAGTGGGTGCCAGGGGTGCTGCTAAACATCCCACAATATACAATGTAGCGCTCCACCATGAAGAATTATCTAGACCAAATTGTCGATAATGCTGAGTTTGAGAAATTGCTATGTACAGATTTATAGTTCTGATGCAAACCTAGCATTTCCTTGGGGACTTATTTTTGACTGCTTAACACATCATGGGAGGCTGATTTCCTCTCCCTTTTCACCTCTTAGATGACATTTTTCTTCCTCCTTATTTCCACTGCTCCCCACAAGAGCCCAACTGGAGCATGCAGACTCTAGGGGGATAAGTGGGTGATGCAGAACTCTGTGGCTAAGGTTTCCAAATGGGCAGTGGGTAACCATGTCAACCCTCACCCCATGTCACTCTCTCCATCACGACAACCAATGTTTAAGTTCCCACAGGCCAGTCAGAGCTACACAGACTTCATGAAATAACATCATACTTAGCACATGCTCCATAAGTAATGACTCTGTGCACAAAACCATTGGCAACAATGCCCCTAAGACCAATGCAAACACTGAGAATAGTAACTATAATCATGGTTGATTCTTATCATATGGTTCTTATGTGCCAGGAATTGTGATAACGTCTTTATTTGTATTATCTCATCTCAAAACCCTGTGAGTTGTTGCAGTTATTTTTACAGAGAGAGCCATTGTATATTCAAACAAGAAGTCATTTGCCTGAGATAATCCAGCCATCATGCATGACAGAACAAGACTCAAACCCAGAACTGAATCTAAACCCCAAGTTCCTAACCACAAGGCAACACCACAGACCATCCAGATAGAGAAAGCCTCAAATTTCAGGACAGAAAGGGGCATGAGTGACATCTAGCCTAACAATCTAATCTATATCTTGATTAGTTATTTCCCCTCTATATCAACATGGAGATTTCCTTAAAGCAGTGGTTAACTTTGAGGATTTTGAGGATTGGTGAATGACAGATCTCTGTTTTATGTGATGCTGAACAAGCTGTGCAACCTCTCTAGGCTTTAATATCCCATTTGCAGAATGGAATAAGCATACATGTCATGTAGGATTGTCCTGATTGTCAAATGAAAGAGGTCCAGTCTTGACGCCCACCCCTCACAGAGCACCCAAGGAGATGACCATGACTCAGAGAAACACTCATAAAAAATTCTCAATTCCCAATTCCTTTCAGACTCCAATTTTTATGCCATCCATCTGACTTCCAGTTCTCTTCTTATCTTCATTATCCTAGCCCATTTCCAAAGTTACTCTGATATTCCAAACCACATGTACATTCCCTCTCCATCTTGTTCACTTCCACAGACCCCTCTCTCAACCTGCCACAATTCTATCATTTTTACATCACTCCCAAAAAATCAGAAACTAAGCTATAAAGATAAAATCATATTGTCATAAAATTTGTGAATGGAGAGAAGCTGAGAGAGCAAGGATAAGTTATCTTTCTGGATTGAGAAGACATGGATAAAGCTTGGAACACACTTGTTTGTAAATTTATCCCCAGTTCCTTGTCATGTGGTGTTTAGCATTATTTCTGGTGCTTAGTGTATGTCCCAATAAATAGGGACAGCTCTTACTATTGTATTTTTCTTTTGGCAATAATAACAGTGAAGATGTTCACCATTATTTGCAAAGGACAAGGCACATAAGGGCACTGAATAAAATGTGGCTGTTATTCATTTATGAATCTCACCAAGCATGTTAATGAATTTCATCTCTATGTCTACCATCTTACCCTTTCCTTAACTCTTGCCCATTATAACCGTCCTTTATTCCTTTCTGCAGGTTATAACCATCGGTACCAGACCCCTACCACCAGCAGTGAGTATTCACGACTGTGAAATTTCAATGCCCACTCGACCCTATTCCCCAAGCACATTCTTCTGGAGAGAAGCTGACAATGTTTCCTCCCTAAGTGTCCAGCCACAGACTCAGAGGAACCCCCAACTCACCCAGGGTCTTGCTCAGAGTCAAGACAGAAGACCAAATTCTAATGAACAGCTTTGGTCCCACATTCCTTCAGGATGGGACTTAATAATTTTTTCCATGTTCTTTTTTTCTAAGCTCCAGTGACTTCTACCTTCACTCCAGAATCTTCCACAACTCTGTCCTCCATCCTCAACTCTACAGGTAGGAGTCTGCTCTCTGGGACCTGTGAAACTTCAACTCTATGCGGTCTGGTTGCTATCGACCACCTATCCTTAGCCTATCCTACTCACTGTCTCCCTCGCTCTCTAAACTTTGGCCACATCAGACACTTGTCTGTTCCTCTAGTGTCCTAACCTCTGTCTGGCCTTTATACTAGCTCTTTCTAGAGATCAGCTGCACCTGGGGCCTTATTGCCTTTCAAATCTCAGCTCAACCATCGCCTTTGAAAAACCCTCCTATGAGGATCCCTGGGTGGCTCAGCATTTTAGCACCTGCCTTTGGTCCAGGGCGTGATCCTGGAGTCCTGGGATCAAGTCCTACATCAGGCTTCCTGCATGGAGCCTGCTTCTCCCTCTGCCTGTGTCTCTGCCTCTCTCTCTCTCTCTCTCTCTCTCTCCCTGTGTGTGTGTGTGTGTATGTCTCTCTCATGAATAAATAAATAAAATCTTAAAAAAAAAAAACGTTCCTAGACTACCTTATAAGAAGTAGCACATCTGAATACACACTTGGGCCACAGGTTTTCTCTATCCACCACCATGAGTATTTTCTCATGGAATTTACTACTGTTGGCTCTATTTAGTCTATTCATTTATTTGTCACCTTGGAGCTGAGGGCCTAGTCTGCACTTGCTTTATATTTATTGACTGGATGAATGGATGAATGTAGCAATCTTGTATATGTCCACATTTGTGGATTCTATTTGAACATCCAGAAAATCATTCAGGATCTGAACTTGCTTCTTGCTCTGTCTCCTCATCTTGTCCAGATGTGGATCTGAGGGCTCTTGAGTTTCCAGGAACCTGACACAAGGGCTTGGTTTATGTCAGGAAACCATCTTACTCCAACCCTTAAGATTTATTTTAAAAATTGAGTCTATGGGTATTTTTCATGCTTACATCATGACCCAGGCTGGGTGTCCCTGACCTTTAATCCTGCCATGGGAGTCTGGAGTTGTGGGATCCAAGCTGGTGTCCTATAATTTGATTTCTGTCTTCTGGCATTCTTTGTTTCATGGGTCAAAGCATTGCAAACTTTTTATAAGCTTTAGACAGAATGCACACTTTCCATGTCCTTACTCTACCCTGATCAATTCAACCATTTCTATAATAGGCCTAACTGCTACAAGCTTGTAAATTTGTGACATACACCATAGACCAAGTCATTCCATGTTTGATGGCATCATTTCTGTAGATGCATTCAAGATTTCTTCTTCATCTTTGGGTATGATGGGTATGATGTATCTCAGCATGATTTTCTTTTGGTAAATACTGTTTGGGATTTTTGAAGCTTCCTGAATTGAAAATGTGTGTTTTCAAGAAATTTGGGGGAAGTTTTAGCCACTCTTTCTTTTTTTTCTAGTTATACCATTACCATTTATTTAGAAAATTTCTTTTGCCCTTAAATTGTACAGGTTCCCTTGTTGAAAATCAATTCATCACAAATATGAGGATTTGTTTCTAGACTTGTGTCTATCCTCATCCAGTACCTTGCTATCTTGATAACTATAGCTTTGTCTGCTGTAGTTTTCTTTTTCTGTGTGTTTTTATTTAAATTCCAGCTACTTACCATAAGTCTTGTATTAGTTTCAGGTGTATGATATAGTGATTCAACACTTCCATACATCACTTCATACAAGTGCACTCCTTAAATCCCTATCACCTATTTCACTCATCTCCCCACCCATCCCTCCTCTGGTGACCATCAGTTCTCTATAATTGAGAGTCCTGTTTCTTTTTTTTTTTTTTAAGATTTTATTTATTTATTCATGAGAGACACAGAGAGAGAGAGAGGCAGAGACACAGGCAGAGGGAGAAGCAGGCTCTATGTAGGAAGCCCGATGTGGGACTTGAGCCCAGGTCTCCAGGATCAGGCCCTGGGCCAAAGGCAGCTCTAAACTGCTGAGCCACCTGGGCTGCCCGAGAGTCTGTTTCTTGATTTGGCTCTCTCTCTCTCTCTCTTTTTTCCCTATGCTTGTTTGTTTTGTTTTTTAGATTCCATATATGAGTGAAATCATATGGTATTTGTCTTTCTCTGATTGACTTATTTCACAAGTGCAACTCTCTAGCTCCATCCATATTGTTGGAAATGGCAAGATTTCTTTTTTTTATACATATATATATACATTACATCTTCTTTATCCATTCGTCCGTCAATGGACATTTGAGTTGTTCTTATAGCTTGGCTATTGTAGATAATGCTGCTATAAACATTGGGGTGCATCCCTTTGAATTAATATTTTTGTATTTTCTGAGTAAATACCCAGTAGTACGATTACTGGATCATAGGGTAGTTCTACTTTTAACTTTTTGAGGAACCTCCATACCTTTTTTCAGTGTCACTGCACCAGTTTGCATTCACTCCAACAGTGCAGGAGGGTTCCCCTTTCTCCACATCTTCACTAACACCTATGGTTTCTTATTTTTTAATTATTTTAGCCATTCTGACAGGTGTGAGGTGATTTCTCATTGTAGTTTGGATTTATAACACACCTTATTTATCCACTCATTTGTCAATGGACATTTGGGTTACTTCCACCCTTTGACTATTGTGAATAATGTTGCTATAAACATGGTTGTACAAACAGAAAAATATCTATTTTTGAATTTAAAAAAAACATTGTAGCTGTGCTGTTTATTTGCATGTGGGCCTTGGGTAAAATTTACTTTCTGAGTCTCAGTTTCCCCAACTGTAAAATGGAACTGGTAATACTTCACTCTCAGGATTGAGATGAGGGTAAGTTGAGGTGCTATAGATGAAGTGCCCAGTACAAAGGCTAGCACAAAATTGGTGTTCCTCATATGAAATTTTTAAAATTTTTTTTAATTTTTATTTTTTTAAATAATAAATTTATTTTTATTGGTGTTCAATTTGCCAACATACAGAATAACACCCAGTGCTCATCCCATCAAGTGTCCCCCTCAGTGCCCGTCACCCAGTCACTCCCACCCCCCATCCTCCTCCCCTTCCACCACCCCTAGTTCGTTTCCCAGAGTTAGGAGTCTCTCATGTTCTGTCTCCCTTTCTGATATTTCCTACCCATTTCTTCTCCCTTCCCCTCTATTCCCTTTCACTATTTATATTCCCCAAATGAATGAGACCATATAATGTTTGTCCTTCTCTGATTGACTTATTTCACTCAGTATAATACCCTCCAGTTCCATCCACATCGAAGCAAATGGTGGGTATTTGTCATTTCTAATGGCTGAGGAATATTCCATTGTATACATAAACCACAGCTTCTTTATCCATTCATCTTTCGATGGACACCGAGGCTCCTTCCACAGTTTGGCTATTGCGGACATTGCTGCTAGAAACATCGGGGGGCAGGTGTCCCTGCATTTCATTGCATCTGTATCTTTGGGGTAAATCCCCAGCAGTGCGATTGCTGGGTCGTAGGGCAGATCTATTTTTAACCCTTTGAGGAACCTCCACATAGTTTTCGAGAGTGGCTGCACCAGTTCACATTCCCACCAACAGTGCAAGAGGGTTCCCTTTTCTCCACATCCTCTCCAACATTTGTGGTTTCCTGCCTTGTTAATTTTCCCCATTCTCACTGGTGTGAGGTGGTATCTCATTGTGGTTTTAATTGCACATGGATTGGCAGAATTAATATTGTGAAAATGTCAATATTACCCAGGGCAATTTACATGTTTAATGCAATCCCTATCAAAATACCATGGACTTTCTTCAGAGAGTTAGAACAAATTATTTTAAGATTTGTGTGGAATCAGAAAAGACCCCAAATAGCCAGGGGAATTTTAAAAAAGAAAACCATAGCTGGGGGCATCACAATGCCAGATTTCAGGTTGTACTCAGATGAAATTTGTAAAGGGTATAGTCACCCAGTTCAGACCTCTGGCCTCTTGATTCTTCGTACCCTAACCCCAGGATGACCATACAGTTGGTTTTGTTTGTTTGTTTGTTTGTTTGTTTGTTTGTTTGTTTTTATGGGGCACTTTTGACAAAGAAAGGGACGTCGAAATTAACATTTACATGAGAGCCACATGACTGTCCAGGGAAAACCAGGAGATGTGGTCAGTTCATGCATAATTCACTTTTCAAAGATGGCTTAATGAAGCTGAGGCAGGAGTCACTGTACAGGGAACAGACTTGACCACTCAGCGGTTGCACATTCTCCCATGGCAAAGTCAGAAGACTATGCGAGATCTCTATCCCAGGGGCCAGCGGAGTGACTGCTTCTTTTCCTCCCACCAAAATATCTACCAATCGTTTGCCTGTAGACACACTGAGCTGAAGGGTTGGAGGTTCTTTTTGCAGCTGAAATCATCCATCCAGTATAGAGGCCCCTCCCCATCTGTAAGTCTGGCTGGATGCAAGGGTAACACTGAGGGAGTGGCAACCCTTGGATCTGCCTCTTACAGCATCCTAGCCAGAGATCATAATGAAACCCCCTTCCCCTTTCTGGCTGCAGGTGTAAGCCTATCTCTGGTGCCATTCACCCTCAACTTCACCATCACCAGCCTGCGCTACACAGAGGACATGGGGCTCCCAGGATCTGAGCTATTCAGCACCACAGAGAGGACCTTGAATCGTCTGGTAAGAACCCCTCTAATGCCTACCCTCCAGTGCCTACTTTTGTCCTGCCCAGCCCCTTGGCCCATCTACTTAC
Organism: Canis aureus; assembly: GCF_053574225.1. Taxonomy (NCBI): domain Eukaryota; kingdom Metazoa; phylum Chordata; class Mammalia; order Carnivora; family Canidae; genus Canis; species Canis aureus. The sequence continues at coordinate 53,028,406 of NC_135629.1, forward strand.
ATCCATGTCTTTCATCCCCAGCTCAAACCCTTATTCCAGAACAGCAGTATTGGGCCCCTCTATAATGGCTGCAGACTGACCTTGCTCAGGTGAGAACTCCAGGGTGCACATGCAGGTAATAGGCAGGGGGTGAGGGGACCACTGTTCCAGGGACTGCTGACCAATCTGTCACATTGTGTTCCTAACCAGAAAAATGCAGAATCCTCTCAGACTCTCCTTCTCAGGTAACAACTGCCCAGGTTGAACTCTTCAGGAAGATCATTCTTCTGGAACCCATTGAAAAAACAACTAGTAAATCATGCTAGCTTTATCATAATAGAGCCCTACTTTTCAACCAGGAGCGATTTCCCTCCCAGAGGATATTTGGCAATGTCTGAAGACATTATTTGTTGTCACAGCTCAAAAGTGGGAATTGCTAATGGCATCTAGCAAGTGAGGTCAGGGATGCAGCGAAATATCCTACAATATGGAGGACTGTCTCCCAGGACCAAGAGTTCCTGACTTGAAATATGCATAGTGCCAAGGTTGAGAAACCTTGCTCTAGGGATGCATAATTCTCTCTCCTGCTTGTGTCACATTTTGGCTCATGGTTGGCCTGCCTGGACCACCTAGCCAGCCCTCCCTTCTTCTGTCCTCCATCAATGACCTCCTGCTTTCTAACCTCTCAGAGGTGGACTTGGAATCGCTGAGTAGTAAACTACAGGGGTTATAAAGAGTCCAACAGGCCTAGCTCCCCTACTTCAAGGCTGCATGACCCTAGCAAGTTACTTAACATCTCTGTGCTTCAGCCTCCTCACCTGTCAGTTGGAGTGTCACCAATTTGCTTTCTTGCACAACAAATTTAGCCTATGATTCTGTTGGATGGTGATTTGGTCTAGATTCTGCTGGTAGATTCTCCTGCCTGACCTGGCTCACCTGATCTTAAATGAGGGTCATTCATATGTCTGCAGTCAGCTCCTGGCTGGGATACTTTGGTTCTCCTCCATAGTTTCTCATCATCCAGCAGGCTAGCTTGGGCTCATTCACATGCTCAGAGTTCCAAGAGCAGCAGAAATGGCAAGCCCTATTGCACACATGCTTTCCAATCCTCTGCTTACATCACATTTGTGAAGATCCATTGGCCAATGCTAGTCTTGTGGCCAAATTCCAATTCAAGAGACAGAGAAACAGATTCCACTAGTGATTGAAGGGAAGAATTTGTGGCCATTTGTGTGAGCATAATAAGGATTAAGATGAAAGGTGCTTAGGACAGGAACTAGCATATTGAGAACATGCAGTAAATTATTCATGACCTTTCCTAAACCCAGGTGCTGAGAATTAACTCCAGCACGTGGGAGCCCCCATCTGTACACTTGGGTCACCTTACCCCTTGTGTGAGATCTCCCAATCACTGACCTTTCATCTGAGGATGGAATGCCCTCAACTTCAAAGATACATTGTCCTCCATCCATGATGCTACGTCTTCCCTTTCCACTGGCCTTGAGATTTCTCTAGCTCTGGGATACCACATAGCCTCATGCCCATCTCCATCCTAGGATGGCTACTTGGCCTCACTCTTTCTTTCAAAAGGCTTAGGCTCTCTCACTGCAAGGTCCATTCCACACCAAGAACTTTGGGCCTATTAATGCCTAATAAAAATAGTTGTCTTTTCTTGAGCACTTACTAGGGCTATGAAGTCTGTCCTGTTCATCTGATGGATGAAATAAAAACAAGCCACAGAGAGGTTGAGAGACTTACTCAGAGTCTTGCAGAAATGGAGCAGCAGAACTGAGATTTAAGCCATTTGACACTGCCTTTTTTCCCACCTTGCCCAAGTCCCCTCCATCATGCTTCTGTTGTTAGCATGTATGTTGCCTTATGATTATCATTTTAAAGCTCAGCACAAACGTTTGCATTTGGAGATGCTGCATCCTCTATGCTCAGGGACCATGGTCATCCCATCCATTTCCAATCCTCCACCAGCACCAAGACCATTCCAGGTTGCCTACCATTCCTCCTGCTTTCTCTGTCCCCTCCCTCAGTGAACCTTTTCAGGGGCCCTGCCTGGAGTCCCCACCTCCCCATTCCTGTGTCCTTCCCTGCCCAGGCCGGAGAAAAAGGGAACAGCCACTGGAGTTGATGCTGTCTGTACTTACCACCCTGACCCTGTGGGCCCTAAGCTAGACAGAGAGAAGCTATACTGGGAACTGAGCCATCAGACCCATGGTGTCACTCAGCTGGGCTCCTTCACCCTGGACAAGAACAGCCTCTATGTCAATGGTGAGCAACCTTTTTGTAACCACAAGTTGAAGCTGAGAATCTGCCCCCAGGAAGGGATATAGACTATCCACTTTGCCACAGGACTCACTGTATGTATTATTTTCCACCTAAGCAATGTCCCATGATGAGTCAAAGGCCCTTATAGGCCCTTTGGTTTGCAAACCCTTTTCTTCCCTTTGCATCTCTGCATTTCAGGACTGTGATTTATATACTTGTCTGAGCCACAAAGTCTTTATCCAGACTGATGAAAGGGGATATCCCTCTGGCTGAAGTCAATGATTCAAGCATCTGGCTATCTTTCTCCCTGTTGATATTTCAAAAATCCCCTTTGGACCCTGAAAAGCACAGTTTGCAAGCCCATTTCTAGAAATGTTGGTGTATTTATCTTCCCAAATAAATTACAAGCTCATGAAGACAGGAAACTGGGTCTTTGATTTCTCAGCCATTTAGGAACAAGAAATAGTTACCCCTGAATCACAATTGTTGAACTGTGTAGACTTGCAGTCTTTGTTGGGGGTAGAGGCAGGTGGCTTTGGGCTACACCTTGGACCTCCCTCCCATGCTTGCATTCTAGTTCTGTCTCCTTTTCTCATTTCAGGTTACACCCACCAGATCTCAGCTCCCACATCCAGTGGTGAGTACCCACAGTCTTGATAACCATATGCTCTGGGCCCCGGTGGACAGCAACTGACCCCCTACTCCAGGGCCTGGGGAGAGAGGAAGCCAAGAGACCTGATACTCTTACCCAGTTCCTCCTACATTCCGTGGCTATAGCCGGATAGGAAAGACACCCCACTCAGAATCCCCATTCTTACTCCAGACTGTTTATCCTCAGCTACTGTGACCTCCGTGCTCTTTCCAAGGACCTCAGCGGTGCCAACCCACTTCTCTAGCTACACAGGTAGGCGACTTCTCTCTCCAGCTCCTTGTAAGGAGGCTCAAAGATACATCTGGAAGTTGTAGAGAAAAGCTGCAGTGAGGGATCATGGAGCTGCCATGGGCTCCCCTGCTCTGTTCTGAACTCCACAAGAGCAGAGACTGTGTCCTCCTTATCTTTCCAGCTGTGTTGACCTTGGACAATTGACTGACCCTCTTCTCAGTGTCTTCACCTGCCAAGTAGTTGTTAAAATCCACAGACTTCAGATTTCAGATGTTACTAGTTTTACACGGATTCGCATGTGCACATGCACACGTGTGTGTATGTGTGTGTGTGTACACTCCCATGTACATGTGTGATTCTATACCATTTTATCACGTAGGCAGATTTTTTTTAAGCATCACTGCAGTCAAAGTACAGAACAGTTCTATCACTGCAAGGATCTTTTACAGTTATACCCACCCAGACTCACCCTGGCAACCACTCATGTGTTTACCATCTCTGTAATGTTGCTATTTTGGGAACGTTGTACCAATGGCATCATTATAGCATGTCGCCTTTGGGGACTGACTTTTTTCACTCAGCATAAAGCCCTTAAAATATGCTAACTAACTCTTTTAGCAAACAGTCACTTAGCCTTTATAATTCCTCTACAAAGTAGTATTTTTTAGTGAAGAAATGAAGGTAGAGTAGTCCTCTGTTATCTATGGGGGATTTTTTCCAAAACCCCCAATGGATGCCCAAAACCACAGATAGTACTGACCCCTATATATATGTATTCTGAGCACTGGGTGTTATTCTGTATGTTGGCAAATTGAACACTAATAAAAAATAAATTTATTATTAAAAAATATACATATGTACCTAGGATAAAGTTTAATTTATCAATTGGGCACAGGAAGGGATTAATAACAATAACTAATAATAAAATAGAAAAATTATAACAGTAAAAGTTATGTGAATGTGCTCTCTCTCAAAATGTCTAATTGTACCATACTCACGCTTTTGTGATGATGTGAGATGATAAAATTCCTACACAATGAGATGAGGTGAGGTGAGTGACGTAGTGTTAGGCTGCTATTGACCTCCTGATGATACCTCAGAAAGAGGACCACATGCGTTGAGACTGCAGCTGACCTCCGGTAAGTGACACCACAGAAAACAAAGCTGCAGATAAAGGGAACAACTGTAGAGACAAGTTTAGTGATGTCCATGGTCACACAGCTGGGGAGAGGACAGAGGGCACTTGAAACCAAGTCTGACTTATTAGTGTGGTGGTGATCATAGTAACCACAGCTCTGCACATGGTCTCTTTATTAAAGGTCAAGTCCTGAGAGTTATGGGGCAGGTAGGGTGGGATGAGTTGAGTAGGTGACAGGAAGGTTCCTTTAAAATTTGATATTTGGCTTATATTTAAAAAAGAATGTTTCTTCTGTGTTGGATGGGATTGAATTGATTTTTTTTTCTTTCTTTTCCCCTTAATCCATGAGATTGCTCCAATCCTATTACTTTTAACCTCTCAAGTAAAGACTATCAGGCCAATCTGGAGTCTCACCAGAGCCCAAAACCTCAACACCTGACACCTACCCTGGCCCATATACAGACTCAAGAGCCCCATAACCTATATTTTGATCCAACTGCTGCATTAAACAATTTTTATGGAACACATAGAATTTACCATTTTAACCAACTGTTAAGTGTGCAATTTAGTGGCATTAAATACATTCCCAGTGTCATGCCACTATCACCACTATCTATTCTCAGGACTTCTTTATCATTCCAAATGGAAACTATGTTCCCATATGAACACTAACTCCCTATAATCCCAATCCCAGCCCCTAGTTACCTCTATTCTACATTCTGTTTCCACGAATTTGCCTATTTTAGGTACCCCATGTGATTGGAACCTATAATATTTGTCCTTTCGTGTTTGTTTCATTTCACTTAGCATAATATTTTCACAGTTCATCTGTGTTGTAGCAGGTGTCAGAGCTCCCCTCATGTTTATGGCCGAATATTATTCCACATTTTGTTTATCCATTCATCTGCTGATGGACTCAGGCTGTTTCCACCTTTTGGCTATTGTGAATGATGCTGCTATGAATATTTTGTATTCAAGGATCCGAGTCCCTGTTTTCAGTTTTTTTAGGTCTATACCTAGCATTTGGCAAAATTGCTGAATCATATGGTAATCCTATATTTAACTTTTTGAGGAATCACTAAACTGTTTTCCATTGCAGCTCCACCAGCATTCCCACAAACAATGCACGAGGATTCCAATTTCTGCACATCTTTGACAAAACTAATTATTTTTCTTCCCTTTCTTTATTTCTCTTTTTTTAATGATGTAGAAATAGATTTATTGATAAAAATATTCTTTTTTTATAAATCTATTTTTTATTGGTGTTCAATTTGCCAACATATAGCATAACACCCAGTGCTCATCCCATCAAGTGCCCACCTCAGTGCCTGTCACCCAGTCACCCCCACCCCCCGCCCACCTCCCCTTCCACCACCCCTAATTCGTTTCCCAGAGTTAGGAGTCTCTCATGTTATGTCTCCCTTTCTGATATTTCCCCCTCATTTTTTCTCCTTTCTCCTTTATTTCCTTTCACTATTTTTTATATTCCTCAACTGAATGAGACCATATAATGTTTGTACTTCTCTGATTGACTTCTTTCTTTCTTTCTTTCTTTCTTTCTTTCTTTCTTTCTTTCTTTCTTTCTTTCTTTTTTCTTTCTTTCTTTCTTTCTTCCTTTCTTTCTATAATAGCCTAATAGCCATCCGAAAGGATGTGCATGTTACTCTACTTAATAGCATCTAGCTTTGCTCTTTATCTGGCCTCTGTCTTTGGTCCTAAGGTAGCTAGCCTAGGTGGCCTACTCGGAACCCCTGCTACCTCAGATCTGGACCCTCCATCTCCATCCCCAGAAGTTGCCTTAGGATCCAGACCAGGTGTGACTCATGCATGGCCTCCTTTTTCCTCCCCCTGCTTCAGCAGCAGTCCCTTACCTGGTGCCATTCACCCTCAACTTCACCATAACCAACCTGCGCTACGAAGAAGACATGCAGCATCCAGGCTCTTGGAAATTCAACTCCACGGAGAGGATCCTGCAGGGTCTGGTGAGAGCCTCACCCACCGGTACCAGCCCAACCCTACAACACCTCCTGCCCCGCCCATCAGTGTCAGCCCTGTCCACCTGACTTCTGCCCTACCCATATCGCCTCTGCCCCATTCACATCACCAATACCCCTGCTCCCCCTGGCCTCCCTCAAAGGTTCCTTCTTACCTTCAATCTCTTTTCTCATAGCTCAAACCCCTGTTCAAGAATAGCAGTCTGAGTTTCCTCTATTCAGGCTGCAGACTGGCCTCACTCAGGTAAGACTCTCCCCAAGAACACAGCCCAACAGGTGTATGGGACCCTCACCTACAGGCTCCCTGACTTTGTCCATACTTGGGACGACTACCACCATGGATACTACACATCATCATTGACAATGACAATCCAGCAGTTAGTAATTCCTAAGATCCGAGGCACTGTGCTAGTACTTCATATTTCAACCCATCAGCCCTCACGACAGCCTCATGAAGCAGGAACCAGAGGTGCAACAGGCTCAGAGGAATTGAGTAGATTGTGCAGGTCACACAGAGCAACCCCACATTGTGGGTTCTAGAGCCAAACTCCTAGCTCTTAAGCAGCACTGCTTCCTCTACCTCATTATGGTAATCTCCCCATATGCAGCATGGGGAGATTACCGACCTGGCAACCTCTAAAAGGAAAGAATCTAAGAGGGAAGGAAAGCAAGCACACTGTTAGAGAGAGAGCGTGTGCTCCTGAATGGGTCAGACTCACGGAAGGAGGACTGCCCTGCCCTAGGATGGCTCAAGGTTGGGGACGACACCATCCCATGGGTGCAGCTGGGGAGGCAGTTGGTTGACCTACTTCACACCTGGCATTCTTGCCTCCTACATCTCTCTCAGAATCTCTAGGTCTGGTTCTCCTCACATTCCTGTTTTATCACAGGCATTTACCTCCAGCTCCCCTGCCTTCCTGGGGCAAGACCAGGCATAGGAGCCTAGTGGCTAAGAGCCTCGGTGAAGCCAGAGCAGAGTTCAAATGTGAGCTCTGCCATTTAATGAGATCCCAAAACCTTGCTGTGCCTCGTTACTCCGCATGTTATATATGACATATTAGGCCTGTACATAATACGTGTATACTAACATATATATGTATACAGAGAGAGAGTTGACCCTTGGACACTGAGTTTGAACTGCAGGGTCCACTTATACATGGATTTTGTTTTTGATAAATACAGTACAGTGCTATAAATGTATTTTCTGTTATGATTTTCTTAACGTTTTTTTCTCTAGCTTACTTTATTGTAAGAATAGAGTATATAATACCAATACCATAAAAATATCTGTTAATTGACTGTGTTATCAGTAAGGCTTCTGGTCAACAGCACTCTTTTAGTGGTTAAGTTTTAGGAGAATCAAAAGGTCTATGAAAATTTACAACTGGGTTAGGTGTCCGTACCCCTAACCTTCATGTTGTTCAAAAGTCAGTTGTATAGGGACACCCAGGGTCCTGGGATCAAGTCCCACATTGGGCTCTCCCGGGGAGCCTGCTTCCCCCTCTGCCTATATTTCTGCTTCTCCCTCTGTGTCTCTCATGAATAGATAAATGAAATCTTTAAAAAAAAAAAAGTCAGCTGTATACATACATATATGTATGCACATATATAGAGAGAGAAAGGGAGAGAAAGAATAGGTATAATTTTATAGTATATCTGTTATATCTATACCTAATATATATGTTATACCTATATGTACCTATATATTATATATATTATTATACATAATATATAACTATAACTATAATATAGCTATATGTTATACCTACATATAATATATAACTATAATTATTATAATATAACTATAATATACATAATCTATATATAATACAGAACTATAATATATAATAACTATAATAAAGTTATATATAATATATATCATATATAAGTATAATATATAATCATACCTATACTTTATACATGGGTATATATTACATATATGTCATATATACACATAATAGGTATAATATGTCATATATAGATATAATATCTAACATAGATGATATATAAGTATATTCCTAATATATTTGTATATTATATAATACACATATTACCTAAGTGTAGACAATATGAGAATAATATATAATTATACCCGAACCTTATTTTTTTTATAAATTTATTTTTTATGGGTGTTCAATTTGCCAACATATAGAATAACACCCAGTGCTCATCCCGTCAAGTGCCCCCCTCAGTGCCCGTCACCCAGTCACCCCCACCCCCCGCCCACCTCCCCTTCCACCACCCCTAGTTCGTTTCCCAGAGTTAGGAGGCTTCCATGTTCTGTCTCCCTTTCTGATATTTCCCACTCATTTTTTCTCCTTTCCCCTTTATTCCCTTTCACTATTTTTTATATTCCCCAAATGAATGAGACCATATAATGTTTGTCCTGCTCCGATTGACTTATTTCACTCAGCATAATACCCTCTGGTTCCATCCACGTCGAAGTAAATGGTGGGTATTTGTCATTTCTAATGGCTGAGGAATATTCCATTGTATACATAGACCACATCTTCTTTATCCATTCATCTTTCGATGGACACCGAGGCTCCTTCCACAGTTTGGCTATTGTGGACATTGCTTCTAGAAACATCGATACCCAAACCTTATATATATATACATATGTAGGCTTATGTATACTGTATATAGGTAAAATATTATGTATATTTATATGGGTATAATATCTTTTATATATAACAATATAGACATAATCTCTAATATGTATTATATATTATATGTTAGGTATAACAGTTATATAATGTAATAATAATAAAAATTAAAATGTAACAAACATATACCATTTACTTATGTGTTAAATCATTATATTATATATTCTATTTACCTTATGTATAATTACGTTGCATACAATATGTCGTGTGATGGATAGAATAACAACTGTGGGAGTTCAGCAATACAGCCCACAGGGACGCTCTGAGGGTTAAGCGATGTGTTCCTGAGTACAAAGTGCTGGGCCTGCTGCATGCTAAGAATTCAACAAGGGGTGGTTGTTGTTGTTGTTGTTTTTTAATAATAAATTTATTTTTTATTGGTGTTCAATTTGCCAACATACAGAATAACACTCAGTGCTCATCCCGTCAAGTGCCCCCCTCAGTGCCTGCCACCCAGTCACCCCCACCCCCCGCCCTCCTCCCCTTCCACCACCCCTAGTTCGTTTCCCAGAGTTAGGAGTCTTCATGTTCTGTCTCCCTTTCTGATATTTCCTACCCATTTCTTCTCCCTTCCCTTCTATTCCCTTTCACTATTATTTATATTCCCCAAATGAACGAGACCATATAATGTTTGTCCTTCTCTGATTGACTTATTTCATCAGCATAATACCCTCCAGTTCCATCCACGTTGTCAAGGGGTGGTTGTTTTTACAAGAGACATTGCATCCATGGTTCTGGGGTGTGGGAGCGCCTTTCTCTCCACATCACTCAGTAGTGTATGGCTGCGTGGGCAGGCGGGTAGGTAGTGTCCTGTGGCCAGAGGTGATGCTGAGACATGGACAGGTCATGCTTTCAGACTCACCCAAAGGGCATGTGTGTCTCTGACCATTTAGTCTCTTGAGTTTTTAGAAATGCCCCAGTCCTGCTTCCAGACTGAGTGACTTTAGCTTTTTGGTCTCTCTCTTTGGAAACCTCAACTCTCTGCAGGAAAATGTCACCAAACCAAGCTGAAGTCACTTTTCCTGGGGCCACTGCCCCTCCCCACCATTGCAGCATGATCTTAGACATCTTTTTTTGTGCTCGTCAAGACCTGTAACAGGATGTGGCTGTTGGAGCTTCATCTGGCATCTTCCAGCTCACTCCATCAACAGCATCCTCGTGTATCTGCCACTCCCAGGGGTTTTGGAGTCTTCTCTCCTAGGCATGCAGGAGGCTTCAGACCTGTGGTGTGCTAATTGTTTATGGAGGGCATCTCCCTGATGGCCACAGCTTTTGTTAACTAGGGTTTCCCAAGTTTCTGCCTTAGGGGCTAGAAGGAGAGAGAGAAAAGGATCAATAGATAGATGGTTAGACCAACTATGTGGTGATTTTTACCCAGGCCTGAGAAGAATGGGGCTGCCACCAGAGTGGATGCCATCTGCATGTATCGCCCTGACCCTGAAGGCCCTGCACTGGACAGGGAGCAGCTGTACTGGGAGCTGAGCCGGCTGACCCATGGAATTGCCCTGCTGGGCCACTATACCCTGGACAGGAACAGTCTCTGTGTCAATGGTGAGCAACCGTGATGTGGTCAGAGTCTCTTCCCCCTCAGAGGGCAACCTCTGCCCTCTGGTTGAGAATGCATTCCCTGTCTGGCTCTTAGGGCCTTAGCCCTAGGCACTAAATGTGCTGATTCTGGTCTGCACTTCATGGTTTCCTCTTCATCTTGGACTAACTTCACCCTTGGAGCCTTCTTTCCTGATGGGTATTGATGGAGAATCCCCAACAGCACCCCCTGCTAGAGACCCCTCCACTGCACCAGGATAGCCCTGCCTCCTGTTTGGTCCTCTGCCTCTCCCTTAACCCATACCCATAATCTTCCCTCCCTCTCCCTACAGGTTTCACCCATCAAAGCTCTGCACCCATCACCAACAGTGAGTATTCATCTATGACTCAGGGCCCCCTCACCCAGGGCAGGCAAAGCACTGATGCCTCCTCATGCCAGGAGGAAGAAAGATCCTGGGAGGCCACAAGTTATTTACTCTCCTCTCTGCCCCAGATCCAGAGGGAATCTCAGCCCCACATGCAGCCTAATAAATAGTCTCTCTTGTTGGCATTTCTGCTATGTGATTGCTTTTCTGCTTTCGCTGATGAGGGCTTTTTCTCAGCTCCAGGGACCTCCACAGTGGACCTAGGAACCTCTGGGACTCCATCTTCCGTCCCCAGCTCCAGCCCCACGGGTAAGTACCAGTCAGTGGCACATCTACTGGGGGCACCTGATGAGTAAAAACATACTTAATATTGCTTACTCAAGTTATTATAGAAATTCATAGTAAATCTAGTGATAATGAGTCAGTCAACAGCCTTATTGAGCACCTACTCTGTGTCAGGACCTGGGGAAGACAGCAGGGAACACAAACAGACAAAAATTATTGCCTTCATAAAGCTCATATTCTTATGATAATGATAATTATGATGATATTGATAATGGTGGTGGTGATGGAGCTGGTGATGATGGGGATGGTGATAGTGATGATGGTGGTGGATGGTGGTGGTGGTGGGGATGGTGATGATGGTGATACTGATGATGATGGTGATGGTGGTGATGATGATGGTGATGGTGGTGATGGTGATGATGGTGGTGGTGGTGGTGATGATGATGATGATGGTGGTGATGGTGATGATGGTGGTGGTGATGGTGGTGATGGTGATGATGATGGTGGTGGTGGTGATGATGATGATGATGGTGGTGATGGTGATGATGGTGGTGGTGGTGATGATGATGATGATGGTGGTGGTGGTGATGATGGTGATGGTGGGGATGGTGGTGATGGTGATGATGATGGTGGTGGTGGTGATGATGATGATGATGGTGGTGATGGTGATGATGATGATGGTGGTGATGGTGATGATGATGATGGTGATCTTAGGTCATTTGTGTATTGTAAGTCCACAGGAAGTATGTAGATTTTTCTCAGGATAATAAGGAATGAAATACACTTTTTTGTAATATGTAGAAATACTTCCTTCTTGTCCTTGTTCAAATCTTTAATGACTGTCAGATTCTGTCCAGGACAAATACATGCCATCTGTGCCATCATTCCCTATTCCCTCATCCATGGCAGACATCACTAAGTGGTAACAGCCTCCCTGCTTTCTGAATTCAAAACAGCTCCAGAATCCTTACCAACAAAATACCCTAGGCAGTCACTACCAGTTCAGTTGAAGTTGCCACAGGATTGTGGGATAGAATTCAAGGAAATTAAGTTCCTTGATGTGTGGAAGGCTCTTTGGTTTTCCTGGAAGGCATTTGTGAGTTGAAAACTGCTCAGCCTGGGGCAGCCTGGGTGGCTCAGCGGTTTAGCACTGCCTTCAGCCCAGGTCATGATCCTGGAATCCCAGGATCGAGTCCCACGTCGGGCTCCCCGCATGGAGCCTGCTTCTCCCTCTGCCTATGTCTCTGCCTCTCTCTGTGTGTCTCTCATGAATAAATAGATAAAAATCTTAAAAAAAAAGAAAGAAAGATAGAAAAGAAAGAAAGAAAGAAAGAGAAAGAAAGAAAGAAAGAAAGAAAGAAAGAAAGAAAGAAAGAAAGTAAGAAAACTGCTCAACCTCAGCTGGGTCATGGCTGGGAACAACAGTTTGATCCAAGCCTGTTCACACCTCCTCCTGACCAGTATCCAGGAAAAGTTAGTAGCAACTTTGGCTTGCACCTTTGTTTTTTCTTGTATGAGGCAATAAACATTCACAGCTTTTCTGGAGATTCATGGAGGGATCAGACACATGGAGAGAATTGGGGCACAGATGGCAGAAGGATAGTCTGTAGGTGACCTGATAGAGAAATGCCTCCTTGGGTTTCAGTTGCATTCTCTGGAGTTTGTCTACTGGGTCTGCACTTTGAGGGGGCTCTCTAAATGCTACTTACATAAATAGATTCATAGACACCCAAAGAACCCCAGATTTCTGACACTTCCTTTCTTCTCCCATCCTTACAACTCTTCATACTTTCTCTTCCTATCTTTCTACATGTTACACCCATCAGGTCCTGACCTCCAATCCCAACAGTGTGTAGTAATTCAGGCCCTCGCATTTCTCTGCATTGGGACACATCTCTCCTCCTCACTATCCCTACCCCACCTCCTCAGGGACAGAAGGGTCCTGGAAAGCTCTAGTCTTTCCCCAACTTCACTACCCAGATCAGAAAAGACAAGCCTGACACAGGCTTGAGGAGCATTTCATGGACCCCTGATGGGCCTTGTTTAGCTGGGGAGGCCCTCCCTTCTCCCATATTTGCCTCACTGTGTTTTTTTTTTTTTTTCAGTTGGAATTGCCTCTACCATCTCCTCAACAACTTCAGCAACCCCCACTTCCATATCCACAGGTACGAGCTTCCTCTCTGCCATTCCTCCCCTACAGAGGTCTCATGCACTTGGCCAGTGGGTGGTATCATATGGAGCACCATGCCCATTCATTCATTCATTCATTCACTCAAGAAGCATTCATTTAGCCCTTACTGGACAAAAGCAGCAGTGAACAGAATAGAAAGGGCCTTAGTCTTTGATGGACTTCCAGCAAGAAAGAGAATAGAATAAGGACTTGAGTGTACAAATAAGTATTGAATTACAATCAGCATGGTTGTGGGGTGAGATCTGCAAATGTGTATGTGGGCTTCTCTCTTGAATACTTGGTCTTCATTTCCAACAAAGAAGGGAACAACAGCGTGAGCTACGTATGTACCTGAAAATGCCCTCCTACAGGTCCTGGTTAGGGATTTGGGCAGACTCTGGTTGGGCCAACAGCTAACTTCCCATTCTTGGCTTCTCACTGGCCCAAGGTAGATTTTGATACCACCCACTGACACTGCTGAGGGTCCTGGATGACTCATCATTACTAACACTGTCTTACTTGAGTCTCTACTTACTCATCAGCTAGGGCCTCCTGAGGGTGTTCTGACCACTGACCATTCAGGCCAGAGTGAGGTTATTACATGGACCTGCCCTTGGTACTAGAGTAGATGGGTTAGAAGCACAGGCTCTGCAACCACAATGCTCAGGTTTGAACTGTGCTCTGCCATTTATAGATTGTGTGACTGGGGGCAAATTATTTAATCACCCTTGGGCTCAGTTCTTACATCTGTAAAATGAGATAAGAATACTATCTCCCTCTGAATGATTTGCCTCAAGGCTTAAATGGATTAAAATTTAAGTGAAGCATTTAAAACAGGGCCTGACCTATACAAATGAAATGTATTTCTTCAAATAAATCTTTAAAAATCAGTAAATAGTTGGGTCCCAGAGAAATAATTTGAGTTAAAAAAAAAAAAACCCTCAGAAAAAGAGGATGTCTGTCTGGAATTTTAGCCAACTGGAGGGTCAGAATGTTTGTTGCATTTACCTCCATAGTGTTTTTCCACACTTATCCCCAGAGCCCCTCACTTAATGCTAATGTCTGGGATCTCCTTCTTGTGGAGACTGCTCATCATGGAGGAAGCCCCTCTCCAGTATTTAAAGAGATAAATGTGGGATGACCCATGTTTAGGCTCCCTGACATCTCCTTCTTGCCTCCATTGCAGCCACTGGTCCGACCCTGGTGCTGTTCACTCTCAACTTCACCATCACCAACCTGTCCCATGAAGAGGATATGGTTCCTGGTTCCTGGAGGTTCAACGCCACCCAGAGAAAGCTGCAGGGCCTGGTGAGAGCTCCGCCAGCAGAATTCCTGCCCCACCCACTGATGCAAGCACCGCCTACCTGATCTCTGTCACGCCTACGGAGACCCACCTACCTTACCTGTGCAGCCCCCCATGCAGGCCTGGCTCACTGGTGCTGGCCCGACTCCTCTCATTTCTGCCCTGCTCTCCACCCCTGAGACTTTCTACTCACTTGCCTCTCCTCTACAGCTCGGACCTTTGTTCAAGAACACCAGTCTGGGCCCCCTGTACTCCGGCTGCAGACTGACCTTGCTCAGGTGAGACCTTGCAATCCCCGGCCAGGGCTGTGTCAAGGGCTCCCTGAGGACCCCAAGAGTTCCCTCTGCTTCCTACCTGCCCTCTCTGTCCATGTCCTCAGCAGAGGTGGAATTCAGGAGGCACTGGCTCCAGAACCAAGGCCTCTTCTGGTTGTAACCACCCCTGCCCCCCCCACACACACGCACTGTCCCCAGCTTCTGCAGAGCCCCTAGTCTGGGTCATCCTTCCCAATTCCCTCCTACCTCCCTTTGACCAAAGAGGGCATTTCCTTTGGGTTTTCAGTTCTTTCCCCAGGATTCCTCTCAAGGCAAGCTTGCCTTTTCTACTTGCTTTAATCCAAATTCCAGCTTTTCACCTGTCTCAAGTAGGAGCTCTCCTGTCCCCATGCTCTGAGGTTGCAGGTTTCAGATTTGCAATTTAAGAAATCCTGCCTCCACCACCCCCCCATGACTGTGTGCACATTCCTGGGCTGGCCAGAAGTGGGTGCCAGCCTTCTCATTTGCCCTGGCCCCCTCCTGGCCTGCCCCCAAGGTCCCAGGAGCCCTGCCCTGGGACTCCATCTAGTGATACCCCTACCCACCCTCCCCAGGCCCGAGAAGGATGGGGCAGCCACTGGAGTGGATGCCATCTGTACCTACCGCCCTGACCCCATGGGCTCTGGGCTGGACAGAGAGCGGCTGTACCAGGAGCTGAGCCAGCTGACCAGAGGCATCACTAGGCTGGGTATCTACACCCTGGACCCAGACAGTCTCTACATCAATGGTAAGGGATTGCTATCTTGGTCCACATTTCAACAGGCCCACATCCTCCTCTCCATTCCTCCCTTTCTGTGATTACTCACCCTCGTCACCCTTCCTCCGTCTCCCTGTGCAGGTTACACCCGCAAGACCCAGGCCACCACCCCCAGCAGTGAGTATTCAGAGGCTTCAGGAGTCTCTGCAACCCTGTGAGTCCCTGCCCTTAAAATGGAAGTGTCCAGGAGCCCATGGCCTGCCCTGTGCACCTCTGTTCCACCCCCAGCTCCGTGTGAACTGGGACCTACACCTAAGAAATTCCCAGGCACGGCTACCCCCTCGCTGGTAATCCCTGAAGTGAGGGATCCTCACCCTCAAATTCTTGGTTTTTTTCTCTCCAGCTTCTATGGTGGCCACAGTTTCTGCAGGGATGCCAGCCTCCTTCTCCAGTCCCACAGGTAGGCATTCTCTCCTCTGAAGAGGCTCCCAGCTACTCTTGGTGGGTACTAATCACAGGACATGGGAGGAGGAGTAGAGTGGGTGGTATCTCCCAGGGGAGCCCAAGGGTGACTTCTGAGGATCTGCTAGGCCCTACCCAGGTCCTAGGGACTTCTTGAACACCAATCCCACTCCCAGCACTGGGAGTCTTCAGCCATTCTCTTTAGCCTGTGTCTGAAACCTATAGGTGACCCCTGATGTCCAAATCACCCTGCATCCCTTGGAAAGTAGAGAGCAGATCTATTCACTGATAATAGATTTGTCCAGTGGCCAGCTTGCCAAAGCCTAGTCAGTGAAGAATCAATTCTTCAGTTTCCCCAGCTAACCAATTTACCAACAGCTTATTTTAAGGAATATTCTCTGTGAACATATTCAATAGATATGACTTTATTCTTCTTCTTATCATGTCTTTATGAATATGTTCCTTGTGAATATATATAGTCTCTCCCTGACCATAGTCAATGCATATAATCATTTCATTTAAGGAATGTCGGATCTGTCAAAGTCTAGGGACCATGGGGTCATTTCCACTTTTCATGAATATCTTAATCCTTTTATCCTTTTTATTATGAAAATTGCCAAAAGTAGTGGCAATTGAAAGAATAGCGCAAGGAAATCCAGTTGTCCACCACAGTTGTTGACCTTTTGTCTTTGTACATGATTCTGTTATATGACATAGGTGTCCCTAAACTATGCTATGCAAAATCACACGACAGAAGGTGCAGGGCTGAGGATGGGGTCAACACTCGAAAACCTTGTCAGTGACAAAATAAAAAAATAGGCATCTAATAAGACAGCACAGTTTTACAAATGTTAAATGGCTAAGAAATACAAATTAGTGCAATAAATGCAGCACTTTACTCTGAAAGAGGCCTGACGTTGTTGGCTTGTGGAAGTTAGCAAATGGATTAAAGAAGGAGGATTACCTGAAATCCTACAGAAAGCAGAAACCCAGGATGAGTAGGGTCATCCCTCCTAATACCTCAGGGGTGTGATTGAGCCAGTAGATGCTTGAGTTGTGTCCATGCATTTTGTGTACGCCTACAGAGGGGGGTAGCTGCGTTCAGGGTTCAGGTTTGTGTGTCTTGCAGACAAAATTGCACACACACACACAAACATGAAATCTACATTGTGTTCACAGTTACCTAATGTATCTATCAATGACCCTGAAAAAATTGTGTTTTCAAAACAAGCATTATGGTAGAACTGACTAGACAAAGACGTAGACGTAATTTTTTTCCCTGATCCACTTGAAACTTGCAAATATCATGAGGCCTCACCATTAAAGATTTCAGCAAGAATCCCCACAAAATCAGGACATTGCCTTATGTAACCATAATAGCATTACTGTGCTTCAAAAAATAAGAACATTATGGTGTCATCTAGCATTGCAGTTTGTACTCACATTTTCCCCAAATATCTCCCTTTGGTAGGTGGCTTTTTTCTTTTTTTAAAGATTTTCTATTTATTTATTCATAAGAGATACAGAGAGAGAGGCAGAGACATTGGCCGAGGGAGAGGTAGGCTCCCTGCGGGGAGCCCAATGTGGGACTTGATCCCAGGACTGATCCATCCCAGGATCCCGGGATCCCGACCTGAGCCAAAGGCAGACACTCAACCGCTGAGCCATCCAGATGCCCCTAGGACTTTGATTTTTAAAGACAACAGAACAGAAGCTGTCTTTGCCTGCTTTTTAAAAATATACTTTTGAATAAGAATATTCTTGAGAGGAATTATTCACACAATACATCTTATTAAATGAGTAAGTTGGGGAAAGAAATTGTTAGTTGGCAAATTGCTCCTGAGGTCAATTTTCAAACGCAGCATTGAAAGCTGAACCTGTCTGGGTGGGTCTTCAAAGGTGCCCTGGAAGGAGGAAGAAACTGGCTCAAGCCAAGACAGTCTCATGGTCTTCAGCTATGGGTTTCTCACCTATTTTCTTCTCTTTCTTTCTTTCTTTCTTTCTTTCTTTCTTTCTTTCTTTCTTTCTTTCTTTCTTTTTACCTATTTTCTTTTTCTTTTTTTTTATAAATTTATTTTTTATTAGTGTTCAATTTGTCAACATACAGAATAACACTCAGTGCTCATCCTGTCAAGTGCCCACCTCAGTGCCCGTCACCCAGTCACCCCCACCCCCCGCCCACCTCCCCTTCCACCCCCCCAGTTCGTTTCCCAGACTTAGGAGTCTCTCATGTTCTGTCTCCCTTTCTGATATTTCCCACTCATTTTTTCTCCTTTCCCCTTTATTCCCTTTCACTATTTTTTATATTCCCCAAATGAATGAGACCATATAATGTTTGTCCTGCTCCAATTGACTTACTTCACTCAGCATAATACCTTCCAGTTCCATCCACGTCGAAGCAAATGGTGGGTATTTGTCATTTCTAATGGCTGAGGGATATTCCATTGTATACACAGACCACATCTTCTTTATCCATTCATCTTTCGATGGACACTGAGGCTCTTTCCACAGTTTGGCTATTGGGATTTTGAGGTATTTCTAGGTTGAGCAAAGAAAAAACATGACCACTAGATGACAGTAGCAAGCACAAATGTTTGTGAGTAGTGCAGGTTTGCCTTCCCAGCAGGTGTCAGTCTGTGACATCTTCAGGAGGTTCTGGGTGGGCATCCCTTCTCAAAAGGGGGAAGGGCAAGAGGACTCCCAGGGGAGAGGAGTGGTCAGAGAAGACATTCTCCTGTCTAGGTGATGTCACCCGGCAGCCTGGAAAGGAGTCTCTGGGTTGCACAGCTCTCTGCCCAGCAGCAGTGGCTCAGGCTCTCCAAAGCCACGGGGTCCGTCTATTTTATAGCTCCCAGCTATTGGGTGCAGTTTCGGGGGTATGCAAAGCAGGCAGGCTCAAAGTGACAGAAATCGGCTGAAATCTGCCTGTTTGGGCTATATTTAAAAGAACTGGATATAAAATTTTGAGTTTGGTCCTGGCAGGCTTTTGAGCTCATGGATCCCAGCCTGCTGTGAAGAATTAAGTACCCTATGAGCTCATATGCAGGCACCATCTCTGGCTCATTATGTAACACCCCGACACCAGCATCTTCCATTTCCGTATGTGGCCAAAGCTGCCTCCTCTCCCCACCCCCACCCCATCTCCAGCCTCAGATGAACAGAGAATGATACTCAGGAGAGTCCCAGGGGAAGGCAGCCTCTCCCAAGTACCTCCAAGATGATGGGTCCTCTGAACAGGCTGGAGCTGTGTCCCAGTGGCCCTTTGCCCCACATCTGATCCAGGCCTGACTCAGAGCATGGCCTCCTCTCCTCCTGTCCCTCTGCAGCTGCTGGCCATGCCCCAGTGCCCTTTACCCTCAACTTCACCATCATCAACTTGCACTACACGAAGGACATGCGGCCGGGCTCTGCGAAGTTCAACTCCACCCAGTCAGTTCTACAAGGCCTGGTGAGAGCCCCCTGCTGCCCATCCCTTTTTTCCATCCTCCCCATCCTCTTTGAGTCTCCCTACTGTGCTTTTGGAGAATATGGAGGGCCCCAGAGCGGACAGTTTCTGGGTTCAAAACTCGGAACTGCCACAGGCAGGTGATGTGCCTTCAGAGTAGTGATCTTGCCTTTTGGTACCATTGGCTCATCTGTAAAAGTAAGATAATAAAAGCCTTTATCCCAGAGGGTTCTTTTGAGAATTCAGTGTTGTATTGAGACGATTGGGGAGTTGCTGTTTCCTTGTAAAATATTGTGTTTTGAAATGATGGTTGGTTTTACATTTCTTTTTCATTCACTCACTTCATTCTTCTCAGCTCAAGCCGTTGTTTGCCAACAGCAGCATTGGTTCACTCTACACTGGCTGCAGAGTGACGGCACTCAGGTAAGACCTCCTTTTTGGCCTTAGGAAGTGTAATAAGGTGTGGGCTGGTTGGGCTAGCCAGGGTCCGGACTAGGGAGGCCACCAAGATACCTTGAGCACAGTATAAAAGGAGGTGCTCACGCTCAGGGATTAACTCGATGTTTGCACAGCCCTGAGTGTAAGCACTCCGTTAGATGTTGTGTCCAGGCCCCTTGCTTGTCTCACACAGTTCCCAGCTCTGGTGCCAGACCCATGCACTGCCCTCTCTGGGTCATCTTAAGCCCAATCAGATAATCAGACTTGCAAGACCTGAACAAGCCATACACAGACAGGAAAGGGCATGCCAGCGAGGCAGCACTGGGCATTTCTTTTCTTGTAAGAACCTTCTTGGCAGTCCAAGGACTATTATTTTGGCATCCAGGTGACAATTAATAAATATGACTTCAGTGGAGGTCGCTGGAGGGAAGGTGGATGGGGGTACGGGGTAACAGGGTGATGGGCATTAAAGAGAGCACTTGATATAACGATCACTGGGAGTTATATGGAACTGATGAATCACTAAATTCTACCCCTGAAATGAATACTACACTATATGTTAGGTGACTTTGATTTAAATTAAAGAATTAAATTAAATTTTAAAAAGAAGAAATATAACCTCAGTAGATAGGTGATCGAGCTCCCCCCAGCTTACATGTCCCATGTCCCAAAAGGTAACTAATATCTCTTGTAACAGTCCTGACGAGTTAAGAGGTTTACCATACCAAAGGAAGCCCAAAGCTCTAGCTTCCCACCAGGTATTATTGTCTGTTTTCTGCCCTCCCAGAGAAGATGCAGGTCACCAACAAGGGGTCATTTTCACCATAAGCAACATCACCAGGTAACACAACTGACATTGCACCTGTAGCAAGTTCTTAGGAGACCACAGCTAGAAGCAACTTAGCTCAAGGTCACTTTCATCCTGTTGAGGCGCAAGGGATACTCTGTTTCTCCCCAGGAATACTCTCTGGCAGTGCAACCTGCTAGTTCCCCCAGGTTGTCTCATCAGGGTTAATTTTTTCTGCTTCCTTCCCTAGATAGCTGAGAATATGGGAAGCAGGTGGCCAGTGGGTGGGGGTCTTTGCTATGCAGCATCTCATGCTCAGATGCTCAGGTCCAAACATTGGGTTGTTCAGAGCTGCTATCCAGTGCTAGGGACTGTAAATATTCAGCTCTGTGGATATTTGTTTAATTAAACAATTAATTGATGAGCATTTGGCACCAGAGCTAGGTGTGATAGATCAGTCATTTCTGAACCCCATGGCATTCCAACAAAAGGGTTAGAGCTTTATCCACACTGCAAACATGGGAGAACCGAGTCAGACACACGTGGATTATTCAACAAGTGACAGAGCTAAGGTTTGAACCAATGGTCACCTGACTCTAGAACACCCACTCTGGTCCTTTATTGTGCAAGGATGTCCCTTCTCTTATGAGCAGCTTATGTCTGGACCAAGAGGGCAGATAAACAGGTATTCACATACATGTGGGCTATTGAAAGGATGTCCTGGCAGGGATGCCCCTCCGTCCTGTTCCCATACCCATGTCCTTCTCCCCTCAGGCCTGAAAAGGGTGGATCAGCCACTGGAGTTGACGCTGTTTGCACTTACCAACCTGACCCTTCGGGTCTCCAGCTGGACAGGGAGCGGCTCTACTGGGAGCTGAGCCACCAGACCCGTGGTGTCACTCAGCTCGGTTCCTACTTCCTGGACAGGGATAGTCTCTATGTCAACGGTGAGCATCTGGTGGTGACAGGGGTCTCCTCCTGCACCCCAGATGGACTATTCTGTGGATGCTCTGATCTCTGGCCAGAGGATACACCTGCATCTGCCTCTAGACTTTTCTCTCCTCCTTCTTCCTTTCCTTATGAGATCCCCCTTCCCCACCAAGGGCTATATCACACAGAGGGAGGTAGAAAGTCAGAGAAAGGTTCTGGGAGGCACCATCCACAGTGTGGAAGGGACAGGACCTCCTCATGGCAACTGTTCTTCCACCAGCAGTCCAGCCCCATCATCCCTCACTTAAGCCTTTCAAACATCCCACCTCACTCTTATCCACTTCCTGCAGGTTATACCAGACCACCACTGACCTTCAGCCCCAGTGGTAAGTGCTCAAATCCTAGATGGCTTCATGTCCCCACAGCTCATGGGAACAGCTGCTCCCTCTCCCTGCCCAGGGCCTCATGGAGGAATGGAACCATAGGGGCCTGGTCCCCCTCCTTTCCCCACCTCTGCCTTCTGTGACTCGGGCTGGGCATCAGGGGCATCAAGGGCTCCTGTCTCTGGCATCTCCAAGGTGATGGGGGCTTTGTCTTTCTTATTTCTGCTGCTTCCTCCTCAGTCCCTGTGACTTCCACGCCCTCAGAAACCTCGGCGGCTCCAATCTCCTCCAGCCCTACAGGTGAGAGCCTTCTCTCCATGTCTCCTTCCTTCTCACCATACACCTGTGCTTTGCAACGAGAAGAGCAAGAGAGTATGCACACACAGCTCAAAGCAAGGGGACAGCTTGGGGAGGTGAAGAATTTGTGGTCACTTTTACCGTCCACCCCATGTGGCATGCCAGGGTCCAACTTGTGACCATGCTGGCCTGAGGAGACCCAGGGAGTGAGTAGTGAGATTAGATGCAGTGGTACATTCTAGAACAATTCTTAAAGCTTTACCTCCTCTAGAATGGAACGGAAATAGTCAAAGTCAAATCCAGAACTAATTCCCAGAGCGCAGAGACTAAAGCAGAGGAATCAGGCATAAGTAGCAACGAGAAAAATGACTACAAAGCCATGGCAGCAGCATTCACTGATTGTTTGTCACATGATGGGGACTCTGCTTCACATGTACCATCTTCAGTCCCAGCAGATGGACACTGATCTTTCTCTGTTGAAGAAAAACAGGCTGGTTCTTGGGGATCTGGGTGTTTTTCTGAGGTCGCGCAGCCAGTGGATGGGCAGGACTCATGTTCAAGTCGTTCAAACTCTAGAATCTGAGCTTCTGCCCTAAAACAGCTGTGTGGCTTTGAGGAAGTGACTTAATTTCTCTGAAATTTATTTTCATCCCCTGTCAGTTGGGAGGATAAATAAAAGGATTCACTTCCAGGGTTTGCTTGAGGATGACATGAGATACTGGATGAAAAGTTCTTAGCACAGAGTGAGCTCTTACCAAGCATCAGGTCTTATCATTATTATTGCTATTTAGGGCCATTGTTTATATCATTACTATATTAGTAGAATAACAAAATAAGATTCCCCATTTGGGGAGGAGATATTCTGAACTCTCGCACCAGATGTGAATATACTGGGCACCAGGGATGTGGATCCAGACACTACCCCCACCATCCCTCCATCCTTAAATCCAGCTAAGGCAGTGACTCAGGGGATATTTCTCGCCCAACCTCACTGCAGTCTCTGGACCCGACCTGGTTCCATTCACCCTTAACTTCACCATCACCAACCTGCACTACACGGAGGACATGCAGCTAATAGGCTCAGCCAAGTTCAACAAAATAGAGAAGATCTTGCAGAACCTGGTGAGAGTCCCACCCACCTCATCCCACCACCCACTGATCCCCACCTACCCTCTGAGGCCAGCTCCACCCACCTCCCCCATACCCTGCCCAGCTCCTCCCACCCCCCTTCCGCCCACTCATCCCCCCCACCCCCCCCACCTCCCCGCCTCCAAGCAGATGCCAGCCCCACCTACCTCCCTCATGCCCCACCCAGGTCCCCCCCTGTCCTGCCCCTGTCCAGCTCAGTCTTACTCACCTCCTTCTCCTTCAACAGTTCAGACCATTATTCAAGAACACCACTGTTGGCTCCTTCTACTCTGGCTGCAGACTGACCTCGCTCAGGTGGGACCCCCTAGGAGATGGCCCAGTGAAGCACAGCGGAGATTCTTACCATGGCTAGGGCTAGGTCTTCCCTTTGGCCTCAGCCCTTTCCAACTCCCAACCTGGGGTAGCCTGTCCTTTGGGCTGCTGGCCCCCCAGGTCCTGCTCTGGCTGGACCTTCCCATCCTCCTGAGCCTCAAATCTCCCATGGGGTATTTGATAGGAACAAAATGACGAAACATAGCAACTGCAAAGTATACACCAAAATCCTTCATAAAGGATGCACCTCTGATCCTTCACAAAGGATGCAATCCCTGGTCTACTGTGCCTCCGGCCCCACACTGCATTAAATATTTCTGGCTAACACTCAGCCAGACTTAGTATGTGTCAGACATTGGGGTTCTCAATGTTTGGTCACTATTGACCAGCTAGTTATTGTCGTGGGTGGTTATCCTCTGCACGATAGGATATTTAGCAGCATCTTGGCCACTAGATAGATGCTGTAAGTACCCCAACCCCTGAAGTTGGAGACAACCAAATCTGTCACCAGACATTTCCAGATGTCTCCTGAGATGCAGAGCAGCCCAGGTTAGAGTCACTGGGTGAAATGCTTCCTGTCCATCATCTCCCTAGACTCTCTTAATGTCACTACTGTTATTTCTATTTTACAGGTGAGAAATCGGGCACAAACAGGTTAAGGAACTTTCCCAGAGCCAATGGCTGCCAAATGGCGGAGCCAGGATTCAAACCTAGCCTCTTCAGAGTCCATACCCTTTCCCACTAAGCTTGTTTTGCTTCTTTTCTTTGGGAAGAACCATCAGTTCACTCCCCCTCCCTATAATCGCAGCCTTCACTTCCCTGCTCCCTTCCAAGATAGAGAGGTGCAACTTGGCCTCACTTCACTGAGTGATGGGGCTTCTGAGCATTAGAGGGCTTCTCCACTCCAAGATCCCCTGGAGGCTTTAGCCTCAGTGGACAGCTCTCCAAGATATCTCCCTGCTTCCAAAAATAGAATCTAAGAAAGCATTCCCTTACTAAGGTGCTAGGATAGAGACAGGTGGAATAAAGCCCTTTGTCTCAGGGCCTAGCCCACGATGCTGATGCACCCACAGCAGAAGTGACCTCTCCACTCCCCTGGCCTGGAATTCCACAAATTTTCTTTCCATCCATAAACATTGCTTGAACACCTACTATGTCCAAGCTCTTTGCTGAGCTCTGAAATCTCCATGGAGGCCAAAGCACAGACTCTGCTATCAAGAAGCGTGTATTATATTAATTATAACATAAACAAACACATTTATACAAATTAGTTACGTGTGATTATTATATGTGAATTGTGTAATTATATATATAGACATATAATTAATAGCAAAAATAATACTAAATAAAATAGTGACAGACACTTCCCTGGCACTTAGGGATGCAGCAGATCCTATTAGAAGCATTATGCTTATATCAACAGACTTAATCTTCACAGGATACACCTGGGTACCATGATTCTACCCATCTTACAGATATGAAACTGAGGCCCAGAGATCCTATTGAAGTGTTGGGATACGGGAAGTATAGTGGGTCTAGGAGGAGCTGAAGTGGCAGCTCAGTTCCTAGCGAGGAGGTCGTTGTGGCCAGGAGACACAGCTCCGGGCCAGGAGGAATGATTCAGGGAGAAGGAACCACAGGTGGAGAGCCTAAGGTAGCGAGCATGCAGAGCAGAAATGCTCAGCAGCAGGGGTGGGGAGGCAGGGAGATGCACAGGGCAGGTGGTGGATGACCTGTTGTATTTGATGGGGCAGGCGCAGTGGGGCTTCATTCACAGGTAGTAGGGGGCCAGAGGATTTCAGCAAGTTCCTAACAAGGGAAGATTCCCATCTTAAGTGGGACTTGGTGCTGTGATGAGCGTGGATCACGCAGCACCGGGAGGCCTGGACTCAGAAGGTGGCCACATTTCAGAGCAGATTCTCTCAGCAGTGGATGATGGGCCTCCTGGGGCCTGTCATCAGAAGCCCCACTACTTCCTAGCTGTCCCCATGGTACCCCCATAATGGTACCCCTCAAGGACTCTCCACAAACAGATCTTAATCATCTGCACTGTTGTGTCCTGCCCTCCCCAGGCCCGAGAAGGCCGGAGCAGCCACCCACGTGAATGCCATCTGCTTCCGCCGCCTGGAGCCTGCAGGCCCCGGGCTGGATAGAGAGCAGCTGTACTGGGAGCTGAGCCGGCTGACCCATGGCGTCACCTGGCTGGGCCACTACACCCTGGAGCAGGACAGTCTCTGTGTCAATGGTGAGCAGTGGCCACCCACGCTCCGCTGAGCTGTGAAGCTCATGGTCCACCCCCACCCCCCAAGGCTTCTTTATTCCTTCTCCATCTCAGCACCTCCTCTCTCTTATGTCCTCTCTCTGCAGGCTACACCCACCAGACACCAGTGACCGCCCCCAGTGGTGAGTACTCAAGGGTCTTCAGGAGCTCTGCCCCCCACTCCTCAATAGGGAAGGAAGCAGCATGCCCCTGCCCACACCTCCAGCTGTCAGGGAGGGAAGGGGTCGAGCATGCAGGCTGAGAAGTCATCGCAGTAAGCTTCAGCTGTGCATCACCTCTGTGCTGTTGACTGGACACAGAGAAAGGGCCACCATGTGGTCCAGGTCAGGTGCATGGAAGAAGGTACCTGTACGTGGGCTTGAATAAATAAGAACGTTAGGTGGTAGATTGTCCCCTGCAAATCCTGCCCACCTTCACCTGCTGCTTGGATTGGTCTCCTGTTGTCCACACTGGTTCTGGCATTAGGTCCCCAAGGCCCCCCAGCATTTGCTGTGCAGTCTCCAGTGAGGTAGCTGTGGGTCCCAGGCCCTGCCCATATATCCATCCCTGGCCTGACTCAAGGTAGACTCCCGTCTCCCTCCCCTGCTGCAGCCACCGGACAACCCCTGATGCCATTCACCCTCAACTTCACTGTCACCAACCTTCCCTACACGGAGGACATGCAGCCTCCAGGCTCCTTGAAATTCAACAGCACAGAGAAGTCCCTGCAGCGCCAGGTGAGAGCCCCGCACACCTCCCCCTGCCAGTCCCGCCCAACCAGCCTTCATGCCTCATCCTGACGCCAGGCCGCCCATGCCTGCCCCGACCTTGGGACTAGCCCCTCCCACCTCATTCTTGCCCCACCCACCCATGCCCATCCTGCTCCTGCATCTCAGATGATCTATTTACTTCCCTTGCTCTCACCCACAGCTCAGACCGTTGTTCAAGAACACCAGTCTGGACCCCCTGTACTCCGGCTGCAGACTGACCTTGCTCAGGTGAGACCTTGCAATCCCCGGCCAGGGCTGCGTCAAGGGCTCCCTGAGGACCCCAAGAGTTCCCTCTGCTTCCTACCTGCCCTCTCTGTCCATGTCCTCAGCAGAGGTGGAATTCAGGAGGCACTGGCTCCAGAACCAAGGCCTCTTCTGGTTGTAACCACCCCTGCCTCCCCCACACACACACACTGTCCCCAGCTTCTGCAGAGCCCCTAGTCTGGGTCATCCTTCCCAATTCCTCCTACCTCCCTTTGACCAAAGAGGGCATTTCCTTTGGGTTTTCAGTTCCTTCCCCAGGATTCCTCTCAAGGCAAGCTTGCCTTTTCTACTTGCTTTAATCCAAATTCCAGCTTTTCACCTGTCTCAAGTAGGAGCTCTCCTGTCCCCATGCTCTGAGGTTGCGGGTTTCAAATTTGCAATTTAAGAAATCCTGCCCCCGCCCCCCATGACTATTTGCACATTCCTGGGCTGGCCAGAAGTGGGTGCCAGCCTTCTCACTTGCCCTGGCCCCCTCCTGGCCTGCCCCCAAGGTCCCAGGAGCCCTGCCCTGGGACTCCATCTAGTGATACCCCTACCCATCCTCCCCAGGCCCGAGAAGGATGGGGCAGCCACTGGAGTAGATGCCATCTGCACCCACCGCCCTGACCCCATGGGCTCTGGGCTGGACAGAGAGCGGCTGTACCAGGAGCTGAGCCAGCTGACCAGAGGCATCACTAGGCTGGGTATCTACACCCTGGACCCAGACAGTCTCTACATCAATGGTGAGGGATTGCCATCTTGGTCCACATTTCAACAGGCCCACATCCTCCTCTCCATTCCTCCCTTTCTGTGATTACTCACCCTCGTCACCCTTCCTCCGTCTCCCTGTGCAGGTTACACCCGCAAGACCCAGGCCACCACCCCCAGCAGTGAGTATTCAGAGGCTTCAGGAGTCTCTGCAACTCTGTGAGTCCCCACCCTTAAAATGGAAGTGTCCAGGAGTCCATGGCCTGCCCTGTGCACCCCTGCTCCACCCCAGCCTCGGGTGAATGGGGACCCATACTCCTACCCACAGATGCCAACCTTGACCCACCCTCTCACTCACCTCCCACATCCATCTACCACCAAATCATCTCTTCTCCCTTCATAATATCTTGCAAGTCCTTTCTCTACATCTGTGTCATTCAGCCTTTATTCAGGCCACAGACATTTTTTTGCTAGGACTAATGCAGTAGCCTCTACTCTGGTTTCCTCTGCACAGCAACTGCAATGGCCCTCCCAATGTACCTGTGTCCATGTAGTTCCTGTCTTGTTCACAATCTTTGGATGACTCCATCTTATCTACAAGTCATGTCCAAATCCCTGAGACGCACAGTCGCTGACCCCCCTTTCTGGGCTCAGAGGGCTCCTCCAGTCTCATGTGTATACTTTTACATGCCCATAATGAAAACATCAAGTCCCTTGGGTGCAACTGCTCTGTCCTCCTGTCGGGCTCAAGCCCAGACTGATTCTTCTGCTTGAGCACTCTTCTACTTGCTCAGCTCATGTTCACCTAACTCTTATTTATGCCTTTGGTAACACCTGAAATGATGCTTCCTCCTGGAAGCAATCCTCAATTGTTGGTTGGGTGTCTCCCTGGAATTGTACACCCTTCTGGCTCTCCTGTAGCATAATGGTCTAGCCACTCTCCTGGCCACAGTATTAAGAGACTATGCCCTATCCACCCTTGGACCCACGGACCCCAGCACAGAGCTGCATATACATTAAATACACACTTGCTGAATGAGTGAGCAAAGGTTCTTGATGTCTTAAAAATCTCATAATATTCTCTCCTTCAGCTTCTGCAGTCCATGGCTGTACTTAGGTCCATTGCTGGTTCTCCACTTTAGAGCTCCAGGCAACCTTGGTGTCCTTACTATCGTGCAAACTGGACAATTTTCTATTCCTCCCCCACTGCAGCCACTGGCCCCACTCTGGTGTCCTTCACCCTGAACTTCACCATCACCAATCTGCACTACACTGAAGACATGGGGCACTCAACTTCTTTAAAGTTCAACTCTACTGAGAGGATCCTCCAGCACCGAGTAAGAGCCCCTCAATGTCTACCATCAGCCCCACCACACGCCTGCCCACATAGTCCTTTAGCCCTTTTGCTCACCCCCCTTCTCTTTCCTCACCAGCTCAGGCTTTTGTTCAGTAAGACCAGTATTGGCCCCCTCTATGCTGGCTGCAGACTGGCCTCGCTCAGGTGAGACCCCCAAATGGAGGGATGTGTTGGGTCTGGTGGACTCTCATGTGCTAGCTAGTGGGGCTCAGTTCCTGGGCATGCCTTCGGCACTGCTGGCGTCCAGCACCCACCATTAACACCTTCATGTGTTCTTTATACCCAGATGCTGGGAATGCTCAAGGCTTAGAGATGAGGCATTCTGTTTATCCTTATGGAATCCAGATGATTATTTGTTTTAGATGAAAGCATTCCTCTTAGAAGAACCACTGTACCATGTCTGCAAATTCCAATTAAAGTATTTTCTGTCCTTAGTTGTGAAGGAGTTGTCCCAGATGAGAGACACTAAGGAGAGCCCCTTCAGAGCCAGACCTTTCTGTACTCTCTCAGCCTCCTGTCTTCTATTCTCTTGCTTTCCACAACCAGAAGGACCCCTCCTCAGGATTCTACATCCCCATGTCCTTTCTTCCCCAGGCTTGAGAAGGGTGGAGCAGCCACTGGAGTGGACATGATCTGCACTGTCCACTCTGATCCCAAAGGCCCCAAGCTGGACAGAGAGCAGCTGTACTGGGAGCTGAGCCGTGAGACACATGGCATCACCCGGCTGGGGTCCTTCACCCTGGACAGGGACAGCCTCTATGTCAATGGTGAGGGGCTATGCTCCAGCCAGGGTCTCTCTCCTGGCCAGAGCTCTGTGTTTCTCTAAAAGGAGCTGCTGTGGTGCATCTCCTCTGGTCTGGGCTCAGTCTTCATTCTGATGATATAATCATGGGCTCCAGCCACCTACAATCTCCTTCCCTCCACTGTCTCTTCCCCTTTGCTTTTCCCACAAAGGCCCCTAAATCCTACCTTTCCCTTAATCCTTTATGCTCACCCTGACTCTTATTCATCTTCTCTGGTCTTCTCTCCGCAGGTTACACCTATGGAGCTATAGCCCCGACTACCACTAGTGAGTATTCCTAGGCCCTGTCCCTTCTCCTTTGCCTCCTGTCCTCGGTGAGGAATATACCTGGAAGGGCCCCTCACTCATCCCTTCTCTCCCCTGGTTCTGGTGGAGAGTTCTAGCCCAGGGCAAGTGTGTCTCTCACATACAGGTCTGTCCTCCCACTATCCTGACTCTCATGTTATCACTCAGATTCTCCTAAAAACCCTGCCCTGATACTTTGCTCTTATTCTTTTACTCACCTCTATGCTTGTTGCTCTGGATGTGTCTCAGCATCGGTGTTGCACCATTCTTTGGGTTTTCAGTGAACACATATGGAAGTTGACCACCTTCTGGGCACCATGCTAAGTTACATACCGTCTTAGTCAGCTCTGGTTGCCAAAGCAAAATACCACAGGCTGGGTGGCTCAGATGACAGAAATATATTTTCTCATAGTGCTGGAGGCTAGAAGTCCAGATCAAGGTGCCAGCAGAGTTGGTTTCTCTACAGCCTCTCCTTGATGTGCAGATGACACATTCTTGCCACCTTTTGGCACGGTCAGTCCTTTGTACACACATTCCCAGTGTCCCTCTGTGTCCTAAACTCCCTTTCTTACACCAACAGCAGCCAGAATGGATTGGGTCCCACGCCAACAGCCTCATTTTAACTTAATTACCTCTCTAAAGGCCCTGTCTCCAAATACAATCACCTACTGAGGTACTAGGGATTATAGCTTCTTCAATTTTGGTGTGTGGTGGGGAGTGGAGACACAGTTCATCCAAAAACACATACATCTTATCCTTTAGTTCTCGCTACAATCATGTGAATTAATTCCATTTTAGAGAGGAGTAAACTCAGGCTCCGAGAGGCTGCCAAGCCACACAGCAAATAAATAATAGAACCAAGAGTTCCTGTGTCTCCAAAAACTCATAATCTCACTCATCCATCAGTTCATTACTTTAGAAAGACATGCTAATTTTTGGTGTATACCTGTTGTGTTCAAGTTCGTGGACCAAACTCTCTTTGCATCCCCAGCAAATCCTGAAATAAGGATCTTGTAGCTTTTTCAAGAATTAATTGCCCTTGCATTAGAAGTGTTTCTGCAACCCTCTCAAACTCTCTTCTTGGGTCCATCTCTGGTCTTTTACACCACAGCATCCTCCCTTGCTCCTTTGAACATCAGTAGGGTTCTAGGATCCTCAGGTCCAATGACAACCATCTTTTCCCAAATGATAGGAGGAAAAATAAGCTAAAGTTAGTTCCATTGACTGTGTTTTGTTTATCAGTATCCAGTCCTTGGAATAGTTCAGAAGCATTGTAGGATCAATTCAATGTACATGGAGGGAAGGCAAGATGGATGGATGAATGGGTGGATAGATGGAAGGAAGGAAATAATGATAAATGGAAATAGAGATGGTAGATGGAAGAAAAGATGAATGGAGGGGGAAAGGATGGAGGAAAGATGTCTGGATTGATAGAATGAACAGATATGGAAGAAAGGAAAGATGGATGGATAGATGGAAGAAAAGAAAGAGTGGAGGAAGAAAGCAAGGGAAGCTGGGTAAATGGAAGACAGTGGGGTTAGAAGGAAGGACAGAGAGAAGGATGCATAGAAAGGGGTATGAATCAGAAGAAGGAAGGAAAGGAGGAATGAGGAAGGAAGGAATGATGTATGCAAGGATGGTGCATGGATGGATGTCATGGGTACATGGATGGATGCATGGATGGGTAGATGGATGGGAGGGTGGGTGGATGGATGGAAACATGGAGGATGGATGGATGGAAAGATGGATGGGCAGATAGATGATAGAAGAAAGGAAAGAAAGAATGGAGGAAGATAAAAGAAAAGATGGATAGATGGAAAGAAAGGTTGAAGGAACAAAGGATAAGAGTATGGATGATTAGAAAGAAAAACAGAAGGAAAGAAGGAAGGATGGAGGAAAGGATAAAAGGGAACTTGGAAGGAGTAATAAAAATAGGAGAGGGAAAAAATAAAAATAAAAAAAATAGGAGAGGGAGGAAAGAGGGGAGATAAGTCTTTCTTCCAGAGGTCTATCCCGAATAGTTAACCCTGCGCTGCTCATTGCTTCTCTATTCTAGAGTCAGGCCACTGGGCCTCTGATCTCACTTCTATCATATGTTCATTTATTATACTTCTTCTGGGGTCTACACAGGTCACCCCAACTATTGAACCCTGACCAGTGGCATGTGTCTAAACAAGAGCGTGTGTCTTCACAGGGGAGGTCATTAGAAAGGACTCTGGGGGCAGCCCGGGTGGCTCAGTGGTTTATCGCCGCCTTTGGCCCAGGGCCTGATCCTGGAGACCCAGGAATGAGTCCCACGTCAGGCTCCCTGCATGGAGCCTGCTTCTCCCTCTGCCTGTGTCTCTGACTCTCTCTCTCTCTCTCTCTCTCTCTCTCCCTCTCCCTCTCTCTGTGTGTGTCTCATGAATAAATAAATAAAATATGAAAAAAAAAAAAGAAAGGACTCTGGGATTGGAGAGTCTGGGTCCAAACCCGGACACTCCCTGTCCAGTCATGTAACCCTGGGCAGATAACCATTTCTGTACTGTGGTTCCTCTTTTGTTCAGTGTGGATGATTCTAGTGCCCAGTTCGTATTTATCCAGGGAAAGAGCTCCATATGTAGTGAGTGATCAGAAAGTATTTTCTTATATGTTTTATGTGATGAACACTTATATGTTGCTTACTCTGTACCCAGCACTGTGCTCAAGCACTGTACAGAATTTGACTTGTTCAAACCTCATTACAACTTTTGAAATAGGAATCATTATCTTGTAGATGAGTAAATCAAGATACAGAGAGGCTGGTTACAGCTGCTGGTTGGCCTTTTGTGTGTGTGCAATGCATAGAAGATTGGCATACCTGGGAGAGAGAGAGAGAGAGAGAGAGGAAAAGGGTGACAGAGACAGAGAGATAAAGACAGCAGAGAGAATGGAGGACAATGTCTGAGGTTATCCCCAGTCCCAAATTAGTGTGGTAAGTTGGAGCCTTTCCTTCCTGGAAAGAACAAAGCCACCAGTGTTTTCACAGAGCCCTCCACTCCTGCACCTGGGTAGGAAAACCATATCCAGCCCCCAAATCATTAAGCCTGTCCTTACCTGTCGCTGGAGTAGTCTCTGTTAACAAGTGACCCTCGGGTTCATTGGGAGGAAGGCAGGAGGCCCTTGGAAGCCCCACAGTGGGTTGATGTTGGGCGCCTCGACCTCCCCACATCCTTGGCTCTCTCTGCACCAACCGCAGCTGGGGAGGTCAGTGAGGAGCCATTCACACTCAACTTCACCATCGACAACCTGCGCTACTCAGCGGATATGGGCCTTCCTGGCTCCCTGAAGTTCAACATCACGGACACCCTCATGCAGCATCTGGTGAGAGGCCAGCTTCCCCGTCCCCACCTCCACGACCCCTCCTCGGGGCTGTCGCCAGCTCTGACCACGCTGGCCCTCTCCTTCCTCTCTAGCTTGGCCCATTATTCCAGAGGAGCAGCCTCGGCGCCCGATATGCAGGCTGCAAGGTCACCTCACTAAGGTGAGAACCCTTCTACCCACCATGGCCCACCACCAAAGGACAGGACTTCTGACTGTGGGAGGGGGTCACTCCCAGTCGTGGCAAGCTGTCTTGGAGGGTCCTTTTTGGAATACACTTCTTCATGTTACTTTATTGTTATGATTGTGACAAAATACGTATTGGACATACAATTAGCCATTTTCACCATTTTTAAGTATACATTTCAGTGGCATCTGTTACACGCACAATACTGTGCACCCATCACCACTACCTAGTTCTGAAACTCTTCATCACTGTGTGCCCATCAGGCAATTACTTGCACTTTTCCAGGTCAAGGTGTATCCTGTTGGTGTTTACAAAGCACTTCTCCATCTTTGTTTTCTTTATTTTTTATTTTTTTTATTTTTTTAATAATAAATTTATTTTTTATTGGTGTTCAATTTGCCAACATACAGAATAACGCCCAGTGCTCATCCCATCAAGTGTCCCCCTCAGTGCCCGTCACCCATTCACCCCCACCCCCCACCCTTCTCCCCTTCCACCACCCCTAGTTCATTTCCCAGAGTTAGGAGACTTCCCATCTTTGTTTTCATTTCACTTTCATTGGTGATGCAGCTCTTCTGAGGCAGGTGGTAGGCACCACAGTGACAGGACAGGCACTGCCCCTGCACTCATCTGGTGGAGAAAGCAGAAACTAAGTGGGAGAATAAATATCTAAAATGGCCTCAAATATGGTAAGGTGATGGGAAGCAGAAATGCATAGAGACGGAAAAGCAGCTTTACCCAGGGCACAGGATAGCCTGTCTGTGGAGGTGATTTCTGAGCTGTGTCCCAGTTAGAAAAGAAGGACATGGCCATGAAAACTGTTCCAGGCAGAGGAAACAGCATGGGCAAAGGTCCTGAGGTAGGAATGAGCTTGGCTTATGCAGTGAACAGCAAGGAGGCCGGGGTGGCTGGAGCAGAGAGAACAAGGGACAGAGAGAAAGTAGGTGTGTTTCCAGACATCAGCAGGGTCTACACAGTATAGAGTCTTGGCGGGAATTGATATTTTTTAATCGTAGTAAAATATTCATAAAAGAAAAATTTTAAGTGTCTGGTTCAGTAGTGTTAAGTATATTCACATTGTAGTGTAACCAAGCTCCAGAACTTGCGACTGAAACTGTACACCCATTAAATAACAGCTCCCTGCTTCCTTCTACCCCCAGATGTTAGCAATCGCCATTCTGCTTTCCATCTCCATAATTTGACTACTTTGGGTGCCTCATACAAGTGAAATTATATGGTGTTTTTTTGTGACTGCCTTATTTCACTGATCATAAAGTCCCCAAGTTTCATCTACGCTATGGCAGGCGTCAGGATTTCCTGCACTTTTAATGCTGAATGATATTCCATTGCATGAATATATCATGTTAAACTATGAAAGTCACATTTTGTTTATCTATTCCTCAGGACTTTGGTTTTTACATGTAATAGGCAATATGAGAGGTACCGGGGGTTCAGCATAACAGTGAGCTACACTGTCCTGTTACTTGCCCTCATAGAGGTCACCATCTGGAGGGAACAGAAAAAAATAATATATGTTCACACTGAGAGCAATCAGGGCTTTGATGGGAGAAGCCTGAGGAATGTGGCAGCCAGAACCCTCTCTTGACAGCGTGGGAGAGTTCTTGGAGAAGGAGGAGGTGTCTAAGTTGAGATCTAAAGAATGACCAGGAAATTACCCAAGTAAGGACAGAAGGGGAGAGATCTCCAGAAAGAAGTCATTGCATGTGCAAAGATCCTGGGGTGAGAGAGCATGGGCAGGTAGAGAAACTGAATGGTTCAACAAGGCTAGGACACAGGATATGAGGTGTGGAGTGACCACAGGTGAAGAGGTGCCACATGAGCTGCACTCCCTAAACATCAATCTCTCCTTTCTCAGGTCTGTAAAGAATGGCGCCAAAACAAGGGTGGATATCCTCTGTACCTACCGGCAGCACCCCAGCAGCCCGGGTCTACCTGCCAAGCAGGTGTTCCATGAGCTGAGCCAGCAGACCCGTGGCATCACCCGGCTGGGCCCCTATTCTCTGGACAAGGACAGCCTCTACCTCAATGGTGAGTGGTTCTCAGCCCACCTCACTGCTTCCACCCCTCATTCCCAGAAAGGTCTCCACTCATCACAGGTCAGGTCTCTAGGGGAAACCTTGAGAGAAACTCGGGTGTGAATCTCAACTCCACACTGACCCCCCCACCCTCCAACAGTTACTCTGTAAGGCTGTCTCTGATCACACCTGATGAATAAATAGAGGTTCTGAAAGGTTAAGTAATTTTCTCAAGTGGACACCCAGGTTAAAATGGGGTGGAGCCAGGCATGAGCCCCAGTGGTCAGCATCCAATGCTGCACCCCCACCCTACGCCTGAATTCACATCTGCTCCCTTCACCTTGGCCACTGCAGAGGCCATTTTAGGATATTTCCCCCTGTAAAATGTGCTTCATTTTGTTCACTCAGTCAGCAATCACCAGCATCTGTTATAAGCCAGGCTTGGCACCAGGGACACAGACAGGTCACATGTGCAACCTGTCCTAATGTAAGCTCCAAAGGGGCAGAGACATTTTGTAGAGTGCTGTATTCCCCAAATGTAATGGAATTTAGCACACAGTAGGTTCTCATTAAATATTTGTTGGATGGAGGGATAGATTGGAGGGAAGGTGGAAGGCAGATGGTGGGATGGTTGCCTATGTGGGGAAATAAATGTGTGAACATAAATGTGATGAGAGTTTCTTGGGGACATGCTGGAGAGGTGAATAGGGAAGGGTCATTTCTAACTGGAAGATCAGGAGAACCTTAATGGTATAGATGACATTTGAATCTGATCTTAGAAGATGCATAGATGCTTACCTGGTTCACAGATGGAAAGGCATCCAGCAGGAGCCCCATATGGACAAAGGCATGGAATATCTGGGATTTTTCTGCCATCTCCCCTTATGTGTGACATTTTTGTTTCCAGGTTATAATGAACGCGGTCCAGATGAGCCTCCTACAAGTATGTATCTTTGCATCCAGTACCCATATCAGCCTGTATGGGTCTTGAGCCAAGCTTTTCTCCTCGCTAATAAAGGGAACTTACCCCAAACTCAGGCTGCTCTCCTGAGTAGGGCCAGGTGTCAGTGGGAAGAAGAATGCTGAGTCCCTGGGTCCTTTCTGGGCCTGTGGGCATAGTACTGGCTTTCTAAACTTTCCATACCTTTCTGGGATGGAGGAAGAATTTTGAACAAGCATTTCCTACAGGGATGGGGATTGAGGTCAGATGAGGAATCCATGCCTCCTGAAAGCAAGATCTCCTACAAGGGCCACAGAAGAGGCCTTAATGTCAAGCTGCAAACTGTGGTGGCCATTCAGTGATTTGGCCAAATTTGCCCATTCACTTGTCCAGTGGTTCCTTCATCTATCTTTTAACCCATCCATTCTTCCATTCTCCGAGTTATCCCTTCTCTCAGACTTCGCCATTCTTCCTTCCTTCCTTCCTTCCTTCCTTCCTTCCTTCCTTCCTTCCTTCCTTCCTTCTCTCCTACCTTCCTTCCTTTCTTCTTTCTTTCCCTTTACCCATCCATGTATTCATCCATTCTTCCTCCATTCGTCCATCCATCCTTCCTTTGCTCCTTCCCTCTATTCTTTCATCCACCCATCCATCCATTCATTCATCCATTCTTTCATGTCTCCATCCTTTCTTCCTTCTTTCCATTTGTCCATCCATGTATTCATCCATTCTTCCTTCCATTCATCCACCCATCCTTTTCTCCTCCCCTCTGTTCTTTCATCTACCTATCCATCCATTCATCCATCCTTCCATCTTTCCTTCATCCCTCCATCCATCTTTCATTCCTCTCTCCTTTGTTCATTCTTCCATCTACCCATCTTTCATTTTTTCCTTCCATCCATTCATCCCTCCCTCCATCCTTTCTTCCTTTTCCCTTCCTCCTTCCCTTTCCCCCCTCCATCCATCCATCCTGTTTACCTGTTTGTCCTTTCCTCTTTTTGTCCTTACATCCATCTGTCCAACTTTCTTCCTTGTGTTTATTCTTGCTTTCTCTTTGACCTTTCATTTGCTCATTCTTCCTCTGTCCATCCAGGTTACCCATCTGTCTGTCCACTTTTATGCCCATTGATTACTCTCTCTCTTGTTCACCTACATGTACTCTGTTGGGTTTACTTTACTCATGGGCTCACTCAACCCTCTGCTCCCACAACTTTTCCTTCCCTTACTCTCACTAATGGCATACCTGTGAATGCTTGTCCTGGGAAAACCACTGTTGGAGCCCAGGCAAGGTTTGGGGAGTTTCTCCTGCTCTGGGGTGGGGGGGCTCTGCTCTTTTCTGATGACTGCCCTTTCCACAGCTCCTGAGGTAGCCACCACATCCCTGCCTCGTTCATCATCACCTGCACAACCAGAAGCCACCACAGGTATCTGGGAGATCCCTTTTCCTTCCCAAGAGAAGTTCTCCAGCCCAACACCTCTACCAGCCAGTTGTACACAAGAGCTGGGAAGCCAGGGTGTAAAATTCTGTTTTAGGACACTCATGCCAATTGGAAGAGTATACTGACAAATTAATCTAATGCATACACTCATGGAGCTCCCAGTCTTATGGGATCAACAGACCATGATAACACAATGTGAGATATTCTGGGGAGAGGCACCTAGCATAATTTGGAGGGGAAGGGCTTTCTGGAGGAAGTTTCACCCAAACTGAGTCTTTAAGAATGAGTAGGAGTCATCCAGGAAAATAGAGGATAAAGAGTTTTCCTGTTCTAGGGGATTTGATGAGCAAAGGCTCAGCATACTGTATGGAGACAACTGAGAGGGATTTGGTTTGCATAAAGAATAAACTTAACCTGGAGTGAAGCTGAAAGGTTGGCAAGAACTGTTTTGGGAAGGACCTTGAATGCCAGGTCAAGAAGCTTTAACCTGACACTGAAGGCCAAAGGAAGCCATGGATAGCAGTGACTATACTGAGATTTTTTTCACTTAAGAAAACTTCTTCTAGTGTTCAGTGTAGAGAACATTCTTTAAATGTGGCATCCAATAAGTCTGCTGAGGTATTTGTCTAGGTGAGAGAATATAAGACTTGAACTGGGACAGGATAGAGAGATAGGATGCATGTTAGGGCCATCCTAAAAGTGGAATTGGTGTTATTTGGTGGGGAAGCAAGAGGACCTGAGCCACATGCTAGTTTTGACTCAGGCGACCAAATGGTGGGTGGTGGTGCCAATGGAAGAGAAGACGACAGAGTACAATGAATTCGGGACCCTGATTTGGTCTCAGGCCAACTGTCCATAGTAGCCCTCTCTCCTCTCTCTTCTTGTAGCTACGGGACACAGTCTGAAGACCCTCACACTCAACTTCACCGTCTCCAACCTCCCATATTCAATGGACATGAGCAATGGCTCAGCCATGTTCAACTCCACCAAGAGGACCCTGCAGCGCCTGGTAAGACCCTGCTCCCAGCAGTTCCTAGTGGGTTAAATTCCACCCAGCCCTTCCTTTATCCTTGTCCCTCCTGTTAATCCTCCTCATTCTTCCTTCCCAGCTTGGATCCTTGATCCAGAGGAGCAGTCTGGGACCCTTCTACTCAGGTTTCAGATTAATCTCCCTCAGGTAAGACTTTTTCCTGAGTATTTGCCAGTAGTGACCATTTTGGGGACTGACCCTTCTGGTCTTCCCACTGACCTCCCATTTTGTCCCTCCCTCTTTGTGGCCCCCATAGTAAGGTTTCAGGACCTCTCTTTAGAGTTCCCACATCCCTCTCTCCCCAGACCTGATAAGGATGGGGCAGCCACCCGTGTTGATGCCATCTGCAACTACCGCCATGACTCCATGGGTCATGGGCTGGACAGAGAGCGACTTTACTGGGAGCTGAACCAGCTGACCCATGGTGTCACCCAGATGGGCCCCTACACCCTGGTCAAGGACAGCCTCTTCGTCAATGGTGAGTGATTTACAGCAATCATTTTTTGTCCCCGTTCTATTTTATTTCCTCTTTAACAAGTCAGCCCAAGTTCTGATTAGGGGAAACCTTTCCCAAAATCTCCATGGAGAGAGTCTTTCCTGTTATTTCAAGTAAAAAGAATGAAATTCTTTAACAAATTAATATAATGAATTTTAATTTGAACCCCAGATATCTGACTCAAGGGATCTTTGGGTACAGGAATTCTCTATGTGAAACTCCTCTATGTCAGTGGTTTTCACCAGGGGTCAATTCTGCCCCTCAGGAGACACTAGGCAATGATGAGACATTCTGGTTGCCACAACTGGGGAAGAGTGAGATGCCAGGGATGTTGTTAATGTCCTCCAATGAACAGGAGATCCTCAACAAACACATATACATTCTATCCCAAGCCATGTGCTGGGTACAGAGATAGAACACAGTTTCTCTCCCTGAAAAACCCATAATCAAGATAACTAAACATTACTTGGGGACACACAAAAAAGGCAGAAACACTGTTATTAACAGGGCGCCATGAAAGCACAGATAAGTCAAGGAGGACTTCCTGGAAGAGGATATTATGTATGCAGCACTATATTAAGCACTGAGACATGACAAGAACAAGACAAATGGGTACCTACTCTCCTTGAATTCCATCTCACTGGAGTTCTGATACATGAGTAGGAGTTTTCCAGGAAAAGCAGAAGATTGAAGAACATTCCAGGAAGTGGGACCTGCATAAGCACAAGCAGAAAAGCTCACCTCAGGAGAATCCCTGTAAAGTTTCTATTTTCCCTCTCTGTGCGGTGACTTTCAATTTGGAAGCCTCTAACATGTGGGCCCAAGTTTGGCTGATTCTGATGATAGGCACCACGCCTCTTTCTGTGCTAAAGGCTAAGAGTTTCCAACTGTCTTCTCTTCATCCCGTTGGCTGCAGGCTATGCACCCCAGAATTTATCTACCCAGAGTGAGTATCAGCTAAATTTCCGCATCATCAACTGGAACCTCAGCAACCCAGACCCCACATCCTTGGAATACACATCCCTGCAGAGGGACATCCAGGACAAGGTGGAGTCTCTCTCACCCATCCCATCTCTCCTTGACCTGGGTGCCCCCCTCATTCCTCTGTCTGATTCACATCTATTAAGTGATGGCTTCAACTCTTTACCTATGTGCTCTGAGTTCTCTCAGTTTCCAAAGATGGTGCCCTGCCTGCCTTCTCCATTTCCCAGATGTGAAAACTGAGGCTCAGAAAGGGGAGTGGTGTACCTAAGATCACACAGTCAGGATTTAAACTCAGACCTCCTTTGCTCCAAGGCCTGTGCCCTTTCACTGGCCCCAGTAGCTCCCTCCAGCCCCAGAAGGTCTCCATCTCACCCATTATCCCCACCCTTTATTCTAGGTCACCAAACTCTACAGAGACAGCCAGCTACAAGACATGTTCCGCTCCTGCCTGGTCACCAACTTGACGTAAGTTGAGGAAGTTGGAAGCACTGGCTGAGCTGGCAGTTTGTGACTCTGAGCTCCCATCCTGGCACAGTCCTTGAGCTGGAAGTCACTGACATGGTGCCCATGCTCCCCCACATCCCTTTCAGCTCCTTCCATAGGTCTAGGGGGTGGGCAGGAAAAAGATTAACCACACTGGGCAACCTATACCAGCATCCTCCACCTTCTCCTCTTCTGGATACTTTCAACAAATAAGACAGTTTCATGCATGGTCATCTTATGGGATTCTCACACAGCCCCTGTGAGATGGATATTATCTGTGATCATCCCCGTTGTTCAGATGGGGAAGCTGAGGCTCTGAGAGGCAAAGTGAACAGCCCAAGAATTGCCCAAATTGGGTTGGAAGAATGGGTGGAGGAACCAAAACATCTACACTGGGGAACAGGAGGATCATGGGACACAGTGCCAACTTTGAGTGTTTCCAAACTTCAGTTCCTTTGTCTTTAAGATGGGGATAATTATAATAATAGCTTCCACCACAGTGATGTTGAGGGAACATGTATGTCACTTCCTAGAGGTGCTCAATAGATGTTCATTATTTTTATAGTTATTTGTTCTATTCCCAACTCCTGGAAACCTTGTATTTTTAGTCAGTCTCTTCTCTAGCTTGGGGGAAGAGGAAGCCAGATAACCTCTCACATCTTGCCTCTAAGTCTTTGGGTCTATAAAACAGGAACTCAGGAGGCATTGCTGGTGTTGAATGCTGGCTGAGTTCCATGGTCTCTGTCCCTAGGTTGGGCTCCATGTTGGTCACCATCAAGACACTGTTCTCTTCTAATGTGGACCCCAGTGTGGTGGAGCAAGTCTTTCTGAACAAGACCCTGAATGTCTCATCCCATTGGCTAGGCACCACCTATCAGCTGGCAGACCTGCATGTGACAGGTGCAAGACTAGGGGCTGGCTTCATGGTTTGAAGAGATGGGGCTATGAGGAAGAATGGGGCTTCTCAGTAGCAGTGGAATGGGTAGAGGCTCTGGAGGGGAAAGGGGGACTTTCTGGATGCCCATGTTGATGACCCATGGCAGTGGGTCATCCAACGGGAGGTAGGAAAAAATCATGGAGCAGTTGCACCCAAGGGAATGGTTATTTTTACATGTAAGTATTTCCCACCCCAAATATAGAGTATCCTAAGTTGCCTTCTTAGGCCTTCTGATTATGAGTCATGCATTGATTGATGGAAGGACTCATTCATTCATTCAACAAATATGTTATGAAAGTAAATAGGCACTGATGACGCACTGTGATAACTGTTATAATCAGGGAATTTCAAGAGCCTGTGGGAACCTCTAGGAGGGACACGCAGCCCATCCTGGGAAGTTTTCTGGAGGAAGTGAGGAACAAACTGAGATGTGATGGTGAACATGACCCAGCCAGTGGGAAGAGATAGGGAGTTGAGATACATGTGTTTATAACCTAGACGATAGAATACTTAGGGAGGTTATAAGGAGTTTGGTGTGGCTGGAGCAAACACTTTGACATGGAAGAAGTGGCAGGTAAGGCTATAGGTGCAGGGAGGGACTTTCTTGGGCACTGGAATAGTTTGCAGGGGAACACAACACAGAGTTCTGCCTTAGAAAGCTCATCCTCTGGTGCTGTATAGTGAGTGGGTTGGGAGGGGGAGAAGACTAGAGATGGCAAGACACATTAGTAACTTAGGT
This sequence comes from Canis aureus, assembly GCF_053574225.1. Taxonomy (NCBI): domain Eukaryota; kingdom Metazoa; phylum Chordata; class Mammalia; order Carnivora; family Canidae; genus Canis; species Canis aureus. Next base: position 53,071,257 of record NC_135629.1, read on the forward strand.
CAGCAAAGGTGTATGAGGGATGTCCCCTAAGGTGGTCAGCACCTGCACTTGCCTTCTGTGCGCCCAGAGGGACCCAGTCTCCTCTTCCCCACATACTTGTGAATTCTCATAATGCTTAGAGGAGAGTCAGATGGATGGACAGATCAGTAGGTTCAAAGTGACCCAGTAAATAGAAGGTCTTATGTAGCTCACTTTAAAAATCCAGCTCAGGTCACATTTCCAGGAATAAGTAACCAAGCTAAAATGACTTCTTGGCTAAAATCTTCACCTAATTAGAACTTATATACCTTCTTTTTATTATAGAAGTGGAGCCATCAGCTCACCTACTGACAGACAAACCAACAAGCAGTCCCAGCACCGAGCACTTCCAGCTGAATTTCACTGTCACCAACCTACTCTATTCCGAGGACATAGCCCAGCCAGGCACCACCACACATCAGCGAAACAAGCGAAGTATTGAGAATGCGGTGAGAATGGGGTTGTATGTCCACTCTGTCCCTATGTAGAGACAGACCTATGGATCCTGGGTAGTCAGAGGGTGATTTTTCATAACAATTCATGAAGACAGGTTCTTTTTTTAAAAAAAGATTTATTTATTTATTCATGAGAGACACACACACAGAGAGAGGCAGAGACATAGGCAGAGGGAACAGAAGCAGGCTTCACGCAGGGAGCCCGATGTGGGACTCAATCCCAGATCCTGGGATCACACCTGAGCTGAAGGCAGATGCTCAACCACTGAGCCACCCAGGCATCCCGTGAAGACAGGTTCTAATACCCATTTACAAATTAAGAAACAGGCTCAGAGAGTTTTAGTAGCTAGTCTGGGGTCATATAGCTAAGTCATACCCTGGAATGGGATGTCCTTTGGTATACATATCCAGGCTAGTGTTTGTTGAGAAAAGAAAAAAATAGGTGGGAAATTTTGCTCAGTGGCTAAAAATTCTCTAATGGCATTGGGCCTGGGATGGTGATCAATGGAATATCGCCCTGTCTTTCAGCTCAACCAGGTCTTCCGAAACAGCAGCATCAAGAGCTATTTCTCTAGCTGTCAAGTTTTAGCATTCAGGTGAGTTCCAATTCAAGACCTAATCACTCTGGAGACTCCCACTATTCTTTAAGTAAAAATGTCCCTGTGTCATGGTCCCAGTTTCTAGCTCTTATGGAACATAGCCCTGGGAGCATAGAACTGTTACCTAAAAACCAACTTCTTCCTAAACCAGTGAGCCCAACTGGTTTAGAAACTCAAGAGAGGCAGTATAGACCTCAGCAGACATGGAGGTGCCTTGTGTTGGGGCCATAGAATATGGAGTGTAGCATCCACGCCTTAAACTAATTGCTGTTGAAGTCAAGACCCATAGAAGATAGTCTAGAAGACTAGAACCAGATGACTTAGAATCCAGCAGTCTAACTGTACTGCTCAGTAGTGTAGCCACTAATCACACGAGGCAATCAAAACTGTTTACACATCTATTGAGATATGATTCACATATAAAATGTACCCCATTGGGGTTTCTTAAAAAGATTTTTAAAAATTTATTTACTCATGAGAGATACAGTGAGAGAGTTAGGCAGAGGGAGAAGCAGGCTTCCTGTAGGGAGCCCGATGTGGGACTCGATCCTGGCACCCTGGGATCACGCCCTGAGCCAGAGGCGGACAATCAACCTCTGAGCCACCCAGCTGTCCCTAAAATGTACCCCTTTGAAGTGTACAATTTAGTAGTATATTTATAGAGTGGTATAACCATCCCACTAATGGTGGATTTTCTTAAAATCCTGTCCCCATTAGCAATTGCTTCCTTTTCTTCCCTTATCCCCATCCCCTAGCAAACAAATAATCTCCTTTCTGTCTTCTAGATTTGCCTATTCTGAACATTCAATATAAAAGGATTTTATACTCTGTGGTCTTTTGTGACTGACTCTTCCCCTGAGTGTAATGTTTCCCTGAGGTTCATCCATGTTGTAGCAATATAGTACTTTATTCCTTTTTTAATTACTAAATAATATTCTATAATATAGCTAGGCCACTTAAAAGGCTTTTCCTTTAAATCCAATTTAATTAACATATACTGTATTCTTAGTTTCCAAAGTAGAATTTAGTGATTCATCAGTTGCATATAACACCCAGTGCTCATTATGCCAAGTGCCCTCCTTAATGCCCAGTACCCAATTACCACATCCCCTCTCCCATCTCCCCTCCAGCAACCCTCAATTTGTTTCCCATAGTTACGAGTCTCTTATGGAGGCAAACCATAAGGGTGGCTATACCACTTTGTGTTTATCCATCCATTCATTGATGGACCTTGGGTTGTGGCCACTTTTTGTCTATTATGAATAATAGATCTATGATCATTCTTGTGTGAATTTTTGCATCAATTTGTGTTTTCAGTTCTCTTGGGCATATACTTAGGGCTGGTATTGTATGGTCATATGGTATTCTGTGGTAACTTTTGAGGAACTACTGAACTGTTTGCCATAGTGGCCCTACCATGCCCCATTCCCACAAGCAATATATGAGGGTTTCAAACTATCTAGATCCTCACCAACAATTGTTATTGTCCTCTTTTTACAATCATCCATATCATCCTAGTGGATGTGAAGTGGTACCTCACTGTGGTTTCATTTTGCCTTTTCCTAACAATTAGTGATGTTAAACATATTTGCATGGACTTATTGGCCATTTCTCTATCTTCTTTGGAGAAGAGCCTATTCTCTTTTCCCAGTTTTACATTGATTTTTTTTTTCATTGTTGGAGTTATAATCATTCTCTGTATGTTCTGATACTAGACCCTTATCAAATAAGTGATTTGCAAATATGTCCTTCCATTTGTTATGCTGCCTTTTTAACCTTTTTACCTGCTTGGTACTGCCTTTTGAAACACATTTTTAATTTTGACGACTCTCAATTTATCAATTTTTTTCTTTGGTTATTTGTAATTTTAGTTCTATATCTAAGAAACCATTGCCTAATCCAAATTCACAAATTTACACCAGGTTTTCTTCTGAGGTTTTTATAATCTTATCTCTCACATTTAGTCATTTGATTTATTTTGAGTTAATTTTTGTATATGTCGTGAGGTACAAATCCAACTTCATTCTTTTTTTAAATAAATTTATTTTTTATTGGTGTTCAATTTTCCAACATATAGAATAACACCCAGTGCTCATCCCATCAAGTGCCCCCCTCAGTCACCCCCACCCCCGCCCACCTCCCCTTCCACCACCCCTAGTTCGTTTCCCAGAGTTAAGAGTCTCTCATGTTCTGTGTGCATATCTAATTGTCTCAGTACGATTTGTTAAATAGACTATTCTTTCCCTTTTATCTTGGCACTCTTGTTGAAAATCAGTTGTCCATGATTGCATGAGTCTGTTTATGGATTCTAAGTTCTGTATATTTTTTAATTTTTTATTTAAACTCAATTTAGTTAACATATAGTGTATTATACGTTTTAGGGGTAGTATTTAGTGATTCTTCAGTTGCATATAACACCCAATGTTCATTACATCCCATGCCCTTCTTAATGCCCATCACCCAGTTACCCCATCGCCAACTCACCACCCCTCCAGCAACCCTCAGTCTGTTCCCTATAGTTAAGAGTCTCTTATGGCTTACTTCCCTCTCTGTTTTTATCTTATTTTATTTAATTTTTCCTTCCCTTTCCCTATGTTCAATTCCACTGACTATATGTCTATTCTTATACTAGTGGCCACTATTTTTATTACTATAGCTTTGTAGTAAGTTTTAAAATTGGGAAATGGAGTTCTCTAATTCTGTACTTTCTCCATATTGGTTTACCTATTTGAGGTCTCTTACAGCTCCATATGGATTTTAGAATCAGCTTGTTAATTTCTGTAAAAGAGCTGGGATTTTAATAGGGATTACATTTAATCTGCAGACCAATTTGTGGAATATTTTAAAAATAATAAGTCCCTAGTCCATGAAGATGGGATGCTCTTCCATGTATTTAGGCATTTCAAAATTTAGCAACATATTTTGTAGTTTTCAGTATACATATCTCACAATACTTTTAAGTTTATTTATTCTTAAGTGTTTTGTATTTTGTTCTTTGATGCTATTATGAATGGAATCGTTTTATGAATTTCACTTTAAGAACTAATTACTAGTGTATATAAATACAATTGATTTTTGAAGATTTTTAAAATTTTACTCATGGGAGACACAGAGAAAGAGAGAGAGAGACAGAGACACAGGCAGAGGGAGAAGCAGGCCCCATGCAGGGAGCCCAATGTGGGACTTGATCCCAGGATCCAGGACCACGCCCTGGGCCAAAGGCAGGCAGAGCCCCGCTGAGCCCCCAAGGGATCCCCACAATTGATTTTTGTATATTGGCCTTCTATCCTACATTCATACTGAACTAGCAGTTTTTAGTTTTGTGTGTGTATATTAGGATTTTCTATATTCAATAGTATGTCGTCTGTGAATAGAGATAATTTTACATCTTTCCTTCAAAACTGAATGCCTGTTCTTTGTTTTTCTTGCCTGTTTTATTAGAATTTCATTTATTAAAATGTAAATAAGATATGAAATGAGGGAAGACAACACTGTCTTGTCCCTAGTCATAGGAAAAAATTTTTAGTCTTTCATCATTGAGTATGGTTTTATCTGTGGGTTTTTCATGAATGCTATTTTTCAGGTTGAGCCACTTTCCTAGTTTGTTTAACTTTTTTTGTTTGTTTAATCATGAAGAATGTTGTATTTTTTCAAATTCTTTTTTTTTTTGGATATGTCTGACATTGTGTGGTGTTTGTCCTTTATTCTATTAATATGCTCTATTACACTGATAATTTTTTTCAGATATTAAGCCAACCTTTTAGCTAGAGTTGAGAGATTAAGACCTTTTCAAGTATTCACATGGGGGAATCCCTGGGTGGCTCAGTGGTTTGGCGCCTGCCTTTGGCCTGGGCATGGTCCTGGAGTCCCTGGGTACGTCCCGCATCGGGCTCCCTGCATGGAGCCTGCTTCTCCCTCTGCCTGTGTCTCTGCCTCTCTCTGTGTGTGCCTTTCATGAATGAATGAATGAATAAATAAATAAATAAATAAATAAATAAATAAATAAATAAATAAAATCTTTTTAAAAAAAAGAAGTATTCACACAGCCCCACACACTTGTGACCTTCTAGATCCCCACAGACACATTGGAGTTTTCCAAACCCCTCAGAGACATCTCTTTCCCCACTTAAAAATATTTTTTTTTGGCTCACCTCTTGCCTACCCTAACTGGTATGGCTCCCTCAGTCAGCTGCCATGTTAAACAACTACCACTGATTGTTTTTGGCAAGTGCCCTGGGGATAGGCTGTCCTCACTGACAAAGCTGTGAGTCAAATAAAGACAATCCCTAGAAATGGGGCTTTTTAAAGGAATCTCCAGACAAGTCAACTATTGAAAATTCCCTACCCTCATGGGGTTTATGTTGCAGTTGCAATAACAAGAATGGGCAATTGAAAATGGGAATGGATCTTTTGGGGATCTCCAAAAGATTATGGCTGCTAAGCTGCTGGTTTTCTAAGCTACCATGGTTCTCAGACTGCTGGCTTTCAAAGTTTCTGGGGATATTATGAGAGCAGGATGTGAATAATGGAAGTTCTAATGCCATAAAGCTTGTTCCCTTTACTGAGATTCAGCCATTTTTTTCTTTTTTTTTTTTTAATTTTTTTTTATTTATTTATGATAGTCACAGAGAGAGAGAGAGAGAGAGAGAGAGGCAGAGACACAGGCAGAGGGAGAAGCAGGCTCCATGCACCGGGAGCCTGATGTGGGATTCGATCCCGGGTCTCCAGGATCGCGCCCTGGGCCAAAGGCAGGCGCCAAACCGCTACGCCACCCAGGGATCCCCAGCCATTTTTTTCTTAACTAAATGATCCTCAGATTGTTGCAAGCCTTTGGTTAATTTCTAGACTTCTGAAAAAGTTGATTTTGATCATTCTTGCCAATGTTCTCAATGATTTTATGAATTTCTGGAAGGCCTTACTCCAAATATTTCAAAAATTTTCTCCCCATGGCTATTTATTTATAAGCTAATTAAATTAAATTAAATGACATGTTAAGCTTCTCATTCACACTAGCGTATTTTAAGTGCTCAACAACAATATGGGGCTGTTAATGACTGTATTTTGATATTGTAGACACAAATGTTTGTATCATTGCAGAAAGTTCTTTTGGATAGGACCTAGAAGCAGGGAACCTGGAAGCAGGGTAGAATTCAAGATATCCTTGTTCATCCCTCTTGCCTTCCAGGTCTCTCCCCCACAGCAACCACACTGGGGTGGACTCTGTGTGTAACTTTTCACCATTGGCTCGGAGACTAGACAGAGTTGCTATCTACTTGGAGTTCCTGAGGCTGACCAAAAATGGTACCCAACTGCAGAACTTTACTCTGGACAGAAACAGTGTCCTTGTGGATGGTAAGGCTTCCTAGTCATTGGGCCAGGACAGGGGACTAGGTACCAACCTCCACATGTGGGGCCTTTCCTGAGAATCTGTAGACCTGGGATTGAGTCAGCATTAAACTTTTTTAGGCTGGCAGGAGGTGGCATAGCTCCTCAGGCTTTACCCACCACTGAGGGAGAGGCCCTTTTCTCCCCAATAAAATATTGGAGATACTTGCCTTCTTAGAGATAGCTCTGTATCCTCCGGCTGATCACTTTCCCTCTCTGTAATTCTGTTTCTCATCCCTGTACTGAAAGTCACTTGGCCAGTGGTCAGTGAGGGACTCTAGCTCCGAGCTATACGTGAACCAGCCTTGACAGGCATAGGGGATGGACCTGTTTTCTCCAAGATAGACTATATAAAAACAGGCAATGGACCTGATTTGGTCCATAGTCTATAGTTTGCCAAGTTCTGTTCTAGATCAGCACCATGCAGCAGAACTTTCTGCAACGATGAAATGTTCTGTATCTGTGCCATCCAGAGCAGTAGCCACATGCAACTATTGTGTACTTAAAGTCTGGCTATTTTTTTTTAATTTTTTTTTTAATTTTTATTTATTTATGATAGTCACACAGAGAGAGAGAGAGAGAGAGAGAGGCAGAGACACAGGCAGAGGGAGAAGCAGGCTCCATGCACCGAGAGCCCGATGTGGGATTCGATCCCGGGTCTCCAGGATCGCGCCCTGGGCCAAAGGCAGGCGCCAAACCGCTGCGCCACCCAGGGATCCCCCTAAAGTCTGGCTATTATGACTGGCTTTTGCAGTTACTGATTTTTAATGTTACTAAGGTACCATATTTTTAAAATTTTGTTTAATTCAGATTATTTTTAATTTAAGAAGCCACTTGGAGCTGCTCCATATTGGACAGCACATCTATAAAAAGTTGACTGGGGAGAAGTTGTACAGTAGGGGGACCTGAAACTCTCCCCCATGCCTGGTGAATGCTATGTGTCCCTACCCTCAATGGGGTTTATGTTGCAGTTGCAATAACAAGAATGGGCAATTGAAAATTATAAATTATTTGGTGTGAAATAATTCATACTTGGGAGTGGGGATCAGAAAAGCCTTCTTGGAAGAAATTACATTGTACCTGAATCCTGGAAAATGAGTATAAAACAATTTGGTGAAGGAGAAGGGGTGAGTATTTTTCTAGGCAGAGAAGAGAGCATTTGAGTGGGAATTTACAAAGTTAGAGAGATCACTTGGGCTTGCCAACTATGATGACCCATTCTCTCAATCATCATAAGATGGCCTAGCCCAATTTCAGTCCTCCATCCTCATGGGATGAGGTATGAATTTGATTGATTTATTATACTCCTGTAGTGTGATACTTGAATTATGTAGCAAAGTATCCTCATTTTTCAGAGAAAAATGGATGAACATTATGATTTTTACTTTAGGATTCCAGTGAAAATAGGAATGAAGCAAGGATGACAAGTGCTGATAATTGATACATTGGATGAAATATTGTTTTAATATTTAATTTTAAACAATATTGTTTTAAATCATATGTTTATGATAGTGTTCTGTTTTTCTGTATATTTGAAGAGTTTTATTTAAAAAGCATAAAGCAAAACAAAACAAAAAAGCATAAAACACACTCACATGCATTCTCCATTTCATTCACTTGCAGGATATTCTCCCAACAAAAACGATGTCTTGGCTGAGAATTCTGGTAAGCCTCCAAGAAACCCCAGCCCAGGATGGGGAAAGAATGTCTTAAGCTGTCCCTAGTCAAAGAAAACCATGTACCCAGAGTCTTGATAATGATGAAAACTGGACACCCCATGTCAGGGACTATTAGGCACAGTACAGGGACAATAGGAACCCTGGGGGGAATGACAAGAGGTGGCTCACATCAGCACTTGTCTCCCCAGATCTCCCCTTCTGGGCCATCATCCTTATCTGCTTGGCGGGATTGCTGGTACTCATCACATGCCTGATCTGCTGCTTCCTGGTAAGTAAAGAAGGGTTGCTTGTCTTTTAACAATTGGGTTATAAGAGTTCTGTCATCTAGCCCCACAATGGCATACTAATTCAGCAATAAAAATGAGTGAATTATAAATATTGCACTGTCATGCATAAATCTCAAAATAATAATGTAGAGTAAAGGAAGCTCAGACAACAATAAGTATGTAGTATATGATCCTGTTTATAAACAAATTGTAGAATGCGAGCTAATCTACAGGGATATTGGTCAGATCAGTGGTTGGAGCAGGGAAGGAGGAATTACAAAGGAGCATAGGACACTTTTGGAGAGGACGAGCATTCCTTGTCTTGATTGTGGTGATGGTTTGAGGAGTTATAATCAAAACTTATCAAATGGTTTGCTTTACTACATGTAAACAGTTCATTGTATGCCAGTTATACCTCCATTAAGCTACAGTGTGTGTGTGTGTGAGTGTGTGTCTGTGTGTGTCTGTGTGTGTGTGTGTGTGTGTGTCTGTGTAGGGAGGGGAGGGAAGGAGGGAGGGAGAGATATGAATGGGATATCAGAGAAAAGGGTAGAAAAATAGAGTTAGGGTCACCCAGGTAGCTCAGTGGTTGAGTGTCTGCCGTTGGCTCAGGTCGGGATCCTGGGGTCCTGGGATTGAGTCCCGCATTGGGTTCCCTACAGGGAGTCTGCTTCTCCCTCTGTCTATATCTCTGCCTTTGTGTGTGTGTGCGTGTGTGTGTGTCTCATGAATAAATAAATAAAAACCTTTAAATGTATATATTAAGAATAGGGTTAAAGGGAAGAAAGAAGAGAAAGAGATAAAAGAGGGACAAGGCATGAGAGAAAATGAAGTGGAAAGGGTTGACAGACATACAGAGAGCAGCAGGCCTCTGTGGCTTTGGCCACCCCCATCCTGTGGTCCCAGGCCATTCTCATGCCCTCTCCTTCCCCTCACAGGTCACTGTCTGCCGGCGGAAGAAGGAGGGAGAATACGAGGTGCAGCAGGACAGCCTAGGCTATTACCTGCCACACCTAGACCTGAGGAAGCTACAGTGAGAGCTCTGCCTGAGGCTCCAACGGAGCTTGGCTGAAACAACAATAAACCACATTGGTCAGACACAGTCTCTGGGCCCTTCTTGACTTGGCCCCTTACGAGTTCACAGGAGACCAAGACAAAAGGTGAAGGTCCCCTTTCACTAGGTCTTGAAGGACAATTGCAATTCTGTCTTTTGGTTTCATGCCATTTCACTTCTCAAGGGCAACAGAACTGGCAAGAGGCCTAGATGTGGTCATTGTGTAAAATCAACATTCCACCTCCATGAGAGACTTCTCTTCCTAGAAACCTTGGAGCACACCTCCCCTTGGCTCTGTGTCAGCCATTGCACCCATCTCCATTCCTCCAATATTTCCCCACTCCCAAAGTTAACCCAACTCTGTCTCATTCTCTGAAGCTCAGGTTCACCGGGACTTCTAGACCAGTCTGCTTCAGTGGCTCCTCTTCCCTCCTGGGTACTCCAAGATGGGAAATAGTCCAAGAAAGAACAAGCAGTGGGTCAGAAATGACTCTGCAATTGATGTTAGGACTTGGAGCTGAAATCACTAGGATCTGGGAAGCCTCAGTCCCAGAGAAATACCAAGGCTTGAGAGACATAGTGTCTGCTTTGGATATAGAGACAAAGAACACCCAATGTGGAAAAAATTCTGAGGAAAAAGCTAGACAGTTTTTCTTCATCTTTCTCTGCACTGACTCCAACTAGACAGAGCAGGGGCTTCCCAGCAAGGAGTGCTCAATGAGCCGGGCACGAGGCAAGCTGTGCTGTCCTGCTTTGGGTTTGTGAGAATAGTTGGCATGATCTCTACACGTTTTGCAGACCACAGCTGAAGACGCCCAAGGGCAGAGAAGTCACAGCAATGCCACCCATTCAAACTTACTTGGTATGAGCTTCACATCCTCAGTCTTAAGCAGCCATTCTCTGAGAATGCCTTCTCTGGAGATTATAATAAAGATAACAAGAGCTATCATTATTGACTACTTAATATCTACTATGCAACATGAGTAGCAAGTTCTGTGTGCATTTTCTTACACTCACTGTCCTTGAGAGCTGCATTCCCATTTTATAGCTAATGATATGGAGGCTCAGAAATACTAAATAACAAGGAAGGAAAAGAATTCCTAAGAACCTAAATTAAACACCTCACCCACACTGTCTGTCAAAGAAAAAGATAAAAACACTCTCTAAAATATGGACAGACTCAATGTTGACCTCCACAGGCCTTCAGTCAAAGAACCAGTAAAAGGATGTACATCAGGAAGCAGAGATGTGAACCCAGAAAAACATAACAGGACTCATGAGGAAAAGAAGAAATTCAGTGTATCGAAATCAAATTAGTTTTAAAACAAGATGATAAAACACATTCTAAAATTCCAGATGCATATCATATGGAAGAATAGAGAAGATTCCGTTTTATAATAATTCCTTTTTAGGGAAGATAGAAATACCTCAAATATTATTTTTTAATAACTCATTCTGAGAAACTGATGAATCCATGACACCAAAGTACTAATGATGAAAAGGATTTGAATATTACCACAGGTTGCTCAAGCGCATTGACCATTAAATTCCAATGGGCAATGGCTCAGTGATAGATTAATGAAGCTGAAAACAGTCTCTCTTGACATCATGATCCCCAAAATGGCACATCAGTTTTCATGAATCGAATTTCCAACACACAGATAGTTTTTTAAAAGTGAAAAGTCTGGTATTTCCTTGTATTGAACTCTGAATTAACATGTGACGAAGAACAGAAAATAGAGACCTACAGATATCTTCTTTGAGAGCATAGATAGAACAGCTTTAAAGAAATATTTTGTTGGGATCTGCTGGAATATAACACAAAAAGAACAGTCCGCTTCGACAAGGCCTATTTTACCGACTGTGAGGGCAAACACTAAATAATCCCAAGGCTTTGATTACTCTCTGTTGACTTTACAACACAAACAATATACAAAGTAAGGGAAGATAAGAGTACAACATGGAAAAGAAAGATCTCCTTTCTCGCATGAAGCCCAATCTTGCAGCTCAAAAAGATCCCTGTCTCGATTGTCTATGTCACACAAAATAATTTAATACAAGAAAATTACCGGTGCATATTAATAAGTCAAGGGCTTGGAACACGAAGACAACATGGACACTGCAAAGAGGCATTAATAAAGTGCTGTGCTGCATTTCATCTGCACCAGCTTCTCTTTCTTTTCGTGGTGTTTTTTGGAATGTCTTTCTTGGTCCCTCATATTCTCTGTCTCTTTAGCGAACCTGTCTACAGCCAGTGCCATGGCCAACCTTTGTCTTGCTGTCTTCACTTTCCTGTCCTGTTTCCTGATATCTTCCTCAGTCACCAGAAATTGTTTGCACAGGAGCTGTGGGATAGTCAGGCCAGCTCCTGGAATCAACTTTGCCAAATCTGAAGACCCGGCAGGGGTGGGTATGGGGCTAGAGTTCAGACCCCCTGCAAGAACACCTGGCAGATAGTCACCTGTGCATGTAGGTGCAAGTTTTTGTAAGATTTTCGCAAGATCCAAAGTGCTTAATGGCTCCCCTGTGCTGCTGCAGGCCTGGAGACCTTGCAGCCTCTTCTGCCAGTACACCTGTTGGGGCTTGTCCAGAGTTTCCTCCCAGTGATGGCATCTGACCTCATTGCCACGATGAGATGTGATTCTGGTAACTGGCCTCTTGAATATGTAACTGGACATCCTCAAAGGGATTGAGACACTTAAGCAAGACTTTAGTTTGGATTGGTTTCCACAATCACGTTTCTTTCTCTGTGGAGGCTTGACCATCATACTTCTTTTCCTTTTACCCTATAAAAATAAATCATGAGATTGGGCTAAAATGATAAATGAAGGCTGACTTCTTAGGAGCATCGTATGGGTTATCTTGTACTTCTTCCTTCCTTCTCTACCTCTGGGGATAGATCTGATCTGTGTCCTGGGATGTCATCGGAGATGAACCTCGAAAGTTCAAGGTCAAAATTTAGGACCTGCTCCAGATCATTTCTCCTTCACCATCATGTAAGGCCCTCTCTTTTATGATTTATTCTTATTTGTCCTTGTCACTTTCAACCACACAATTCCTGGTACTCCTTCCCTGGATAACGGTGTCCAGTCTTTTTCTAAATCTCTAGCCCCATCATCCTTCTGTGTTGTGTGACTATTCATTTGGTTGACCCATTGACTACTTGGTTTTCATAGCTCCTTCAGAGCTTACACCAATATTGAAATTATCATCTGCCCAACACTTAGCAACTCACTCCCATATCCCAGACTTTACATCAACCCACATGGTCGTGGTCAAAAATAAATAATTCAGAAAACATACTTACCCATCAAAAATTCCTAATTTTTTGTTTTCATTGAAATGCTCATACAATAGTTACCTGTCCTGCAAGATCGTAAGTGATGCCAGATCACCATAACCTCACCTTACTTTGTCTCCTATTCCTATCAATCCTGGATTCCATGGTCTATGATCTCAATAATTCCCTTGGAATAATCCAGAATTCCTTAACACTCATCATATCTGCCTTGTAAAATTTCAAATCTGGAAGACCCTGGCTATGTGCCATGTCATAGCTACTGTTAGTCTTGTGGTAACTGCTGAGAAGAGCACACATACTTTGGTACCACTATAAATCCAAAATCTTCTGCATCCACTGCAAAGCATCCATAATGCCTGGAAACTTTATTTTTATGTGTTGGCATATTTATTCCTTGGTTTTTCACAAAGCTTATTTCAAGCTTTTTACTTTTCTTTTTTACTTCATCCATATCCAAGATCCCTTAACTTGCCTGATATTTCACAGAGAAAGGGCTCCTTCTACTCCCTCTGTTTCATTGTGAATCACTGAGAAAAGGTCATCTCCATCGTGTGCCTCTGGGGCCTCATCTTCACCTCCTCAGACCACCTCACTCTTCCATCTGCCCTCACCATTCTGTGGGCCTTTCTGGATAAGGCCACAATGATTCCTTTGACCCAGGAGGAGCTTTTTAGTATTCATATGGCAACACCTTTAAGTGGAAAACCTACGTTTGCAACAACTTAGATATGTGAATCCTATTTTACAGTTGTGAATAGTATACAATCTAAATACAAAGAAAGTACATCTGACAAAATTCAACTCTCAAATTGAGACTGCGCTGTACATGGAAAGAGCTGGATTTCTTTTTTTTTTTTTTTTTTTCCAGAAACAGATTTTTAATGAAACAGATATAAGTAATTTACTTGATATGAGAGTGAATTCAAAATAACAGTCATAAAGACGTTCGCCAAGGTCAAAAGAGCAATGCATGAGCAAAGGATTTCTTTTTTTTTTTTTTTTATGTTTATTTTTTTTTTATTTTTTTTTTATTTTTTTTTATTTTTATTGTTTTTTGGGTTTTTAAATTTTTTTTTTTTTATTGGTGTTCAATTTACTAACATACAGAATAACACCCACTGCCCGTCACCCATTCACTCCCACCCCCCGCCCTCCTCCCCTTCTACCACCCCTAGTTCGTTTCCCAGAGTTAGCAGTCTTTACGTTCTGTCTCCCTTTCTGATATTTCCCACACATTTCTTCTCCCTTCCCTTATTTTCCCTTTCACTATTATTTATATTCCCCAAATGAATGAGAACATATAATGTTTGTCCTTCTCCGACTGACTTACTTCACTCAGCATAATACCCTCCAGTTCCATCCATGTTGAAGCAAATGGTGGGTATTTGTCATTTCTAATAGCTGAGTAATATTCCATTGTATACATAAACCACATCTTCTTTATCCATTCATCTTTCGTTGGGCACCGAGGCTCCTTCCACAGTTTGGAAGAGCTGGATTTCTGATACTCAGTACACAGGCAAAAATGTGAGCTATCCCTATTAATTTTTACATTGATTGCATGCACAGGTGAAAACATCTTGTTACAGTGTTTTAAAATCCATTATTAAAATTCATTTCACATGTTTGTTTTTATCTTTTTTTTTGTTTTTTTTTGTTTTTTTTTTGTTTTTGTTTTTATCTTTGTAAAGGTGGCTACTAAATAAAAATTTAAATTCCATAATATAGAGTGCTTAGTGGTCCTACTGACAGCACGGCTCAAGGCATGTGTAAAAATAAAGCCCAGAGCAAAATGTCTGGGAAAACTTTTCCCAAGGAGAGGAGTGTATCTCGACCCCATAGCAAGATGCAGTGTGCCTCAGCACACACACCCTGAAGTAGACATTGTCTCAGAGTACTACCACTACTTCTCAAATGCCATGAGGTTGCACCCTCACACAGCCCAAACTGGACTTGATCTCAAGAGAGACATCCAAAGTCCATATAATTTACCAATTAAGAAGAGCCAAAGCAGAAACCATGAGTCAAAATTTTTTGTGACTTGCCCACCATTGGCCTCTATTGTAAATACAATTTGTTTGGGGAACTTCTTCAGGGAGGGTCATTTTAAAAATACACAATAAATCTAAATGAGAATCATTCTAACCAATAAATGAAAATAAGAGGATAGAACACAAATATCATTATTATCAAATCACTATTGGATTTGTGAGTCAGGGAACAGACGAGACTGGATTAATGTGGACTCTTAGGCTGATTCTGATTACATGGCTGTGAGATTGATCGTGTTGCACTAGGACTTGTGGAACATGCAAGCCCTATTTAACTACCACAGCTGGCCAACCAGACCAGTTGGTGCTGGCCAATCCCCTGGCTCCACCCCTCTGACAATACCTGGAGGATTTTCCCAATATCCCACTCTACCACTGCATTCTTCTACCCGCTACCAGCCAAGGAAACATTTTCTCCAAGGTTCATGTTCTGTGTGTTTACCCAGCTCTGGAGGTGACACTTCTCTCCCAGGTGAAGGAAAGAATCAAGGTGCAGGCCATGGGAGCTGCAGAGATTGGACAAGGACTAAGATTCGCTGACACAGAGAAAAGAATCTATAGTGTGCAGGGGTGTCAGGGTCTAAGAAGAAGCTCCAGTGATTCCTGGATAGAATCAGAGAAGAGGGTGCCAGACAGAGCAGGTATGTTTGGGTGTGATTTTGCTAGGGAATATCAGTAGGAAGACATGTGCAACATAGGCACTGCATTCACAAATGTGGTTCATTCGTTTATCTGTCGTTTGTAATGGAGTGTTTTCTACATACATCAAGGCACTAGTTCCTGCCCTCGGGAGCCTACAGTCAGTGCCAGAAGAATTTATAAATTTTATTTATAATATACAGATATAACACTTGAAATATGTTAGGTGCTCCAAGCATCTTTCAAATACTAACGCCTTTAATGATTCTCCATGACCTTATAGTTACACTTGTTATTATGCCAATGGCAGATGGAGAAACTGAGGCACAGACAAGTAAGTCACTCATCCAAGGTGAAATGCCTAATAAATGGTAGAGTTGGACCCCAGGCCCATTTTGAGGAGTATCCTGTGCTATGTCTCTTTATTATAATTCTCATCTCTGAGTTTATTCATCAGATACATGTGTCACCAACCCACAGATGTTGCAGATATAATCTCATGTACACCTGGTGATGTCAAAAGGAAGTAGTTACTAGCATGAACCCCATTATGCATTTTGGGAGACTGGAGAGGTCCCCAGTGGCACAAAGGCTTTTCCAGAATAAGAAACTGACAGAAAAAAAGAGAACTGAACTCAGCTCTGACCTCCAAGCTGGGACCCTGGTTACATTTTCAAGGAGCGGTGGGGGTGGGCTGTGTTGGATATTTGTGTACAGTTATGGAGATAACACAACCAAGGAGGGTGAGCAGTCAATAGCCCAGTGGGGGTCTTGAGTGGGTTTCAGTGAAGGAAGGGGCCCAGGAAATGGAATCTTGGAAGTAATCTCAATTCCTTGGTGACAGAACCCAACAGAATTCTGGTCACAAGGCACCCACATTCTAGAGACAGTCCCTCATCCAACTCACTTGACCAGAGATGCTCAATAGAGCAACATGTGGTCCTGTTGTATCCCTAACTTTCCAAGGCTCTGGCCTCAGAAGAGCCAAGAGTGAGAGCCTTACTCGTCTCTATAGACATTGGCTCCTTATTTCTAACACCTCTGGCCATTTGGTACAGAGTACTCTAAGGTAATACAGGACAGCTCAGGACAGGTCAGTCCAGGCCCAGCCACAACTGTGATCCAACCAGGCAGCCCATGCCCTTTACACCTTCCTATGTATGTTGGGGGATTAGGGGGAGTAAGGCAGGAAATGAGGAGGGGAGGCCTTCCTGGGCAGGAGTAGGTTGTTATTTGTAGGAAACCTGGCAGTCTGTCATGTTCATACCCCAGCTCATGGCTGGTGGGATGGAAAGGTGAGTTCTGGGTACCAAGGACCTCTACCCATGTTAATCCCAACCCTCAAGGTGTCATCTTGGTTTCTCCCTGGCTAGAGGTCTATGAAGATGCTCTTCGGTGTGCTGGATCCTGGGAGCAGAACCAGAGTCCTCATTTTCTCCTCTGGTGTTCTCCAAGAGGACCCCTGAAGCCTCCTCCTCAGTTACACTTCAAGAGCTTTAAGAATTAAAATGAGTCCAAGAGGAAATAGGGATTCAGGTTTTATCTCGTAAATTTTAATAAAAATAAATTTTTATTAAAATAAAAATAATAAATTAAAAATAAATTTTATTTAAATTCAATTAATTAACATAATGTATTATTGGTTTTGGAGGTAGAGGTCAGTTATTTATCAGTCTTATAAAATACCTAGTGCTCATTACAGGTGCCCTCCTTAATGTTCATCACCCAGTTACCCCGTCCCCCCACTCTTCTCCCCTCCAACAAACCTCAGTTTGTTTCCTATGATTAAGAGTCTCATGATTTGTATCCATCTCTGATTTTGTCTTGTTTTATTTTTGCTTCCTTTCGCCTATAATCCTGTGTTGTTTCTTAAATTCCACATATGAGTGAGATCATATAATTGTCTTCCTCTGATTGACTTAACTTTGTTTGCATAATATCCTCCAGTTCCATCCATGTTGTTGCAAATGTCAAGATTCCACTTTTTGATGGCTGAGTAGTATTCCAGTGTGTGTGTGTGTGTGTGTGTGTGTGTGTGTGTGTGTGTGTATTTTGGCTCAGGTCATGATCTCAGGGCCCTGGGATAGAGCCCCATGTCAAGCCTTGTGTGGGGCTCTGAGCTCAGTGGGGAGTCTACTTGAAGATTCTCACCCTCTCCCCCTCCTCAACCCATGTGTGTACACACTTGTGCTCTCTCTCTTTCTCTCTCTAAAATAAACATTTAAGGAAAAAGAAAAAAAATTTCACTTTCTTGAGTTTGAGAATCAACATCTTCATCTAAAAAAAGTATATTATGGATTCTATTCCAACTTTATTACACTGAATCAAATATTTGGGGTGAAAATAAGTTCTTTACAATATTGTAACCATTGATAAATACAAGTTTGTTTTTACTTAATCATGGATTTTATTTCCTTTTTAATGTTTTATCATTTTTTCATATTATCTATTTCATTTGCTTTAGAATTTATTGACATTATTATTGTCATTATTACCTTCTGATTCCTCTGAGTTTATGTTCCTCTTCTTTTTAAAAAATTCTTGAGATGGGAGCTTAGATTAATGATTTCAGACATTCCCTCTTAACTAATGTAAGCATTTAGAGCTGTAAATTTCCCTCTATGCACTGCTTTATCTGCATGCCACAGATTTTGATATGTTGTATTATTTTCATCTTTTTAAAAATTCATTTGAGAGTGCCTGTTGAACCATAGATTATTTATAAATGGATTAATTTCCAGTTATTTGGAGACTTTCTTGTTATTTTTATGTTCTTGATTTAAGGATGATTCCATTGTGGTCAGGGAATATACCCTGTATGATTTCAATTTGTTAACATTTGTTTTATCACCCAGTACCTGTTCTATCTTGGTGGATGTTCCATGGGAATTTGATAAGAATCTGTGTTCTGTAGTGGTTTGTTGCAATGTCCTATAAATGTCAACTGACTGTTCTATAAATGTTGATTGGATACTGATATTAATGACATCATTCAATTGTTCAATTCTATATCTTTGTTGACTTTTTGTCTTGTAGTACCATAAATTTATTAGGGAGATGTTCAAGTCCACAGTTAGAATTTTGGATCCCTCTACTTTTCCTTCTGGTTATATTAGTACTTTTTTTAGATTTTGATTTTATTATGAACACTTTCAAGAATACAGAAATTAAAAGAATTTTACAGTGAATGATTGCATACTCATCACATAGATATTACCATTAACGCCTTGTTATACTTGTTTTAGCATATAGCTATCACCTATCATTAATAAAACCACCTTATGTTTTGATACATTTCTCTCTTTCTCTTTTTCAGCTTTATGGAGATAGGATTGACAAACAAAAAATGTATATATTTAGGTTGTACAATGTGTCTTTTTTATGGTGTACAATGTGATATATCGGTTTTTGATTCACATATTTTGATTCTCTATTGTAATCAAGGTCTTCTTGGTGGAAAGATTCTTTTATCCTCAAGTAATGCCCTTGTCCCTAGCAATTTTCTTTGATCTGAAGTCTACTTTTGGCATGCTCTTTCTCCAGCTCCTACTTCTTCAAGATTCTCCCTCTGTCTTTAATTCAGAGAATAAGGGATGCCACGTGCCCACCACTGGAAGGGAGTGGAAGTTTAGACTCCCACTCCATCTCTACTGACAAGATGCCAGCTGGAAAAGGGAATGCAACCCTGGTTTGCCTGCTGATTTCCCATGGGTGTGCGAATGACCAGATTTCCTACTCATTCTCCCCTCACATTGATCCAGAAGGCTATCTTCTACCACACCAGCAGGAGACAAAGAAACACTGTGTCCACTGATGCTGCCAGTGAAATAGGAAAGCACCCAGCTGGGATGTCTGCTGTTGCCCAGTAGGTAGCAAGAGTCCAGGTGTCTGGCTTGCTCTTTGTTGTTGTTGCTGGCAGGACAGTAAAGTGTGTTCCTGGGGCACTTGCTGCTGCTGAATCAGGGAGTCAGTAGACCATCAGCAGGTAAGAAAGTACCTGCCTCTGCTGCCTGATGCTGATGGTAGGAAATAGGTGTCTATACTCCCACTCCATTTCACTGACAGCACAGAGTTTAGGTGGGGTAGAGTGGGTAAAAAATGTTTCTGTCCTGCTGAGTTCCATGACCTGACCCTTTAGCCAGAGAGAACATGTTTTTCTAAGAGCTTTTAATTTCCCTGTGTCTGTTGGTGATGCCAAGTTACAGACATCTCAGTGATGAGAATAATGGGGAAAATGGAAAATTCTAATAAAATTTAAGGAACTTACTGTGTGTCATTCCTCAGGTGCTGAGGTCCTTAGCCAATCTACCTTCTTATTTCCATCTTCTAGTCTTTATACAATTATTTGTTAAATTTTTCCCAAGGCTTTTGATTGTATTTATCAGGGAGAAGCAGGGAAAAGTGAGTCTATACCATTTTGTTCAAAACCAGGAGCCACATTTTTTTTTTTACTATTTGTGTATTTCTTTTCTTTTTTACTAATTGGGTATTTCTTAAGGTTTTGCTTCATATTTTTCATGTTTTGTTGACCTAATAAAGGAGTTCTTTTCTCTATTACAGTTTCAACTTGTTATCCTCAGGTATAAAAAGCTTCTTATATATTGGTCTTGTATGCAGTCACCATGATGAGCTTACTGATTATAAATCAAATTGTGATGGGGTGCCTGGTGGCTCAGTTCGCTAAGTGTCTGACTCTTGATTTTGGCCCAGGTCATCATCTCAAGGTCATAAAATCCAGCCCTGTGTAGGGTTCAGTGCTTAGCTGGGAGTCTGCTTGAGATTCTCTCTCTCTCTCTCTCTCTCTCCGCCCCCCTCCCATCCCACCTGTGCACTCTTTCTAAAAAAAATAAAATAGGGGACGCCTGGGTGGCTCAGCGGTTGACCGTCTGCCTTCAGCCCGGGGCGTGATCCTGGAGTCCCGGGATCGAGTCCCGCGTCGGGCTCCCTGCGTGGAGCCTGCTTCTCCCTCTGCCTGTGTCTCTGCCTCTCTCTCTTTCTCTGTGTCTCTCATGAATAGATAAATAAAATATTTTAAAAAAATAAAAAATAAATAAAATAAAATAGAAATCAAATTGTGAGTAGAACTTCTAGGATTTCCTGGGCAGATGATTTTGTCATTAGGAACATTAATGATGCTGTAGATATCCTTGTCCTGGTCTCATATAGACTGAGAGTTATTCCAGTTCTTAACCATTAGTGATTTCTATGGGCTGAAATGTGCACCACCTCCTCCCTTCACAATTCCTATGTTGAAGCCCTAACTCCCAGTATCTCAGAATGTGGCTGTATTTGAAGATAGGTCTTTATAGAGCTAATTAAGGTAAAATTGGGTCTTCAGGGCAGTCCAAGTGACTGGTATCTTTATAAGAAGAGGAAATTTGGACAGAGATATGGACAGAAGCAAGACCATGTGAAGACACAGGGGGAAAACAACCATCTACAAGCCAAGGAGAGAGGCCTGAAAGAGATTCTTCCCTCATGATCTTCAAAAGGAACCAACTCTGCTGACACACTGACTTCAGAATTCTAGCCTCCAAACTGCAAGAAAATCAATTTCTGTTGTTTAAACCACCAAGTCTGTGATACTTTGTTATGGCAGCCCCAGGAAACTCCTACAAGTTTTTTTTTTTTAAGATTTTATTTATTTATTTATGAGACACACAGAGAGAAGGCAGAGAGAGAAGCAGGCTCCTCACAGGGAGCCCAATGTGGAACTCAATCCTGGAACTCCAGGATCATGCCCTGAACCAAAGGCAGACGCTCAACCACTGAGCCACTCAGGCGTCCCTCTCCTACAGGCTTTAACGCCCTTTTAAGATTTCCCAAATTAAGGAATGCCTTTCCATTCTGTGCATTCTATATTAGAAATGGATACTATGTTTCTCAAAAATATTTTTACTATGGAAAAAAGGCACATAACATAAAACTCATCCTGACATTTGTCAAGTGTACATTATAATAATATCAACCACATGCGCATTATTGTGCAACAGATGCAGAACCACCCGCTCTCATCCTGCATGACTGAAGCTCTACTCCCCATCACTCCCTACTCCCAGCCCCTGGCACCCATCATTTTACTTTGTTCCTATGAGTTTGACTATTTTAGATACCTCATATAATCATGCAGTATTTGTCATTTTGTGACTGATTCATTTCACCTAGTATGATGTCCTCAAGGTTCATGCATGTTGTAGCATATGACAGGATTTCCTTCTCTTTTAAGACTGAATAATATTCCATTATATGAACACACCACATTTTCATTATTCTTTCATCCAACAATGTACAATTAGATTGTTTCCATCTTTTGGCTATTGTAAATACTGCTGCAGTGCATTTTTCTCTAATGTTTTCCTGTCACTCAGTGAGACTGAAAAAGAAAATTCTTACATACATTAGCTAATGTAACAAATTACCTTTGTAAATTTCTAAAGTTTAAATATTTGCCACTCTACAGATAAATTTTGCCTAATTGTGATTTGTGTTGATTTCTGTTCATTAATAATTTAAGATTTTTTCATCAAATATTTTTTCATAATGGCTTTTTGTGTGTTCAGGAAGTTTGCATATGATTTGAGAATTTCCTAATTCTTTTTTTTTATTTTTTTTATTTATTTATGATAGTCACAGAGAGAGAGAGAGAGAGAGGCAGAGACACAGGCAGAGGGAGAAGCAGGCTCCATGCACCGGGAGCCTGACATGGGATTCGATCCTAGGTCTCCAGGATCGTGCCCTGGGCCAAAGGCAGGCGCCAAACCGCTGCGCCACCCAGAGATCCCGAGAATTTCCTAATTCTTGAATATTTAGTAGTGTTTTCTAGGATAGGAAGTATCTTCCTAGATGTGAAGCAGAGAGCAGAAAAATAAAGTGATTGCTATAGTTAACTATATTCCAAAGAAAACTGTAGTTTTATTAAATAATTTTTTACATAGTCTTTGCTTACTTGTTAGAATGGCACATGTTATTTTATTAATGAAAAGAGAATTCAGGGGTGCCTGGGTGGCTCAGTTGGTTAAGCTTCTGCCTTCAGCTCAGGTCATGATCCCAGGGCTCCCTGTTCAGCAGAGTCTGCCTCTCTCTCCATCTGCCTCGCCCCCTGCTCATGCTTGCTCTCTCCCTCTCTCAAATAATTTTTAAAAAGAGAGAATTCAATAAACAATGTTAAAATAAGACAATACCTACTGAGAATTTCTATGAAATATGAAAATTTCAGCAATATGATGCCATCAATTCCCTCATCTGTAAAATGGAGATAGATAATAGCATCTTCCTTATAGATTTGCTGTGAAAATACTTGGGAGTGACATGCATAAAGTGCTTACCATCATGCACATTGGAAAATAATGCTGTATGCATTTTCCACAAGGATGACTATAGTTTTTTTTATAATTGAAAACTGAAGTTTTCAAAATCTATTCTATTGTTACAAAGTGAATCACTTTCAAAATTCTTCTTACAGTCCAATGATCCCTTTGGAATACAAATTCAGGCTTCTGTGTGTATGTGTGCCTGTGTATACAACTATGTATATATTTTAAAGATTTTATTTATTTATTCATGAGAGACACATCTAGGAAGATACTCCCACAGGGGTGGGAGAGGGAGAAAGAATCCCAGACAGACTCCCCACTGAACACAGAGCCCAACTCGTGTCTTTTTTTTTTTTTTAAGATTTTATTTATTTACTCATAAGAGAGACACAGAGAGAGACAGAGACACAGGCAGAGGGAGAAGCAGGCTCCCTGCAGGGAGCCCTATGCGGGACTCAATCCTGAGACCTCGGGATCATGCCCTGAGCTAAAGGCAGATGCTCAACCACTGAGCCACCCAGGCGTCCCTATATATACAATTATATTTTAAATAAAACTTAATGCTTTATAATGAAAAAGGATCCTCTTTTCTGACTCTCAGAAACAACTTCTTCATTGTAAGTTGTAACTCTGTATTTCTAAATTAGCTCCTTGTAGAGCGTTTTCATTTTTCAGCTTTTGACTTTTTCTAATAACTTCTCTGAAAAAAAAATGGCATGCAGTTCTCTTACATATCTTAAAACATAATTCCCCTTGGGCAATGTAATTATTTAACGAATTAGGATAAACCAAAATTCTATGTCTATTTTATTACATAAATGTTTAGCACTTTGTGACATGTGAATCTTATCCGTTGATATGCCATGTAGAATATTATGAACAAAATTTCTTTCTCGTTTTTTTTTGACTCTTTAAATGGTAAAATTCTTTTTTTGCCCCCTATCAATCCATTGCTGTTTTTTTCCCTCTCCACCAGAAATGTAAAGGTCTTTTCAGTAGATCCAGAAGCATGGGACAGTCTATCAGTTTCAGTTGTTGCCTGGGGACATCCCTCCTGGGCTTGAGCAAATACGGATGCATACATATACACCTATACCTAAAAGGATAGAGGAGGAAAGGATGTTTATCCCTGGGCAAAGGACTGGGAGACACTGCTGGGAGTGAGGATATTTTGCTGACTTTGTATCGCTTTCTAAAGTTTTCCTATATATGTATCTATAACCTAGTAGCCTCCCCGTCCCCGCGAAATTCTTAAAATAGCGTTAGATCTCTAAGACAAGTTGTAGAGGAATGTGCATATATAATCCCGTTTTTAAAGAAATTAAGACAGCAAACATGCACACACACACACACACAAAAAAGCCCTAAATAGGGGCACGTCGTTCAATAGGGTTGCGCGGTGCTGCGGGAACGTGGAGAAAGGACTGCAGGAAAGTCGTTCCTGGCGCACGCGGCGGCTGAGTGCAGCCACGGAAAGCCCCGCCCCCGGCCCCGCCCCCGGAGCCGGTTTCTTCCCTCCGTCCCGCCCGCCGAGCCTGTTCCGGCCACTCCCCTACCGCGGGAATTAGTCTCCGCCCACCGCCCCCGCCCCCTGGCCACGACCCCGCCCACCGCCCCGCCCCCGAGCTCGTTCCTGCCTACCGCCCCGCCCCCTGGCCATGACCCCGCCCGCCGCCCCGCCCCCGAGCTCGTTCCTGCCTACCGCCCCGCCCCCTGGCCATGACCCCGCCCACCGCCCCGCCCCCGAGCTCGTTCCTGCCTACCGCCCCGCCCCCTGGCCATGACCCCGCCCACCGCCCCGCCCCCTGAGCTCGTTTCCGCCCTCCGCCTCGCTGTTCCCGCCCACCGCCCCGCCCCCTGGCCACGACCCCGCCCACACCCCCGCCACCGGAGCTGGTCTCCGTCCCTGGTGCTGACGCAGCCCGGAGCCCCGGGACCCTCAATAATTGAGCCGGGAAATCCCCCGCCGGAGGCTGGGGTGCGCGGCGGTCGCCCCTGCCCGCACCCCCGCCCACCCCGGGGCCCCTAAACGTCCTTCTCCGCGGCAGCTCCACAGAGACCGGAACTGGGGCGCGAGGCGGCCCGCCCGAGACCGGAAGCGGAAGCGTGGGGCGGTGCCGCGGAGGGAGCCTCGGGTGGTTTGCTGCGTGGGGTGTGCGGTCTCCTTCGCGCGTGACCGGCTTCACGTGGTATGTTTGGTCTCCCGGGCGAAGGGCCGAACTCGGTGCGCGGCGGGCAGTCCGGGGCTTCCGGCGGGCGCCCAGGGAGGGGCCCGGGCCGCGGGCGTTCGCGGTCGCGGGCTGTGGCGTCCCCGCGCCCCTGCGTCCCTAGCCGGAGCCCCGCAGACCCGCCCTGGGCTGTTTCCGCAGGTCGGTCCCAAGCGGCTGATCCTCCCAGCTCCGGACGCCACCGGCCGCGCTCTGAGGGCTGATTTCGCGCACACACACGCACCCCGGGGACTTTGAGCAACGTCAGGAGGCATTGTTTTGGTTGTACAAATAGGGGTGTGGGGAGGCGCAACCAGCATCTCGGGGGTGGAGGCCACGGGATGCTGCTCAGCACCCCACCCCCGCCCCACCCCCCACGGCGATGCATTATCAGTAATGCAGGGGTCCAGCAATCCTGCTGTCGGGCTGCAAAATCTCTGAAGCCCTGAGTCAGCCGTGGAAATCTAAAGTCAGCCGAGTCACTTACGGGCCCCCTAAGTGACAAGCCGCTGTTATAAATAAAGTGTCTGGAGTCGGCAGGGCGCCTGCGTGGCTCAGTTGGTTAAGCTTCCGACTCTTGGTTTCCCCCCAGGTCACCCTCTGGCGGGTCCTGGGATCCGTCCGCCTTCAGGCTCCTTGCTCAGAACGGAGTCTGCTTGAGGTTCTTTCCCTCTCCCTCCCCTTCAGTTCTTCCCTCCATCCCCACCCTCCGCGCTCTCTCTCTCTCTCTCTCTCTCTCTAAAGTAAATAAATCTTTAAAAAATAAAATTTGGGGGCAGCCCCGGGTGGCTCAGCGGTTTAGCGCCGCCTTCGGCCCAGGGTGTGTGATCCTGGAGACCGGGGATCAAGTCCCGCATCCGGCTCCCTGCATGGCGCCTCCTTCCCCCTCTGCCTGTGTCTCTGCCTCTCTCTCCCTCTGTCTCCCATGAATAAATAAATGAAATATTAAAAATAAATAGATAAAAATTTGAAAAAAGTGTATGCAGTCACCAAAAAAATCTTTATCCAGCCAGATGAGTTGAGCAAGTCAAATGCACGCACAGTATGACACGGCTTTCTCCCACTTAGGGTGTAGATGGCTGGATGGGAATCAGGTAAATCCAATTTACACTTTAAGTAAATGAAAAACAAACAAAAAAGGATGGGTGGATGGTCTTTCTGTCTGAGAACTATATTACTCCCTGTAAAAAGGCCTCAAAAGCAATCTTTGTGCCTTTTTTTTTTTTTTTTTTTCTAGACAGGAAAAGCATCTCTCGAGCTCCAGTTTGTGTTAAAACCCGCTTCAGGGCCCACCAGCCTCAAAGTCCACCATCCTCACTGATCCGTGGATTTCGGTGTGACCAGGTGAGTACTTGCAACAGGTTCCAGCAGCTTCCACTGTTCAAAGGAGCTGTTAATGGGCTTTCCTGTGCTCAGGTGGTAATCACAAGAAGCCCCTAAGAGCGAGGGTATCTTAAGAAAAATTATTTGTATGTTTGATAGATTATGTTCAAAGGAAGGGATACTAAGGCGGGTGTGGTTATATGTGTGGAAATAAGGCAGTAAATACAGTTATATGCAAATAAGTACACATTAAACAAATATGTAAATAACTAAATGTGTGTTATTTAGTTATTATTTAGTTATTTAGTTAGCTATGGAAAGAGATTTTCTTGCATTCCATAATACTAAAAATTTCAGGATTTTATAAATAAGCATAAATATATGAAATTTTTACATATATGTAGTATTACAAGTCATCCCACTAAAGATTAGCAGGACTACTCAGCAACATTCCTCAGGCCCATTCGATTTGACTTCTAAGCCCTGTAAATCCTCCACAAAGATTCAAAATATATGGACATCTGTGGGGGAAAAAAAATGCTTTTAACTTCTTTCTATGAATAATAGAAATGTAAAATTGAATGGCCCAGCCACCAGATGCATGTTGAAGAAGTAGATTTTTTTTTCTTAATAAGATTTAAGATTATTTAGAGGAATATCCAGCAACAGCTTAGATTTTGAAGGTTAGGACACTAGTTTCCACAAAGATTGTCCTCTCTACCTGGTCGTCTGGCAGGAATTAACTTTATTTCTTAAAACTTTTCTGAAATAACAGTCTTATGATTCACATTACAGAAAATCCTGTTAACTATTTAATTGTCGGGTTTTACTAATTACATGTATGTGCCCCTTTTTCATTCTCGCTTTCCTGTAATGTTTTGGAGGGGAATGTTTATCTGTCATGCAATAGATATTTTTTGAGTGCACAGTTTATGGAGATCAACCCTCCTTGTTTATTTGAGACTGAAAGGTTTTCCAGGACACAGAACATTTAGTGTTCAAACCAGGACAGTTCTAAGCAACCAGGATGGCTCATCATCTCCCCGAGCCAGACCCTGGGCCAGATGATAGAGACCAAACAGAGAGAGCCAAACAGACCTTGTTCTGCTGCCATGGAATTTATGTTCTAATAGGAAATTGTGATTTTATTTATTTTTTTTAAAGATTTTACTTATTTGAGAGAGAGAAAGCACAGGTGGGGTGAGGGACAAAGGGAGAAGCAGACTCCCCGCTGAGCAGGGAGCCCACTGCGGGGTTCCATCTGAGACTCTGGGACCATGACCTGAGCCGAAGGCAGATGCTTAACCAACTTGCTTATGCCACCCAGGCACCCAGGAATTGTGCGCCAAACTGCTGCGCCACCCAGGGATCCCGTGATTTTAAACAACTAATGACGGGAGTGATGTGGGAGCTTGGCAAAGAGCACTCAGTCGAGGGAACAGAGAAGCCTTCTTGAGAACTGATATTTAGTTAGCTGTAGGGTTAGCTGGAGCAAGGATATGGGATTACTTTCAGGAGAGCATATCAGGCAAAGGGAACCACATGAAGACAACCCCCAAAGCAGGAGAGAGCCTTGTATGCTCCAGAAACTGGGAAGACAGGTCCAAATCTAAGACCTGACCTGGTCCAGCCTGCCCTGCTCTGGGCTGGCTCACACCCCTGCCCCCAACTTGGTTGTCTCAGCTCAGCCATTACTATCTTCCCAGTTCCTGAGAGCCCTGTGACTCCTCAGCTCAGTGACTAGAATCTTCCTAACTGTAAATTGGGTCTCTGGTGGGGAGAAAGGAGACATCCTCCACCTCCACAGCAGTTGTCTGGGTCTCCTGGACTCACTCCAAGCCTCAGGGAAAGTTGGAGGTGAGAGGCAGCATTCATTTCCTGTGGCTACTGTAACAAATTTGCAGAGACTCAGTGGCTTAAAGCAACACAGACTTCTTTTCCTGCCATTCTGGAGGGAGAAATCCTAAATGGGTCAGTCAACAGGGCCACATTCCTTCTGGAGGCTCTAGGGGAGACTCCTTTTCCTTGTATTTTCCACCTTGTGGAGGCCACCTGCGTTCCAGTGAGTAGTATCTTCAAGTCTCTCTCTCTCTCTCTCTCTCTCTCTCTCTCTGACTCCTGCTTCCATTATCACAGCTCCTTCTCTGACCCTGACCTTCTTACCTCTCTCTTATAAAGACTCTTGTGATGACATTGTGCTCTCCTGGATAATCCTGGATACTCTCATCTCAGGAGCTTTACCTTAATCACAGCCACACAGTCCCTTTTGTATGGAAGCTCACATATTCACAGATTCTCAGGAGTAGAATCTGGGTGCCTTTGGGGCAAGGGCGTTAATCTGTCTCCACATAGGCCCAGGAGGCAAAGATGCCCTGCAACTGGTTCCCTCCACCTGGCCCAAACTCTTAATGTCCCAGATCCTCCTCCCTACTCACACTCAAACCCTTTATTGCTGTTATCTGTTGGGTACAGGGAAGACACTCATAGAGACCTCGAGAAGCTGGTTTTATGGAGGCACCTGGGTGGCTCAGTTGGTTATACATCTGCCTTCAGCTCAGGTCATGATCTCAGGGTCCTGAGTTTGAGTCCTGTGTCAGGCTTCTTGCTCAGCAGGGAGTCTGCTTCTCACTCTCCCTCTGTGGTCTCTCTCTCTCTCTCAAATACATAAATAAAACCTTAAAAAAAAAAAACTGGTTTTAAGGAGTTGTTCCCTAACTCCAGGTAAAGGAGGCATTCATTCCCTTTTTATAAAAAAGGAAACATTCCATAGATACTGCTCTGAACCTTCATTTTTTTTTTCACCTGAATTTATTGAAGATAATCTCTATCAATACCTAGAGGTCCTCCTTTCTTTTTTGGCTGTATGTTTCTTCATTCTTTATTTTCTTTAAAGATTTTATTTATTCATGAGAGACACAGAGAGAGGGCAAACACATAGGCAGAGGGAGAAGCAGGCTCCCTGCAAGGAGCCTGATACGGGACTCAATCCTAGGAGCCTGGGAACATGCCCTGAGCCAAAGACAGATGGTCAACCACTGAGCCACCCAGGCATCCCATGTTTCTTCATTTTGTGGATATTCGCTAATTTATTGAGCTAATTCCCTATTGATGATCCGTTGTATTGTTTCCAGTCCTTTGATATTATAAGTAAGGCCGAGGTGAATCATAGCACCCTTGCCAGTTAGTATTTGTGTATCCTCAAGATGGGCTCCTAGAAGTGTGATTGGCAGGGAAAGTGTAAGTGTTGCATTTTGCTTGAAATTGGCAATTTTCCTTCCATAGAAATTGTGCCCCAGAAGTATATGAGAGTAGCCTTTACCAACAGCTTGCGCAGAGATGTGGTCCACCAGGTCTTTGTTGATCTGACAGGTAAAAAATGGTATCAGTGTAGTTGCAGTGTGTGTCTCTGTTATTAAGAATAAGATCAGGGGATGCCTGGGTGGCTCAGTGATTTAGTGCCTCCCTTCGGCCCAGGGCATGATCCTGGAGTCCCAGGATCTAGTCCTGCATCAGGCTCCCTGCATGGAGCCTGCTTCTCCCTCTGCCTGTGTCTCTGCCTCTCTCTCTGTGTGTGTCTCTCATGAATAAATAAAATCTTTAAAAAAAACAAAAAAAAGAATAAGATCACTGTGATTCTATTGAGGGTGGTGTCCTTGAAATGGTAATGATAGAAACCAGACTGTCCCGGGTTGAGGAGGGTGTGGAATATGAGGAAATGAGATAGAGAGTAAGACACTTGGCCTGTGGTCAGAGAGAGAGGCTGGCCAGTAACAGAAAGAAAACTGCCCTTAAGATAGATTTATTTCACTGCTGAAAACCACTGCATCAGGTTTAAATGGTGTAGGAAAGGATCCAGTAGAGTGGGAGAGCTGGGAGGAAGGGCAGGCAGGAGGCAGTGGGTTGTGTGCAGCCCCTAAAGCAGCAGGTGGACCGGAGCACGGAGCAGAGCCCAAGAGCTGGGCCTTCTGCAGAAGGGGACATGGCTCTGGGTCTGTAACAGGAGGGAGGGCGGAAACCATGGTGCACGTGGCCATTTGGGCAGCAACGCAGGCAGGTAGATTCATTCTCAGGAAGGCTACTTTGAGAAGTAGGAGGCAGGACCATCTGCCCAAAGTAAGGGTGTGTTTGTTTTCTGTTACCACCTAACAGATTGTCCCAAAAATCAGTGACCGAAAACCGTAACAATCATGTGTTATCTCTCATGGTTTCTGTGGTTCAGGAATTCAGGGCAGCTTAGCTAGAAGGTTCTGGCTCAAGGACTTTCATGAGTTCCTAGCAGGGTATCAACTGGGGCTGCAGTGATGTGTGGCCTTGGCTGGTGCTGAGGGTTCATAGCCAAGGCCTTTCACTCCCAGGCCGGCCCTGTTGGCGCTGCTGTTGGAGGGAGGCCTTGGTTCTTCTCCCAGAAAGTCTCTCCATGGGGCTGCTCGAGTTCCTTGCAGCGTGGCTAGCACCCAGCCTTGGAAGTCACCTCCAAGGTAGTCTTGTCTGGCAGGTCAGTCTGATGCAGGCGGGTGTGGACACCAGGAGGCCTGGGTCATCGAGGGCCATTTAGGAAGCTGGTTAATGTGGAGGGAGTGGGGAGGGTGTGTGAGGTGTAAAGAGATTCGAGCAGGTGGGTATGGAGCCACCCTGACTTACAGGATACCCTGCAGGGTCAGGGGCTTTTTGCGCGATGGTGACCGCGTTTCCCTAGAAGTGGCAGCGTTACAGCCCTGGTGCAGGCGGAGGATGGGAGTCCTGCCTAGTTGGAGTTCTTCTGGGTGAGCGTGAAGGTGGGGCGTATAGATGAGGAAATGCGTACGTGAAGGGTCATGAAATCCAAGGTGGGGAAGCGTGAAGTGAGAACGGGGAGCACTGGGGAAGCAGGAGAGCAGCTGGATGGGTCCTCTGTGTGGTGAAGGAGATGCTGAGTGAGCAAGGATGTAGTTTAGGAGGCTGGGTTCAGAGACATTTCTGAGCGGTTGTTCTAGATGGTAAAATAGTGTCAGGTGATGACGAGGTCTAGGGTGATGCGGATGGAAGGTGCAGCCAAGGTGGATGGGAACAAACGTGACACAGTGAGGTCATCCTCACGAGCTCTGACATCATCCAAGGGTGCTGGGACCAGAGGTTGAAGGACTCAGGGCAGGCAGGTGCCAGCGACCCCAGTTGGTAAAGGGTTGTGCTTGGGAATGTGTGACGACCACCTGGATGGGAGGAAGGTGCCCTGGGACCCAGTGAAGCTGGGGACTTGAGTGGGGTGGGACAGGCATGTGCTGGTCGTACTGGTCAGGACAGAAGAGGACAGGTTATGCCTTCACGTGCCCTGCGCCCATCACCTGCCAAGCAAAGTGAAGACCCAGGACTGGAGAGCCCACTTGCATTTTGAAGGAGGACATGGCGGGCAGGCTGAGGCAGGTTCTTCCTCAGCAGCCGGGAGAGGGAGAGAGACTGGGAAGGCTTCCTGTTTCCCGTTTCTTCCAGAGCCTGGCCTGCGTGCACTGTGGGGACAAGAGCACGAGCATCCAGGTTCTCTGTCTGAGTCACAGGATGGCGGCCATGGTTCTGTCTCCCACCTGCGGTAAGTTGGGGGCCCCCAGAGCCCCGGTGTTAAAGGCCCCTGCACCACAGAGCAGGAAAGGAGGGGCTGAGTGGTGAGGCAGGAGTAGAGGCCCGAATGTCCGGGGTCCCTGGGACTCCAGGTGGTTCTTGGGATTTGGGGGTTTGGGGATTTGAGCATCCGTGGGGGTGTCACCTGTGTGGTGAATGTGGGAGAGCCTTTGAATTGTACCTTTCATTCTTTCTATAAACTTGATAAAGTAGGGATCCCTGGGTGGCACAGTGGTTTAGCGCCTGCCTTTGGCCCAGGGCGCAATCCTGGAGACCAGGGATCGAATCCCACGTCGGACTCCTGGTACATGGAGCCTGCTTCTCCCTCTGCCTATGTCTCTGCCTCTCTCTCTGTGACTATCATAAAAAAAAAAAAAACTTGATAAAGTAACAGTGCTGTCCCTTGAACTTCAATTTCCTCATCTGTGAAATGGGAATAATAATGTCTTCCTCCAGGGCAGTAAGAGCCTTGGGCCTATTTTCTGGCCCTGGTGAGACAGGGCTGTGCCCTCGTGTCCTGTGAAAGCTGTGTGTGTGTGTGTGTGTGTGTGTGTGTGTGTGTGTGTGTGTGTTGGGGTATGGCCAGTTACAACTAAGTGGGGGAAGCCTCCAAACTGGTGAGTGCTAGAGTATAGAGCAATCCTAGATTCTTCTGACCCATTTCTTCTTCTCCAGCTCAGCCTTCCCTGTACTCGGCCTCCCCTCAGAGAGGATGCGCAGAGGGGGAAGGGTTGGTTCATGGCTTCCTGACAGGCTGGTTACCGGTGAGTCACATACTCTTTTTTTCCGAATCATTATTCCTCTCATTGGCAGTTGGCTTTGTTATCTTTCAGTGACTCAGAGCCCCACAGCCGAACCAGGTCTCAGACAGCCCAGGGTCTGAGGACGTCTGATAGGGGGTTAGGGGCTGCCGCACGAACGTCAATGTTTGTCAGCATTTTTTACATTTTCATAGTTTCCTCTAGGGTCGCTGTCTACATCGTGCTCTGCTGAGAGTTTTAAGAGGAAGGTAAACTTAAGTGTCCTAGAGTCAAGTAATTGATGATGGCTGTTGGGAAATCACTCATTCACTTACCAAGTATTTCTCTGACATCTACCATGACCCGATCTTATGCTCAACCCTGAGATTGAGGGATAAGACTGCAGTTTCACAGTCTCACTGGAATAAGAGAATCACCTACGTGTTAGAGGTACGTTTAGCCTTAGGAGTGGGAGTAGGTTGACAGGAGAGGAGCACTGCAGGCTGAGCTCAGAACCGCACCCATGCATCCTGTGCTTTGGGTTCCCTGTTTCAATCTTGTCATCCTCCTGTTAACTTGGTGGGGGTGGTCCTTGGCTAAGCCATGATGTTTGTGACCACTCAGGACTTGGTGACCTTCGAGGATGTGGCGGTGGAGTTCAGCCAGGAGGAGTGGGCCCTGCTGGACCCTTCTCAGAGAACACTGTACAGAGATGTGATGCGGGAAAACTGCAGGAACCTGGCATCTCTAGGTAAGCCTGACCGCAGCCCTGCATTTATTTCATGATGCAGGTGACAAAGATAACATGATGCAGGTCCTCTTTTTTTTGTTTGTTTAAGATTTTATTTATTCATGGGAGGCACAGAGAGAGAGAGAGGCAGAGACATAGGCAGAGGGAGAAGCAGGCTCCCTGCAGGGAGCCCCATGTGAGACTGGATCCCAGGATTCCGGGATCACGACCTGAGCCAAAGGCAGAGGCCCAACCACCAAGCCTCCCAGGTGCCCCTCCCTCCTTTTTTAGTTGACATGACATTCATAAACATGAAATTTACCTCTGTAACTATTTTAAGCTTACAACTCAGTAGCTATCCATACAGCCGGCAGCCCTAACACTATCTAATTAGAGAACATCATCCTCACCCCTCAGCCCCTCCCTATCAAGTGCTCAGTCCCCATTACCTCCCCCCCAACCCCTGCTGGCCACCACTAATTTGCCTTCTGTTTCTATGGATTTGCCTGTGGAGAACATTTAATATCATTGGAATTTTAAATATGTGATTTTTTTTGTCTGGCTTCTTTCAGGCAGCATAATGGGGTTTTTTGTTTTGTCTGTTTTTTAATATTTTATTCAAATTCAGTTTGCCAACATATAATATAACGCTCAGTGCTCATCTCGTCATGCGGGCAGCATAATGTTTAAAAGTCCAGCTGTATCGTTTCATGTACCAGTTCGTTATTCCTCGTTATGACTGAATAGCATACCTTTTTATGGGTCTACCATATTTTTAAAATTCATTCATCGGTTGATAAACATGGGTGGTTTCCACTGACTGGCTGTTACAAACAATGCTACTATGAATATTTGCGTTCAGGTTGTTGTCTGAACATGTTTCCACTTTTGTTGAGTATGTGTCTAGGAGTGGAATGCTGGGTCACATATTACTACGTTGAGCTTTTGGAGGAACTGCCAAACTATTTTCCACAGCCGCTGCACCAGGGTGTGACGGTTCTGATTTCTCCATGTCTTTGCCAACATTTGTTTTTCTGACCATAGCCATCCTCATGGTTATGAAGTGGGATTCCGTTGCTGTTCTGATTTGCATTTCCCTCATGACTAATGACCTTGAGCACTTTTTCACGTACCAGTGGGCTGTTTGCAGATCTTCTGTGGAGTCCTTCACCCAGTTTGAAATTTGGTTGTTTATCTTTTGTTCTTGGATTATAAAAATATATTATATATTGTGAATACTGGTCCCTTATCCACAATATGATTTGGAAATCATTTCTCCCATTTTGTGATGTATTTTCATTTTCTTATGTCCTTTAACATATGAAAGTTTTAATTTTTTTAAAAGATTTATTTATTTGAGAGCGAGAGAGAGAGAGAGAGAGAGAGAGGGCATAAGTGGGGGGTGGGGGAGAGGGAGAAGCAGGCTCCCCTCTGAGCAGGAAAGTCTGATGTGAGGCTCCAACCCAGGACCCTGAGATCATGAGCTGAGCCAAAGGCAGGTGCTTAATCAGCTGAGCCACCAAAGCACCCCAAGTCTTATTTTTTTTAAGTTTTGATTTAAATTCCAGTTAGTTAACATACAGTGTTAGATTAGCTTCAGGTGTACAATACAGTGATTCAGCAGGTGTACAATACAGTGATTCAGCACTTCCGTACATCACCCGGTGTTCATCACAAGTGCCCTCCTTAATCTCTACACCTACTTAACCCAGCCATCACCCACCTCCCCTCTGGTAACCATCTGTTTGTTCTCTATAGTTAAGAGTCGATTTCTTGGTTTGTGTGTGTCTCTTCCCCCCACCCCTTTCCTCATTTGTTTTGTTTCTTAAATTCCACATATGAGTGAAATCCTGTTTTTCCAAACAAGACATCTGGATAGCCAACAGACACATGAAAAGATGCTCACCATCACTCAATATCAAGGAAATTCATATCAAAACTACAGTGAGAGATATCACCCCAGAGCTGTCAGAGTGGCCAAAATCAACAACACAAGAAACAACAGGTGTTGGTGAGGATGTGGAGAAAGGGGAGCCCTCTCGCACTATTGGTAGGAATGCAAACTAGTGCAGCCACTGTGGACAACAATATGGAGGTTCCTCAAAAAGTTAAAAATAGAACTACCCTATGACTCAGCAGTTGCATTCCTAAGTATCCAAAGAATACAAAAATATTGATTTGAAGGGGCACATGCACCCTGATATTCATAGCACCGCTATCAACAATGGCCAAATTATGGAAAAAGCCCAAAGTCCATCAACTGATGAATGGACAAAGAAGATGTGGTGTATGTATACAATGGAATATTACTCAGCCATACAAGAGAATGAATCTTGCCATTTGCAATGACGTGGATGAAACTAGAGAGTTTTGTGCTAAGCGAAATAAGCCAGTCACGGAAAGTTTTAATTTTGATAAAGTTTTTATTTTGATGGATAACTATCGTTTTTCTTTTTTTTGCTGTTCCTTTGGTATCATACCTAAGAAGTTATCGCCAAACCCACCAAAGCTTTGAACTTTAATCCCTGTTTTCTTCCAGGAATTTTTCTAGTTTCTCTTCAATTAGGTCTTTGGTCCTTTGCCCATTAATTTTCAGTATAGCTTAGAGAAAGTGCCAGTTTCATTTTTTTTTTTTTGCTTGTGTTTACCTAGTTGCCCAGCATTTCTGTAGGAGACTTTTCTTTCCCCCTTGAATTATTTGTACTCCCTTGTCAAAAATTGACCACCCTTGGGAGTTTACGTTCACTCAGTCCCATTCCATGGATCTTTACACCTCTCCTTATACCAGGACTGCAGAATGTCCATTACTCTTGCTTTGAAATAAGTTTTGGTGTCAGGGAGTGTGAGAATTCCTATTTTGTTTCTTTTCAAGAGTGTTTTGTCTATTTGGGATCCTTTGCAAGTTCATGTGAGTTTTAGGCTTCGTTTGACCATTTGTACAAATAAAAGCTGTTGGGATTTTGGTAATGATTGCACTGAATCTGTAGATCACTGTGGTGAGTGTTGTCATCCTAACAATATGAAGTTTTCCAATACACATCTTTGTGTTACTAATTTTTTATTTGATTCTGTTATACTCAGAGAAAATACTTTGTACGATTTCACTGTTTTAAAATTTATTCAGACTTGTTTTGTGGCCTCACATATGGTCTGACTGTTCTGGAGAATGTTCCACATGCACTTAAGATGAATGTGTCTTCAGTTGTGGAGCAGAGTATTTTATATGTCTGTTAGGTCTAATTAATTTGTAAGATTGTTTAAGTCCTCTATTTCCTTATTAACCTCCTAACTAGTTATTCTACCCATTGCCAAAGTGGGGTGTTTGCAACAAAGTTTGGAACTATTGTAGAATTTCCTATTTCTCCTTTCAATTCTATCAGCTTGAAATTTAATATGTAGAATTCTGTTGTTACTGTCTGTTATGGTTACATCTTCTGGATGAGTTGACCTTTTTAAGAAATTTTTTAAATTTATTCATGAGACACACACACACACACATACACACACAGGCAGAGACACAAGCAGAGGGAGAAACAAGCTCCATGCAGAGAGCCTGACATGGGACTCGATCCCGGGTCTCCAGGATCAGGCCCTGGGCTGAAGGTGGCACTAAACCCTTGAGCCACCCGGGCTGCCCTGAATTGACCTTTTTATCATGAAATAATTTTTTTTGTGTGTTGTAATAGTTTTTGTCTTAAAGTCTATTTTGCCTGAAATTAACATAGCTACATTCTCTTTTGGCTGCTCCTTGCATGGAATATATTTTTCTATCTGCTGACTTTCAGCCCCTTAGTGTATTTAGATACAAATTGAGTCTCTTATAGATAGCATATAATGGAATATTTTTAATCTATTCTGCCAAAATCTGCCTTTTAATTGGACAGGTTAATCCATTTACATTTAAGGTAATTATTATTAAAGATTCATGTAGGTAGGCCATTTTGTTATTTTCAACATGTCTTACACCATTTTTGTTCCTCAGTTCTTTCATTGTTATTTTTGTGTTAGATGTTTTATAGGGGACCACTTTGATTCTCTCTCATTTCTTTTTGGTTTTTGGTTATGTTTTTAAATGGTTGTCCTAGGGATTACAATTAACATTTTAACTTATAGCAGTCTATTTTGATTTAATTACCAACCATGTTTCAATAGCATACCAAGTTTTTGCTCTTGTATAGGTGCACATACACCACCCCCTTTATATTGCCTTTTCACAAATTATATCTTTTTACTTTCTATGCCCATTAACATAGATTCATAATTACCAGTTTGGACATTTCTCTTTGAAATTATATAAGAAAAAAAAAGAATTTCAAATCATAAATTTGAGTTAAAACCAAAAATAAAGAGCCAATTATTATTGCCCTATGTATTTCCATTTATCAGGTTCTTTGTTTCTTTGTGTGGATTTGAGTTGATATCCATTATCCTTTCATTTCAGCCTGAAAGCCTCCCATTAGCATTTCTTGTAGGGTAGATGTGCTAGTGATCTCTGTGTCTCTCAGTTTAGCCTACTTGAGGTTTCTTAAGCTTCTTGGTTGTATACATTTGTGTCTTTCATCAGTTTTTGGAAGTTTTTGGCCATTATTTCTTCAAATATTCTTTCTACCTCATTCTCTTCTCCACTTCAGGAACTCCCATGATATGTATGTTGGTATGTTTGATGGTATCCTATAGATTTTTAGGGTTCTGTTCCTATTTCTTTCATTCTTTTTTTTTCTATTCTTCCGATGAGATAGTATAAATGCTTATAGATTCTTCTGCCCGCTTATATCTGCTGTTGGACACATCCTCCAAATTTTACATTTTACATTTTACATTTCAGTTTTTTACTTTTCAATTCCAAAATTTTTTACTTGTGTTTGCAATTTCTATCTCTTTAACATGTGTTCTATTTCATGAGAATTCATCCTTAAGGTTTCCTTTATTCTTTATATGGCTTTCTTTTTGTCTTTGACCATACTTAAAATAGTTGATTTAAATTCTTTGACTAGTAAGTCTGATGTTTGGGCTTCCTCAGGGAGGAATTTTTTTTCCTGTGATGGGCCACACATTTGTTTTTTGCTTGCCTCAAAATCTTGTTGAAAACTGGATATTTGGAACATTGTTATATGGCAATTCTGGAATCAGATTTTTCCCTATCACTAAAATTTTTTTTGTTACTTGTATGTTGTTAAATGATACTCCTGAACTAATTTTGTAATGTCTGTATTTCTCACACGTGGTCCCTAAAGGCTGTTTTGTTAATTTCACGGCTAGCTAGTAGTTTGTCAGAGATTAAAAACCTGTAGTCTCTGCAGATGTGTTCTGCATGTGTGTATAGGGCATACCTGCAAAATCAGCAGGTGGTTTACAACTCAGCCATAATCTTCACTTTCTGCTTGTGCAGGACTTGAAGGTCAGCCAAAGCTGAGGGCTTAGCACTGTTTCAAGTCTTTTCTGAGCATGTGACCAATCCTAGATTTCTAGATTTAAAGAAATAGGAGGGAAAAACATTTTTTAAAGATTTTATTTATCTGAGAGAAGAGAGATCATGAGTAGAGGGGAAGGGTAGAGGAAGAAGTAGATTCCCTACTAAGCAGGGAGTCCCAATGTGGGACTTGATCCCAGGACCCTGGGATCAAACCCTGAACCAAAGGCAGACGCTTAACTGACTGAGCCACCCAGGCACCTTAGGAAGGAAATTTTAAAAAATTTACCCAAACAGATTTACCCCAAAGATATAAATGCAGTGAAATGCTGGGACACCTGCACCCCGATATTTATAGCAGCAATGTCCACAATAGCCAAACTGTGGAAGGAGCCTCGGTGTCCATCGAAAGATGAATGGATAAAGAAGATGTGGTTTATGTATACAATGGAATATTCCTCAGCCATTAGAAACGACAAATACCCACCATTTGCTTCGACATGGATGGAACTGGAGGGTATTATGTTGAGTGAAATAAGTCAATCGGAGAAGGACAAACATTATATGGTCTCATTCATTTGGGAAATATAAAAAATAGTGAAAGGGAATAAAGGGGAGAGGAGAAAAAATGGGAAATACCAGAAAGAGAGACAGAACATGAGAGACTCCTAACTCTGGGAAATGAACTAGGGGTGGTGGAAGGGGAGGTGGGCGGGGGGTGGGGGTGACTGGGTGACAGGCACTGAGGGGGGCACTTGATGGGATGAGCACTGAGTGGTATTCTATATGTTGGCAAATTGAACACCAATAAAAAATAAATTTATAAAAAAACATGTATAAAAAAAAATTTCCCCAAACATCTTATTCCACACTTTTCCTCCCAAGTTTCTTGGCTAGTCTTTTGTTTTCTGGGCTATTTCATATGCCCCTGGTGGCAGTGGCTAGTATATTTGCCTTTAAATGTGCCCACTGAGTAGGCAGCTCAGCCTTTGGAGAGTTTGGAGTTAGATAAATAAAGGCAAGCCCTTTGAGCCAAACCTGCAGAAAGGTCAAAACAAACAACCACAGAACTTGGAGAATAAGGTCCATCCTGCTCCCTCTTGTTCTAGAAATGTGGGCTGTCATCTTCAAGGTCACAACCAAAGCAGGACATAGAGGGTGAGACAAGGATCAGTCAAAATGTCAGCTGGTTGTTGTCTTTGATTAAACATTTTCCAAGTTGCTGTGAACTTTTGTAAGTTTCCAAAGTTCTGATAAAGTTGATTCTGATGGTTTTCCCCAGTTTATTCACCATTTTTGTAAAGTTATAGACTTTTGGTTCAGTTTCCCTCAGTTTTCACTATGATCACTTCACACAAG
The DNA here is from genome assembly GCF_053574225.1 of Canis aureus. Taxonomy (NCBI): domain Eukaryota; kingdom Metazoa; phylum Chordata; class Mammalia; order Carnivora; family Canidae; genus Canis; species Canis aureus. The sequence continues at coordinate 53,111,378 of NC_135629.1, forward strand.
TCTTTCTGAAGCACTTCTGTGTCCTTGGATCAACACTGTCTTTAGAAATAGTGATGAGGGATCCCTGGGTGGCGCAGCGGTTTGGCGCCTGCCTTTGGCCCAGGGCGCGATCCTGGAGACCCAGGATCGAATCCCACGTCGGGCTCCGGGTGCATGGAGCCTGCTTCTCCCTCTGCCTGTGTCTCTGCCTCTCTCTCTCTCTCTGTGACTATCATAAATAAATAAAAATTAAAAAAAAAAAAAAAAGAAAGAAATAGTGATGAGTGAGTCCTCACCCTCATGGAACTTTTTGTCTGATGCCTTCTCTGTGAATGAACAGCTGTTACTTGCCCTGACTTTATATTCTCCATGGTTAAAAGCTTTAGAGCTTCTGAAATATATGTAAACTTGGACATGAACTCTGGGACTGTTTATGTCCTGTCATCTGGACATTGAGTTTGCTTGAATTTTTGCTTCTTGAGAGTTACTATATTCACTAGAGCCTATGCATAGTTACTCCATTGCTGCAAAAGTCCTACTCGATCATCTTCGGAATTGTTGGTTCCAGTTTCATAGGATTACTTGTCACCTGCACAGTCACCCAACATCACGTGTCTTTTCTCTTTGAACAGGATATCATGTTGATAAGCCCAGTCTAATCTCCCAACTGGAGCAAGAAGACAAGGTGATGACAGAGGAGCGGGGAATTCTCCAAGGCACCTGTTCAGGTGAGCACCAGGTAGACAGGTGGATATGCATCTTTTTGAGGAATAGCTCTGGCTGGTGATTTGGAGCATGAGAGTATTACATTTAGGAAATGTCAATCAGGGAAGTTTGTATAGTGTCCTTTTTTCTGACAGAGATGGTCAAGAATTTTGGTATGAGATTCCTTCTGTATATTTTTTCACTCCTTTTTACCTTTCTATTCAACATCTCAAACATTACCTTGGACTCAGAGGGAGAAAAAAAAGACCTCTTTTCCTTTTTTTTTTTTTTTTTTTAAATTAAAGTGTAGTTACATGCAGTGTTAAATTAGTTTCAGGTGTACAATGTAGTGACTTGACAAGTTTTAAGTTACACTATGCCCACCATAAGTGTAGCTACCATCTGTCACCATACAATGCTATTATAGTTCTTTACCTTTTTAAATAAATCTCATATGAGCACTTTTTCCAATTCCTTCCTACTTTGCATTCCTGATAATCCCTTCTTCTTTAAATTTCTCAATGGTCTTAATCTTCCTTGAATCACTTTTTAAAAACCTACAATTTTCATATTCCTATCTCTTTCATGGCAAACCTCAAATATGCTGATCCCTCAGAGTCTGCATTTACTCATATGTGCATTTTTTTTCTCCATCAACTTTAATTTCTTTTTGTTTTGTTTCAGATTTGGAGACTGTACTTAAAGCCAAATGGTTAACTCCTAAGAAGCATGTATTTAGAAAAGAACATTCTAATGGTATAAAAGCGGTAAGACTAAGATGGCTGATTTCTGGTTTTTCACAGTAGGAGAATAAGTTAGAAAAGTCACAAAGTAAACAGAGTCATTAAAGAAAACTATCATTTATACATGAGGAAATTGTGTCTCTGGAAAGATAATGAAAAGTATGAAAAGTTGTCAATTTGGAGAAAACTATAAATTAGCTCCAAACTTGTTTCCTCACTGGGAGTTTCCACAAGTAAATATTTCTTTAAATGTGACTAAGATATTGACTGCTGAAATATAAAGTGGGCTTAAGTTTATTAGAAGACGCTCTGTGATTATGATGAGGACTTGTGGCAAAGTGTCCATCTTTTTTAACTTCTGAGAGCCCAAACTGCGCAGAAGCCATATACATGAAAATAGCCAAAACATCGTTTGTAATAATGTAACAGAATCCCTGGGAAAGAGAGTCCATACGCATAAAATTCATTGAATATTAAAAATAGTATAAATTATAGTTATCATTCATCTCTTAACCAACAGGAAAGAAGTCACCTTGGAGTGAAACTCAATGAATGTAACCAGTGCTTTAAAGTGTTCAGCACGAAATCTAACCTCACTCAGCACAAGAGAATTCATACTGGAGAAAAACCCTATGACTGTAATCAGTGTGGGAAATCCTTCAGCAGTAGATCTTACCTGACTATTCATAAGAGGATACATAATGGGGAGAAACCCTATGAATGCAACGACTGTGGGAAAGCCTTCAATGATCCTTCATCCCTTAGACTGCATGTGAGAATTCACACTGGAGAAAAACCCTATGAATGTAATCAATGTTTTCATGTTTTCCGCACTAGTTGTAACCTAAAAAGCCACAAGAGAATTCATACAAGAGAGAATCATCATGAATGTAATCAGTGTGGCAAGGCCTTCAGCACAAGGTCCTCCCTTACTGGGCACAACAGTATTCATACAGGGGAGAAACCTTACGAGTGTCACGATTGTGGGAAAGCCTTTAGGAAGAGCTCGTATCTGACCCAGCATATGAGAACTCATACTGGAGAAAAACCCTATGAGTGTGATCAGTGTGGAAAATCCTTCAGCAGTAGCTTTTCTCTGACTGTGCACAAGAGAATTCATACTGGGGAGAAACCCTATGAATGCAGTAACTGTGGGAAAGCATTTAATAATCTCTCAGCTGTTAAGAAACACGTGAGAACTCACACTGGAGAAAAGCCCTACGAATGTAATCACTGTGGAAAATCTTTCACCACTAACTCTTACCTTTCCGTGCACAAGAGGATTCATAATAGGTGGATATGAGTACAATAACCAGGAAAATATTCGTTGATTTCTCATCCCTCCGGCAACCGATGGTAACTCACTATAGATGTATGCGTTATCTGTTGCTGCATATTTCCCTCCAAAACATTGTGGCTTCAGACAACATACATTTATCTCACAATTTCTGTAGGTCAGGAATTTGGAAATGGCTTAGCTGTGTAGTTCTGGCTTCAGGATCTGTCATGAGGTGAGGTCAAGACGTCAGCTGGAACAACACTCATCTGAGTCTTTACTGCTGAAGAATCTACTTCCAAAATAGCTCACTCACGTGTCTGGCAGCTTAATGCCAGTTGTTGGCAGGGAACCTTCGTTACCTCACTCTCCACAGGGCTAAGTATCTTTATGATGTAGCAGCAGGTTCCTCCCAAAGCATTTGATCTGTGGGAGAACTAAATGCAAAAGCCACATTGACTTTATCAACCTAGCCTCAGAAGGACATATCACTTCTTCCAGACTGTATTGCTCATATAATGTGGGAAGAAATTACACAGGGTATGTATATCAGGAGACAGATTGTAAGAAACCATCTGAGAAGCTTGCCGTGAAATCAGTGGAGAAAAGCCTTTAGCAGACTCTCATTCTATCCTATATGAAGTAGCCTTCAATAACTCATATTAATTCACTCTGGAGAGAAATCTCACATGTGCAAGCTTTGTGGTAAGCTTGTCAGCTCAAACTCACCCCAATGTGCAGAAAAGATTATGTATGGGGAGAAACCTGAGGAATGCAGTAGCTGTAGGAAAGCCTTTATGATATTTCTAGGGAGTCAGGTGATAGTTCACACTATGGAGAAAGCCTTTTCAATATCATCAGAATGCAAAAGCCTTCAGGGACACTCATCCCTTAGAGCACATGTGAGAAACCACTAGAGAGGAATATCTGTAGAAAGAATGTGGAAACCCCTTCAGCACAAGTCTTTGCATTAACTGAGCAAAAGACAGGGAAATATTCTGAATACAATTACTATGGGAAGGCCTTGAATGTTCTCTGAATTTTTAAGAAGCATGAGGATTTCTTCTGGAGAGAAAGTCCTATTGAATGTCATCAGTACTGGAAAGTCATTTTTCCACATTCCTTAGGAAACTGAGAATTCACTGCAAAGACGCTTGTGAATAAAAAGACCAAGGGAATGCCTTTAATAATACCTCCTACATTAGGAAAAATAGGAAGTTTTCTCTGGATGCAAAACTTGTGGGTGTATTAATTTTGAAAAATCTTTCAGTGATTCTTTGTTGATTTATGAGAACTGACTTTGGAGGCAAACCCTGGAAAAGTAATCAGTATGAGGATGCCTCAGCTCTTTACTGAGTGGCCACAAAATAAACTGGGACCAGACATTTATTAATAGTTGAGTGTGGGATTACTTTTACAGTGTCTCATCCTAAGATTGGGCCACTAATTTGTTAGTTTTCAGTCTTTTTGTTTTAGTATAAACACTTATGTCTAGAGCCATACTCTAAAATAAATGTTAAGTTATGTTCCATAGTTTTGTATTTAGTATGTTTGCTATAATTTACTCTTTAAAAATATCAGTACGTAGCATATTCAAAAAAGCATTTCTGAATATCTCCTGAGTGAATTAGTTTATCATAGTGTAAATTAGACTATATTTACTATATACTTTTCCTAGTTTAATGGCATTTTTGTCAGGTAAGTGGAGTTTATGACACTGATTCTTTTTTATCTTTCTACCCTGGTATGGTATTTTGTTTAGCTTCTTTCCCAATGTCCATTCTCCCCTACTTACTTACTTTAAAAATGTTTTCGTTGTTTTTCAAGCTGTCAATGAGCAGGATTGAAAATACTCAATCTCCAAGGCTTCTTTGAAGCCCAGAGGGGTATTGCCTTGCTCTGCTGACCATGAGAAATAGGTAGGAGTCACTAAGGAGAACATCATCTGACTTGTTTGCTTCACCTATATTCTATTCATCTTACCTGTTCTTTCTCTTGAAAGTGGACTCAAGGCAAGAGTTGAAAGAGCTATATTTTGATCATGATGACAAAAACCACAGTGCAGCAAAAAATCACAATGATATGGGCTCCTCCAAAATCTCTGATTGGCAATATCAGCTCTGGACTGCTTGTTCACAGACTTGTCCTTATATGATTAAAAATAACCTCTAACTGGTTGAAGCCAAAGTCATTTTTATTTTTTGGTTTGTTTTTGAGGTGGTATTCTGTTCATGTCCAGCTGAATGCAATATCTAACTAGTCAACCTATTAGTTGGTCACATTTTGTAAGTGTTCATGTTTCTTTGAAAATAATGTATATTCTCTTAAGTTTTAGATGTAGAGTATGTGCCTATTAACTCAAGCTAATTGTGTTTTCAGAGATAGTATGTACATTCAGATTTTTGTCCTCAGACTTATTTAATGATAGATATGTATTAAAGTCTTATGCTCTGGATATGGATTAACACTTTTTTGCCATTTCTGTCATTTTTTTCTATATATATTTTGACGTATAACTGAGTACATTCAGGATTAGGTTTTTTTTCTTGTGAATTGTTCCTTTTTATGTAGGGGTCATTTTTTATAGTGTTATTTCAATACATTAATAAAGGACTAAACATTTACATAGCCCTTCCTATAGGCAAGGCATTCTTCTGAATGCCTTATGAATATGAATATTAACTTATTGAGTACTCAATATAAGCTTAAGGAAGCATGTACTGTTATTATCCCCATTTTACAGATGAGAAAACGAATGTGGTGTACCTGTAATTTACCTGAGCTCCCTGTCTAGTAAATGGTAGAGCCAAGTTTTGAACCCAGACAGTCTGTGCTCTTAACCACAAATCTATCTATTAAATATATTCTATATGCTAGGCACTGTTTAAGACACTGGTGTTTATAGCAATGAATGAAACTCAAGTTTTGTTATTGAAGCACTTACGTTTTAGTGGGGGAAAGATGGATTATAGAAAAATCAAGAAAACATGCAACATAAGCATTCAGCAGAAAAGCAAAGCACTGGGGCACCTGGGTGGCTCAGTGGTTGAGTGTCTGCCTTCAGCTCAGGTCATGATCCCCAAGGTCCTGGGAACAAATTCTGCATCAGGCTCCCTGCAGGGTGCCTGCTTCTCCCTCTGCCCATGTCTGCCTCTGTGTGTCTCTCATGAATAAATAAATAAAATCTTTTTTTAAAAAAAGAAAGAAAACCAAAGCATTATAAAATAGTTAAGGGAGATTGGGATCTTACCATTGTGTATAAAATAGGAAGGGAAAGCCTTTTAGTTAAGGAACACTTGAGCAGAGACCTTAATGAGTTGAGACAGTGAGTCATGAATTTGTGTGGCAAGAGCAGTCTTGGCATGCAAAGTCTCACAGCATAGAAGCCAGTGACACTGGAATAGAACAAGCTGGGGACAACGAAAGTGTGGTAGAAGTTGATATGGTCAGAGACATGGTGGATCCTGATCTTGTTGGGTCACATTAAAACGTTTTCTTATACTTGGAACAAGTGGGCATGTCAGTCAGAGTCTCAGCAGGAAACAACTGACACAGATGAGGACAATCATAAAGGAGTTTTCATAAAGGGGCTAGTCACAGAGCTGTGGACAGGATATAGGATAACCACAAGAAGTGGCTGGTACCTAGTAGCTGGTAAGGACAGGGCTCTATTAACATCCCTAAGCTGGAAAGGGCAAGAGAACGGAACAATTGTTGAAATCCAGAGACAAGAAAGGAGAGAATTGCATTCCAAGAGCTGGGAGGTCAGCGGTAGCATTCTGCAAGAAATAGCCAGAACTAAACTTATTTCATGTCCAGGATCCCCATTGAGCAAACCCAACCAGACACCAGAAGGCAAGGACACCTATTGATGTAGTTCATACTGATTAATGTTACTAGGTTCAGCAAGGTAGAGAAAGTGGGTCAGTTGGGGCAAATGGAAACTATCCAGAACTATTCACCCCTTGTGTTTCTCGAATCTACTCTTGTCAGTCACCTGGGCAAAAAGTTCATATCCCTGAATTCTGTTGGCTACTATACTTGGCATTGGGTATTAAAGCATTGATGTTCCCACCTAGAGTCTAGAACAGTTGCCTTCACAAGTGTTCTTCATATAAGATGGGTCATGGGGCTCTTGAGAGGAAAGCACACACAAAAAAATTAACCTAAAAGCCCTAGTTTCCAGAGGGGGAACACTTTTGCCGGTAAAGTAAGGGTCCCATTGAGCTTTATGACTGCTTGGAGACCAGCACATGAGGAAAAGAAGTCACCATGGCTTCTGGCATGGTAATCCTGTGCCAGAAGATGTGGGGCTTTTGCACGGTAAGGGCAGAGCAGACATTTGGCACTCAGGTAATCCTCTGGAATTTCCCCCCAATTTTGTTGATAAATAAATGTAGCAGGTGTATCCTGAGAAGGGGATGTTGACCAAGTGTTCAGACTCCTCAGGGGTGAGGATCTGGATCATCCCTCCAAGTAAGCCGCCTGGTCCAGCAGAGGTCATAGTCAAAGGTGAAGGGAATCTAGATGGGATAGAAGTGTGATGATTATCAGTTGTGGGGCACCTGGGTGGCTCCATGGGTAGAGTGCCGGACTCTTGATTTCAACTCAGGTCATGATCTCGGGGTGGTGAGATTGAGCCTTGTTTGGGATTCCATGCTCAGTGTGGAGTCTGTCTCTTTCTCCCTCTGCCTCTCTCCTCACTCATTCTTGCTCTCTCCCTCTTTCTCTCCCTCTCCAATAAACAAAATCATATATATATATATATAGCTTATATATAAATATATTAAATATATATATTGCTTCCCTGGAGAGGAAGAAACTGAAGAGAGTAAGGAAGAAGCTCCAATACGTTTTATGGCCTCATATATGACATACCATCATTTCTGCAGCATTGAGTATATCATCTGGGTCATGTCTGATTCAATGTGGGAGGAGATTGCACAGGGCACAAATACCAGGTGGCAAGGACCCTTGATGGCCATCTTGCAGGCTAGCTGATGCACCCACTTCTTCTCTAGGCCACTATTCCTTTATCAGGCCAGAATTCCTTTATTCTGCTCCACTTTTCTCCTGAGAGCCTGGTTTCAGGGTAGCTGTTTGGAGCCTTGTGGATTCCTACATGGGGGCGGAACAACTTGGAAGGTCTCCTTTTCCCCTTTACTATCTTTTATTCCTCTCCCATCTCTATCCCTCTCAGTCTTGACCCCAGCTCCAGCCTTTCTTGCCCACTAGTGTCCTTTGAGTAGATGTTCTGAGGATCAGCTGGGAATGCAATGGATAAGAAGAGTCCGCTAGGGCAGGAAATGTTGGAGGAAGCTTTCCTTCCTGAGTCCCTGTCCCCTGAATAATGGGAGCTTGGGCTCTGCTGGCTTATCAGGACTATGATTGTCTTCCTTATTCTGACCCTGGAGTCCTCACTATTCCTCAGGACAGGGGACACTAGGTTTGATGGGGACCTATCTATCCACTATAACCTGGGAACAGAGATATCTGTATTGCAAGAGGAAGCTGAAAAGTTGCCTGCTGGGGTTCAGATTGTTCCTTGTATTTGGAATAAAGGAGGGGGGTCACCACAGAGGCAGTCATCTTATGCTGGGAAAAACTTGAGGGATTTGAATGGTGGTCTTCTCTCCTTATTTGGGTAAGGGTGCTGCTTGCTGACCCTTCTATCAACTTCTGTTTTTGTAATAATAGGGAAGAGATGCAGTTTTCTGGGAATGCTTGACACCCAGGTTGGAGAACCTTGGAGGGTTGCCTATTGAAACTGGTATTGCTGCCTTGGGAGAGACAGGTTTACTCTTTGCGGGGGTACTCCTATCTCTGGTCTGAGGGAGTAAAGGGAGGCAAGCTGGGATTTGTGTTGATAATGGTGTGACATTTGCTGGGGCTCTTGCTCCTTTAGTGTGTAGGGGACTGTAAATTGCTTTTTGGTGTTTCCATCATTTCTAATCTTGGAGAGAGAACAAATCATTTGCAGAAGCTTCCATCATCAGATGGAATCCTCATGATGTTGGGGGTAACTGGAAGGTATGAGGCTGGAGCTCCTATTGTCTGTGGTGATGGGGGACTGTAAGGTCACTGCCTGCCTGGGGCTCCCATTTTTCAAGTGTTGGTGTGATAGGGAGGGGCCCCTGGAGGGAGGTCCCATTGTGTTTAATTTGGGGAGAGGATGGGGGGATAATTGCATGGGATTCCACTTCTCTCTAGTGATGGGGACTGGGGAAGTCTTTTTATATAAACCATTTTTATCTATTTTGGAGGGAACACAAAGAATCACTTTCTGGGTCTCCCCTTGTCAATATTGTTGGTATAGACTGAGTGGGTCAGTGGACTGGGGCTCCCCATTGTTTAGTGTTGAGGAGAGCTGAGGAGTCACTGATGGGGCTGCTGTCACTTCTAGAATTGAAAGTGAGGAGGGAGGTACTTGCTGGAGTTCTATTGTTTCTAGTTTGGAGGCATGGGAGGTCTTGCTTGCTCAGACCCCATCATTTGTTTGGGGATGACATTTGCTATCTAAGGTCCTGTTGTCTCTAGTTTTGGATGGGACTTGTCATCTTTTGCTAGGGCTTCTGTCTTTTCTACTGTTGGATGCAGATTGTGAGCATCACTTGCTGGGGCTTCCCATAATCCTTGTCTTGGGGAATGGACTGGAAGCTCTCTTGCAGTGGCTTACATCATCTCTAGATTGGGGGGATAAGTTCAATACATTTTTAAAAGCATTTCATTTTGAAAAAGTCTAGGCTTACAAAGAAGTTGCAAAACTATACAGGGTTCTTTTATACAGTCAATATTCATTTATATTTACTTACATTTTGTTTCCTGCAAATGTTTTGTTTCTTGATGCTTGGGAGTTATGTGTCTGAAATGATTTTCCTTCAGCCTCAAAACTCTCTCTCTTTTTAAAGACTTATTTATTGGAGAAAGACAGAGAGAGACACGTGGAGCTTGATCTCATGACCCTGAGATCATCACTGGAGCCGAAATCAAGAGTCAGCTGTTTAACCAACTTGGGCTGCCCAGGAGACTCAGCTTGAAAATTCTCTTTAGCTTTTCTTGAAGTGCAGTTCTGCTGTTGATTATTTATTTCAGCTTTTGCTTTTTAAAAACCTCTGTTGGAACACATCTTCAGTTTGCATTTTCAAAGAATATTAGGTCAAGGGACACCTGGATGGATCAGTGGTTGAGCGTCTGCCTTCCACTTGGGTCCCCATCCCTGGGGCCAGGGATCGAGTCCCACATCAGGCTCCTTGCGGGGAGCCTGCTTCTCCCTCTGCCTATGTCTCTGCCTCTCTCTCTCTCTCTCTCTCTCTCTCTCTCTTTCTCTTTCTTTCTCTCTGTCTCTCATGAATAAATAAATAAAATCTTAAAAAAAAACTTTTTTCTTAGGTCATTGGATTTTACACTGGCAGTTGATACTCCCCCTCCCCAACCCTTTGAATGTCATTGTCTTCTTGCTTCCATAGTTTCTTTTGAAAAATTTTCAGTCTATTGCTTCTTAGAAAACTACAGGTCCTTTCTCCGGCTGATTTGAAGATTTGCAGCTTGTCTTTCATTTTCTAAAAATTTTCCATATTTTCTCCATTTTTCTTAACCTATTATTCATAGTTATTCTGAAGTCTTTGTCTGCTAAATTCACTATCTAGTCTCTGATTTGTATATCCCTAATTGAGAGAACATCTTCCTGCTGCTTTGCATTTCTAGTACTCTCGTTTACTGGATCTTGTGAATGATATATTTGGTAGAGGCTCTTAATTATGTGTGGCACCTTCCTCTAAAGATTAGGTTTTGTTATGGCAGGCAGGTATGGTACTGATAGATCACCTTGAGCCTATGAAGGCTATAAAGCACAGATCTAGTTCAGTTTGGAACTGACTTCTAAAATGCAGCCCTTACTTGTAGTGCATGGTATTTACTTTGGGGGTGGGACATTTCTAGGGACTTAACTGAAACCCACTATGTACATACTTTTGTATGCATATATTTTACTAGGGTCATTCCACTCCAGAGGAGTCCAAAATCCAACCTCTGACTCATGGCATGTGTGATCTCTGAAATTTCTGCACAACCTCCAGCTTTCAATAGCTACTGTCTTCTAAGCCTCCTAGTCTTCCTCTGTAAATGCACAGCTAAGGTATTATTTAAGGACCTAAGATAATGTTTTAGGCAGATTTGGGGGGCTTCTTCTCTGTCAATCTTAATTTTCCATTAGAAGAAATTCAGGATTGGGTTCTATATTCCCTATGACTGTCCCCATTTCTCCAAAGAGCTCTAGTTCTTCTTCTTCCTCTTTCTCACCTCCCTCTCCCCCTCCATCCATCTATCAAAAAGCATGAATTCATACTGGTACCCCCAATTCCAATCCAATCCAACACCACAGTGTTTATTCTAGTCTTCTCTATTTACTTGTTTGTAACATTTCTCTTTGACAGTGAGAAGAAACTCACTTTCAGATCTACAACATATTTACTTGTTCAACCCTAGTATACACATAAAATAGTTTCATAATTGCTAATCCACAACATTGTAAAAAACAAATTTTTGAAGAGGATTTCTGGACAATTGTTTTTGTTCGTTTGGTTGGGTTTTTTTTGACAATTGTTTTTGTAGTCAGCCTTACGTATCTGGTCAAATTACACCTTCCAAAGTAAATTTGAAAAAAAAAAAAAACAGTAAATTTGGTTGTTACTCATTTGTAATACAGTTAGACTCATTCATTATAATTTATTCTATTTTGCATTCCCCTGATACCTTGCAGATTATTTTTTTTTAACTCATAGTAATAGTCACTCTTTATGGCTTACAATTCTTCAGGTTTTGGCAAGTGCAGAGAATTGTGTATCCATCAACAGAGTCACAAGAGAACAATCCCATCACTCCCAAATTCCTTTGTGCTACCCCTTTGCAGTCATCCCCTTCTCTTACTCCTTGCCCCTGAACACCATTGATTTGTTGTCCTTCCATAGAATTTTGCCTTTTCCCAAATGCCATACAATGGAATCATTCAATACAGTTTTTCATATTTGGCTTCTTTCACTTAGCAAAATAAATCAGACTGAGGTGCAAGTTACATACAGTGCAATGTACATATCTTGAATGTATAATGCACTGTGACAAATGCATACACTTATGTAACCTATATTTCTACTGAGATACAGAGCATTCTCTTCATTCCATAAAGTTCCTTCATGTCACATCTCAGTCAATCCCTGCTTCTTACCCCTCGCTCCCATGACCTGAGTTCAGAGGCAACCACCATTCTGAATTTTTTATCAGGTTTTTTTTTTTTTGGCTATTCGTGAAGTTCATACAAATAGATTCATATAATATTTACTCTTTGTGTGACTTATCTTGCTCAGTATATTCCTACAAATTTTAACTAATTTCTAATAAAAAAATAAGATGTTTCCTATATACCAGAAGTCTCATAAGTGCTTTATAGACACTAACGAACTAAATCCTTAATACAAATCTACAAAGTAGGCATTTCATTGTTTCTATTTTTTGGGTGAAGAAATAAAAAAAAAGTTTGTCACTTACATGAGATAACCATCTTTAAGGGAGAGAACCAGGATTGTACAGAATAAGAGGTTGAACTCTGATAAGTTAAAAATGGAGATAACAGTTGATCCCATGGGGAGTTCCAGAGCTGCGGTGGCCCTTCAGCAGTGTCACAAATTGAGGCAATGGAATGGGGCATTAGTAGTCCTCATATGAACTAGTCATTGGAATTGGGCTGCCTCTTGGAGATGGACATAACCTTAGATGTGGCATTTTCCTTTGGCCTGAGAAAATTCCTGAAAAAATGGCAGGATGAGTGATGAGAACACTTCCAGCAGCTGGGGAAATGAGTGACTTAGGCCTCAAAGGAGAATCTAAGAAATATACCACTGTCTCCAGTATAGCCCAACGCTTATGCCACTTGGATGCACTTGCTTCTTAGAGGTAAATGCACACAGGATTCTGGTTGGTCATCTTGGTTGGAGAAACTTTCAAGAGGAAGAACAGTAGAACAAATTATAGACAGCTCTCAACTGCAGCTTCTCATGGTGTTGCAACTAATATATATATGTATGCTAAAATATTTAGGGGTGAAGTCTCCTGCTGTTTGTAACCTACTTCAAAATGCCTTTTTTTTTTTTTTTTTTTTAAGGTGGATTGATGGATGGTAGAGGAATGGAAGCGGCAAAGCAAGTATAGTAAAATGTTGCAGAATCTGAGTGGTAGATTATATTAGTTTGTTAGGACCGCCATAACAAAATGCCACTAAGTGAATTAGTATCAATCAATAGATTGAGTGGCTTAAACAACAGAAATTTATTTGCCCACTATTCTGGAAGTCCAGGCTCAAGGCACCAGCAGAGTTGGTTTCTCCTGGGGCTTCTTTCCTTCCTTTGCAGATGACCACCTCTTGCTGCCTCTTTATGGGTCATCCCTCTGAGAGTGTGTGCTCCTGTCATCTCTTGGTCTGTATGTTATAATCCCCTCTTAAGGACACTAGCCAGATTGAATTACAGCCCATCCTAATGGCCTCATTTAGTCTTAATTCTTGAAAGGCCCAACCTCTGAATATAGTCATGTTATGAGTTACCAAGGAATTGGGTTTCAACATATGAATGTAAGGGGACAGAATTCAGTTCACCACACGAGTGTTCAATTCTTTCAAATTATCTCCATTCTTGAAAATTTTTCATAATAAACGGTACAAGTGATATGCTAAGTCAGGAAAGGAAAAATGGATTGTTTTTGAAAATCATGCTGGAACAACGAGCTGGTCTGTGAAATAAGCATTAAAATATTTTAGGGACACCTGGGTGGCTCAGTGGTTGAGTGTCTGCCTTTAGCTCAGGTCATGATCCTGGGGTCCTGGGATTGAGGCCTGCATCCTGCTCCCCACAGAGAGCCTGCTTCTCCCTCTGTCTATGTCTGCCTCTCTCTGTGTATCTCTCACGAATAAATAAATAAAAAAAAAAAATTTAAAGCATTAAGATATTTTATTCAAATGTAAAAATTAGGGGATCCCTGGATGACTCAGCGGTTTAGCGCCTGCCTTTGGCCCAGGGCACGATCCTGAAATTCTGGGATTGAGTCCCGGTCAGGCTCCCTGCATGGAGCCTGCTTCTCCCTCTGCCTGTGTCTCTGCCTCTCTCTCTCTCTGTCTATCGTGAATAAATAAATTTTTAAAAAATGTAAAAATTGAGGCTATGAAAGTCCTAGAAGAAACCAAGGCATAGATATTTTACATATAATCTCAAAGGAGAGATGGTCTTTTAAAAACTATACATAAAACAAGAAGAAACAAAAATACATTTTCATTTTTTAAAATCTGCATGGCAACAACTAGAGGCAAAAAAAAAAAACATCTTTTTTAAGAGGAAATTTTGGCAACTCCTCACCAAAGGCAAATTTATTAATATTAGAGAAATCCTACCAACCAAAGAAAAATACCAAGAATTAAAGAGTAGCTAAGTGCTGGAACAGAGCTCGCAGAAAATATAGAGTAGTCTCAACAGAAGAGATGATCCCCAATTTAATCCATCGAAAGAAAAATTCGAAGCAAAATCCAGAGATTCCTTTTTACATGTATCCGATTGGGTACATCCTTTTTTTTAAGCTCTTATTTATTTATGAGAGACACCGGGGTGCGGGGGGGAGTTGAGAGAGAGGCAGAGACGCAGGCAGAGGGAGCAGCAGGCCCCACGCAGGGAGCCCGATGTGGGTGGGACTCGATCCCAGGTCCCCAGGATCACGCCCCGGGCTGCAGGCGGCGCTAAACCACTGGGCCACCCGGGCTGCCCGGGCACATTCTTTTTTAGGTTTATTATGTTACCAGCCAGAATGTGGGGAGGGTGGCACCCCACACCAATACGACCGGGACGTGGATCTGAGCCTCTGCCCACCCACACGCGCCCCTGATCCGACCGAGCGAGCCCCGCAGAGCCCGGTGTGGCGGGGAGAGGCGGAAAGAGCCGAACTGCGGCGGCGCAGTCGGAGAAACCGAGAGGCGGAGGGGGACGAAGCTACCCGGAAAGAGCCGAAGGCGAGCGGAGGGACCCGAGGTCGGCAAAGGGCGGGGCTGCGGGCGGGGCGAAGCGGGAAGAGGCGGGAGAGCCGAGCCCAGTCCTCAGGGGCCGGGACCGAGAGGTCGGGGTGTCGGGGAGAGCCGGGGCTGGCGCGGGGGCGGCGGAGAACCGAGGCACCGAGCCCTGCGGGAGGAGCCCCCAGCACCGAATCCCCGCCGCCGCCGGCGAAGGGGTCGTGGACCCGCCCTGCCGCTGCCATTCCCTGCCCCCCCCCCGGCCCTCCCGCTGCCATTCCCTGCCCCCCCCGGCCCTCCCGCTGCCCTTCCCTGCCCCCCCCAGCCCTCCCGCTGTCCGTCCGTGCCCCCCCCCCGCCCTCCCGCTGCCCTTCCTGCGGGTCCCTGCCCGTCTCTGCCCTCCCGCTGCCCTCCCCTGCCCCCCCGGCCCTCTCGCTGCCCTTCCTGCCCCCCCAGCCCCCTCCCGCTGCCCTTCCCTGCCCCCACCCCGGCCCTCCCGCTGCCCTCCCCTGTCCCCCCAGCCCTCCCGCTGTCCGTCCGTGCCTCCCCGCCCTCCCGCTGCCCTTCCCTGCCCCCCCAGCCCTCCCGCTGTCGGTCCGTGCCCCCCCCGCCCTCCCGCTGCCCTTCCTGCGGGTCCCTGCCCGTCTCTGCCCTCCCCTGCCCCCCCCAGCCCTGCCGCCCCCTGCCCCTCCGGCCCTCTCGCTGCCCTTCCTGCCCCCCCAGCCCCCTCCCGCTGCCCTTCCCTGCCCCCACCCCGGCCCTCCCGCTGCCCTCCCCTGCCCCCCCAGCCCTGCCGCCCCCACCCCGTCCCCTGCCCCTCCGGCCCTCTCGCTGCCCTTCCTGCCCCCACCCCGCCCTCCCGCCGCCCCCCTCCCCCCCACCCGGCCGGATCGCTCCCGGCTGGATCGCTGGGTGGAGTCCGGCGCGGTTGCCCGCAGCGGGAACCGACGCCCCTGGGGTGCAGCGTCTGAGCCGCGCTGCGCTCGCGACCCAAACCCCGGGGAAGGCCGCCGGGGTACCCGGATCCCCCCCGCCCTCCCCCGGCGTGCGGGTCTGCGAAGAGACCCCGGATCCCAGACGGAGGCTGGCGTGCCGAGTGCGGGCCCAGTGCTGACACCAGCGCAGCCCTCAGCAGGGGCCGCCGCCCGGCCCACCTCCGCCTCCTCGGGCCCTTGCTGAGGGTTCCTCAGCTTTTGCCTTGAGAAGAGCGTGTCCTAATCCTCCCTCCGCCGCGAATCGGGAAGGTTTTCCCCGTCTCTGCACTGTTGACGTCTGGGGCCGGGTAACTGCTTTGTAGGATGTGAGAGTAGCCCTGGCCTCCACCCACCGGATGCCAGTAGCAATCCTCTCTCCCCTGACCTTGTGACGAAGACAAATGTCCCCTCCTCTAACCCTTTGACAAAGACAGATGTCTTCAGTCATTGACAAATGTCCACTGGGGTAAAATGTCACCCTCTGTTGACCACCAGTGGCCTAGGCTTCCTATTTTCTGAGCTACATAGGTTTTTTACTAGGTAAGGTTTCATGCTTAGAATCCTTTTAAATCCCTATCTGGGGTCCCGACGATCCTTCATTGTGCACCAGTCTCTCTTCTAGCATGGGTCTTGCTCCTGGATCATGCCCGGTGATGGGTGCCCCCAACCTGGGCAGCTGCATCAGACACCTGAGGTTTGCCCTGGGACACCGGCTTTAGGTACAGAGCCCAAACCTTACTCTCTTTTCAGATTTCAACCCCAGAGAACACTTTTATTCACCTCCTGATTTCCACAACAGCCTCCAAAGTCCACAGTGAAAAGCAAGGAAGAGCAGGTCCCTAAAGCTTCGTTTCTACTTCATTGGCAATAAGTCCAGCTCCTGCTCACTGCCAGCTGCAGCAAATTCCCACCTCACAGAAACAATCTCACCAGCCTCTGACCCTGCAGCTGGTTCTACAATCTTCCTCATTCATTCTCATGATATTTTCCTTCTACAGGTGCTTCTGGTTTTATCTTCGAGGAGGTATCCAGATATCAGTGGAAGTGGACTAGGAATTTTAGGCAACCTCCTTCTCTACCTGCTTTTCTTCCTCCAGTGGGTTCAAAAAATTGTAATCCTAACTTAAATTTATACTAAAATGTATGTTTCTACTGTGGACGATTGAAGGCATAAAGAATAATTACATTATTCCATGTAATAAATGAGAACAGGATAATATAAATTGAATATCACTGTTTGCAACCCCTAATGACATATTGGACCCATAGAGTTGAGTCTTTGTTAACTTCAAAAACAGATTCTTTTTTTTTTATTGGAGTTCAGTTTGCCAACATATAGCATAATACCCCAAAAACAGATTCTTCCAAGACATCAGTTGCTTGCTGATGGATGATCACAAAACCACATAAGAATTCTTCTTTCTGAAAAACAACACAAACACTATCAAGCCTTCATTTCCCTTTGAAGGGAAATTGTTATTCCCCTGAAATAATAGATGCCAGACTTAAATGTTAAGTGGAACCACGGAATTGCAAGAAGAAAAATCCAAACTGTAGTAAGCCCTGCAAGACATACAGCCCCATTCCTTCTAGAAATAACTCTCACACACATCATCATCATTCTTCTCCACCCCCACCCCAACTTGGATGAGCTGTGGAGATTGAAGAGACTTCACATACAGATCAACCAGATGCAAATTGTGGATTTTACAAAGATCCTGAATCAAATGAAATGTAAAACCAGAGAACAAACAGTTGAAGAAATTGGAAAACTAATATTTGTTTACTTGCAGGACTTATTTTAGTGTGTGATAATGTTGTGTTCCTGTTCTAAAGATTCTTATCCTTAAGAGATGCTAAAATGTTTATAGTTAAAATCATACGCTCTCAGGAATCTGCTGCACTTTCATCCATGAGAATAGCGTCTGAATCATTGGAATAGAATCCAAATCATTTATGAGTTGACAATTTTTGAAGTAACCTGATGGAGACTTGGGAATTGGCTTCTCCTTAATCTCTACTTTTGCAAAATTTTGAAAAATTTCAGAATATTTTAATACAGTATACTTAGTTCACTGTCCACAATACTTAAGAAAAATTAAACAGATACGTATGAGTCCCTCTGAGCATTTGTTTCTGATCCCCTTTCACTCTCATTGCATGTAGAGATAACCACTATCTAAAATCTAGACATTTTTATTCTAATTTCACATTCTTTGAATTCCTCACACCCTCTGGCCATTAAGTACTAGTTTGCTGTCCATCCCTGAGGTCACTGATCTCAAGGAGCGACTCATACCAGGAGATCCAGAGAGTAGTTTAATTAATTCTTTCTTCACTGATTGCCATTAATTCACCTTTCTCGACCTTCATGCCCTGGCTGGCACAATTAGCTGTTTATTTAAGTCATCTAGGTAAGTTTCAAAGTAATGTTGCCTTTCAGTTTCTAGAAAAAGTTTGTTAATAAATATATTTAAATTTTTTTCACTTCATTTACTTTTCAAATATGAAAAATGTAGGGGCATCTGGGTGGCTCAGTCAGCTAAGGCTCAGGTGGTGATCCCGGGGTCCTGGGATGCATACTTTCTTGGGCTACATTTGGGGATATGATTTCATGCATGTAAGTACATAGTCCATGAACTATTCCAGAAATACAAGTACCTGTGATCAAATGTAGGATTCATCTTTCAATCCTCCTCCATTTATTCCCTTCTAAACGTTAATATATATATTTTTTATGTGCAACATCTCAAACTTTTCCCATTCCTAATGTGAATGGACGCCAAGTGCTTATTTTTAACAAAAGGGATCCTCCATCACAAAGTTGCTTCTGTTCTTTGTGCACGCTACTGATAATTTGCTGAATGAAGCATGCCAGGTCATGCTATGTATTTCTACCTCAGACTTTTTTTCCCCAAGTTATTATAATATGACTTATATGGAGAAAAGGACCAATCACACACATCACCGTGAACTTTCATAAACTAAATGCACTTGTGTGCCAGCTCTAAAGTCAACAGAATATGTACCTCATCCTGGAAGTGACTTCTGAGGTCCTCTCACCCTGGATGTGACAGCACCATGGACAAGTTTTCTCAGTTTTAGTGTTTTACAGGCAGGGAAGGAACCAAACAATAGGTATTCACTGTTTTGGGAGTGGGTTAAGTGTAGGATTGTGAGAGGACTCCTTAATGGTGTGTCTGTTGTTATCTGTGAATTCCGGCTTCTGTGTTCAATGCTCTCCTCCTTCCTCTGCCCTTTCCGTGCCCCACCCTCAAAAAATGTTTGAAAGTTTTTGTGCCTAGAAACTGCCATTCCTATAGAATGTATTCAAAGATGTCAAAACAGTGGGAAAGAAAGGAAACATTCAAACTCTTGGTAGAAACTCCAGATCCCGCCCCTCACACTCAAATATGATCAGATTTTTCTTCTACAGACAGTATCTGACATTGTAATAAACCCACATTTTTGTGGGTTTTTTTGTACAAAGATTCGGGAATCCCTCCTATCCCGGGGATGTGAGACAGGATGCCTCTTCTGGTTTGTCCACTGTGGGTTATCCACTCACTTCCTCCATAAGAGAGGAATCCGAGGTCGCTGCATTTTCCAGCAAGAAAAAGGCTGCTTGCATCTTAGGAGTGGGGGCACCCTGCATGGACCTGGATGCCAGGCCAGCCTGTTCTTGTGAGAAGAGCATCCATGTTGACAAAGAGCATCCTTCTGTAAAACCTTTACGTTATACTGTTGTTGTTTTTAAAATATATTTTGGAAAGTTACCTCTGAGATGTAAATATTTGTTGAGTGATATTCAAGATATTGTGTTCTTTTGTCTGTGAAGCTTTTTTGGTATAACAGGCCAATTTTGTTTCTTAACTCACATCGCTAGGAAGAAGAAATAATACTTTTTCCTGAACTGTTCCAGTTGTTCCCCTCTTTGGAAAATTCATTATCTAGGGGGTGCTTGTTGTCTTCTTAATCTCTCTGCTCTAATAGCATATCATCAGTCAGGCCTTCACTAATATTTTCAATTTTAATTGTAGCTAATTTCTCTTCCTCCACCCTCCCTCCATCTCCTCTCTGCATTCCTGTTTATCATCATGCTTAAATCTACCTAATATTAGAAATTCATTAGTCTGTTTATGACCACTTCCCACTCACCAAGATTAAAATAAACAGGGGCAGTGACTTGATAAGTTTGTTTCTGGTTCCTGGGTTTTTATTCTCCTTGGCACGTAATAGGTGCTCTATAATAAGGAGGTCAATTTTATTTCATTTCAAACTAGAACATCTTGGGTACTAAAGTCGGTAGCATCAATAATTATGCCAGGACAACTGGAATGAAATGAGAACTATGGTCTGCCTTTCTAGAAATACCAGCTGAGGACAGCAGTGAAAGATTTTTAAAAGAAAGATATGCTGATTAGGTTTGCATTTTAAACAGATTATTGTGACAAAATATTTATATTTGTATAATAGGAGACTGGATTCAAAGCTTAGTATTTAATCATTTATTGCAGAATAGAAGTCCAAGATTATATCATTGTATACTTGTTTTATTCCTTTTGATTGAATTGACATATAGTATTGGTTTCAGGTGTACAAGATAGTGATTCATTATTTTTATACATTGCAAAATAATCACCATATCTCTAGTTATCATTAGTCAGCATGCAAAGGTATTATAACATCTCTGTGTTCCCTATGCTGTACCAGTGTAGAATTTAGTGATTCACAACATACATACATACATACATAGGCAGAGGGAGAAGCAGGCTCCATGCACCGGGAGCCCGACGTGGGATTCGATCCCGGGTCTCCAGGATTGCGCCCTGGGCCAAAGGCAGGTACTAACCTGCTGAGCCACCCAGGGATCCCCACAAGTGCCATCTTTAATCCCCATCATCTATTTAGCCCAACTCCCTGCCCACCTCCCCTCCAGCGACACTTGGTTTGTTCTCTATGGTTAAGTCTTTTTCATGAGAGTGCCTGGGTGACACAATTAGGCATCTGACTCTTCATCATCTCAAGTCATGATCTCAGGTTTGTGAGATGGAGTCCCACGTCAGGCTCTGTACTCAGTGGAGGGCAAGGGGGTTTGCTTGAAATTCTCTCTCCCTCTCCCTCTGCCCCTCCCACCCTTCACATGCTCGCTTGCTCACTCTCCCCCTCAATTTTTTAAAAAAAGAGTCCATTGTATAGTTTGCCTCTCTTTTTCCCCTCCATGTTCATCTATTTTGTTTCTTAAATTCCATGTGAGTGAAATCATATGATATTTGTCTTTCTCTGACTTATTTTGCTTATCATAACTATACTCTAGCTCCATCTACATTATTGCAAATGGTAAGATTTCATTCTTTTTGATGGCTGAGTAATATTCCATTGTACACTCACATCTTCTCTATCCATTCATCGGTTGATGGACATTGGGCTCTTTCCATAGCTTAACTACTGTTGATAATGCTGCTATAAACATTGGAGTGCATGTATCCCTTTGAATCAGTATTTTTGTATTCTTTGGGTAAATACCTAGTAGGGCAATTACTGGGTCATAGGGTAGCTCTATTTTTAACTTTTTGAGGAACCTCCATACTATTTTCCACAGTGGCTGCACCAGTTAGTTTGTATTCCTACCAACAGTGTAAGAGGGCTCCCCTTTCTCTGCATCCTCGCCAACATCTGTTGTTTCCTAACTTGTTAATTTTAGCCATTCTGACCAGTGTGTGAGGTGGTATCTCACTGCGGTTTTGACTTGCATTTCCCTGATGCTAAGTGACATTGAGCATTTTTTCATGTGTCGACCCTCTGTATCTCTTTTTTGGAACAATGTCTCTTCATGTTTTCTGCCCATTTCTTGACTGGATTTGTTTTTTGGGTGTTGGGCTTGCTATTCTTTAAAGTATGTTTTGTCTGACATAATTAGTGCCACCCCATTTTTTCCCTCCCATTTGCTTGGAGTATCTTTTTCCATCCCGTCACTTTAGTCTGTATATGTCTTTAGGTCTTAAGTGAGTTTCCTGTAGGCAAGATATAGATGAGTCTTCTTTTTTTTTTTATTCAGTCACCTATGTCTTTTGATTGGAGCATTTAGTCCATTTACAATTAAAGTTATTGATAGGTATCTACTGATTACCACTTTGCTACTTGTTTTATGGTTTTTTGTTTTATGGTTGTTTTTGAAACTTTTCTTTATTCTTCTCTTGCTCTCTTTCCTTATGGTGTGATGGCTTTCTTTAGTGTTATATTTGGACTCCTTTGTATTTTTGTTGTTTCTATTATAGGTTCTTGATTTGTGGTTACCAGTGGATTCACAAAGCACGTCTTATGCGTCTAACAATCTATATTAAATCGATGGTTGCTTAAGTTTGAATACATTCGAAAAACATTATTTTTTTCACCTCCCTCTTCATGTTTTATGTATATGATGTCCTATTTTTACTTTTTTTGTGTGTATCTTTTGACTTGACTTTTACAGATATAATTTTACCACTTTTGTGTTTTAACCTCCATATAGGCTTTATGAATGATAAATCTATTACCTTTACTGTGTTTGCTTGTACTTGTGAAATTTTTTCCCTTTCATAATCTTCTTCTAGTTATGGCTTTTTCTTTCCACTAAAAAGAATTCACTTCACCATTTCTTGTAAGGTTCATTTAGTTATGACTGCTTCTCTCTCTTCTCCTTCTCAGACCCCTATAATGCAAGTATTATTACACATGATGATGTCACAGAGTTCTCTTAGCTTCTTCTCATGTTTTTGTATTCTTTTCTATGTGCCCTTCAATTTGGTTTACTTCCCATTATTTGTCTTCCAGTTGCTGATCCATTCTTCTGGCACCTCTAATATGCTGTTAATCCCCTCTAGTGTATTTTTATTTTGGTTATTGAATTCTTCAGTTCTGACTGGTTCTCTTTTATATTTTCTATCTCTTTGCTGAAGTTTTCACTGAGTCTTTCCACTCATTTCTCAAGTCTGGTGAGTATCTTTATGACCATTACTTTATTTATCAGACATATGGCTTGTCTCCATTTCATTTAGCAATTCTACTCATTTTGTCTAACCCTGTTTTGTTTTCTGATATATTAGGTAGGTCAGCTACAACTCCTGGTCTTGGATCTAGTGCCCTGTGTAGAAGTACTGTTGCCTGACGTACAATAACCACTGTCACCAGAACCAGGTATACAGGGGTGCACCCTGGATGGGATGCATGTGCCCTACTGTTGTGGCTAAGCCACAGTTGCCTTCATCCCAGCCAGCTGCAATGTGGAGCCAGGAAGTCAGCCTCATTGTCTACAATTAGTTTCTCTGTCATAGCTATAGGCACAACAAATCCCTGCACATTCAGTCAAGAAGCCGACCACAGGAACTGTGGACACACTGGACTGGTGTGTGGGGTTATATCACCAAACTCCATATGGCTGGAGTCACTATGGAGTGGTGCTGATCCAAGCTGGGCCTGCCTACTGGGTATAATAAGGCAGGAACTGCTTTGCAGGGATTCCTGTCCAAGTAGGCAGGCTGGATGGGGTGAGTTTGCTGGGGTGGGGCACACAGTGCTAGCAAGGTAAATGGAGACTGTTAGCACTGACTTCTATAAGTGTCTGGCTATCTAGCCTGAGGCGAGGGGAAGAGAAATAGTGCCCACTGGCATTTTTGTTCCCAGGGAAAACTTCTGCAGCTTCTTGCCCCTCTGGCACACATTCTAAGATTAGTCAGTATATTTTCTTCATATATACCCTAGGCATTTTTTAAACTGTTGCACCTACACTGTGTCTCTGGTTGAGTTTAGTATGCTGACTCTTTAAGATCAGGGATTCCATTTCCTATTACCCTCCAGCTCCTGCAGAGTTAAGCCTACTGATTTTTAAAGCTCTCAGAGCTAAGCCCCACTGGTTTTCAACACCAGATGTTATGGGACTCATCTTCCCAGTGAGGTTTTCCAGTGCCAGCAGTGCCTGGTATGGGGTCTGATTCTCTTCTCTGTGCTTATGGTACCCTTCTCATTTGTGGTTAGTCTTGCTGGGGGGTTTACCTTTTCCAACATGGCCCCCTCTCTATGATTAACTGTAGAAAGTCTGTTCTTCCGATCTTCAGGGCTTTTTCAGAGTTAGTCACATAGATGTAACTGTTTTGTGTGTGTATGGGACAAGGTGAGCTCTAGATCCTTCTACTCTCCCATCATCTTGAAGCCCCCTTGTGTATAATACTTTAAATCCTATAGTAGTCTTCTCTTCAAGAAGCTTCTAACTTAGTGAGAAAAATAATATGCAAGGGATAATATATATGTAAGTAAAAA
This sequence comes from Canis aureus, assembly GCF_053574225.1. NCBI lineage: Eukaryota > Metazoa > Chordata > Mammalia > Carnivora > Canidae > Canis > Canis aureus. Next base: position 53,135,387 of record NC_135629.1, read on the forward strand.
TTGAAAAATCAACACAGGAAAATGGTATTATCATTTTGATTACTGGATCAAAAAAGGACCTTCTGTGGACATATTTTCTATGTGACCTGAGAGGTGATGAAGAATTATTGAACATCGAGAATCATTAGGTGGATTCAGGAGAGTGGATGGATTGTTCATTGATAGGTGTGGTGCCAGGGCATCCAAAATGTCACTCAGGATTTGACATGACATTAGTACCAAAAATTTAGTTTGGGAATGATAAGGATTGAATTATTCAGGGAGATGGTTAATTCATCTTGACACCTGGTCACTGTTGGTGGTCATTGACGTGATCACTGATGAGTGGGCAGGTGAATATTTGGGTCTCCATGTTGAAGAGAGATTTGTGCTGATTCTATTGCCATTCCAATTCATTAATAATATTTGAAGCCAGGGAAATCAAAAGGATTCCCTAACAGGAGTGAATGGATACAAAAGAAGTATAAGATGGACACCTGGGTGGCTCAGTGGTTGAATGTCTGCCTTTGGCTCAGGGTGTGATCCTGGGGTTTTGGGATGAGTCCCACATTGGGCTCCCCACAGGGAGCCTGTTTCTCCCTCTGCCTGTGTCTCTGCTTCTGTGTGTGTGTATGTGTGTGTGTGTGTGTGTGTGTCATGAATAAATAAAATCTTTAAAAAGTGTGAGAGCAGGACTGATTCCTAAGGAGCATCATTTGTCACATTAGGTCAGAAATAAGAGCTTAAAAAGGATCATTGTTAATCTTTCTTAAATGTTAATAGCAACACTGTATGGATGTCGCTGTACAGAAAGAATAAAAATACAAATAATAAGACCCTAGATTAGTAGGGAGGAAGGGGAGAGAAGAAAGAGGGTCACAGGAGATTGCAGCTGGAGGAAATTATCTGAGGAATGGTTATTTATAGTGGAGGTCCTCATGAATCCCACTAGAAATGTGTGATGGGAAAATGGTGGATCAGAGTTATTTACAAACACGAGAATTTTGGCCCCTCTGCAGACAACTGATGAAATCTGTAGATATCCAGAGACAGACCTGGAGAATGAAGAAAGCAAGAGACACTAGACCAGCTGTGGCCTTGAAGGAAGACCTTCCTTCCAGTGAGGTGGGGAGAACACAGAGCCAAGATGGATGCTCCAAAAACAGTGATAAAGAGGAGGTGGTGGTGCTGCAGAACACAAGTGGTGTGTACCCTGGGAAGTGGCACACCATGAAACAGCTCTGTGTTTTGCTTGCCTCTCTTTTAATGCGAGTCTTGCCCTGAAATATGATACTCTGTTATAACCAGCTGTTCTTTATTAATATTTTGAGAGAGAAAAATTATAAGTAGATGATTTTATAGGTGACAGATTGGGTTTCATGGAATGAAAGGATATCCTAGCCTCACTTGTTGCTGTTTGATTTGTTTACCATGTTGCTTATTCATTTTTTTATATAGGGCTTTGTTGTACATCATATATGCATAGCACATAGAAGCTAGAAAAAACCATCTCCTGTAACTTAATAGGTTAAAAATAAGAACTTTGGTTGACACAAATACAAACAAAGACTCTAAGAATTAATCTTTGGTCTATAGAGTAGATAGGGACTGTAGGACCCTCGGAAAAGAAATATGGTACCTAATAGGATTCAGCAGGGGGGAGAGTACCTGACCCTGATGTCATAAATTTAAAAAAAAATTTTTTTTTAATTTTTATTTATTTATGATAGTCACAGAGAGAGAGAGAGAGAGAGGCAGAGACACAGGCAGAAGGAGAAGCAGGCTCCATGCGCCGGGAGCCTGACGTGGGATTTGATCCAGGGTCTCCAGGATCGCGCCCTGGGCCAAAGGCAGGCGCTAAACCACTGCGCCACCCAGGGATCCCCTGATGTCCTAAATAAATAAACTTTAAGTCAGTTTTTGAAATAGGTCCTGGTAACATATATTTTAAAGTGTTTATAGCATTTGCCCTGTAAATAGTTCAAGGTGCATAAAAGGGTTCACTTTTTTTTAATAATAAATTTATTTTTTACTGGTGTTCAATTTACCAACATACAGAATAACACCCAGTGCTCATCCTGTCAAGTGCCCCCCTCAGTGCCCGTCACCCAGTCACCCCCACTCCCTGCCCTCCTCCCCTTCCATTACCCCTAGTTCGTTTCCCAGAGTTAGGAGTCATTATGTTCTGTCTCCCTTTCTGATATTTCCCACACATTTCTTCTCCCTTCAAAAGGGTTCACTTTTGTGGCAGAATGTATTTTCCAAAGCTGGCCACATAAATACATTTGTTTTTGCTCCACATGCCTTTTTTTTTTATTGCAGTGTTTTTTTTATCTTAGTGTTCTGTAGTTATATTTTCCTTGAGTTAAAGTATTATTTTTTTAAAAAGCATATACTCTAAAGAGATTAGTATTTTAATACAGTAATATTAAGATCATTTTTACATCTATTTAAACAAGTTTTATCATTTTTGTTTTTTCCACATGCTAATTCAGACTCAGGACATTAAATTTCATAAGATTTGACATACAACATTGTGTAAATTTAAGGTGGGCAATGTGTTATTTTCATTGAACCATTATATTAGTTTCAGGTGTACAGTATAATTCAACAATCTATATTCTTCTGTGCTCATAGAGATAAGTGTATTCTTGATCCCCTTTATCTATTTCACATCACCAACACCCCCACTAATCCCCTCCCTCTGGCAACCACTAGTTCTCTGTATTTAAGAGACTGTTTATTATTATTGTCTCCTTTTTTTTTCTTTGACATCAGCCATAGCAACCTCTTACTAGATGTGTAGCTTCCGGGGCAAGAGAAACAAAAACAAAAACAAACTGCTGGGACTACATAAAAAAAAAAAAAAAAAAAAAAAGCTTCTGCACAGCAAGGGAAACAACGAAAAACTGAAGGGCCACCACTGGAATGGGAGAAGATATTTGTAAATGACATCTGATAAAGGGTTAGTATCCAAAATATATAAAGAACTTATGAAACTCAACACTCCAGGGATCCCTGGGTGGCTCAGTGGTTTAGCACCTGCCTTCAGTCCAGGGCGTGATCCTGGAGGCCTGGGATCGAGTCCCACGTCGGTCTCCCTGCATGGAGCCTGCTTCTCCCTCTGCCTGTGTCTCTGCCTCTCTCTCTCTCGAATAAATAAATAAATAAAATCTTTAAAAAAAAAAAAAGTAAAAAGATAAAAATAAATAAAAAATAAAAAAACTCAACACTCCAAAGCAAATAATCCAATTAAAAATGGGCAGAAGACATGAACAGGAATTTTTTTCCCCCTTAAATAGTTGTTTATTGGCAGTGGGCCGGGAAGAGCAACGGAGTTAGCATGTACAGACACCACCACACACCAAGGTCACATGGGAGGCCAAAGTGATGGGAAAGAGCAGCCTGGAGCCCCAGGTGAGGCCCTCTCTTCAAGAGTGTTGGGGGGGAGGTGCTGGAGTGTTGAGGGGGCAGCCTTAGAACACCTCCGCTTAGTAGGCGTGGTTAGAGATGAAGAGGGACTCCCTGGCTGCAGCCCCGGCCTGCCCACTTGGGGTGTACTTTCCTTGACAGGCGAGGCTGTTGGCCAGGGCTCGCTTGATATACTCCTCCTGGGCGGCCTTCAGGTTCTCCTTCTTTCCACCCCAGGCCTTGAGGGCAGAAGCCTGTAGGGCTCGGCCATAGGAGAAGGTCAGGGCCCATGGCTTCAGCAGGGGGCACTTGTTGATGGCATTGAGGTTGATGGATGCCTCCTCCTCACTCTGGCTGCCTGATAGGAAGGTGATCCCAGTAACAGCGGGGGGCACTGTGCGGCGCAGTGCTGTGACAGTTGCCATGGCAATCTCCTCAGGAGAATATTTATGGGTGCAGGCGTGGCCTGGGGTTACCATGTTGGGCATCAGCAAAGTGCCCTCCAGGTAGATGTGGTGGTCACTCAGGGCCTTGTAGACAGCAGCCAGCACCTTCTCGGTTACATACTGACAGCGCTTCAAGTCGTGGTCCCCATCGGGGAGGATCTCAGGCTCCACCATGGGCACGATGCCATTCTGCTGGCAGATGCTGGCGTAACGGGCCAGGACGTTGGCATTCTCCATGATGGCAAGGGCTGAGGGGGTGTGTTGCCCAATTTTCAGCACACAGCGCCACTTGGCAAAGTCGGCCCCGTCCTTCTTGTACTGGGCACAGCGCTCGGACAGCCCATCCAGCCCTTGGGTGGTGGTCTCCCCGTTTGTTCCTGCCAGGGCTCCCACACCTTTGTCCACCTTGATGCCTACAATGCCACCCTTGGATTTGATGACTTGGGGGAAGGGACGCCCGTCGTCGGTCTTCTGGTACAGTGTCTCGTGGAAGAGGATGACCCCTCCAATGCAGGGGTTGACGCGGTCGTCGGCGGTCAGCAGCAGCTGGCGGTAGACGCGCCGGTTCTCCTCGGTGTTCTCGGTGCCAATGGGCTGCAGCCGCCTGGCGATGCTCCCGGTGGACTCATCTGCAGCCAGGATGCCCTTGCCCGGGGCCACGATGCGGTGAGCGATGTCAGAAAGCTCCTTCTTCTGCTCCGGGGTCAGCGCTGGGTATTGGTAGGGCATGTTGCGGGTCCGTTCCTGGCACCGGAGGGGGTGCGGCGGTGGAGGGCGGTGGGCCGGCCAGCGGACTGAGCAAGCGAACGCGGCCGTGGTCACCAGGCCCCCGGTTCTGCGGCGCGTTCCAGGAGGAACGCAGCCTATTCAGCTCCCGGGTGGGAGGGGGGGGGCGCAGGGGGTGGGGCTGAACAGGGTTTTTTTTTTTAAGATTTAATTATTTATGATAGACATAGAGAGAGGCAGAGACACAGGAGGAGGGAGAAGGGAGCCCGACGTGGTACTCGACCCCGGGACCCCAGGATCACGCCCCGGCCCAAAGGCAGGCGCTAAACCGCTGAGTCACCCAGGGATCCCCTGAACAGGTATTTTTTTTATGTTCATTTTGTTTCTTATATCCCACATTGGAGTGAAATAATATGGTATTTGTCTTTTTCTGTATGACTTGCTTCACTTAGCATGATACTCTCTGTCTATTCATGTCACAAATGGCAAGATCTCCTCCTTTTTTAAGGCTGAGTAATGTTCCATCCTTAGTATACATAGGACAGGTGAGGTGATATCTCATTGTTGTTTTGATTCACATTTTCTTGATAATGTGATAAATATCTTTTCATGTGTCCACTGCCCATCTGTATGTCTTTCTTAGAGAAATACCTGTTCATGTCTTCTGGCCATTTTTTAATTGGATTATTTGCTTTCAGGTTGTTGAGCTTTATAAGTTCTTTATGTATTTTGGATACTAACCCTTAATTGGATATGTCATTTGCAAACATCTCCCATTCCATACGTTGCCTTTTAGTTTTATTATTTCCTTTGCTGTGCAGAAGCTTTTTATTTTGATGTAGTCCCAATCGTTTATTTTTGCTTTTATTTCCCTTGCTTCGAGAGACCTATTGAGAAGAAAGTTGCTGCCACTGATTTCAGAGGTTACTGCCTGTGTTCTCTTTTAGGATTTTGATGGTTTCAGGTCTTTTTTTAGGTCTTTCATCCATTTTGAATTTATTTTTGTGTATGATGTTAAAAAAAAAAAAATCCAGTCTTTCTTTTGCATGTTGCTGTCCAACACCATTTGTTGAAGAGGCTGTCTTTTTCCCAATGGACATTCTTTCCTGCTTTGTCAAAGATTAATTGACCATAAAGTTGTGGGGTTTTTCTTTCTGGATTTTCTATCGTGCTCCATTGATCTATGTGTCTGTTTTTGTGCCAGTACCATAGTGTTTTGATTACTACAGCTTTATAGTATATCTTGAACTCTGGGATTGTGATACCTCCAGTTTTGTTCTTAAGATTGCTTTGGCAAAAAAAAAAAAAAAAAAAAGTTGCTTTGGCTATTTGGTGTGTGTGTTGTGGAGGTGGTTCTTCACCAATTTTACTATTCTAGTTCTTTGAAAAACTTTGTTTTCTGTTACGGATGGCCTTAAATCTATAGATTGCTTTGGGGAGTATAGACATTTTAATATTATTTGTCCTCCCAGTCAATGAGCATGGAATATCTTTCCATTTGTGTCCTTTTCAATTACTTTAATCTGTGTGTTAGTTTTTGGAGACTTTTACCTCCTTGGTTAAGTTTTTCCTAGGAACGAACTAGGGGTGGTGGAAGGGGAGGAGGGCGGGGGGTGGGGGTGACTGGGTGACGGGCACTGAGGGGGGCACTTGACAGGATGAGCACTGGGTGTTATTCTGTATGTTGGTAAATTGAACACCAATAAAAAATAAATTTATTATAAAAAAAGTTTTTCCTAGGTATTTTATTGTTTTGGTTGTATTTGTAAATGGCATTGTTTTCTTAATTTCTCTTTCTGCTATTTTATAATTAGCGCACAGAAATGTCTTAATTTCTGTATTTTGATTTTGTATCCTGCAACTTCACTGAATTAGTTCTAGTAGTATAATGGTGGAGCCTTTAGGGTTTTCCATATATAGTGTCCTCTCATCTGCAAATAGTAAAAGTTTTACTTCTTCCTTGCCAATTTGGATGCTCTTTCTTTTCTTCTTTCTTCTTTCTCTCTGTCTTGGCTAAGATTTCCGGTACTATGTTGAATAAAAGTGGTAAGATTAGACACCCTTGTCTTGTTCTGTTCTTAATACAAAAGCTCAATTTTTCACCATATGATGTTAGCTGTGTGTTTTTCATACGTAGACTTTATTATGTTGAAGTATAGTTTCTCTAACATGAATGGATGTTTTACTTAGATGCCTTTTCTGCATCTACTGAGATCATACAGTTTTTATCCTTTCTTGATAATGTGATCACAAGTCACGTTGACTTGTGACTATTGAGCCACATTTGCATGCCTAGAATAAATCCCACTTGATTGTAGTGAATGATTTTTTTAAATGTACTGTTGAATTTGGTTTGCTAATAATTTGTTAAGGATTTTTGCTTCTGTGTTCATCAGAGCTATTGGTCTATAGTTCCCTTCTTTTTGGAGTGTCTTTATCTGGTTTTGGTATCCTGTAATGAATTTGGAAGATTTCCTTCCTCTTCTGTCTTTTGGAATAGTTTGAGAATAGGTATTAACTCTTCTTTTTTTTTAAGATTTTATTTATTTATTCACGAGAGACACAGAAGGCAGAGACATAGGCAGAGGGAGAAGCAGGCTTCATGCAGGTAGCCCAATGTGGACTCAATCCCGGAACTCTGGGATCATGCCCTGGCCCAAAGGCAGATGCTCAACCACTGAGCCACCCAGGCATCCTTTAACTCTTCTTTAAATAATGCAACTGTAAGGCCTTGGTCCTGGAGTTTTGTTAGTTGGGAGTTTTTTGATTACTGATTCAATTTTATTGCTAGTAATCTATTCAAACTTTCTATTTCTTCCTGATTCAATTTTGGAAGGTTATGTTTCTAGGAATTCATCCATTTCCTCCGGGTTGTCCAATTTGTTGGCATGTAATTTTTCATAATCTCTTATCCTTTTTATTTCTGTGGTGGCAGTTATTTCTCCACCTTTGTTTCTGATTTTGAGTCTTCTCTCTTTGTGTGAGGGACTGTTTCCTCATTTTTAAAAATTAATTTTTAAAATTTCCAGTATGATTAGCATACATTGTTATATTTGTTTCATATGTTCAATATAGTGACCAACAATTGTATACGTTACTCAGTGCTCATCATAAGTGCATTTTTTAAGATTTTATTTCTATGTCATCTCCACACCCAACATGGGGCTCGAACTCACAACCCTCAGATCAAGAGTCGCATGCTCCACCAATTGAGCCAGCCAAGTGCCCCATGTATTCTTAGTCCCCTTCACCTATTTCACTTATCTCCCCTCCAGCAAATCAAAACTACAATGAGATATGACTTTACACCTGTCAGAATCAAAATAAATACAAGAAATAAAAAGTGTTAGCCAGAATGTGTGTGTGGGATGGCAGGGGAAGGAATCCTCACGCACTGTTGGTGGGATTACAAACTAGTGCAACCACTGTGGAAAACAGTATGGAGGTTCGTCAAAAAATTAGAATTTCCATATGATCCAGTAATTCCACTACTGAATATTTATCCAAAGAAAATGAAAACTCTAATTCAGAAAGATATATGCATCCCTATGCTTATTGAAGCCTTATTTATAGTAGCCATGATATGGAAGTAACCCAACTGTCCATGAATAAACAAATAGATAAAGGTAAAGGCCTCTCTCTCTCTCTCTCTCTCTCTCTCTCATTCTCTCATTCTCAGTGGTGGGAGGTGAGTATAGCTAAAGATTTATCAATTTTATTGATCTTTCAAAGAACCAACTACTGGTTTCATTATCTGTTGTATTTTTAGTCTCTATTTTTTTTCTGCTCTAATCTTAATTTCCTTTATTCTACTCTTGTTTTGTTTTTCTTTTTTCTATCTACCTTAGGTGTGAGGTTAGGTTGTTTGAGATTTTTCCTGTCTCTTGACCTAGGCATCTGTTGATATAAGCTTCCCCCCCGCCTTTTTTTAAGCTTTCCTCTTCTAACAATTTTTGCCTCATCCCAAAGACTTTAAACTGTTGTGTTTTTGTTTCCATATACTTTTTAACTCCCTCTTTGATTTCTTGGTTGACCCATTCATTGTCTAGTACCACGTTGTTTAGCATCTATGTGTGTGCGTTCTTTTCAGATTTTTTTCTTGTACTTGATTTCTAGTTTCACGCTGTTGTGGTCAGAACGATACATGATAGGATTCAATCTTTTTTAATTTAAGACTTTTTTGTGGCTTAATATGTTATCTAAACTGAGAATGTTCCATGTGCACTTTGATGGCTTTTTTTTTTTTTTTTAAGATTCTTTTTTATTTGGCAGAGTACAAGCAAGGGGAGCAGGAGAGGGAGAAACAGGCTTCCCACTGACCAAGGAGCCCAATGCAGGGCTCAATCCCAGGACCCTGGGATCATGACCTGAATCAAAGGCAGATGCTTAACTGACGCCTGATGCACCCAGGCATCCCCCATGTGCACTTTGAAAAGAATGTGTATTTCACTGGTTTTGGATGGAATATTCTTTTTTTGTTGTTTTGTTTTTGTTTTTGTTTTTTGGGTTTTTTTGGATGGAATATTCTAAATATATCAAGTCCATCTGGTTAAATGGACCATTCCAAGCCGTTATTTCTTTGTTGGTTATCTGTCTGGATGATCTATCCATTGGTATAACTGGGACGTTAAAAGTCCCCAACTATTATATTACTGTCCATTTCTTTTTTTAATGTTTAATAGTTACTTAATGCATTTAGATACTCCCATGTTAGGTGTACAAATATTTATAATTCTTACATCATTTTTGTTAGATTGTTGCCTTTATCATTACGTAGTACCTCTCTTGCTCCAGTCTTTCTTTTAAAGTCTGTTTTGTCTAATGGGAGTATTACTCCCCCAGCTTTCTTTTCACTCCCATTTGTAGGGTTTATCCCTCAACCCCAGAACCACTGTGATAGATTGTGTGATCATTCAGCTGATGAAGATCTTGGGATCTGGAAGCACATTCTTGGGATCTAGAAGCATTCCCTTTGCAGTATAGATACTGTAGTAGGCAGCTTGGTAGATGACAATACCCTGCACAGACACATTAGAGCCTTGGTACAGGTCCTTAATCCCATCAGATTTGTAGACCTTAACCAGGCAGTCACTGAGGCCTCTGAATTCCCTGTTAACTCAGCTTTGCCCACATCAGCTGATGGACAGATATGGGCAAAATCAAGAGGATACACAAAACAAGGATGTGGCCCCAGCAGCATCACCCGATGCCAAATTCCTTGAAAAGTAGCACCAAAACTAGATTCTCTTGTCCACATCACCTGGGAATATCTGCTTGTATTTTTCTTTGAAGGCAAAGCTAAGAGCCTGGGTGGGGAAGTATCTGATGACATTGGCCAGGTTACTATGACAGAAGGACAGGATTCCCTGCTCCTTGGAGATATGAACCGTGCAGTCTAGAGAGTGCTCTTGTATTGCTTATCTGTGGGTATGCTTGCTGGCATGCTGCACCTATAGCAGCAGCCTGACCCTCTCCATAGGTACTACCTCAGTCTTAGGAGATGGCCATAGCCACTCCACCCACCAGGAAGTCCTTGGCAAAGGACACAGTGACTTCTGTCATGGTGAAAGGAAAGAGGAGGTAGGCAACTATGGGACTACGATATGAACCAGCCGGGGCTCCCAGATTCTGGGCTCATTCTTTTTTATGACTGAGTCCTATTCCATTGTATGTGTTGTATACACCATATCTTCTTTATCCATTCATCTATTGATGGACAGTTGGGTTGCTTCCATCATTTGGCTGTTTGTAAATAATGCTGCAGTAAACATAGGGGTGCATATGTCCTTTCAAATTAGTGTCTTTGTACTCTTTGGGTAAATACCCAGTAGTGAAATTACTAGATCATATAATAATTCTATTCTTTTTTAATGTGGATTTTTCCCCCAGGTTTATTGAGAAATAATTGATATACATTACTGTATAAGATTAAGGTATACATGAAGGTTTGATTTATGTATATTGTGAAATGATTATTGTATTATGTTCAGCTAACATCCATCATCATATAAACACAATAAGAAACAAAATTAAAAAATTCTCCTTGTAATTAGAACTCTTAGATCTAGTTTCAACAAATTTCTTGTATATAATATAGCAGTGTAAGCTAGAGTCCTTCTGTTGTACCCCGTATCTCTAGTACTGACTTATAACTGGAAATCTGCAAATTTTGACTCCCTTCCTCCAATTCCCCCTCCCTGCACCCTTGACCTCTGGCAACCACATGGCTGATTTCTTTTTCTATGAGTTGTTTTGTTGTTGTTGTCTTTTAAAATTCAACATTTGGGTCACACAGAATTCTTTTTTTTTTTAATTTTTATTTATTTATGATAGTCACACAGAGAGAGGGAGAGGCAGAGACACAGGCAGAGGGAGAAGCAGGCTCCATGCACCGGAAGCCCGACATGGGATTCGATCCCTGGTCTCCAGGATCGCGCCCCGGGCCAAAGGCAGGCGCCAAACCGCTGCGCCACCCAGGGATCCCACAGAATTCTTTTAAAAATTATTTTTTATCATAATAACTGTACTCTTTAATCCTCATCACCTATTTCTTCCATCCCCCCCAACCTCCTTTCTGATAACCATCAGTTTATCTATAGTTAAGAATCTGTTTCTTGGTTTGTCTTTTTTTCCTTTGCTCATTTATTAAATTCCACATATAAGTGAGATTATATGGTATGTGTCTTTGTCTTATTTCACTTATTGTACTGTCTAGCTCTATCCATGGTGTTGCAAATGGAAATATTACATTGTTTTCTATGGTTGAATAATATTTCATTGTAAATATATTACCACATTTTTATCCACTCATCTATCAATGGATGCTTAGGCTGCTTTCATAGCAGCCTATTGTAAGCAACAAACAAAGGGAGGGGTACATGTATCCCTTTGATTTAGTGCTTTTGTATTTTTGGGTAAATATCTAGTAATGTGATTACTGGATCATAGGGTAGCTCTATTTTTTAATTTTTTTAAGATTTTATTTATTTATTCATGAGACACACAGAAAGAGGCAAAGACACAGGCAGAGGGAGAAGCAGGCTCCATGCAGGGAGCCTGACCATGGGATTGTATCCTGGGTCTCCAGGATCATGCCCTGGGCTGAAGGCAGCGCGAAACCACTGAGCCACCCGGGCTGCCCTCTATTTTTAATTTGAGGAACTTCTATACTGTTTTCCACAGAGGCTGCACCAATTTGCATTCTAACAACAATGCACAAGAGTTCCTTTTTCTCCACATCCTCACCAATGCTTGTTTTGTTTTTTATTTTAGTCATTCTATCAGGTGTGAGGTGATTCTCATTGTGGTTTTAGTTTGTATTTCTCTTATGAATGATGTTGAGCATCTTTGCATGTGTCTGTTGGCCATCTGGATGTCTTCCGCCCATTTTTTAATTACTTGCTTTTTGGGTGTTGAGTCGTATTAGTTCTTAATATATTTTGGATACTAACCCTTTTTCAAATATATCATTTCCAGGGAACTGAGTGGGGAAAAATTAGGGAGACAAACCAAGAGAGACTCCTAACTCTGGGAAACAAAAGATTGTGGAAGGGGAGGTGGGTAAGGGATGGCGTAACTTGGGTGAGGGACACTGAGGAGGGCACTTGATGGGATGAGCACTGGGTGTTATATGTTGGCAAATTGAATTTAAATTAAAAATGTAAATTAAAAAAGAACAAATGTCATTTGCGAATATCTTCTCCCATTCAGTTGATGGGTTTTAGTTTTGTTGATTCTTTACTGTGCAGAAACATTTTATTTTTATGTAGTCTCAATAGTTTACTTTTGCCTTTATTTCTCTTGCCTCAGGAGATATCTCTAAAAAATAATGTCGTGTAGCTGATGTCTAAGACCTTACTCCTGTGCACTCCTCAAAGATTTTTATGGTTTTGGGTGTTACATTTAGATCTTTAATCCATTTTGAACTTATTTTTGTGTATGATGAAAGAAAATGGTTCAGTTTCATTCTTTTGCATGTAGCTATTCAGTTTTCCCAACACCATTTGTTGAAGAGACTCTTTCCCATTTTATAATAATTCCTCATTTCTCAAAAATTAATTGACCATATAACCATGTGTTTGTTTCTGGGTTTCCTATTTAATTGATCTATGTTTCTATTTTTATGTTAGCACCATACTGTTATGATTACTGCTTTGTAATATAACTTGAAATCTGGAATTATGATGCCTCAAGTTTTTCAAAGTTGCTTTGGTTGAGATCTTTTTTGGTTCCGTACAATTTTAGGATTGTTTGTCCTATTTCTGTGAAAAATGCTGTTGGTATTTTGATAGAGATTGCACTAAGTGTGTAGATTTACTTTGGGTAGCATAGACATTTTAACAATCTTTGTTCCAATCATGAGTATGAAATGTCTTTCCATTTCTTTGCATCTTGAATTTCTTTCATCAATGTTTTATAGTTTTCAGAGTACAAGTCTTTCACCTCTTTAGGTTTATTTCTAGGTATTTTATTGGTTTTGGTGTGATTGTAAATGGGATTGTTTTCTTAATTTCACTTTCTGCTGCTTCATTAATACTGTATAGGAATACAACAGATTTCTATACATTGATTTTTTTTATCCTGCAATTTTACTGAATTTATCAGTTCTAGTAAATCTTTAGGATTTTCTACATATAGTATCCTTAATCTACAAATAGAGTTTTCCTTCTTCCTTACCAACTTAGATACCTTTCATTTCTTTGTCTACTTGCTATGGCTAGAACTTTGAGTACTATGTTGAATAAATAGTGAGACTGGACATCCCTGTCTTATTCCTGATATTATGGCCTTTATTATCTTGAGGTATGTTCCCACGAGAGCCACTTAGCAGAGACTTTTTTTTAATATCAAGAATGGATATTGTACTTTGTCAAATGCTTTTTCTGTATCTATTGAAATGATCATATGGTTTTTATCCTTTCTCTTATTGATGGTGGTATATCATTTGATTGTTTTACAAATATTGAACCATTCCTGCATCCCAGGAATAAATCCATTTGATTGGGGTGTATGATTTTTTTGAAAGTATTGTTGGGTTTGATTTGCTAATATTTCTTATAGTTGAATAAAAGCTTCCAACCCCAGACCTCTCTGTTATCTATACCGCCAGGTACAATGATTATTTCTGAATAAATCTGAATCAGTAAAGTGGTAAATCAGTAGAGCTTCTGTTATTTTAAAACAATGAAATGAAAAAATCAGGAATCTTAGTAGGAAACTTAACAAGTCAAGTCTTATCAGGTTGGCTTCCTGACCTGCATTCCATCTCTGATAGGAAGCATGCTCCTTATTCATAGGTGCTGGGGCACCCCCAGCTTGGACTGTAGCTGGGTCAGCAGGTCCAGGCAGGAGTGGCCCTTGGTGTGATTGGTGCCTGTGATTGATGTCCAAATACTTCTCTTGACATATTTGATTATTTGCTTGCTGGGTCCCCATGTGGAAAAATCAAAGATTATTCACCAAATTCTTCCTTAGAGTTTATGTGAGAAAATATGGACAGAATGACCATATCTGACTGCAACTTTTTTCATCTATTGTGCTGTGCATGCAGTGGCCCAAATCCTTCATGGAATGCTTTGGTGAAAACAGAATTAAGGCCTCCAGGACATGCAAACTAACCTCTGCTGCTTCCCTGGCAGGTGGAAGGTCCCACAGAAGCAGAACAGGCATTGACCACCTCACAGCATCTGGCGATATGTTTTTGAGCTACATCATGACCAAGTTTTCAGCTCAAGGTTAGCTGCATCACACTAAATAGATAGAGTGCTTTCACATTGGTGATAGACATATCTGTAATTGTTATAGCTATTTTGAGAATTTCTACTTCAAACTACTCAAATTCAAACTATTTGGAAGTTTTTTCCTAATATTTCTAATTTAAGATGTATGCTGTAAAATATCCAGATAACTCACAAGAAAACATAGGGAAATTAAAAATTGGTCAAATATACTTTCCCTTGGAATATATCCAATGCCAGAAAATATTGACATGATAATGATATGATTCTAGCTATTTCATATATGATGCTGAATATGCTGTGGCCAAGCCTTCCATGAAGTGCTTTTGGTGAAAACATAATAGGTTCTCTATGACCTCCTAAATGATTGGAAAATACATTTGCTACAAAATCTGCAACAGTTATGGGAGCAGACACTGGTCCTACTTTGAGATCACTGATGCCGTGTATAAGTTCAGAATATTCACCCTCGGTTGTAAATGGATTTGTCTGAATTTTAACTCAGCCCTCTCTGAGTCCAGAAACCACATGTAGAATATATTTATGAACTTTGTCCTCATGTACATGAAAGGAAGATATAAAATTTGTTGATTAAATCATACATTCACCATCTAAAATGAATTTGGTACATATTTAACAAAGGCAAATATGAACATGTTAAATTAACATCAGAAAGATTTACCATCTGGTTTCTGTTTTTTCTAATATTTAAAAATGCAGCTTTGCCACATGACTTCAAATGATGTGATTCTGGATTATTTAGAGTGCTTCTACCCCCAAAAATTTGAGGACACCAGCAATTGCTTAAACATTAAAATTATTTTCTACAACAGGGTTATGAGCTCCAGAGGTTCAAGGGCTAATTAACCATATCAAAAACCTCATTAAAATCCAGAAGTTCTTAATTTTTATTTTCTGTCACAGAGTACACCCTCATTATCACACTCTCACCAAAGAAGTAGAAAAGCCAAAAGAGGAAAACTCCATGGTGTATCCTCTTTAAAGTACAAGAACATAATAGGCTATTCCTCATGACCCCAACACAGCTCTTGTGTGGGAAACAAAAGCGGAAGAAGAATTATTAAATTTTCTTACTACCTATACAGCGCATTGACAAGTCCTTGAAACAGGTAGAGTGACATTCCTCTAAGGACTTAACTGCCTCCATGTTAATACTTCATTACGAACAAAAGGCAATCTTAGCCTGACCCTCAGGATCCTGTATGTCTACTTTAATGTATAAAAATTCCTTTAGAAATGCCCTTTATCCCTAAACTCCCCAAGATACATATTGGAAATCATCCCCCAAGCATATACATCTGAAGGGTTTCATGACTTAGAGGGTAATAAATTACCTTTTCCCAACAATAGCTAGCCCCCTCAAGGTCCTGGGAACCTTGCTTCCAAAATTCCTCAGAGATCTATGCTCTCCCCAAATCCCTCCCAACTTGAAAGTACATAATAGGCCACTCCTCATGACCCCAGTGCAGCTCTTTCTGTCCACCTTTAATCAAATCACCTTTTTTGCACCAGAGACATCTCAAGAATCCTTTCTTGGCCATCAGCTTCAAACTCTAACATCTTTCCTACATCAATACTAGAACTCTGATAAAGAGGAACATGTAAAAAAAATGATAGCATTTCAATAAAAGTCACAATCTGGTACCCTGTAAGTCATTGTTACATAAGATATAAATTCAATGAATTATATATCAAAAGATGTTACAAATTTGAAATGCCAAATAACTATTCCCATTTTCTAAAATATAAAGAATATCTTAATGATTTTAATTATTTCATAAATATTATATAATTGCAAATCATCTTAACAATAGGAATCATTTGGTTTTAGTCACTTGGTAAATAGATGTTTTCAGGCATTAATAAGCAACAAAAATTCACAAGACTAGTGGCCCACCATATAACATAAACATTTATGTATTCTAAGCATGTCTCTAGAAGGGGGACTAGGTATCCAGGGAAAAGAAATGTGAAAGAGAATTCTATTTTAGAATTTTGTACTATAGTGTGACTATTACATATGAAAAATAAGATGTTTAAGGCAAGAGTTAAAATCTAACTGAAAAACAGTCATTCCCATTAATTTAGATATTGTCCGGGACTACTTTCCTGCTGTAATAGCGATGAAGGAGACAAAGCAAGCTGAGGACAAAGCACAAACCCACAACCCCCAACCCCAGGTGGGATACCTGTGACATTCCTCAGACATTCCTGGCTGCCCTAAAGCTAAGGGAAGGAAAAACAAATGGTTAAACTTATAGAAGTTAAAGTCCTGCAAGACATGAGCCTCCTTCAGTTTATAAATATCTTAGCAATTTTTGAAAAAAAGCTTTCTTGTCAATAACCTAACTTCCAAAAGGAAATGTAGATAAAATTAAACATCCTTATAATCTGCAGCTCACTGACAAACACTTGAGACAGGCAGAGTAGAATGTTCCTCCAGGAAGCTCCCAACTGTCTTAAGGTTGCTTTTCTCTCTAATAAGGCATTAACATTAACAATGGCAAAGGCTCCAGTATCTTGTAGGTCCTCTTTAGCCTATGTAAGTTCTTTTGAAAACTTCCCTTTTCCTTACCACCCCCAACTCTCCCCCAAGTATATAATCAGTCACCCCTTACAACCCAGGTGCAATAAGCTCCTTCTGCCCACAGGTCCTGGCCCCATGCTCTAATAAAACCACCATTTTATTAGGAAGACCAACCATAAGAGACTCCTAACTCTGGGAAACAAACAAATGGTTGCAGAAGGGGAGGTGCATGGGAGGACAGGGTAACTGGGTGGCAGGCATTAATTAAGGAGGGCACTTGAGTGGATGAGCACTGGGTGTTTAAATTAAATTTAAGTAAAATTAAATTAAAACTACATAAAACCACCATTCTGCACCACAGACTCAAAAATCTCAAGAATTTTTTCTTGGTTGTCTATTCTGGACCTCACCCCACCAAACCTCACCTACATTCAAAAACTACATCAATAGCAAAGATGAGTAGATGCAATAGAGACCATATGACAAGCAAAGCTGAAAATATTAAGTTAAACCATGTTTTAAAGCGTAAATGAATGAAATTTTTTTAAAAAAACACCCTGTCCTTTAGTGATTAAAATATAAATACCTCCAAAAATATACATCTGGAATAAAATTTCATTCAGAATCCAAATTTTTCAGAAATTTTTAATCCTTAAATGGAATCATTGATTCAATGATTAAAATATCAAATTCTTCAAAAGTACTTAACAGCAATACAATTTCAATCAGACTCTTAATTTTTTCAATTGCTGGAAAGATAGAGTAGAAGGGATGAGTGAGCTCCGGAGCCATGGACATATTGAGACCAATGCATATATTGCAACTCTCACCAAAAACAACCTGACACCAGCAGAATAGGTCTTCCACAGCTAGTCCTAGACATAGGCCACATGGAAAAGGTAGAAAGGGTAAAGATGTAATTGGGAACCAAACAAAGGAGCAAATGGCCACCAATTTTCTTGCCCTCCTCCAGCCTAGATAGCCAACTGCTTGTGGGAACAGAGAACTGAACTGAAGAAAAAAGAGGCTAGGCATCAACAGAACAGGCAACACACATTGTTTTCAAGTGCATGTTGAACATTGTCCGTTAGAGATAGACTAACCAAGAAAAAAACAGAACTCAAAATCAGAAATGAAAGAGAAGTTACAACTGATACCACAGAAATACAAAGGAACATGAGAGACTATGAACTATGAACAATTAGTTATATGACAATAAACTGAATAACCTACAAGTAATGTATAAAACCCTAGAAACCTACAATCTTCCAACTAAATCATTAAGAAACAGAAAATCTGAATAGATTACTAGTAAGGAGATAATAAAAATTGTTTTAAAAAACCAACAAATAAAAGAGACCAAAGACTCCAAGATGACATCAGTCACACCAACAAAGGAGAAGGAGCTCATTGATGTCAAAATCAGAGAGCTGCCAAGCTGGATACTGACGCAAGATTTCACCACTGAAGGCATTGCTGGAGTGTTTCTATAGGTATTAACAAGTATTTCAATGTAAAGAAAAGGAGCATTGCTGGGATTTCTATTGTACTAGCAGTATATGTGTTTTTCAGCTACTCCCATTCTTAAGGAACTCAAACGTGAGTGGCTGCACAAATAACACTGAAGAGGGCCCAGGATAGAATGTGCACTCTATATTCCTGACCATGACCTTTGCCTGGCATTCCAAATCCTTTCATGTCCTAATTGAACATTAACATCCAATAAAAGATGACTGGCACATGGGGTGGGGGGGCTCCCAACAAACAAAGGTCAAAGACCAGATGGATTCACGAGTGAATTCTACATTCAAAGATTTAATACCTATCCTTCTCAAACCCTTCCAAAAAATTGGAGGGAATGCTGCCAAACTCATTTAACAAGGTCAGCATTACCATGATACCAAAACTAGACACACTAAAAGAAAAGCAAGTTGCAGGCCAATATCCTTGATGAACAAGGATGAACAGAGATGTAAACATCCTCAACAAGGTATCAGTAAACTGAATTAAAAAAAACAAAAACAAAAGGATCACACACCAGACCAAGAGGAATTCATTCCAGGGATGCAAGAATGGTTCCACATCTGGAAATCAGTGTGCTAGATAACATTAACAAAATTAAAGATAAAAATCATATTTCAATACGTTCAGAAAAAACATTGGACAAAGTACCATTATTTATGATAAAAACTATCAACAAAGTGGGTGTAGAAAAAACATACCTCAACATAAGAAAGGCCATAAATGACAAACACAGAGCCAGTACCATGCTCGATGGTGGAAAGCTGATAGCTTCTTCTATAAGATAAGGAACAAGACAAGGATGCTCACTCTCCTCACTTTTATTCAACGTAGTATTGGAAGTCTTAGTCACAAAAATTTCACAAGAAAAATGAATAAAAAGCATCCAAATTTTAGGTATTTCCATGGCATGGACCATGGAAATGTGGTAAAAAAAAAGCAAGCAGATGAACATATGGGAAGGAGGAAAAGAAGAAAAGAGAGGGAAATAAGTCATAAATGACTCTTAATGATAGAGAACAAACAGGGTTGATGGAGGGAGATGGGTATTAAAGAAGGTACTTAGGATGAGCACTGTTATATGTAAATGATGAATTACTAAATTCTACTCCAGAAACCAATATTGCATTGAATGTTAACTAATAAAATTTTCAAAAAGTCAATTTAAAAAAGTTTTAGGGGCACCTCTGTCCACTGAGCATCTGCCTTTGGCTCAGGTCATGATCCCAGGGTCCTGAGATCAAACCCCATGTCTGGCTCCCTGCTCAGCAGGGAGCCTGCTTCTCCCTTTCCCTCTGCCATTCTCCCTGCTTGTGCTCTCTGGCTTTATTTCTCTGTCAAATAAAATCTTTTTTTTTTAAAGAAAGCTTTAAAAAAATTATAATTGTTCCCAAATCCAAGTAACTCCATTTTAAAAAATAGGCAGAAGACAAGAATAGACATTATTGAGAATGTGGGCCAAGAGTCTCCCTGTTGGAAAAGAGAATTATATATAAGGAAGTGGAAAGGCTAGAATAATCTGTGGTATTAGATTGGAATTGAAAATATCAAGTGATGGCTTTTAACATAAATAGAAGATACACATAGATATGTATAAGCATATGGATATGTATAGATGTTTAAATATATACCTATATATTTTCACATATATACATATATACATAAATACATATGCATTATATATACATATACATTATGCATATAATATACATATATTTATACAACATGCACACAAATAAGTTGCTAAGTGTGTACATATTTATGTATAGTCATATGTATAAATACACATATTTTTTACTTTGTTAAGAGAAAACCCCAGAAAAAAATTGTTCCCAGTATCAATAAATACCCCTAGCATCTAGAGTTGGTTTATATATATATCATTAAAAAGTAAGTGACAGTTCTTAGAAGAAATGGCTGATTCCACGGCTGAGGCAAGAAAAGGACAGAATGAATCCGAATCAATTTATTGTGCCAGAAGTAGGGAAATGCTCAAAAAATAAGGGACACCTGTCAATAGGATATAGAAGCACATCAAAGAGACTCCTAGCCTGATCTAGGATAATTTGAAAAACATAATATAGTAAATGAATTTGAACTCTTTGATTAAAATAAGATTTCATGAATCCATGCTGAAATAAAACATAAACAAGTGGAAAGGAATATACAAACTCTTGCTTACAGTAGAATGCCAGCTATTACATATAGAAGGAACAATGGAATTAGAAAAATCTCCGTTTTGCAATCATTGCAGTAATATAATTGATCAAAGTATCAGTTGCTGCTAAAGTAGTCAGTGGAATTTTGATAAGAACAGGATAATAATATACTTTCAAAGTATCTCCCTACAAATTACTTAATTAAAAAGGGTAAGATAGCAACTTGACAGTGAACCAACTTGTCAGACAATGCTTTAACCAAGTCATCCCAGTTAATACAATTCATAATGGAGGCAAGTCAACATACTATTCCTTTTGCTATGATGTACTGAGAAAAACATGACATAATTTATACCAAAAAAATAAATAACCTTGATCTAATCCTAACGAAGTACCGTCCAACCTATTTGAAGAACATTCTGCAAAATTCTACAAAAGAGTTGGCCTTCATGCTTCAAACTCGTCAGTTATGAATGACAACGAAAAACAAACTTCTAGATTAAAGGAGACTAAAGAGGACAGAGGTAATTCTACAAGGTGATGGCATTGGATGATCCTGCACTCAGTTTCTCCCGCAGACACACCAAAGCCACAGCTATATATGGCTCATTTTTCCCTCCGAAAAAGATCTCAAAACTAAATGATCCTCTTCTCAAAAAGAAAAAATATATATAAATACCACATCAAGGGATCCCTGGGTGGCTCAGCGGTTTGGCGCCTGCCTTCCGCCCAGAGTGTGACCCTGGAGTCCCAGGATCGAGTCCCACGACCGGCTCCCTGCATGGAGCCTGCTTCTCCCTCTGCCTGTGTCTCTGCCTCTCATGAATAAATAAATAAAATATTTTTTAAAAATACCACATCAAGGGGATCCCCGGGTGGCTCAGCGGTTTCGCGTCAGCCTTTGGCCCAGGGTGCGATCTTGGAGTCCCGGGATCGAGTCCCACGTCAGGCTCCCGGCATGGGCCTGCTTATCCCTCCTCCTGTGTCTCTGCCTCTCTCTCTCTATGTCTATCATGAATAAATAAATCTTAAAAAAAAAATACCTCATCAAGATGGATAGGAGAGGCAAAGGCACAATCTCACTGAAAATGCCACCGATGGCATGGAAACCCAAAGTAGGGAGGGATCTCACAGTCCACACTTCTTCTAGAGGAGTGTAGAGTTGATGCTCACACATCAAGCACCCCAACCCCTGGGATCTGCACTGGAGAGATGACTCCCCAAAATATCTGGCTTAGAAAACCAAAGGGACTGACATCTAAGGGACCTAAATTTTCATAGGAAACTGAAATTCCCCTTTAAAAAGGCTTGCATGGGGCATCCCCAGTGGCTCAACAGTTTAGCGCCTCCTTCAGCCCAGGGCCTGGTCTTGGAGACTGGGGATCAAGTCCCACCTCCGGCTTCACAGAAAATCAGTCTTCCTGTGAAAAAAGGCCTATTTACTTAGCCTGGAGATTCAGCCTGAGGGGCAGGCTTCAGCTTCCCACATATCCAGAGGCTAAGAAGATACTCTCAAAGAATGTTTGCAAGTAGACACCATCCTTGTGCACCCCCAGCCTCATTACAGCTTAACAAGACCTCCCAGAAAGGAGCTTATACACTTGCCTGGAGACCCAATTTTTGCAAATGTCACCTAGATGACACCTCCAGATATCTTGGTCTGCAGGCCAATAAGGATTACAATTATGGCCCCACAGGATTGTATATATTTGCATACTTAAAAAATTACTGCCTGGAGATTTGGTTTCCAAAATACTTGAAACAAATATTAAATAAGATTTCCTCCCTTTAAAAGAAAAGAAAATGAGTGAAAATATCAGTGAGGGTGACAAAACATGAGAGATACCTAACTCTGGGAAATGAACAAGGGGTAGTGGAAAGGGAGGTGGGTGGAAGGTTGGGGTGACTGGGTGATGGGCACTGAGGAGGACACTTGGCAGGTGTTATGCTATATGTTGGCAAATTGAACAACAACAAAAAACATTTCCTCCCTTTAGAATACTGATAACTCATGGCATACCCTCCACAATGGAGGCATATTAAAAAAAAAATCAGGCAGTTTAGGCAATCACAAGGTAGAGAGGTAACAAAGTGCTAGGACAAAGTTGTACAAGAAGGACCATCACCTATGCAAAGCCACTCGCTTTAAGACGGATAGTAGGGCACCAGGCTCAGTCAGTTAAATGTCCAACTCTTGGTTTCAACTCAGGTCATGATCTTATGGATCATGAGATTGAGCCCAACATCATGCTCCATGCTTAGCAGGGAGTCTACTTGAAAATTCTCTCCCTCTGCCCCACCCCTCCTCTTAAAAAAAAAAAAAAAAGACTGATAAAGGAAGTTGTTTGCCTAATACACAGAAACAGAATCAGGCAAAATGAAGAAACAGAGAAACATGTTCCAAATGAAAGAAAAACCACAGAAAAAGGCCTTAATGATATGTAGATACCAATCTACCTGATAATTCAAAGTAATGGTTATAAAGATGCTCACTGAACTCTGGAGAAGGATGAACAATCAACAAGAACATCAATAAGGAGAAAATGTAAGAAAGCACCAAACATAAGTCACAGAGCTGAAGAATATAATACCTGAATTGAAAAATACACTAGACAGTTTCAATAGCAGAGTGTATTAAAGAGAAGAATGAATCGGCAAGTGGGAAGATAAAGCAATGGAACTCACCCAGAGCAGCAAAGAGGAAAAAAAAAGAGTTTTTAAAAATGAAGATAACTTAGGGCACCTATAGGACAACATCAGCATAATAAAAAGAAGAGAGAGAAAAGGCAGCAGAAAACTTATTTGAAGGAATAATGGCTAAAAACTTGTATAACCTAGGGAAGGAAACAGACATCCAGGTCAAGGAAACACAGAGAGTTCCAAATAAGATGAACCAGAAGAGATCCACACCAACACATATTATATTTAAAATGCCAAAAATTAGAGAGTAACCTAAAAGCAGCAAGACAAAACAAATTTTCAAATACAAAGGAAACCCCTCAAGGCTCTCAGCAGATTTCTCAGCAGAAACTTTGCATGCCAGGAGGAAGTGACATTATGTATTCCAAGTGCTGAAAGGAAAAACTTCCAACCAAGAGTACTTCACCTTTCAAAGTTATCATTCAGAACTTGAGGGTTAAAGATTTTTCCAGATGAGCAAAGCTAAAGTAGATCATCACTACTAAACTAGCCATACAAGAAATGTTAAGAGTACTTCTTTAAAGCTGAAAAGAAATACTACCAATTAATAACAAGAAAACATAGTAAAGTAAAAACCTATTGGAATAGGTAAATATATAATAATGGTAGCAGATTAATCATTTATAAAGCTACTATGGAGTCTAAAAGACAAAAATAGTAAAATTAAAACTGCAATAGCTAAGGGATACATGAAATAAAAAGATATAAATGTTAAATCAAAAACATAAAATGTGGAGTGGAAGAAAAATGTGGAGTTTGGGAAGGTTTTTGAATTTAAGTTGCTGTCGACTTAAAATAGTTGGTTATAAACATAGGACAATATAGAAGAACCTCATGGTAAACATGAAGTTCTTGAAAACAGTATGGAGGTTCCTCAAAAAGTTAAAAACAGAACTATCCTATGACCTACCAATTACACTACTAGGCATTTATCCAAAGGATACAAAAAGAGTGATTCAAAGGGAAACATGCACCCCCAACGTTTATTGCAGCAATCTCCACAGGAACCAAAAAGTGGAAAGAACTCAGATGTCCATCAGTAGATGAATGGATAAAGAAGATGTGATAGACGATAGGCAATAGACGATAGACAATAGACAGTTGATAGATAGATAGATAGATAGATAGATATAATGGAATATTGCTCAGCCATCATGGAGAATGAAATCTTGCCATTTGCAACAATGTGGATAGAACCAGAGGGTATTATGCTAAGCGAAATAATAGAGAATGACAAATAGCATATGACTTCATTCATATGTAGAATTTAAGAAACAAAACAGATGAACATAGGGGAAGGAAAGGGAAGACAAGATAAAAACAGAGGGAGACAAACCATAAGAGGCTCTTAACTATAGGAAACAAACTGAAGGTTGTTGGAGAGGAGGTGGGTGGAGGGATGGGGTGACTGGGTGATGGGCATTAAGAAGGCCACTTGATGTAATGAGCACTGGGTGTTATATGTAACTGCTGAATCTCTAAATTTTACCCCTGAAACTGATAATACACTATACATTAACTAAATTGAATTTAAATTAAAAAAAAATTTTTAAGTGCTTCTATCTACATGAAAGAAAAAATAGTAAATACAGTCAAGCAAATAAGAAAGAAATGTATACATAACACTAAAGGAAGTCATCAAACCACAAGGGAAGAGGCAGAAAAAAGGAATAAAGAATAACTACAAAAACAGTCAGAAAAACAATGAACAAAATGGCAATGAAGACATATCAATAAGTTTACATCTAAATGAGCTAAATTCCCCTATCAAAAGACACAGAGTGGCTGAATGTATTTAAAAAGAAACACATATATGCTGCCTACAAGAAAAATCACTTCAGAAGTAAATACACAAAGAAGGGATGGAAAAAGATATTCCATGTAAAAGGAAATGAAAAAAAACCTGGGATAATTATATAAAATAGACTTTAAAACAAAGATTGTAATAAACCGAAAAGAGAGGCACTACAAAATGATAAAGGGGTCAATCCAGCAAGAAGATATAATATATATAAGTATATATCGATTAAAAGATGTTAAACTATCTTCACATTGCTTTTGTTAAGACTCTCTTTGTTTCATTCTTTTTTATGGCTAAGTAATATTCCATCATGTATATGCACCATATCTTCCTTATCCATTCATCAGTTGATGAACACTTGGGTTGCTTCCACATCTTGACAAAACAAACAAAAACAAAAAACAGACTTTAATACAGAGAACAAACTGCTGGTTGCCAGAGGGAAGTGGGAAATGGATTAAAAAAAAAGGGAATTAAGAGGTACAAATTTCCAGGTGTAAGATACATAAGCCATGGAGATGAAAAGTACAGGGGAGGGGCAAGATGGCGGAAGAGCAGGGTCTCCAAATCACCTGTCTCCACCAAACTACCTAGAAAACCTTCAAATTATCCTGAAAATCTATGAATTCGGCCTGAGAATTAAAGAGAGAACACCTGGAATGCTACAATGAGAAGAGTTCGCGCTTCTATCAAGGTAGGAAGACGGGGAAAAAGAAATAAAGAAACAAAAGGCCTCCAAGGGGGAGGGGCCCGCGAGGAGCCGGGCTGAGGCCGGGGCGAGTGTCCCCAGGACAGGAGAGCCCCGTCCCGGAGGAGCAGGAGCTGCACCAACCTTCCCGGCGGAAAGGGCCTCGCAGGGAGTTGGAGCAGGACCCCAGGAGGGCGAGGGGGGGGCTCGGGGGCGGCTCCGCGGAGGGGGCTGCGCGGCCGGGAGCGAATCCAACAGCGCAGGCGCCGGGACACAGCCCAGGATCCGGCCTCCCCCCGGGACAGGCAGAGGCCAGGAGGGCCCAGGACAGAGAGGACGCTCCTGCCCCGAGCTGAGCAGATCAGCGGCCCCGCCCCGGAGCCTCCAGGCCCTGCAGACGGAGAGCTTGGAGTTACTGCGGGGGCTGAATCCAGGTTTCCAGAGCTGGCCCCGCCACTAGGGCTGTTGCTCCTGGGGCCTCACGGGGTAAACAACCCCCACTGAGCCCTGCACCAGGCAGGGGGCACAGCAGCTCCCCCAAGTGCTAACACCTGAAAATCAGCACAACAGGCCCCTCCCCCAGAAGACCAGCTAGACGGACAAGTTCCAGGGGAAGTCAAGGGACAAATGCAATGAAACGCCGGGACACCTGCACCCCGATGTTTATAGCAGCAATGGCCACGATAGCCAAACTGTGGAAGGAGCCTCGGTGTCCAACGAAAGATGAATGGATAAAGAAGATGTGGTTTATGTATACAATGGAATATTACTCAGCTATTAGAAATGACAAATACCCACCATTTGCTTCAACGTGGATGGAACTGGAGGGTATTATGCTGAGTGAAGTAAGTCAGTCGGAGAAGGACAAACATTATATGTTCTCATTCATTTGGGGAATATAAATAATAGTGAAAGGGAATATAAGGGAAGGGAGAAGAAATGTGTGGGAAATATCAGAAAGGGAGACAGAACGTAAAGACTGCTACTCTGGGAAACGAACTAGGGGTGGTAGAAGGGGAGGAGGGCGGGGGGTGGGAGTGAATGGGTGACGGCACTGGGGGTTATTCTGTATGTTAGTAAATTGAACACCAATAAAAAATAAATTAAAAAAAATAAAGTACACAGAATCAGAAGATACTCCCCCGTGATTCTTTTTTTCTTTTCTCTTTTTTCTTTTTTCTTTTTTGTTGTTGTTTTGTTTTGTTTTGCTTTGCTTTGCTTTTTGATTTGTTTCCTTCCCCCACCCCTTTTTTCCTTTCTTTTTCTTTCTCTTTTTCTTCTTTTTTTTTTTTCTTCCTTTTTTTCCCTCTTTCTCTTTTCTTTCCTTCTTTCTCTCCTCTCTTTTTCTCCTTTTCCCAATACAACTTGCTTTTGGCCACTCTGCACTGACCAAAATGACTAGAAGGAAAACCTCACCTCAAAAGAAAGAATCAGAAACAGTCCTCTCTCCCACAGAGTTACAAAATCTGGATTACAATTCATTGTCAGAAAGCCAATTCAGAAGCACTATTATACAGCTACTGGTGACTCTAGAAAAAAGCATAAAGGACTCAAGAGACTTCATGACTGCAGAATTTAGAGCTAATCAGGCAGAAATTAAAAATCAATTGAATGAGATGTAATCCAAACTAGAAGTCCTAACGACGAGGGTTAACGAGGTGGAAGAACGAGTGAGTGACATAGAAGACAAGTTGATGGCAAAGAGGGAAACTGAGGAAAAAAGAGACAAACAATTAAAAGACCATGAAGATAGATTAAGGGAAATAAACGACAGCCTGAGGAAGAAAACCTACGTTTAATTGGTGTTCCCAAGGGCGCCGAAAGGGACAGAGGGCCAGAATATGTATTTGAACAAATTCTAGCTGAAAACTTTCCTAATCTTGGAAGGGAAACAGGCATTCAGATCCAGGAAATAGAGAGATTCCCCCCCTAAAATCAATAAAAACCGTTCAACACCTCGACATTTAATAGTGAAGCTTGCAAAATCCAAAGATAAGGAGAAGATCCTTAAAGCAGCAAGAGACAAGAAATCCCTGACTTTTATGGGGAGGAATATTAGGGTAACAGCAGACCTCTCCACAGAGACCTGGCAGGCCAGAAAGGGCTGGCAGGATATATTCAGGGTCCTAAATGAGAAGAACATGCAACCAAGAATACTTTATCCAGCAAGGCTCTCATTCAAAATGGAAAGAGAGATAAAGAGCTTCCAAGACAGGCAGCAACTGAAGGAATATGTGACCTCCAAACCAGCTCTGCAAGAAATTTTAAGGGGGACTCTGAAAATTCCCCTTTAAGAAGAAGTTCAGTGGAACAATCCACAAAAACAAGGACTGAATAGATATCATGATGACACTAAACTCATATCTCTCAATAGTAACTCTGAACGTGAACGGGCTTAATGACCCATCGAAAGGCGCAGGGTTTCAGACTGGATAAAAAAGCAGGACCCATCTATTTGCTGTCTACAAGAGACTCATTTTAGACAGAAGGACACCTACAGCCTGAAAATAAAAGGTTGGAGAACCATTTACCATTCGAATGGTCCTCAAAAGAAAGCAGGGGTAGCCATCCTTATATCAGATAAACTAAAATTTACCCCGAAGACTGTAGTGAGAGATGAAGAGGGACACTATCTCATACTTAAAGGATCTATCCAACAAGAGGACTTAACAATCCTCAATATATATGCCCCGAATGTGGGAGCTGCCAAATATATAAATCAATTAATAACCAAAGTGAAGAAATACTTAGATAATAATACACTTATACTTGGTGACTTCAATCTAGCTCTTTCTATACTCGATAGGTCTTCTAAGCACAACATCTCCAAAGAAACGAGAGCTTTAAATGATACACTGGACCAGATGGATTTCACAGATATCTACAGAACTTTACATCCAAATTCAGCTGAATACACATTCTTCTCAAGTGCACATGGAACTTTCTCCAGAATAGACCACATACTGGGTCACAAATCAGGTCTGA
Source organism: Canis aureus (assembly GCF_053574225.1). Taxonomy (NCBI): domain Eukaryota; kingdom Metazoa; phylum Chordata; class Mammalia; order Carnivora; family Canidae; genus Canis; species Canis aureus. Next base: position 53,164,088 of record NC_135629.1, read on the forward strand.
ACCGATACCAAAAGATTGGGATCGTCCCCTGCATATTCTCAGACCATAATGCCTTGAAATTAGAACTAAATCACAACAAGAAGTTTGGAAGGACCTCAAACACGTGGAGGTTAAGGACCATCCTGCTAAAAGATGAAAGGGTCAACCAGGAAATTAAGGAAGAATTAAAAAGATTCATGGAAACTAATGAGAATGAAGATCTCATTAGAATGGAGAATACAAGCATCCATTCAAAAACTGGAAAGAACTCAAATACAAAAGCTAATCTTACACATAAAGGAGCTAGAGAAAAAACAGCAAATAGATCCTACACCCAGGAGAAGAAGAAAGTTAATAAAGATTCGAGCAGAACTCAACGAAATCGAGACCAGAAGAACTGTGGAACAGATCAACAGAACCAGGAGTTGGTTCTTTGAAAGAATTAATAAGATAGATAAACCATTAGCCAGCCTTATTAAAAAGAAGAGAGAGAAGACTCAAATTAATAAAATCATGAATGAGAAAGGAGAGATCACTACCAACACCAAGGAAATACAAACGATTTTAAAAACATATTATGAACAGCTATACACCAATAAATTAGGCAATCTAGAAGAAATGGACACATTCCTGGAAAGCCACAAACTACCAAAACTGGAACAGGAAGAAATAGAAAACCTGAACAGGCCAATAACCAGGGAGGAAATTGAAGCAGCCATCAAAAACCTCCCAAGACACAAGAGTCCAGGGCCAGATGGCTTCCCAGGGGAATTTTATCAAACGTTTAAAGAAGAAACCATACCTATTCTCCTAAAGCTGTTTGGAAAGATAGAAAGAGATGGAGTACTTCCAAATTCATTCTATGAGGCCAACATCACCTTAATTCCAAAACCAGACAAAGACCCCACCAAAAAGGAGAATTACAGACCAATATCCCTGATGAACATGGATGCAAAAATTCTCAACAAGATACTGGCCAATAGGATCCAACAATACATTAAGAAAATTATTCACCATGACCAAGTAGGATTTATCCCCGGGACACAAGGCTGGTTCAACACTCATAAAACAATCAATGTGATTCATCATATCAGCAAGAGAAAAACCAAGAACCATATGATCCTCTCATTAGATGCAGAGAAAGCATTTGACAAAATACAGCATCCATTTCTGATCAAAACTCTTCAGCGTGTAGGGATAGAGGGAACATTCCTCAACATCTTAAAAGCCATCTATGAAAAGCCCACAGCAAATATCATTCTCAATGGGGAAGCACTGGGAGCCTTTCCCCTAAGATCAGGAACAAGACAGGGATGTCCACTCTCACCACTGCTATTCAACATAGTACTGGAAGTCCTAGCCTCAGCAATCAGACAACAAAAAGACATTAAAGGCATTCAAATTGGCAAAGAAGAAGTCAAACTCTCCCTCTTCACCGATGACATGATACTCTACATAGAAAACCCAAAAGCCTCCACCCCAAGATTGCTAGAACTCATACAGCAATTTGGTAGCATGGCAGGATACAAAATCAATGCCCAGAAATCAGTGGCATTTCTATACACTAACAATGAGACTGAAGAAAGAGAAATTAAGGAGTCAATCCCATTTACAATTGCACCCAAAAGCATACGATACCTAGCAATAAACCTAACCAAAGATGTAAAGGATCTATACCCTCAAAACTATAGAACACTTCTGAAAGAAATTGAGGAAGACACAAAGAGATGGATAAATATTCCATGCTCATGGATTGACAGAATTAATATTGTGAAAATGTCAATGTTACCCAGGGCAATATACACGTTTAATGCAATCCCTATCAAAATACCATGGACTTTCTTCAGAGAGTTAGAACAAATTATTTTAAGATTTGTGTGGAATCAGAAAAGACCCCAAATAGCCAGGGGAATTTTAAAAAAGAAAACCATATCTGGGGGCATGACAATGCCCGATTTCAGGTTGTACTACAAAGCTGTGGTCATCAAGACAGTGTGGTACTGGCACAAAAACAGACACATAGATCAATGGAACAGAATAGAGAACCCAGAAGTGGACCCTGAACTTTATGGTCAACTAATATTCGATAAAGGAGGAAAGACTATCCATTGGAAGAAAGATAGTCTCTTCAATAAATGGTGCTGGGAAAATTGGACATCCACATGCAGAAGAATGAAACTAGACCACTCTCTTTCACCATACACAAAGATAAACTCAAAATGGATGAAAGATCTAAATGTGAGACAAGATTCCACCAAAATCCTAGAGAAGAACACAGGCAACACCCTTTTTGAACTCGGCCACAGTAACTTCTTGCAAGATACATCCACGAAGGCAAAAGAAACAAAAGCAAAAATGAACTATTGGAACTTCATCAAGATAAGAAGCTTTTGCACAGCAAAGGATACAGTCAACAAAACTAAAAGACAACCTACAGAATGGGAGAAGATATTTGCAAATGACCTATCAGATAAAGGGCTAGTTTCCAAGATCTATAAAGAACTTCTTAAACTCAACACCAAAGAAACAAACAATCCAATCATGAAATGGGCAAAAGACATGAAGAGAAATCTCACACAGGAAGACATAGACATGGCAAACACGCACATGAGAAAATGCTCCGCATCACTTGCCATCAGGGAAATACAAATCAAAACCTCAATGAGATACCACCTCACACCAGTAAGAATGGGGCAAATTAACAAGGCAGGAAACAACAAATGTTGGAGAGGATGCGGAGAAAAGGGAACCCTCTTACACTGTTGGTGGGAATGTAAACTGGTGCAGCCACTCTGGAAAACTGTGTGGAGGTTCCTCAAAGAGTTAAAAATAGACCTGCCCTACGACCCAGCAATTGCACTGTTGGGGATTTACCCCAAAGATACAGATGCAATGAAACGCCGGGACACCTGCACCCCGATGTTTCTAGCAGCAATGGCCACAATAGCCAAACTGTGGAAGGAGCCTCGGTGTCCATTGAAAGATGAGTGGATAAAGAAGATGTGGTTTATGTATACAATGGAATATTACTCAGCTATTAGAAATGACAAATACCCACCATTTGCTTCAACATGGATGGAACTGGAGGGTATTATGCTGAGTGAAGTAAGCCAGTCAGAGAAGGACAAACATTATATATTCTCATTTATGTGGGGAATATAAATAATAGTGAAAGGGAATATAAGGGAAGGGAGAAGAAATGTGTGGGAAATATCAGAAAGGGAGACAGAACGTAAAGACTGCTAACTCTGGGAAACGAACTAGGGGTGGTAGGAGGGGAGGAGGGCGGGGGGTGGGAGTGATTGGGTGACGGGCACTGGGGATTATTCTGTATGTTGGTAAATTGAACAACAATAAAAAATAAATTTAAAAAAAGTACAGCATAGGGAATATAGTCAATATTGTAATAACGTTGTGACAGGTGATGACTACGTTTATCACAGTGAGCGTTTGTGATGTGCAGAATCGTCAAGTCAACATGTTGTATACCTGAAACTTAATAGAATATTGCATGTCAATTATACTCCAGTTTTTTAAAAGGCTATAGAAAATGGATACATCAAAAGAATGAATACATTCATGAATTGAGAACAATGGTGCACTACTTGTCAGTGTCTTTGGTTTCCTTTTCATTAAGAAAGAAGTAACAGGAATTATTATAGGGTAATCATGAAGTTTAATACCTGTAGGATTGGAAATGTCTCTCTGGGCAAAAAACACAAGCAAGACAACATATAGGCCTTCCTTCTTGTGGATTGTTTCTGAATTCCAAACTACAACTCTGGCTACACATAGATTTAGGTGTCTAATCAGGAAAATAGAGAATCATTGGTCATAATTTTACACATATTGTATCTATGAGAGGATACCTATATTTCTCCCATAAAGAGAGAGAACATTTTACCTGTCATTACATCACTATATCGCCTTCTAGCCCCACCTTGTTGATATTATCTAAATAACCTAATTATAGATTATTAGGTTTTGTTTCCTCTATTTGCAAAGAACCAAAATTTTACCAAATTATTTTATCATTTTTATTTCATATGTTATGGCCAACATAACTTGATTTTCTTTTATTTAACCACTTCATCCAAAAATTCTTTCAATGTAGATATATGTGTGGTCATGATACACTGGCCCTCTGTGCTCAAGAATATGTTATTATGCTCTCATATTTAAACATAACTATCATTTATACATAATGTATATTATGTATATGTATCCATGTGTATAGGTATATGTGTATACATGTATACATATACATTATACGTAAACATAACTTATCATTTATAAATCAGACTCAGGGTATCTGATATATCCATTAAGTTCATTGCACTTTCACAGCCGCTACATGAATAGATATACTCAAATTAAAAATAATAGCATATGCAAACCTGCTTTTCGTAGGCATTGACTCAGAATACATGTAAGATTACATAGTATGAAGATGTTGCATTTGAAATGTGAATTTAGTGCTGAGTTAAGTGAGAGTATACTTCATCTCATTTGAGGATTCTGCTCTGATACCCTTACGATAAGTACATCTAATCTTGAAAAGATGTCATATCTCTTTGAATACAATAGGCCATTCTATCATCTCTTCATTGATGACCAAGCCTTGATCATATAGACTATTAGAGCCAAACTCTCTCATTTTACCCAGGAGCCCAAGACCAGCAGAAGAATTCAGTGTTCAGGATATCACACTGCATCAGATGGCTTCTTTCCTTATCTAAGGACATGTGCTCTCTGGCACTGTTTCTAAATTGGATTTTATTCAGGAATAGGAGCAGCTAGTGGAGAGCAAAAATTGAAAAAGAGAGCATTCAAATTAGAGATTGAAGGCTCATGCTTAAAAAGCAACCTCTTCTTTCTCACCTCCCCACCTTCAGGGTTTCTTGACGGTAGAAGCTAAGTTGTGTTTGGGTGTTTACCATCTCATGGACTCAGGTGAAATAAACTTTTCCTCTCGTGGTAAGACCAATGGGAAAGGAATAGAACATAATCATGACATGGCTCAAAGCATGGCTAAGTCAAGGACTTTATTGCAACCCTGACCCATAGTTGGCTTGGAGCATCTGGAAGGAAATGCCTGTATTGTAAAAGGATTATAATATGGGAATTTTTTCTCTTACTGCATTTGGACATTTTTGGCCAAGAATAGGATTGTCTATGACCATGGAGAGAATCGTCTCACTATGAGAGTAAATCTACAACTCCTCAAGTATTGATGAGGTTATTACCTTTTAATCCTTGAACCAGGGTGGTTCTTGACATTGTTGTGGGAGATAATTAACTATTTTTTGAACTAAAGTAAAATTCAAATAATATAAAATTCACGACCTTAAAGGGTACAGTTCAGTGGGTTTTAGTAAACTCACAATGCTGTACAATTATCACTACTGGCTATTGCCAGAATATTTTCATCATCCCAAAGGAAATCCCATACTAATTAAACAGTTACTCTCCATTCCACCCTAAATCCAGCTGTGGCAACCATGAATCTACTTTCTATCTAGAGATCTACCTGTTCTGGACATTTCATATCAATGTAATCATAAAATATATGTTCCCTTTGTGTCTAGTTTCTTTCACTTAGCATAACATTTTCAAAGTTTATAAATATATCAGCAATTCATTTCTTTTAATGGCTGAATCACATTCCATCACATAGATAAACCATATTTTGTTCATCCACTTTCAGTTGCTGGATATTGGGGTATTGTTTCCACTTTTGGCCATTAGGCACAGTTCTGCTATAGTTATGCATATACAAATTTTGGTTTGGAGACCTATATTCAATTCTTTTGAATAAATATCTAAGAATGGAAATGCTGGGTCATCTTTTTCTATCCTTGTTTTTTAAAACAAAATTGACATTTAAGTTGAAATAAACTACATAAAATTGATGTTCTTCACAAAAATAATAACAGTATTTTCTGTATTATTCATAGGTAAACCAAAAAACACTTAATTTTGTAGGTTTTCCAGGTTTTGCTTAGAAATCAAGATAAATCAATAGATACAGTCTTGGGGGAAAAAAGCAGAATAGACAAATTGGTTGTCAGTATCTATGGTCTCTGATTGTATCTTGACCATGAAACATCAATATTCAACATATATCTGCTAAAAACCTTATGAAGGTATACGCTCAACAAAGGAATGTGAACAGCAACAACCAGATAAAGCATTTGTCTAGCAACCCTGAAGCCTTCCTATTCTTATTAATTAATTTTAATTATTCTATTAGGGCTATTCTTATTAATTATTTTTTCCTATGTATGGACCATCCTATTTTGTCTCTTTGTATGCCTTGTTATTTTTTGTTGAAAACTTAATATTTGGAATACATAATATGATATCTATGGGAATCAAGCTCTCCCCCAACCCAGTGTTTGTTGTTGCTGCTTATTATAATTGTTGTTAGTTTGCTTAGTGCATTTTCTGATCAAATCATGTATATTCTGTAGTCTTTGTCATGGGTGGCCACTGAAGTCTTTGTTCCATTAGCTTAGTGATCAGCTAGGAATTTTTTAAAATTCCTTAAATGCCATTAAGCATTTCCCTGTTGTAAGCTTTTTTTTTTTTTTAATGATTTTATTTATTTGACAGAGAAAGAGAGAGAGAGCACAAGCAGGAGGAAGCTGCAGAGGGAGAGGGAGAACCAGGCTCCCCACTGAGCAGGGAGCCCAATGTGGGGCTTGATCTCAGGACTCTGGGATCATGACTTTAGCTGAAGGCAGATGCTTAACTGACTGAGCCACCCAGGTTCCCCTCCCTTGTTATAAGCTTTTGATTAAATGTCATAATTCTGAAAAAAGTTAATTCTGACATTTTGGATCTAGCTTATGTTTTAATTTTTTATTTAAATTCAATTTCATTAACATATAGTGTATTATTAGTTTCAGGGATAGAACTTAGTCACTCATCGGTTGCATGTAATACCCAGTGCTCATTACATCAAGTGCCCTCCTTAATGCCCATCACCCAATTACCCCATCCCCCCGCCCACTTCCCCTTAATTTTTTTACTTTTTTGGAAGGACACACTTTTAGAGTTCTCTGCCATATTCCCTGACATCCTATTCTTATTGTTTAAGCAAGAGATGTTTAAGTTTTCAATCACCTTGGTAGAAGCATCCTAAATAATCCAGAATCACATCTATGAAAGTCATCTTGGAAAGGCCTCTTTCTTTTCTAAGAGTGAACACTAAATGAGCTCTAAGGTATATATCAAATATTACTGTTGTTAATAAAAATTAAAATCAGCTAGTAAATTAACTTTCTGACACAATTTTACATGTACATGTTTGCTTTAAATTTATATGAAAAGATACTAAACATATTTGACCTGATAAATTTATTGAATTTAATTTTTAAAAACTTGATTAAATGCATTTTTCCCTTGTGCATAAAAACAGAAGTTCCTAAATATAGAGGAGTTATGGATTCAGATATGCCTGGGGCAAAATTCTGACAGATTCATTTACAACCTGGGAAGATATGCTGAGTTTATATGCATCATTATTGTTGTCAGAGTTAAATATAGGATCACATCCCTGCTCTCATGTTTGTTGCAGGTTTTGTAAAAATGTTCTAAAACTGGTCCATGTTCCATGGACCACATAGAACATCATGTAGACACTTCCGTTTTCACCAAAATAATTTCATGGAACACTTGGACCACAACATACATAGCATTATAGATGAAATAGCTGGAGTCAGGTATGGTCATTATTTCAGTATTTTCTGCCATTGGATGAATTCCCAAAAAGAGTATAGATTTTACTAACTTTTAATTCCCCTACACTTCATAGCATTTTTTTTCCTACATTAGGAAATATTTTTTGGTATAATTTCTCTAATTAGTTTGAAATTAAAGCCCCCAATGGTAGAATTCTCAAAATAAATGTGACAATTATAGATAAACGTACAATCAATATGCAAGAGCTACCCATTTGCCTAATCCTGTTGACCTTGAGACAAAAAATATAGTCATGATGATGTATCACAAGGAAATACCTCCAGACAGCAACAGGTTGTCTATCTATATCTGAAGAACAATTACCTTCCAGGGAAAAGCATAGATTATCTACATCCCTTATAGAACCTACTTCTGTTTCCACCAAAAGCATTGATGGAGGGCTTGGGCCATGGGATACACAGCATCATAGATGAAATAGCTGGAGTCAGACAATGGCATTAAGTCAACATCTGGCATAAACTCAAAGAATTTGGTGGGCATGCTCCAATTTTTCCACATAGTGATCAAGCAAGCAAACAATCACACATTTCAAGCCAAAATTTAGTGAGGTTAAAGTCTTCTGGATACTGGGAAGGATTGTTCAAGGATTGCCTTGAAAAGTGCATAAAAGCCAGATGTCCCTCTTCTGGGTGAAATGAGAAACTTCCATGGAAAGAATGCAGTATGTGGCCCATCTTCTACAAAACAATATTGCACTCTGCTATCATGATCCACACCTTCTCCAAGGTTAAATAGGCTTCTACCATCCTGCTAAGGGTAATGAAGCTTGCTACATCGCCCTAAATTACATGCACCTTTGCAGATGAAACTCTGGTCTTTGTCATGAGATGTATACCACTTGGTCCCTACATTTTCTTAGCAGTAGAGAGTTTCACTATAAAGGCCACACATACACCATTCTGTGCCTTCTCTGCTTACAGGTCAAGGAGCAGCTCCCTTTGCCTATCATCAGAGAAAAAGAGTGCCACCCAGGTCTAGCCAAAATGCAGCAATAACCAGATTATTCCATGAAGGGGAGAGCTATTCCTGGGGACCATCTGATAGAGAGATGGGAACTGGTCTTTTATCACTCAGGATAGGATCAAAAAGGACCATTTAAGACCTAAATAAGAAAAGGAAAATATGATTCTGAGCTTAGTGGACTTTGGGATGTCTTCCTTGGGAAGAGGGTGAGCAATTTCTCTATGTGAGAGGAAAAGTGACCAGATTATTTGGTGAAAAAAAGGGGGACATTATACAGTTCTTATTTCATTCTGGGCACATAGAAGACCAAGACCATGTTTTCTAGACCCCTTGCTTTTAGAAAGACTAGGTGATTAATTCTAACCAATGGTATCACTTTTAAGCCAAAGAATAAAAGATGATGTGTGATATCCCTATGTGCTTTTTATCTCCTTCACTGGCATGAGTTCCAGATCATATGCCAACAAGATCATGGTATGTCCATCAGCTTTGTCCTATGTGGCTTGTAAAGAAGTCCAGTGTTTGATGCAACAACTTTTTACTTATTAAACTCTTAATTATTGGACTTATCGCCACAGCATTACCTAGATTATCCTACCCTCTCAAACTTTCTAAAAAATAATTTTTCCAGAACTCTTTTAATCTAATGCTGCTATGTTCAGAAGCATGTCCCCCTATTGCTGTTGGTCACAGATAAGTCCCTAGGAAGAGATTCAGAGAGTTCCTGTGGGAATTGAGCAAAGGCAGGAACAGAAAGGAGAAGCTGAATCACAAAATAGTTGCAACTGAGGGTCAACCAATCCCAAAAATCTCTGGACAGGGACAGCCCTTCAGTGTTGCCCAAATGAAGTCCAGGGAAACAAGCTTCATATTCCCATGTCTGCCAGACATTGGCCTTGGGATGGTCCCTAAGAGAGTTGCATCCTTGGGTAAGGTCACTCCCAATGATGTGGGCACTTCCTTTGGGGTAGAGCTATGAGCTGTCCTCAGTCAATAATCTCAGTAGCTGTGAGATGGATGCCTCAGCCCTGAGCACAAACCTGGGCTAACACTCAAAGTATCTATTGCATTTCTTCACCTTCTTCTTTCTCAACCCAGTTAATAATCTCACAATCTGAGAAAGTCCCTGGAATGGCATACATATACACAACTCCTCCCTTTTCTTTTGATTGGGTGAGAGGGAAAGGCATTGGGGAAGAGCAAATCATCTCTCTCCAGAACTCAGGCCCACTTAGCTGTGGGCTTTTGTAGAGCCCTAGGAATGTTCCAATCTCAGCTGAAAATTCTGAGGTTCTTTCTGGAACAATAGCCATAGGTTTTTATATGTGACTCTCCTTATTTTTCTCAATTACATTAGCTAAAAATATAAGTGTTGGGGCCAGGCGGGAAGGGAAACTCCTCAAGATGGCGGATACGCCAAAATGGCTGAGGTTCCTGTCACCACCTCCACTTGGGACGACAGCTTGAGCAGACCCTTACACCTCTCCTTTGGACTTCCCCAACCGAACCCAATGCCCTTCAAACCCCAGAGGAGGAAGTCACCTTTGACTGGTCGAATTGCAATCCTTCCTTTGCATAGTGAGGGTCACTCTGGTTGGATTGCAATCCTTCCTTTGCATATGAGCCAACCAATAGGAAACCGTTATGCCTTACAACGTTATGTAAACCCCCTACCACCTTGTCTTGGCGCGACTTCCTCGACTCACTCTCTTTCCCCCGTGAGTCGTGGAACCTCGCCCGAGGGTGCCTGCAATAAAATCTGTTCTTGGACCCTTGCTTGCCTTGGCGGTCTCATTTCCGTCTAGTTACTAAAAAACTTAACAATAAGTTCTTTGATATTTAAAATATTTGACTTTTTTTTGGTATTTCCTAAAGAATTAATGTTGCCTTTCTGTTAGTTCCTGTCTTCTCCTTTCCTGAGAAATACTTTGGTATTTTTCTAACCATGTGAACTTCAAACCAAATTTAAACATTCTAAAAGTCAATTCTTGGTTGTTAATAAATTATAATAAAATATTTTCACACAAACAGCACTCTGGCTATTTTCTAGTGGTTCTTTCTTACATGTTTTCAATATTAAGATTTTCCAGATAATGTGCAAAATTTTATTTTCGGTTAATTCTTTACCTAAATATCATGAGATGTTGTTTTAGTAGCTCCTAAGTAGTAGAGTTATATTTCAAATTAAAATCTGTCATTCTATTGTATTCAAATAATTTTATGTATATTACTTCTACTTTGGGAATTTTAGCTTTTCTTCTGTTGCCTAAACATGTGGCCATCTTATTCCTCTCCAAAAACCCTTGAAAGAAAACTATATACAGTATAAATAGAGGACAGACTTGATATATATATATATATATATATATATATATATATATATATATATATATATATATATATATATATATAATATAGTTGACCCTTGAACAACATGGCTTTGAACTGCACAGGTCCACTTATTCGTGGATTTTTAAAATAAATTCAGAACAGTACTGTAAATATATTTTCTCTTTCTTACGATTCTCACTGACGTTTTCTTTTCTCTAGCTTATTTTATTGAAAATATAATACATAATACATATAACATACAAAATATGTGCTGACTTTATATTATTGCTAAAGCTTTTGGTCAACTGTAGGCTATTAGTACTTAAGTTCGTGGAGAGTCAAAGGTTGTATATAGATTTTCACCTGTGCATCGGTTTAGTGCCCTTAACTCCCACATTGCTCAAGGGCCAACTGTATATACTCTGCACTAATTATCCTAAGAGCTTTCTTCCCCTTAGTTTCATGTATTTCATGAACAATCATAGACTAGAAGAGCTGAATTCACTTTTTTTTACTTTTAAGATTTGCCTCATATTTTCTTTTCTTTATGGGGGGAATCTTTTTTTTTGCTATTAGAGTATAACACCTGAAGACAGCTTTAAAGTGGACTTGTTTCATTATCTATCCCCCACATTTAACCTGTCAAGTGTTCAGTTCATGATCTCGTGCCTAATGGGTAGAAAACCTGAAGAGATTCATAAACATCAACAAGGTTAGATTTGTAATCTAATTTTCCACACAAAGCCACAGATAGAGATTGCTTTACCAATAGTCTTTAATAAATTTCAGGGTACATATAAAGTGCAAGTTATAAAACGTATGCCAGAAAATGAAATGAAGGATTCCTTTACCTATTTTCTTGAGGCTAGAATGACCATGACACAACTCCAGATGATGAGGAAATAATTTTTGTCCCATTCCACTGATAAATCTAGATGTGACCATTCTACAAAACACATTAGCTACTAAAATCCAACAAGATACTAAAAAAGAATAACATTGGGTGGGAGGAGTTAAGGTGGCAGAGGAGTAGGGGGACCTTAAGATTGTCTCATCTCTCAAATACAACTAGATAGTTATTTATCATATCATTCTGAACACCCAAGAAATCAACTGGGGATATGAGAAAACAAATGCTACAAGTGTACAAGTAGAAAAGCGACCACCATTTGTAACATAGGAGGTGCAGATACTTGAATCATATGTGATATAGTAGAAGATATGGCAGTAGGGAGGGAGCCTTCGTAAGGAGGCTACCACAAAGTATTATAAGCAGCAGAGCACAGAATCAGAACTTTTAGAAGTCTACTACAATGAGGGGCATGCCTGGCTTAAAGGTGCTCAGGTGGTAAAGTAGGATGGAATCCCAGGTGCGAAAGTGTGGTCTCAGGATCTCCAGGGTCACAAGAACAGGGATGCCTGAGTACAGCAGAGTTCCCAGGCAATAGGAGCTGGGAAGCCAGCTGAGAACTGTGTATCTAGGTGCTGGCTCTCTGCTCTGCATTACCATAAACTACAAACCACTGCATGGACCTGCAACCATTTTCCTGGGAGGGGTCCAGCCAAAGGCAGAAGCATGGTGAGACACGCTTCCCCTACCTAGGAACAGCGTGGGTAGACATTTGCGGGAGTCCCAAAAATGTGGAATTTTGAAACTCAGTTGTGTGCCTGAGATAATGCTTGGTCACAAGCCAAGTGAACAAAGAGTTCTGATGAGAACTGAGGAGACAAGAGTGGGTGATTGCTTTTCTGTGAGGGCTCACTAAAGAGTAGGGGACATGAATTTTCAGATCTGGGGCTAGAAAGCAGGGAACACCCATACTCATCCTGCCCATCAGTGTTGAAAGTTTCAGGAAGCAAAACAGCACCACCTAGGGGCATCTAGAGCCACTTACACTGAGCCCTCCTATGCACATGAGGCACATCTCCACTAGGGCAAGTCTACCTGAGAATCAGCACAACAGGCCCCTTCCCTAAAAGAGCAGCACAAACAGCTCGTTCTCACCAAGTTTACTGACCATGGCTGCAAATCTTCACTCTTGGGTAAAACAGTGTATAGCAATCTTTGTATTTTTATTCTTAAGTCTCAGTTATTTTCTCATGTTTTCAATTCCTTTTTTATTTTTTTAATTTTTATTTTTATACATTTTGTTTTTTGTTTCTTTCCATTGCATTTATATGTGTGTGTATATATGTGTGTGTGTACATGTGTGTGCGTATGTTTGTCTTTCTTATTTTGAGATCTAGTTTCTTTTAACAAGGAGACCAAGATACACCCAGGATCTAGTTGCTGGTTTTTGTTTTTTCCTGTTGCTGCTGTTTCTTTCTTCCTTTCTTTTCTGGACAAAATGACAAGATGGAGAAATTAACCCCAAAAGAAAGAATAGGAGGTAGTAATCACTGCCAGGGATTCAATCAATATGAATATAAGGAAGATATCTAAACTAGAATTTAAAACAATGATTATAAAGATACTAACTGGGCTTGAAAAAAGCATAGAAGACACTAGAGGATCCCTTACTGTAGAGATAAAAGAACTAAAAATCTAGTCAGGCTGAAATTAAAAATGCTATTACTAAGATCCCGACCCAAGTGGAGGCCATAAAAATGAGGATGAATAAATCAGAAGAGTGAATCAGTGATATAGAAGATAAAGTAATGGGAAATAAAGAAGCTGAAAAGAAGAGGGAAAGAAAACTATTAGATGACAAAGGTAGACATAGGGAACTCAGCAATTCCATAAAGCAAAATCATAACTATATTATAGGAGTCCCAGAAGATGAAGAGTGGGGGAAAGGGGCAGAAGGTTTGTTTGAACAAATTATATCTGATAACTTCCCTAATCTGGGGAAACAGGCATTTAAGTCCAGGAGTCACAGAGAAGCCCCCCACCCCCATCAAAATCAACAAAAGTCAGTCAACACCTCGATATATTATACTGAAGCTTGGAAATTACAAAGATAAAGTCCTGAAATCAGCTCAGAACAAGAGGTCCTTAAACTACAAGGGTAAACACATAAGCTTGGCAGCAGACCTGTCCACAGAGACCTGGAAGGCCAGAAAAGACTGGCATGATATATTCAACATGCTAAATGGGAAAAATACACAGCCAAGAATACTTTATTCAGCAAGGCTGTCATTCAGAATAGAAGGAGAGGCAAAGGGTTTCCAGGACTAACAAAAAGTAAAGTAATTTGTGAACACTAAGCCAGCCCTGCAAGAAATATTAAAGGGAATCTTTTGAGCAGAGAGAGAGCCCCAAAGTAACAAAGACTGGAAAGGAACAGAGACAATCTACAGAGACAGTGACTTTACAGGTAATACAATGGCACTAAATTCATATGTTTCAATAATTACTCTGAATGTAAATGGACTCAATACTCCAATGAAAAGACATGGGATATCAGAATGCATTAAAAAATAATACTCATCAGGACACTGATGAGTGTCTGCCTTCGGCTCAGGGCATGATCCTGGTGGTCCTGGATCAAGTCCCACATCAGGCTCCTGATCAGAGAGCCTGCTTCTCCTTCTGCCTATGTCTCTGCCTCTCTCTGTGTGTCTCATGAATAAATAAATCTTTTTTCAAAAAAAGCAAGCAAGCAAGCTGGGATAGCAATGCTCCGATCAGACAAACTAGATTTTAAACCAAAGACTGTAATAAGAGATGAAGACACGATGTCATAATAAAAGAGTCTATCCAGGGATCCCTGGGTGGCGCAGCGGTTTGGCGCCTGCCTTTGGCCCAGGGTGCGATCCTGGAGACCCGGGATTGAATCCCACATCGGGCTCCCGGTGCATGGAGCCTGCTTCTCCCTCTGCCTGTGTCTCTGCCTCTCTCTCTCTCTGTAACTATCATAAATAAATAAAAATTAAAAAAAATTAAAAAAAAGAGTCTATCCAACAATAAGATTTAACAATTATAAATATTTATGCTCCTAACATGGGAGCAGCCAATCATATAAGCCAATTAATAACAAAATTAAAGAAACTGATTAATAATAATACAATAATACTAAGGGACTTTAACATCTTACTCACAGCAATGGACAGATAACCTAAGCATAAGATCAACAAGGAAACAAGGGTTTTGAATGACACACTGGACCAGATGGACTTAACAGATATATTCAGAGTGCTTCATCCTAAAACAGCAGAAGACACATTCTTTTTGAGTGTACATGGAACATTCTTCAGAATACATCACATAGTGGGTCACAAATCAGGTCTCGACCAGTACAAAAAGATTGGGATCATACCATGCATGTTTTCAGACCACAATGCTATGAAACTTGAAGTCACCCACAAGAAGAAATTTTAAAGGACCACAAATACATGGAGATTAAAGAATATCCTACTCAAGAATGAATTGATCAACCAGAAAATTAAAGAATTTAAAAAATATATGGAATGAAACCGAAAACATGACAGTTCAAAAGCTTTGGGATGCAGCAAAGGCAGTCCTAAGAGTGAAGCATATAGCAATGCAGGTCTTCCTCAAAAAACAAGAAAACTCTCAAATATACAACCTAAATTTATACTTAATAGAGCTGGGGAAAAAAGTAAGTAAAGCCTAAATCCAGCAGGAAAAGAAAAATAATAAAAAGTAGAGCAGAAATCAATGATATAGAAATTTTTAAAAAACGATAGAACAGATCAACAAAACTAGGATCTGGTTCCTTGAAAGAATTAGTTGTGGAGGCCAAGAAAATTAAGGCCATTCCACCTCAAGTTTAGCATTAGCACAAGTACAGCCATCTCAGGTCCCTGTGAATAAGAGCTGAACTTTACAAGAAAAACTGCAGAATGCCCTTGACAGAGAGTCCCATATCAGAATGAAAACAGAGCTCAGAACACCCTTGACAGAAACAGAAAGTCCCATATTGGAATGAAAACAGATCTTAAGAAACTCCCCCACCCTTTCCCCCATATCAGAATGAAAAAATTCCTCCATTAGCCTTCTGAAAATCCCCTAGACTAGCCCATAAAAACCCAGCTGTAACCCACCTCGGGGTCCAAGTCCCTGCTCCGCTGTGTTGGGTATACTTGGACCCAAGCTCCAGCTTGTTAATAAACCCTTGTGTACTTGCATCGGTGTCGGCTCCTTGGTGGATTCTCGGATTCACAATCTTGGGAACAATATAGTAAGTTTGACAAAACCCTTAGCCAGACTTATCAAACAGAAAAATGACTGAGATAAGTAAAATCATGAATGAAAGAAGAGAGATCACAACCAACACTGAAGAAATACAATTATAAGAGATTATGATCAATTATGTACCAAGAAATTAGGCAATCTGCAAGAAATGGATGCATTCCTAGAAACTTATAAACTACCAAAACTGAAATAGGAAGAAGTAGAAAACCTGAACAGCCCTGTAACAAGCAAAGAAATTGAATCAGTAATCAAAAATCTACCAACAAACAATAGTCCAGGGCTGGTTGACTTCTCTGAGGAATTCTACCAAACATGGAAAGAAGAATTAATACCAATTTTTCTGAAGCTGTTTCAAAAATAGAAATGGAAGGACAACTTCCAAACTCATTCTATGAGGTCGGCATTACCTTGATCCCAAAACCGAATACAAAACAAAAAGAATTGTAGACCAATAACCCTGATTAACACGAGTGCAAAAACCCTTACCAAGATACTAGCTACTAGGATCCAATAGTACATTAAAAGGATTATTCACCATGACCAAGTGGGATTTATTCCTGGGCTGCAAGGGTGACTCAATATCCACAAATTAACCAATGTGATATACCATATTAATAAAAGGACAAGAACCATATGATCCTCTCAATAGATGCAGAAAAAACATTTGACAAAATACAGCATCCTTTCTTTTTTTTTTTTTTTTTTTTTTTTTTTTTTTTTTTTTATTGGTGTTCAATTTACTAACATACAGAATAACACCCAGTGCCCGTCACCCGTTTACAGCATCCTTTCTTGATTAAAAAAAAAAAAAAGCCCTCTACTATGTAGGGATAGAGGGAACATCCTTCAACAATACAAAAACCATATACAAAAGACCCACAGCAAATATCCGCAACAGGGGAAAACTGAGAGATTTTCCCCTAGGGTCAGGAACATGACAGGGATGTTCACCCTACCACTGTTGTTCAATACAGTACTGGAAGTCCTAGCCCCAGCAATCAGACAATGAAAAGGAATAAAAGGCATCCAAATCAGCAAAGAAGAAGTCAAACTTTCACTCTTTGCAGACGACATGATACTTTACGCAGAAAACCTGAAAGACTCCACCAAAGAATTGCTAGAACTGATACAGGAATTTAGCGAAGTCACAGGATGTCAAATCAACTTACAAAAATCTATTGCATTTCTATACATTAACAAGGAAGCAGCAGAAAAAGAAATAAAGGAATTGATCCCGGTTATAAATGCACCAAAAACCATAAGATACCTAGGAATAAACCTAACCAAAGAAGCAAAGATCAGTCTCTGAAAACCATAGAACACTTATGAAAGAAATTAAAGAAGACACAAAGGAATAGAAAAACATTCCATGCTCATGTAGTGAAAGAACAAATATCATTAAAATGTCTGCATTACCCAAAGCAATCTACACATTCAATGCAATATTTACCAAAATACCATCAGCATTTTTCACAGAGCTGGAGCAAACAATCCTAAAATTTGTATGGAACCTGATAAGACCCTGAATAGCCAAAGTGATGTTGAAAATGAAAACCAAAGCCAGAGACATCACAATTCTGGACTTCAAGCTGTATTATAAAGCTGTAATCATTAAGAAAATATAATTCTGACACAAAAACAGACACATAGATCAATGGAACAGAATAACGAACCCAGAAATGGATCCTCAACATTAAGGTCAACTAATCTTCAACAAAGCAGGAAAGAATATCCAGTGGGGAAAAAAGGAGTCTCTTCAACAAATAGTGTTGGGAAAATTGGACAGCCACAAGCAGAATAAAACTGGACCGCTTTCTTATACCATACACAAAAATAAACTCAAAATGGACAAAAGGCCTAAATGTGAGACAAGATCCATCAAAATCCTAGAGGAGAACATGGGCAGCAACCCCTTTGACCTACCTCAGCTGCAGCAACTTCTTGCTAGGCCCATCTCCAAAGGCAAAGGGAACAAAAGCAAAAATCAACTATTGGGACTTTATCAAGATAAAAGCTTTTGCACAGCAAGGAAACAGTCAACAAAACTAAATGGCAACCTACAGAATGGGAGAAGATATTTGCAAATGACATCTCAGATAAAGGGTCAAAATCTATAAGAGATTTATCAAACTCAACACTCAAAAAACAAATAATCCAATCAAGAAACAGGCAGAAGACTGGGCAGCCCAGATGGCTTAGTGGTTTAGTGCCACCTTCAGCCCAGGGTGTGATCCTGGAGACCCAGGATCGAGTCCCACATCGGGCTCCCAGCATGGAGCCTGCTTCTCCCTCTGCCCCTCTCTCTCTCTCTTTCTTTCTCTCTCTCATGAATAAATTTTTTGAAAAAATTTTTAAAAAAAGAAATAGGCAGAAGACATGAACAGACGTTTCTCTAAAGAAATCATACAAATGGCCAACAGACACATGGAAAAAATGTTCCACATCACTTGGCATCAGGGAAATACAAATCAAAACCATAAAGAGATACCACCTCACGTGGGTCAGAATGACTAGATTTAACTTAAACAACAGGAAACAACAGATATTGGTGAGAATGCAAAGAAAGGGGAACTCTCTTACATTGTGGTATGAATGAAAACTGGTGTCGCTGCTCTCAAAAACAGTATGGAGCTTCCTCAAAAAGTAAAAATAGAGCTAACATATGTATGGCCCAGCAATTGCACAACTAGATATTTATTCAAAGGATACAAACATAGTGATTTGAAGGGGCACATGCACCCTAATGTTTATAGCAGCAATGTCCACGATGGCCAAAATGTGGAAGAGCCCAGAGGTTCATTGACATAGGAATAAAGAAGTGGTATACAGTTGAATATTACTCCGCTTACGAAAAGAAGGAAATCTTGCCATTTGTAATGACATGGATGAAACTAGAGAGTATTATGCTAAGCAAAATAAGTCAGAGAAAGACAAATAGCATATGATTCCATTCACATGTGGAATTTAAAAAACAAAACAGATGAACATAGTGGAAGGAAAGGAAAAATAAAATACAGTAAAAAACAGAGGCAAACCATAAGAGACTCTTAACTATAGGAAATAAATGGGTTGCTGGAGGGGAGGGGAGTGAGGGGATGGAGTAATTGGGTGATGGACAGTAAGGAGGACATGTGATGTAATGAGCACTGGGTATTGTATCAACTGATGAATCACCAAATTCTACCCCTGAAGCTAATAATACACTATTTGTTAACTAAATTTAATTTTAAAAAATTTTAATAAAATTTTATGATATAGTAAAATGTATCCCAGAATCCAAGGGTTAAAAGAAAATTTATGACTTTTCCCAAATATTTCTATACAATTCTATACAAACTCCTCCAGAAAACAGAATAAAATGTAATACTTTCTGACCCATTCTATGCAACTAGCATTACCAAAATATCAAAACCAGAAACCAGAAAATAATACCACAGCAAATGTCTTTCAATAACTTAGGTACAAAATTTCTTAACAATATTTCAGCTAATTGATTCATATATATATTTGATAATGCATGACAACTCCAAGTTTATCTTAGGAATTCAGGGTTGTTCTAACATTGAAAAAAATCAATGTAATTTACTATATTCTCAAAAGAAAAAAAACACATGATCATCTAAGTATATGCAGATAAATGTGTAGCAAAGCAAAAACTCTGGCATTTTTTACTAATAAAATCTTAGCAAATTAGCAACAGAGGGAATTTCCTCAACTTGGTAAAAACACAT
Organism: Canis aureus; assembly: GCF_053574225.1. Taxonomy (NCBI): domain Eukaryota; kingdom Metazoa; phylum Chordata; class Mammalia; order Carnivora; family Canidae; genus Canis; species Canis aureus. The sequence continues at coordinate 53,184,017 of NC_135629.1, forward strand.
CTACAAAAAACTTACTACATAGATCCTACCTCATGGGAGCACCTAAATATATTAATACTAACAAATCGGAAGGGAGAAATAGACAATACAGTAATCGTAAAGGACTTCAACACCACACTTTCAACAATAGACCATCAAGACAGGAAATCCATAAGGAAAGTAAGTGAAAGAACCCACTCACAAACGACTGCATATGACCTAATTCCATTTATATGAAATGTGCAAGATAGGAAAATGCATAGCAATCATTGATTAGTGCTGGGAAGAGAAGGAAACTGAAGGAAATCAGTAGCAGGTATGGGATTTCATTTGAGGGTGATGACAATATTCCATAGTTAGATCATAGTGACCGTCACACGACTCTGTGAATATACCAAGGACTATTGATTGTACACTGCACAAGCCTGGATTTTATGTTATGTGACTTATATCCCAATAAAGTTTATTTTAAAGGGTGCCTGGATGGCTCAGTAGTTGAACATCTGCCTTTGGCTCAGGTCAAGATCCCAGGGTCCTGGGATCAAGCCCACAGCAGGCTCCCAGCAGGGAGCCTGCTTCTCCCTCTATGTCTCTGCCTCTCTCTGGGTCTCTCATGAATAAATAAAATCTTAAAAATAATTAAAGCTTATTTTAAAAATTCAACATTGTCGTAACTCTTGAGGTCCGTGAAATAATAAAGCAGAAGTAGAAAAATAAAAGACTTAACTATATAAATGTGAGCACTTTTTAAATTCTCCACACCATCACACAATCAAATGGCAAAACAGAAGCTGGAAAGAAACAATTAAATCCATGACAATGGGCTCAGGTCATTATGACATAAAGAGTATAATGGATAAATAACCAGAAGACCCAACACCTCAGGAGAAAGATCATTAAAGATAAGGGCAATGAATACTTATTCACAAATACATACGATGACCTATAAACATAGGGAAAAATATTAAGTTCTTGGCAATATTGCCTATAAATGTAGGCAATAATATTTGTACCTCAGCAAAGAGGAACAAATTAAAATAATGTCTCTCAAGTGATGCAAAAATTAGAATATATATTTTGGCAAGAACTTAGGAAATGTCTCCCAGGTTATACAAAAAAATAGGATATCTAGTTTGGCAAGAATTTAGGAAATGGGTGACTCTACTTGTGGCATTATAAACTGCTGTTTCTCCCAGCTGGCACTTGGCAACCTAAACCAAAGCTTTATGTATGTTTCTTCGGATCCAACAATTTTACAAATATCTACATCTGAGAAATGTTCAGAGTTTATTAAAAAGAATTGATCATAGTTTATTTACTGTCAACATAAAATAAGGAAGAATGGCAAAAAAAAATATTGGCATATCCATTTGAAATGACATTGGAAGTTATTAAAATAATGTAAATTTACTTAAATTACGTTCATAATGTATTATTATGCATGAGAAGCTACTGATGCAATGAAGTTGACAGTATTTACCCACATTGTAACCCGCAGACTTTAGGAAAGGAATATTCCAGAGCTTGACAATCACATGATGCCTGGGGTGCCTCTGCCCAGGAGATGGTGTACTGTATGGACGGGGGTTTCTGGGATGCGTCCCGCATAACCCACCCACCCCCCACCTCCCGGCCTGCATAGAGCAGGCAGGCTCAAGAATGTTGTTTGTGAGACTCATGCTGCATAAGTGACCCTGGGAGCCTGATTACTTAACATTAGCCGGTCAAGATTGGGCCTTCTGGTCTGGACGCCAAGAGCTATAAATCTTGCCCTATATCCCCTCCTGCTCCAGGCTGGGCTGCCCTCCCCCACCCCACCCCCAGAATGGAATCTAGGAGGGAAGGCAAGCACCCGTAGCTCAGGCTCCTTGAAGATGTAAAAGCATGATGACACAGAAATGCAGCTCGCTCCAAACTCTAAGAAGTCACACAAATGTACTTCAGACCTGGCCACCTGCCCTATTAATATGCTCAGTTGAAGTCTCCCCTGGGGGAGGACACGCTTGGCCCAGGTCTCTCAGTCAGGGCTCCAGCCCGGCTGTCTCCACGGGGCTTCCCTGGCAAATGAGGCTGGATGTTGTAAGTACCCCATTTGCTGTAACTCTTTCTTATTCTCCTTTACTTCATACAATTGCCCCATCTATGTGCAGATTTCCCTTTTTTCTTCTTTCTGCTTCTATTCGATTTTTCCCCCTTCAAAACCAAGAGTATGGGGACACCTGGGTGGCTCAGTGGTTGAGTGTCTGCCTTTGGCTCAGGTCGTGATCCCAGGGTTCTGGGATCAAGTCCCGCATCAGGTTCCCCCCAGGGACCCACTTTTCCCTCTGCTTATGTCTCTGTGTCTCTCATGAATAAATAAATAAATAAAATAGAAAAGAAATAAAAAGGAGAGGGAGGCGCAGAGAGAGAGAGAGAGAGAGAGGAAGGAAGGGAGAGAAGTGAGGGAAGAGAGAGGGAAGGGAGAAGGGAGGGAAAGGGAAGGGAGAGGGGAGGGAAGAAAGAAAGAAGATACTGGAAACTCTAATTCATAGGGAGCCGTGATATTTAGGGAATGAGACCCAGCTGTAGCCTGAAAAGCTGCATCACAAATCACTCCCTATGATAGGGGACAAACAGGAAAAGGAATTCAGAGGTCGTGGACAAGGCTCCCAGGAGACTCACATGTAGGTAAAGGGTCAATCAGGGAGCCCCTAGAGGGGCCTGAGGATGGAAAGTCCTGCTCGCCCTCCCGCTGGCCTTGTTCCTTCCACATGCACATTCTGACCTTCCTTTTTTTTCTCTCTCTCTTGTTCTTTTCTCGTTCTGACCTTTCTATATTGTTTTCCCTTACGGCTGATGCAGTTCCAGAGGCTGAGTGAGGAAACCACAGTTTCCTAATATTTGGTCCAAAGGAACCTCAACAAGAGAAGCAGAACATGCTCCTCTGTTTCTGGAGCTACTGCAAGGCCGTCACCATCCTGGTGCAGGACATGGCCCTGCGCTATTTTTCAAGATGCCCACATTTCGGTGGTTGCTGCTCTGCCCAGGGAACTGCCTCCAACCTCAAAATCCCAGGAGTTCTGAGGGGCCATCTCTGCTCCTGAGCCCGATGAGAGACACTGAAATGAACCTGCCCCCAGAGTCAGGGGACTCAGGTGGTCTTCAGGAACCAAGGGCTGGCCCTTCTCCCCATACAATCAGCTGATGTCCCAAAAGATTCTTTTTTAAGATTTTATTTATTTATTCATGAGAGACACAGAGAGAGAGAGAGAGAGAGGCAGAGACATCCAGAGGGAGAAGCAGGCTCACTGTGGGGAGCCTGATGCGGGACTCGATCCCGGGACCCCAGGACCACGCCCTGAGCCAAAGGCAGATGCTCAACCACTGAGCCTCCCAGGTGTCCCATAAAAGAGTTCTTAATTCAAGGAGAAAGGTGAGATTCTGTATGCCTAACAAATGAGCCCAGGAAGTGAAAGAACCACACCACAACTCCCAGGCCGTAAAGAAACAAGCCTCTAATATTCACAACTTACAACAAATGTTGCCCTTGCCGGGGGGAGCTAGGCACCAAGGTAGGGATGTCAGGGAGCTGGGGCATGGTCGTCCCCACGCTCACGATGGAGGAAACTGTGTTCAGGAAGGTGAGGGGGATCACCCATCATGGGACTGGTGAAGAGAGGAGCTAGGGTCCCTGTGCCAGCTGCCAGAAACCCCCGACCCACGCCCCGCCCAGAGCCTTACTGAGCACCTGCATTCAGCCACGGTGGCCAGGATACTCACTCAGCACCCCACTTGAAGATGGCAAGTTCTTCTCAGCCTTGAAGAACCACCCAATCTTGCTGACCCACTGGCAGGGGCTGTAGCTGCAGCACAGAGGGGCACCTACCTGTGAGCTACCAGGAGCCACACCTCAGGTGGCCCTCCCAGAGCGTGCCGGCGTGCAACCAGGTCTCGGCTGCGCCCGGGCCACAGCCACAGGCTCTCTAGAGCTGGCCATCAGGGAAGGTCCACCCTGCCCTCACTGGAATCTTGTGCAGCCTCCCCTCTCATCCTCGCTAGGGGGACACCAAGCCTGAAGCCATGCCCCCAATTGCTCCTTAGCTCCAGGTTGTAATAGTTTGCAACCCCATGGAGCAGCTGATCTCCCTAATTATTCCTGGGGCAGAGAACAGGGTGTAGACCCAAGGAAGGAGGCCAGAGAAGATCCTCCCCCAGAAGGGTCTCTGGTTTCCACACTCCACTGTCCGTGCAGTGAGGCCACAGCAGCTGACCTCGCTGTTTTTCTGGAAGTTGATCATTTTACCCCTGGAAAGCCACATCCAGATTCCATCAGAAACAGTCCCTTAGCCCATCACCACCAGCATCCTCACTGCTTCTTCTGTTGCGCTACATCCAGGGTCCATCAGGGGGCAGGCAAGTGCAGAGAGGGGACCCTACCTGCTGCCAGGCTCTGGGCTCCAGAGAAGGGGGAGAAAGGAGCCGGGGTCCAGACCTTCCAGCTCAACCCTCTCTGATGACAGACAGGGAGACTGAGGCCTCAGACAGAAAGGGGTTGCTGGCCCACTGGTGTGCTTCCTGACTTTGAAGGCCCTGGCTTCACTCCTCTGATGGCAGGGCCTGAGGGAGAGGCCAGGTCCAGCTCGGACACAGCCTCCTGCAGCTCTGCAGTCAGGCAGCACTGAGCTCCTTCTGCCCCGAGAACCAGGATGGTGGCTTATGTGGGCCCTCCCCTCACTCATCCCTAAGATGAGCATGACGCCCCGGCTTCCAGAATGACTTATGAGATGCTGAGGGGCCCCAGAGGCCACAGGCCCTGTCCTCCTGTTCCCCTGCCTTACCCACCCCCAGCCCCATCACTAACCAGGGGCCCATCCTCTGGGTTCTTGATGGGCATCCAGGACCCCCAGCCAGGGAGAGGGTTGGGGTGTCAAGAGGTGCCTGGCTGAGTGGCTCCTGCCTGCCCCAGCCCCCCAGGGGTCTCTAACCCCAGTCAAAGCTCAGTCATGCCAAAAGCCTCACCTCCCTAGGAGTTCCTCAGGGCTTTCCCTGCACAGAACCCTTTCTTCATCCACTGAGGAAAGAGACCCAGACTGCAAGAGTAGGGGGTGTCCAGGGCACTGTGTGGTAACCCTTTGCTTCCTCTTTTACATGGAAAGTTCTGACTTCCCATCAGGAAGGATCCATTAGGAATCTATCCATTCTGGGATCCCTGGGTGGCGCAGCGGTTTGGCGCCTGCCTTTGGCCCAGGGCGCGATCCTGGAGACCCGGGATCGAATCCCACGTTGGGCTCCCGGTGCATGGAGCCTGCTTCTCCCTCTGCCTGTGTCTCTGCCTCTCTCTCTCTCTCTCTCTCTCTCTCTCTGTGACTATCATAAATAAATAAAAATTAAAGAAAAAGAAATCTCTAAGATTTCATTAAAAAAAAAAAAGAATCTATCCATTCTGTTGATACTTCTCATCCCCATGCGGGGGATATGTCATTGCCAGCTAGGCATGGGCTGAGACTCCCACTGGGATTGGTTAGCAGTGACTGGTAGAGGGGCAGAGTGGGCAGTTGCGGAAAGCACTGTCCCATGTCAGAGATTCAGACCCAAGGCTAGGCAGGCTCTCTGCCCCCTGGCCCATGGGATCCCGCAGCACCCATCCCTGGTGTAGGCAGTGTGCCCTCCCCTGGGGTTTCAATGAAGACAGAAGGAGGAGTGGGGGCCTGGCTTCCTGAGGGCAGAATGAGCTGGCTTAGGAAGAAAGGAAATCAAACCCGCCCTGTTCACCCACCAGCCAGGAGGAAGATTACTGCCAGCTGATGGACCGGCATGGAAGCCAGAGACCTGCTAATTCTGCTAACTTCTCACCCTCCTGGAGCCATCCAGCCAGCACCACTACATCCCACCACCAGGGCCTCCTGCTCTCAAACTGCTCCCATGTGCTCAGGACCAAACACACCCCTTTTCCTGTCAATCCAGACAACACAGACTAGATGTCTGGTGTGAATGTCTGTCCAAATAGAATTAGGGCCTAAGAACTGTGTCTGCCTCACTCACTGAGTTATGCTAAGTGTCTAAAATAGTGTCTGGATGTAGGGAGTGGGTGCTTAAGATACATTGTTGACTGAATTAACTCCAACCAGAACCTTCCCAGATATCTGAGTGGGCCAGGAGCCCTCTGCTGCCCCCAGAGATCCCGAATCTGGCCACACCACGGACAAGGACCAGGACCCACCAGATAAAATCTCAACCTTCCTTTACTCATGGGGGGGAAGAAAAAGTTGTTTTCCGTATGATTTTCCAAATTTGGAAAGGCCACAGGCCAGTGATGGCTTTTCATGGAGAAGAGAGAACTAATAACCAAGAACAACCACAGCACGTCCAGTAGCCCTTTATGCAGAGCCAGGCACCAGGTAAGCACCTTCCAAGGATTATCCCATTAGTTCCTACAAGAACCCTTTGAGATTGATCATCTGTGACCCTACTTTCCTGAGGAACAAACTGAGGCTCAGAGAGATGCAGTGATGTTCACAAGACACACACACAGCATGCAGTGGGCAGAACCACCACTGTGCAGAGGAGGGGCGGGTGCTCACCTGATGAACAGCTGGTCCACACCTGCTGGGTGGTGTTGAAGGCTGGGCATGTGAGCAGGAAGGTGGTGATGGGGAAGATGTTTCTACCTGGGAAGATTAGCACGATGGGCTTTCCCATTTTCCCCATAATGCTTACCCATATCTTCAGGTCTCATACATGTTCAGGATGGACCCATCTTCACAGTGGGTGGGACAAGGAGAGACCTAATGTCAGCAGCATCACCATGAACCCCCAAGAGGATCATGATTTGGAGTCTACCCAGGGACTCCCAGCCCCACAGTGATGTAAGCAGGAGGCAGGACAGGAGACCTCACAATGATACAGGTTCTAGGCTTTAGAAGAACAATATAAATTTAGGGAGAATGTTTATACAATTAGAACCTTCAAGGCATTTCGTGAGCTGGAGAACAAGAGCCCTCCCTGTATTAATAGTTTGTATTAAGAGCATTGTCCAAGTGCATCTTCAACAAACATCCCCATTATAGAGATGAGAGCACAGAGGCCTAATTCGGGATGTCAAATGGCTGCTTGCAGTTCTGTGGGTTGGAACTGAGACCACCCAAACCAGAGTTGCGCGACATCCCCCTCAAAGCTGAGGGTTGATCTGCCCCTGATATGGAGGGAAAGACCCTCCTCAGTTTGGAGACGGTGTACAGGGTAGACACACTCTACATGATTCCTGCTGACTTTAAATAAAGCCACTCGTTTTTCTTTCACATTAAAGGGAGTTTTGAGACCCTCAATCTGGAGATCCCAGAATCAGAAAGAAGGCAAACTATGACCCAGAAATTGCACTGCTGAAGATTTACCCCAAAGATACAGATGCAATGAAATGCCGGGACACCTGTACCCCGATGTTTATAGCAGCAATGTCCACAATAGCCAAACTGTGGAAGGAGCCTCGATGTCCATCGAAAGATGAATGGATAAAGAAGATGTGGTCTATGCATACAATGGAATATTCCTCAGCCATTAGAAATGACAATACCAACCATTTGCTTCGACGTAGTTGGAACTGGAGGGTATTATGCTGAGTGAAATAAGTCAATCGGAGAAGGACAAACATTATATGGTCTCATTCATTTGGGGACTATAAAAAATAGTGAAAGGAAATAAAGGGGAAAGGAGAAAAAATGAGTGGGAAATATCAGAGAGGGAGACAGAACATGAGAGACTCCTAACTCTGGGAAACGAACTAGGGGTGGGGGAAGGGGAGGTGGGCAGAGGGCAGGGGTGACTGGGTGGCGGGCACTGAGGGGGGCATTTGACAGGATGAGCACTGGGTGTTATTCTATATGTTGGCAAATTGAACACCCATAAAAAATAAATTTATTAAAAAAAAGAAAGAAAGAGGGCAAAATTCAAAGATACTCATGCCTTATTGATTTATCTGTTTATTTTTAAGATTTTATTTATTCATGAGAGACAGAGAGAGAGAGAGAGAGAAAGAGAACGAGAGGCAGAGACATAGGCAGAGGGAGAAGTAGGCTCCCCACAGGAGCCTGATATGGGTCTTGATCCCGGACCCCAGGATCACACTCGGAGTCAAAGGCAGTTGCTCAACCGCTCAGCCACCCAGGCACCCATAGTTGCTTATTTTAAAGTGAAAACATTAATTTTTTCTCTACTATTCATATTAATATGTGAAAAGTATCTTTCCATTCTCCCACATAGCTGGTGGAGGGAGTGCAGGTGCAGCCTCCCTTGGGAGTAAGACCATGAAACTGTTGAAGAAGCCCTAGGAAGGCCCAGAAGAATCCCCAGATTTGGGGTTCTGGGCCCTGCTCATTCATCAGAGCATCCTGGGTATAGAGACTCGGCCCCCATTCTCGCCTCAGTCCAACCCTGGCTGCTGGTGGTGGCCTGATGCACCTGCCCCCTGAGATGGAATAGTTGAACCTATCTACCAGCTCTTTCTTGATCTCCTGGGTGGAGCTCTGCCAAGACAGTGTCTGGTAGCTGAGGAGGAGGCTTTAGAGGCTTGTATAAACACCTCCACAGGGGGGCTACCCCACCACAAATTCTTCTTTCAAGATCCAGCACAGAGGAGCATCTGCATGGACCTCCAGCCAGGGAGGGAACAAGATGACACTTTGAGTGTTGGGTTTAACATGTGGGTGGAGGGGCTTGGTGCTCAGAACCCACCTTTCCATCCTGCCAGCCATGAGCTGGGGAATGAACATGACAGATTGCCAGGTTTCCTACACCTAATAACCTGCTCCTGCGCAGGAAGGCACATCCCACCTCATTTCCTGCCTTACCCCCCTCCCTTCCCTCACCCCACACACAGAGGAAAGGGCAAAGGGCATGGGGCTGCCCTGGTGGGAGCACAGCTCTGGTCTGGCCTGGACTGACCTGTCCTGGGCTGCCCTGTGTTACCTTAGAGTACTCTGTACCAAACAAACAGCCAGAGGTGTTGGAAATCAGAGCTGAGCCAAAGTCTACAGTGACTGATAGGGCTCTTACTCTTGGCTCTCCTGAGGCCAGAGCCTTGGAAAGTTAGGGAAACAACAGGATCACATGTTGCTCTGTTGAGCATCTCTGGTCAAGTGAGTTGGGTGAGGGGCTGTCTCTAGAATGTGGGTGCCTCATAATGAGAGTTCTAAGTCCTATTGGGGGTCTGTCACCAAGGAAGTGAGGTTACTTTTTCAAAGTTCCACTAATTGGGCCCCTTCTGTCATTGAGACCCACCCAAAGCTTCCACTGGGTTGTTACCCTCCTTGGCTGTGCCATCTCCATAACTGTACACAAATGTCCACCACAGCCCGCCCTGCGAATGTAACCAGAGTCCCAGCTTGGTGAGGACAGAGCTGAGTTCAGCCCTCTCTTTTTCCTCTGTTAGTTCTCTGTCCTGGAAGAACCTTTGTGCCACTGGGGGCCTCTTCAGCCTCTTAACCTGCTCAAAAGACATCATGCTAGAAACTTCTTGCTAGCAACATCTTCAGGTATATGTGACATAACAAGTACAACACCTTTGGGCTAGTGTCACATGTGTCTGATAAGGACCCAGCAGAATGACTGCAACCACTTTGTTGGCTTTCATCCCCTCAGACCTTGAAAGTAGGTCTGAGCCTGGGTGGCTCAGCGGTTAAGTGTCTGCCTTCGGCTCAGGGTGTGATCCTGGAGTCCTGGGATCAAGTCCCACATCAGGCCCCCTGCATGGAGCCTGCTTCTCCCTCTGCCTGTGTCTCTCATGAATAAATAAAGTCTTTAAAAAAAAGAAAGAAACTGAGAAACTACTTTCTATTTAACTCATGGAGTGGGAAGGGTCTGCATTTGTAGAGCCTTTTAGGCAAACAGCATGTTCCTAAAAGCTGAGTAAAAATTGAATCTCTGTAAATCAAAAGAGAATGATGTCAGCATCATAGAATAAGAGGCCACTCATTTTTCTCCCTTTACTTCCCTGCCTACAGTAATTTGGCATCCATCCTTAGACAAAAGTGTCTTTATGGGAGCAGTGAGATCCAGAACTGTACACCAAGGGACCTGGGAGGAGTCTCTCCTACCTGTGCATCTGGTAACATGCAGACAGAACTTGGTCCCAGGTGTGGACCCTACAGTGCTTAGATCATATCTTAGACTATGACACATGGTTAAGAGACCCTCTGTGAAAGTCCAGGTTTCCAGAGAAGTTTCAGCACACAATTAAAGCAAAACTATAGGAGTTTTCATATGGTGACGACTTTGGATGCATTGGCAGATGCACTGGTACTCCTGGAGGGCTTTAGAGAGATGCAGGTCCTACTAGCTGCATTGATGACTCCCTCCGGAAGCCCACCCATGTGTCACTTAAAATGACCCAACTGGATACCCCCAGTTGGATACCCCCAACTGGCCCTTGGGCACCCCCAGTGCTCTGTGTGCCTTATCCAAAGACACCACCTTAACTACTTGTGCCCTATAGGTGCTCCCAACAGTGGCAGCCAAGGCGAGTTTTGGCAGACAGCTAGTGAACATGTACAGAAAGCTGGCCCAAATCTGCAGGCCAGTGAAAGACCACAAACTTGAGCTATCACATCACTTTTGGAAAAACAAAAGAAAGGCTGTCAGCACCTGATGTATCACCAGATGTATCAGACAAGCTGAAAAATTCTGCCATGAAAAACAACAATGAGCATCGAGGTATATCCATAGTGGGTCAAGCAACCCAGGATCCCTAGCAGGGCTGCAGAAGGTATTTCTCTCCTGAAATTAGTTAGTGAAGATTAGAGGATGTGACTGCTACTTCAATACAAAGACAGCAGTGCAAAACTTTAAGGAACATAAAAAGCCAAGGAAACTTGACACCAATAAAGGATTACAATAATCTTCCATTAATTGATCCCAAATACATGAAGATGTGAGATTTACTGGATAGAAAATTCGAAATAGCTGTTTCAAGGAAACTCAATGAGATAGAAGATAACAGTAAAACAATCAATGAAATCAGGAAAACAGCATAAAAATAAAATGGAAAGTTTAACAAAAAGATAGAAATCATTTAAAAGAACCAAATAAACCTTCTGGTGCTAAAGAATACAGTGAATGAACTTAAAAATGCAATAGAAAATATCCACAGCATAGGCTGCCTGAGTCAGCCAGTTTGTTAAGCATCTGCCTTTGGCTCAGGTCATGATTTCAGGGTCTGGGATTAAGCCCCATTTCAGGCTCAATGCTCAGCAGGAAGTCTGCTTCTCCCTCTCCCTCTGTGCTCTCTCTTTCTCACTCTTGTTCTTACTCTTCCTCAAGGAAATAAAATCCTTAAAAAAAGAAAAAAAAGAGAAAATATCCACAGTAGAATGGATCAAGCAGAAGAAAGAATCCATGAGGCAGAAAACAGGAATTTTGAAACTATCCAGCCAGAAGAGAACAAAGGAAAAAGAACTAAAAAGAGTGAGAAAAGAGGAAATGGTCTACAGCATACCATCAAAAGAACCAACTTATGAGTCTGGAATTGGAGTTGCAGAAGGAAAAGAAAAAAAATATTTTTGGCAGAAGGGGCTGAAATCAGTAAAGGCTGAGAATTTCTCAAATTTGGAAAAAGATTCGGATATCCAAGTTCATGAAGCTCACAGGTCATCAAACAAACTCAACATTATAATAAAACTGTCAAAAATTGCAGACAGAGAATCTTAAAAGCAGTAAGAGAAAAGAAGCTTATAAGTTACAAGGGAAACCCCATAAGGCTATCAGTGGATTTTGCAGCAGAAACTCTACAGGCCAGGGCAGAGTGGAATGACATAGTCACATAGCTAAAAGAAAAAAATCACTAACCAAATATATACTCCATCCAGCAAAGTTACCCTCTTCAGGAGGAAGATTGAGAAAGACTTACCTAGACAAATAAAAGCTGAGAGTATACATCACCATTAGGCCCGGCTTTAAAAAACTGCTGAAAGGAACTCTTCAAGATGAAATGAAAGAATGCTAATTCATAATATGAAAACATAAAACACACTGATAAAGGTATGAAATTCAGAACACTCTAATAATGTGATATATTAACATGTTAAGATTCTAGTCACTTCTCTAAAACTGTAAAATTTCTAGTAGAAAACAGAGAAAACACTCACTGGTATTGATCATGGCAATGAATTTTTGGATACAACATCAAAAGCACAAGCAACAAAAGCAAAATTAGTAAGTGGGACTACATCAAACTAAAAAGCTTCTGCATAGCAAAAAAACAATTAAATAAATGAAAAGACTATGGATTGAGGGACAAATATTTTCAGATCATATATCTATCTGATAAGGGGTTAATATCAAAAATATGTAAAAACTCATAAAAATCCATAAAAAATCCAATTAAACATCAATAGAGGAATGAATAGATTTTTTTCCAAAGAAGAAATACAAATGTCCATCAGGTACATGAAAAGATGCTCAACATCACCAATCACCAGGGAAATAAATCCAAGCCAGAACCACATATCACCTCATACCTGGTGGAGTGGCTATCATCAAAAAGACAAGAAGTAACAAGGTGTTGGCAAGAATGTGGAGAAAAGAGAACTCTTGTGCATAGTTAGTGGGATTGTAAATCGGTGCAGTCACTATAGAAATCTGTTTAGAAGTTCCTCAGAAAATTAAAAATAAAACTACTACATGATCTGGCAATCCTACTTCTGGGCATATATCCAAAGGAAATGAAACAGGAGCTTGATGATTCATTTCAGCATTATTCATTTCAGCATTATTCACAATATTCATTTCAGCATTATTCACAATAGCTGAGACAAAGAAACAACCTAAATGTCAATGAATGAATGGACAAAGAAGATATTGAGTCATATCTCAATAAAAGTGGGGAAATTTTTAATAGTTAAATTAGTAAGTAAAAATGCTGAGATTATACTGGTATAGCACTTCAAAAATAAACATATTTTGGGGTGCCTGGGTGGCTCAGTCAGTTAAGCACCTGCCTTTGGCTCAGATCATGCTCTCAGGGTCCTGGGATTGAGCCCCAGGTCAAGCTCCCCACTCAGTAGAGAGTCTGCTTCTCCCTCTGCCTCTCTCCGCCCCACACTCATGCACGTGTGCGCACAGTCTTTCTCCTACACTCTCAAATAAGTAGGACTCCCAAATTCTCAAACTGTTCATGTGCACTCCGCTAGGTACTAATGCATGTTTTTTTTTCCTTTTCCATGAGGTATCATTCCTTCTTCTATGTGTTCCTTTAAAACTTGCTTTTCACATTTAGAACTACAATCTGCCTTCTAATGACTTTTGTGGATGGTGTGAGCTAGGATTAAAGTCATAGTTTTCTCCATGCAGATAGCTAATTCACCCAACACTGTTCATTGAAAAGTCTTTTTGTCTTCCCACTCTTCTTCAATGTTTCATTGTTATAAATCAGATATCCATATATGGGGCCCTATATGACTAGTTTGCATCTGAACTTGCCATTCGTTTATGGCAAGTTTATCCTTACGATGAAACCATCCTACTGTGGTGGTTTAATACTTAATATCATGAGGAATAAGTCCTCCCACACTATTCTTTGTCTTCGAGATTATCCTAGCTATGCTTTGCCTTTGCCATTTCCACATGGATTTTATAACTTGTAATTTCCACAACAAAACATGAGACAATTTTTACTGTAGTTGTGTTAAATAAGTAGATCAATTTGGGCAGTACAAAACTAGATTCTATTACATTATTGAGACTGCACAATATTGGGTCTTTCAGCCATGAACATGGTTGATCCCTCTGCTAATTTCAACCTTTATTTTTCTAAATGCTGTTCTATAGATTTGTAGACAGAAGTCTTTCAAATTTTATTGGATTTATTTCTAGGTATTTCATACTTTTAAAATGTTGTAAAAATCATCTTAAAATTTAAATTTCAGAGGTGCCTGGGTGGCTCAGTCAGTTAAGCATCAGGCTCTTGGTTTTGGCTCAAGTCATGATCTTAGGATCATGGAATCAAGCCATGGGTCAGGCTCATGCTTGACGGGGAGTCTCCTTGAGGATTTTCTCCTTCTCCCTGTACCCCTCTCTAAAATAAATAAATAAATATTTTTAATTTTTATTTTTTATTTTTTTAAATAAATATTTTTTAAAACTTAAAATTAATTTTCAAATGACTTGTGACTGGTAGAAATAAAAATTTGTATATTAATCTTGTATTCAGTCACCACTAAACTCAGTTGTTAATTCATTAATTTATCTGGATTGTATACTTACACACCTGAAAATAATGTCAGTTTTATTTCTTCCTTTCCAATGAATTATTCCTTTTATCTCTTCCTGACAATATTGCATTGGGAAAGATCTCCAGTGTAATGTCTAAGAGAGGCAGTCATATTGAACATTCTTATCTCATCTTTGCTTTCAACACTGCACCATAAAGTTTGATGTTTGCTTTACTATTCTGTAAATACTCTTTATGGGATTAAGGTAGTTCCCTTCTATTCCTGATTTGGTAAGAGTTGTTTTTGTTATAGTTTGTCTTTAAATCATAAGTGAGTGTTGAATTTTATTATGGTTTTTCTGCAGTTATTGAAATTATTTTTCCTTTTTCACAGACTGGTATACTGAATTACATTGTGTAAACCAAAATTGGTCATGATACAGCCCTTTTATAAAATACAGCTGGATTTTCATGTTAATTTTTTTTAAGGTGATGGGAATTTAGTTCAAGATGGAGAGTGTAGGGGCACCTGGGTGGCTCAGTGGTTGAACGTCTGCCTTCAGCTCAGGTTGTGATCAAGTCCCACATCTGGCTCCCCACAGAGAGCCTGATTCTCCCTCTGCCTGTGGCTCTGCCTCTCTCTCTCTCTCTCTCTCTTTCTGTGTGTGTGTGTGTGTGTCATGAATAAATAAATAAAATCTTAAAAAAAAAAAAGAAGAAGGAGAGTATAATTTTCCTTTCCTATAATGACCTTGTTAGATTTTGGTACCAAAGTTAAACTATTTTCATTCAAGTTTTCCCATTTTTCATGTTATGGAAGAGTACATTATTTCTTTTGTAAATGTTTAATAGAATTTACCAGTGAAATTGAGGATTGCTGGAGAGGAGGTGGGGGGATAGGGCTACTGGGTGATTGATGGGCATTAAGGAGGGCACTTGATGTAATGAGTGCTGGGTGTTGTATACAACTGATGAATCACTGAATTCTACCTCTGAAACTAATAATACACTATATGTTAATTAAATTGAATTTAAATTTTAAAAAAGTTTTTAAAAAGAATTTACCAGTGAAGCTGTTAGCCACAATAAAATTTTTGTGGGAGTGTTTTAAACTATGCATTTGATTTCTTTTTTTTTAAGATTTTATTTATTTATTTGAGAGAGAGCTAAAGATACCACATGCAGGGGGCAGGAAGAAGGAGAAGTAGTCTCCCCACTGAGCAGAGAGCCTGACCCGGGGCTTGATCCCAGGACCCCAGGGTCATGACCAGAGCAGAAGGCAGATGATTAACCAACTGAACCACCCAGGAACCCTGTTTTGATTTCTTTAACAATTATGGAACTATTCAGATTTATCATTTCTTCTTGAGACAGTTTTGGTAACTTTTATTTTCCTTGGAACTTGTGAATTTTATTTAAATTTTCAAACGTATCATTTGAAAATTTATCATTTCCTATCTTTGGGACTTCTCTGTGCTTAGTTTACTGTTCTTTTTCTAGCTAGTGCTGAATGTCTGGAACTTAGAACGTCAGCCTTTAAAAAAAAAACTTTACTTTTAAGTAATCTCTGCACCCAATGTAGGGCTCAAACTCACAACCCCAAGATCAAGAGTTGCATGCTCTACCAACTGAGTAGCCAGCCAGGCACCTCAAAACTTCAGCCTTTCTTAATCAAATATACATCATATATAAACATATAAAATCTAAGATTGCACATTTCTCACTAAGAATAGCTTTAACTCCATCTTATAAGATCTGTTAAATAATATTTTCAATCAGAAAATAATTTATAATAATTTAACTTTAAAATTTCTATTGTAGTTTATTCTTTAACTTAGGAGTTGTTTAGAAGTATACTGCTTATTCTTTAGGCATGTAGGAACTGAGGTAAGAGAATGCGATGTTCTTTGTAACTGCACTTAGAACATACGCCCAAACTTATCATACAACAAATGTCCACATGGTACCTTTACCCAAGTTGATTATATGCTGGACTCTATCATCAGTCTCAACATAATTTTTTAATTGAAATCATACTAAGCATATGCTGAAGTTAAGCTACATATCAAGCACAAAAAGAAAATCAGAAAATTTCATCAGAGGTGATTCTTAGCATTGCACCATTTAATATCATGCATATGAGGAATCCCTAGATGTTAATTATGGTATAAAAAATCGTTAATACTTGTTTTCTGTCTCTCTTCTATACTATATTCTAACTCCCATCTTCACATTCTCTGGTTCCAGTCATGATGAAACTTTTTTAGGTTCACTGAATATTAAATACAACGCTAATTTGCCTTTTTTGTCATTTATAATAATTTGACCAATAATTTATCCCCCCCCTTAATTAGGCTGATGTAATCCTTAATGCTACTGCTTCTACTAAGAAGTCCTTGACACCCTCCACAAAATGTAGATACTATCACCTATTTTATCCCACAGCTCTCTGCATATGATTATTGCAGTTCTATTTCATCACCTTGAATTCACACCACTGTATTTTTTTATTTCATTTATTTATTCATGAAAGACACAGAGAGAGGCAGAGACATAGGCAGAGAAAGAAGCAGACTCCCTGTGGGGACTCCAATGCGGGACTCAATCTCAGGACCCCAGGATCACGCCCCAAGCCAAAAATAGACACTCAATCACTGAGCCACACAGGTGCCCCTCATATCAATGTAATCTGTCTCCTCTACCCACTTGTGAACTTGAGACGATCAGGGACAAAGTTTCTCATTGAGAGCATGTTGAACCATAGGTACATTTTACACCACAGAAATATCTATTTTTTTCCAGTGTTATATTAGTTTTAGATATAAGAAATACCTATTCCTAGGGGCACCTGGGTGGCTCAATCAGTTAAGCCCCTAACTCTTGGTTTCGGCTCAGGTAATGATCTCATAGGTCATGGGATTGAGCCAAGAGAGACATCTGGCTCTGTGCTCAACAGGGGGAGTCTGCTTGGGGAATCTCTCCCTCTGCCCCTCCCCCCACTCATGTGTACACTATCTCTAATGTAGATAAACAAATCTTAAGCAAAACTATTTCTTAAGTCAAATACAAACTTTCTGAGCACAAACTTTCTGTGCAGAAATATTCTGTCAAGAACAGTACCAGGCACTGTAAAAATAAGGATGCTTAAGATCCATGTCTTCAAAGGAGTTTTAAGAAGATGAAAAGTAGGTACTTATAAATACCATGGGTTGGGATCCCTGGGTGGCGCAGCGGTTTGGCGCCTGCCTTTGGCCCAGGGCACGATCCTGGAGACCCGGGATCGAATCCCACGTCGGGCTCCCGGTGCATGGAGCCTGCTTCTCCCTCTGCCTGTGTCTCGGCCTCTCTCTCTCTCTCTCTCTCTCTCTCTCTCTGTGACTATCATAAATAAAAAAAAAATACCATGGATTAAATTTCATGATGGAGATGTTACCTGGAGTTGTCAAAAGGGCTTCCTTGAGAAAATGTCTGCTAAGGGTGTAAAACAATGAGTCAGGTAAGCTAGTTCAAGGCAGAGTGTCATTGCAGGGGGAAATATCATTGGTTTATAAAAGTTAAATTATTACACATAAGGAAGCATTTTGACTCTTGCAGTGCTCATCCAGAACCTTCCCATTTTCTTGGGTGGGTGGAAGATATAAAAGAGATGGGGAATTTGTCTATAAAATGTACACTAACCTGATGCATTGGAAATCTCATTCTCTGGCAGGGGCTCCAATTAAAACAGCAGGCAGCCTTCCTCTCCTGAGGAGTTTTCCTGAATCCAGGACTATAGTTCTCACTGCGTGTGGAGTGGGGAAGCTGGGGAAAACCAGATACCTGGTGGTAACAGCTGTGACTTTTACCTTGTTTCCCAGTAATGAATGTGTTTTAGATTATTGGGCCACTGACAAATTTAATTTGTTTTAAATTTTTTAAAAAGATTTTATTTATCCATTCATGAGAAACACACGGAGAGAGAGAGAGGCACAGAGACACAGGCAGAGGGAGAAGCAGGCTCCATGTAGGGAGCCTGACATGGGACTAGATCCGGGGTCTCCAGGATCACGCCCTGGGCTGAAGGTGGCGCTAAACCACTGAGCCACCGGGGCTACCAGACAAAATTAATTTTTAATATCTAAACCCATTCATTGATTGGATGCTGTGTTTACTGCATGATATGGAATGTACAAACATTCAGAAACATACAGTTGAATAAGTATGTTCTATTTCTATCCATCAGATAACCGGTAAATAAAATTCCTCAGAACACCTGGGTGGCTCACTGGTTGAGTGTTGCCTTTGGTTCAGGTTGTGATCCTGGAGTCCTGGGATGGAGTCCCACATTGGGCTCCCTATGGGGAGCCTGCTTCTCCCTCTGCCTGTGTCTCTGCCTCTTTCTGTGTCTCCCATGAATAAACAAAATCTTTAAAAAAGATTCCCTAAGTTAGAAGTGAGTTGTTAAATGCCCATGTGTGGCCATTTACTGAGCTCTGAGAGGGCACAAGATTTTGGTTACTTATGTAGAGTGCAAAGCATTGTGCTAGCGTCCAACCCACCTCAGTAATTCTGGGGCCCCTTCTATCACCTCCTCATCCAGAGGAGATAAAGATAATTCTTGACCATGTGGAACATGTGGTGTCATGGAAAAGCTTCATGGGAGACGTCTGGATAGTTCCTATTGCAAACATGAAGTCGGCAGGTTGTTGGGACATCCTTTGTAACACCAAGCATTGATAATGACTCATAGCTCATTTCCTCCTTGCCACTAGCATCTTCTTGATGACCATCACTACCCAGGATTAGTGAGTTTTCCTCCTAAAGAGAGAAACAAGCACAAAAACTCTTGTGCTTTTGGATAAAGATTCCCAACTACTTGGTTTGAGCACCTATGGAACTCCTTAAGAAAGTCACATTTATTACAGTCTGTGCCGACGTTCCCCTCTTCCAGTTGGCTGCATTTCTGATGGTTGCCTCCTCCTTTCATTCTTTTTAGGTGCCAAAGGAGACCTGGTTTAAACTCTCCCTATCCCACCCAGACTTACCTGTGAAAACTTGTAGGGTTCCAGCAATGCTCCAATCTGGGCGGAAATTGCCCACGTTGTTCCTGTAAGTACTGCTACAGACTTGCTCTCTCTCCTACAGGTATACTTAGGGATGCCTTTGTTCAGCCCTGAGAGCCAAATGAGGGAATCCTCCAATGTTCTCTGTTCACTGTGCAGGGCATTATGGAGATCAAATCCCAGAGACAATTTGGGTAAAAGATGGGGGTTCCTATTGATTTCCTTAATGGTGAAAACTAAGGCCAGAACATACTGGTAGTTCTTGAACTAAACCTGCATGGAAGGATAGGTAGGGATCCTTAGGGAAAAGGATAAAACCATGGTTATCTTTTTATCTAATCCAAGGATATAATTAAGGATGAATGCCAGGCACCTGAGTAGCTCAGTCGGCTAAGTGTCTGCCTTCGGCTCAGGTCATGATCTCAGGCTCCTAGGATGGAGCCCTGTATCTGGCTCTCCACTCAGCGGGGAGTCTGCTTCTCCCTTTCCCTTTGCCCCTCCCCTCATTCATTCTCTCTCTCTCTCTCTCTCCTCTCAAATAGATAAATAAAATCTTTAAAATAAATCTATGAAAATTAAATAAAATGAAACATTCCATTCTTTGATCCTATTAGCCTTATTTCAATTGCTCAGTAAATACTTGTGACTGACGAGCGACTACAGTTGATCCAGAACATGTCCATCATCGTAGAAAGTTCTGTTGGAAAACCCTGTCGTACTCATTCTTCCTTGTTCTTTTACTTAGGAGTAAGTCTTGCAAACCAAGAGCAGCAAAATTTGTCAAGCATGGAAGCTGGGTGATGGGTACATGGGTGTTGGTTGTACTATTTTCCCTACCTTTGAATGTCTAAGTATTTCTATAATAAAAAGTTATTAGAAGGATATGTTTGGGGTGACTTTCCAAACCAATCCATGTAGTCCTAATTAATACTTTTGAACAGCTGTGTAGTTTCCATTGTGTCCATGGGCATTAACTGTCCCAGAGATGGTTTGGTAGTCAAAAGTCAAGCAGAAACTCCACACTCCCCTTTCCATGGTCTGGAACTGTCACTAGCAGGCAGCTTACCCACCACAGGCTAATTTCCCAGCTCACCTTGTGTCCAGGTATGGTCATATGACTGTGACCAAATAGGACATGCATCACGCATATTCCCTTCTCCCATGGTCCACAGAAGACTCCGAGACCCTAGCATGACTGAGCCACAAGACAGAAGAAGTCCAGGTCTCTGAATTACTACTTGGAGGAAAGCTTCTCCCTCTGCTTATGCTGTCAAATAAATAAAATTAAATCTTAAAAAAAAAAAAAAGGGATGAATGCCCAGTGAGCCCATTGTGTCTGTGGCAATAGTTGGCTCCTGAAGCCTTAGAATTTAGAACCACAGGAAATAACATGACTTAGGCTCTGGAAGGTCCTTACTGAATTCAACACAAGGAGGGAAATGATTGAGTTTCAACAGGGCATTTCCTTGACTTCCAGCTTATGGTGGTGGCTATCAATCTTTGGGACTCCTTGGCTTGCAGCTGATCACTCCACTCTCTGCCTCTGCCTCACATAGTGTTTTCTTATAAGGACACACTAGTCATACGGGGTTGGAGGTCATCCTAATGACCTCATCTTAACTTGATTACGTTTGCAAAGTCTTTATTTCCAGATAAGCTCACATACACAGGTACCAGGAATTATCACTGAAGTATATATCTGCGGGGAGACAATTCAACCTATAACAAGACCTTTACCTCAAGTGAGTTTGAATGTTGGAAGCTGAGGCAGGATAGGGGGCAGGGAGGTGGAGGACACTGTTGGACAGGGCTGTCTCACTAAGCTTCCACTCCTGAAAAGGGAGAACGAAAAGGGCAAAAAAAAAAAAAAAACCAGAAAACATAAAAAAATTCTCTTCCTTCCTTTGAAGGAAACAACAGAGTCAGCAGGAAGAGAGGAAATTAATTATGGACAGTCTGGGACACAGGGGTGCAGGGGGAAGGACAGAACAGGTGAAGGAAACTGCAGGACCAGGAGGAAGGTGAAAATCAAAGAGGACATCTTAGAAGCATCTGCAAAGTCCTGTCTGTGTGAACTGCGGGGCAAGTGGCACAGAAGTACATGTATGATGCCTAAAATTGGAAATATGAAAACATAATATATATTGCTTGACCCAAACTGAACAGTTATTAGATAATTGGCAAATTGGAAAGTAGTGAGACATGTGCTGTGAACACAGAATAGTGAGAAAGAGAAGAAAAATACAAAAGAAAAGAATTGGGACTTCATCAAGATAAAAAGCTACTGCACAGCAAACAAAAAGCAGTTGACAAAACCAAGACAACCGACAGAATGGGAGAAGATATTTGCAAATGACATAACAGGAAAAGGGCTAGTACCCAAAATCCATGAAGAACTTATCAAACTCAACACCCAAACAACTAATTAATCCAGTCAAGAAATGGACAGAAGACATGAACGGACATTTCTCCAGACATACACATGGCCAAAAGACACAAGAATAAACGCTTCACATAACTTGGCATCAGGGAAATACAAATCAAAACCACCATGAGATATCACCTCACACCAGTCAGAACATCTAAAATTAACAAGACAGAAAACAACTCTGGGTGTTACTCTGTATGTTGGCAAATTGAACACCAATCAAAAATAAATTTATTATTAAAAAAAAAAAGGACAGAAAACAACAAATGTTGGTGAGGATGCAGAGAACACTGTTGGTGGGAATGTGAGCTGTACAGCCATTCTAGAAAACAGTAGAGGTTTTTTAAGAAGTTGAAAACAGAGCTACCCTACCATCCAGCAATTGTACTACTGGGTATTTTCCCCAAAGATAAAAATGTAGTGATCCAAAGAGGCACTTGTACCCCAATGTTTATAGCAGCAATGTCTGCAATAGCCAAACTGTGTAAAGAGCTGAGATGTCCATCGAACGATGAATGAATAAAGAATATGTGGTGTATATATACCATGGATAACTACTCAGCCATCCAAAAAAAAAGAGAGAGAGAAAGAAAGGAAGAAAGAAAGAAGAAAGAAAGAAAGAAAGAAAGAAAGAAAGAAAGAAAGAAAGAAAGAAAGAAAGAAGAAAGAAAGAAAGAAGAAAGAAAGAAAGAAAGAAAGAAAGAAAGAAAGAAAGAAGAAAGAAGAAAAGAAAGAAAGAAAGAAAGAAAGAAAGAAAGAAAGAAAGAAAGAAGAAAGAAACAAGAAAGAAAGAAAGAAAGAAGAAAGAAGAAAAGAAAGAAAGAAAGAAAGAAAGAAAGAAAGAAAGAAAGAAAAGAAATCTTGCCATTTGCAACAATGTGAATGGAACTAGAGGTTATTGTGCCAAGCAAAATAAGTCAGTCAGAGAAAGACAATTGTATCATCTAACTCATATGTGGAATTTAGGGAACAAAACAGAGGATCATAGAGGAAGAGAGGAAAAAATAAAACAAGATGAAATCAGAGAGCAAGACAAACCATAAGAGACTCTTAATCATAGGAAAGAAACTGAGGATTGCTGGAGGGGTGGGGGGTGATGAGACAGGTTAACTGGGTGATAGTCACTGAGGAGGGCACATGGTGTTATATAAGACTGATGAATCCATGATCTCTACCTCTGAAACCAACAATACACTATATGTTGATTAATTGAATTTGAATAAAATAAAGAATGAAAAAATAAAATTAAATTTAAAAAATGAAATAAATAAAATAAAATAAAATGAAGTGAAATATCCAGGGAGTGCTAAGGAGAATAAAAATCAATCTACCCACAAGTATAACATGGTGAGTTTGCTGAGTATGAAGTATAGCAACTATAGAGATAAAACAGATTACCTACAAAATGTCAAAGAGTGAGAAAGTGAAAAAGAAGAAAAAGTTGGCAATGAATTTAGAATTTAAGAAATTGGCAGAAGGACTTAATTACCTTATTTGGCCTTGGATAAGTGCATTCTCCAACTATTTGTAAATATTAAAAATAGTAGAAGATGACAGGCATGTGAAGTGCCACCCTTCCTTTAATGCCAGAAGGCTGGTGACCATCTGGCCCTCATTCTGTCCCCTCTACTTGACCCTGAAATAGAGGGCCATCGAGGCTTACTGCCTGGTGGATAATTAATCACAACGATACAGTTTTTGTCAATTACACCATAACAAAGCTGGGGGGGGAAAAAGAGAAAGGATTTAACATTTTACTTTTGCAAATTCTACAAAACATCTGACCATATCAGCATAGGGATGAGCTATTTCATATTTGTGCCTTCACTGCATTACTTTTTATATCAAGTAATTTAATCATTTTATCATTAACATTTGCAAGAAGTGTCCCCAGGGAAATATAATCTCTCCCTTCTTGGAATGCCAAGAGCACTGCACTTTGCCCTTAGCAGTGGTGGGCTGTCTTGTCTTGCGCTATAATTTTGCCAACAAATTGTTCTCACATAAATGCTGCCTTTCTGGAGATCAAACTGCTTCATTTCTCTTCAGGGGAATTTAACAAAATGTCTTGCAGAAGTAGATCTTCTCAAACTTCTAAACTGAATTAATACTTAGGTTTTACATTTAGGCTTAATCATTTACAAAATAAATGTACTTCACTGCTTCCCTTGGAAGATTATTACTATAAACAAATACTACTACAGATTTGTGTTTTGCAAAAATATGAAGCAATACACAAATTCAACATGAGAAGAAAAAAACACATAGTAACCTCAATTAGTTGAAACTGTTAATCTCTGGAGGCTCATTTCTTCTTCTCCTGATGATTTATAACCCCAGTGACCCCTAAATACCCTTCAGGTCTGGAGTTTTATGATTGTATTACTGCTTATCTACATTTCTAACTTAATCCTGTTATTGTGGCTATCCACCCCAAAATACATTGGCTTGAAAATATCTGTGCATTTAGAAAGATAATAAATGCACACTGCAAAATAGTCCCAAATAACTTTGAATGGTTGGATTATCATGAGTTTTTCTCAGTTTCTTCATATTTTCTTTAGTACTTTGTATTTCTTTGCTATTTTGTTATCACAGAACCACTTTGTTTCTCATTTAATTCTGGTCACAATTACCTGTAACCTGATGCATATCTTGAGATATTTGTTTATGATTTCAGTAACCCTCTTTGCTCATCTTTCATGTAGATCTTTCCCTAGAATAATTAATATAATGGCACTTCCCTGTTATAGAATATTAAATTGCTGAAATCACGCCTCTATTCCAGATCAATTAAAAGCTCAAAATCTGGGATCCCTGGGTGGCGCAGGGGTTTGGCGCCTGCCTTTGGCCCAGGGCCAATCCTGGAGACCTGGGATCGAATCCCACATCGGGCTTCCGGTGCATGGAGCCTGCTTCTCCCTCTGCCTGTGTCTCTGCCTCTCTCTCTTTCTCTCTCTGTGACTATCATAAATAAATAAACATTTGAAAAAAAAATTTAAAAGCTCAAAATCTAAGAAATGGATCTATAAACTTCTAGAGGAAAAAAGTAACTTTTTATATAGTCATGGGTTTTATAAGATCTAAATTTGATGTGAAATCCATAAGCCATTGAGGCAAAATTTGATTCTATAAGATCTAAAGACTTCCTTTATCAGGAAATTCCACGATAAAATGAAGAGGCAAATGACATCTTGGCTAAAAAAATAAAAATAAAAATAAATCTGGCAAACACAGAATGTAGATTAATAGCATTGATGTGTTTTGAACTCTGACAAATCAATAAGGAGGAGTTAAGAATCCAAAAAAAGGGACAAAGAAGAAATAGAACTCACCTGTGAATATATTAAAGTACATTTGCCCTCAAAGAAATGCCTTTTCCAACCATTTGCAAATATTAAAAAGTGATAATACCCTTGTGTGCCGAAAGTATGCGGACACACTCACACTAGTTTTCATTCCTGATGGGAATATAGAATTAAATAGCAATTTAGAAGTCTTACTTATCAGAAGTCTTAAACTAAACATACCCTCTATCTAGCTATTTTCTAGGGGCTTCTCCAAAGAAAATAATCCAACAAATGAGCAGAAATGGAAGCTTACTGATGTTCATTTCAACCTTATAATACTGAAAATTTCCCAAAATTCCAAGTATTGATAGGATGCTGTTTAAAGTAACAGTGATAAGTTTGAAGGACTCCAGACATTAAGAACCACATATTTATGAATATGGGGGAAAGTTCAGTCTATTTTTTGAGCAAAAACTTAGTTATTATGCAATATCAGCGCTGTGTTTGTTTATATATACAGCAGGAAAATCGCCTAGAAGAGGATGCACCAAAATGTCAATAGCAAATACCTCTTAAAGATGAACTTACAGTTAACTTAGTTTTCATTTTTTTCTTTCCTTGTTTACCTGCATTTCTACCAAAATGATCACACAACCTTTTTTGTTTTTTGTTTTTACAACCTTTGTAATAAGGAAAATCATGTATTGCTTTACGTAACTAGATCATAAACCCTGACATCCCTGATAAAACATGAGGGAGGAATCTAGGATCATGTGTGTCCCCGACTTTTGTCAAATAACAGCTCCAAAACTAGGACTGCAAGAGTAATCTTGCTTTTCTGGAGTAAGAGTTTTAAATAGCTTCTTGTCTGCCCAAACAGAAAAAAAAATCTAATATGTAGTTCAAGCCTACAGATAAAACAGCCTAAAACACAGCTGTTAGGAGGCCTCTCTTCATCTTCTGCTCTAACTTGCAGCACATCTTTTGTCCCTGTCCATGCACCCCTGCTGTTGGCACTGGCATGAGTAATGCTTTTGCTGTTGGTGTTGCTGTTGGTGGTGGTGGTGTGTGCGTGTGTTGGGGTGGGGGGGTGGGGGTGGAGGCTAGAAGAGAGAAAAATGTTCTGCATTGTCCGAGTCACCTTCCTCCCCATCTACCAAAGCACCAAGGGCTAAGTCATGGTGCTGGTGGAGATCTCAATCTTGGCTCCAAGTGCTGGATTACTAGGCAGCATCTCTGCCCCAAAGTGCTGCATCATCCTAAGACCCACCCAGCACACTTCCAAAGATTTAAGGAATAGGTCGCAGGAGAAATAAGCATTCTTAGGTTTGATCTCATGGGTCTCTAACACATATTTAGGTCTTTAAACAATAAACCACCCCGGCTTTTCACTCAGATATTACAAAGCTATTATCTTTATTTATGAGATTCTCTCCTCTATTTTTTTTTAAGATTTTATTTATTCATGAGAGACACACACACAGAGGCAGAGACACAGGCAGAGGGAGAAGCAGGCTCCATGCAGGGAGCCCAATGTGGGACTCGATCCCGGGTCTCCAGGATCACACCGTGGGCCGAAGGCAGGTGCTCAACCCCTGAGCCACCCAGGCATCCCTCCTTTAGAGGCTTTAATTTTACCTTTCCAATATATTTGGCACTTTTTCCTGAAAAATTCAGTTAAATTTTAAATGTGTACTATATTCTCCTCAAACCATGATTAAATCATTTCCCAGCTTCTGTGAGATGCTAACTTTCTCACATATCAAGCTTCCCTTATACAAGGATTGTCTCTCCACCCACGGTATTCCTCTTTCAATAGGTTATTTTTGTTTTTTCCCTCCAATAACAAAAGTTAGAGATGTTTCGGTATCTCGCTTTTTCCATATTCCCCTCATGGATTTTTGTCAAAAAGTTGTCTTTTCTTGTCCACTAAAAAAAGTAAAGCATCAAGGCCTGAGACCGGGCCTCCCGCTGCCCTACCCCCAGAGGCCCACCTGCCCTCGCAACCCCCCTCCCTGCCCCTAGGCGCCCCCGCCCCCCTGGGCCTGGACCCCTCTACCGGCCAGCCCCCCCCCCGCCAGCCCCCCGCCGCCCCCCACTTCTCCCCCCCCCGCCCCCTGGGCCCGGCCCCCCTCCACCCGCCAGCCCCCCGCCGCCCTATTTCCTCCCATCCTATCCCCTCCCGGCCGTCCCCCGCCGTCCCCCGCCATCCCCGGCCTCTGCCGAGAGACCCGGGCCGCCCCTCCGGACCCGAGGCCGCAGGCAGAAGGGCCTCGGGGGCGGGGCCTCGGGGAGGGGCGGGGCCGGGGCCTCGGGGAGGGGGCGGGGCCGGGGCCTCGGGGAGGGGCGGGCCTCGGGGAGGGGGCGGGCCCTGGGCCTCGGGGGCGGGGCCTCGGGAAGGGGCGGGGCCTCGGGAAGGGGCGGGCCTCGGGGAGGGGGCGGGGCCGGGGCCTCGGGGGCGGGGCCTGTCTGCCCGGCAGGCGGGGACCTCAGTCCGCTGGGCTCTGGTCTGGTGAGCCGCGGCCCCGGGTCTCGGTCCGGCAGGAGGCGCTGGACCTCG
Source organism: Canis aureus (assembly GCF_053574225.1). Lineage (NCBI taxonomy): Eukaryota > Metazoa > Chordata > Mammalia > Carnivora > Canidae > Canis > Canis aureus. The sequence continues at coordinate 53,211,492 of NC_135629.1, forward strand.
GGCAGCCCCGTTCACGCTGGCACCCCTCGGTCCCTCACGGGCGCTCCGGGCACGCGGGGGTCTCAGGCTGTGCCTCAGGTCAGCCTCTGGCTCTGGACGCCGCCGTCCCCGCTCAGAAAGCACGGTCCCCGTCACCTCACCTGGGGGCCACTCTGCCCGGCCCCCGGACTTCCGGGCCTGTCGGGGGACAGTGCGGTGGTCACATCCTGCATCTAGAGGGCAGTGGCCAGGGATGCTGCCCCACATCCCCCGATGCACCGGGCCACCCCCACGACAAAAAATCACCCCTCCGCAGTGTCCCTAGTGCCAAGGTCAGGAAGCCAGCCCTCCCCGGGGCCTTACGTCTCTGCAGTCCGTCTTGTGCAAATCAAAATCAGCTGAGTCACTAATCTGATGGGCCCCTAAGTGATGAGCCCTGGAAGCTGCATCCCAAGAAACAGGCTGCGCAGGGCGAATGCACAGCCTGACGCTGCTTTCCCCCACCTGGGAGCAGACGGGGCTGGGAACCAGGCGAATTCAGTCGCGGCCAAAACAGGCTGGGTTTTACTACATCTTAAAATCAGTAAATTTTAAAAATGATGCATTGGTGTTCTTTCTATACCCAACAACTACTATTTTCTATATAAAAGCTTCCAAAGCACTCTTCCTGCCGTTATTTATTTTTCCCCCAGGCAGGAGAAGTGTCTCTCCAGTTTGAGTTTGTGTTGAAACCAGCCTCGAGTTCCACGTGTCCTCAGGGATCTGTGGATTTCTGTGTGACCAGGTGAGTACCCTGAGGAACTTGTAGAGACAGGTCCCAGCTGCTTCCACTGTGCAACACTGCTGAGGGGCCCTTTATGTGCTCAGGTGACACCAGGAGTCTCCAGGAGTGAGGGTTAAAAAGTAAAGTATTTCACTTTCTTCTAAAATACTCACATGTTTAAAATTCTGGTTAAAATTTTTTTTTGCATTTGGTTCAAAACCAAGACGATGATATGGGGGCTCCTGGGTGGCTCAGTCCGTTAAGCATCTGCCTTTGGCTCGGGGTCCTGGGATAGAGCGGTCCTGGGATAGAGCCCCATGTGGGGCTCCCTGCTCAGCAGGCTTCTCACTATCTCTGTCTCTCTGTCAAATAAATAGATTTTAAAAAAATCTTAAAAAACCAAGATGATGTGAAAAGGTATATGTTACAAAATCTTGCCCTCACCTGTTCTTCCATCCTATTCTTCCCTTAGCGACCTCTAGGTAATGACTTTTCATGCTTTATCATGCATTATACTTCTAAGTTTTCAACTGAATACAAGCAAATATATTCTTGTTTCCACTTTACTCATACAAAACATTGTAGTACCATGTGCATTTTTCTTTGTTTTACTTTTTTCCCCTTAACATATACTGGAGATTTTTCCATTATTAGTTCATGCTTTGCTTCTTGTAGTGGTGAATAGTGTTAAAAACCAAGATCTAAAAAAACGAAAAAACAAAAACAACAACAACAACAAAAAAAAAAAAAACAAGATCTAGATGCCAAGTATGCTAACTAAGTGGTCCTGGAGTAGCATTCCTTCTAGGACTTTCCTTGGATATAGTTAGGAAATATATGTGTGGTTTTGGCAGGAGGGTGCTGTTGTTGCTTAAGATTTTATTTTTAAGGAACCTCTACACCCCAGGTGGGGCTCAGACTTACAACCCCAAGATCAAGAGTCCCATGCTTTACCTACTGAGCTAGCCAGACACCCAGGAACTAAATGTTTTTTAAAATCATGAGTTTAGGGGATCCCTGGGTGGCTCAGTGTTTTAGTGCCTGCCTTTGGCCCAGAGCATGATCCTGGAGACCCAGGATTCAGTCCCACATCAGGCTCCCTGCATGGAGCCTCCTTCTCCCTCTGCCTGTGTCTCTGCCTCCTATGTCTATCACAAATAAATAAATCTTTTAAAAAAATCATGAGTTTAACATGGTATTTTTAATTTAGTTTTAACTTTGCAGTGGTGTTTCTCCTTAACTTTTTAATTTTATATTATTTATATGTCATATTTAAAATATTGGCTCCTAACAACTTTGATTTATTTACTGAATGGTATTCTCCTGCACTATGTATAAAGGATGACACTCAGAAACATTGCTACACATATCCAGCAGCCCCACTTCTGGAAATACACTCTGCATGTCAACCTCCCAAAATACAAGATAATATGAAGTTATTCATGGGAGTATTATTTCCAAACAGCAAAAGATGAGAAGGAACTCGTGTCCATCAGTAGGAAACAGGCAGAATTAGCAATATACTTTGTCCCCGGTTGGTAAAGGGTTGTGCTTGGGAATGTGTGACGACCACCTGGATGGGAGGAAGGTGCCCTGGGACCCAGTGAAGCTGGGGACTTGAGTGGGGTGGGACAGGCATGTGCTGGTCGTACTGGTCAGGACAGAAGAGGACAGGTTATGCCTTCACGTGCCCTGCGCCCATCACCTGCCAAGCAAAGTGAAGACCCAGGACTGGAGAGCCCACTTGCATTTTGAAGGAGGACATGGCGGGCAGGCTGAGGCAGGTTCTTCCTCAGTAGCCGGGAGAGGGAGAGAGACTGGGAAGGCTTCCTGTTTCCCGTTTCTTCCAGAGCCTGGCCTGCGTGCACTGTGGGGACAAGAGCACGAGCATCCAGGTTCTCTGTCTGAGTCACAGGATGGCGGCCATGGTTCTGTCTCCCACCTGCGGTACGTTGGGGGCCCCCAGAGCCCCGGTGTTAAAGGCCCCTGCACCACAGAGCAGGAAAGGAGGGGCTGAGTGGTGAGGCAGGAGTAGAGGCCCGAATGTCCGGGGGTCCCTGGGACTCCAGGTGGTTCTTGGGATTTGGGGGTTTGGGGATTTGAGCATCCGTGGGGGTGTCACCTGTGTGGTGAATGTGGGAGAGCCTTTGAATTGTACCTTTCATTCTTTCTATAAACTTGATAAAGTACAGTGCTGTCCCTTGAACTTCAATTTCCTCATCTGTGAAATGGGAATAATAATGTCTTCCTCCAGGGCAGTAAGAGCCTTGGGCCTATTTTCTGGCCCTGGTGAGAAAGGGCTATGCCCTCGTGTCCTGGGAAAGCTGTGTGTGTGTGTGTGTGTGTGTGTGTGTGTGTGTGTGTGTGTGTGTGTTGGGGTATGGCCAGTTACAACTAAGTGGGGGAAGCCTCCAAACTGGTGAGTGCTAGAGTATAGAGCAATCCTAGATTCTTCTGACCCATTTCTTCTTCTCCAGCTCAGCTTTCCCTGTACTCGGCCTCCCCTCAGAGAGGATGCGCGGAGGGGGAAGGGTTGGCTCATGGCTTCCTGACAGGCTGGTTACCGGTGAGTCACATACTCTTTTTTCCAAATGATTATTCTTTTGACTGGAAGTTGGACTTACCTTTCTCAGCCTGGAGCCCCACCACCAAACCAGGTTCTCAGGCATTCCAAGATCTTTGGCATCTGATGGTGGATAAAGGGCTGCCCAGAAAATGTTAGTGTTTGTCAACATTTTCTGCATTTTCATAGCTTCCCCCAGGGTCACTTTATACATTAGATTATGCTGAGAGTTTTAAAAGAAAAGACATGACTGTGTCCTATAGTCAAGCAATTGATGAAGGCCACTGGGGAGTATTTCTCTGACATCTACCATGACCCAATCTTATGCTCAACCCTGAGATTGAGGGATAAGACTGCAGTTTCACAGTCTCACTGGAATAAGAGAATCACCTACGTGTTAGAGGTACGTTTAGCCTTAGGAGTGGGAGTAGGTTGACAGGAGAGGAGCACTGCAGGCTGAGCTCAGAACCGCACCCATGCATCCTGTGCTTTGGGTTCCCTGTTTCAATCCTGTCATCCTCCTGTTAACTTGGTGGGGGTGGTCCTTGGCTAAGCCATGATGTTTGTGACCGCTCAGGACTCGGTGACCTTCGAGGATGTGGCGGTGGAGTTCAGCCAGGAGGAGTGGGCCCTGCTGGACCCTTCTCAGAGAACACTGTACAGAGATGTGATGCGGGAAAACTGCAGGAACCTGGCAGTAAGGGTTTGGGGATTCCCATTTCTTCCAGAATCCCCAAACCTCCCATCTCTAGGTAAGCCTGACCTCAGCCCTGCATTTATTTCATGACCCAAGTAATAACTCTTTTTTAAAAATTCATGTAACACTTGGGGATCCCTGGGTGGCTCAGCGGTTTGATGACTGCCTTTGGCCCAGGGCGGGATCCTGGAGTCCCAGGATCGGGTCCAGCCTCGGGCTCCAGGCATGCAGCCTGCTTCTCCTTCTGCCTGTGTCTCTGCCTCTCTCTCTCTCTCTCTCTCTCTCTCTCTCTCTCTGTCACGAATAAATAATAAATAAATCTTTAAAAAAATTCATGTAACACGGAACAGAAAATATTTTTAACGACAATTCAGTGATTTTTAGTAATGCCACAGTGTTATGCAACGATCTTTAATTCTAGAACATTTTGCACCAAAAATAAACCCTGTAATCATTAAGTGGCCACACCCTTTCCCACCCACTCCGGCCATTGGCTACCATGGATCTACTCTGTCCTGTGATTTTACCTATTCTGGACATTGCATATAAATGGAATCATACAATATATAATCTTTTGTATCTGGCTTCTTTTGCTTCGAATAATGTTTTCAAGGTTCAGCCATGCTGTAGCATGTAACAGAACTTTACTCCTTTTTCTGGCTGAACATTATTCTATTGTGTATAAAAACCACTTTTTGAGTACCCCCTCATCAGTCGATGGACATTTGAGTTGTTTCCACCCTTTGGCTACTGTGAAAAGTACTGTGCTATGAACATTCACATTTTTGCCAGAACATTTGCTTTCTTTTTTTTTCTTTACATATAGCTAGAAATGGAATTTCTGGGTCATATGGTCATTCAGTGTTTAGCTTTTTGAGGAACCTCCAAACTTTTTCTTTTCTTTCTTTTCTTAGATTTATTTATTTATTTTAGAGAAGGAGGAGGGGCAGAGGAAGAGAATCCTCAAGCAGACTCCCTGCTGAGTGTGGAGCCCCATCTTGGGTCTCAATCCCACAATGCATGAGATCATGACCTGAGCCAAAATCAAGAGTCTGATGTTCAACTGACCATACCACCCAGGCAACCCCCAGCTGAGACCTCTGTTTTAACATTTTCAAACTTTTCCCCATGGTACCTATGCACCATTTATGTTCCCATCAGCAATGTGGGAACACTTGGTTATTTGCATTTCCCCAAAGAAGATGGATGGATGGATAGGTAGGTGGGCAAACAGATGGACAGACTGATGGACAGATGAATGTGTGAAAGAATGGGTAAATGGGTGATGAGTGGATAGGTTAGATGGATGGATGGATAGATGGGGTGAGACTGTGACCGGAACACCCACCCAGCCAACACACAGAACTGTGAGAAAGAAATGTTTGCTGTTTTAAGCCACAAAGTTTTGAGGACATTTGTTACACAGCAACAACTAACATGTGAAGTCATGTGACTCATTCAAAGCACAGGGAGCTGAAGGCAGGGAGTCTATCTCCTTACCCACTGCACTCTGTGTATAGTTTGTGCAAGGCTGTTCAAAATATTCTTTCAATCTGTGGTCCCCCACTGACCACCCACCCTGGGGTCAGGTTCATGTTGCCAGGATGACATTAAAAGTATTCAATATGTAAGTCTTCAGCATGGTGGAATGGAGTAAGATCCTGGAGATTCCCTTGTACTCTGCAGTGAACCCCTTAGTGCTTGCATCATGGGTAGTGGTTACTTACCAAATGGTATGTAAATAGTTCAATATTTAAGCCACCAGTTCAACTGTACAGGTATGTACCAGCAGATCATCAGCCCTGATTATAAAATATTTAACCTCCTGCTTCATTGTTCTGTAGAACCCATAGTTTTGTTCCTTCTTAAAACATACCCATAACTTCTAGATTTCCCTTAACACAGCCCAACCCATAGCCACAACCCCACACAGTTCACAGGTCCTTGCTTGAACACCACGCAAAAACAAGGCTATTCTCAGATAATTTATTCAGAATTTTCATATAAACAGGTAATTATCCCATATTTTACATGCAGAGCAATTTCAATATTTCCAAAAAAAAAGGCATATTCTGTACATGGTGCTACTTGGCTCTTGTAGGAAAACATTGAAAAAATATTTGAGCTTTTGGTGGGTTTTGTGTTTCTGAGCTGTTTTCCACATAAGCCGAGGCACATTTGATCCTGTGCAGCTGACAGCAGATGGGAAGTGTCTGCTGCTGACATGCAGGGCCAAGACCCCCCAGGCACACAAAGTAGAAAGACTAAACAAGCAAGCCATTCCTGAATGTGTGCATAGATGCACACTTATCTTGGAAGTTGTTCCTTCCTTCTCAAAGGGAACCAAGAGCCTCAGATTCATGATCTGGTTTTTAAGAAGGACTTTTAGGGCCTATATCCAAATAAGTATTTGGCTGGAGATTGGTTCTGGACCCTAACTGGTATGAGTTGACAGTGAGCTCAAAAAGTCAATGTTTCCCTCTGCTTCTGGGGGACCCCTAAGGAAACATTCACTTTTAGCTATAGCCCCTGAAAGTCCATCACATTCTTTCAAACACAGGAACAAATCAGCATTTGTTCTTTCCATTTCAACTTCACCTCTGGTGTAAAGCAATAGTCTAAAGAACATTCTGGAAGGCTCTCTGAAGGAACACCATTCTACATGTACCGTTTATATACAATCAGCATTTCCCTGTTCCCTATCCCCAACAAAATCATAATTCTGAAGAGCCTGAGGTGTCAGGGACTCGCCAAGTGGTATCCAGAAGACATTTAACACCAAACTTTCACTCACCGTGAAGTAGAAAAGCTATTGTACCTGGGACTACAGCACATCCATCACCTACCCAGATGACTAGCATGGACCATGCTCTGAAGGCAGTGCTGCCCACCGACCACTGTTTTGACAGCTACAAATGAACACCTCTCAACCCAACAAGCACGTTTTATGGCAGATTGCTCTGGTGGGAGAGAATGGAAGATTTGTCCATCAATTGGCAGCAGTCTCCGACAGTCCCAGGATTGCATGTGCAGACCCTTGCATCAATTCCCATACTTTCTCCCTTGTGCTCAACATCTCTCCAAGAGAACCAGCAGCATTTCTCCCTACTAGCTTGAGTAACAGGAAAGCACCAAGGATAGCTCCCAGAATACAAACATTTCCAGAAGTGTGTTTGACATCACTGGTCCTGGGAGAAAGTAATGTGCTTGCTATTCTCCTCCCGGAAGAAGAAATTACTATGTGGATTAGGCCACATTAATGAAAATGGTTTTAATAATAATGAGACATCTTTAAAAGCAAACAACAAAAAAGTGTCAACCTAAGCTGGCTGTTGCCTTTTTTACAGCTCATCACTATAAGTCCCCCCAGTACATCCCATCACTGCAAACCCCCTCCCCAGGGCAGCCATGACTTTCCAGGACCAAAGTCATTGTTAGTCAACATTATGTGATGAAAAAGGCTTGGGACCCAATGGCTGCTTGCTCTTCTCACTGCAGTAGTAGAGGCGGCTAAGGAAAATAGATGAAATCCCATTTGTGCAAGTGGGCCCAGCTCTCTCCTCTACCCCCACCCCCAGGGTAAGTGCAGAAAGGTAAGTAAGCCTGTGGGGGCAGTGTCTGAAAGTATGACAAGGGGCAGTGAGGTCTGGCAAGTATGACAACAGCCCTGCTGGTCCTTCCCAAGCTTACACATGGGTTCTCAAAGCCCCACAAGTTCAAACAAGCATTGGCCTGAAGTCAACCAAACACAGGGGTCCAAGGTTTTGTTGCTAAAAAACATACCCAGCATGCTGGTGGGTTTTGGATTAGAGTTTCTTAACATTCCCCTTTCCACTTAGAGAATAGAAATGCTACATCAGATGTTTGTGTGTGAGGTGCCCACCAGTGCAATTCGTCATTCCACTCCCAAAAAGCATCTGAGCTTAAAAGGAATAGGAACAAGCCATGGAGAGCCCAGGGCACCTCTGTCCTCACTTCAGGGGGATGCAGTGAGACAGTAGGGATGCTGGCTTTGCACCACAGCCTCTCTTTTCCCCAGCAGGAGATGGAGTATCCTCTCCTCACCAAAGGAAAGTAGCTCAGGCCTGGGCACTGCACACATCAGATACATCATGATGGCCTGAAATTTTGCTCATGTTTGGGAGCATGGTGTCAATGGATGGAGGATCAAAACAAAGTGGAGGGGGATTGAATTCAGAGAAGACTATCAGCCAGAAAAAAGATCAATGCTCACACGAAAGCCACACTTTATCCCAACTCCCTCCCTCAAAATTCTTACTGGTCCCTGGCATTTGGAATCAGCTGATACAGATTTTCCCTGATTCAGATTGGATCCAGGCAGAATTCTGAAGTCTCAAAGATGTCCATTATTGAACCATATCCTAATGATACACTGAGGTAGACTGTGCTGGAAAAAAAAAATCATTACCCCACATTCACCTGTTTATTTTTCTTTTGATAAAAATTTACATGCACTCCATTTTTTTACGAAAGTGATTTTTACAGTGATTTTTTTATATATTAAAATAAATAATTTTCCCCTAATATAAGAAAACCTTTCTGAATTAGAAAAATGTGAAAATTGTTGCTAGTGTCGTATACGGCCACTACAAATTTACTATGAAAAGAACAAAATACCTAGATCTACATGTTTTTAATTTACGTACAGACCCTCTTATATGTACAAAATAAATTTGGCGAAAATAATTTCTGTACTCTTGTTCCTTGTACCCAATCATTGAGGCTCCCCAGAAATATTTCACGTGCTGTAATTTCTCAAATCATATAAATAAGAGAGTAATAGGCAATTGGGATTTATGTCTACCTGTGTTCTTAATCAAGAAGGTTCAGAGGTCGCCATTGTCTCTATCCTGTTCTTAAGCCCACAACTTTCAAGAGAAGAGGAGAAGGAAGCAATCAAAAACTCATGAGAAAATGCTCTCAGGGATAACCCGTGGGTGATAATTTTGATGAACCAAAGTAATGAGTTCACCATGTTCTTTATTTGAGCAGCTGTGATTCTTGCCCCCAAAGGGAAGAAACTGGATTCACGCCCATTCAGAAGTTCTCATTGGCGTGAAGGTCCTTAGCAGTTTCTCCTCCAGACTCTACTCTCTTGGGGACTGCAACATCATAAGCACCTGAGAGTTCTGCTCAGGCCCCACATCTGGCCCAGCTGAGGTCACTGGGCACAGAGCAGCTTCTGGGAGGTCAACTCTGAGGACAGTTGGATGCCCTGAGGGTGGAGGGGACCAACAGGTGCATCTCGCTTCATATTGCTTAGTGTTCTCAAAGTCCATCTGGGCTGTGGCACTTTGGGATTTGATTCGGTTGTTTGCACAATAATTGTAGGCTGTGCACACCCAGTTGAGGAAGCGTGCGAGGTACACACAAGGAACCAACAGATCCAAGAGCCACAAGTATGTCTGAAGGCAGGACTCAGCTCCAGGTGGCTATCGGCTTACCCAAGCAGAAATCAAACCATCCACCAAACCCAATGGCCCACACCCTCAGCATGGCCTCATCATGTCCAAAAGGGTCAGCAGCTAATGTGGCTTTATTCCCAGAAAAGTGGATGCCTTTAAGACCAAACAAATCAGCCACTGGTGCCTCGCACCCCCTCTGCACACAGGCAGACCAATCCACAAGCCCTCCCCCCACCCCAGGAAACAGGGTAATAACTTATGAGGCTGACGTTGGAGAGTTTTAAAAAATTAAATATGTTACAATATATTCTCAAAACTTTTAATCATCTCAGTTCTTTTTTTTTTTTTTTCTTTTTTTTCTTTTTTTATGTCCTAGCTTTGTTTGGTCTTGAAAAGATCCACTATCACTCCAAACTACTCCCTTGGCTCCCGGAAAACATTTTTCACCAAAGTTAAGGGAGAAAAGACTCCTGAGACTAGGCTTGGGGCAGAAGAATCTGTGGAGGGCACAGTCTCCCAGTAAATAAAAAGGAAGGAGATGGGAGGATCAGGAGCTCGAGAAGAACAGAACCTTCATGAGCCGACCCCCAAAGCATCAACTCGGCATGAACACTTTGCACACGCATGACTGTGTGCACATACACACACACACCAGCCATGTCTAGCCTGGACATACACACACACATATACACACAGACACACGTGAGCCACACGCTGGGACTGCAGATCCTTATCAAAAGTATAAAAGCAGCAGCTATTGGTCAATTTGAGGAACTGATTTTTGTGAAGAAAAAAAAAAAATCCTTCAGCCTGGATGAGAAAAACCTTCCCAAAGCCCGCTCTGTAAAGCCTGAAATTCTACTGGAACAGGGTTGGCTTTTTTTTTTCTTTCTTTCAAACTTTTGTTCCACAAACAAGTTTTATGCTTTATACTGTAGCTCAGATACCAGGAAAAAAGAAAAAAAAAGAAAAAAAAGGAAAGAAAAAAGAGATTTGTAAAAACAGGTGCTTGCTTTCAATCTACTAAAAAAAAAAAAAAAAAAAAAGTAACATCCTGGCTTAAAACCTCAGTTGTCTACAAGGACAGCAGCCAAGGAAACCCCTTCTCTTCCAGGGTCACAGTTAAATTCTCCGACAGCTAGTCAAATTGGCAAACAAATGTGTTTTTAAGTCATAGATGAACAGCAATGGATAGTAATGATCTCTGAGCTCCGTTTGACACTGTGGCAGATTCGTATGAGAATCCTGAGTTTTCTGGAGGCCTTCAAAGCAGAGGAAATTGAAGACGGGATCCCCTCCCCCAAGACAGGCGCTGTTAGGAAGGATTCGACCTTGGCAGAGTCAGAATCCGTCCATTTTTCTTGCCCCCGTTCATGTGAGTGTAGGGGATGTGCTCCTCGTAGCTCCGCTTTAGGCCCAGCGAGGACCCTGCATCCCGGCCCCCGGCCTCCTCCCTCTGAGAGTGTGAGGCCCGATCCAGGGGGACACTCTCCATGTCCTCAAACTCCATCTCCAACTCCTCGCTCTCGGGTGCCTTGTTCTCCTCGCTGTGGAAGAAGGAAACTTCTGGAAAGCTGGGGTGCAGATCATCCTTGAGCAGGTCGACAATCTCCAGGAAGGTGGGCCGCATCTTGGGATTGAACTGCCAGCACATGCGCATCAGGTCAGTGCTGCAGGACAGAGGGACAAGTCAGGAATGGCCCCGGGGCATCCGGCCAAGCAGTCCCCACCCCAACCCTGTCCTCTGTGTCCCACACCCATGATGACAAGTGCCAATATCAGAAGGCGGCCACCAGTGCAAGCAACGGGCAAGACAGAAACAGGATTTCCCAGGTGAGATCAGGAAGGGCCCCTCTTGATGCAGCCACATGTTTTTCTCTTTTTTTCTAGTTTTTTTTTTTTTTTAATATATTTTATTTATTCATGAGAGACACAGAGAGAGAGGCGGAGACACAGGCAGAGGGAGAAGCAGGCTTCATGCAGGGAGCCCAATGTGGGGACTCGATCCAGGGATCCCAGGGACTTGATCACTACCTGAGCCAAAGGCAGACACTCAACCACTGAGCCACCCAGCCATCCCCATTTGGTGCATTTCATAAAACTTAATACCTACTGGGGCTGTTGAAAGGCTTCCCTGTGCCAATGAGCACTCTTTCTAGGGTCCAAGATCCTTCAGGGTTGAGATGCTTGAGGCTTGATGGGGCAGCTAAGTGGACTGAACCTAGCGAACCATGTTCTCTGAGCAGCCATCCTGCAGGCCTAGCACTCGTGACTTCCAGGGTGCTGGCCAGGGGTTACAAGAGCACACAGTACAGGTGCTGGGGGCTTGGGATTTCTATTTTACCGCTTCCTCTCCCACTGTAACTTCTAAGGCAGGGTTTGGCAAATTTCCCACCCGTGGACCAAATCTGGCCCCCTGAAGTGTTTTTGTAAATAAAGTTTTATTGGCACACAGCCACACCTATTCATTTATGTACTGTTCATGGCCATCTTCATTCTACACTGCAGAGTTGCATCACTGCAACCGAGAGCCACATGGCCCACAAGGCTGGAAATATTTATAATATGGCCCTTTAAAAAAAAAAAAATATGGCCCTTTAAAGAAAGTTTGTGGGGATGCCTGGGTGTCTCAGTCAGTTAAGCATCTGCCTTTGGCTCAGGTCATGATCTCAGGGTCCTGGGATCGAGCCCCACATCAGGCTCCCTGCTCAACTGTGTTGAGTCTGCCTCTCCTTCTCCCTCTGCCCCTCCCTGCCGCTTGTGCTCTCTGGCTCTCTGTCAAATAAATAAAAAGAAAAAAGAAAATTTATGGACCTCTGCCCTAGGGCCTACTTCATTTCCCTGGTCCTGAAACTACAGGCAGCTGCTCATGGCTAGGAAAGGACTTTCAAGAAGCAACATTTAGAAATAACTGCTCAGAGTTTCTAAATAACTCTGCTTCATACTTTTTCCTATGAGGTCCCCTTCCAAACGAGTTTTCTAAATTAACAGTCTTATTCTTTGGGGGATGAAGCCTCCAAATGGTCTTTCCCCCTGAATTTTCCAGGAGGGGAAACTTTTTTCTTAAGAAACATTGATAAAGGACATTATATGCAAACAATCTCGTAGAACCAAAACATGAAGAAAATTTAGTTTGCACTCAATTCTCCTACAGATCTCACCTCTTGCCTTTTCTATCCGGAGACATTTGGAAACAATAGATGCACACTCTTTACACTTAACATTTTAACATAGGCTTATCCACCAAGTTGTAAAATATTTTTATAAGCATCATTTAAAATTTCAATTGCTACATCATTTTAATTTATAAATTTACTTGGCAGTTCTCCTGTTGCTGGGTATTTAGATCACTTCAATCTTTTTGAGACTTTAAATAATATTGCTCTAGGGGCACCTGGTGGCTCAGCCAGTTAAGTGTCTGTCTTCAGCTCAGGTTGTGATCTCAGGGTCCTGGGATCGAGCCCCATGTCGGGCTCCCTATTTGGCAGGGAGTCTGCTTCTCCCTCTGCCTCTGCCCCTGATCATGTTTTCTCGCTCTCTCAAATAAATAAATACAATTTTAAAATAACATTGCTCTGAGCAGCTATTAACAACAGGGGGATAAGAAGGATTATCTAGCCAAACCACTGCCAGCACAGAGTATTAAAGCTCTCTTTTCTTTTGTTCTTCCTTCCCTTTTTTTGCTAATTTAGGAAGATAGTATTTTCCTTCATTTTACTTTATGTTTATCAGACTATTAGTAAGACTGGACAAGTCTGGAAGTGTTTAATGGCCTGTTTGTGTGTCTTGGTCCTATAACAAAAAAAATTGTTTTTTCTGTGACTAAAATTTACAACAAAAATTGGGGGAGTGGGGAGATAGGTAACACATCTCCCTGACCAAAAAATAATTCTAATGTTTATGCTTATGATTTTTTTTCCCAATTCTGTTGAGATATAATTGATATGTCAGATTATATTAATTCCCTGACAAAATGTAAAGTATATAAAGGATCGACAGTTAAGCAGAAATATCCCACCCCAGCCACCCAGTTGCCTTCTCCCGTGGTAACCACTGCTGTGGGGTTTCTTTATAGCCTTCCACAGACATGATATGCAAGACAGCACACGTGTAAAGATGTGACGTGCATATATGTAGTATGATGTGCAAAAAAGTGTCCATGCGAAGACACAACATGCTAACACCAGCTCACGTGTAGACGTAAGACACACAAACCAAAGGGTGATGCCTTTTTGATGAAGAGCCCGCGCACTGCACTCTTTCTACACTTACACTCTCTCTGGACAATTGTCGGGTTGATCCAGATACCCTCCGTCCATGACAAATTTCAACACCTGTTCATTAGACAGGCCTTGGTAAGGCTGCTCTGCCAAGCTGGTGATTTCCCAAAGGACCACGCCAAAGGACCTGCCAACGACAGTTGAAAGTAGTAACAAAAAAGCCATTAGAGCACACGCACACACACACACACACACACACAAACACACACACACACAAACACATGCCCCCTTTCTTGGTTTCCTAGAACGCGGTTGGCCAGTTAATTAAACAATTCATGCTGCATTCAGAAATGCCTGTATTAGTGTCAATCGGATCACAAGTAGCCGTGCAAGGGTCCTCAGACAGGACATCCCCTTCACTTCCCGGATCAAGAGCCTATGAGGAAGGAAGGCGGGTTTTAACTGGCCCCTTCTTGCCGGTCACACTGGTGGGAGGACCTGGTATTCAAGCCCAGCATTCTGTCCGCCAATCCATGCACAACTCACCACATGTCAGAAGAAGTGGTAAAGACCCCGTCCTTCAGGGACTCCGGTGCCATCCACCGCACGGGGAGCAGACCCTTGCCTCCTTTCCGATAGTAATCCGTCTCATAGATGTCTCTGGTCATCCCAAAGTCTGACAACAAATGATTCACATGGTCTTAACCCTTAGCCTACAGTCCAGGTGTCTCCATATTTACTGCCCCATGCCTTGGAGAACCTTCAGATGGGCTCACCTGCCCCAGGTGTATGCTCACCTAGGTGGCGGTCAAGTCCAGTGAGAATGGATTCTGAGGGTACTCATGGGGAAATAGAGGGAGAGAGTGGACCACCAGGTAAGGGGAAGGATAAGGAAGCACCAAGTGGCCAAGAAGCAACATTCTGGCCCACAGCCTGGGAATCCCATTCTCAGCAATACTTCCTTCCCACCCATCACCTTGCAGTTATCCCAAACCGAAGTTTTGGGTCTCTGCAGCCAACATGCTCTTCTCTGCTAGGTATGGGCCCCCCACCACCCAGATGCCCAGCTTAAAACCCAGGATTGGGTCCCCTTTTGACCTTTCTCCTCATACCCACATCTACAACAGCAGCGCGTCCTACCCACTCTTCTTCCACATCCTGCTCTAATCCAACTCTTCCTCTCCATCACTCCAGCCCCGCCCCAGGCTCACTGCCAGTTTCACCTGCAGGACCTTCCCCCCATCCTGACCCGGACAGTCCACTGCACAAGAGAAGCTACAGGATCATACTATTTCTTGTTTCCCATGGCTAAGGGAAGAGGTCTTTGGGGATTATAAGGAGGATGCCACCACTTCTGGCTTCCCTTGCTGATAATGTCGTTTTGGGGTCATAAATAGGATCACATCACTTCTAGCTTCCTACTGGCTCCTTGGGATGATACCTCGGTGACTAATTGACTAATAAGGCCCTTCCAGGTCTGCCTCCTGCCTCTCTCCCTAACCTCACATCTCATTCTGGTCTGTTCTCCTCCACGTTCCTCTAAATTCACCCCACATCAACCATCCTTCTGGCCTCAGGCCTTGGCATATGCTGGAGTGCCCCCTGGCATGCTGTCATTCAGGTCAACTCATCCTACAAGTTTTGGCCCAAAGCCTGCCTCTCTGCAGAGAGAGGTGTCTCCTCTCTACGAAGGAACTCTGTGTTCCCTTCAGGACTCCTTTCCCAGCCTTCCTTATCTTGTTTATACAAGCTCTATGTTACTGTTCACCCTTGAATGGCCCTGTCCAGTGGAACGTTCTGTGATGATGATGAACACGGTCTACATTTACACGGCCCGATATGGCAGCCAGCAGGCTCAAGGTGGCGACTGAGCGCTTGAAATGTGGCCAGTGCAGCCAAGGAACACATTTCCAATTCTATTTAATTTAAGTTACCTTAAATGTAAATGGCCAGGGGCTGGGGGATACAGATAAAGAGCACCTCCTGCATGAGGGCAGGAAAATCGTGGTGACTTATCCATCGCCAGTCACATCTATGGGCTCCTAGAGTGGTGGCTTCCACTGACGGGGAACACAGTTATGCAGAGCAGTAAACACGCACGCCCACGTGCAAATGCAATTAAACTACAGTGTGAGGACCAGGGGCCCGCTCTGCACTACTGGAAAAAGCTGAGCTGACCCCTTCCGAAATCGAACCTGGCCTGGGCCACATGCTTCAAAGCAGAAGGCCAGACAAACCTCCAATTTTGACAGTGAAATCGTGGGCGACCATGCAGTTTCGGGCTGCTAGATCCCGGTGCACAAACTTCTTGGCGTTCAGGTAGGCCATCCCGTCGGCGATCTCCGCCGCCATCTGAATCATCTCTTGCAGGGTAGGCGGAGGGCGGCCGGGGTTATTCTAAAGTCAAAACACAGGGTTGGGTTCAGGGTCTCGGGTGCCCGTCGCCAGTGGGGGGGGGGGGGGGGCGGAGCCCTGCTGGGTCCCCAGGGCCAGCTCACCTCAGCCTCTGGCCGCAGGGAGCGGAGGTAGCTCTTCAGGTCTCCATGAGCCATCAGCTCCATCACCACCAGCGTCGGTTGGCCTTTGGACACCACCCCCAGGAGGCGGACCTGTGAGGCAAGCACGGGGGGTCATCTTGGGTGAGGGCCTGGGGGAAGGTTTCCACCCACCAAGGTCTCCCCCGTCTGACGTCTGTGTTGCACACGGCACCCCATGTGGGGGGCCCTGGTCTGTCCGGCTCAAATGCCAGGGTCAATGCCTTGCTGGGACGGGGGAGGGAGGAGGGATTCTGGACTCTTGGTCTGGGGTGGGGGGAGGAGCAGACAGCAACACTCTGAGGCGGCCCCTTGGAGAGCTCCTTGGTGTCCCTGAGCACATAAGGCATGTCCCCACCTCCAAGGCTTTGCACCTGCTCTTCCCTCTGCCTGACTCTCTGGTCCCCGACATGTCCATATAGCTCAATCCCTCCATCCTTTTTCTTTTAAGATTTTATTTATTTATTCATGAGAGATGTGGAGAGAAAGGCAGAGACATAGGCAGAGGGAAAAGCAGGTTCCTTGCAAGGAACCTGATGTGGGACTCGATCCTAGGACCTCAGGATCATGACCTGAGCCAAAGGCAGACACTCAACCCCTGAGCCACCCAGGCGCCCCTCGATCCCTCCATCCTTAAAACACCTCCCCCACTCCCACATTCCCAGCCCCCTGACTCTGCTCTGCTGTTACATCCTGCCACACCACAGCATTGACTCCTAACATCCTCCAAAAGGAACCCATGGGTTTACAGTCGGACTCCACGGCTGTACAGGAAGCTCCACAAGGGCAGGAATCTGCTGCATCCAAGAGACGAGAATGGGCCTTAGCATGGAGCTGACCCCATTTAACAACACACGGTGAGGAAGAAAGGACACAAGGCTCAAGGCTCATGGAGAAGCAATGGGACCGCCATGGGTGCAGAAGAGCATGAAGAGGCTGTGCTGACTTGGAGGGGATGAGGTGAACCACATGAGGTGGGGAGGGCCGCTGTGGCCTTGGGGACTCTGCTGCCACCCTGTTCTCCCAAGCCTCTCTTTCCCTCCATCCCTCGCTCCCTCCCCCACGCTGTGCCCGCAAGCCCGCCAGCCAGCCTTGGTGTCTATGCAAGGCCACTTGTCATTGCGGTATTCCTGTCCCCCTCCCCCAGAAGCCCCTCCTTGTTCCTTGTGAACCTAATCCTAATAAAATTCTGAGCAAATTGAAAAAAAAAAAAAAAAACACATGAGGTGGTTCACCTCATGTTTAAGGGTTACAAGGGGGCCCAGGAAGAGGGAAGACACAAAAGATTCTGGAGAGCAATGGAATGAGTCTGGCTCCGGGCAAGGTGGGAGAGGATGTGATTAGAGAAGGACAAAGGGGGCATCTGGGTGGCTCAGGGGTTGAGCATCTGCCTTCAGCTCAGGGCATGATCCTGGGGTCCTGGGTTCGAGTCCCACATCGGGCTCTCCGCAGGGAGCCTGCTTCTCCCTCTGCCTATGTCTCTGCCTCTCTCTCTGTGTCTCTCATGAATAAATAAATAAAATCTCTAAAAAAAAATGAGACAAGGGAGAAGGTAGGCACCGGCCCCCACACCTTTAGGATGCTTGGCAGAGCAGGAGCCAGGCCGGTGGCAGGCTGGTGTCCTCCTGCACTGTGCAGTCGGAAGAGGGGGGACGGAAGATGTGGGATGGGGAGCGTGCACGGAAGGAGGCCTCTGGCCGCTTCCAGGGCAAATGCAGGACTCACCACGTGGTGACAGGTGAAGCCCTTCATGACTGACGCCTCGTTGAGAAACTCGATCCTCTCTCGCAGGCTGGCGGACTCGTTGACGGTCTTGACGGCCACACGGGTCTCGGGCTCACCCTTGACGATGTCCCTGGCGTTGCCCTCGTACACCATGCCGAAGGAGCCTTGCCCCAGCTCGCGCAGGAGGGTGATCTTCTCCCGCGGCACCTCCCACTCGTCCGGCACATACACAGAACATGGAAACACTGCTCCTCATTTATCTACGCGGCATCCTCGGCCGACCCGCTGGAGGGACCCCCAGCTGCCTCCCACCTGAGCCCCCCAAACCACCCTCCCCCAGCAAATGTCTACTAAGTGACTTCTGTGGTCCAGGACCTGTGCCGGGCACTGGGCACAGAGCCAAGGACAGGACAGGTGTGGGGCTGCCCCCTTCTCGGAGGGGACAGCCAAGGCTTGGGAAGGAGCCACAACCCATCCAGGGTCCCCGCCAGGAAGTGCCGAGCTGAGCCTGCCTCCTCATCCTTTCGATCTGATCTCAGAGCCCAGCCACCGAACGACCCTACTTCCCATCTCAGGCTGTCGTTTCTGTAAAGCGCCAAGGGGATGGGAGGCCACCCAGCCTGCCAACCGCTGGACATGTGACGGAGGCCATGCAAGACCACCCAGCACCAGCTGATGGGTCGGCAGGCAGCCTGCAGCCATGTGAATGAGCCCCGGCGAGACCAAAAAATTGGCCCCGCTGAGCAGATCCCAGGTGGCGGACCCACCAAATGGTGAGCTAATAGATGCCGGCTGTTTTAAGCCACTAACTCTGGGGTGGTTTGTTACACGGCCAACAATTTGCAGACGAACGCACAAAGGCCTCATAAGAAAAGCCAAAATGGTTCCTGCCTTCTTCCAAAGGGGGGCTAAATTGTGTGTTCCCCCCAAAAATATTTATGTTGAAGTCCATTCTGGTAGCTCAGAATGCGACTCTATTTGAAGACAGGGCTGGTCAACCAAGGACCAGCCTGTACACCCCAGAACCCACTGAGATCATTCAAAATAGCCAGTCCTCGATCTCACCCTGCCTTGCCTTGCCCTCCTGAGGAGACCACAATGAAGATGCTCATCCACCTTCTCCCACACTCCCTCTGCCTCCTGCCTGACCCCGGGGCTTCCCTGTGTGGTGCCCCATGCCTTATCAGACCTGATCAAAACAAATCCTGGGTATCCTTAAAAACATCACCTCTGTATCCCACAGCAGTGTCCTACCAGGCAACAGTGCCCATGCCTCAAAAGTCACTTTTTTATTTTTTTTTTGGCTGCACGAAGTACTTTGGAAACATAACGTGGCATGTGCTTTCTCCGCTGAAGGAACAACCAAGCCTTACCTCTAGGGGCTGCTCAATGCCCTTTGGTACAATCAAGGGAAATTGAGTCGGTCCTATACTCCCACCACCAGCATCAGCGTCACATCCGTGTTTGGCTCCTGCTAGCAGCAGGTGTGTCCCCGGCATCCACATGGTCCCCTGTCTGCCCCATCTTACCCTTCATTCTTGTCCTCCCCACCCCTCATCTCCCGTCTCTCATTTTGGCTTCCGACTCCCATTGGCCAGCCTGGATGGCAAGTCCATACATGGCTCTCTGACTCTGACCCTCGGCACCGTCCCTGGCACAGGTCCCAGGATCCACACTCCTACAGCTGAGACACCAGATTCTCAGCCCAGTTCACGGGTCCCAGACCAGCTAGACCAGCCCAGCCATACACCAGGTGCTTGGCTGCTCAGAGTAAGGCGGTCTGCAAGGGGCAGGTCTGCAAGCTCAAGTGAACAAGAGAGCTTGTGTCAGCCTCCCCGGGTGTCAACCCCTGACTCCACTTGACAGTGATGGCCAAGGAGCCCAAAAGGCAGGATTCTGGCCACCGAGGGGTAAGGGGATGGTACTCACCATCACTGGCACTGAGGTACTCAGGGTTTGAAGAAGCATACAGCGGTCCCAGTGGCCCATCCGGCTGCCTGGAGGAGAACAAGGAGGACATCCCAGCTTGATATTCTCACAGGACTCTGGGTCACTCGCAGGGGGAATATAGGCTCCTCAGTGCAAACAGCAACCCTTACCAGGTGCATCCATGTGATCCTGGATATGGTCCAGGGTGTTAGGAGTGGGAGCCCATCACATGGCTACTTCCGTGCATCAACATAGGACCACAAACCATAACTTACGGTTGCCCATATAACACCTAAAGGCCACTCACCCTTTACTGTTCTCATCCCAGCTCATGAGAAACAACTGCTAAATTTTCAGGAAGTTTGAGAGCAGGCTTTGAATACAGCCATCGTCCAAAATTACATGATATCGGCTTATAATTAAATAAAATGACATTAAAAGCAAAACTCACCACTTCCTAATTATCATGTTACTTCTTACTACCATCAGTGTCATGTCTGTAGCTTGAAACTGGCCACAGTGGTGATATTTACATCACAGAAAGAAACAGGAAGCTACAAACCAAGACTCCATCTATCATTCTGTTGTCTATCCAGGCTTGAGGAAATGATGGCAAAAAAATATTGACAATGCAGAATAAGCATAAAAGTGTGTCATTTCAGGGCTCCTGGGGGCTCAGTCAATTAAGCAGCTGACTCTTTTTTTTTTTAAGATTTTATTTATTTATTCATTAGAGACACACAGAGAAAGGCAGGAACACAAGCAGAGGGAGAAGCAGGCTCTCTGCAGGGAGTCCGATGTGGGACTCGATCCTAGGACCTCAGGATCATGACCTGAGCTAAAGGCAGACACTCAACCACTGAGCCACCCAGGCGTCCCAAGAGGCTGGTTATGATCTCGGGATCCTAGGATCGAGCCCTGCGTTGGGCTCCCTGCTGAGCATGGAGTCTGCTTGGGATTCTCTCCCCCTCTCCCTCTGCCCCTCCTCCTGCTTGCTCTCTCTCTCTCTCTCAAAGAAATAATCTTAAAAAAAGAAAGCATGTCATCTCCGTAGCCACGATGTTGCAAATGGCAAAAAATTTTTGAGAAAATGTTCCTCTGGCATTTAAGAGTTACTCCTTGATTGAGTGAAGTCACCTCTCTATTGATGAACCTACACATCTTAGTTCATTTTTCCCTTACTCTTTAATGAAAATAAGACATCAACCAACATTCAGGTTGGAATTACACTCATTCATCACCTGCAGCCATAGGTGGACTGGTAGATACAAAGGTTCGGGGAGGGGAAGAAAATCAACCAAAACATGTGGGGAGAATCAACCAACTAGAGGGAATTTATGATAAAGAGCCCTATGTACTGTATTATGATCATTACCTGTACGTTGTGTGCTATCTATATCCCTCGTGTCAGCAACATTTTGGGGGGAGGGGGTCAGCAAAATTTATAATGAGCTTAGCTATAGCTCTCTCTGTATCTAGGCATACTTTCTTTTC
The DNA here is from genome assembly GCF_053574225.1 of Canis aureus. NCBI lineage: Eukaryota > Metazoa > Chordata > Mammalia > Carnivora > Canidae > Canis > Canis aureus. The sequence goes on from NC_135629.1 coordinate 53,232,822, forward strand.
TGGAGAGCCAGTCTTTCACCATTTACCAGTGCACCACCGTACCCACCTCTTTCTCAGGAACAGGTAAATACTTCCAATCACAACACTGAAGAGAAAGACAAAGATGAGGGGGCCGATGATAATTTTTGCAATATTCGATGGGACATCTACTGAAATGGAATAAGAAAATATATGGTTCGCATCAAAATGTGTTCATATCACAAATCACACCTATGCCTATAATGGTGGGAGCCACACGCACCTGCCCCTTCTCTTGTCCCCGAGCCTCTCTGCTGGTCTCCCCAACTCTTCTTTTCCAGCAGTCCTGAAACACCGGCTGGCTCCCAGAGGCCCTGACCCCCAGACCACTGCCCACTGTCAGTCTTCTCCCCCCATACCCCACAGGGCCAGCTTCACAGACACATAGCCCAGGCCATCATCCAAGTCCCCACACTTGGCAGGGTGCTGCTCCCTGACATTCCACTGTCACCATCTTGAAAGTCTTAATAATTTTTAGGGGTGCCTGGGTGGCTCAGTCAGCTAAGCATCTGCCTCAACTTAGGTCATGATCCCAGGATCCTGGGATCAAGACCCAGGTCGGGCTTCCTGCCCAGTGGGAAGTGTGCTTCTCCCTCTCCCTCTGCTGTTCCCCCAGCTTGTGCTCTCTCTCTCTCTCTTTCTCAAGTAAATAAATAAAATCTTAAAAAAAAAACACCCAGAAACAAAAGCCTTGCCAATCCGATACGTTAAAAATTACATGTTGTTTTAATTTGCTTCTTTTTTCTTTTCTTTTTTTTTTTTTTTTTTTTTTGGTGTGATTTTGAGGTTTTCTTTCTTTTTCTTATGTTTTCTTTTATATATTTTTTTATCTTTTTTTTAATTTTTATTTATTTATGATAGTCACAGAGAGAGAGAGAGAGGCAGAGACATAGGCAGAGGGAGAAGCAGGCTCCATGCACCAGGAGCCCGACGTGGGATTCGATCCCGGGTCTCCAGGATCGCGCCCTGGGCCAAAGGCAGGCACTAAACCGCTGCGCCACCCAGGGATCCCATTATATTTCTTTTTAAATTGGCTATTTATGTTCTTTGCATATTCTTGTGTTGGGATTTATATATATCTTCTACTCATATACTATATATCTATAATATAGATATATATTCATTTTATATCAAGGAGATTAAATCTTTGTCAATGACGTTACAAACATTTTTCCCATTTTGATATTTTCCTTGCCATTTTATTCATGGCGTCCCTGGTTCTTAAGCAAGAGACTCCAAATCCTTGAAATGTCCTGGGTAATAGGAGTGTTTTTGTTATATACAAGCTTCTTGGAACATCCCTGAGCTTAGGCTATGAGAAGGGATGACCCAGGATGGGGACTGGTCACCAGCAGACCAAGCATGTGATTGGAAGGTTGGGACCTGAGCCAGCCTGACCTCCAGAGCTCAGAGGGACTGGGGATGGAGTTCCGTCACACAGCCAACGATGCGATCAGTACTGAGTACGCTAACGAAACCCTCAACACCAACGCTCAGAGAAGCTTCCTGGCTGGTGACCACATCAGAATGCCAGGAGGACAATGGGACACATCCTGATTCCAGGGAGAGAAGACGCAGGAGCCCAGTGTCCTGGACCCTCCTGGCCTTCCCCTATGTGTCTCTTCATTTGTGTGGTCCTGAGCGATAGCCTTTATAATAATAACACAGTCATTGTAATATAACACTTTCCTGAGCTCGGGGAGCTGATCTAGCAAATGACTGAATCTGGGGGAGAGGGTCATGGGAACCCCTAAGTTTGTTGCCAGTTAGAAGTTCAAGGGAGCTTGGAGAACCCCCAACTTGCATCTGGCATCTGAAGGGACGGCAGACTTGCTGGGATCCCTGCTCCTAACCTGGCAGGGTCTGTGCTAACTCTACTAGGCACCATCGGAATCATAGCATCGCACACCCAGCTGGTGTCACGACGCTCATCGCAGCCCTGACACTGGCCAGCAAGAATCACTTCCCACTTTCCAAAGTCCCACTGTGCCCAGTATGTTTGAAAATCCAGCCAGCCAAGCAGGAGCCTTGTTTCACTCCTCCCACCCAAGCTCCCACTCCTCCTGGTCTAGAATCTCCCCTGCTTCTCAGTCATTTGTTTGCTTGCTCATTCAAGTGTCTAGGCTCCTACCGCATGCCAGGATAGCCATCTTCTTTTGTCCCCACTTATACATTCTTCTAGGTCTGGGTCAAGATGTCACCACCTCCAGGAAGCATTCCTTGACCAGCTCAGCCTTCCCCAGCCTCCCACCCTGTCCAGTGTACCCTGCTCACCCAATGGCAGCATTTACTGCCCACATATCAAGAACATATCTGAGACTAAGTAGGCAAGCTCCCATGTCCTCCCTTGGAGAGCACAACCCATGTAAAAACAAATATTAAGACACTAGTAACAGGAGCTAATGTTAATCAGACATGCTCTGTACAAGCTATTTGACATTTATAATGTCACTGAAATCTCCTTTCACCTCCAAGGCAGGGGGTGGTGGGGATCTTATTATTATCCCCATGGTCAGACGAGGAAGTACAGGCTCAGAAAGGGCAAGCACATTGCCCAGGTCACACAGCACCAGCCAGCAGACCCAGAGGACCAGGCCAGGGCCGGCGGGCATGGCCTCCACGCTTCCCCAGCCATCCTCTGAAATGCTCTGGCATGCAGACTTACAATAGTCTGTCACGTAGAAATAGGTGGCTTCTGTCCAGGAGCCATTACCCGCCAGGGAGGTGGCCCGGACTCGCACGCTGTAATTCCCCGGAGGCAGCCCGCGTAGCCTGCAGCCACGCTCCAGAGCAAAATGCCTCCGGGAGACACACAGGTGCAGCTCCTGGAAGACAAGAAGAGGAGAGAGGGCAGGTGTGAGGGTTGTTCTTTGTCACTCGGGAATGTCCATCCCCAGCAGGAATGTCCCCTGCTCCGAAATGACACCGAGGAAGGAAGCCACAGTCCGAGTACCACGCACACGAGCCACGCTGGCCCGGTCAGAGTCTCCGCATTCTGGCTCTCCACGTAAGGAAGCTCACTTGGAAGCTGTCGTTATTGATAACAGCCACCCCTTCCTAAACCACAAGCCAGGTGTTTGACCTGGATCATGTCATTTCCCTCTTCTGACAACCCCACTGGGGCTCAGCCTCACATCAGAAACCAGGAAAGAGGCGACCAGGGCAGAGGTCAGCAAACTTTTTGCCATAAAGGGCCAGAGAGAACATTTTTTTGGCTTCAAGGGGCCAGGCAGTCACTGGGACCAACTCAAATGACCCACTCAACTCCGCTGTTGTAGCACAAGAGCAGCCCGAGGCCAATCGCCAACCCATAGCATCCATCCACAAGCAGATGAGGCCATGAGCCCACTGAACGCGGTGGATGTCAAAGCTAAACTTCGCAGGTTGACATGGGTCATAACACTATTCCCCTCTCGATGTTCTGAATTCTTTTTCCAGCCATTTGAAGATATGAAAGTGATTCTTAGATCTCGAGCTGGACAAAAACAGGCATAAAAAGTTTGCCGACACCCCTGGTTGAAGAGATGACATGGTTGGTTGGAGATCTCATAGCTGGTACGTGGCAGGGCCAACCCTTGAATCCAGAACCATCTGGCTCCTGAGCTTTCTGAAACCACTGGGGGACACAGTCACCAGGCCTCTAGAAAGTCCAAGAAGGTCGGGGAAGAAGAGACCTACATGACCTAAACCAAATTTCAGGCTTTGCCCCCCACCTGCTAGCCTCAGATCCAAACATGTGAATGTACTTTATGTCTTAAGGACACATTTTATTTAAGATTTTTTAAATTTTATTTATTTATTCATGAGAGACAGAGAGAGAGAGAGAGAGAGGGGCAGAGACACAGGCAGAGGGAAAAGCAGGCTCCATGCAGGGAACCCATGTGGGACTCAATCACAGGACTCCAGGATCACGCCCTGAACTAAAGGCAGATGCTTAACGGCTGAGCCACCCAGGCGTCCCAAGGACACGTTTTAAAGCTCCTTCCCACCTCTTGATTTGATTTGACCATTCTGAAAAAAAGAGATGGGATCTACCTCAATCTCTGAAAACAGAGAGGAGATAAGTAAAGCATACACAGCCCAGTGATAACCGTGTAAACAGAGATCAACCCAGAGCTTTCTTGGGAGAGGCAAGATCACTGGGAAATGAGACCATGAAACCTGCACGAGTCAGGCCAAATTTTAAGAACTTTCCAAAACAGCTCCAAGTTCCTGGGCTTATCATGTGACAATAGCAGCCAGAAAACAGATCGGGCTGGATTGGGCTGGCAGCGGCGGGGGGGGGGGGGGGGGGGGGTGCGCTCTGATCCAAAGGTTCTTCCAAGTAGAATGAGTCACCAAGCAGAAAGGGACAAATAAGCAAATATAGCAACCAAAGGTAGCTGCTATCAGGAACAAAGTGGAAATGCATCCTCCAAGGCCGGCAATGGGTCCCACAAACCTCAAGGGGTGAGAGGACCAGGAAGGGAGCATGATGGAAGGAACAAGGCGGCTGTCTCTCCACAGGCACTGAGAAACAAAAGCAAAAACGAGAAGCAAAAAAAAAAAAAAAAAAAAAAAAAAAAGAGAGAGAGAGAGAGAAGCAAAACCTGACAAAGAGCAAAGAAGCCAAATATATGAAAGTTTGTGCCATCAAGAAAGAATCTCAAAACTGTGAAAGATACTGAAGCCAAGGACAGGAGTACACCAAAGTTCAACATCGATGCTCCTTCCAGGGAGGGGGTGGTCCCTGGGGCCAGGGTCTCCTGGGCAGAGAGGGGATGAGGTAAGAGGGCAAATGACTCCAGCAAGAGGCTCAAGGACAGAGAGATTCGAAGGTGATGCAGCTAGAGGGGATTTCAGTTAACCTACAAATACCAAAAAAAAAAAAGACCTCCCACCAAATGCTGGAGAGAATTTTGTAGAACTGGCAAATTCATACCCCAACAGTATTAATGGTATGCTTAAAAAAATTGGGGTGCCTGGGTGGCTCAGTCAGTTAAGTGTCTGCCTTCGGCTCAGGTCATGACCTTGGAATCCTGGGATTAAACCCCAAGTCGGGCTCTCTATTCAGTGGGAAGCCTGCTTCTCTCTCTCCCCCTCCTGCCCCCTGCTTGTACTCTCTTACTTTCTAACAAATAAAATCTTTAAAAAAACTATTTTTACATTATTTTCTTACTTTATCAAAGCAATGCCAGGTAATAAAGGAAAATGTTGGAGATAATCTGCCATCTTGTCTATGACAAGGTTTTTTTTGTTTTGTTTTCAAGAATTTTTTTTTAATAATAAATTTATTTTTTATTGGTGTTCAATTTGCCAACATACAGAAGAAATATAAATAATAGTGAAAGGGAATAGAAGGGAAGGGAGAAGAAATGGGTAGGAAATATCAGAAAGGGAGACAGAACATGGAAGACTCCTAACTCTGGGAAACGAACTAGGGGTGGTGGAAGGGGAGGAGGGTGAGGGGTGGGGGTGAATGGGTGAGCACTTGGTGTTATTCTGACAAGGTTTTTTAAAAGGTGACTGTAATCTCTCACTGTCTCCTATTTTCCCCCCATCTCTGTGTTCCCCTAATGGGCAAACAGGGCCAGTCTGAAGGGAAACAAAAGCAAAAATGAACTATTGGGACTTCATCAGGATAAAAAGCTTCTGCACAGCAAAAGAAACAGTCCACAAAACTAAAAGACAACCTACAGAATGGGAGAAGATATTTGCAAATGACCTATCAGATAAAGGGCTAGTTTCCAAGATCTGTAAAGAACTTAACAAACTCAACACCCAAGAAATAAACAATCCAATCATGAAATGGGCAGAAGACATGAAAAGACATTTCTCCAAAGAAGACATAGACATGGCCAATAAGCACATGAGAAAATGCTCCACATCACTTGCCATCAGGGAAATACAAATCAAAACCACAATGAGATCCCACCTCACACCAGTGAAAATGGCGAAAATTAACAAGGCAGGAAACAAATGTTGGAGAGGATGTGGAGAAAGGGGAACCCTCCTGCACTGTTGGTGGGAATGCAAACTGGCACAGCCACTCAGTGTGGAGGTTCCTCAACAAGTTAAAAATAGAGCTACGCCACAACCCAGCAATTGCACTACTGGGGATTTACCCTGAAAGATACTGATGTAATGAAACACCGGGACACCTACACCCCAATGTTCATAGCAGCAATGTCCACAATAGCCAAACTACAGAAGGAGCCACGATGTCCTTCAACAGATGATGGATAAAGAAGATGCGGTGTGTATGCTAAGTGAAATAAGTCAGTTAGAGAAGGACAATCATCATATGGTTTCACTCATACGTGGAATATAAGAAATAGTGAAAGGGATTATAAGGGAAAGGAGGGGAACTGAGTGGTAAAAATTAGAGAGGGAGACAAACCATGAGAGACTCCTAACTCTGGGAGACAAACAAAGGGTTGCATAAGGGGAGGTGGGTGGAGGAATGGGGTAACTGGGTGATGGGCACCGAGGAGGACATTTGGTGGAATGAGCACTGGGTATTAAACTACATGTTGGCAAATTAAAATTTTTTTAAGATTTTATTTATTTATTCATACAGAGAGAGAGAGGCAGAGACACAGGCAGAGGGAGGCTCCATGCATGGAGCCTGACACAGAACCCGTTGATCCCGGGTCTCCAGGATCACACCCCAGGCTGCAGGCGGTGCTAAACTGCTGCGCCACCAGGGCTGCCCGGCAAATTAAATTTAAATAAAAAATGTGAACAAACAAAAATGAATAAAATAAAATAAATATTTAAAAAAATAGGGCCAGTCTGTCCGGGATTGGTGCTCGGCCATGTGGGGCAGACACTCTAATGGGGATTCCTACTGGTGACCCTTGGGCTCCAGGAACAGGGGAGGCAGTCCAGTCAAAGGCAGCTGGGAGAATTTAGAGTTAGGTCAATAGGGTAACCAACTGTCCCAGTTTGCCCTGGACCAAGGGGTTCCTACGATGTAGGACTTCAGTGCTCACTACTGGCAAATTCCAGGCAAACGGGAAAGAGTTGGTCATAGCAGCACAAATAAAATCAAGGAGGGTCTGCAGTGGAAACATGCTGCCCACTGCAAAGAATCCACATGCTCTTCCTTGCTGCCCAAAACATCCCAAACTTCTTTTGGAAGCTGACCCTCCCCCTTGCGAAGCTCCTGCCTCCCATCCTCAACCCCACCCTGGTTCTAGGGCTGACCCTAACTTCTGCCTGCAGCAGAAGAGCCCCATGAGTTCAGGGAAGAGCACAACAAAACTCAGGCCCAAATGAGCCATCGGGAAAATGCAAACCAAGACCACGATGAGATACCACTGGCACCCACAAGCATGGCTCTAATAAAAAAGATAGCCAACAAGTGTTGGAATCATAGGAAATATAAAATGGTGCAGCCACTGTGGGGAGAGTGGGCATTTCCTTAAAAGAGTTAGCACGGGATCCAGGGACCCCATCCCTTGACATGCACCTAGGAGAACTGAAACCACACATCCACACAGAAATGCTCTGAGCTCTTACACACAAATGCTCTGAGCAGGATTACTCACAAGAAAGTGAAAATGACCCAAATGCCCATCTATGGATGAGTGAATAACAAAATGTGGTCCACTCATATGATGGAATATTTCTCAGTCATGAAAAGGAATGAAGCCTGGACACACACCACTGCATGGACGGGCCTCAAAAACATGATGATGATTATAGAAGCCGGTAACAGAAGGCCATATATCGTATGATTCATTCAAAGGAAGTGTCCAGAACAAGCAAATCCATAGAGAATTCAATAAAATTTTATAATAAAATCGTAAAAATCTTTTTTAAAAATGCTGAATTATATATAACTCAATAAAACTTTACAATAAAAATTATAAAGTTCTCTAAAGGGCAGCCCGGGTGGCTCAGGGGTTTAGCTCCGCCTTCAGCCCAGAGTGTGATCCTGGAGACCCGGGATGGAGTCCCAACATCAGGCTCCCTGCATGGAGCCTGCTTCTCCCTCTGCCTGTGTCTCTGCCTCTCTCTCTGACTCTCATGAATAAATAAATAGAACCTCAAAAAAAAAAAAAAAGGAAGCGATCTCTAAAAAGACGCCATTGAATTATACACAATTCAATAAAATTTTACAACAAAAATTGTAAATATCTTTTTTAAAAAACCACTGAATTGTATACAATTCAATAAAATTTTACAATAAAGATTGTAAAGATCTTTTAAAAGATGCCATTGAATTGTATACAATTCAATAAAACTTTACAATAAAAATTGCAAAAATCTTTTTAAAAAACACCATTGAATTGTGTATTTTATTTTGTTTTATTGTAAAGATTTTATTCGTAAGCAATCTCTACACCCAATGTGGGGCTCGAACTCACAACTCTGAGATCAAGAGTCGCACGCTCTACAGACCGAGCCAGCCGGGCACCCCAAATTGTATATTTTAAATGGGTGTATTTTATGGTATGCAAATGTACCACAGTAAAGCTGTTATTATAAAAAACAAAAACAAAAACAAAAAAAACCTCATGCCCAAGCCTGACTTTATGGCTCCCAAAACTAAAAACTTTAGGGACCCCTGGGTGGCTCAGTGGTTGAGTGTCTGCCTGTGGCTCAGGGCGTGATTCTTGGGTCGCAGGATCGAGTCCCACATCGAGCTTCCTGCATGGGGCCTGCTTCTCCCTCTGCCTGTGTCTCTGCCTCTCCCTCTCTGTGTCTCTCATGAAAAATAAATTTCAAAATCTTAAAAAAACAAACAAACAAAAAAAAAACTAAAAACTAAAAACTTTAACTTTCTGGCCATATATAGAAAATGACCTCTGACCTAAGTGACTGCCCTCAGGTGTAGATAGCAGACTCCAGAGCCCAACAGTCCAGTTTAAGTCCTGAGTCCGAGCAAGTCCACTCAGCTCCTCCAATGTCCATGCTCCTGCCCGAAAAAGGAGGCACTAACAGATCCCACCTGGTTGGGTCGTTGTGAGGTTCACATGGACAGTTGCAAAGGACTCAGTGCAATGTCTGGGACAGGGGAAGGGCTCAGTCAAACCCAAGGAGGTGAAGTGACTCATTTGCTCAAAGTCACATGGTAAAGGGGAGAGTTGTCCCGTTAGATTCAAGCCCCCACCAGTGACTCTGAGCAGCCCAAAGCCCTGCTAGGGACGGAAATCTACCCCCACAGTAGTTACAGGCGTGGCTTAGAGCGCGAACTGGCCAACTCCAGCCTGCTGCCTGTTTTTGTAAAAAAAAAAATGTTTCACTGGCACACGACCATACCCATTAGTTTACACATCCTCTATATGGTGGCTTCCGAGCTACAACAGCAGAGTTAAGTATTTGCAACAGAGACCATCTGGCTGCAGAGCCAAACATGTTCACTCTCTGGCCCTTTACAGAAAAACAGTTGCCAACCCTTGGATTAGAACATCAGATAGTCTTGGGTTTGAATCCTGACTTTATTCTCATGGACCCTGGACAAAACTATTTAAATTCTGGCTGCCTCAGTACCAAGGTCACTGGGCTATTCTGAGGATTTATCGCATTTCATCGGTCCTGAGAGGCATATTATTTTCACATTTTGGCATTTCTGAAATTGCAATGCATCTTACAAGCAACACAGACTTACAATTAGAATTGGCAGCATCTTTTTTTTTCTTTTTTAGCAGTCCACAAAAATCATGGGGCTGCTTATCATGCCTTGGACGGGATAAAACACGATAAATGAGATACTACTGTGTGTTCCCTGCCTCCTGTGTGCAAGACACCCAGTAGAACCCTCAGGATAGCCTGGCCACTTTTTTATTCTCAGGTTACATATCTTGCACGTCTCTGCATTCACACACCACCCTGCACGGTGTCTGGTAGCAAACAAAAAATTACTTATCAAGATCTTAAGTGATTTGTCCCCAGACTCAGATAACTCTGTCTAAAGGGAAATGGGTCTCCTGCCGTGTCAGGAGGGACACACCATCATTCATCTTGTAGGACGAGGCTGAAATGTGAGAAGCAATGTGGGAAACAGGAAATAAATAAGTTTATAGATTGGCACTTCTGAGCCATCGCCCTGGAAAGTTGTAAATCTGAGGCTTTGAGTCCTCATGACAACACATCTGATAGGAGAAGTGCCTGGGCCAGGTTTAAGAAGAGGAAGGAGGTCCCAGTGACAGCTTGGAGGCACAGGCCCGAGCATCAGGAGTCTTACCTCATCGCCATACCGTCGGTAACTCACTTCATAAAGCACGATCAGACCATTGGGTTCCTTTGGCTCCTGCCACATCAAGTGAACGACATTGTTCTCGAAGATTTCGTGGGTCACGGGGCCAACGATGTCGTCTGCCTTGGCTGTGAGGAGCAGTGGTTAGAGGCAGGCACCTAACCCCTGGACCCAATCCCACCTCCACCACCTACCAGCTGGGCAACCACCCTCAAGCTGCTTGCCTAACTGTCCTGTGTTCCACTTTCCTCGTGGGAAATTTCCTACGTGTAAAACTCACTTCTTTACGGGACTACCTACGTCCCTATCTCTCCATCTGTCTTATCTCATATCCCATCGGTTCTATTGCTCAGGAGAACCCTGATTAATGCCATACATCTATGTATGTCTTAATTTCGCTTTATTTTTCTCATGTGTATATCTGCGTGTGTAGATTTGTTAACATTTATATAATGGCTATGCACGACTCGTGCAATCAAATGATCATACAGGCAATATGGACAGACCCTCAGGGCATTCTGCTCAGTGAAATCAGCCAAACAGAGAAAGACAAATACTGTGTGATCTCACTCATATGTGGAATCTAAAAAAAGCAGAACTCACAGATAACAGAGTAGAATGGTGGTTACCAGGGGCTGGGGGGACCTGAGGGGTAATGCAAAGATATTAACCGAAGGGTCCAAACTTCCAGCGTGGACGATGAATCAGTTGTAGGGATCTAACAACGTACAGCGTGGTGACTACAGTTAACAATACTTTACGACACTCTTGGAAGTTGCTAGGAGAGTAGATCTTAAGTGTTCTCACTACAGAAAAAGGAATGTAATCGTGTACTGGGATGGAGGTGGGAGCCAACGCTACAGTGGTAATCACACTGAATACACACGTGTATCAAATCCACACGCCGTACACCTTACGCAATGTTATATGTTAATGGTATCTCAATAAAGCTGGGTACGAATAAAAATAAGAAATGACAAAGACAAATAAGTTAAAGTACACATCCCCGCTGCCTAACGGGTGGAGGGCTTCCCCTGGGTCAGCCTGGGGCTCCTGGGGCCACGATGTGACAACCCACCTTCGGGCATGGTCCTGGCGCTGACATAGGCCGCCACGCTGCACCTCTCCTCGGGGGAGTCTTGGTTGCAAGCCTGCAGCTCGATGCGGTAGCCAGTGAAGTGGCGCAGACCGGAGATGACCAGAGATTCTTTGTTCACCACTTTCTCGAAGGGCTTGTGCTCCTCCGGGCTCGTGGGCGTGCTGGTCGAGGTGTTGGGGAAACCAGGAACTGTGGGTATAGCTGCTGTCACGTTGCCAGCATCACTGAGCGCCCTGCGTTTCCTCGATGGCCTGTCACGACAACAGGACACACACGGTCATGCAATCACCACCCTGAGGACAAAACGCTGCGGGGGAATCAGAAGGCTCAAAATCACAGGCTGGTGCAGTGGGGATGCAGGGAGGCACACAGATTAAATGCAGGTTGCCAGGAATTACAACCCGGAGCAGCTTCCAGGATGCCCTCCAGGCGGGGCAGGGGGCAGAGGGGACTCCAGGACCATCTGCAGAGGACACACACCAATATTCCCCCTCAACATGCTTGATTTCAGGTTGTCATTTTGCAGATTAATCGGCCACCCAGGGTCAGTGTTAAAGATAAGATGCCCAAAGCATGGAAGAGTCTAACTTTTCATGAACCCTGTCAAATGGCAGGAGCCCAGCAGCCCCAACTACTGGCCAGCATCAGCAGACTAAACAGGAAAAACGCATCTTCTAATTCTTGTGACCCTACAGGACATCTTCATCATAGTAGTGACTAAATTTCAATTGTTGGGTGAAAAAAAGAGAAAAATCTTATCACTCAGGTCAGTAAGGGTAACTCCAAAAAAACAAACAAAAACCCAATGCAGTCAACACACATTTCCCCCCGATTAATTAAGAAGAAATTAAGAAATGAACCTAATGGCCTAAAAATGTATAGACACGCATACACAAAAAGCATAGAGAAAATTTCATTTACTCATCATGCCACCGCACACTGTTTCCTGTGGGCAATTTGTTTTTTTTTTCTAGAAATATTATGTGTAGGTATAATGAGGACCAAGCTAGTTTTGTATGCCTTTGTTCGCTTGTGGAAACATTCATCAAAGAGCTTCCTTAAACCATAATGCCCTAAGTACTGAGCATGGAATTTATGTTTTGTCTTTTTTCAGTGTGGAAGTTTTCCTTCCCTGCTACAAATGTTCACCTCAGAAAACTTGGATGAGAAAATATTCAATTGATGCATGAGCCATAAATGACTAAGCATCGTCCTCTTTTATTTCCTGCACACACACACACCTCATTTTATTGTACTTTGCCCTATCGTGCTTTGCAGATCCTGCACGTTTACAAATTGAAGGTCGGTGGTGGCCCCACATCGGGCAAGTCTACCAGCACTCTTTTTCCAATAGCATTTCCTCACTTTGGGTCTCGGGGTCACCTTTTGGTGATTCTCACACTGCTTCAAACGTTCTCATTATTATTGTGGTTATTGCAGTGATCTGTGATCTGTGATTACGACTCAACGAAATCCCAGATGATGGTTTGCGTTTTTTAGCAATGTTTTTTTTAATTAAGGTGTGTATGCTGATTTGTTAGACATAATGCTGTTGCACACCTAATAGAGCACAGTCGAGTCGCAACGGAACATTTATACGCACTGGGAAACCAAAACTCACGTGACCTGCTTTCCTACAATATTCATCTTACCACGGTGGGTCTAGAACTGAGCCCTAAGTACCTCTGTACAAGGATGCCCTCATGCGGGCATTTTGCTATTATAAATTATTATAATATTATAATAATTATAATAAATATTGCTATATTTAATATTTAATAAATATTTATAATAATATTATAAATATTGCTGTGATCATTGATTATCTTAAGACATCCTAAAACTAGACTCTTTTAAGAAGGGAAATCACCAGACTGTGCCAATTTGCCCATAGGGCAAAATTGCTCTCCAGGGCCTTTAGACTGACTGGGAGGTCTTACCAGTAGCCTCTGAAACTGCACCTCAGGGTAACCTCATCAGTGCACTGGGTTAAAGGATTCTTTGGGATTTGTTTGTTTGCAGATTTTCAATACAAGAGATTGACCGAAAAACAAAGCACTGCTGCTTTGTTTGCATTTCTTAGAACCATTCTCTGTGAGCTTGTCTTTCCTTCCTCCGTTCCTCGGTTCCTCATGTTTCTCTAGGGAAGTGCCTGTCTCTCTCCTCTGTTTCTGGGATATTCTAGCGCTTTCCTCACTGTTCCTACTCCTGCCCTGTTTATTCACTAAGGATATTAACACTATCAACCACGCTGCACAATTTACCCATCTGTCAATCGCCAGTGGGTTTTCTTTAAGTGGTGCGAAAAAGTCTCCCACACGTATCTGGACAATCTTAGTGCTCGGCAGACTTTAGAATTTTTTAATTCTCCACTTGGTTACCAAGGTGGTATGGCAATTACGAAAGGGATCTCCTCTGTTTTCTAACTATTGCTAATATATCGATGGGCTTTTTGTTTAATTTTATTGTACCTTCTTTCCCAAACTCTCTTCTAAGAGCTTCAGAGCTGAGTTTTCAAGGATCGTACTAGAAAAAGAGTCAGCTAACTTTTCCTGTCGATGGTAGAAAGTAACTATTTTCGATTTTGTGGGACACGTGCCACACGCACTTTTTGTCAAAACTCTCAATGGCTTTCCAGCTATTGTAGCTTGAAAGCAGTTGTACACAAAATATAAACAAATGGGAGCAGCTGCATTCCAATAAAACTTCATTGACAAGAAATGGGTGGCCAGCCTGTACGCCGTAGCCCATAGCGTGTTTACTACCGTTGCGCTAGGCTGTCTGCGAATATCAATAACGTTATTTCCTCACAATCCATTCTTTGCTATTCTAATTTCTGTTTCTTGTCTTATTGCATTGGCTAGACACCCAGGGAAATGTTAATTAGCAATGATGACACCACAACACTGGGGTTCCTTCTAAATATAACAGGAACAGATTAAGTACAATGTTAGGTTGGCTATTGGTTTCACTCAAGTAATATTTACCTGTAGCAGAAGTATCCTACTCCCATTTTTATAAAAGGCCTCTTTTTTGCTCATCATTTGCCTCATTTTTTGCTCATTAATTTGACAATGGAGATTATTACGTGATTTTCCTTATTGGGTCCCTTAATGAACTATCATATCTCTGGGTCATAAACCGTCCTTGCACTTCTGAGTTAAATGATACCATTAGCACACAGTTTCATTTAGGACGTTTGGATCTAAAGTCTCATGTTAGCTGGTCCTGGGGTTTCTGTTGACATGGCATCTGCATCAGGTTCTACTAAGGAGTGTTATGTTAGCTTCATAAAATGAGCTGGAGGGACACCTCGGTGGCTCAACGGTTGAACATCTGCCTTTGAGATCCCAGGGTCCTGGAATCAAGTCCCACATCAGGCTCCCCGTGGAGAGCCTGCTTCTCCCTCTGCCTATGTCTCTGCCTCTCTCTGTGTGTCTCTCATAAACAAATAAATAAAAATATTTTTAAATAAAACAAAAAACAAAACAAAACAACCTAGAAAGATTTCCATAGATTCCTATGCTCAGAAAAGTTTCTATATTACAGAGTTTGAAATAACTCATCTATAAAATTCTCTGGGTCCAGGGACTATTTGAGACATAATTTTTAGTCATTTACCAAAGGTATTAGAATATTTAATTTTTTCTGCTTTGTCTTGAATCAGATCAAATTAAGACTTCACTTCTCACCAAAAGCTTCAAATTGGATAACACAAAATTGTCCAGAGACAGTTCAACATTAAAATCTTCCTTGGACCCAGTAGTATATCATCTGCTTTACTTCTAGTTATTTGTGGTTTCATCCTTATATTTGCAAGTTCAGCAATCTTGATTTCCCCTCCCCTGCAATACATTTCTATTTTTACCTTTTCAGGTTTTTTTCTTAAGTCACAAAATCATTTAAGGCTACTAATTTGCATCAAAGCCCAGTTTTTGGCGATATTCTACAAATTTAAGCTATGTGAGTGAGATTCTCCTTCCCACTATTTTCCAAGTGGACTTTAATGAAAGTCCCCACATCTGCCTCTCCCAAAAGGTATAAAAGTGATCGACTTTTAAATCACCAGGAAACACTTATCCTTTCAAATGTTTCAAGTCAATTTTTAGTTCCTACTGCACTGTAGTCAGAAAATAAATCCTGGTGGGGGCTGTGGGGGGGTATGCATTAAGATTTTTTGCATGGAAAAAAAAAAGATTTTTTGCATGGTCCTCTCATATGCAAAGAGCAGTGACGTCCCTGGACAAAAAACAAAGATGAGTCCATGTTAGTGAGATTCAAAACATTTCCATCCACGCACAGGTGGGGTTCCCAAATGACCATGACACAGTGCCTCATGAAGAACCACTGAGAAATGGGTGTCTGGACCACTAGAAACATGAAAAGGTCTCATCAAAGAAGCCGAATGTACTTGCAGTCATCCCCCCTTATCTGTAGCTTGGGGTTCCCACAGGCTCCACTGCTTACACACCCCACAATCTCATGCCAAACCAGCGGTCCTCAACCAGGGGTGGGTCTGCCCCTCACCCCACCACTGGGGGACATCTGGCATGTCTGGAAACATTTTTGGCTGTCGCTACTTGGGGAACGCATGAGCTACTGGCATTGTGAGACCAGAGACCAGAGATGCTGCTCAACATCCTACCACACCCAGGGCAGGCCCCGCTACTAAGAATACTCTGACCCTAAATGTAGGTCCCTCTGAGATAGAGAAACCCTGATCTGGACCAAAGCCTTAAATTTCTAGGCCTCTCTTTTCTCCAGATTATATTCCAAATGGCCACTAGATGTCAGATCGGGGCCACACAAACATGCCTGAAAACAAATAAAGCAAACCTTCACTGCTGAGAGCATAAAATCCCTCCACATGGCCCCCACTGGCCTTTCCAGTCTCCCGGCTGGTTCCTGGCTGGTTCCTCCCAAAAGCCCGTGATTCACCCCAGGGCCTCTGCCTGTCCTCCCCTCCAGGACAACCCATCCCCCTTTGCTGTTCAAGACACAAGTCAAAGGCAAGCCTGCCCGTCCTCCGTGGACTTCAGTGACATGCACACCTGTGCTCACACCTGCAGTCCCACACTTGTCACCCCAAATAAAAAACGTTCTGCTAGCAGATCAGGCTCTCCCACTGCCTGCTGCATGTGGCTTCGACTCTGGGTGTCAGACATAGCTCTGCCCACACCGTAGGTGTTGATAAATAAATGTTCAGCGAACGAATGCATGGAGGGACATGTGGGGCATCTAAGAGGTGCCCAGAAAGAAGCTTTTCTGTTCTACGTTTTTTTTTTTAAGTAAACTCCACCCCCAACGTGGGGTTCAAACTCATGACCCAGAGACCAAGAGTCACAAGCTCTACTGACTGAGCCAGCCAGGTGCCCCTTGATTCTATGTTTTAGTAAGAATATGTTAGTGAAGATTTGTTCCCAACATTCATGCCCAGATCCCATTTGAGGGTGAAGGCAATTAACGTTTGGATTCACGAAGCCTCTGGTGTCAGCAGAGCAGCCCATCACATGCATTAAGCCACAGAAGCCCCCGGAGTGTCGAAGGCACACAGCGTGCTTCCTGCCCTGCCTGGCCTGGCTCTGCACTGAGCAGCCACCAGCGGCCACGCAGACGTCCTGCAGGTGAGCCATACCTAGTGTCCTCAGCACCAGGGCTCGAAGAGGATTTTCTGTGAAAACAAAACCAACCACTTTGAGGACACACAGAACTCTTGCAGACCGACGACTTCCTTCTGACACCCTGGAAGCCACATTCCCTCCGAGCAGCCCAAGGGTGCCCTGCCCTTGACTGTGGACCACTTTTCCCAACACCCAACTCACATCGGCTCCAGCAGGTGCAGAGAACCCAGCAAGAAGAATATCAGAGAAAATCCCCTCTCCCCACACTCCCTGCCGGAGACCTGGCCAGCTGGGGTTCCCCCCGGATGTCAAACCTGACTACATTTAAACATCACAACTGACTCAGCCATTTCCTTGAGACCGGCCGTATTTTGTTTTTAATGGGTAAAACAGTAACTGCCTCCATGCCTGGGCTTGACATTTAGTACTCTTGGACTCAGGGTCATCGGGTGGGGGAGAAACACAAGGAAAAGAGGGTTTTTTAGAATTTTACACACCGATGGCTCTGGAAAAACATCTATTTGTATGAGAAGGGGTGGAAGGCATTTGAAGGGACCCATCTTAGCATCCTTTTTTTTTTTTTTTTATCATCTTTTTTTTATCCCAACGTTAACCAAGTGCGGTTTCGATCCACTTTGGAAACCTCCCATTGCATCTGATATTCCTGGGTGGCCCGCCTGCTGAGGTCTGTAAGGGGAGCGGGATAGGAGGTGGCTCACCAGCTCCCATAACTGGATCACTCGCCAGCTCAGAAACACTGGCTTTGGACCCATGGAAGGGAGGTGACAAGGAGGTCGGTAGGTTACTATAAAGATTCATGAGCTGTTATGATGCAGACAGAGCTGTTGACATCAGGTGGGTCGAGGCAGGGATGCTGCTCAACAATCCCACAGCACAGAGGACCACAGCCCCACAGTAGAGGAGGAGCTGGCTCTAAAGGTTGGCAGGGCTCAGGCTTCACTGTGAAGCCTGAGCGACTCACGTGCTCTCACGTTCCTAAGAAATAGGAACTATTATTATCTGCACTTGGCAGATAAGTAAACTGAGGCATCGAGAGAAACATGCCATTTACCTAAGTATCTCTGCCCTGGGAAAGGCAAAGACGGATGAGTAGCGTGGGGTCACTACAAACCCTCTCAGATCAAATGTACATCAATAAATCCCTTCATTCACTAAAGGAAACTCAACATATTTAAACAGGAGAAGCCTTGGGATGTTGAAGATGCCATAGAAATTTCCAGAACGGTTGAGAAGCCTGCGGAGACGGACAAGCCTGAGACTTGAAAGTAAATCAAGCATGGGGCCAGGTGGGCATCCCTCAGGTTGTGCCTCAAAATCTAATGGAGCTCATCTAAGAACGCAGATGGAGGCCTGAGGCTGGGACACAGAGGTTGGGCCACGTGGGGAAACAAATATTAGGTGTTTTTTGTTTTTTGTTTTTTAACCTTTCCCCATTTAGGGTGCTTATGTACTCTTCCTGGCAAGGTTGCTACTGAATCTCCTCCTTTACCCACCTGCCCACCCTCTGGGTCCCCACTTCATCCTCTTCCCCGGGTAATGACCCCCAACACCGAGCCTAGGAACCATCCTGACCTGGGGACGAACACCACGTTGTGCAGGTAATCCTCAAACGTCTTCCTAAAAGAGGACTCCTCTAGCTCCTTGAGGATCTGAGAGTCCGTTTTGGGGCAGGAGCAGCATTCGCCGGCAGACTCCTCGTATTCACTCTGGTTGTGCTTCTGGGAGCCCTCGGCCTCGAACGGCGGAGACCAGGTCCGGGAGGGCAGCTTCAACCCTAGAGAGAGGCAGGACAGGTGGCCTCGGCTCTTCCCCCTGACCCCGTAGGGGTCACACACACACGGCAGAGGGGGGCCTTCTCAGAGGGCCCGGGCATGTGGGACACCTGTGCAGCTCAGCGTGTTCCAGAAACTGTAAGACACCGTGAGCCCATTGGGCTGGGAGACCTAAGGTGCCCAGGTATGTCCCTGCCCCATGGAGCTTACAACCCAAGGGATGAGAGGGGCGGTGGGTGGGAGCGGGGAGCTGCCGGTTGCTGACACACAATAAACACAAATGCCTATGCCATGGGTCAGCCAGCAGGGTAAAAGCACAGAGGATGTCTGGGGGTGATGCTTTTCCCGGGGTGGTCTCAGAGAAAGTGACCGCTGAACAGTCCCAAATTAAGTAAAGGAATGAGCTACCCACATATCTTGGTGTAAAGGGGTTCAGATGCAACAAAAAGCAAGAGCCAAGGCCCCATGGTAGGAATTTCCTTGGCCTGCAGAGAGACACCAAGAACCCAAAGCAGCTCGAAGGACAGCATGGTGGGAGGTGGGATTAGAAAAAGATGGGGGGCTAGAGGGTGAGTGACAGTTGCATGAATGAATCAACCAGCCAGTCAACCACATAAAGTGACGGGAGGCCATATAAAGGATCTGACCAACAGACCCAGTGGTTACAAACCAATGAATCTACAGTTCATTCAGGAATCCCGAAGTCAGAGTAGAGCAGTGGTTCGTCCCCAGGGTCAGGGGAGGGGTGACTCTGCACTGTCCCCCAGCCCAGGACACTGGGCAAGGTCTGGAGACATTCTGGCTGTGATGAATAGTAGGGGGGGAGGAGACTCTGGCAGCTGAGGGGTGAGGCCAGGGGTGCTGCTCACCATCCGACAGGGCACAGGACAGCCCGCCCCACCCCAGAGAGAGACCTGGCCCCAAATGTCAACAGTGCTGAGATCAAGAAACTCTGGACTAATGACATGAGGGGAGACAGAGGAGGGAAGATAGTTTTCAAAGAAGCACAGAAAAGGGAATTGAAAAAAGAAAAGAAAAAAAAAAAAACAGAGAAAGAGAGAGAGAGAACCCTAACTTCTAGAGGGCAGTGTCCTAAAAACACAAAGTTGCGAGCAGCCCGGGTGGCTCAACAGTTTAGCACCGCCTTCAGCCCAGGGCATGATCCTGGAGACCCGGGATCGAAGCCCACGTCAGGCTCCCTGCATGGAGCCTGCTTCTCCCTCTGCCTGTGTCTCTGCCTCTCTCTCTCTCTCCCTGTGTCTCTCATGAGTAAATAAATTAAAAAATAAAATAAATTTTTAAAAACCCACAAAGTTGCTTTTTGGAGTACCGCAGCGGGCCGCACCTTGACCCCCGAGGCCAATCCCAGGGGCACCTGCCATCCACCGGGTGGAACACAGCCACACTTCTGGGATGACCATGAGGATGGATGCTCCTCTCTGCAGGCAAAAGCCACCAAGGGCCCTGGGGTGCACCTCTCCTGCCGCCAGCCCTCGTGCCCACAGCCTCCTGGGGGCTGCTGAGCACTTCTTTCCTCTCCCCTACCATGGTCCGGGAGACAATGGGCTCTAAGGGCCTTCCCGTGACTGGCTGAGTATCCACTCGGAAGCCCAAGTATTTATACAGCTGTCAAAGCCTACCAGGGACTCTTAAAAAATATTTCTGATATTTATTAATAGACACAGGCTAACCTGGCTGGGTTAACCATTACGGACCGGTAATGGCATTAGGGGTGGGAGAAAAAGGTTGGGTTTCCTTAGTGAGGGAGGATCCTGAGAATTTTCTGGAGAGGAAAGGACTTTTGGATCAGGCCAGACACAGCTCCTCGATCCTGTTACTCCTTCTGGCCCCCACCGCAGGGCACTTAGAATCCTGTGGGTTTTTTTCTGTGACTATGTAGTAAAAGTATAGGTAATGAGTCGCCTCGGACAGTCCCGTCCACAGAGACGGAGGAGATGGTGGGAACTGGTGGGGGGTGAAGGTCAGAGTTTCATGGGGACAGAGGTTCAGGTCGGGGGAGATGAGAAAGTTCTGGAGACAGTGGTGGGGGCAGATGCACAGCAATGCGAATGTGCTTCTTGTCACTGAGCCGCACACTTAAAAATGGTTAAGGGACCCCTGGGTGTCTCAGCGGTTGAGCATCTGCCTTGGCTCAGGGCGTGATCCCCGGGGTCCTGGGATCGAGTCCCGCATCGGCCTCCCCGCAGGGAGCCTGCTTCTCCCTCTGCCTGTGTCTCTGCCTCTTTCTGTGCGTCTCTCGTGAATAATAAATCTTTTTTAAAAAATGGTTAAGATAGTCAATTTTATGTTATATACATTTTACCACAATTTTTAAAAATGCAGTTGATAATGCCGTGCTATAGAACCGAAATATGCTAGGGGCGTAGAACTTAAACGTTCTCTCTCTCTCTCTCTCTCTCTCACACACACACACACACACACAAAGCCAAAAATATGAGATGATGGAGAATTAAGTAACTACCTGGGAGAAACGCCTTTAGAGCATACAGGCAAACCAAAATCATCCCGATGGGCACGTTCAGTATCTTACAATTTTACCTTTCAATATCTTATCATTCAACCACACACCAATAAAGCTGGGAGAGAAAAACCCCACTGGTGATACGAATAGGAAACCATCACAAGTCCTAGTTAGTAAGCTTATTTATTTTGTGCATTTTTTTTCAAAATTGTGGTAAAATGCACATGACATAAAATTCACCATCTCCATCATGTCTAAATGCACAGCTCAGCGGCATGAAGCACAGTCACACCATCTACACCCACTCCCACCATCCATCTCCAGAACTTTCCATTCCCCCACACGGAGACCCTGTCCCCCTGAAACACTGACTCCCCACTCCCACCCCACCCCCGGCCCCCCACCATCTGCCTCCTGCCTCTGTGGACAGGACTCCCCCGGAGACCTCCTGTGGGTGGAATCCTACAATATCTGTCCTTAGTTTATTTTTAACTACATAAACTTTGTGGTCATTACAAATTACGTTTAAATAGCCACATTGTAATGATAGATTCAGACTTCCAGAATAAAAGCTGTTATTCTTTAAAAACAAAAAACAAAACAAAAAAAACGAAAGCACTGCGGGCCGCTCCTGGTGGTGGTTCAAGCTGGTGGTTTCGGTTACTCGAATGCAGGGCCAACAGCTCACAGCTAAGCCGAGGCCTGTGCTTGCTCTTGAGTTATATAAAGCATCTGAGGAGATAAATCACGTTTGCAAGCCTCAGCTCAGGCGGGAGATGAGGTCACAGGCATACATATAGCACATGATCTTAGAGTTGGGACGGCTCCCAGAGATCATCTGGCCTCCTGCCCCTTCTCCCGAAAAGGAGGCAGCCAGTGACCAGCTCGGTGACTTGCCCAAAGCCCTACAGCAGGTCAGAGGTCCAGCCAAGAGTAGCCCGCAGGCTCGGGCCTCATCCAGGCCTCGCCAGCAGACACTGAGCCTTTGCCTCCAAGGTCAAGAGCTGAGGAAATGATGAACTCAAAACCAGCCACAGAAAAATAAATACAGACAAACGTAAAAAACAAACAACAAACAACAAAAACCCAAAGGGGGAAAAAATGACATCTGTTTCTCCGGTTGGATGGGATGTTTTTTTAATTCAGTTTTAAATTTTTAAACTAATGTATACAAACCAGGTTGAGGCTCAAATAATTTTCTGTTTTCCTGCAAAGGGATGAAGCCTATTAAGTAAACAAGATTAAAGACTGTGTGGGTGGTAAATCATCACTAGTATGAATTCTTCACGGAGAGCGTAGAAGAAAACACATGATCACTCCTCGCTACCTCAATCCTTAAAACTTTAGTGTCTAAATGTAGAGGCTAATTGGATTTAAATAAAATAAAAATAAATAATTAAAAAAAAAAGAAATGTAAAAAAAAAGAAAAAAATGTAGGGCCTGAAACTCTTCCCTGCCTTCGTCAATAACCTCTCAACTCCCAGCTTAGCCCCAAAATCCAGGGGATTTACAGAGCTGCATCCCCAAAGCAGGGAAGGAGGAGGAGGAGAACGTTTCAGAAGGAAATGGTGCCAAGACATGGGAACTATCTGGTTTTGACATGAGTCTTCAGAGTGTCATTAGGTGATGATGTTTATTTTTTTTTTTAAGATTTTATTTATTTGAGACAGAGCGTGGGAAAGAGAGAGCACGGCAGGGGGAAGGAGCAGAGAGCAGAGGGAGAGGAAGAAGCAGACTCCCTGCTGAGCAAGGAGCCCAACACAGGGCTCGATCTCAGGACCCTGAGACCGTGACTTGAGCCAAAAGGCAGACACTTAACCGAAAGAGCCACCCAGGCACCCCCCTGGGGATGTTTAGAAATGTGTCTGTGTGTTTCTGCACAAGAGCCAATGGAGTGTGTGTGCACATGCCCCTGCACCTCACCCCCCACCCCTGCTTCCACTGGGAAACAGGATGTGGAGAGATGCTTCCCTGGGAGCAGGACAAAGTGGCTCATCTGCTCCCCACACCTGCCGGCACTCACCTTTGAGGCAATAATCCAACTCATAGAGCTCACTGTCTTCGGCCTGCCTCTCCCAGAAAACCAGGTAGTGCGTGATATTGCCATTGGGGTCAGAGGGAGGCTTCCACTTCAGAATAATCTGGGACGAGGAATTCGAAACCGAGATCGGATCCAGGGGGACGGAAGGATCTGCAAAGGAGAGAGGAGACAGGTCCACCGTGAGCGGGGGGGACTGGCTGTCAGGCGGGCCTAGGAAGGAACACAGCAGGTAACGAAATCATGAGGATGTTCACTGCAGTGTTATTTAACATCAGAGAAAACTGAAGATGCGTGGAAAGCTCCTGGGGCAGGTGCAAGCGTTACCAAATCACAGTCCATTTGTACCACAGATCATCACACAGCCACTCGTTCGTTCTTTTAGGCAACACACATTTACGCACAGAAGGCCCCAACTGTGTGCCAAGCTATCTCTGTGCGGAGCACCGGAAAGACGCTGGGGCAAGGGAGGATAGTGGGGAGAGACAAATAAACTCACATTTTCTGGCTAATGTTTGCTCCAAATTGAACCCAGTTGCAGGGCAAATGCCAGTCATCCGTTTCGCGGATATGGCATCTCATTCTGACATCCCCCAAGACATACCACCTTTGAGCTCCACAAAACCTGCCCCTTGAGAATGCAGGTGGCTGAGGGAGTCAGTGAGGTGCGGGGGTGGGGGGCCTCAAGGCAAAGAGCATCATGTGTACAAAGATCCGGAAGCTGGAACTTTCCAGAAACTGTGGAGTCCTTTGGTATTGCTGGAGGATACGAGATGGGTGGGAGGGAGCCCGACTCATAAAGTCTGGACTGTATCCCATGGGACAGGGCTCCTCACCCTCAGTACTACAGACATCTGGGGCTAGATAATTCTTGGGTATGGGTCTGTGCCCTGTGCATCGCTGGATGCTGAGCAGCATCTGGTGGAGTTACCACCCCACCTCCACTGTCATGATACCCAAAACTGTCTCCAAACCTCACCAGACGTCTGTGGGGGTGCAGAATCACCCCTGGATTGAGAACCTCCACCACAGGAGAACGACTTAGGCTTTATAAAAATACAAATACAACTAAATCGCTATGAAATATTCCAGCCCCCCACCCCGAAAAAAATGGAGGGGGGTAGGGCACAGAAATGAAATAAAAATAGCACAACACTGTAATTGTTGAAGCCGGGAGACAGTCCATGGTGTTCATTTTTTTTCCGACTTTTGTGAATTATTTGGAAATTTTCCAGAATGGGAAGGAATATTTATAGACTCCTCAGGTGGCTTGTTGCTACTGCCTTGTCTTTTGAAATTACAAAAGAACAGCCGATGCTTTCAGAAGCCAATAACCACATAAAAGAGCACTTCCTACAAATGTTACTGTGTCGACCCGTTCAAGGCAAGATGTCCAGGCCACGGAAGAAACACTTACTAGTGGCATCTGTCTGCACATAGATGATGTCACTCTTGGCTCCATACGTGCGGCGTTCATCAGAAAAGGTGACCAAGGTCTTGACAAAGATGGCATATTGGGTCCAGGGCTTGAGACCCCGCATCAGCCACCCCGGGTGGTTCTGCGATTTGGGGTCGTTGGACCGCAGAGGTGGGTCAATGTCCACCACCGTCCAGCTGTTGGAGCCACACGCGTCCTGCCCATCAAACTCGGTCACATTCTGATAAGGGCTTTCAAGACAAAGCAGGAGAAGGCAGGTATCATTCCATGACTATGGCTCTGAGGACAGATATGCAGCAGGGGAGGTGACATCCTATAGGGTTGTCTCCTGTTCACCAAAAATCTGATGCCACCAGGAAAAATGACACAGGTCCCGAAGAGAGGGGACTCTTCCCCTTATCATTCAACTTTCCGACTATTGTCAGTAGTGATGATGACACCAACTACCTCGCTACTTATTGGTAAGACTGCATGAGAGGGGCGCCTAGGGGGCTCAGCCGTTAAGCATCTGTCTCTTGATTTCAGCTGAGGCAGTGATCTCAGGGTTGTAAGATCAAGCCCCACGTCGGGCTCTACGCTCAGCACAGAGTCTGCATGAGATTCTCTCTCCCTCTCCCTCTGCCCCCTCCCTCTCCCTGTGTGCATGCTCACTCGTTCTCTCTCTCAAATAAATAAATAAATAAATAAATAAATAAATAAATAAATAAATAAACAAACAAACAAACAATATCTTTTAAAAAGAAAAGACTGCATGAGAGATCGTGTGCTACTTCTCAGCACACAGTCAGACACATGATAAATCTTCAGAGATGGAACAATTATTACTAGGAATATAACCACAACTTCCACCACCTCCTTTTAGAATTTCAGGAAAGTCAAGGATGCCTGGCTGGCTTGGTGGGTGGAGCATGTTTGACTCCTGACCTCGGGGTTGTAAGTTCGAGCCCCATGTTGGGTATAGAGATTACATAAAAATAAAATCTTTTTTTTAATAAAATCTTTAAAAAAAGAATTTCAGCACAGTCGTATATAGTAGACCCTTGAACAACATGGGCTGGACTGGGTGGACCCATCCACACATGGATTTTTTAAAGTACAGGGCCATAAATGCATTTTCCCTCCCTTACGGTTTTCTTAAGAACATTTTCCTTTTACTACTACTAGCTGACTTTATTGTAAGAATAAGTCTATAATACATATAATATACAAAATACATATCAATCAACGGTTTATGTGATCGGTGAGGCTTCCAGCCAATGGCAGGTTATTAGTAGCTAAGTTTTAGGGGAATCAAAAGTTATATGTGGATTTTTGACTTGGGCGGTGGTCAGTGCCCCTAACTTCTGCATTGTTCAAGGCTCAATTGTACTCAAAATGAACAAGTTTTGCTTTTTGTATTTTTGTGGGGTTTTTTTTTAAGATTTTATTTATTTATTCACGAGTGACGCAGAGAGAGAGGCAGAGACATAGGCAGAGAGAGAAGCAGGCTCCCTGTGGGGAGCCCGATGCAAGATTCGATCCCAGGACCCCAGGATCATGCCCTGAGCCGAAGGCAGATGCTCAACCACTGAGCCACCAAGGTGCCCCAAAATGACCAAGTTTAATGGAGACAGTTTTAGTTTGAGAAGATGAGAAAGTTCTAGAGATGGATGCTGGTGATGTTTGCACAACACGGCAAATGTACTTCATGCAACTGAGCAGGACACATAAGCATGGTTCAAATGGTCAATTTTACATTAGATATGTTTTGCCACAATTAAAGGTTGGATTTGCTTCGACATGAATGGAACTGGAGGGTATTATGCTGAGTGAAATAAGTCAATCAGAGGACAAACATTATATGGATTCATTCATTTGGGGAATATAAAAAATAGTGAACGGGAATAAAGGGGAAAGGAGAGAAAATGAGTGAAAATATCAGTGAGGGTGACAAAACATGAGAGACTCCTAACTCTGGGAAACGAACAAGGGATGGTGGAAGGGGAGGTGGGCAGGGGGTTGGGGTGACTGGGTGACGGGCACTGGGGGGGGCACTTGGCGGGATGAGCACTGGGTGTTATGCTCTATGTTGGCAAATTGAACTCCAATAAAAAAATAATAATAAAATAAAAATAATAAAAATGAAAATAAATTCTTTAAAGGTTGGAAAAAATAGAAAATGGATACAAAAATAAATTTTTATTTTTTATTATTTAAAAAAAAATTTTTTTTTTATTTATGATAGTCACAGAGAGAGAGAGAGAGAGGCGGACACACAGGCAGAGGGAGAAGCAGGCTCCATGCAACGGGAGCCCGATGCGGGATTCGATCCCGGGTCTCCAGGATCGCGCCCTGGGCCAAAGGCAGGCGCCAAACCGCTGCGCCACCCAGGGATCCCCAAAAATAAATTTTTAAAGACCCACTCAGTGGACTGAGCAAATTTTGTTAAGGACGTCTTGTTGAGGTGTACGTATATGAGGCAAAATGGAATATTGCCGTAGAACTTGGCCAAAAGAAACCTGTTTCAATTTCTGGTTTTGACAAATGAGGATGTTACTAACTTCACATGCCATCAGCTTGTGAGATGATAAAAGGGATCCTGTAATCGCTATTCCACAAGGAAGAGAGAGAGAGAGGCACCTCAGAGGGGAACCTCTGAACACACACAACCCACACACGTCTATACCCTTTACTTACGCCTCTTTGTAGAAGAGCATGAACCCCAGGAGGTCTCGGAAGTCGGGGGGCCAGTAGGGCTCCCATTTCAGCAAGATCTTGTCATAAGACGTCCGAATGTAAGAAAATTTAAGTAGTTCGTTTTCACCTAGAAAAGTTTAAAAACATTAATGACATCAGCATTAAAAACTTGTTTCAGGCCCCAACAGGTGACCCAACATTTCCAAGAGCATCTGGGAGAAGGGAGGTGTCAGTCTGCTGCTCCCCGGATGGGTCTCACCCCCACAAGCCTCCTCCTGGTGTTCGGAGGCTAGAACTGGTCACGCAAGTTGGTCCCCACGCAGCCAGATGCTCAACACAGGAACAGTGGTCAGCACCGAACTGAGAAGGACAACTGGCCGATAATTATTGGGAAAAGTGATTTTTCAAGAGTGACGACTGTCCTGGCACAATTTTCTCACACACATGGACTTTCAAGCCTTCCTTGTCAGAATATATGACTCCAGTGCAAACTGAATATGGGCCAAGTGAGTTTAGAGAGCACGCAGGCCTTGGAGAGACGATGCCTTAGAAAGAGTGGGATGCAAGCCCCCCCCAAGCTACACCCCAACCTTGCTCTCTCTCCCTCTCCTGAATTCCCACAAATCTGCGGCAAAGACCCAGCTCTTGGAAGCCTTGGCACCTTGCTGCTCTGATATTTCCTCGAGAGAGAACCTGTCAGAGGAGTGAAGTCAGCTGGTAGCCTCCAGCTATGCAGCAGCTGCAGGACCTGCTGGAGCACTAGAGCCAAGGTCACCTATAAGGAGAAATCCATTCATTCATGCATGCATGCATTCATTCATTCATTCATTCAATGCAGATGTGGCATCTTCCAAAATCAGGCACTGTCTCTCTGAAATCACAGAGATATGATAGACCTGTCCTTGGCATTGCAGAAATAGAACTCTGAGCTGCTTTAGCTTGGGGGGGCAATGACACCTGCCACCAACTCCACCCCACCCCACCCCCGCTGAGGGCCAGTGCAGTGCTCAAGGAGAAAGACAGCCGCCTTATCTGGTCCTCGGGCTGGAAGGACCAGGACATCACCACTTACAAGACGCCTGGTCCCCGTTGGTCTTCAGGGCAATGTCGTTCCTCTCCTGGCGCCCCTTGGTTCCTGAGACTTCCTCCATCTTGTGGATCTCAGACAAGCAGAGTTTGGGATTATAGTGGAAGAAGAGTTTCCCCTGAGTGATGGTGAGGTTGTGTTTGCTCCAGTCCCATAGCTGCCTTAGGTTCTGGTTGTCCAAGGCATAGAAAGAGTAGTTCCTACGGGAACACACACAAACCTTGTCATTCCCTGGCTTGTCACAAGCAGAGAAAAAATGTAAGAATCCTCCTCTTTCACTTTCCTAGTTTGAGTCCACGTCAAAATAACATCTCAGATGGAACAGTTTCAGTAAAATGCATTATTAAAATTCACTTTCCTGATTCGTTTTGAAGACTTTAAAATGTGGCCACTGGATCGTTTAAAGTCACACGTGTGACTTGTGTCACATTTCTTTCCTTTTTTTTTTTAATCTTATGGGGAGGTACTTTGAGACTCTGTAAATATCCTGTTACTCATCAAATTTTCACCATTTAGCATCTATTCATGTCTGAATTGATTATTACTCACTGATTTTTTTTTTTTTTTAAGCAGGCTCTGTGCTCAGTATGGAGTCCAATGCAGGGCTTGAACTCACAACCCTGAGATCAAGACCTGAGCTGAGATCAAGAGTCAGACTCTCAACAGACTGAGCCACCCAGGCACCCCTGACTTGTACCATATCTCTAGTGGATGGTACTGGTCTAGTTCTAGGACACCTATGTAGGGGGTCATAAGCACAATCCAAATGAAAGGTCTAGACCTCAGCAAACAAGGCCATTTTATGGCAGAAAAATCAGCATGAGCTGGTGAACGATTCAAGAAGGTGGTCTTAAAAAAAAAAAAAAAAAAAAAAAAAAAAGGAAGGTGGTCTAAACAGTTCAGTGCAGTGGCTTCTCAAATGCCACTCATAGTCCCCTCTTCTCTGACTTCCTCTACTATACAGATCGGAAAAGGTAAATATTCATGCATCCACCCTTCCTTGCAACTGGGAGCAGCCACTTGACCCTGTTCTCACCAAGGAGACATGAGAAATCAGTGTTGGGGTTGAGAGTGTGGAAGGGTCCAGGCAGGGTTTTATTTCTTAAGGAGACATTCTCAATTGGCATGGGCCTTTGTCCTTCCCCTTTTCCCATTGGTTCCACAATTGTGAGGCTGAAGGCGAAGCAGCCATCTTGCAACCATGAGGAGCACAAAAATGGACAGAACCTAGATCCTAAGTTGGGGTATCTGGGGAGCTCAGTCAGTTAAGCATCTGCCATCAGCTCAGGTCATGATCCCAGGGTCCTAGGATCAAGACCCACATCAGTCTCCCTGCTCAGTTGGGGAGTCTGCTTCTCCTCCTCCCTCTGATGCTCCCCCTGCTTGTGCTCTCTCTCTCTCTCTCAAATAATTAAATATTTTTTAAACACCCTAAGTTATATCATTGTAAGTTTAGTTAATAATACTGTACCGCATATTTAAAAGCTAAGAGAATAGATCTTAAAAAAGTTCCCAACACAAGAAAAAAATCTTGTAACTATATGGGATGATGGTTCTTAACTAGACTTATCCTGGTGATCATTTTGCAATGTATGCAAATATCAATATATGCAAATATAGAATCATTATGTTATCACCTGAAACATAATATTACATGCCAACTATACCTCAGTAAAAAACAAAACAAAACAAAAAAAGCTAAAGTTTTCTCGCCCCACCCCCAGTTTTATTGAAATATAACTGATTAATAAGACTGTATTAGTTTCAGGCATACAACATTACAATTGATACCTGTAGATATTACAAAACAATTAAAAAAAACCACCCTAAGTTCAGTTCACATCCATCACTTCACATCATTTAAAAAAAAAAAAAAGTTTCTGGGGCACCTGGGTGGCTCAGTGGATGAGCGTCTGCTTTCAGCTCAGGGTGTGATCCCAGGGTCCTGAGATCGAGTCCCACATTAGGCTCCTCACAGGGAGCCTGCTTCTCCCTCTGCCTGTGCCTCTGCCTCTCTCTGTGTGTCTCTGATGAATAAATTAATAAAGTCTTTAAAAAATAAATTGTTTCTTGTGATGAGAACTTTTAAGATTTACAGTCTCAGCAACTTTCAAATGTAAAATACAGGTTGGCTAATTACAGTCACCGGGTGATACATCACCTCCCCAGGATGTATTTATTTTATAACTAGAAATTCGTGCCTGTTGACCCCTGGCACCTGTTCCCCTCCACCCAGTCCCCCCACCGACCCACGGTCCCCCAACCTCTGGTAACCACCAATCTATTCTCTTATCTATAAGCCTGGTTTTTTGGTTTTGTTTTTAGATGCCTCACATAAGTGAGATCCTACAGCATTTGTGTTTCGCTGACTTATCTCACTTGGCGTAACATCCTCAAGCTCCGTACATATTGTCGCAAATGGCAGGATTTCCTCCCTTTTTATGGCCGAGTGATACTCCACTGCGTGTGTGTGCCACATCTTTATCCATTCATCCGTCCATGGACACAGGTGTTTCCACGTCTTGGCAAAAACCCCTAAGTTGTTTGAAATCACAAACCTCCCAGAGAGCATTCGGGACACACCCAGAACCGGGCCACCTACCCGATCTCCAAGGTCTCCCCTCGAATCAGCCGCAACTTCCGGAAAAAGGAAAGAGACACAAGAGCATAGGATCTCCGGATTTTCAGGTACCCGGAAATCTCTTCAATGAGTCCGAGGTTGGCCTCCAGCTCGGCCGCCAGGTTGTCTAAAGAAAGGAGAGAATATCCAGTGAGCTTCTACAGAAATACTTTAATCTTCCCAAAACTTCCCATAATGAGGAGTCAACCTATAGGCTGCAGATGACTTCAACATACCCTGATCATACTCAGAACAAGAACCCAAAGCCTGTACCGCAAGGTCTGCAAGTCCCTATATAAGTAACCAGTGCTTTTTTTTTTTTTCTCATCCTTAACTTTGTCTACCCTCCTCCAGACACACAGGCCTCCCCATCATTCTTTAAACAAGCCAGGCCTCCTTCTGCCCCAGGACCTTTGCACTGGCTTCCTCCTTTGCCCAGACTATTATTCTCTCACAGATCTGCTTGGTTTGCTTCCTCTCCAGCTCAAAGCATCCCACCTCAGACCATAAACCCTTCGAAAACAGCAAACCCCTTATCCTCTATTTCAGAGGTTGGCAAATGACAGCCCAGAAGCCAAGCCCAGTCTGTTTTGTCAATAAAGTTTAATTGGAAAAGAGTCTCGCCCAGTTGTTCACAAGTTCTCTACGGCTGATCTTCCTCTACAAGAGCAGTAGTAATGGCAGAGACCGTCTGGCCTGCACAGCTGAATATATTTATTATATGGCCCTTTATAAGAAAGAGTCGCCGATCTCTGCTCCCTCCATTACCTCTGCTTTACTTCCTCCTTTCGTAGTGGGATCCACCCCAGGTTTACGTTCTACGTACGATGATGGGCTTATTCGTAAGCTCCATCACACATGGGCTCTGCTTTCTTCACTGCGAGTATTTGGTAAATGTTTGCTGAATAAGTAAACAGAGGGATGCCTTTTTGCCTGCGATGGTATTTCTGGAAACACGGTCCCCGACCTGCAACGCGGCAGGCATGCTGCCTACTTGTTAAAAAAAAAAAATGCAAAAAAAAAAAAAAAAAGCAAATTCCAGGGGGCACCTGGGTGGCTCAGCAGTTGAGCATCTGCCTTCAGCTTAGGGCGTCATCCCAGATCTCGGGTCCAGGGATCGAGCCCCACATCGGGCTCTGTGAGGGGAGCCTGCTTCTCCCTCAGCCTGTGTCTCTGCCCCTCTCTCTCTCTCTCTCTCTCAGGAATAAATAAATAAAAATCCTTAAAACACAGAAAACAAATTTTTTAAAGATTTATTTATCTATTTATTTATCTATTTATTTATTTATGATGGACAGAGAGAGAGAGAGAGGGGCAGAGACACAGGAGGAGGGAGAGGCAGGCTCCATGCAGGGAGCCTGACGTGGGACTCAAATCCAGGACTCCAGGATCGCGCCCCAGGCCAAAGGCAGGCGCTAAACCGCTGAGCCACCCAGGGATCCCCAGAAAACAAATTTTTAATACATAAATAAAAATGCAAATTCCCGCATAGGAACATTAATTTCCAACTTGGAAAATTAGAATCTCGGGGCAGCTGGGGCCAGGACTGGGCTGTGAATTTCAGGTCTGGAAGCCAATGCCTCAAGGGACTGACGTGTGTCTGGGCAGTTGGGTCCCGGCCAGCTGCAGCCCCCCCCCATCACCCTCCCCAGCACTCACTGCCCCCTCGAATGTTGATGATTAGACTTCCGTTGACAACAGTGCAGCCTCGAAGCTCCTGGGCAGACGTCACTGAGTCGATGGTCTTCTCGCCTTCCAGAATGTGGCAGACCTTGGGACAGGGGCCCAGGCACGGAGTGCACATCAGGCTGAAGAAAGAGCGGAGAGAGGGGGTCAGGGCACCCAGGACCCCATGCGCGTGTCAGGTTACACCCCTACACTGAGGCTGGGTGCTGCACCCACAGCACCCTGACATCTGGGCCCGAGAATTCTCCGCTGTGAGGGTGTCCTGTGGCATCCCTGGCCCTCACCCACTTGCTGCCAGTAGCACCTGCCCCGACGGCATGACAGCCAAAAATGGCTCCAAACATTGTCCCCTGTGGGGACCAGGGGCAAAGCACCCCCTGCCAGGCCTCCATGGTGGCAAGCCCAACAGCATTACCCCGCAGTCGGGGACTCACACTTGCCCCCCAAAACGATGGGGCTCCTGCCATACCCCAGAGGAATGGGATTCACGCTGCCCCCCAGCCCCCGTGGAGGATCACGCTCTACCCCGAAGAGACAGGACTCACACCATCACACTGAAGGGATGGGGCTTGGCTGTCACCATAGTGATGGGAATTATTCTGAGCTCACGGGCCTTTCGGGGGGCTTCCACTGCCCCCCCAAGGCAGATCTCAGGCGGCCGCCCCAAGGAGATCCGGCACTTGCTGTTGTGGGGATCTGACGTGCCCACACCTAGAACACAACCTCATGCAGAACAGCATGTGACAGCAGCCTGTGGCTTCACTGATGACAGCCGAAGGTCCCCGAATACACAGGCCCCAGGGATTCCTGGGGAACCGGCCCTCCCCCACGCAGGGTGCAAGGTGCATTCTTGGCGAGCGCGGCCCTCATAGGTCCAGGCAAGACACAGGGTCCGGGCCAGGCAGGGCCCCATCTTCCATCCCTCTGGGTAACGGCCTAAATCCTGTCACTCTCATCCCCCTGGTTCAGAGGTGGGCATGTACCCAAGTCAGCCAAGTGAGGGTTTTACCAGAACTTCCCAGAGGGAGAAACAGTCTAAAGCACTTGGCACACAGAAAACAAGAATCATCAGTTCTTGCTCTGATGACCACTTTTTATCAGTGGTATCGTCGTTGCTACTGGTGTTGGCTACACACCATGTCATTGCTACTGGTGTTGGCATGTTCAGTTCTTCAGAATGACCTTTGGGGTGGCAGTCCCAGGCCCTGGCACGGAGCTCCAAAGGCCCTTGGAATTTTCTGCATAGCATCTCTGCTATGCTAGTGAGGTGACAGGTGGTGGTCCCATGCAACTCTAGGATGGGGGCTGGTCACCCAAAACACCAATGATAGGATTAGATCTGTGGGTCTTTCAGCCACTGGAGACGGAGTTCAATCACGTGGTCAAGGATTCGCTTAATCACACACCTATGTGATGAGACCCCAGGAAAAATTCTGGATACCCACTCAGTGGCGCGTCCTGGACAGTGAATGCATGTAGGATTCCACAGGGCAGAGCTGGGGCTCTCTCCTTGATAACATGTGCGTCCCTAATAATAAAGCTGCAGTTGTAATATGGGTAGTGTAAGTGCCTGATGGTAAGCTTTGATTGCCAAGGCATCCACTTCCTAAGACATCCCTCTGGAATAAATGTATGGCCAGTTGCAGGACACGTCGGAGCAACACGGCCGATAAGGAACCTGGCTGCCCGGCCATGAAGCTCCCTCTTCCAGAAAGCCCTGGGTAGCCTAGAGAGTTGCCTGCCCAAGTGACCCCACTTCCGTCCCACCCCAATTCCTCTTCTTATGCTTTAGATTCACCAGTAAAGAGTGATCCCATGAAACCCTGGACAGCCCACCTCGGGCTCTAACAAAGGTGGAACCCCCAGTCCACACTGTCAGTCTCTCTCTCTCTCTCTCTCTCCCCCCATGAGCTCACTGTGTGGCCCATGAGGGTGCCGTGAGCCCTCTGGTGAGGCCTTGTGAGTCCTAACCCTCGTTCCTCAAGGGTCCCAGATGGTCTTCGCTGAAGCACGTGTGGCGATCATAATGAGAACCACCAGGGCCGGCCCAGCCATAAACAGGGGCCCTGATGGGGAAAGGTCTGGAGCTCGCCACATGCGACGCCTGCCTCCTGGGAGAGCCCTGTGGGCATCCCTAATCAAGGATGCTACCATTAACAGGCTCGGGACGGCCTGAACAGCATGGATTTCTTTCTTTTTTTTTTTTTTTTTTAATGTAAATTCTGCAACTTGTTCTAGCAAATTATCGAACCTAAAACAGGTTCAGTGAGAACCCCTATGTTTATAGCCAGGTGATGAGAAGTACGGGTGGCCTGGGTACCCCCATAGCGTGGCTGGTATCTGGAGTGAGGGCAGTCTTATGAAGGACACAGTGTGATGCTCACTCCAGGAGGTGGAGAGGGTCAGAACTGCATTGCAGACACCTGGTTGATACCAGAGCAGCTGGGGTGGAAACCGAAGAGTGACCAAATGTTTGGGTTCTTTTGTTGATTCTGCAAATATTCACAGAGCACCTATTATGTGACAGGTGATATTCTAAGCCAGGGGTCGGCAAACTCCGGCCTGCAGGCCAAAGCCAGCTGGCCACCTGTCTTTACAAATAACATTACGCCAGAGCCCAGACACACCCGTCGGTTTGTGTATCGTCTATGGCTTCTCGCATGCTATAGGGGCTGAGTTGCGTAGCTGCAACAGAGACCATATGGCCCTCAGAGCTGAAAATATTTACTATCTGGCCCTTTGCCAACGCCCGTTCAAAGCTGCAGGCACACAGGAGTGAGCAAAACAGACGTACTTTCCCTGTGGGAGATTATCATGGCCACAGGTTGTTTGCAGCCCATCCCACCAAGAAGTGCGGTTTACTTCCCCATTCAGTGAATCTGGGCTTGGCCGTGTGACTTGCTTTGGCCAATGGGACGTTAACAAATGTAACACAAGTAGAGGCTTGAAAAGTACTTGCACACACATGGGAGCAGCCCTCCCTGGCTGCTGGGCTGAGAAACCACATGGAGGGAGGCCTCGGCTGCCCATCTACGATATGAGAGGCTCTACTATACCATCCAGTCCGGGCTGGCTCAGCCCAGCCAAACCACCCGTCAACCCACGAAATCACTATAAATCATAAATGAGTGTTGTTTAAGGTCACTGAGTGTTGGGTGGTTTGTTACACAGAAAGAGCTGACCGATATACTTGTGAAACATACGGTCAGGTTGGGTTAAAATGAACAAATTGGCAATTAAAATATCAATTAGTGATATCTGAATCATTGTGATAGCAACCGGTGATATTGAATCATTTATCAAATATCATTGATCAGAGTGAAAACTGTGTGATATGCCAAGAAGGAGCTAGATACTAATTCAGACAGGGCGGTCAGATAGGGAAGAGGGTTCTCAGAGGAAGTGACTTTTCGGCTGCGACCTGGATGACAAGAAGCCAGCCACACCAAGATCATTCTAGGGGATGCCCCACACCTGCCGCACTCTTAACAGTCACTCAAATATCGAGCCCTCCTCGTGCCAGTAAAGGGCACCCTGGTGCTCCCACCAGGTACCTCAAAGGGACCATAGACAGTGAGGCTTCTTAATCAATCACGTGGGTTCCGAGACCTCTGTTCTGAAACTGTCAGACACCAATTTCCCAGATAAACCACCAGACTGGAAGAAAACATATCTGGTCCTATTTGATATCAAACCACATTAGAAAACGAGGGCCCTAAAGTCTTTCATAAAATAAAAAGCTTCGGAAGGAAAGCTAATGGGGCACCTGGGTGGCTCAGTGGTTAAGCATCTGCCTTCAGCTCAGGGCGTGATCCCAGGGTCCTGGGATCAAGTCCCGCATCAGCTCCCCGCATGGAGCCTGCTTCTCCCTCTGCCTGTGTCTCTGCCCCTCTCTCTGTGTCTCTCATGAATAAATAAATAAAATCTTTAAAAAAAAAAAAAAAAAGGAAAGCTGGTAATTTTTTTCTTTAACCAACAAAGTAAAATATTGCTACAACAAGTTATAATTGGCATCTCTCACTTTGCCCTCCTCCCCTCAGTAAAGGTCCCAGACATCACAGGATGTGCTGCCAGTTTCCCGGGGTTTCAGTTCTAGGGGCTGTTGTACCATCAGCAATTGCATCAAAGAAATCTCCTCTACATCTCAGGTCTCGGTTATCGTCAGGGAAAAAAAAAAAAAAAACCTTTTATGTAAAGCCAGTGTCTTTTAAACAAACATCTCAGCGGAAGATGTTAATATCCATGCTTTATTTCAAACATGGAAAAACAAAAACAAAAACAAAAAACCCAGATATGAATCAAAAGGAATATAGTCATTTTCCCAACCTGACTGATAAACTGGCCAGGAAAAAAAAAGAGAAAAAAAAAAAACTGGCAGGCAAAGGTGATTTATAGAAGCCTATTTTTGACCAACAAAGCCACTTGATAGGTTTTGTCAAAAACAAGTAAAACAAAACATGTTGTACTTGCAGGTTTCACAAACACTCCAAGAGAGGCTCCTAAGGACTGAAATAAAGATTGTTTTCCTTCCCACCCACTCCACCCGGGGAAATAAAATTTCCCACCAGAACACGCTCGCTTGGCTAATTCTCAAGTCTGAAGAGGAAGATTTTTTACGTAAGCAGATCAGCTCAAGGCCCCTTGACGTGCGTCTGTTTCTGATTTGGTTTTTGTTGTTTTGTGAGGTTTTTTTTTTTTTTTCCAACCCTCCGCACAAAAACCAGGAAACAGATTTTTTAAACTTGGTTACAGCCCTGAGACACCGAAATAGCTCATCTGAGAAGCTAACAACATGAACAAAAAGTCTGTGATGTGCGTAGGAAATCTGACTCACCGCCGAGGACAGAAAACCGTATTCCTCACCCGAACAGGAGGAAACGGTCTGATGGCACTGTCCTTCAAAAAGAGGCGAAGTCCTGAGAATAGTCTAGAATGGAGTCTCTTCCTCCTTGTGATCCAGGCTAATCTCAGCTCGCTGCCTGGCTCCAGGGTGCAGAAAACGTAAAAACCTCAGCTCTGCTCTTGGTTGTAACACCTGGGCAGCTCCATCACTGCGGACAGTCCTGTCCACGTGAAGGATTCTAGCAGAAAACCAAGCGCTCCTGCTTTTGCATCTTCTATTCCCAAAGCTAAGCACAGAAAACCTTTATAAAGGGGTGTGCAAAGGTGTTGAAAACATTTACCTCTACTCTCTCATCCTTTACAGAAAGCTAGTCGACTCCTGCTCCAAAGGCCAGGATGGAAACAGGAGGCAGAAACGGCATCCGACAGACCCAAGAAGCTGGCCACTTGCTTGTAGCCAGTTAACTCCTGCGTGTCACACAGTTTTAACAGGTGCCACCCCCACCGTCAAGCCCGCGTCGCTCCCCCCTCTGTGCCGCCCCCGCTCCGTCCCCGGAACCTGCGCCCAGGACTCACTTGCTGGAATTCATCGTGTAGCCAGAGGGGCACTCGGGGATGCACTTGTTATTGTGGATGACGTACTGGTGGCAGCCCTGTCTCCGGGAGTTCTTGCATTTGTTGTGCAGGTCCTGGCAGAAGCTGAAGTTCACGCAGCGCCAGTCTTGGAAGTGGTAGTACGGGGGTGGGCAGGTCTCCACGCACCTGCCATCCAGGTAGAAGTTGCGACAGGCCACGCACTTGGTGGGGTCGTCGGGCTCGGAGCAGTTGCCTAAACACTCGCTGTGGCAGCAGAGGCCCTCGGCGGTGCAGCCATGGGACTTGCAGATGGTCGGACAAACTGGAGGGGGAAAGAAAACAGCTGGTCAACAGCTTCGCCCAATTGCTGCCTGCATAGACGGGAGGTCTGGGTGAGGGAGTGCAAGCCAAACAAAATAGTAACGGGAAGAGTCTCACTTCTACTATACTTGCTCCATGCCAGGCACAACTAACAACTCGTGTCAGCCCCCGAGCCAGTGGCTTGTTCCTCGGTATTTAGGAGCACTTCGGGGGGCACCTGGGTGGCTCAGTGGGTGAGCGTCTGCTTTCAGCTCAGGGCGTGATCCCAGGGTCCTGGGATCGAGTGCCGCTTCGGGGTCCCCGCAGGGAGCCTGCTTTTCCCTCTGCCTGTGTCTCTGCCTCTCTCTCTGTGTATCTCTCATGAATTAATTAATTAATTAATTAAACAATTTACTTAAAAAATTTATTTATTTATTCATGAGAGGCAGAGACACAGGCAGAGGGAGAAGCAGGCTGCCCACAAGGAGACTGACGCAGGACTCAATCCCAGGACCCTGGGATCACGACCTGAGCCAAAGGCAGGCACTCAACCACTGAGCCACACAGGTGCCTCAGATGTTTTGCTTTGTTTTGAATTTACTTTTTTTTTTTATATTTTATTTATTTATTTATGAGAGACACAGGCAGAAGGGGAAGCAGGCTCCCTGAGGGGAGCCCGATGCGGGACTTGATCCCGGGACCCCGGGACCACGCCCTGAGCTGAAAGCAGATGCTCAACCACTGAGCCACCCAGGCATCCCTGTCGCCTCGTTTTTTTTGTTTTTTGTTTTTTTTTTTTTTTTACCAGAATTTGTTAATTATAAGTCTACAGCACGTAAACTTCCACAGCGGCTTCTTTAATCACCAGTTCACGAATGTCCCGCCAGTGTGACCGTCGGCTCCAGCAAGCCGGCTCCAGCACGCTCCTGCAGGACTGGTAAAAAGAGACGGTATTTTGTCCATTTCCTCCACGTTACAAAGGGGGAAACCAAGGTACAGGAAGGTTAAGCCAATTGCCCAAAGGTCATTTATCACTTCAACAGACATCCGATCGCCTCGATCTAAATAAACATTGCAGCCAAAGAACAAGGAAGTGCAGGGCCCAGGTGGCCACAGACCCTCCCTGCGGTGGGGTCTAAGGGAAGAAGCAGGTTAGTCGCTCAAACACACAGCTGGGCAAGTGCCTAAGCAACAAGCACGGAGCCGGAGGTTAGGGGAGGGGGTGTTTCTGGTCCCTGCAGGTGGGGAGGCCAGAAGTTGGCCTCTGATTTCATGGCCCGGGGAGCTCCTGGCTCCGCGCAGCTGAACTCGCCTCCCCAGGTCTGGACTCTGGCCGGGCTTCCCCCAGCAGCTTGTCACCCATCCCCTAAATACACCCCCTCCCCTTGATTTCAGTCTCTCAGCATCTGGCCTGGTCCCTAATAACCAGCCTGGTCCCTAATAACCGGGCCTCCCTTCCTAGTCTGCGGGCAAATCTGTCCATGGACCGGGGCTTCGCTGAGGCTGGACAGACCTCGGCCGTGACCCCACCGGTCCCTGGAGTCGCTTTCTTCGCTCACACACTCTGCACGGCCTGAAGCACACTTTGGACGCTGGTGAGTGCTACTGACCCCAAGCCCCTCGGGCTCTTTGCTGCAGTGACTTTAATTAAGGCCCCAGTGGAGCCCAACAAATCGGCCCCTGCAGCCGCATTCCCACAGGAGCAGCACCATCTGATGGAACTTTCTGCGAGGACGGGAATGTTCTCGAGCTGCGCTGTCCAACACCAACACGGTAGCCACTACTCCCCTGCGGCTCTCGTGTGTGGTTAGTACAATGAGGAACCAATTTTTTTTAATTGTGGCAAAATACACACAGCATAAAATTGACCATCTTAGCCATTTTTAAGGGCACAGCTCAGTGGCCCTTAAAAGGGGCCCAAGATATAACCACCACCACCACCACCACCACCACCACCACCGCCACCGCCGCCACGGCGACCAGCCATTCCCTCCATCCATCACCAAACGTCCTCCTCTTCCCAGACTGAAACTCTGTCTGTATTTAGAACACTGATTCTCAGGCACCGGGGTGGCTCAGTGGTTGAGCGTCTGCCTTTGGCTCAGGTCATGATCCTGGGGTCCTGGGATCAAGTCCTGAGTCGGGCTCCTCGCAGGGAGCCTGCTTCTCCCTCTGCCTGTGTCTCTGCCTCTCTCTTTCTCTCTATCCCTCATGAATGAATAAATAAATAAAAATATTTAAAAAGTGAAAATAAATAAAATCAAACACTGACAACCCACCCCCTGCTCAACCCTGAACTCCCACCATCTCCTCTCTGTCCGTGTGGACGGGACTCCTCTGGGCACCTCCTGGGAGTGGAGTCATATACCACGTGTCCTTATGTGACTGGCTTATTTCACTGAGCATAATGTCTTCACGACTCATCCATATTGTACCAGGTGTCAGAAATGCTCTCCTTTTTAAGGCTGAGTAGCATTCTACAGCGTGCATATACCACATTTTATTTTTTCATTCATCCATCAATTGGCACTTGGGTTGTTTCCACCTTTTGAGGCATTGTGAATAATGCCGTGAAGATCATGGATACACAAATCTGTCTCCGAGACTCGGCTCTCAATTCTCCTATGTGTACACCCAGCAGCAGAATTGTTGAATCATAATGGTAATTCTATTTTTAATTTTTTGAGGGACTGCCATACTGTTTTCCACAGTGGCTACACCATTTTACATTCCTAGCAAGCATACCCAAGGGTTCCAATTTCTACTGAAGAATTAAACTTTTCATTGGATTTCACTGGGTGTTTTTTTTTTTAATTTTATTTATTTATTCATGAGAGACACGGAGAGAGAGGCCGAGACACAGGCAGAGGGAGAAGCAGGCTCCATGCAGGGAACCCAATACAGGACTTGATCCCAGGACCCCGGGGATCACACCCTGAGCTGAAGGCAGACGCTTGACCACTGAGCCCCCCAGGCATCCCTGGATTTCAGTTTTAATTTTACCAGCCATAGGTA
This sequence comes from Canis aureus, assembly GCF_053574225.1. NCBI lineage: Eukaryota > Metazoa > Chordata > Mammalia > Carnivora > Canidae > Canis > Canis aureus. Next base: position 53,274,299 of record NC_135629.1, read on the forward strand.
GCTACTGGCTCCTACACTGGACAGCAGAGGCTTTGAGAATGAAAATCAAGTCCTTGCCAAGGCCTCCAAGGTCCCTTGTGGTCTAGCCTGCTGGCCCCTTGGAGTCCTTCTCCTAGACTCAGGCAGCAACCATTTGGGTCTCCTTTCTGCTCCCCCCCCCCCCCACTGTACACACACACACACTCCTACCTGAGGACCTTTGCATCTGCTGTCCCCACTGGCTGGAGCGCCCTCCCCATTACCTCCCGATGACTGGCTCTTCTCTTCCTTCAGGTCCCAGCACTTTAGAAAGACCTTCCCTGACCTCCCCACTGGAAGTCACTCCCCCCTTCTTAACCATGTTCTAACACATTATCTGATGACATTTTTCTTATGGTATTTATCACTCTCAAAAATTATACTGGCTGTTTGTTGACCATCTGTCTAGGAGGAAGGCTAGAGGGCAGGCTATGTCTGCTCCATTCACAGCACCCGCTCCTGGGACACCCAGTCCTAAGACGGGGCTTCCGCCAGCAGGAGCTCAGGAGGCACAGCTCCGATCACACAGAGAGGAGGCAAAAGGAATGACTCTGGAGCAGTTCCAGGCACCCAACTTTTAGCCACTGGCCCAAGAATGCATCCAAGACTCATCCCCCGGTTGTAGGTGCTCCACAAATATCATGAATATTTACATGCAAATGCAAAATTTGGAGCATCTCTGCATGGTGCATATTCTGACTTTTTACTCTATGGACGCAGAAAGAACTAATAAGGTATAACAGGATAAAGGCAGGTGGAACATCTGGGTGGCTCAGTGGTTGAGCATCTGCCTTCAGCTCAGGCTGTGATCCCGGGTCCTGGGATGGAGTCCCTCATCGGGCTCCCTGTAGGGAGCCTACTTCTCCCTCTGCCTGTGTCTCTGCCTCTCTGTGTGTGTGTGTCTCTCATGAATAAACAAATATTTTTTAGAAAAGAAAGAAAGAAAAAAAGAAAGAAAGGAAGAAAGGAAGGAAGGTAGGTGGGTGATGGAAGAAAGTCTGTGTAGGTTTTTTTAGGGATTACGTACCACCCATTAGATTTTCACTTAATTCTAACAAGGACTCCAGCAGAGAGAGGGGTAGGTACTGGTATCTCCATTTCACATTGGCCAGACAACAGGCCCTTTTGAGAAGCAGCAGGGTCAAAGCTAAACCCTTGATCTTTTGGCTCTGAATCTGATATTCCTGGGTCTAAAGAATCACCGTGGCCATCCACAGGGTCCATGCAGCCAAGGGACGAAGCGACCCTCATTCAGCTTTGGCAACACAGCACCCGCCACCCCACAGGCCCGCCATAAAGATTTCCTTAAAGAAGCAACAGCCTCCCTTTTCTTGTTTGTAAAATGGGGACAGTTTGTAAAATCCCTTAACTTCTCACAACTAAATAAGATGATGTGGATAAAGCACTGGATTCTTTGGGGTCCATTTTCATTTAGATTTTCATTTAGATTCGTTTTTATTAAGTAGGCTCCACACCCAGCATGGAGCCCAACATGGGGTTTGAATTCACCACCCTGAGATCAAGACCTGAGCCAAGATCGAGAGTCAGATGCTTAACAGACTGAGCCACCCAGGCACTGGATTCTTTGATCAATGTGTAGGTTTGATACAAGTTAGCTACTACGGATACTATTATCATGATCGCCATCGTGATTAATGAACTGTCTGCAGGGACCCAAGGGCTGAGGGTCAATGGCAGGAAGCAATATTTAAGGCAGACAACAATACCTAGGACCCACAAAGACCCCACCCTCTGGGAAGGCACATGTGAGAACAGGAAGGGCTCTATTTCCTGGGCTGGGGCTGTGTCTGAGAGTCAGCCCTTGAGTTCAAAAGAAGCATTAGCAAAGACCCAACAAAAACTTCCCAAACACATAAGCCTTCCGGCCTAGACAATGCCAAGAAAAAATACTCCACACTTGCACACAAGGCCGGAGGCTGAGAGCAGGAGTTTCCAACTCTATGCTGGAGCCCACCTGAGAAGTACCTCCAGTTCCAGCACAGCAGCTGGCAGGCTTTTTCCACAAAGGGCCACAAAGCGGCCCCCGAGAAGGTGCATGTGTGCACAGGCATGGTTGTGCCCCATAAAACTTTTACAGAAGCAGGCAAGGGGCTGGATAGACTGCCAGCCCCTGCTCAGGGAAGCATACCTGTGATTGAGTTACCATCCCTATCAGGGCCTAGACTCCGAGGGAGTCAACATCACCTCATAGATGGATACGCTGTAAGTGACTTTCCTCCACCAGCAGACATAACCTCCCAGAGATGCCAGTGTTGTGGCCCCAAAGGACATGAAGCGCCCTATAGCTAACTTTGCAATTCTATTTCAGCGATGACAAATGCTTTGCCCTCCTGCGGGCCTCCTCACCAAAGAGTTAAAAGGAATGGACTGACTGGTGGTGTTCCTTTGCCTTTTTTTTTTTTTTTTTTTTTACTTAAAAGTTATGTTTTTAACTTTTGAAGACTATGTTTTGATAACGATAAGCCACCTCTGGGTGTCTCCCATTCTGTTTCCAAGTACTTGATCTTATTTAATAGAAATGCCGCTGGGCCAGCCTCTGCGGCCCCCCACCCCTCCCCAGGCTGAATTATGAAAACCACAGGTTGTGCAAGAGGAAAAATGACCAGATGGAGGAGGGGGCTGACTTTCCTCTCCACGAGCTGAGCTCGACCGCCCCCTCTCATAAACACCAAATGAGCCCCAGCCCCAGCCCTCTGAGCCACCCCCCACCCAGGCTGTTTCTGTTAAAGACAATAGCAGCCTCTTTGAGAAAATGTCAAGCAGTGGGGGGGCGGGTGCCCACTTCCCCAGGACAGGTGCAGATGCACAACGTGTGCATAGGGAACATCTACCCAGATCTCCCAGAGACAGCAAGCACCAGTTCCTCCTCCAAACACACAAGTTCCCTTGTCCATCCATCTCCCTCTTCCCTACATGGTGCCTTGACTGCTGGCCTCAATTCCCTCCCACTTCTCCCTAAAGGTTCCCAAAAACCCCTGGTCACCAGTTACGCTAAAAGCAGCAGCCACAGCCTTCCTGAAACTTTACCTCAAGTGGCTTTCCCACTAGGCCCTGTTGAGAAGCTTGATAACTGCACCCTACATAAATCCATGAAGTGAGGAGGTGGCTCACCAATCCTCTGATTGGATCCTAGAAGTAAGTGCAATGCTCCCCAGAGGGAGATCGACAGGAAGGTCAACTTATTTAGGAAAAGGTGATTAAAGCGAAGGAGGCAAGTGCAATTTGACCCAGTATTTCTCCTGCTAGGAACTGCCCTGCAGGTGAGAGAGAACCTGGGTACCAAGAAACCTGGAAAAGGATTGGCTTCACCCTACAGGACCAGTTGGGTTTATAACAGCAAAGGACTGGAAACACCCGAAAAGTCCATAGCAGGAGACCACGAGAATCAATTACTGGGGCTCAAGGAGTGGAATAGTATGCAGCTGTAAAAAAAAAAAAAAAAGACGGGATCCCTGGGTGGCGCAGCGGTTTAGCGCCTGCCTTTGGCCCAGGGCGCGATCCTGGAGACACGGGATCAAATCCCACGTCGGGCTCCCGGTGCATGGAGCCTGCTTCTCCCTCTGCCTGTGGCTCTGCCTCTCTCTCTCTCTCTCTCTCTCTCTGTGACTATCATAAATAAATAAAAATTAAAAAAAAATAAAGACTGCATCTTTCTAAAAAAGAAAAAAAAAAAAGACGGCATTCTGACGGAGTAAGTCAAACAAGCAAGATGCAGAGAGCAGTGTCTAAAGGATGTAACTCCTTTGTGGAGAAAGGAAAGAATCAAACATAGCAGGAATGCAAAAACCAGGGCAGCTCATTTGGAAAATAGTTAGGTAGTTTCTTACAAAGTTAAACGTATACTTCTTCTTCTTCTTCCTTTTTTTTTTTTTTTTTTTTTTTTAAGATTTATTTTAGCCTCGATGGCTCAGCGGTTGGGTGTCTGCCTTCCACTCAGGTCACGATCCCAGGATCTAGTATCGAATCCCACATTAGGCTCCCTGCAAGGAGACTGCTTCTCCCTCTGCCTGCGTCTCTGCCTCTCTCTGTGTCTCTCATGAATAAATAAATAAAATCTTTTTAAAAAATTAAAAATAGAGGATCCCTGGGTGGCTCAGTGGTTTAGTGCCTGCCTTCGGCCCAGGGTGTAATACTGGAGTCTGGGGATCAAGTCCCACATCGGGCTCCCTGCATGGAGCCTGCTTCTCCCTCTACCTGTGTCTCTGCCTCTCTCTCTCTCTGTGTCTCTCATGAATAAATAAATAAAATCTGGAAAAAAAAAGAATTAAAAAAATTAAAAATAAAAATAAATAAATGGGGGGGCAAAGAAAGGACAAATGAAACATACACCCCTCTGGAAGGGACACAAGATATATGCCTCAAAACTGTGGGGAGTGGAATGAACTTGGAATAGAGGGTAAGTAGGGCATCCTTACATATCAGCAAATTAGGTGGGGTGGGTTTTGGGGGTTTGTTTTTTGTTTTTGCTACATATATGTACCTTTTAAAACCAACATGTATTGAAAACACACTTTTCTTTAAAGATTTATTTATTTATTTATTTATTTATTTATTTATTTATTTATTTATTTATTTATGATAGACAGAGAGAGAGAGAGAGAGAGAGGCAGAGACACAGGAGGAGGGAGAAGCAGGCTCCATGCCGGGAGCGCGACGTAGGACTCAATCCCGGGACTCCAGGATCGCGCCCTGGGCCAAAGGCAGGCGCTAAACCCCTGAGCCACCCAGGGATCCCCAAAACACACTTTTTTAAAGCCTCTAGCAGACAATTAATAAAGTACTGTTGATCAATTATACAGTTCTACCCCCAAATACACCAGTACCACTACATTAGAATAGCTGCCTGCCTCGATTGGGAGCTTTTACAAACATTCTCTTAAGATCATTTTTGCCTTTTAACAGTCAAAGCAATTAAATAAGAAGTGTGGTCCTAGATCCAAAACAGGGTCGGGGGGGAAAAATAGTATTGATGAAGACAACACTGGCAGGAGGGATGAGAGTTCTACACGAGGCTGTGGATTAAAATATTGCGTCAGTGTTAACTTTCTGACTGTGCTCATTATACTGCAGCTGTGCAAGACAATTTTCTTGTCCTTAGAAAACCACTGAAGAATTACGAGTAAAAGTAATTTTAAGTCAGCCTGTGACTGACTCTCCAAAGGTCCAGGAAAAAGAAAAAAAAAAAAAAAAAGCAGTATATAATGAATGTACCTAAATGCTTAGAGATAAAAACAAATGGGGGAAAATGTAAGCAACTAGGGAATCTGGATACGACTCTTGCAACTTTTCTGGAAACTTGAAAACCACATCAAAATAAAAAGGTTAAAATAAATCCAAATAAAGAGGGGGAAAGGCTAGCGCAGGCTGCCTTGTAAACGACGGGCTTAGAAAAAGACAGCCACCCTTCCTTTTCCTCTTTGCCTTTTTAAGTTCAAATCGGTTTCATGTTCCTTCATGAAGCAGCTATATGGTAAAAAGCAAAACAAAGCCCAAGGGGAAAAAGCCACTATGTTTCCATAGCACGACATATGTTAATAACATTTTGGTACATTTCTTTCCAAAGCCTGTAGTTGGGGGGGAGGAAAAAAAAAAAAAAAAAAGACACACACCACTCAAGATTTATTATTCCCCAAATTACTGCTTTCCAGAAATTTCCAAACGGAACAGTTGCGTCATGGGCCTGCAGACACATTCCCCACAGGGCCCCGTGGCTCTCCCTGAAAGTGTGAATTTTATAAACTCTGCAGAGTCATGCACTCGGTCTGCATCCGCAGATCCTCTCCGCCGCTCCCCGCCCCGACGCCAGCCCCGAACCCCGGGGCGGTGGAGGTTCGAACCCCTGGGGCGCCCCGGCGTCCCGAACGCGGGCAGCAGCCCCCCTCCCACCCCCTGGAATCCAGTAGATGATCTGATGGTGCAGCCAGCTGGGTGGTCGACAGACGCTCTGCGGAGCGTGCGATCCACTCGAAGCGACGACCGCAAGGACGCGTGTCCTTGAAGCAGGGCAGCTCCCCCTCTGCTGCCCCGACAAGGCCGCCCCCACGCGCGCCGACCGATCGGCTTTCCAGATGCCTTTGGAATCGAATTGCGAAGCTCTTAGGAGACCTACGGCGCGCGCAGGTCAGGAAGGGGGCGGGCCCGGGGAAGGGGAGGGGCAGCGCTGCCCGCGCAGGCAGCCTCGGGATTGGGCGGTTGCGGGCAGCTGCGCGTGTTGAGCTCCTCACGGGCGGGGCGAGGGCGGGGGGAGGCCCCGCCCCCTGGAGCCCGCGGCGGCCGCGCGCCGCACAAAGCCCGAGGCGCCCGAGGCGCGGTCCGCTCCGTGGGATCCAGGCCGGGCGGTGGCGGCGGCCGCAGCGCCGCCCTCGCGCTCAGCCAATAGGCGGGCGTGTTGCCGGAGCTGTGGCCCCGCCCCCGGGCGCGCGGGGCTCAGTCGGCCCGACTGGCGCTCGGGCCGTGACCGCCGCGGGGCTGCCGCGCTGGGGGGGACGGGGCGGGGGGCGGGGGGGGGCGCCCCGGGAGGGCCTCCCCGCCGGGCGGACCCCAGGGACGGGCCTGCAAAGACCCGACTCGGGGAAAAGCGAAAAGCAGCGGTGCAGCCGAGTGCGCGGGCCGCCCGAGCAGCCACCGCGCGAGCTGGGCGTGTGCCCGGGAGGAGATCGGGTCACCGCGTGGCAGCGCCGGGGGTGGCCGAGGGGTGCCCTGGCCCCGGGCCTCGCGCGCTCGGGGCCCAGAGAGGGGCAGCGGCTGCCAGGGTCACAGCGCGCAACCCCCGGACCGGAGGCCAGGGGGAGTGGCGAGGGCAGAGCCCGCGGAGCCGGACAGCGGGACAGCGCTGCCCCGACCCTATCCCGGGTATTTCCAGCCACCACTCCCCCAGAAAACCTGAGGCCCTACTCCTAAATTACACTTCTAAGGAAACCTACAGGCTGTTTTGGGGATGCCTTCCAGCCAGTGTTCCCTGTAGACGTGAAGACGTCAGACCTTGGGGGCTCGGCGTGCATTTGCAGTTCCAGTAAAGCGAGGCCCCCATTGGGCATGATCTCTAACCACCACCACCCCCCACCACCACCACCAAGAGTGCAGTTTAAGATGTGAATTCCGTCTGCAGAATACAACGTTCAACCCACAAGGGTTAGAAGATATTAATCCCATTGCTCAAACAACCATCTCCTTCTGAGGCACAGAAGGGCTGCCTGGCTAATGCCAACCCAGCTAGCAAGCAGCAGGGGCAAAACCCGAGCCCAGGTCTCCCGGGGAGAATGGGGCTGCGGGTGGCATCACGGAGTTCTGTGGGTTCTATTCACCTGTTCCCCACCCTGGCCCACCTGGATCGGGCCCCTCGTGGGCACTGGTATGCAGACATGAATGGAGATACTGCCTCTCTCTCTCTCTCTCTCTCTCTTCCCCCCCCCCCCCCAACATGCACAACAGACAGGTAAGCTCTGAAAGGGAGGACCTTGCCTGACCTACACTGGGTCCCAGAGCCATGCACACAGTAGGTGCACAGTAAAGCTTATAGGGGGTAAAAAAAAAAAAAAGTGGGGGATCAGGTGACTGACTGGCTTTATCCCATGGGGGAGGGACAGTACGTGCAAATGCATGAATCATCGGGGCTGCCTTTAGGGAACTATAAACAGTTCAGAGTTGATGAAGGGCAAAGTACAGGGAGAGGCATGGGAGGTCAGGGCAGACAGGAAAGTTAGGGAGCCCAGGGGCTTGGACTTTGCGCTGCCTAAGAAGCCGAGGAAGGGCCTCAACCAGAAAAGACAGCATCAGATCCAGGTTTAGGGCAATTTTCTAGCTGTCTGGTGGACGGCTGAGCAAGGCAAGGGCAGAGGCGACTGGAAGGAAGAGACTGTTCTGAAACCACCAGGGAGGTGGAGCCTTCAGGACTTCTCTCCCAGATGGTTCCCAAGTTTCTACCTCGGGCAGCTGGGCACGACCCATAAGACAAACGACAGACAAGGAAGCTGGGTGCTCAGACTTCCCTGACCCGGGCTTGAATGTGTGCAGTCGGGAACGTCAGGGCTTCTGCACTCAAGTGATTGTGTCTGTGCTCGCTAAGCCACTCCTCAGCCCACACTCTTGCAAGGTACAAGGACCCCTGCTTGCTTGTGGTGGGCATTTTTAAAGTTTTCTCCATTTGTGTATCTAATACTAAGAGTAATAACTTTTTAAAAGCTGTTTCCACCTACTCAGATTTTTTGCTTCCTGAGCCAAGGTAAACTTTACAGGCTCTTCAGAAGTTAGCAATGACAATGGCACGGCTTATGAGATTCAGGCATAGCTGCTCTTCGGGGCAAAATCAGAGCCTTAATTTCTTCCACGAGGTACTGATCAATCTAGTAAAATAAGTGCTTAAAACACTGAGTGAAGAAATTTCAATAACATCCCCCAAAAGTATCACCAGAGCTGTCTATATTTCTTTTATTGGGTTCTAAATTCCATTTCTATTTTCATTCTTAATTTTATAATATCCATCCTTCCCCCTCTTTTTTTTTTTTTTTTTGTTACCTTACTTTATAAATTCTTTAGAAAACAGCACTATCCTATAAACCTTCTGCATTGACAGGAAAGTTCTGTATCTGTGCTGTCCCAATTCACGAGCCACATGCAGCCACGGAGAGCCGGAAATTTGACTAACGTGACTGAGAAACAATTTTCACGTGGCTCGTGGCTACCTTCTTGGGTGTTGTGGCTCTACGAGACCCAGCTCTCGAATAGGACAGTTCTGTTCTCTAAATCACTTTGCCCCTGTTAATTTATTATTCCCTTCTTCTGGTGTAGACCTGTTCTATTATTTGTCATGTCATTTTTGTGATTTCTGTATGTGATCGCTTATGGCCCTGCCTTGGTCTCTGCACCCACTCCGCTGCCTTCTAAAGAGTCTATCCTTACAGTATCGAGATCCTCCCAGCCCAAGTTAAGAGTTATGTTTTGTGTTTAATCATCACATGGTAGGAGTTTGTTTCGCATGCTTGTTCAGTTAAGCTTTTAAAAATTAATTTCCACTTACATTTACTTGTAGCAACAGATTAGGGCCAGTGCAATGTCTGCTTTTTGGACCCTGTTGGGGGTCCTTTTTGGTTGTGGGGTTTTTTTTTGTGTGAGATTTAATAGATAATCTCTCTGAATATTCCAAGAGCACTTTAAAATGTGTATCAGTCGTAGAGTACAAAGTTCAGTCTGTATCTGTTATCACGATCTTATTTAACCACATTATCCAAACTCCTTGTTGCCTAATTGAGGTTTATCTACACGATCAAGACGGTGTTTGAGGTTCCCCAAAGATTTCTCAATTCTTGTGCTTCCTACAAATTACTCTCTGAAGTTTGATACTTTGCTAGTGGACCTTCAGTAAGGATGGTCCCTTCACACAATGCAAAACCTCTCCTTTCCTCCCTACTAACACCTTTTGCCTTGAGTTCCTTGCCTATTTTTCTCCGTTCCACACATGGTCAAGTTTTCCGTGTCATTTTTGGCATTAGGTATAGCCATTTTCTAGTGGGGGGGAGGTGGAGGGGGAGAGAGAGAGAGAGAGAGAGAACTGCAGCCTCCATGGAAACAAGGAAGTAGAGATGGGGAATGTCAGAGTTTGAAATCTGTCACAGTGGAAGGTCTCAATTGTAAGGAGGGTTTCCCGGGGACAATCTCCACCATAAAAAAGTCCCCTCGTTCACATGACTGATGACTTTTCAATAACAAGTACACGAAAAATAAAAAATAAAAAAAAATAACAAGTACACGGTGGTCTTGAATGTACACATTCAAGTTTCCCGGGAGCTGCTACACACATGAGCTAGCAGAGTTTAGACCCAGCCACAGGGAACGGGGAAAATCTTCTCGACTTCTCAAGGACAAAAGTAAACAGCACAATGTACTGCATTTCTGCAGAGGCACACCACAAAGGAGAATAGAGTTAACTCTGAAAAAAAGAAAACACACCTATATTGCAAATTCCATCGTGACCAAAGGAGAGAACTTGTGGCATATTTCCTTATTGAGATGGTCCCTAAAGCCAGTCTAGCTGCTTTATTTTCTGTCTAGAAAAGACCAGAAGCTCCAGGTGTCCTCTCCACGCCAAGAGCCCCTGTGGCTGTTTTGGGACACTACAGTGTGTTTGCCTCCAACACTACTATGCTATTGGGGGTGGGGGGGATGGAGCTCTCTGATTTGGGGGAAAACCCATTTCCTGACCATGTGTATTCCAACCCCAGAAAAGAATGAGTTTGCCCCTTGGCCACTGGATCCTCAGACTTCACTAGCTCTGCAGATCCACTTCGTAGCCCTCCATCTACCTGAGCAAACAGCCCGGACACCTGCAACTCCCTGGCTCCACCTCTATTTACGCTGCCAAGTCCGGGCACACGCTTAGGGAAAGTGCATGAAGGAAAATAAAATCATGGGAATGCTCTCCCGTCACACTGGATGCCCGGTACCATCTAAAACTTAGATGGGGAGTTCCTCAACACCCACACTAAGTCACCTTCTCTCTTGGTGGTGAGAAAGCTTATTGGCCTCTTTTACACACATGCTATGACCACGGAGGGATGGTGCTTCCCCACCAGGATCAACAACATCCACGCCCTCACTCTCCGGCCAGTATTTATTCACAGGTGGATTGTTTTCGGCACCATGGAGATGCCCTGGAAACCCCTTCGACCTTTAGAGACGGGCTGCCTATGAACTCTTTGCTTCTTAATTAAAAAGTTCACTAGGTAGCACAACACATCCCAATGCCAGGCCCCCCGCCCCCGTATCCCTTTAGGTCCCTTCAGTCCACAGATCTGAGCACCTGCTGAGCCGCAGGCACCCTCCTGAGCTCCGACACCAGCTGGGGAACAGCAGAGACAATTCCACACCTCTCGGGGAGGCGGCCGAATGGCTCAGGAACATTTAGTTTACGTATCAAGAACATTGAGTTACCAATGGTGCTGATACTCTAGGCAAAGTTCACAGGGGGCTGTTAATTTCCTTGGCCGGTTATTCTGGAAAAGCTCAAGTGTTCCTTTCTTGGACTCAACGGCCAGAGAGCTAAATGCCGTCTTCTGGGGGAACCCTGTCCTGCCTCAGCCCCCACGGGTCCCCTCTCCGGCCTCACCGTGCAATCAGGCTGCTGTACAGCCAGCCCGCCCTATATCCCGGTCCCTCAGCGACCGGGCCTGGATTGGGGACCGTACGATGATACGATGAACGGGCGTGGGGGGATTTCTGCATTCTCTCCAAATCTCTCTGGAGGCTTTCTCATCAGACCCCAGATCCACAGCTTCGTATCACCAGCGTGGAGCACACAGAACTATGACTTCTGGCAGACCTGGGTTTTTGAGCCGATGCACGCTACTTCCTGGTCTTGTGACTCTGCGGCCCATGCCTCAGTTTCCCTGTGTGTCTCCACAGGGATAGTAAGAGCAGCTTGGGCTGTCTCGTGGATCAGATGGGATGATGCATGAAACATGATCTGTATAGAAGAGCCCAAGGAAGGGGCTCCGCAGGCGTCCTCAGCCACCAGCGACCATGCCAGGCATCTCATCTGTCCGGCCTTGACTCCTCCACAAAGTAGTGGACCTCCTCCGTCCCATTGGCGGGGAGGCACTAGATTTGGATTAGATGATCAAATCGAAAATGCGCCCCAAGCAACTTTCATCTCCCCCCCACCCCCCGCCCCTAAAGAGTTCTAGGGAAAGTGTGCCGATCCGCACGTTTGTAGCCTGCCATCTGCTAAGGATGGGGCAGGAGTGGCAGCAGGGGACACAGACTGAGATCTGACATCACTGGTGACCCTGGAAACCCAGCCCATCACCGTGCTCCTTTCAGTTCCCCATGTTTGTTCCCCAAACATCCACCTGCTCCATGTCAGGCGGCCCGAGGCCAGGCGGGCATCCAAGGCAGAAAACACCGGGGCCCATGCTCTCCAGGATCCCCACAGCCAGCACAGGCAGGTCCCCACCAGACACTTGTGTGTCCATTCGAAGTCAAATCCCCAGTCTCTCCACCTTCCCATCAACCCCACACTCTCATCTTCCCCCCAAAGGACACAGCTAACATGATTGTCCAGGGATCATTGTAAAACCCACGACGTGCTCTTTCTAAAAAGCCCAGCAACGTCATAAAATAACCACACTTCCCAATGGTACCTAAACGGCCTTCAGAACCACTTGGAAGTTTCTAGAAGGGCTCACCAACAGTAGCAGAACACTGGAGACTGAAAGGGAGAACAGAGAATGCCCAATTTTCCTCTCAGGGATCAAGATTTAATAGCCTCCGAAGGAAACCATAATTGGAGGGCTTTGGGGCACATTCCTCCCTGAGGCCTGTGATTATGAAATGCTGGGAAAGGTTGGGAATTTGCGCCTCGAATGACTTTGGGCTCAAACTTAAAATGAGTAAGACCCAAAGCAAGAGGTGTAACTGTGTCCCTTCACACAGACACATACACAAACACACACACACACACACACACACACTGAGAGAAAGGTTGGGAGGAAGGAAATCCTCAGGCAGATAAAGAAACCTACAGTCTCCACGGGGACACGGCTCCACCTTGTTGGGTGTCCCCTTTGCACCCCCAGGAAAACACCTCATATTTGGCTCACAAACCTCTACTTCCTGGCACTGCTCTCAGGCAATGACAGTCACCCCTCTGTGATGTCACTGGGCTGGTGCCGGAACTCGCACACAGCCCCTGGCCTTCCTGGGTGCGCCCCCCACCACCCTCACCCCCAGCTCACCTGGCCTTTCCCTCCATGGCATCTGAAGATCAAAGATGTACCTTGGTTCTCAGATATCCCCCCCACCCTGAGAATTTCCTTCCTATCTGTTTCCTTGGCAGTCCTCACCCCCCACTGCCCATTATTCACAGAGTTCCACAGGATACAAAAATAAAAATTAATGCACTTTTCCTTAGCAGCCAAAAAAAAAAAAAAAAGAAAGAAGCAAGAAAGAAAAAAACCCACCTTGGAAAATTAGACAGCAGGTGCCCAAATAGAAACTTTACATTAGAGAAATGGGGTCTAGGGGCCCCTGGGTGGCTCTATGGGTTAAGCATCTGCCTTCGGCTCAGGTCATGATCCCAGGGTCCTGAGACGGGGCCCTGCATTGGGCTCCCTGCTCAGCGGGGAGTCTGCTTCTCCCTCTCCCCCTACTTGTTCTCTCTCGCTCACTCTCTCAAATAAATGAAATCATTAAAAAAAATGGGGTCTAACACACACAAGCATTAGAATCTTGATTAGCTTCAGAGAACAATCATTACATGTGTGAGAAACCAACAGCCATGGCTCTAAGGAAATGGGGGGTGAGAAGGGGCCAGGATAAGTCCTGGCCCACTGGTGCCAGAGCCAGAGACCCCGCCTGAGAGAGGCAGGGGGGGCAGCTGCTGAGCTGACCGAGGGGGTCTAATGGAGGCTGTGAGGCAGTGCTGTCCTTATACCCCACATGGTAATCTATTCAGAGAGTGCATGCCAGTGGCTAGAAGCTCAGGGCAGAGAGTAAGATCCAAGGTGGAATCTGCTACTGCCTGACTCTGGCCTCCTGGGCAAGTATCTTGACCTCTCTGAGCCCACATCCCTTTCTGCAAAATGGAGGATCATCTGGCCACCTGCTTGCAGAATTGCTCTGAGCTTCATTCTGTGCCTCTGCTGTGGCACTGAGTAACCAGGCAATAAAAAAAAAAAAATTGATTCCTTAAAAAACATCAGGCCACCCCAGGGCCTTTGCACATGCAGATCCAGCCACCAAGAAGTCACTTTGCTCCCCATTGCCTCCGTGGCAGCTTCCTCTCAAAGGGACTCCCTCGACCTGTCTACCTCCTGGAGCCTCCACTGGCCCTGGCCTGTCTTGTCACTCTGATAGAATTCCTTCCTAGGGCTTATCACCGACTTGAAATTATCTTGTCCATCTGCTTGTGGACGTGTTTACCGAACACCAGGCCCCCTGAGTACGGGCGGCACGAGAGTGGGTGCCTGTGTCTTTCATCCACCGTCCGTCCCACGCCAGCGCCCAGCAAAGGCTAAAAGCCATAAACAGTGGCCACTGCTTTTACGAACATCCTCACGTGCATGGGCTGGGAGCCCTGCCCAGCCACGGTGATTCGGGGCCAGTCCTGAGCCTGGAGGTGACAAGACTGCGGCCCTGTAGGTGACTGACTGGGCCTTGGGCTGAAGCCAGGCCTCAACTCCCTGTTACTACCTGGAAATGCAGCTCAGCACATTTGCGGGGGGGGGGGGGTGGGCACAGGGTTAGGGCCACAACACCCACACACGTCATCAGTGACACAAAACAATTCAGGAATCGGATAGAAAAGAGTCACACCATTTTGCATGCAGTAACTGGCTAAGAGCTACGCGACCACTACCAAATACGAGGCACTGGACCTTAGAAAAGACCTAAAGCTTGCCTGTGTGCAAGAGGGTGGCAGAGGGCTGTGGCGCAGGTGGGGGTCAAGAGGCAGAGGGAAGGGCGTCGGGAACCCCGATGTGAAGGCAAAATCCCAGATGCGGGGCGGGGGGGGGGGGGTGCAGCGGCTCATAACCTAGGAGGGACCCGGAGAGGAACCGGCCCAGGTGGGGGATGCAGGTGCGCATTTGGGTAAGCCTAGGGGGCTTGGTTGGGCAGGCTGGTTATCGGAGTTCAGGTCCCCAAGTGTGTCTCAGAAATAAGATCAGGGGACGCCTGGGTGGCTCAGTGGGCTTTTGGCTCAGGGCGTGATCCCGGGGTCCTGGGATCCAGTCCCACATCAAGCTCCCCGCAGGGAGCCTGCTTCTCCCTCTGCCTATGTCGCTGCCTGGGTCTCTGTGTCTCTCGTGAATAAATAAATAAAATCTTTTAAAAAAAAAGACAAAGAAAGAAAAATGAGATCGGGCCAAACCAAACATAAAACTTGCATCCGGCTCACCCGGCTGCACCGCTCACCATCACATCTTCGTTGAAGCTCCCCCTGGGGCATGAGCGCAAGGCTGAGAGGGCACCCCCACACCCCGGGGACAGGTGAGACCAGGTGGCGCGCTGAGGGTAATGGCCCACACCTGGCGGTGCCTGCAAACCCACCTGAGCCTGGGCATCACCTTAATAATTAAGGCTTAGTTCCTCCAAGTACACCGTGCAGCAAGCAATGAACGTGTAACTCCCACCTCACCCCCGACAGCCGGAACAAACCAGACATGTATTTGGAACCTCTCGCTTCTGCCCTTCCGTGGATGCAAACGTGGAGATCAACTCTGTAAAAGTTGTGCATTTTACCCCATAAAAGATCCGTGTGGGTCTGAGGACAAAAATAATGTGTGAATAACTTACAGGCTTAAATACAGAATGTTCTGAACCGCCCCATCTTTGAACACTACTTCACCCACCCTACTGCAACCCCAGAGCAAGGGCTAGGATGCTCTCAGCCCTCAGGATGGCAGCTCCCAAAGAAAAATTCTGTGCATCTCAAGGATGAGGACAGCCAACTGCTTCACTGTTCACAGCAACAAAGGGCCGGGAATGTCCATCGATTGCAGGTTGGATGAGTCCATCACAATTGATGTGGCCACAAAAGAAAAACACGTTAAAGGAGAAAGCCGAGGCACAGAGTATAGAGGAGAGTGTGTTTGTGCACAAACGGGGGCAGGCAGATGTGAGTGGCATCTACACTCATATGTGCACACAAGTCCCCTCTGGGATGAATAAGAAACTCAGAGGAGTGATTGCTTCTGGGAAGAGGATAGACGTGGGAGGACCTTACTTTTCCCTGTACCCTGCTTTAAGATGATTTTGATCGTTGCATGTTTAATCCTTTTTTAAAAAAAAATCAGTTGAATAAACAAAATGTGATTAGATAGATGTAAATATAAATGAATAAGTAGACACACAGAAAAACATGCATACAGCGGAACATTATTCAACCTTAAAAAGGAAGGGGACCCTGTCACCTGCCACCACATGGACAGACACCAAGGACATCAGGCTCAGGGAGAGGAGCCAGACCGAGAAGGACCCCTCCTGCAGGACCCCACTCCCAGGAGGTCCCCAGAGGAGGCCCATCCATAGGGACAGAGAGGAGATGGTGGGAGCCAAGGGTGGGGCAGGGGGCAGGGGGAGTCAGTGCTTCATGGGGGAGTAAGGGGGACAGGGTCTCCTTGTGGGGAGATGGAAGGTTCTGGAGATGGATGGTTGGGGTGGTGGCACAACAATGTGAATGTGCTTCATGCCCTGAGCTGTGCACTTAACAATGGTTAAGATGGTAAATTTTGTTATATACATTTCACCCTGATTAAAAAATAAATAAATAAATAAGTAAAAAAAAAACCACACACACACACACCGGCCGAAATCTGATGGTTTGAGCACTTACGTGACAAGGTTTTATATAATTCATGTAGCCCTGATTTAATTCAAGGTAAAAACCAAAAAGAAACAGGGGTGTCTCTCCTTGTAAATAAGCAGGAGAAACTCTGGCCTCCCAAACATGCACAGTTATAGGAAGTCAACAAGAAGCTAAAAGCCAGAAAAGTCTGGATTCCATGGTCCAACTGCTCAGGATCAAGTCCCTGCCCCAGTTTGCTGGCTGAGACCCCAGGACAGAAACTCAGCCCTCCATGGGCCTCAGTTTCCCCATCTGTAGAACAATCTGAGAAAACAACCCAGACTCCCAGGGTTGGGACTGGGATAAGGTGGGCGATGAGGCACTCACCTCAGGCACAAATGTTAAGTGGATGCCAAACCACACGATCATCAGAACAAACAATATTTTTAAAAATCATAATTAAGGCCAAAAGGGACACCTGGATGGCTCAGTGGTTGAGCGTCTGCCTTCAGTTCAGAGCATGATCCCGGGGTCCTGGGATCGAATCCTGCATCAGGCTCCCAGCAGGGAGCCTGCTTCTCCCCCTGCCTCTGTCTCTCTCATGAATAATAAATAAATAAATCTTTAAAACAAATTAAGGCCAAATAGTCCATGGTGCATCAAATATCAAATTTTTTTATTAAAATCAGGATTCAATAGGACCAAGATTGGGGTGAGGTAAAAAAATAATAATTAAAAAAAAAGATTGGGATGGGGTGAGCAGGGTCAGATCCCATTTTTATTTAAAATTTTGAAATCTGGGTGCGCCTGGGTGGCTCAGTAGGTTAAGCATCTGACTCTTGATTTCGGCTCAGGTCATGAACTCAGGGTCATGAGATCAAGCCCCATGTCAGGTTCCACTCAGCATTGGGCCTGCTTAAGGATTCTCTCCTTCTCCCCTCTGCCCCAACCCCCCGGCCCAGTTCATGCACATGTGCACACACTCTCTTTAAAAAAAAAAAAGTTTAAAATTTTGAAATTTTATTCATCATAAATACTTTGGCCTTAAATTTGACTTTTTTTTTTCCAAATACAGCATCCAAGTACTGAATATTTTTGATGCCGCCTTAAATTTTGTGCCCCTACCCAGAGACCTCAAACTGTCCTTGGTACAACCAGGTAATTCTAGAAAAATTGACCCCTTGGGTTCGAGTTGTTGGCTTTAGTCAGCAATCAGGTAAATTCTGTTTTCAGGAAATGTTGCTGTTCCGGAACAGGGGGCGATTTTACTCCATCCTCTGCTTTTTTCCAAAGCCAGCCTTTGAAAAGCTCATGCATGCCACCAAGCTTTCTCAATGACCTGGGGCTTCAGGGCCAGGTGAGTTCCGGATTTTATTATTAGTAACAAATTAAATTAACAACGAAAGGAAAGCACACAACCCAGTGACCCTCTGAACCAAAACCAAAGTGCACAAACACATTTTACACAGGAGCAGAGCACTGAGCTGGGCAGCTGCCTCCTCTCCCACCGACGGAGTGCTGCAGGGCCAGGAGCAGGAGACAAGGACGCTGTCCCCAACATCACGATCCGGAACAACCCACAAAGCTTATCACGAGAGATACCACGGGCAAGAGGCAACAAACACATCCTCTGCCAAACAGAGCTTTGGAGGGGGTACCGGTCCTTGTGAGGCAGGGACCACCTGCTAGCTCCTCCTTCCTTGCCAAGCGCACACCTGGGAACTCTGGGGCGCTTTCCCACGTCACAGGTTTGGGAGATCTGGGACTGATCTGGGGCTGACAATCCCACCATCACTGTTGTCTGGGACCAGGTTTTCTCCACCGCAGCACAGCGGACATCAGGAGCCGGATCATTCTCTGTCTTGGGGGTGGTCCTGCGCAAGGGTGGACAGTGAGCAGCAGCCCTGGCTTCCACCCTCTAGATGCCAGTAACACCCACCCCTTCCAGTCATGACCTCAGATGTGCCCAGATACTGCTAGAGTCACCCTCCAGCGAGAACCCCTGCCTTGGAGCGTGACCTGTGGCAAAGACAGAAGGAAATCACACAAGGGAATGGGCCTGAAATTGCAACGTTCGTCTGTCCCTCCAGCCCTGAGTTACAGCTGCAGAGGCTCCAGCACCCCACCCTCCCCCGAGTCACACCGAAGTTTCCAGAGTCCCCATAACCCACATCTCATATCTCCAGCTGGGCTCTCAACCTGCACACACGTGTGCAATCCACTGCACCATCCACCTGCAGGAGTTTCGCTGAGGGTCGGCCACGTGCCAGGCCATGGGGGTCCCGTTGCCACTGCCCTCATCATGCTACCAGCCAGCAGGCAGGCAGAGCCAGAGAGAAGCTTCCATTTGATTCCGTGTCATTCTCTGCCAGTCCCTGGTCCCTCCATGAATTCCTGAAGCCCCAGGCCAGCAATGGGGGCCCTTCCTAAGCTCCATTTAAAATGTGAGGCTTGGAACAACACTGAGGATTCCTTAGACCACTACGGGGCACTGCAAGAGCCCACCCTCGGTGAAGCACGCAAAGAACCAGTATTGCTTTGCTTTTTGCTTCTCTCACCGGTGAATGCTCAGGGTCAGTCCTCCTTTATGGGGGTCTCAATGCATCAAGACAGAGAATGTCTCAGGGAGGATGATTTCAGAAGCAAAGAATCTGCACACCTTTAAAGCTGGATAATCCAGAGCCCGGTGCCTGGGCCGCTAAAGTCACTCACAAAGAAAAGCATCCACCATCAACAATCCAGATCCAGCAGGGAAAGACCTGGGAAAGACCTGGAATAGGAAAAGTGAAATAGCAAGTCAAGCAGTCAGAGCCATGGTGTGAGAGGAAGGGAGCCCGCCCTCGGAGGTCTCTCTGTTTGACATGTTCAGAGCAGCTTCACATGTTTTCTTTCATCCCATCCCCACACTCATCTCGGGAAACAGGTCAGATGTTCTCATTTCTCGTAGACAGACGGCTGAAGACCCACACGGCCCGGAGATGGAAAAGCAGGCTTTCCATTGGACAGATGTGCAACGGAAAACCTACTCGCTGTCCATGACCTGGGCACACATGTGCAAGATGTCAGCGTGAAGGTGGGTTTTAAAACCCAGGATGCACGGTTGCCTGGGTGGCTCAGTCAGTTGAGCCTTTGACTCCTGGTTTCAGCTCAGGTCATGATCTCAGGGTCGTGAGATGGAGCCCGCGTCTGGCTCCCACTGCACAGTCCGCTTGACTCTCCCCCTCTGCCTCTCCCACTTGTGCTCTCTCTGAAATAAATAAATAAATCTTGAAAAGAAAAGAAGGAAAAGAAAGAAAACCCAAACCGCACCATTGATGGATGATGGATAAACACAAGGGGGCCCATCTGCACGCTGGATTATTTTCCAGCCTGAAAAAGGAAGGACACTCTGACACCTGCTACCACGTGGATGGACCCTGAGGACACCGGGCTTAGAGAGGGGACCCAGACCCAGAAGGACTCCTTCTGCATGACCCCACTCCCAGGAGGTTCCCAGAGAAGGCCCATGCACAGAGACAGAGAGGAGGTGGTGGGAGTCAGGGGTGGGGAGGGGGTGGGGAGTCAGTGCTTCCTGGGGATGGGGTCTCCGTGTGGGGAGATGGAAGGTTCTGGAGATGAACAGTGGTGATGGCTGCACAGCAATATGAATGTACTTAATGCCACTGAACTGGACACCTAGAAATGGCTGAAATGATCGATTTCACATTATGTCTATTTTACCACATACACACGCACACATTCAAGGAGCGAGAGCCAGCCCCACGCCAGGCATTGATTAAGAGGTCTGCATCCTCCCGCTAACCGCATCAGGTACAACATCATCCATCTTTTGTCAATAAGGAAACAAAAGATTCAGTAATTTGCTCAAGGTCACACACCAAGGGCATGGTGGAAGGAGCCAGGATTCGAACCCAGTCTGGCTCCAGAGTCGGAACTTCTAATGTTCACATTGCAGGGTCTTCAAATTCAGGATTCCCGATGCTGACTTTCTGCCAATACCCCCTCTGCCTTCCAGTAAATTCCTTCTACCTCCTGCGTGGTTCTGCAAACACTGCCTCTCTGCCAGTGATCACCAAGACGACTGATGGGCGCTGTGATGATCACAAGACCCCCAGCCAAGCCACATACACACATGGCTTCTCTGGTTGGCCTTGGGCTGGGCCCTGGGGACACAGAGGTGCTCACACTTCCCAGCCTGTGGGGAGCAGGACAGAAGGGATACCAAATAGGACTCAGAGGTCAGACTGGGAGGTGGGGCTGACCCAGAGTCGACGATCAAGTCTGCCTTTGTGTGAAATCAGGCAAGTGAGCCAACTTACTCGGGCCTCAGTTTCCCCATCTGTAAACAGGGGTTAATGAGTAACAATCCCCACCTTACAGCCCGTTAGAAAATTAAACCTGCTGACGTGCACGGAAAGTGACTAACCCAGGTCCTAAGAAAACCAGAAACCCTGGAGAAACAGAAGATGCTACTCTTACTAAGTGTCACGTTACAAAAAAGTCAAAGTCTCTCACAGTCCCGGTTACAGGAGGAACCTATGTGCTAAAACAGGACCCAGAACAGAGACAGAGTTCTGTAAGCCTGAGAGATGATTCTGGAAGAGGGACCTGTAAATGTGGGGCTTTTTTTTTTTTTTTTAATTCATGAGAGACACACAGAGAGAGGCAGAGACACAGGCAGAGGGAGAAGCGGGCTCCATGCAGGAAGCCCGACGTGGGACTCGATCCCGGGCCTCCAGGATCACGCCCCGGGCTGAAGGCAGACACTAAACTGCTGAGCCACTCAGGCGTCCCAATGCGGGGCTTTTTTACAGAACCAAGGACACGGGACACAGGCACTTGAACTTTCTAAAACCCGGGCCGGTCGGCTATTAACAGCCTGGCCAAACATTATATAAATCAGCTCCTTTCAAGGATTATCAACCCCATGAAGGTGTTTTCTCATAATCAGACTACACAGGCGTCCGATGTGGGGGGGTGGGGGTGGGATTCAGTGTACGAAGTAAACCGGGTAGGAGAGGACACATGTGTCCCCAACCCCCCCGCCCCGAGGGAGGCAGGCAGTGACCTCCCTCCCTCCGCCGGCCCTGAACCCGTTTCTTCCAATGACCCCCTTCATGGAGGTCCATCCACCGCAGCCCTGAGGAGGCAGGTCTGGGTCATGTTTCACCTGTGGCCACCCCCCCCCAAACGGTTAAGGAACAAATGCACCAATGGGTTGGAGGCAACAAAAACCTCAAGACGCCTGGGCCGCCAGCTGCCTGACCAGAGAGAACTGGTCTTCAGCACTCAAGTTAAAAGTTAAAAGCCTCCCCAAGGTCACCGAGCCAGGTCCCTCTAACCCGGCTAGAGGTCTTCATTCCTCGCTACTGAGCTTACCCAGGATTTTTTTTTTTTTTATGATAGTCAC
Organism: Canis aureus; assembly: GCF_053574225.1. Lineage (NCBI taxonomy): Eukaryota > Metazoa > Chordata > Mammalia > Carnivora > Canidae > Canis > Canis aureus. The sequence continues at coordinate 53,296,027 of NC_135629.1, forward strand.
ATAGAGAGAGAGAGAGAGAGAGAGAGAGAGGCAGAGACACAGGCAGAGGGAGAAGCAGGCTCCATGCACCAGGAGCCCGACGTGGGACTCGATCCGGGGTCTCCAGGATCGCGCCCCGGGCCAAAGGCAGGCGCCAAACCGCTGCGCCACCCAGGGATCCCTTACCCAGGATTTAAAACAAAAAGCATGACCTCTCTCCAGATGGGCACAGGTTGGGGGTTCTCAATCCCCATTAGATCCCAAGGAGAAATAACAGGGGCCAGCTCCCTGTGAGGCACTTGTGGTTAGGGACCTGTAGCCACTGTCTTGTGTAATCCACTCGACAACTGGATGAGGCAGATACAATCATGTCCCCCAAGGTTATAGAAGAGGAAACAGAGATGTTAAGCACATCCCAAGGGCACACACAGCCCGGAAGTAGCAGAACCAGAACTGGAACCCAGGACTACAGGCTGCGGTCCAGGCACGTTCGGGTGACCACCAGGGAGCTCGGTCGGGCCCAGCCAGGCCTCTCCCGCAGCGTCGGATGCTTCCAACAAGGACACAGAGAAGGTCATGGCTCCTCGTATCTGTCCTCTGTGTCATTGTCTAAATCTGGGGGAGAGGATCACAACCGAAACAGCACGATAATCTCCCAGATTCCCGATCCAGGCCGAACAGGCAGCCGCCGCCACCGCTACCCACATCTGCTCGCACAAAACCCCCTCCACTCCGGCTGGACCCCAAGGGCTCGAAGCGCGCGACTTTGCCTGGAGTGTCGGTGAGCCCCAGAAAGTGCTGAGCCCCCCTTTCCTGACGACCTTCCCCATTTCTGCTTCCCTGTCTTCCTTCTAGGACGTGGTCAAACCACAAGGCCCAGGCTGGTTGGTACTTTGGTGAAAACTGAGCAGGTTCCTGAAGCTCACGGCCACGTTTTAAAGGAAAGTGGGTAGAGAACACTTAGCTCTGGGCCCGGCCCAGACTAAGCACCCGATGAACATGCACGGCTATTATTTTCCTGCAGAACACCAGTGAAGAAAGGGTCCAGGGTGGGTTGGTGTCTGAGCCGGCGTCCTCAATAAATGAGCAGGGATGGGACGCCTAGTGGTTCAGTGGTTGAGCATCTGCCTTCGGCTCAGGTTGTGACCCCAGGGTCCTGGGATTGAGTCCCGCATCCAGCTCCCTGCAGGGAACCTACTTCTCCCTCTGCTTTTGTTTCTGCCTCTCTCTGTGTGTCTCTCATGAATAATTAAATAAAATCTTTTTTTAAAAAAGTGTCAGACTCTTGATTTCAGCTCAGTCATGCTCTCAGAGTCGTGAGATCGGGCCCTGCATCAGGTTCCACGCTCGGCGGGGAGTCTGCTTGAAATTCGCTCTCTCTTCTCTTCTCCTTCTCCTGCTGTCCCTCCCCCTGCTCATGTACTTTCTCTCTCTGTTTCTCTCTAAAATAAATAAATATTTATAAATAAGTAGACAAATAAAAATAAGTGAGCAGGGGTGGCCGCTGCTCAGCAGATAGCAGCAAGATAATGGGAAAGATGGTGGCAGCAGCTGGAAGGAGAAGAGACTCAACCAACATCTGGCCCAGCTTGACGCTTTGGGCTGCAGCCAGAACTCAAATGCCTGGCCTCTGATGACCTTCGGTTGTCTTGGCCCTGAGTCCTAACCCTGAACCTGCTTCCTCCTTGCTCCGCTAAGAGCTGACACTCGACACTGCCATGCCGCCCCGTAACTCGGGCACACATGTGGCTGTTCCCTAATTGACGGTGATTGTGCCCACCCCCAGCTCCTGGGGGGAACAGCCAGGTCCTTGGGGAGGACCAGGCTGGAATGATTATGCTCCCTCAGAAAAGGATACAACAGGGCAGCCCAGGTGGCTTAGCAGTTTAGCCCCGCCTTCAGCCCAGGACATGATCCTGGAGACCCAGGATCGAGTCCCGTGTCGGGCTCCCTGCAGGGAGCCTGCTTCTCCTTCTGCCTGTGTCTCTGCCCCTCTCTCTCATGAATAAATAAAATCTTTAAAAAAAAAAAAAAAGGAAGAAAAAAAAGGGTACAAGGAAGCCTGCTGGATTCAGGGACAGGGTGTCAGCCCCTATAGTCTCAAAGAGAACAAAAAGGGCTAAAACTGCAATGACTAAAACCAAAAGGGGCTACCATGTGCCAAGTACTCTGCACAGCTCATCACAAGCATTAAGTACCTCATTTCATTATCACCCGAGCCAAGAAATGGAAGGGTCTAGACAATGAACCCCAGCATGAAGATGTAAGGGAGCATTTTGAGAGATGAGCATGGTTGGGGACACGTTAAAGAGGATTCAGCAGACCTCCGGGCTCTGGTGTCAAATTCTGCTGCTGGGTGAAACCTAGGGTGACCAACGGTTCTGGTTTGCCTGGGACCAATGGGTTTCCCAGGAAGCAAAGCTTCCTAAAGTGAAGACAGTCCTGGGAGAGTCAGGACAAGCTGGTCACCCTAGTAACCTAAGTATGGCCCCCAGGGTAGTAGCCTCTAGCCAATTCTAGGAGGAACAGGAGGTCAAGATCAGTATGGGATAGGGGGAGTTGTCTTCCTCAAACTCCTATTCAACCATCAAAACCCAGTACAAAAGGTCCCTTCCTCTGTAAGGCAGAGTAGAGCAGGAAAGGCTGGGTTTCTGGAGCCAAACCTTAGGCTCAAATCCAACCTCTTTTGATGGTTAGGAGGGCCATGTATCCAGTAGATGGTGCCTAATAAGTAATGGCTTGTGGGTATTCCCAGGTGCTCCCGAGCCCTTCATCTGCTGTATCTGTTATCCATCCTTGTCCTCCATTAGACCCAGAGTTCCCTATTTCCCTTCCCTGAACCACCAGAACAGACTGACACACAATTTAAAAAAAAAAAAAAAAAAAGATAAGATCTTGTAACATGTGCAAACCAGTCCATGCAAATCTCCATTTCGGTTTCCCTCCATCACCCTCAAGCCCTGACACCAAGCAGGGCTGTTTTCCACTTGGCTTTTCCTCTCCCGATGATTTCACAAGAGCCCACAGAGAGGCGTGCAGTGAAGTAAACAAGAGAAGCTCTGAAAACCCATTCATGGGCAGCTCAAAGGTGCCGGGCAGCCAGGGTGCGCAGCCAAGTCTTCGGCCGTGGGGACAAGGAGCCTCCGTGAAGCCGAGGAGACTCGCCGACGGCCCCACTCCAGGCGACCAAGCCACATCTCGACCAGAGGAGCAAGAATGCACAAAGGAAGACACTGTCGCCACTGGAGGACGAAGGTCTCGGCCAGTACCTGCGAGGGGCAAGGAAGCCCAAAGACGGGCGGTCCCGAGGACGCGGGCCGCGGTTAAATATAGCAGAGGGTGTGCAGATGAGGCTCGTGTCTGACAGCGGGGACGGTCCCGGCTAACCAGTCGCAGGTGGGCTTCTGCACAAACGAGCCCCGGGCCTTTTTTCACCAAGGCACAGGGACAGAAAGAAGCCTCTAGATTCCACTAAACATCCAGGTTGCACTTATCTCTTGAGTTGGCTGGCTGGCGAAGAGCAAGCGAAGCCACAGGGGTCGGGGGTGGGGTGGGGAGGTCACAGCGGGTGGACAGACGTGGAGACAGGCGAGCGCCCCACCAAGGCAGCAGGCGAAAGGACAGTCTGCCCCCGTCTCCGACCCCGGGCGGTGTTTCAGGCACGCCAAGCACCTTTCCAATCGATGATCAATCAGCTGTTCCTCCCAACGACCTTGGGCACTACTGTCATGCCCATTTTACAGATGAGAAAACCAAGGCACAGAGACGGTAAGTAAGCCGCCTGCGGTCACACAGCTAGTGAGTGGCCGAGCCACAGCGAGACAGTGTTGCTGTGGGCCAGTCGCCGACACAGGTGGGTGATGCCTTCCTATTGTGTCCTGCTGTGTGTGACGCACCCCGGGGAAAATGCTGAACACTGCCTTCCTCGGCTCTGCTTCTAGACCCCGCCCCGAACCAAATAACCCTGCTGCTGCACCCTGTGCCCTTCCCGTCTACGATGTCTCTGATCGGGTGTTTAACAGATGGCATCCAAGAGCAGGGTAACCTGTTTTGCTCCCTAGCGCTGCGCCCTCTCCCCGCAGCGCGGCACCTGGGAAACCCATAAACCCACCCGCCGTGGACCGTAATCACATTTCCTCAGCTTCTTTGGTCCCCCTGGGGTGGAGATGTGGTTTTTGTCAGCAGGCAGCACCGCAATGCCAAACCACTGGTTCTACACACACGTGGCTGACAGCTGGCTCCAGGTTTCCATTTTGCCATGAAAAGGAGAAAACTGTGCAGTGCCCTCCCCCTGCCAGATTCCACTGTCGCAGTCCAGTGGTCCTCAAACAGGGGACGGTTCTGTACCCCTTGCCCTCCCAGGGGACACTGGTGGCGTCTGGAGTTGTCACAACTCTGGGGAGGGGGCCTGCCGGTATATAGGCAGTGAGGCCAAGGGTGCTGCTCAACACCCCACGGTGCCTGGGGAGTCCCCCTCCAGAGAACGGTCCGGCCTTGAACGTCCTACGTGCCAGGGCAGAGAAACCCTGCCCCAGAGTGACAAGATCCCCCTCGCAACTGCATCAAAGTCAAGATCTAAACACCTCTAACTTTGACACAAATTCAGGGAAAAAGTCTTGCCTGGCTACAATACACACACACACAAAATTAAAATATAGAAAAAAATATGTTGGGGCGCCTGGGTGGCTCAATAGGTTAAGCATCTGCCTTTGGCTCAGGTCATGATCCCGGGGTCCTGGGATCAAGTCCCGCATCGGGCTCCCTGCTCAGTAGGGAGTCTGCTTCTCCCTCTCCCTGCCCCTCGTGCTCTCTCATGCTCACTTGCTCTCTCTCAAATAAATAAAATCTTTAAAATTCAAAAAAAAAAAAGAAAACCACAAACATAATTTTAAATGTCCAAAGAAGAGATAAATCCTAGAAACCAGCCCAGTTTTTCCTCACCTTCCTAAAGAAGGAAATGCACCCACATTCCAAACAGGTTTCCATATTGCAAAAACGCGGATAAAACCCCCTCGGGCTGACATGACGCACGCTCCCCCCCGCCACCCTCCTGCTACTCTTGAGCAACATCTCAGCAGCTCCACTTGGACACTGGAAATATATGCCAGAGGAGACTTATTACACTAATTTCCTTCGGTAAACAGTTCAAATCTTACCTTGGAAACCAATGAAACAAGGAAAGCTGGCCACGGGGCCACGTGGAATCCCTTCCTCTCAACGCCAGCCATCAGGCGCTCGGCGACTATGACTCTTATTCTCGAAGTGGTAAACGTGGATGTTGCTAGAATGGCTTGGGGTTTCCAGCACACCCTGTCTCCTGTGTGTGTTCAGTAGGCTCGGTGTGAAAGATCAGACGACCAGGAAAGAAGCAACAGCGAAGATTGGAAAATTAACAAACGTGCAACCCCGTCTGGGACAAAGGAAACTGCGCTTAGAAGCGACTGTGTCATCATTGGGGGGGGAGGGGGGGGAGGTGGACACCTGCATGTTTGCCCAAAGAGCACTTGTGTTTCCCAAAGTGCTCTAGAGCTCTGCATGGATGCTAGCCGGCTCAGAACAACGGGGACGTGGAGCTCCGCTTTTCACCAAGAGGACCGACCAGCAATTACCGCACATCCCCTTGCCCTTGCACAGCAGGGCAGTGTTTGCACTGAGCCACGCATGGCTGGGGTTGGAAAAGCAGCCCACCTCCACGAGGACCACAGCAGCCACACAATCATTTCGGTTTGGTTTTGAAAGCTTTCCCTCCTCCCCCCGAAAACAGACATATATGGCCAATTATTTAAGATGTTATTTATTTATTCATGAGAGACACTGAGAGAGAGAGAGGGGCAGAGACACAGGCAGAGGGAGAAGCAGGCTCCATGCAGGGAACCCTATGTGGGACTCGATCCCAGGACCCTGGGATCATGACCTGAGCCGAAGGCCGATGCTTAACCGCTGAGCCACCCAGGTGTCCCTTATTTATTTATTCATGAGACACACAGAGAGAGGCAGAGACGTAGGCAGAGGGAGAAGCAGGCTCCTCGCAGGAAGCCCGACACGGGACTTGATCCCGGGTCTCCAGGTCGATCCTCAGACCGAGATCACACCCTTAGACAAAGGCAGACGCTCAAATGCTGAGCCACCCAGGTGTCCCTATTTCTCTGTTTCTTATCATACCCAGAGCACCTTCGCTCGAAGGTCCTATTTCAACACAGGAGCTAGGTTGGCATCACCTGGAAAAAAACCTCTGGCACACCTGGACCAGACTCTCCCAAACCTGGGGCCTCTCTCAGGGTACAAGAAACAACTCCCCAAGGCCCCGGTGGGACCTGTCACAAAGCCAGCTTTTCTCCGCCTACCATCGTGCAGGGCAGTTCTGAGACCTACCCTAACCCCAATGAAGACACAGGGTCCCAAGAGTTCCCAGGCCTGAAGCCCACAGTGGGCATGACGGCCCTCCATGAAGGCTCCGGAATGAACATGGCCATTTGGCAGGAGGTGACAAACTAACACTCCCACCCTGCTTGAAAACTGGGGTGGGGGCTTCAAGGCGGTTTTAACAGGTTAACAGCTTAACACACTGAATCTGCCGTCCTTATACACGGCCAAATGCCAGGTGGATCTCTTGGCTATATGAGACAGTCAAGAGTTCATGATCACACCCCATTTGCTAACGGAGGCTAAAAACAGGAAGGTCAAGAGTCTTAACAATTATATAATTATCCTCTGCAGTAAAACAATTGAGGCATTCCACTCCAATGAGGAGGGCGCCCGGCTGACCCACGTTCTACTCTGTCATTTAACGCTGTTCCGAAAGTTCCTGCCGTAACAAGGTTAACAGCAATAACTGGCATAATTATTGGTAAAGGGCAGCAAATCATCATTATCTGCAGGTGCTATGATTACAGAGTTGGAAAATTGAAGGACATTAACTCCATGGCCTTTAGAATTAGTACACACTTAGTAAAGTAGCAGTGAATAGAGAAAACAATCCCTGTCCCATATTCTGGAAAATTGCCTCATTTAATACTTTTTAAAAATCTCTCCCACAGTAGACAGACAGATAGGTAGATAAAGAGGTGGATGAAAGGGTGTACAGATGGATGGGTAGATGAAAGAATGGGTGGGAAATAAAAAGAATAGGTGGATAAGGGGTGGGTGAGTGGGTGGGTAGATGGATGAATGGATAAATGGATGGATGGATGGATGGATGGATGGATGGATGGATGGATGGACAAATGGATGGTTGGATAGATGGCTGTTGAAGGGATGGAGAGATAGAAAGCCAGTCAACCTAAAAACCATGCTCATAAGACTCATATTCTATCTGAAGAAAAATCATAAGACATTCCTAAGAATACAAAAGAACTCTTGGAAAAGTGAAAGGTTACAAGCAAATATTGCCAAGATGCCACTTCTCTCCAAATCCGTTTACAGACTTATCATCCCACAGTAAAGCCCACACAGAGCTTCCAAGTCTGGGTTTGTTTGTTTTTTTAAGATTTTATTTATTTATTCATGAGAGACACAGAGAGAGAGAGAGAGAGAGAGAGAGAGAGGCAGAGACACAGGCAGAGGGAGAGGCAGGCTCCATGCAGGGAGCCCGACGCGGGACTTGATCCCAGGTCCCCAGGATCACACCCGGGCTGAAGGCAGTGCTAAACCACTGAGCCACCGGGACTGCCCAGTTTTTAATTTAAAAAAAATTTTTTTCTTCCTCTCCTTTTTCTTTCCGGGAACTTGGTTACATTTTCTACATTATAAGAAGAACAAACAAAGCTGTGGTGCTTTCAAAAATTAGGAAGAATTATATGGAAGATATTTTATGATCATTTTACAATCATTATAGTTTTGACATGAAGTCAAGAAGTGCAAAGATTGATGCTTTTGAATAAGAGGTTCTTTAAAAAAAATTTTTTTCATTGGGATGCCTGGATAGCTCAGTAGTTGAGCATCTACCTTCGGCTCAGGGTGTGACCCTGGGGTCCCAGGATCAAGTCCCACATTGGGCTCCCTGCATGCAGCCTGCTTCTCCCTCTGCCTGTGTCTCTGCCTGTGTGTGTGTGTGTGTGTGTGTGTGTGTGTCATGAATAAATAAATAAAATCTTTAAAAATAAATAAAAAAAATAATAAATATTTTATTTACTTGAGAGTGAGAGTATGAGCAGGGGTGGGGGGTGGGCAGTGGGAGAAAGAGAAGCAGACTCCCTGTTGAGGGACCCGCCCGCACACACACCTGGGACTCAATCCCAGGACCCCAGTATCACGACCTGAGCCGAAGGCAGATGCTTAACCAACTAAGCCACCCAGGCGCCCCTGGAATAATGGGTTCTAACATCAGATTCTCCCAAAACCAAGGAAATATGTATGACCCCCTCTCCATGACATGGACCATTCAACACCCAATGCTGACAAATTTGATTACTTGTCAGAGGTCTCACCTCTTGGCCAAGGTGTGGGAAACCCCAGATGTGTATGAAAAGCATAGAACTATTAAAAAAAAAAAAAACAACTAACATATGGATAGCTATTTCCTACACGTGGTAGGAGAAAATTTTTTCAGAATAAGGCAATAAGGGAATCACAAACTGGAGGGCTGATGGGAGCACAGGTCTAAATTTAGAAGCCTGAGGGCCTGTAAGTATAAACTCCAAACCCCATCACATCAACCCTTTTGAGGCTTTCAACCCACTTCCATCTGGAGACGGACCTTGTACAAATGTGCTGGGGCCGCTGCGACAAAGGACCACACACCACACGGCTACGACATCCGAAATGTTCTGGAGGCTGGAAGTCCAACATCAAGGTGTCCTCAGAGTTGGCTCCTCTGAGGGCTTTGAGGGAAGAGTCTGTTCAGGCACACCCTTTCACTTCCAGTTGACCATCTTCCCCCTCTATCTTCGCGTCATCTTCCCTCTGTACACATTTGTCTCTGTGTCTGCCTCCCAACTCTTCTTTTAAGGACACCGGTCATTCGGACCAGGACCCACCCTAATGACCTCATTTTGACTTGATTACTACCGGAAACAGTCTATTTCCAAATAAAGTCACACTCAGAGGTCCTGCGGGTTATGACTCCAGCATCTCCTTTTGGGGGGCACACAATCTAACCCATAAAAGAGCCCAGTGGGGCCGCAGTGGCAGATAGGGTCTCAGAACATGCCAAATGCCACCTCTTGGCCACATTAAGCCCACCAGTGCCAGAACACAAGAACTCTCTTCTCCACTTGCCCCACAGCAGCCCCCCAGCCCTGGGCACACTCACAAGCATCCACTTCTTTCCCCCAAGACACTTGAATTCCTTCCTCCTTCATGCACTGAATGTCACTGCTGCCTGCCACGTTGCAGCCACCAGGCAGATACTGAAGACACCAAAGATGAAAACGCCACATAGCTCTCCAAGTGGGACAAGACACTTCTGAGCCTGCCAAGGACTTTCCGACACACTGGAATGAAATCCCTACGTCTTCCCACAAAGACCTCTTTTCTTTCTTTTTCCTTTTTTCAATGGTGATAAAATATGTATAACAGTTACCACGTTAATTTTTTTTTTTAAGGACAGGTCAGGGACATTAGGCACATTCACAGTTGTGAACGGTCTCATCTTCCCAAACTGAACCTCTGTCCCCAAGAAGCCTTGACACCCCATCCCCTGCCCCCCAGCTCCTGGGTTCAAGTGACCCTCTATTTTCTGTATGGACATGGCTCCTCTAGGGACCTCCTGTGAGTGGGATAATACTGTATTTGTCCTTGTGTATCTGGCTTCTTTCATGGGGCATGATGTCCTTGAGGGTCATCTGTGTCGTAGCCGGTATCTGAACGTTCTTCCTTTTTCAAGGCTGAATCATATTCCGTTGTGTGGATACGTTCCACATTTTGTTTATCCATTCAGTGGTTGATGGACACACAGGTTACTTCTATCTTTCGGCCACTGCGGATAACGCTGCTGTGGACATGGCTATATGAACATCTCTTCGAGTCTCTGTTTTCAATTCCTTGGGGTATGTACTCAGACATGGAACTCCTGGGTCATGTGATAATTCTATGGTTCGTTGAGGAAAACCAGAGGCTGCACCATTTTACATTCCCACTGACAGTGCATAAGGCTTCTGACCTCTCCACATCCTCATCAACACTGCTTTTTTGGTTTCGGTTTGGCTTTTTTTTTTTTTTTTTTCATTTTTAAAAATATTTTGTTTATTTGACAGAGAGCAGTGGCGGGGGAGCAGGAGAAGCAGACTCCCCACTGAGCAGGGAGCCAGATGTGGGGTTCGATCCCAGTACCCTGAGATCATGACCTGAGCCAAAGGCAGACACTTAACCACCTGAGCCGTCCAGGTACCCCAACACTGCTTTTTTTCTGATGTTTTGAGAGTTGCTGTCCTAGCAAACAGGAGGTGGTATCCCAGTGGCCTCCAGTTTATTACTGGCATCTACCCTTGCCCGGAGGGAATGTCAGCCTCACAAGGCCAGGAACCCGTCGTCACTGTCCTGGGCCGTGTCCTCAGAGCCTAGAACAGTACCTGGCACTTAGCAGATAGATTGAAAGCAAAAGTCAACTGATGAGCAGCTTGGACACAGAAGACGGATTTGAGGCCATTTAAGGGGTTCAAGTGACAGGCCTCAAAGGCTGCTTGGAGGGATGAGGGGAGGGAGGTTTCCGGCCCTGGGCCCAGTCGGGCTGTGAGCAGGGGCAAGAGCTGCAGGCCATTTTGGCAGGAGCTGGGGCCCCCTGGGTGTGGTACCAATTTCTGTCCACGCCTCAATTTCTTCCTCCATGAGATGGAAATGATAATGGGGTCCACCTCGGGAAGTCACCGAAGCATCGGGACAAGAACTCATGCAGAGTGTCTAGCTTGCAATGGGGCTCACCACCTTCCAAAAATGTGAGAGCTCAGAGCCTCCCCAAGGGGAGACTAAATCAGGTTGCTCCTCACACAGCAAGGGCCTCCAGTGTGCCCCAGAGCCCCAGAGGTCTGTGCAGAAGAGAAACTATCTAGGGAATGTGTTTTCAGCAAAGTGAACGCCAAAGGAACACGTGTCTAGGGCCTGAGCTATGGCCTTTAAAAGCCTCCAGCTTCCCCGCCTGGCTCAGGACGCGGGAAGCTCACTCCCTTGGCTGGCCCGAGAACTTGGGCGGCCCCGGGAGCAAGAGCCAGGAGTCGAGAGCCACAGCGGCCTGCTGAGTCCCAGAAACTCTGAATTATTCACATCATCTGCACAGCCTGGAAAGCAAGGAAGGCGGGGGGGGGGGGGGGGGGGGGACGAGGAAGGCTCCTGATCCCGACCTTGGTTAAAAGGCTCCATACTGTCTTGATAAAGTTCAGAGCCACTGGGTGTCCGGGGTGTATTTCTGCCACCACGCAACCTGCCGCCCACATCCCTCTCGCACCTCCACCAAATCCTTGGTCTTTGGATCCTAACAGCTCACGGCAGTGAGTCTCACCTACCACAACCTGCCAATGCCTCTTAAACTTCTCCAGCAAAACTTGTCTTAGGCCTTGTCTGGGGTTGGGTCTCGCACTTTAGCATGAAACGCATGACAAATGCAGTGACGGGGTCGTAGCTGGGCCGCCTGCACCCTTCCCCCTGTGCCCCACCCCACGGCTCCTGCAATTCTTTCTCCACTCTCCTCTTCTCCAAAGAAGAAACGGAACAACAACAATCAATAACGATGATGATCATCATCAACAATGCCCAGGGATGGGAGGAATTCGTTGGGAAGGGGCACAAGGTGACTTCTGGGGGTGATGACAGTATGTTCCATCTCAGTTTGGGTGGCGGTTGCACAAGTGCATATTTATCAAAATCAAAATCCACTGAACCAACCACTTAAGATCTGTGCGTTTTACAGTATGTCAGTTGTCTCAATTATTAAAATAAAAAGAATGACACAACAGCAACAACGTGAATACACTTATAATACAGCTCCAATAATAGCAACAATAACTATAATCCTGCTTTACCTTATTTGATCCTTACGACTTTATGTTTCTTTTCTTTTCTTTTCTTTTCTTTTCTTTTTTTTTTTTTTTTTTCCGACTTTATGTTTCTATTCCCATTTTCCAGGCAAGGAAACTGAGGGACTTTGGAGAATTCGAGTAACTCGCCCAGCCTCCCACAGTTAGGAAGTGGCAGGGCCTGGTTACAGATCACAAGGGCTCCCCGTGTGCCCGGGGAGGTGCTGGCATGTGTTTTATTTGATTACAGCTTTTCAAGAAAGTTCCACAATGAAGCCCTAAAGCCGAGCACTGCAAATGCCACTGTCAATGACAGAAACACCACGTGCACACAGACACGTACACACACACACACACACACGTACAGGCACGCTGCCCACTGAACCAACCTGCCACCTGGCCATCCGACACTTTCAAACCAAGGATGGCAAGTCCCTGCAATTTTGAGCAGCTCAGGAAAGCAAAACGTCTTTTAGCTTTCTCCCAATATTGAAAGACCCATTTATTCTGGCTCTTAACAAGGTTCTTTAGTAATCCAAAGCTAGTGAGTATACATATGTGTGTGATAATCTTAACAAAACAAATATAGACAACTGGGTTTTTTTTTTTCACATGTTTGACGTTCAACTGCTTCCCCCTCATACTCTTCAACCTGTACTGTGATGTCCTCACTCTAAGTGACTCCCTATTATGTGCTAAATGCTTTAGGTGCATCATCTTACGATGACTCCATGAGGAAGCTCGGATTGTATTTTATCTTTTACAGGTGGGAAAACAGAGGCCTTTCTTCTTTTCAAGATTTTATTTATCTATTCAAGAGAGAGGCAGAGACATAGGCAGAGGGAGAAGCAGGCTCCCTGAGAGGAGCCTGATGTAGGACTCCATCTGGGACCCTGGGGTCATAACCTGAGCTGAAGGCAGCCGCTCAACCACTGAGCCACCCAGGTGTCCTTTTTTTTTTTTTTTTTTTTTTAAATCCCATAAGAATACACAGCCTGCCCAGAACTGTTGTGAGTTAACAGTGGGTTGAGATTTAAACTCATCTGAGCCCTTAATCACGACGACAAAGTGTTTCCTCAAACATGACTTCCAAGCTGTTTTGCTTTTAATCTTTCATTTGGATAATTTGATGTCTGTGGAAACAACCCTGTTGATGGAAACTCCTGAACAACCTTTACAAAACAGAGTCTTGTATTCTCCATCAGCTCCTTTACGAATCAGGGCTTACTACTTTGCACCTTTGCTCTGGACCTCCCTGAACCCCAGAACAGCGTCCCCTTTTAATTACATACACACGTTCTTTTTTTTTTTAAGATTTATTTATTTATTTATGATAGACAGAGGCAGAGACACAGGAGGAGGGAGAAGCAGACTCCACGCCAGGAGCCCAACGCGGGACTTGATCCCGGGACTCCAGGATCGCGCCCCAGGCCAAAGGCAGGCGCCAAACCGCTGAGCCACCCAGGGATCCCCACGTACACACGTTCTGTGTTTGAAATGTGTCTGAAGCCACTGTTAACGTGGGACCCTCGTAGAGATCCAGTCAGTACCTGATATATCAAAAGAACAAACAGTAAAAATCCACCTGCAGAGTTTTGTACAGTGAGTAAAACGCTGTTGATCCATTCAAATGTATGCAGCACTGTGTTGGCTCAACATTTAGTTAAAAATATGGTCCTGGCAGTCAGCTTTTAAAAGTTACCTCTGGGGAGAGGAAGGCAGTTATGATTGGAAAAGGACATGTGAGGGAGTGTGAGGGAGCTTGCAGGGAGCCCACAATGTTCCGCTACTCGACCCAAGCCCGACTTTCTTTAAAATGACTCGCTAAACCGGGCAGATGTTCCGTGCACTTTCCCGTGGGCATGATCCTTGGTACAATATAGTCAGGAGGGAAAGCAACTGGGAAAATTGACAATTCAGAGCATCAGGACCTAAGGATAAGATTTCAAAATGCGTTTTTCACATGTTCTAATCACGGAAACGAGGGCTGGGGGCGGCGGTTCTTCGCCTCTCGTTAAAATATTTCTGGGGGATCCCTGGGTGGCTCAGT